>NC_136072.1:162815665-164294415 GCF_964261635.1 Lissotriton helveticus
CTTGTGCACCTCTGTTGGTTCTTTCTGCACTGCTCTCGCTTCTTTCTGTGCCCCACTTGCCTCTTTCTATACTTCTCATGCTTGTTTCTATATCTCTCTTGGGTCTTCCTGCACCTCTGTTGCCTCTTTTTGCATTTCACTTGCTTCTTTCTGCACCTCTTTTGCCTCTTTTGGCACCTCTGTTGCTTCTTTCTGTACCCCTCCTACCTCTTTCTGCACCCCTCTTCCCTCTTTGCGCAACTCTCTTGCCTCTTTCTACATCTCGGTACCCTCTTTCTACACCACTCTTGCCTCTTTCTGTACCTCTGTTGCTTCTTTCTGCTCTTCTCTTACACTTTCTGCACCCTTCACACCTCTTTCAGCACCTCTGTTGGTTCTTTCTGCACGGCTCTTGCTTTTTTCTGCACATGACTTGCCTCTTTGTGCACTTTTTGCTTCTTACTGCACTTTTCGCTCCTCTTTCTGTACCCCTCTCACCTCTTTCTGTACCTCTCTTGCTTCTTTCTGCACCTCACTTGCCTCTTTCAGCCCCTCTGTTGCTTTTTTCTACAGATCTCTTGCCTCTTTCTGTCCCCTCTTGCCTCTTTTGCACCTCTGTTGGTTCTTTCTGCACTGCTCATGTTTCTTTCTGCACCCCGCTTGCCTCTTTCAGCCCTCTGTTGCTTTTTTCTGCAGATCTCTTGCCTCTTTCTGCACCTCAATTGCCTCTTTCAGCACCTCTGTTGCTTTTTCTGCAGATCTCTTGCCTCTTTCTGCACCCCACTTGCCTCTTCCCACACTTCTCATGCTTGTTTCTGTCCCTCTCTTGTGTCTTCCTGCACCTCTATGGCCTCTTTTTGCACTTCACTTGCTTCTATCTGCACCTCTCTTGTCTCTTTTGGCATCTCTGTTGCTTCTTTCTGTACCCCTCCTGCCTCTTTCTGCACCCCGCTTTCCTCTTTGTGCAACTCTCTTGCTCTTTCTGCATCCTTCATGCCTCTTTCAGCACTCCAGTTGGTTCTTTCTGCACTGCTCTTGCTTTATTCTGCACCCCTCACCTGCCTCTACCTGTATTTCTCTTGCTTCTTTCTACTCCTCTGTTGCTTCATTCAGCAATTCTCTTGCCTCTTTCTGTACCTCTCTTGCCTCTTTGTGCACCTCTCCTACCTTTTTCTGCACCCCTCTTGCCTCTTTCAACACCTCTGTTGGTTTTTTCTGCACAGCTCTTGCTTTATTCTGCACCTCACTTGCTTCTTTCTGCACTTTTCTTACTCCTTTCTACTCCTCTGTTGCTTCTTTTAGCAATACTCTTGCCTCTCTGCACTTCTCTTCCTTCTTTCTGCACCCTCCTGCCTCTTTCTGTACCTCTCTTGCCTCTTTCTGAACCTTTGTTGGTTCTTTTTGCACTGCTTTGGCTTCCTGTTGCACCGCTGTTCCAAATTTCTGCATCCCTCTTGCCTTTTTCTGCAACCCTCTTCCCTCTTTCTGCACCTCTCTTGCCACAGTCTGCTCACCTGTTCCCTCTTTCTGAACCCCTTTTGCAAATTTCTGACCCCCCTGCCTCTTTCTGCACCCCTTTTACCTGTTTCTCTACCTCTCTTGCCTCTGTCTGTACCCTGTTACCATTCTGTACCTATTTTGCCTGTTTCTTCAACTTTCTTACCTCTTTCTGCAGTTCTCTTGCCTCCTTCTCCACCTCTGTTGCTTCATTCTGCACTTTCCATGCTTGGTTCTGCACCTGTCTTGCTTCTTTCTGCACCCCTGTTGTCTCTTTCTGCACTCGTCTTCCCTCTTCCTGTACCTTTCTTGCCTGTTTCTGCATCTCCCTTGCCTCTTTCTGTACTTTTCTTACTTCTTTCTACACCTCTGTTGCTTCTTTCAGAAATTCTCTTGCCTCTTTCTGTACTTCTCTTGCCTCTTTCTGTACCCCTGTTGCTTCATCCTTCACTTTCCATGCTTCTCTCTGCACCTGTCTTGCTTCTTTCTGCACCCCTGTTGTCTTATGTACCTCTTTTGCCTGTTTCTGCAACTCTCTTGCCTATTTCTGCCGTTCTCTTGCTGCCTTCTGCATCTCTGTTGCTTCTTTCTGCACCTTTCCTGCCTCTTTCTGCACCCCTCTTGCTTCATTCTACACTTTTCATGCTTTCTTCTGCATCTGTCTTGCTTCTTTCTGCACCCCTGTTGTGTCTTTCTGCACTTGCCTTCCCTCTTTCTGTACTTTTCTTGCCTGTTTCTGCATCTCACTTGCCTCTTTCTGTACTCTTCTTGCTTCTTTCTACACCTCTGTTGCTTCTTTAAGCAATTCTTTCTATCTATCTTTCCTTCTTTCTTTCTGCATTGCTCTTGCCTGTTTCTGAACCCCTCTTGCATCTTTCTATTCTTGTTTTTCCTCTTTCTGCAACTCTCTTGCCACTGTCTACTCCTTTCTTCCCTCTTTCTGCACCACTCTTGCCTCTTTTTGTACCTCTGTTGCTTCTTTCTGCACTTCTCCTGCCTTCTTGTGCACACTTCATGCCTCTTTGAGCACCTCTGTTGCTTCTTTCTGTACTTCTCTTCCTTATTTCTGCACTCTTGGTGCCTCCTTCCACACTTCTGTTGCTTATTGCCGCACTTCTCTTGGTTCTTTCTGCATTGCTCTTGCCTCTTTCTGCATCCCTTTTGTCTCTTTGAGCACCTCTTTTGCTTCTTTCTGTGCTTCTCTCTCCTCTTTCTGCACCCCTCTTGCCTCTTTCTGCCCATCTGATGCTTCTTTCTGCACCTCTATTGCTTCTTTCTGCACCTCTCTTGCTTCTTTCTGCAGCTGACTTGCTTCTTTCACCACCTCTGGTGTATCTTTCTCCACTCGTCTTCCCTCTTTCTGTACCTTTCTTGCCTGTTTCTGCATCTAATTGCCTCATTGAGCACTTTCCATGCCTCTTTCTGTACCTGTCTTGCTTTTCTGCACCCCTGTTGTCTCCTTCTGCACTCGTCTTCCCTCTTTCTGGACCTTTCTTGTCTGTTTCTACATCTCGCTTGCCTCTTTCTGCATTCTCTTGCCTCCTTCTGCATCTCTGTTGCTTCTTTCTGCACTTCTCTTGCCTCTTCCTGCCGCCCTGTTGCTTCATTCTGCACTTTCTATGCTTCTTTCTGCATCTGTCTTACTTCTTTATGCACCCCTGTTGTCTCTTTCTGCACTCTTCTTCCCTCTTTCTGTACCTTTCTTGCCCGTTTCTTCATCTCACTTGCCTCTTTCTGAACTCTTCTTGCTTGTTTCTACACCTCTGTTGCTTCTTTCAGCAATTCTCTTACCTGTTTCTGCATCCCTCTTACCTCTTTCTGCACTTGTCTTCCCTCTTTGTGATCTCTCTTGCTTCTTTGTGTACCTCTGTTGCTTCCTTCTGTACTTCTCTTTTCTGTACCCTTTGTGCCTCTGTCAGCACCTCTGTTGCTTCTTTCTGCACTTCTCTTCCTTCTTTCTGCACTCCTCGTGCCTCCTTCTGCACATCTGTTGCTTCTTTGGGCACATCGCTTGGTTCTTTCTGCACTGCTCTTGCCTCTTTCTGCATCCCTCCTACATCTTTGAGCACCTCTTTTGCTTCTTTCTCCACTTCTTTCTCCTCTTTCTGCACCCCTCTTGACTCCTTCTGCACCTCTGACGCTTCTTTCTGCACTTCTATTGCCTCTTTCTGCACCTCTCTTGTTTCTTTCTGCAGCTGACTTGCCTCTTTCAGCACATCTGTTGCTTTTTTCTGCAGATCTTGCTTCTTTCTCCACCTCACTTGCCTCTTTCTGAACTTCTCTTGCTTCTTTCTACACCTGTGTAGCTTCTTTCAGCAATTCTCTTGCCTCTTTCTGCACTTCTCGTCCTTCTTTCTGCACCCCTCCTGCCTCTTTCTGTACCACTTTTGCCTCTTTGTGCACCCCTCCTACCTTTTACTGCACCCCATTTGCCTCTTTTTGCTCTGTTGGATATTTCTGCATTGCTCTTGCTTCTTTCTGCACCTTACTTGCCTCTTTCTGCACTCCTCCTGCTTCTTTCTGTCCCTTTCTTGCCTCTGTGTGCACCGTTGTTGGTTCTTTCTGCACTGCTCTAGCTTGTTTCTGCATCCCACGTGCCTCTTTTTATACTTCTCTTGGTTCTTTCTAAACCTCTGTTGCCTCTTTTGGCACCTCTGTTGCTTCTTTCTGTACCCCTCCTGCCTCTTTCTGCACCCCTCTTCCCTCTTTGTGCAACTCTCTTGCCTCTTTCTACACCTCTGTACCTTCTTTCTGCACCACTCTTTGCCTCTTTCTGTACTTCTGTTGCTTCTTTCTGCACTTTTCTTGCACTTTCTGCACCCTTCACGCCTCTTTCAGCACCTCTGCTGGTTCTTTCTGCACTGCTCTTGCTTTTTTCTGCACGTCATTTGCCTCTTTGAGCACCTCTTTTTGCTTCTTTCTGCACTTCTCTCTCCTCTTTCTGTACCCCTCTTGCTTCTTTCTGCACCTCACTTGCCTCTTTCAGCACCTCTCTTGCTTTTTCCTGCAGATCTCTTGCCTCTTTCTGCACCTCACTTGCCTCTTTCAGCACCTCTGTTGGTTTTTTCTGCAGATCTCTTGCCTCTTTCGGCAGCCCTCCTTTCTCTGTCTGTACCCCTCTTGCCTCTTGAGCACCTGTGTGGCTTCTTTCTGCACTTCTATTGCCTCTTTCTGCACCTCTCTTGCTTCTTTCTGTACCTCACTTACCTCTTTCAGCACCTCTCTTGCTTTTTTCTACAGATCTCTTGTCTCTTTCTGTACCTCACTTGCCTCTTTCAGCACCTCTGTTGTTTTTTTCTGCAGATCTCTTGCCTCTTTCTACAGCCCTTTTTTATCTTTCAGCACCCTCTTGCCTCTTGTGCACCTCTGTTGGTTCTTTCTGCACTGCTCTCGCTTCTTTCTGAGCCCCACTTGCCTCTTTCTGTACTTCTCATGCTTGTTTCTATATCTCTCTTGGGTCTTCCTGCAATTCTGTTGCCTCTTTTTGCATTTCACTTGCTTCTTTCTGCACCTCTTTTGCCTCTTTTGGCACCTCTGTTGCTTCTTTCTGTACCCCTCCTGACTCTTTCTGCACCCCTCTTCCCTCTTTGTGCAACTCTCTTGCCTCTTTCTACATCTCGGTACCCTCTTTCTACACCCCTCTTGCCTTTTTCTGTACCTCTGTTGCTTCTTTCTGCTCTTCTCTTGCACTTTCTGCACCCTTCACACCTCTTTCAGCACCTCTGTTGGTTCTTTCTGCTTGGCTCTTGCTTTTTTCTGCTCATCACTTGCCTCTTTGAGCACTTTTTGATTCTTTCTGCACTTTTCGCTCCTCTTTCTGTACCCCTCTCACCTCTTTCTGTACCTTTGTTGCTTCTTTTTGCACTTCGATTGCCTCTTTCTGTACCTCTCTTGCTTCTTTCTGCACCTCACTCTCCTCTTTCAGCCCCTCTGTTGCTTTTTTCTACAGATCTCTTGCCTCTTTCTGCACCCCTCTTGCCTCTTTCAGCATCTCTGTTGCTTTTTCTGCAGATCTCTTGCCTCTTTCTGCACCCCGCTTGCCTCTTCCCACACTTCTCATGCTTGTTTCTGTCCCTCTCTTGTGTCTTCCTGCACCTCTATGGCCTCTTTTTGCACTTCACTTGCTTCTTTCTGCACCTCTCTTGTCTCTTTTGGCACCTCTGTTGCTTCTTTCTATACCCCTCCTGCCTCTTTCTGCACCCCGCATTCCTCTTTGTGCAACTCTCTTGCTCTTTCTGCATCCTTCATGCCTCTTTCAGCACCCCAATTGGTTCTTTCTGCACTGCTCTTGCTTTATTCTGCACCTCAATTGCCTCTTTCCGCACTTCTCTTGCTTCTTTCTACACCTCTGTTGCTTCATTCAGCAATTCTCTTGCCTCTTTCTGTACCTCTCTTGCCTCTTTGTGCACCTCTCCTACCTTTTTCTGCACCCCTCTTGCCTCTTTCAACACCTCTGTTGGTTTTTTCTGCACAGCTCTTGCTTTATTCTGCACCTCACTTGCCTCTTTCTGTACTTTTCTTACTCCTTCCTACACCTCTGTTGCTTACTTTTAGCAATACTCTTGCCTCTTTCTGCACTTCTCTTCCTTCTTTCTGTACATTCCTGCCTCTTTCTGTACCTCTCTTGCCTCTTTCTGCACCGTTGTTGGATCTTTTTGCACTGCTCTGGCTTCCTCTTGCACCGCTGTTCCAAATTTCTGCATCCGTCTTGCCTTTTTCCGCTCCCCTCTTCCCTCTTTCTGCACCTCTCTTGCCCCAGTCTGCTCACCTGTTCCCTCTTTCTGAACCCCTTTTGAAAATTTCTGCCCCCTGCCTCTTTTTGTACCCTTTTACCTGTTTCTCTACCTCTCTTGCCTCTGTCTGTACCCTGTTACCGTTCTGTACCTATTTTGCCTGTTTCTGCAACTCTCTTACCTCTTTCTGCAGTTCTCTTGCCTCCTTCTGCACCTCTGTTACTTTTGTATGCACTTCTCTTGCTCTTTCTGAGACCCTATTGCTTCATTCTGCACTTTCCATGCTTGTTTCTGCACCTGTCTTGCTTCTTTCTGCACCCCTGTTGTCTCTTTCTGCACTCGTCTTCCCTCTTCCTGTACCTTTCTTGCCTGTGCCTGCATCTCCCGTGCCTCTTTCTGCACTTTTCTTACTTCTTTCTCCACCTCTGTTGCTTCTTTCAGAATTTTTCTTCCCTCTTTCTGCACTTCTCTTGCCTCTTTCTGCACCCCTGTTGCTTCATCCTTCACTTTTCATGCTTCTCTCTGCACCTGTCTTGCTTCTTTCTGTACCCCTGTTGTCTTATGTACCTCTTTTGTCTGTTTCTGCAACTCTCTTGCCTATTTCTGCAGTTCTCTTGCCGCCTTCTGCATCTCTGTTGCTTCTTTCTTCACTTCTCTTGCCTCTTTCTGCACCCCTCTTGCTTCATTCTACACTTTTCATGCTTCCTTCTGCATCTGTCTTGCTTCTTTCTGCACCCCTGTTGTCTCTTTCTGCACTCGCCTTCCCTCTTTCTGTACTTTTCTTGCCTGTTTCTGCATCTCACTTGCCTCTTTCTGCACCCCTCTTGCCGCTTTCAACACCTCTGTTGGTTTTTTCTGCACAGCTCTTGCTTTATTCTGCACCTCACTTGTCTCTTTCTGTACTTTTCTTACTCCTTTCTACACCTCTGTTGCTTCTTTTAGCAATACTCTTGCCTCTCTGCACTTCTCTTCCTTCTTTCTGCACCCTCCTGCCTCTTTCTGTACCTCTCTTGCCTCTTTCTGAACCTTTGTTGGTTCTTTTTGCACTGCTCTGGCTTCCTCTTGCACCGCTGTTCCAAATTTCTGCATCCGTCTTGCCTTTTTCTGCTCCTCTCTTCCCTCTTTCTGCACCTCTCTTGCCACAGTCTGCTCACCTGTTCCCTCTTTCTGAACCCCTTTTGAAAATTTCTGCCCCCTGCCTCTTTTTGTACCCTTTTACCTGTTTCTCTACCTCTCTTGCCTCTGTCTGTACCCTGTTACCGTTCTGTACCTATTTTGCCTGTTTCTGCAACTCTCTTACCTCTTTCTGCAGTTCTCTTGCCTCCTTCTGCACCTCTGTTACTTTTGTATGCACTTCTCTTGCTCTTTCTGAGCCCCTATTGCTTCATTCTGCACTTTCCATGCTTGTTTCTGCACCTGTCTTGCTTCTTTCTGCACCCCTGTTGTCTCTTTCTGCACTCGTCTTCCCTCTTCCTGTACCTTTCTTGCCTGTGTCTGCATCTCCCGTGCCTCTTTCTGCACTTTTCTTACTTCTTTCTACACCTCTGTTGCTTCTTTCAGATTTTTCTTCCCTCTTTCTGCACTTCTCTTGCCTCTTTCTACACCCCTGTTGCTTCATCCTTCACTTTTCATGCTTCTCTCTGCACCTGTCTTGCTTCTTTCTGTACCCCTGTTGTCTTATGTACCTCTTTTGTCTGTTTCTGCAACTCTCTTGCCTATTTCTGCAGTTCTCTTGCCGCCTTCTGCATCTCTGTTGCTTCTTTCTTCACTTCTCTTGCCTCTTTCTGCACCCCTCTTGCTTCATTCTACACTTTTCATGCTTCCTTCTGCATCTGTCTTGCTTCTTTCTGCACCCCTGTTGTCTCTTTCTGTACTCGCCTTCCCTCTTTCTGTACTTTTCTTGCCTGTTTCTGCATCTCACTTGCCTCTTTCTGTACTCTTCTTGCTTCTTTCTACACCTCTGTTGCTTATTTAAGCAATTCTTTCTATCTATCTATCTTTCCTTCTTTCTTTCTGCATTGCTCTTGCCTGTTTCTGCACCCCTCTTGCATCTTTCTATTCTTGTTTTCCCTCTTTGTGCAACTCTCTTGCCTTTTTCTACTCCTTTCTTCCCTCTTTCTGCACCACTCTTGCCTCTTTTTGTACCTCTGTTGCTTCTTTCTGCACTTCTCCTGCCTTCTTGTGCACACTTCATGCCTCTTTGAGCACCTCTGTTGCTTCATTCTGTACTTCTCTTCCTTATTTCTGCACTCTTGGTGCCTCCTTTCACACTTCTGTTGCTTATTGCCGCACTTCTCTTGGTTCTTCCTGCACTGCTCTTGCCTCTTTCTGCATCCCTTTTGTCTCTTTGAGCACCTCTTTTGCTTCTTTCTGTGCTTCTCTCTCCTCTTTCTGCACCCCTCTTGCCTCTTTCTGCACATCTGATGCTTCTTTCTGCACCTCTATTGCTTCTTTCTGCACCTCTCTTGCTTCTTTCTGCAGCTGACTTGTTCTTTCAGCACCTCTGGTGTCTCCTTCTCCACTCGTCTTCCCTCATTCTGTACCTTTCTTGCCTGTGTCTGCATCTAATTGCCTCATTGTGCACTTTCCATGCCTCTTTCTGTACCTGTCTTAATTTTCTGCTCCCCTGTTGTCTCCTTCTGCACTCGTCTTCCCTCTTTCTGGACCTTTCTTGTCTGTTTCTGCATCTCACTTTTTTTCTTTCATCAGTTCTCTTGCCTCCTTCTGCATCTCTGTTGCTTCTTTCTGCACTTCTCTTGCCTCTTCCTGTCGCCCTGTTGCTTCATTCTGCACTTTCTATGCTTCTTTCTGCATCTGTCTTTCTTCTTTATGGACCCCTGTTGTCTCTTTCTGCACTCTTCTTCCCTCTTTCTGAAACTTTCTTGCCTGTTACTTCATCTCACTTGCCTCTTTCTGAACTCTTCTTGCTTGTTTCTACACCTCTGTTGCTTCTTTCAGCAATTCTCTTACCTGTTTCTGCATCCCTCTTACCTCTTTCTGCACTTGTCTTCCCTCTTTGTGATCTCTCTTGCTTCTTTGTGTACCTCTGTTGCTTCTTTCTGCACTTCTCTTTTCTGTACCCTTCGTGCCTCTGTCAGCACCTCTGTTGCTTCTTTCTGCACTTCTCTTCCTTCTTTCTGCACTCCTCGTGCCTCCTTCTGCACATCTGTTGCTTCTTTGGGCACGTCTCTTGGTTCTTTCTGCACTGCTCTTGCCTCTTTCTGCATCCCTCCTACCTCTTTGAGCACCTCTTTTGCTTCTTTCTGCACTTCTTTCTTCTCTTTCTGCACCCCTCTTGACTCCTTCTGCACCTCTGACGCTTCTTTCTGCACTTCTATTTCCTCTTTCTGCACCTCTCTTGTTTCTTTCTGCAGCTGACTTGCCTCTTTCAGCACCTCTGTTGCTTTTTTCTGCAGATCTTGCTTCTTTCTCCACCTCACTTGCCTCTTTCTGCACTTCTTTCTTCTCTTTCTGCACCCCTCTTGACTCCTTCTGCACCTCTGACGCTTCTTTCTGCACTTCTATTTCCTCTTTCTGCACCTCTCTTGTTTCTTTCTGCAGCTGACTTGCCTCTTTCAGCACCTCTGTTGCTTTTTTCTGCAGATCTTGCTTCTTTCTCCACCTCACTTGCCTCTTTCTGCACTTCTCTTGCTTCTTTCTACACCTGTGTAGCTTCTTTCAGCAATTCTCTTGCCTCTTTCTGCACTTCTCGTCCTTCTTTCTGCACCCCTCCTGCCTCTTTCTGTACCACTCTTGCCTCTTTGTGCACCCCTCCTACGTTTTACTGCACCCCTCTTGCCTCTTTTTGCTCTGTTGGATATTTCTGCACTTTTCTTGCTTCTTACTCCAATGCTTCTTTCAGCAATTCTCTTGCCTTTCTTGCCCCTATGTGCACCGTTGTTGGTTCTTTCTGCACTGCTCTAGCTTGTTTCTGCATCCCAAGTGCCTCTTTTTACACTTCTCTTGGTTCTTTCTAAACCTCTGTTGCCTCTTTTGGCACCTCTGTTGCTTCTTTCTGTACCCCTCCTGCCTCTTGCTGCACCCCTCTTCCCTCTTTGTACAACTCTCTTGCCTCTTTCTACACCTCTGTACCTTCTTTCTGCACCACTCTTTGCCTCGTTCTGTACCTCTTTTGCTTCTTTCTGCACTTTTCTTGCACTTTCTGCACCCTTCATGCCTCTTTCAGCACCTCTGCTGGTTCTTTCTGCACTGCTCTTGCTTTTTTCTGCACGTCATTTGCCTCTTTGAGCACCTCTTTTTGCTTCTTTCTGCACTTCTCTCTCCTCTTTCTGTACCCCTCTTGCTTCTTTCTGCACCTCACTTGCCTCTTTCAGCACCTCTCTTGCTTTTTCCTGCAGATCCCTTGCCTCTTTCTGCACCTCACTTGCCTCTTTCAGCACCTCTGTTGGTTTTTTCTGCAGATTTCTTGCCTCTTTCTGCAGCCCTCCTTTCTCTGTCTGTACTACTCTTGCCTCTTGAGCACCTGTGTGGCTTCTTTCTGCACTTCTATTGCCTCTTTCTGCACCTCTCTTGCTTCATTCTACACTTTTCATGCTTCCTTCTGCATCTGTCTTGCTTCTTTCTGCACCCCTGTTGTCTCTTTCTGCACTCGCCTTCCCTCTTTCTGTACTTTTCTTGCCTGTTTCTGCATCTCACTTGCCTCTTTCTGTACTTTTCTTGCTTCTTTCTTCACCTCTGTTGCTTCTTTAAATGATTCTTTCTGTCTATCTTTCCTTCTTTCTTTCTGCATTGCTCTTGCCTCTTTCTGCACCCCTCTTGCTTCATTCTACACTTTTCATGCTTCCTTCTGCATCTGTCTTGCTTCTTTCTGCACCCCTGTTGTCTCTTTCTGCACTCGTCTTCCCTCTTCCTGTACCTTTCTTGCCTGTTTCTGCATCTCCCTGGCCTCTTTCTTCACTTTTCTTACTTCTTTCTACACCTCTGTTGCTTCTTTTAGAAATTCTCTTGCCTCTTTCTGCACTTCTCTTGCCTCTTTCTGTACCCCTGTTGCTTCATCCTTCACTTTCCATGCTTCTCTCTGCACCTGTCTTGCTTCTTTCTGCACCCCTGTTGTCTTATGTACCTCTTTGCCTGTTTCTGGAGGAGTGTGACTCACTGATTAGAGCGGCAGACCCTGATGCAGAGGTCTGGCCCGGGACCAAGGTTCAATTCCCGACGCGGCAGGGTCCTGAGCCCAAAAATGTCCACGGACTTGATAATTCTCGCCTCGGTGCCTATTCTAATCATGGGGTCCCACGCTGCAACTCTGGGCAATAGTTGCTTAATCTCCACTACGGCGGCCCACCCGCTGCGGGATGCCTGGCTTTCACCCTGGGGATACCCAGTAGGGGTTATCTCACAGGGAAAAACCAGGACGGGTTCCCAAGGCAAGCGCCTTGATGCCTTCGGGTGATAAGTGCGCTATATAAGTCGCAACACATTTACATACATTTACATTTTCTGCAACTCTCTTGCCTATTTCTGCAGTTCTCTTGCCGCCTTCTGCATCTCTGTTGCTTCTTTCTGCACTTCTCCTGCCTCTTTCTGCACCCCTCTTGCTTCATTCTACACTTTTCATGCTTCCTTCTGCATCTGTCTTGCTTCTTTCTGCACCCCTGTTGTGTCTTTCTGCACTCGCCTTCCCTCTTTCTGTACTTTTCTTGCCTGTTTCTGCATCTCACTTGCCTCTTTCTGTACTCTTCTTGCTTCTTTCCACACCTCTGTTGCTTCTTTAAGCAATTCTTTCTATCTATCTATCTTTCCTTCTTTCTTTCTGCATTGCTCTTGCCTGTTTCTGCACCCCTCTTGCATCTTTCTATTCTTGTTTTCCCTCTTTGTGCAACTCTCTTGCCTTTTTCTACTCCTTTCTTCCCTCTTTCTGCACCACTCTTGCCTCTTTTTGTACCTCTGTTGCTTCTTTCTGCACTTCTCCTGCCTTCTTGTGCACACTTCATGCCTCTTTGAGCACCTCTGTTGCTTCTTTCTGTACTTCTCTTCCTTATTTCTGCACTCTTGGTGCCTCCTTTCACACTTCTGTTGCTTATTGCCGCACTTCTCTTGGTTCTTCCTGCACTGCTCTTGCCTCTTTCTGCATCCCTTTTGTCTCTTTGAGCACCTCTTTTGCTTCTTTCTGTGCTTCTCTCTCCTCTTTCTGCACCCCTCTTGCCTCTTTCTGCACATCTGATGCTTCTTTCTGCACCTCTATTGCTTCTTTCTGCACCTCTCTTGCTTCTTTCTGCAGCTGACTTGTTCTTTCAGCACCTCTGGTGTCTCCTTCTTCACTCGTCTTCCCTCTTGCTGTACCTTTCTTGCCTGTGTCTGCATCTAATTGCCTCATTGTGCACTTTCCATGCCTCTTTCTGTACCTGTCTTGCTTTTCTGCTCCCCTGTTGTCTCCTTCTGCACTCGTCTTCCCTCTTTCTGGACCTTTCTTGTCTGTTTCTGCAGCTCACTTTTTTTCTTTCATCAGTTCTCTTGCCTCCTTCTGCATCTCTGTTGCTTCTTTCTGCACTTCTCTTGCCTCTTCCTGCCGCCCTGTTGCTTCATTCTGCACTTTCTATGCTTCTTTCTGCATCTGTCTTTCTTCTTTATGGATCCCTGTTGTCTCTTTCTGCACTCTTCTTCCCTCTTTCTGAAACTTTCTTGCCTGTTACTTCATCTCACTTGCCTCTTTCTGAACTCTTCTTGCTTGTTTCTACACCTCTGTTGCTTCTTTCAGCAACTCTCTTACCTGTTTCTGCATCCCTCTTACCTCTTTCTGCACTTGTCTTCCCTCTTTGTGATCTCTCTTGCTTCTTTGTGTACCTCTGTTGCTTCTTTCTGCACTTCTCTTTTCTGTACCCTTCGTGCCTCTGTCAGCACCTCTGTTGCTTCTTTCTGCACTTCTCTTCCTTCTTTCTGCACTCCTCGTGCCTCCTTCTGCACATCTGTTGCTTCTTTGGGCACGTCTCTTGGTTCTTTCTGCACTGCTCTTGCCTCTTTCTGCATCCCTCCTACCTCTTTGAGCACCTCTTTTGCTTCTTTCTGCACTTCTTTCTTCTCTTTCTGCACCCCTCTTGACTCCTTCTGCACCTCTGACGCTTCTTTCTGCACTTCTATTTCCTCTTTCTGCACCTCTCTTGTTTCTTTCTGCAGCTGACTTGCCTCTTCCAGCACCTCTGTTGCTTTTTTCTGCAGATCTTGCTTCTTTCTCCACCTCACTTGCCTCTTTCTGCACTTCTCTTGCTTCTTTCTACACCTGTGTAGCTTCTTTCAGCAATTCTCTTGCCTCTTTCTGCACTTCTCGTCCTTCTTTCTGCACCCCTCCTGCCTCTTTCTGTACCACTCTTGCCTCTTTGTGCACCCCTCCTACGTTTTACTGCACCCCTCTTGCCTCTTTTTGCTCTGTTGGATATTTCTGCACTTTTCTTGCTTTTTACTCCAATGCTTCTTTCAGCAATTCTCTTGCCTTTCTTGCCCCTGTGTGCACCGTTGTTGGTTCTTTCTGCACTGCTCTAGCTTGTTTCTGCATCCCAAGTGCCTCTTTTTACACTTCTCTTGGTTCTTTCTAAACCTCTGTTGCCTCTTTTGGCACCTCTGTTGCTTCTTTCTGTACCCCTCCTGCCTCTTGCTGCACCCCTCTTCCCTCTTTGTACAACTCTCTTGCCTCTTTCTACACTTCTGTACCTTCTTTCTGCACCACTCTTTGCCTCGTTCTGTACCTCTTTTGCTTCTTTCTGCACTTTTCTTGCACTTTCTGCACCCTTCATGCCTCTTTCAGCACCTCTGCTGGTTCTTTCTGCACTGCTCTTGCTTTTTTCTGCACGTCATTTGCCTCTTTGAGCACCTCTTTTTGCTTCTTTCTGCACTTCTCTCTCCTCTTTCTGTACCCCTCTTGCTTCTTTCTGCAGCTCACTTGCCTCTTTCAGCACCTCTCTTGCTTTTTCCTGCAGATCCCTTGCCTCTTTCTGCACCTCACTTGCCTCTTTCAGCACCTCTGTTGGTTTTTTCTGCAGATCTCTTGCCTCTTTCTGCAGCCCTCCTTTCTCTGTCTGTACCCCTCTTGCCTCTTGAGCACCTGTGTGGCTTCTTTCTGCACTTCTATTGCCTCTTTCTGCACCTCTCTTGCTTCATTCTACACTTTTCATGCTTCCTTCTGCATCTGTCTTGCTTCTTTCTGCACCCCTGTTGTCTCTTTCTGCACTCGCCTTCCCTCTTTCTGTACTTTTCTTGCCTGTTTCTGCATCTCACTTGCCTCTTTCTGTACTTTTCTTGCTTCTTTCTTCACCTCTGTTGCTTCTTTAAACAATTCTTTCTATCTATCTTTCCTTCTTTCTTTCTGCATTGCTCTTGCCTCTTTCTGCACCCCTCTTGCTTCATTCTACACTTTTCATGCTTCCTTCTGCATCTGTCTTGCTTCTTTCTGCACCCCTGTTGTCTCTTTCTGCACTCGTCTTCCCTCTTCCTGTACCTTTCTTGCCTGTTTCTGCATCTCCCTTGCCTCTTTCTTCACTTTTCTTACTTCTTTCTACACCTCTGTTGCTTCTTTCAGAAATTCTCTTGCCTCTTTCTGCACTTCTCTTGCCTCTTTCTGTACCCCTGTTGCTTCATCCTTCACTTTCCATGCTTCTCTCTGCACCTGTCTTGCTTCTTTCTGCACCCCTGTTGTCTTATGTACCTCTTTGCCTGTTTCTGGAGGAGTGTGGCTCACTGATTAGAGCGGCAGACCCTGATGCAGAGGTCTGGCCCGGGACCAGGGTTCAATTCCCGACGCGGCAGGGTCCTGAGCCCAAAAATGTTCACGGACTTAATAATTCTCGCCTCAGTGCCTATTCTAATCATGGGGTCCCACGCTGCAACTCTGGGCAATAGTTGCTTAATCTCCACTATGGCGGCCCACCCGCTGCGGGATGCCTGGCTTTCACCCTGGGGATACCCAGTAGGGGTTATCTCACAGGGAAAAACCAGGACGGGTTCCCAAGGCAAGCGCCTTGATGCCTTCGGGTGATACGTGCGCTATATAAGTCGCAACACATTTACATACATTTACATTTTCTGCAACTCTCTTGCCTATTTCTGCAGTTCTCTTGCCGCCTTCTGCATCTCTGTTGCTTCTTTCTGGACTTCTCCTGCCTCTTTCTGCACCCCTCTTGCTTCATTCTACACTTTTCATGCTTCCTTCTGCATCTGACTTGCTTCTTTCTGCACCCCTGTTGTCTCTTTCTGCACTCGTCTTCCCTCTTCCTGTACCTTTCTTGCCTGTTTCTGCATCTCCCTTGCCTCTTTCTTCACTTTTCTTACTTCTTTCTACACCTCTGTTGCTTCTTTCAGAAATTCTCTTGCCTCTTTCTGCACTTCTCTTGCCTCTTTCTGTACCCCTGTTGCTTCATCCTTCACTTTCCATGCTTCTCTCTGCACCTGTCTTGCTTCTTTCTGCACCCCTGTTGTCTTATGTACCTCTTTGCCTGTTTCTGGAGGAGTGTGACTCACTGATTAGAGCGGCAGACCCTGATGCAGAGGTCTGGCCCGGGACCAAGGTTCAATTCCCGACGCGGCAGGGTCCTGAGCCCAAAAATGTCCACGGACTTGATAATTCTCGCCTCGGTGATTATTCTAATCATGGGGTCCCACGCTGCAACTCTGGGCAATAGTTGCTTAATCTCCACTACGGCGGCCCACCCGCTGCGGGATGCCTGGCTTTCACCCTGGGGATACCCAGTAGGGGTTATCTCACAGGGAAAAACCAGGACGGGTTCCCAAGGCAAGCGCCTTGATGCCTTCGGGTGATACGTGCGCTATATAAGTCGCAACACATTTACATACATTTACATTTTCTGCAACTCTCTTGCCTATTTCTGCAGTTCTCTTGCCGCCTTCTGCATCTCTGTTGCTTCTTTCTGCACTTCTCCTGCCTCTTTCTGCACCCCTCTTGCTTCATTCTACACTTTTCATGCTTCCTTCTGCATCTGTCTTGCTTCTTTCTGCACCCCTGTTGTGTCTTTCTGCACTCGCCTTCCCTCTTTCTGTACTTTTCTTGCCTGTTTCTGCATCTCACTTGCCTCTTTCTGTACTCTTCTTGCTTCTTTCTACACCTCTGTTGCTTCTTTAAGCAATTCTTTCTATCTATCTATCTTTCCTTCTTTCTTTCTGCATTGCTCTTGCCTGTTTCTGCACCCCTCTTGCATCTTTCTATTCTTGTTTTCCCTCTTTGTGCAACTCTCTTGCCTTTTTCTACTCCTTTCTTCCCTCTTTCTGCACCACTCTTGCCTCTTTTTGTACCTCTGTTGCTTCTTTCTGCACTTCTCCTGCCTTCTTGTGCACACTTCATGCACCTCTGTTGCTTCTTTCTGTACTTCTCATCCTTATTTCTGCACTCTTGGTGCCTCCTTTCACACTTCTGTTGCTTATTGCCGCACTTCTCTTGGTTCTTCCTGCACTGCTCTTGCCTCTTTCTGCATCCCTTTTGTCTCTTTGAGCACCTCTTTTGCTTCTTTCTGTGCTTCTCTCTCCTCTTTCTGCACCCCTCTTGCCTCTTTCTGCACATCTGATGCTTCTTTCTGCACCTCTATTGCTTCTTTCTGCACCTCTCTTGCTTCTTTCTGCAGCTGACTTGTTCTTTCAGCACCTCTGGTGTCTCCTTCTCCACTCGTCTTCCCTCTTTCTGTACCTTTCTTGCCTGTGTCTGCATCTAATTGCCTCATTGTGCACTTTCCATGCCTCTTTCTGTACCTGTCTTGTTTTTCTGCTCCCCTGTTGTCTCCTTCTGCACTCGTCTTCCCTCTTTCTGGACCTTTCTTGTCTGTTTCTGCATCTCACTTTTTTTCTTTCATCAGTTCTCTTGCCTCCTTCTGCATCTCTGTTGCTTCTTTCTGCACTTCTCTTGCCTCTTCCTGCCGCCCTGTTGCTTCATTCTGCACTTTCTATGCTTCTTTCTGCATCTGTCTTTCTTCTTTATGGACCCCTGTTGTCTCTTTCTGCACTCTTCTTCCCTCTTTCTGAAACTTTCCTGCCTGTTACTTCATCTCACTTGCCTCTTTCTGAACTCTTCTTGCTTGTTTCTACACCTCTGTTGCTTCTTTCAGCAATTCTCTTACCTGTTTCTGCATCCCTCTTACCTCTTTCTGCACTTGTCTTCCCTCTTTGTGATCTCTCTTGCTTCTTTGTGTACCTCTGTTGCTTCTTTCTGCACTTCTCTTTTCTGTACCCTTCGTGCCTCTGTCAGCACCTCTGTTGCTTCTTTCTGCACTTCTCTTCCTTCTTTCTGCACTCCTCGTGCCTCCTTCTGCACATCTGTTGCTTCTTTGGGCACGTCTCTTGATTCTTTCTGCACTGCTCTTGCCTCTTTCTGCATCCCTCCTACCTCTTTGAGCACCTCTTTTGCTTCTTTCTGCACTTCTTTCTTCTCTTTCTGCACCCCTCTTGACTCCTTCTGCACCTCTGACGCTTCTTTTACTCCAATGCTTCTTTCAGCAATTCTCTTGCCTTTCTTGCCCCTGTGTGCACCGTTGTTGGTTCTTTCTGCACTGCTCTAGCTTGTTTCTGCATCCCAAGTGCCTCTTTTTACACTTCTCTTGGTTCTTTCTAAACCTCTGTTGCCTCTTTTGACACCTCTGTTGCTTCTTTCTGTACCCCTCCTGCCTCTTGCTGCACCCCTCTTCCCTCTTTGTACAACTCTCTTGCCTCTTACTACACCTCTGTACCTTCTTTCTGCACCACTCTTTGCCTCGTTCTGTACCTCTTTTGCTTCTTTCTGCACTTTTCTTGCACTTTCTGCACCCTTCATGCCTCTTTCAGCACCTCTGCTGGTTCTTTCTGCACTGCTCTTGCTTTTTTCTGCACGTCATTTGCCTCTTTGAGCACCTCTTTTTGCTTCTTTCTGCACTTCTCTCTCCTCTTTCTGTACCCCTCTTGCTTCTTTCTGCACCTCACTTGCCTCTTTCAGCACCTCTCTTGCTTTTTCCTGCAGATCCCTTGCCTCTTTCTGCACCTCACTTGCCTCTTTCAGCACCTCTGTTGGTTTTTTCTGCAGATCTCTTGCCTCTTTCTGCAGCCCTCCTTTCTCTGTCTGTACCCCTCTTGCCTCTTGAGCACCTGTGTGGCTTCTTTCTGCACTTCTATTGCCTCTTTCTGCACCTCTCTTGCTTCATTCTACACTTTTCATGCTTCCTTCTGCATCTGTCTTGCTTCTTTCTGCACCCCTGTTGTCTCTTTCTGCACTCGCCTTCCCTCTTTCTGTACTTTTCTTGCCTGTTTCTGCATCTCACTTGCCTCTTTCTGTACTTTTCTTGCTTCTTTCTTCACCTCTGTTGCTTCTTTAAACAATTCTTTCTATCTATCTTTCCTTCTTTCTTTCTGCATTGCTCTTGCCTCTTTCTGCACCCCTCTTGCTTCATTCTACACTTTTCATGCTTCCTTCTGCATCTGTCTTGCTTCTTTCTGCACCCCTGTTGTCTCTTTCTGCACTCGTCTTCCCTCTTCCTGTACCTTTCTTGCCTGTTTCTGCATCTCCCTTGCCTCTTTCTTCACTTTTCTTACTTCTTTCTACACCTCTGTTGCTTTTTTCAGAAATTCTCTTGCCTCTTTCTGCACTTCTCTTGCCTCTTTCTGTACCCCTGTTGCTTCATCCTTCACTTTCCATGCTTCTCTCTGCACCTGTCTTGCTTCTTTCTGCACCCCTGTTGTCTTATGTACCTCTTTGCCTGTTTCTGGAGGAGTGTGGCTCACTGATTAGAGCGGCAGACCCTGATGCAGAGGTCTGGCCCGGGACCAGGGTTCAATTCCCAACGCGGCAGGGTCCTGAGCCCAAAAATGTCCACGGACTTGATAATTCTCGCCTCAGTGCCTATTCTAATCATGGGGTCCCACGCTGCAACTCTGGGCAATAGGTGCTTAATCTCCACTATGGCGGCCCACCCGCTGCGGGATGCCTGGCTTTCACCCTGGGGATACCCAGTAGGGGTTATCTCACAGGGAAAAACCAGGACGGGTTCCCAAGGCAAGCGCCTTGATGCCTTCGGGTGATACGTGCGCTATATAAGTCGCAACACATTTACATACATTTACATTTTCTGCAACTCTCTTGCCTATTTCTGCAGTTCTCTTGCCGCCTTCTGCATCTCTGTTGCTTCTTTCTGGACTTCTCCTGCCTCTTTCTGCACCCCTCTTGCTTCATTCTACACTTTTCATGCTTCCTTCTGCATCTGACTTGCTTCTTTCTGCACCCCTGTTGTCTCTTTCTGCACTCGTCTTCCCTCTTCCTGTACCTTTCTTGCCTGTTTCTGCATCTCCCTTGCCTCTTTCTTCACTTTTCTTACTTCTTTCTACACCTCTGTTGCTTCTTTCAGAAATTCTCTTGCCTCTTTCTGCACTTCTCTTGCCTCTTTCTGTACCCCTGTTGCTTCATCCTTCACTTTCCATGCTTCTCTCTGCACCTGTCTTGCTTCTTTCTGCACCCCTGTTGTCTTATGTACCTCTTTGCCTGTTTCTGGAGGAGTGTGACTCACTGATTAGAGCGGCAGACCCTGATGCAGAGGTCTGGCCCGGGACCAAGGTTCAATTCCCGACGCGGCAGGGTCCTGAGCCCAAAAATGTCCACGGACTTGATAATTCTTGCCTCGGTGCCTATTCTAATCATGGGGTCCCACGTTGCAACTCTGGGCAATAGTTGCTTAATCTCCACTATGGCGGCCCACCCGCTGCGGGATGCCTGGCTTTCACCCTGGGGATACCCAGTAGGGGTTATCTCACAGGGAAAAACCAGGACGTGTTCCCAAGGCAAGCGCCTTGATGCCTTCGGGTGATACGTGCGCTATATAAGTCGCAACACATTTACATACATTTACATTTTCTGCAACTCTCTTGCCTATTTCTGCAGTTCTCTTGCCGCCTTCTGCATCTCTGTTGCTTCTTTCTGCACTTCTCCTGCCTCTTTCTGCACCCCTCTTGCTTCATTCTACACTTTTCATGCTTCCTTCTGCATCTGTCTTGCTTCTTTCTGCACCCCTGTTGTGTCTTTCTGCACTCGCCTTCCCTCTTTCTGTACTTTTCTTGCCTGTTTCTGCATCTCACTTGCCTCTTTCTGTACTCTTCTTGCTTCTTTCTACACCTCTGTTGCTTCTTTAAGCAATTCTTTCTATCTATCTATCTTTCCTTCTTTCTTTCTGCATTGCTCTTGCCTGTTTCTGCACCCCTCTTGCATCTTTCTATTCTTGTTTTCCCTCTTTGTGCAACTCTCTTGCCTTTTTCTACTCCTTTCTTCCCTCTTTCTGCACCACTCTTGCCTCTTTTTGTACCTCTGTTGCTTCTTTCTGCACTTCTCCTGCCTTCTTGTGCACACTTCATGCCTCTTTGAGCACCTCTGTTGCTTCTTTCTGTACTTCTCTTCCTTATTTCTGCACTCTTGGTGCCTCCTTTCACACTTCTGTTGCTTATTGCCGCACTTCTCTTGGTTCTTCCTGCACTGCTCTTGCCTCTTTCTGCATCCCTTTTGTCTCTTTGAGCACCTCTTTTGCTTCTTTCTGTGCTTCTCTCTCCTCTTTCTGCACCCCTCTTGCCTCTTTCTGCACATCTGATGCTTCTTTCTGCACCTCTATTGCTTCTTTCTGCACCTCTCTTGCTTCTTTCTGCAGCTGACTTGTTCTTTCAGCACCTCTGGTGTCTCCTTCTCCACTCGTCTTCCCTCTTTCTGTACCTTTCTTGCCTGTGTCTGCATCTAATTGCCTCATTGTGCACTTTCCATGCCTCTTTCTGTACCTGTCTTGCTTTTCTGCTCCCCTGTTGTCTCCTTCTGCACTCGTCTTCCCTCTTTCTGGACCTTTCTTGTCTGTTTCTGCATCTCACTTTTTTTCTTTCATCAGTTCTCTTGCCTCCTTCTGCATCTCTGTTGCTTCTTTCTGCACTTCTCTTGCCTCTTCCTGCCGCCCTGTTGCTTCATTCTGCACTTTCTATGCTTCTTTCTGCATCTGTCTTTCTTCTTTATGGATCCCTGTTGTCTCTTTCTGCACTCTTCTTCCCTCTTTCTGAAACTTTCTTGCCTGTTACTTCATCTCACTTGCCTCTTTCTGAACTCTTCTTGCTTGTTTCTACACCTCTGTTGCTTCTTTCAGCAATTCTCTTACCTGTTTCTGCATCCCTCTTACCTCTTTCTGCACTTGTCTTCCCTCTTTGTGATCTCTCTTGCTTCTTTGTGTACCTCTGTTGCTTCTTTCTGCACTTCTCTTTTCTGTACCCTTCGTGCCTCTGTCAGCACCTCTGTTGCTTCTTTCTGCACTTCTCTTCCTTCTTTCTGCACTCCTCGTGCCTCCTTCTGCACATCTGTTGCTTCTTTGGGCACGTCTCTTGATTCTTTCTGCACTGCTCTTGCCTCTTTCTGCATCCCTCCTACCTCTTTGAGCACCTCTTTTGCTTCTTTCTGCACTTCTTTCTTCTCTTTCTGCACCCCTCTTGACTCCTTCTGCACCTCTGACGCTTCTTTCTGCACTTCTATTTCCTCTTTCTGCACCTCTCTTGTTTCTTTCTGCAGCTGACTTGCCTCTTTCAGCACCTCTGTTGCTTTTTTCTGCAGATCTTGCTTCTTTCTCCACCTCACTTGCCTCTTTCTGCACTTCTCTTGCTTCTTTCTACACCTGTGTAGCTTCTTTCAGCAATTCTCTTGCCTCTTTCTGCACTTCTCGTCCTTCTTTCTGCACCCCTCCTGCCTCTTTCTGTACCACTCTTGCCTCTTTGTGCACCCCTCCTACGTTTTACTGCACCCCTCTTGCCTCTTTTTGCTCTGTTGGATATTTCTGCACTTTTCTTGCTTTTTACTCCAATGCTTCTTTCAGCAATTCTCTTGCCTTTCTTGCCCCTGTGTGCACCGTTGTTGGTTCTTTCTGCACTGCTCTAGCTTGTTTCTGCATCCCAAGTGCCTCTTTTTACACTTCTCTTGGTTCTTTCTAAACCTCTGTTGCCTCTTTTGACACCTCTGTTGCTTCTTTCTGTACCCCTCCTGCCTCTTGCTGCACCCCTCTTCCCTCTTTGTACAACTCTCTTGCCTCTTACTACACCTCTGTACCTTCTTTCTGCACCACTCTTTGCCTCGTTCTGTACCTCTTTTGCTTCTTTCTGCACTTTTCTTGCACTTTCTGCACCCTTCATGCCTCTTTCAGCACCTCTGCTGGTTCTTTCTGCACTGCTCTTGCTTTTTTCTGCACGTCATTTGCCTCTTTGAGCACCTCTTTTTGCTTCTTTCTGCACTTCTCTCTCCTCTTTCTGTACCCCTCTTGCTTCTTTCTGCACCTCACTTGCCTCTTTCAGCACCTCTCTTGCTTTTTCCTGCAGATCCCTTGCCTCTTTCTGCACCTCACTTGCCTCTTTCAGCACCTCTGTTGGTTTTTTCTGCAGATCTCTTGCCTCTTTCTGCAGCCCTCCTTTCTCTGTCTGTACCCCTCTTGCCTCTTGAGCACCTGTGTGGCTTCTTTCTGCACTTCTATTGCCTCTTTCTGCACCTCTCTTGCTTCATTCTACACTTTTCATGCTTCCTTCTGCATCTGTCTTGCTTCTTTCTGCACCCCTGTTGTCTCTTTCTGCACTCGCCTTCCCTCTTTCTGTACTTTTCTTGCCTGTTTCTGCATCTCACTTGCCTCTTTCTGTACTTTTCTTGCTTCTTTCTTCACCTCTGTTGCTTCTTTAAACAATTCTTTCTATCTATCTTTCCTTCTTTCTTTCTGCATTGCTCTTGCCTCTTTCTGCACCCCTCTTGCTTCATTCTACACTTTTCATGCTTCCTTCTGCATCTGTCTTGCTTCTTTCTGCACCCCTGTTGTCTCTTTCTGCACTCGTCTTCCCTCTTCCTGTACCTTTCTTGCCTGTTTCTGCATCTCCCTTGCCTCTTTCTTCACTTTTCTTACTTCTTTCTACACCTCTGTTGCTTTTTTCAGAAATTCTCTTGCCTCTTTCTGCACTTCTCTTGCCTCTTTCTGTACCCCTGTTGCTTCATCCTTCACTTTCCATGCTTCTCTCTGCACCTGTCTTGCTTCTTTCTGCACCCCTGTTGTCTTATGTACCTCTTTGCCTGTTTCTGGAGGAGTGTGGCTCACTGATTAGAGCGGCAGACCCTGATGCAGAGGTCTGGCCCGGGACCAGGGTTCAATTCCCAACGCGGCAGGGTCCTGAGCCCAAAAATGTCCACGGACTTGATAATTCTCGCCTCAGTGCCTATTCTAATCATGGGGTCCCACGCTGCAACTCTGGGCAATAGGTGCTTAATCTCCACTATGGCGGCCCACCCGCTGCGGGATGCCTGGCTTTCACCCTGGGGATACCCAGTAGGGGTTATCTCACAGGGAAAAACCAGGACGGGTTCCCAAGGCAAGCGCCTTGATGCCTTCGGGTGATACGTGCGCTATATAAGTCGCAACACATTTACATACATTTACATTTTCTGCAACTCTCTTGCCTATTTCTGCAGTTCTCTTGCCGCCTTCTGCATCTCTGTTGCTTCTTTCTGGACTTCTCCTGCCTCTTTCTGCACCCCTCTTGCTTCATTCTACACTTTTCATGCTTCCTTCTGCATCTGACTTGCTTCTTTCTGCACCCCTGTTGTCTCTTTCTGCACTCGTCTTCCCTCTTCCTGTACCTTTCTTGCCTGTTTCTGCATCTCCCTTGCCTCTTTCTTCACTTTTCTTACTTCTTTCTACACCTCTGTTGCTTCTTTCAGAAATTCTCTTGCCTCTTTCTGCACTTCTCTTGCCTCTTTCTGTACCCCTGTTGCTTCATCCTTCACTTTCCATGCTTCTCTCTGCACCTGTCTTGCTTCTTTCTGCACCCCTGTTGTCTTATGTACCTCTTTGCCTGTTTCTGGAGGAGTGTGACTCACTGATTAGAGCGGCAGACCCTGATGCAGAGGTCTGGCCCGGGACCAAGGTTCAATTCCCGACGCGGCAGGGTCCTGAGCCCAAAAATGTCCACGGACTTGATAATTCTCGCCTCGGTGCCTATTCTAATCATGGGGTCCCACGCTGCAACTCTGGGCAATAGTTGCTTAATCTCCACTACGGCGGCCCACCCGCTGCGGGATGCCTGGCTTTCACCCTGGGGATACCCAGTAGGGGTTATTTCACAGGGAAAAACCAGGACGGGTTCCCAAGGCAAGCACCTTGATGCCTTCGGGTGATACGTGCGCTATATAAGTCGCAACACATTTACATACATTTACATTTTCTGCAACTCTCTTGCCTATTTCTGCAGTTCTCTTGCCGCCTTCTGCATCTCTGTTGCTTCTTTCTGCACTTCTCCTGCCTCTTTCTGCACCCCTCTTGCTTCATTCTACACTTTTCATGCTTCCTTCTGCATCTGTCTTGCTTCTTTCTGCACCCCTGTTGTGTCTTTCTGTACTCGCCTTCCCTCTTTCTGTACTTTTCTTGCCTGTTTCTGCATCTCACTTGCCTCTTTCTGTACTCTTCTTGCTTCTTTCTACACCTCTGTTGCTTCTTTAAGCAATTATTTCTATCTATCTATCTTTCCTTCTTTCTTTCTGCATTGCTCTTGCCTGTTTCTGCACCCCTCTTGCATCTTTCTATTCTTGTTTTCCCTCTTTGTGCAACTCTCTTGCCTTTTTCTACTCCTTTCTTCCCTCTTTCTGCACCACTCTTGCCTCTTTTTGTACCTCTGTTGCTTCTTTCTGCACTTCTCCTGCCTTCTTGTGCACACTTCATGCCTCTTTGAGCACCTCTGTTGCTTCTTTCTGTACTTCTCATCCTTATTTCTGCACTCTTGGTGCCTCCTTTCACACTTCTGTTGCTTATTGCCGCACTTCTCTTGGTTCTTCCTGCACTGCTCTTGCCTCTTTCTGCATCCCTTTTGTCTCTTTGAGCACCTCTTTTGCTTCTTTCTGTGCTTCTCTCTCCTCTTTCTGCACCCCTCTTGCCTCTTTCTGCACATCTGATGCTTCTTTCTGCACCTCTATTGCTTCTTTCTGCACCTCTCTTGCTTCTTTCTGCAGCTGACTTGTTCTTTCAGCACCTCTGGTGTCTCCTTCTCCACTCGTCTTCCCTCTTTCTGTACCTTTCTTGCCTGTGTCTGCATCTAATTGCCTCATTGTGCACTTTCCATGCCTCTTTCTGTACCTGTCTTGCTTTTCTGCTCCCCTGTTGTCTCCTTCTGCACTCGTCTTCCCTCTTTCTGGACCTTTCTTGTCTGTTTCTGCATCTCACTTTTTTTCTTTCATCAGTTCTCTTGCCTCCTTCTGCATCTCTGTTGCTTCTTTCTGCACTTCTCTTGCCTCTTCCTGCCGCCCTGTTGCTTCATTCTGCACTTTCTATGCTTCTTTCTGCATCTGTCTTTCTTCTTTATGGACCCCTGGTGTCTCTTTCTGCACTCTTCTTCCCTCTTTCTGAAACTTTCCTGCCTGTTACTTCATCTCACTTGCCTCTTTCTGAACTCTTCTTGCTTGTTTCTACACCTCTGTTGCTTCTTTCAGCAATTCTCTTACCTGTTTCTGCATCCCTCTTACCTCTTTCTGCACTTGTCTTCCCTCTTTGTGATCTCTCTTGCTTCTTTGTGTACCTCTGTTGCTTCTTTCTGCACTTCTCTTTTCAGTACCCTTCGTGCCTCTGTCAGCACCTCTGTTGCTTCTTTCTGCACTTCTCTTCCTTCTTTCTGCACTCCTCGTGCCTCCTTCTGCACATCTGTTGCTTCTTTGGGCACGTCTCTTGGTTCTTTCTGCACTGCTCTTGCCTCTTTCTGCATCCCTCCTACCTCTTTGAGCACCTCTTTTGCTTCTTTCTGCACTTCTTTCTTCTCTTTCTGCACCCCTCTTGACTCCTTCTGCACCTCTGATGCTTCTTTCTGCACTTCTATTTCCTCTTTCTGCACCTCTCTTGTTTCTTTCTGCAGCTGACTTGCCTCTTTCTGCACCTCTGTTGCTTTTTTCTGCAGATCTTGCTTCTTTCTCCACCTCACCTGCCTCTTTCTGCACTTCTCTTGCTTCTTTCTACACCTGTGTAGCTTCTTTCAGCAATTCTCTTGCCTCTTTCTGCACTTCTCGTCCTTCTTTCTGCACCCCTCCTGCCTCTTTCTGTACCACTCTTGCCTCTTTGTGCACCCCTCCTACATTTTACTGCACCCCTCTTGCCTCTTTTTGCTCTGTTGGATATTTCTGCACTTTTCTTGCTTCTTACTCCAATGCTTCTTTCAGCAATTCTCTTGCCTTTCTTGCCCCTGTGTGCACCGTTGTTGGTTCTTTCTGCACTGCTCTAGCTTGTTTCTGCATCCCAAGTGCCTCTTTTTATACTTCTCTTGGTTCTTTCTAAACCTCTGTTGCCTCTTTTGGCACCTCTGTTGCTTCTTTCTGTACCCCCCCCTGCCTCTTGCTGCACCCCTCTTCCCTCTTTGTACAACTCTCTTGCCTCTTTCTACACCTCTGTACCTTCTTTCTGCACCACTCTTTGCCTTGTTCTGTACCTCTTTTGCTTCTTTCTGCACTTTTCTTGCACTTTCTGCACCCTTCATGCCTCTTTCAACACCTCTGCTGGTTCTTTCTGCACTGCTCTTGCTTTTTTCTGCACGTCATTTGCCTCTTTGAGCACCTCTTTTTGCTTCTTTCTGCACTTCTCTCTCCTCTTTCTGTACCCCTCTTGCTTCTTTCTGCACCTCACTTGCCTCTTTCAGCACCTCTCTTGCTTTTTCCTGCAGATCCCTTGGCCCTTTCTGCACCTCACTTGCCTCTTTCAGCACCTCTGTTGGTTTTTTCTGCAGATCTCTTGCCTCTTTCTGCAGCCCTCCTTTCTCTGTCTGTACCCCTCTTGCCTCTTGAGCACCTGTGTGGCTTCTTTCTGCACTTTTATTGCCTCTTTCTGCACCTCTATTGCTTCATTCTACACTTTTAATGCTTCCTTCTGCATCTGTCTTGCTTCTTTCTGCACCCCTGTTGTCTCTTTCTGCACTCGCCTTCCCTCTTTCTGTACTTTTCTTGCCTGTTTCTGCATCTCACTTGCCTCTTTCTGTACTTTTCTTGCTTCTTTCTTCACCTCTGTTGCTTCTTTAAACAATTCTTTCTATCTATCTTTCCTTCTTTCTTTCTGCATTGCTCTTGCCTCTTTCTGCACCCCTCTTGCTTCATTCTACACTTTTCATGCTTCCTTCTGCATCTGTCTTGCTTCTTTCTGCACCCCTGTTGTCTCTTTCTGCACTCGTCTTCCCTCTTCCTGTACCTTTCTTGCCTGTTTCTGCATCTCCCTTGCCTCTTTCTTCACTTTTCTTACTTCTTTCTACACCTCTGTTGCTTCTTTCAGAAATTCTCTTGCCTCTTTCTGCACTTCTCTTGCCTCTTTCTGTACCCCTGTTGCTTCATCCTTCACTTTCCATGCTTCTCTCTGCACCTGTCTTGCTTCTTTCTGCACCCCTGTTGTCTTATGTACCTCTTTGCCTGTTTCTGGAGGAGTGTGGCTCACTGATTAGAGCGGCAGACCCTGATGCAGAGGTCTGGCCCGGGACCAGGGTTCAATTCCCGACGCGGCAGGGTCCTGAGCCCAAAAATGTCCACGGACTTGATAATTCTCGCCTCAGTGCCTATTCTAATCATGGGGTCCCACGCTGCAACTCTGGGCAATAGTTGCTTAATCTCCACTATGGCGGCCCACCCGCTGCGGGATGCCTGGCTTTCACCCTGGGGATACCCAGTAGGGGTTATCTCACAGGGAAAAACCAGGACGGGTTCCCAAGGCAAGCGCCTTGATGCCTTCGGGTGATACGTGCGCTATATAAGTCGCAACACATTTACATACATTTACATTTTCTGCAACTCTCTTGCCTATTTCTGCAGTTCTCTTGCCGCCTTCTGCATCTCTGTTGCTTCTTTCTGGACTTCTCCTGCCTCTTTCTGCACCCCTCTTGCTTCATTCTACACTTTTCATGCTTCCTTCTGCATCTGTCTTGCTTCTTTCTGCACCCCTGTTGTGTCTTTCTGCACTCGCCTTCCCTCTTTCTGTACTTTTCTTGCCTGTTTCTGCATCTCACTTGCCTCTTTCTGTACTCTTCTTGCTTCTTTCTACACCTCTGTTGCTTCTTTAAGCAATTCTTTCTATCTATCTATCTTTCCTTCTTTCTTTCTGCATTGCTCTTGCCTGTTTCTGCACCCCTCTTGCATCTTTCTATTCTTGTTTTCCCTCTTTGTGCAACTCTCTTGCCTTTTTCTACTCCTTTCTTCCCTCTTTCTGCACCACTCTTGCCTCTTTTTGTACCTCTGTTGCTTCTTTCTGCACTTCTCCTGCCTTCTTGTGCACACTTCATGCCTCTTTGAGCACCTCTGTTGCTTCTTTCTGTACTTCTCTTCCTTATTTCTGCACTCTTGGTGCCTCCTTTCACACTTCTGTTGCTTATTGCCGCACTTCTCTTGGTTCTTCCTGCACTGCTCTTGCCTCTTTCTGCATCCCTTTTGTCTCTTTGAGCACCTCTTTTGCTTCTTTCTGTGCTTCTCTCTCCTCTTTCTGCACCCCTCTTGCCTCTTTCTGCACATCTGATGCTTCTTTCTGCACCTCTATTGCTTCTTTCTGCACCTCTCTTGCTTCTTTCTGCAGCTGACTTGTTCTTTCAGCACCTCTGGTGTCTCCTTCTCCACTCGTCTTCCCTCTTTCTGTACCTTTCTTGCCTGTGTCTGCATCTAATTGCCTCATTGTGCACTTTCCATGCCTCTTTCTGTACCTGTCTTGCTTTTCTGCTCCCCTGTTGTCTCCTTCTGCACTCGTCTTCCCTCTTTCTGGACCTTTCTTGTCTGTTTCTGCATCTCACTTTTTTTCTTTCATCAGTTCTCTTGCCTCCTTCTGCATCTCTGTTGCTTCTTTCTGCACTTCTCTTGCCTCTTCCTGCCGCCCTGTTGCTTCATTCTGCACTTTCTATGCTTCTTTCTGCATCTGTCTTTCTTCTTTATGGACCCCTGGTGTCTCTTTCTGCACTCTTCTTCCCTCTTTCTGAAACTTTCCTGCCTGTTACTTCATCTCACTTGCCTCTTTCTGAACTCTTCTTGCTTGTTTCTACACCTCTGTTGCTTCTTTCAGCAATTCTCTTACCTGTTTCTGCATCCCTCTTACCTCTTTCTGCACTTGTCTTCCCTCTTTGTGATCTCTCTTGCTTCTTTGTGTACCTCTGTTGCTTCTTTCTGCACTTCTCTTTTCAGTACCCTTCGTGCCTCTGTCAGCACCTCTGTTGCTTCTTTCTGCACTTCTCTTCCTTCTTTCTGCACTCCTCGTGCCTCCTTCTGCACATCTGTTGCTTCTTTGGGCACGTCTCTTGGTTCTTTCTGCACTGCTCTTGCCTCTTTCTGCATCCCTCCTACCTCTTTGAGCACCTCTTTTGCTTCTTTCTGCACTTCTTTCTTCTCTTTCTGCACCCCTCTTGACTCCTTCTGCACCTCTGATGCTTCTTTCTGCACTTCTATTTCCTCTTTCTGCACCTCTCTTGTTTCTTTCTGCAGCTGACTTGCCTCTTTCTGCACCTCTGTTGCTTTTTTCTGCAGATCTTGCTTCTTTCTCCACCTCACCTGCCTCTTTCTGCACTTCTCTTGCTTCTTTCTACACCTGTGTAGCTTCTTTCAGCAATTCTCTTGCCTCTTTCTGCACTTCTCGTCCTTCTTTCTGCACCCCTCCTGCCTCTTTCTGTACCACTCTTGCCTCTTTGTGCACCCCTCCTACATTTTACTGCACCCCTCTTGCCTCTTTTTGCTCTGTTGGATATTTCTGCACTTTTCTTGCTTCTTACTCCAATGCTTCTTTCAGCAATTCTCTTGCCTTTCTTGCCCCTGTGTGCACCGTTGTTGGTTCTTTCTGCACTGCTCTAGCTTGTTTCTGCATCCCAAGTGCCTCTTTTTATACTTCTCTTGGTTCTTTCTAAACCTCTGTTGCCTCTTTTGGCACCTCTGTTGCTTCTTTCTGTACCCCCCCCTGCCTCTTGCTGCACCCCTCTTCCCTCTTTGTACAACTCTCTTGCCTCTTTCTACACCTCTGTACCTTCTTTCTGCACCACTCTTTGCCTCGTTCTGTACCTCTTTTGCTTCTTTCTGCACTTTTCTTGCACTTTCTGCACCCTTCATGCCTCTTTCAACACCTCTGCTGGTTCTTTCTGCACTGCTCTTGCTTTTTTCTGCACGTCATTTGCCTCTTTGAGCACCTCTTTTTGCTTCTTTCTGCACTTCTCTCTCCTCTTTCTGTACCCCTCTTGCTTCTTTCTGCACCTCACTTGCCTCTTTCAGCACCTCTCTTGCTTTTTCCTGCAGATCCCTTGGCCCTTTCTGCACCTCACTTGCCTCTTTCAGCACCTCTGTTGGTTTTTTCTGCAGATCTCTTGCCTCTTTCTGCAGCCCTCCTTTCTCTGTCTGTACCCCTCTTGCCTCTTGAGCACCTGTGTGGCTTCTTTCTGCACTTTTATTGCCTCTTTCTGCACCTCTATTGCTTCATTCTACACTTTTAATGCTTCCTTCTGCATCTGTCTTGCTTCTTTCTGCACCCCTGTTGTCTCTTTCTGCACTCGCCTTCCCTCTTTCTGTACTTTTCTTGCCTGTTTCTGCATCTCACTTGCCTCTTTCTGTACTTTTCTTGCTTCTTTCTTCACCTCTGTTGCTTCTTTAAACAATTCTTTCTATCTATCTTTCCTTCTTTCTTTCTGCATTGCTCTTGCCTCTTTCTGCACCCCTCTTGCTTCATTCTACACTTTTCATGCTTCCTTCTGCATCTGTCTTGCTTCTTTCTGCACCCCTGTTGTCTCTTTCTGCACTCGTCTTCCCTCTTCCTGTACCTTTCTTGCCTGTTTCTGCATCTCCCTTGCCTCTTTCTTCACTTTTCTTACTTCTTTCTACACCTCTGTTGCTTCTTTCAGAAATTCTCTTGCCTCTTTCTGCACTTCTCTTGCCTCTTTCTGTACCCCTGTTGCTTCATCCTTCACTTTCCATGCTTCTCTCTGCACCTGTCTTGCTTCTTTCTGCACCCCTGTTGTCTTATGTACCTCTTTGCCTGTTTCTGGAGGAGTGTGGCTCACTGATTAGAGCGGCAGACCCTGATGCAGAGGTCTGGCCCGGGACCAGGGTTCAATTCCCGACGCGGCAGGGTCCTGAGCCCAAAAATGTCCACGGACTTGATAATTCTCGCCTCAGTGCCTATTCTAATCATGGGGTCCCACGCTGCAACTCTGGGCAATAGTTGCTTAATCTCCACTATGGCGGCCCACCCGCTGCGGGATGCCTGGCTTTCACCCTGGGGATACCCAGTAGGGGTTATCTCACAGGGAAAAACCAGGACGGGTTCCCAAGGCAAGCGCCTTGATGCCTTCGGGTGATACGTGCGCTATATAAGTCGCAACACATTTACATACATTTACATTTTCTGCAACTCTCTTGCCTATTTCTGCAGTTCTCTTGCCGCCTTCTGCATCTCTGTTGCTTCTTTCTGGACTTCTCCTGCCTCTTTCTGCACCCCTCTTGCTTCATTCTACACTTTTCATGCTTCCTTCTGCATCTGTCTTGCTTCTTTCTGCACCCCTGTTGTGTCTTTCTGCACTCGCCTTCCCTCTTTCTGTACTTTTCTTGCCTGTTTCTGCATCTCACTTGCCTCTTTCTGTACTCTTCTTGCTTCTTTCTACACCTCTGTTGCTTCTTTAAGCAATTCTTTCTATCTATCTATCTTTCCTTCTTTCTTTCTGCATTGCTCTTGCCTGTTTCTGCACCCCTCTTGCATCTTTCTATTCTTGTTTTCCCTCTTTGTGCAACTCTCTTGCCTTTTTCTACTCCTTTCTTCCCTCTTTCTGCACCACTCTTGCCTCTTTTTGTACCTCTGTTGCTTCTTTCTGCACTTCTCCTGCCTTCTGTGGAAAAGTAAATTTTGCCATGTTCTGTGTCCCTACGCCTCATCCATCATATGTTATGTGTGCATGACCAATATGCATATGTTATTCCCCATGTCCGATTAATGACGCAATTCCAGTTGTGTCCACCTCTAGTATGCTATTTTCCAGTCCTCGTGAATACTACGAATATCAGGCCTATGTAAAGTAATGTTGCCACGTTTCCCAGTGTGCACGTTATTCCATTATAAAGTCCCCGTTTCCAGGCCTCAAAAGGGCCCGGACCACAGATTCAGCTCCTGTCTCCTGAAAGCCTCGCTGAGGAGCGATATAGCCCCCACCTGTATCCTCGACCCTTCACTTACTTCCTGCCTCGCAGTGCCCGGTGCAGCTTGGCTCTGCCTCTGAGTCTGCCAAAAGTATGTTATAGTTCCAGTTATCAGTTCAGTCCTCCTCTCTGCATTCCTAAGCTACTGAACTGCATCAATAGTTTCCGTCATTGTCTAGCCTTCTCGTCTCCACGTTAGAGAAATACTGTATTAATGGTCATTTAATATTCTTCATCACGCACTACATGTAGAATAATGCATGGTCCAGTCTTAGAATCAAGTTAGCTTTTCCCCTCATGACTTCTAGTTTATATCAACATATTCCCTAAACATTAGATACCAGATAGGGTTTAGGTACATGTCGCTCCGACCCTCCAGACTTTAGTCTCTGCTCCTAGCACAGAGTTCGTAGCCCCCAGCTTCTCCTAGTAACACGTCATTGCCAGTTTTCGCGCACTATTAGGTTAGAGGTCCCGGCTCCTTAGGTAGCCCCCTCCAAAGTTTCCGCCCATTCATGACATATTCTGTTACGTCTGCATCACATGTCTATGTATACTCCCAGTTACACCTACTTTTACTGTTATCTCTCGCGACTGCTACGCGTCACGCCTTCTGCTCCACCCACTGTTACGCCTACTGCAATGTAATGCTATGTGTTTGCGCTATGTATATAAGTCAATGTATTGTTATTAAAAGTTAGCGCGCGCTCATCCCAGACCTAGCCCCAGCAGCTGCTGGGCCTCTTTTCCCCTGCTGGGCCCCAGTTGTCCTGCTGGGCCCTGTCACCTCTGTTCTATGCAGGTTGTCCTGAAAATAGATCCGGTATTATTTATTTATATACCACATAATGGCGCCCGAACAGGGACTTGCCCTTTCCCCACGCGTCGGTGAAGCCACGCCGACCCCCTGACCCTCTGCAGTCGTGACGGAACTCTTCTGCGCAGTGGCAGATATTTCTGCTCAAGTATCCCTCAGGCCCACGGAGGAGACGGAGGAGGCGGTCCAGCATCCGAACGAGACGGTGGAGGAACGCGGCGAGTCCCGACCAGAGCCCAAGCCGAGAGTACAAGGTCCGAGGTATCCGGAGGCCCACCTGTAACTGAAGTCCGAAGTCCGAAGTTCGTCGTCCGTCGTCCAGTCCCGTCCGAGGCCTTCCGTTCCGTGCTGCCCGGTGAGTACCATTGCTGGGGTAGTATCTAGACAGGACCAATCAAAATTGACTCCTGGTCCGTGGGTTGGTGGTGCCCAGACTCACAAACGAAGTGTTCACCTAGGTGGATACGGGTCTTGATGCGTCCCTTTATGGGACCGGTATGTTCCGTACTGTTACAGCAGTGCATCCAGTAACTCTAGTCTGTTCCGTTCTCGAGAAAATCTGTTCTCTTTCTGTTCTCAGTATTCCAGGTAATATTCTGTTCGAACTGTTATTTATAATGTTCTTCATGTAATTTACTGTTGTGGTATGAGTGCGATGTGATTTCGTGTTTTTATTGTGTATTGTATTTTGTCCAGATTACAGTTCAGTCATGCCTATATTTTCCAAGTTACGTCAGTTAAAAACTAGAAAGGGTCTGTTAGAGGAAGCGGTTCCTGTTCCGCCTAGGGACAGTCCAGGTCACTTTATGTATCAGAAACATGGCATAAGCGCCATATTGTATCTAGATTTATGGGTAGAGTATACCAAACAGTTAGAAGAAAAGTATAGATGGCCCGTATCGGGTACATGGGATGCCGAATGTATCATGCGAGTAGAAGAAGCATTATGGAAAAAGAAAGCCAGACAGTCACAGAAAGATGCCATCGAGTTATGGCGCAAGGAAGCTCATAGAAGAACGGAAAAGGAAGTCAGAAAGTCAGAGTTAAGTAGAGAATCCCAGGAACGAGCCCAAGAAAGAGAATTAATCGAGATAGGTGAACAAGTCAAAGCCGAACAGTCAGACAGACAGAGGCATGCCCTTATTAAGGGTATGTATCCTCTTCTTGCCGAAGGCTTGCCAAAAGCGACCCCAGAGGCATCCAGTAATTTCCCGCCGCCATTAGTTCCGACCAAGCTACGTCACAAACCGACCGCAGCTGATATTTTTATTTCGTCCTATCTGGACGACACAGTCCCAGAATATGCAAATCCTGCTCGCGCTCCGCCAGTCCCTGTAAATCAGGCACTTCCCGCTCCTCCAGACACCGGAGTACCTGTTACGGTACCCCCGGTCCAGCCTACAGTTCCATTTCCCACTCTGCCAGGACGTAGAGCCTCAGTAGACGACTCCAGTCTAGGGGCCGCAGGAGGAGCTACTCCTCAAACCCCGCCGCCACACAAGCGTTTAACGTTAGCCGAATTACATGCACAAGCATCACAGCGTACGCCCAGATATCAGTCTGTTGCAGAAATAAGAAAATCCCTTGCCGAATGTTGCTATGATCCAGTCCCAGGCGAGGATAATATGGTTTTATATTCATTCCGCGTAAGAAAAGTGACCGAGTATCTAGTCACCTTACCGAATATGAAAGAAGATCTAGACAGAATATATCGTTTCATCCGTACGGGGGATGATCCAGAAAGTATTGGCGAGATTATGTCTCAAAGGAAAGCCGAGATCCAGCTCATGATATTAAAGTTCCTGATCAATTGTCTAATAAGAGAACAAGATTACCCGTCTAAAGATTCTGCCGAAATGAGAATCCTGACAAGGTGGAGTGATAATATAGCCGAGGGTAAGCACAAGACCGTCAGTGCCATGGAAAGTATGTACAAGAAAATTCGTAAAGAAATAATAAGGTTACACGAACAGCGTAAAGCAGCACAAGTAAGCGAGAAAGAAAGTATCTCTGATCCTGAAGAGAGAACGAGAATCCCGCCAGAATAGCGTATGTAGGAAAATCCAGATTTCCAGATCGCCATTTACGTCTAGAACCCAAGTCTATTTTTCATCATCTAGCACCAGAACAAGGTTCTCTAGAACAAGTATTTCAAGCTACCGATTACATTCTGAAATCACGAATCGGTTACAGTGAATTAAGTACTATGCATGAACAAGAACTAGCCCGATCAGCAGTCCGATGGATTACTGATTCTACCACTTTTCCAGACGAAATAGTGGTACAAATGTTTCTGAAACTGCCCCCAGCCGAGCAACGACTGGTGGGTATGTATATGATCCAGCACCTCATTACTCTGTATGAGGGTCAACATTCTGATCCAGGTCCGTTGCATGATATTCTGAACGAGTTACTCCAGTATAGATGGAGAGGTCTAGGTACCGATTTAATTAGTGTCATTCTAGAACAGCGTCACAAATACAGAACGTTTCTGAACCCGCATTTTGTTCATGTCTCACCCCCAGAAAGTAAATCATTCTACATAGACAGACAGAATCCGTTACGAGAAGTCCACCCAGTCCAAGGGGCGGGTGGCGTAATGCAACGAGTGTTTGTATACACTCCAATATCAAAGATGGAACTTCTTGAAATGAAGAAATTAATTCCCTGTCATGACAAAGATCCAGCAGGGTTCCATAGAGAATTAAAAGACATGCTCCGTATGGGAGAATATACTTACCCAGATATCATTAAAATGTTAAAGGTCCTGTTACCCGCAGGGGTGTATGAAAAGCTAAAGGAAAAGGAATGGGAGGTGGGAGAGAAAAAGATCGATTGGGCAGCTCTAGAAGCTGAAGACAAGGCACGAGTACCAGGTACCGGTCTTGGAGATAAATGTAAAGAATTACCAGAATTATTGATTCAAGTTTTACCCAGATTATTGACAACGAGAAAAGAAGACTGGGATGCAATCTCAGCCTGTAAACAGAAGCAAGATGAAGATATTAGTGATTTTTATTCTAGATTTGAGAAATGTTTCAGTATCAACAGTGGTCTCAAGACAAGTAGTGAGTCATACCCTCACCTTTTCGTTACCAAATTAGTCGAGAATTCAAGTCCACAAATTAAAAATCGAGTTTTGAAAGTCGAAAGCACCTGGCAAGCAAATACCCCGTCCCAGATGCTCCAGATGCTCCAGTATCACCAGAATAGAATCAGGGAAGAGCAGGAACACGAAAGAAAACGTATGAAAGACACGAAAATGAAAGTGCTAGTTGCACAAACTGTTCCTCAAGACAGTCAGAAGAGGGGTCCGAATCAAGCCAGTCATCCTGCAGCTCCCGTTAAAGGGAACTGCAATTATTGTAAACAGCCAGGTCATTTTATAAACGAGTGTGCAGTTCTGAAACATAATATAGCTACTGGTAAGACTAAAGAAAGACCACGTCCGCCGAGACAAGAACAAGTTTCACAGATTCCTCAGTCACAGAATGCACAACAGACAGTTCCCGCACCGCAGCCTATTGCTGCAACACAGCATGTTACATCACAGATGTACCAGTATGCACAGTCTGAGTATCCAGAGTATCAGTCATATTCATGAAACAGCCTAGAGAGGGAGGTAGGCTTGCCTCTCATCGAGATACCTGTAGATCAAGAAGGTCCCTATGTTCATAGTCAAGTATTAGGGAAAGACAGAAAGTTTTTGATCGATACAGGGGCAAGTAGGACCACAATTAGTCATGCCGAAGTTCCAGGGGCTCCGCTCTCAGGCTCAAGAAATGTTTCCCTTGGATTTTCAGGAAAACCAATAGTTAATGAGATATCAAAGCCAGTTACTCTAGAAGTAGGTCCATTGTCCCGTACTACTGATCTGTTACTTACTAAGTCATGTCCAGAAAATCTGTTAGGCATTAAGACACTGAAAGAATTAGGTGCAGTTATTTGCTGTTCCCCAGAGGGAATACGTCTGTTCCTACGTGACTTTAAGGGTCACTATGTATTACGAGATTTTGATTCAAGATTGTCTAATGTTCCGCAGCACTTATGGGCGCAAGGTCCAACTGATGTAGGTTATATGCAAATCACACCCCATCGTGTGACTCTCAAGCCAGGTGTAGTGTTACCACGAATCAGGCAGTACAGATTGCCACCTGAGGCTGTAGCAGCCTTATCTAAAATTATTGACGAGCTCATGGCTCAAGGAGTAGTTGTAGAAACTGACTCCAATGTATGTAATTCTCCGATCATTCCAGTCATGAAACGTACTGATCCAAATGCACCCCCAGTATATCGATTAGTGATTGATTTACGAGAGCTTAATAAATGTATTATTCCTCAGTACCCAGTTGTCCCAGATATTTCTTCCCTGTTAACAGCCATTGATTCCGAAGCCATGTTTTTCACTGTCATAGACCTCAAGAATGCATTTTTTAGTGTTCCAATTCATCCAGACAGCCAGTTTCTTTTCGGATTTTGTTTAAATGGAAGGAGCTATATGTTCACACGCGCTCCTCAAGGTTTCACAGAAAGCCCTAGTATTTACAGTCAAGCACTCAAGAGACAACTAGACAACATTCACATGCCAACTGACACTGCCCTGCTCCAGTATGTTGATGATCTACTGATCACAGCCCGTTCTGAACGTGCTTGCGAGCGAGCATCACTTACAGTTCTGTATTTTCTAGCCGAGATGGGGCACAAGGTGTCACCTTCGAAGCTTCAATTCTGTGTCCAGCAAGTGGTATACTTAGGACACTTGCTGTCCAAGAGGGGTAGGCAGTTGACACCAGACCGTATCCAGTTAATAGCGAGTCTTCCCCAGCCCAGAACCCAGAAGGAGGTACGTGCCTTTATCGGCCTTACTTCTTATTGTAGACAATGGATTCCCCAGTATGCATTTCTAGCCAAGCCACTGATACAGTTAACGACACAGGAGGCAGCCGTATCGACTGTCCTCCATTGGACATCTGACCATACACTTAGTTTCAACGAGTTAAAGAAAGCCCTATGTCAAGCTCCAGTTCTAGCTACACCGAACTACAGTAAGCCTTTTACACTTTTCGTTACTGAACGGGAAGGTACAGCATTATCTGTTCTCACACAAGACCAAGCAGGACAAAACAAGCCCTGTGCTTATTTTTCTAGCACATTAGATCCAGTCGCCCAGGCGTTGCCTGCGTGCCTCAAGTCAGTTGCAGCCACAGCACTAGCTATCAGACAAAGTGATTCTATAGTTTTAGGACACTCCCTGACAGTACAAGTCCCACATTCAGTAGAAGTTCTTTTAAACCGAACACAAACACAGCACTTGACAATTGCACGTTTAACAGGTTATGAATTGACACTGTTCCAGCCACACATAGAAATTAGACGCTGCAACGTTCTGAATCCCGCTACACTGTTACCATCAGTTAATTCAAATCCAGACCCACATGACTGTGTGGAAGTAGTTAATATTACGACAAAACCAAGACAAGACCTGACAGATATTCCGTTATCAGATCCGGACCTGACACTTTATGTGGATGGTTCATGTATGAGAACTAGTACAGGAGAACTAGTCGCCGCGTATGCAGTGACTACTGACACCGAAGTTGTTGAAACACACCGTATTGATACTCTGTCCGCTCAAGCAGCAGAGCTAGTCGCTCTGACACAAGCCTGTATACACGCCAAGAACCTGAAAGTTAATGTTTACACAGATTCACGTTACGCATTCGGAGTTGTACACGACTTCGGAGTGCTCTGGCAGGAGAGAGGTTTCATGACTTCTCATGGAACCAAGATTCAGCATGGTCTCCTTATTCAAGCCCTGTTAGATGCCATACATTTACCGACATCCATTGCTATCATGAAATGCAAAGCACATACGAAAGTTACAGACATTATCTCCCAGGGTAATGATCTAGCAGACCGCACAGCCAAGCTTACCGCACAGACTCCAGACATTCCAGTTAACAAGACACATACTCCAGATCCGACTACATGCATGACAGTTAAGGACCCTACACAAGATGTCATAGATATCCAGTTACATGCTACTCCCGATGAAATCAAGAAGTGGTCTGAACAAGGAGGGGTCCAGACAGATCAAGGATGGCTAACGAAGGGTAGAGCCACATGGTTTCTCCCCGACTCTATGGTTCAAGTCATTATCAATACCGCACATAGTCCAGCACATTTAGGAGAAAAAGCTATGTTAGACAGTATCCAGAACATTTGGTTCAACAAGCATTTACGAGCTGCAGCCAAGCAGAAAGTCCGTACCTGTATGATATGTTGTCAGTTTAATCCAGGTAAAAGTGTTCCGGTGGAACAAGGTGGTTTCCAGCCCCCTGACCACCCTTTTGAGGTCCTCCAGATGGATTATATTCAGATGGAGCGATGTCGAGGTTTCAAGTATGTCCTTGTAGTTGTATGCGCTTTGTCCAGGTGGACAGAAGCATATCCAGTCCCAGATTACACAGCCGCGACCACTGCCAAGCAGTTGGTTCGTGAATTTTTCCCTAGATATGGACTCCCTAGAGTCGTATATTCTGATAACGGTCAGCCATTCTCATCCGAACTCATGAAACACGTTTCCCTTTTGTTAGGGTACCAGTGGAAGTTCCATTGTGTACGCCATCCTGAAGCAGCCGGTCTCGTAGAGAGACATAATCAGACTCTGAAAATCCGTATTGCAAAAGTCTGTAAGGACAAAGGTGTAGACTGGTTAATAGCTCTGCCAGTCGCTTTATTTTATATGCGCATGGTCGCACATTCCAGATCAGGTCTGTCCCCGTACGAGGTCGTATTCGGCCGCCCCCCTAACATGTGGGGTACTCCTAGACCCCGAAGTATTACCGATGTTTCATGTAATATGCTGACAGATTACCTAGCTTCCTTGATGTCTGCCCTCAACTCATGTCGTTCACAGGTTGCTGCCGCATTTCCAGATAATACCGAGGTGGCACCGCATGAGGTCGTTCCAGGCTCCCTTGTGATGGTCCGAAATTTCGACAGATCAAGTCCGCTGGAACCACGTTGGAAGGAGCCACGTCAGGTCCTCTTGACCACCCGTACTGCCGTCAAGTTGGAAGGCAGGAAGGGGTGGGTCCACCTTTCTCATGTAAAACTTTTCAATGGATTGAAATCAGTCTCCAAAAACATTTCCAAGGATTTCCAGGATTCGAAAGATTGCCAAGACATTGTTTTAAAGGACTGTCCCGCACAAGACATTATTACAACCCCTCCCTTGTTAGAGAAAACTCCGCAACAGGAGTATAAGTTAAAGCTAAGGTCTAGTAAAATAAGTCAGTCAGTTTGATTGTATAAGTCCTCCCCTAGGTGAAACGGTTAGACTGTTTCTGACATGTATAAAATAGACCCCCATAGTGAGAGAGTCAGTCGAAGTTCACTTCAATGTATCGTTTTTCTGAGTTTCATATTATTTCTCAGCATAATGATTTCCTGCACCAGCTACGCACTTTTCCTGTGTTTTCCAGTTCCTCATGTAAATATGTCTGCTAATGCTACAGTAGAGCACACGTTTAGTGATCTGCCTCCTCACGAATATTCTTACCGCCTCGCTATGCGTAACAACACATTTATCCGTATGTTACATTATTCACACCAGACCAGCAATGCCACTAATTGTTGGGTGTGTGGTCGACTCCCCCCTTTTCAGACACCGAAGGGAGTTCTGCCACTGTTTCCTTATCCATTCTCACACAATGGTTCGTGTGGAGCATGGTCCACGTTAACGTCGTCCTCAACAGATATGTCTTTTCTTAACAGTACATGTTTCTCAGACAAGCAAGGTTTCCCCCACAGAACAGGTTTAGATCTAGAAAACGAAGTATATAATTTAGGTAATTATTCGTCGAATTTCATGGTCCTGAATGTTCAGTCTGATACTACTCCAGACTTACCTGCTATTTCAGTACTACCTGTCAAAGGCGAATTATGTGTCCGTAATTATGGTTCCGTACACGTAGGACATAGTGATTGTACTACTGTTATCAAGTATAGTGACAGTGGGAAATCTGTTTTCAAAGCTTCACGTCATTCTTATTTTATTTGTGGTCAAACTGCATATGTCCGTCTGCCCCTCGATTGGGAGGGAACCTGTTACATTGCCTTCCTACTGCCACCTGTTTTTCTAGCCCCATCTGATTATCACAGAAACACACATCTAGTACACATTAGACATAGAAGGGAGTCCCCAATTGTCGATTATACTGAAACTACTCTAGAACAGTATACAGATTTCAATAAAGGTTTCTTCTTCTTTGTAGGACCTGTCCAGAATAGTAAACTGATCCGTAGGTTAACAAGAACCCTTGAAGCTGTAGTAAATGAGACTGCCTCTGCTCTAGGTAACTTAACCGAAGAACAATCTGCTATGAGATTTGTCGTTTTGCAAAATCGTCTCGTCCTTGACGTCATACTGGCCGATAGGGGCGGGGCCTGTAGAGTCATCGGATCTAGTTGCTGCATTTTCATTCCAAATAACGCGCCGTCTGTTTATTCAGCTATAACCAGACTCCATAAAATTGCCCATCTGTTACATCAAGATCCAGGCACCTGGACATGGTCCGGTTGGTTCTGGAATATAATTTCCGCATGGGGATGGAAAGTCCTGTCCTTTCTAGGTATTGCAGTAGCGATCATATTTAGCTGCTGCCTCTGTATACAATGTGGCCCTGCGATTTGCAGCATGTGTGCTACCTCTTGTATTCCTAGTCCCAAGCCCCGTTCTAAATCCCGTTCCCAGACAATTCGAGACGAGCAAATGGTACTGTATGAAATGATAGATGGTATCATGAAAATTGATGTTTCCTGATGGAAACGTAGTGACAAGGAGGGAATGTGGAAAAGTAAATTTTGCCATGTTCTGTGTCCCTACGCCTCATCCATCATATGTTATGTGTGCATGACCAATATGCATATGTTATTCCCCATGTCCGATTAATGACGCAATTCCAGTTGTGTCCACCTCTAGTATGCTATTTTCCAGTCCTCGTGAATACTACGAATATCAGGCCTATGTAAAGTAATGTTGCCACGTTTCCCAGTGTGCACGTTATTCCATTATAAAGTCCCCGTTTCCAGGCCTCAAAAGGGCCCGGACCACAGATTCAGCTCCTGTCTCCTGAAAGCCTCGCTGAGGAGCGATATAGCCCCCACCTGTATCCTCGACCCTTCACTTACTTCCTGCCTCGCAGTGCCCGGTGCAGCTTGGCTCTGCCTCTGAGTCTGCCAAAAGTATGTTATAGTTCCAGTTATCAGTTCAGTCCTCCTCTCTGCATTCCTAAGCTACTGAACTGCATCAATAGTTTCCGTCATTGTCTAGCCTTCTCGTCTCCACGTTAGAGAAATACTGTATTAATGGTCATTTAATATTCTTCATCACGCACTACATGTAGAATAATGCATGGTCCAGTCTTAGAATCAAGTTAGCTTTTCCCCTCATGACTTCTAGTTTATATCAACATATTCCCTAAACATTAGATACCAGATAGGGTTTAGGTACATGTCGCTCCGACCCTCCAGACTTTAGTCTCTGCTCCTAGCACAGAGTTCGTAGCCCCCAGCTTCTCCTAGTAACACGTCATTGCCAGTTTTCGCGCACTATTAGGTTAGAGGTCCCGGCTCCTTAGGTAGCCCCCTCCAAAGTTTCCGCCCATTCATGACATATTCTGTTACGTCTGCATCACATGTCTATGTATACTCCCAGTTACACCTACTTTTACTGTTATCTCTCGCGACTGCTACGCGTCACGCCTTCTGCTCCACCCACTGTTACGCCTACTGCAATGTAATGCTATGTGTTTGCGCTATGTATATAAGTCAATGTATTGTTATTAAAAGTTAGCGCGCGCTCATCCCAGACCTAGCCCCAGCAGCTGCTGGGCCTCTTTTCCCCTGCTGGGCCCCAGTTGTCCTGCTGGGCCCTGTCACCTCTGTTCTATGCAGGTTGTCCTGATCCTGTCCTTATGCTGTAATAAACCTGCAGAAACTCCTACTACCTCGAATCTTGACTCTTATTTTATTGAGCTATCTGTTATTCATTCATTCATCCAAAAATAGATCCGGTATTATTTATTTATATACCACACTTCTTGTGCACACTTCATGCCTCTTTGAGCACCTCTGTTGCTTCTTTCTGTACTTCTCTTCCTTATTTCTGCACTCTTGGTGCCTCCTTTCACACTTCTGTTGCTTATTGCCGCACTTCTCTTGGTTCTTCCTGCACTGCTCTTGCCTCTTTCTGCATCCCTTTTGTCTCTTTGAGCACCTCTTTTGCTTCTTTCTGTGCTTCTCTCTCCTCTTTCTGCACCCCTCTTGCCTCTTTCTGCACATCTGATGCTTCTTTCTGCACCTCTATTGCTTCTTTCTGCACCTCTCTTGCTTCTTTCTGCAGCTGACTTGTTTTTCAGCACCTCTGGTGTCTCCTTCTCCACTCGTCTTCCCTCTTTCTGTACCTTTCTTGCCTGTGTCTGCATCTAATTGCCTCATTGTGTACTTTCCATGCCTCTTTCTGCACCTGTCTTGCTTTTCTTCTCCCCTGTTATCTCCTTCTGCACTCGTCTTCCCTCTTTCTGGACCTTTCTTGTCTGTTTCTACATCTCACTTTTTTTCTTTCATCAGTTCTCTTGCCTCCTTCTGCATCTCTGTTGCTTCTTTCTGCACTTCTCTTGCCTCTTCCTGCCGCCCTGTTGCTTCATTCTGCACTTTCTATGCTTCTTTCTGCATCTGTCTTTCTTCTTTATGGACCCCTGTTGTCTCTTTCTGCACTCTTCTTCCCTCTTTCTGAAACTTTCTTGCCTGTTACTTCATCTCACTTGCCTCTTTCTGAACTCTTCTTGCTTGTTTCTACGCCTCTGTTGCTTCTTTCAGCAATTCTCTTACCTGTTTCTGCATCCCTCTTACCTCTTTCTGCACTTGTCTTCCCTCTTTGTGATCTCTCTTGCTTCTTTGTGTACCCCTGTTGCTTCTTTCTGCACTTCTCTTTTCTGTACCCTTCGTGCCTCTGTCAGCACCTCTGTTGCTTCTTTCTGCACTTCTCTTCCTTCTTTCTGCACTCCTCGTGCCTCCTTCTGCACATCTGTTGCTTCTTTGGGCACGTCTCTTGGTTCTTTCTGCACTGCTCTTGCCTCTTTCTGCATCCCTCCTACCTCTTTGAGCACCTCTTTTGCTTCTTTCTGCACTTCTTTCTTCTCTTTCTGCACCCCTCTTGACTCCTTCTGCACCTCTGACGCATCTTTCTGCACTTCTATTTCCTCTTTCTGCAACTCTCTTGTTTCTTTCTGCAGCTGACTTGCCTCTTTCAGCACCTCTGTTGCTTTTTTCTGCAGATCTTGCTTCTTTCTCCACCTCACTTGCCTCTTTCTGCACTTCTCTTGCTTCTTTCTACACCTGTGTAGCTTCTTTCAGCAATTCTCTTGCCTCTTTCTGCACTTCTCGTCCTTCTTTCTGCACCCCTCCTGCCTCTTTCTGTACCACTCTTGCCTCTTTGTGCACCCCTCCTACGTTTTACTGCACCCCTCTTGCCTCTTTTTGCTCTGTTGGATATTTCTGCACTTTTCTTGCTTCTTACTCCAATGCTTCTTTCAGCAATTCTCTTGCCTTTCTTGCCCCTGTGTGCACCGTTGTTGGTTCTTTCTGCACTGCTCTAGCTTGTTTCTGCATCCCAAGTGCCTCTTTTTACACTTCTCTTAGTTCTTTCTAAACCTGTTGCCTCTTTTGGCACCTCTGTTGCTTCTTTCTGTACCCCTCCTGCTTCTTGCTGCACCCCTCTTCCCTCTTTGTACAACTCTCTTGCCTCTTTCTACACCTCTGTACCTTCTTTCTGCACCACTCTTTGCCTCGTTCTGTACCTCTTTTGCTTCTTTCTGTACTTTTCTTGCACTTTCTGCACCCTTCATGCCTCTTTCAGCACCTCTGCTGGTTCTTTCTGCACTGCTCTTGCTTTTTTCTGCACGTCATTTGCCTCTTTGAGCACCTCTTTTTGCTTCTTTCTGCACTTCTCTCTCCTCTTTCTGTACCCCTCTTGCTTCTTTCTGCACCTCACTTGCCTCTTTCAGCACCTCTCTTGCTTTTTCCTGCAGATCCCTTGCCTCTTTCTGCACCTCACTTGCCTCTTTCAGCACCTCTGTTGGTTTTTTCTGCAGATCTCTTGCCTCTTTCTGCAGCCCTCCTTTCTCTGTCTGTACCCCTCTTGCCTCTTGAGCACCTGTGTGGCTTCTTTCTGCACTTCTATTGCCTCTTTCTGCACCTTTCTTGCTTCATTCTACACTTTTCATGCTTCCTTCTGCATCTGTCTTGCTTCTTTCTGCACCCCTGTTGTCTCTTTCTGCACTCGCCTTCCCTCTTTCTGTACTTTTCTTGCCTGTTTCTGCATCTCACTTGCCTCTTTCTGTACTTTTCTTGCTTCTTTCTTCACCTCTGTTGCTTCTTTAAACAATTCTTTCTATCTATCTTTCCTTCTTTCTTTCTGCATTGCTCTTGCCTCTTTCTGCACCCCTCTTGCTTCATTCTACACTTTTCATGCTTCCTTCTGCATCTGTCTTGCTTCTTTCTGCACCCCTGTTGTCTCTTTCTGCACTCGTCTTCCCTCTTCCTGTACCTTTCTTGCCTGTTTCTGCATCTCCCTTGCCTCTTTCTTCACTTTTCTTACTTCTTTCTACACCTCTGTTGCTTCTTTCAGAAATTCTCTTGCCTCTTTCTGCACTTCTCTTGCCTCTTTCTGTACCCCTGTTGCTTCATCCTTCACTTTCCATGCTTCTCTCTGCACCTGTCTTGCTTCTTTCTGCACCCCTGTTGTCTTATGTACCTCTTTGCCTGTTTCTGGAGGAGTGTGGCTCACTGATTAGAGCGGCAGACCCTGATGCAGAGGTCTGGCCCGGGACCAGGGTTCAATTCCCGACGCGGCAGGGTCCTGAGCCCAAAAATGTCCACAGACTTGATAATTCTCGCCTCAGTGCCTATTCTAATCATGGGGTCCCACGCTGCAACTCTGGGCAATAGTTGCTTAATCTCCACTACGGCGGCCCACCCGCTGCGGGATGCCTGGCTTTCACCCTGGGGATACCCAGTAGGGGTTATCTCACAGGGAAAAACCAGGACGGGTTCCCAAGGCAAGCGCCTTGATGCCTTCGGGTGATACGTGCGCTATATAAGTCGCAACACATTTACATACATTTACATTTTCTGCAACTCTCTTGCCTATTTCTGCATCTCACTTGCCTCTTTCTGTACTCTTTTTGCTTCTTTCTACACCTCTGTTGCTTCTTTAAGCAATTCTTTCTATCTATCTATCTTTCCTTCTTTCTTTCTGCATTGCTCTTGCCTGTTTCTGCACCCCTCTTGCATCTTTCTATTCTTGTTTTCCCTCTTTGTGCAACTCTCTTGCCTTTTTCTACTCCTTTCTTCCCTCTTTCTGCACCACTCTTGCCTCTTTTTGTACCTCTGTTGCTTCTTTCTGCACTTCTCCTGCCTTCTTGTGCACACTTCATGCCTCTTTGAGCACCTCTGTTGCTTCTTTCTGTACTTCTCTTCCTTATTTCTGCACTCTTGGTGCCTCCTTTCACACTTCTGTTGCTTATTGCCGCACTTCTCTTGGTTCTTCCTGCACTGCTCTTGCCTCTTTCTGCATCCCTTTTGTCTCTTTGAGCACCTCTTTTGCTTCTTTCTGTGCTTCTCTCTCCTCTTTCTGCACCCCTCTTGCCTCTTTCTGCACATCTGATGCTTCTTTCTGCACCTCTATTGCTTCTTTCTGCACCTCTCTTGCTTCTTTCTGCAGCTGACTTGTTCTTTCAGCACCTCTGGTGTCTCCTTCTCCACTCGTCTTCCCTCTTTCTGTACCTTTCTTGCCTGTGTCTGCATCTAATTGCCTCATTGTGCACTTTCCATGCCTCTTTCTGTATCTGTCTTGCTTTTCTGCTCCCCTGTTGTCTCCTTCTGCACTCGTCTTCCCTCTTTCTGGACCTTTCTTGTCTGTTTCTGCATCTCCCTTTTTTTCTTTCATCAGTTCTCTTGCCTCCTTCTGCATCTCTGTTGCTTCTTTCTGCACTTCTCTTGCCTCTTCCTGCCGCCCTGTTGCTTCATTCTGCACTTTCTATGCTTCTTTCTCCATCTGTCTTTCTTCTTTATGGACCCCTGTTGTCTCTTTCTGCACTCGTCTTCCCTCTTTCTGAAACTTTCTTGCCTGTTACTTCATCTCACTTGCCTCTTTCTGAACTCTTCTTGCTTGTTTCTACACCTCTGTTGCTTCTTTCAGCAATTCTCTTACCTGTTTCTGCATCCCTCTTACCTCTTTCTGCACTTGTCTTCCCTCTTTGTGATCTCTCTTGCTTCTTTGTGTACCTCTGTTGCTTCTTTCTGCACTTCTCTTTTCTGTACCCTTCGTGCCTCTGTCAGCACCTCTGTTGCTTCTTTCTGCACTTCTCTTCCTTCTTTCTGCACTCCTCGTGCCTCCTTCTGCACATCTGTTGCTTCTTTGGGCACGTCTCTTGGTTCTTTCTGCACTGCTCTTGCCTCTTTCTGCATCCCTCCTACCTCTTTGAGCACCTCTTTTGCTTCTTTCTGCACTTCTTTCTTCTCTTTCTTCACCCCTCTTGACTCCTTCTGCACCTCTGACGCTTCTTTCTGCACTTCTATTTCCTCTTTCTGCAACTCTCTTGTTTCTTTCTGCAGCTGACTTGCCTCTTTCAGCACCTCTGTTGCTTTTTTCTGCAGATCTTGCTTCTTTCTCCACCTCACTTGCCTCTTTCTGCACTTCTCTTGCTTCTTTCTACACCTGTGTAGCTTCTTTCAGCAATTCTCTTGCCTCTTTCTGCACTTCTCGTCCTTTTTTCTGCACCCCTCCTGCCTCTTTCTGTACCACTCTTGCCTCTTTGTGCACCCCTCCTACGTTTTACTGCACCCCTCTTGCCTCTTTTTGCTCTGTTGGATATTTCTGCACTTTTCTTGCTTCTTACTCCAATGCTTCTTTCAGCAATTCTCTTGCCTTTCTTGCCCCTGTGTGCACCGTTGTTGGTTCTTTCTGCACTGCTCTAGCTTGTTTCTGCATCCCAAGTGCCTCTTTTTACACTTCTCTTGGTTCTTTCTAAACCTCTGTTGCCTCTTTTGGCACCTCTGTTGCTTCTTTCTGTACCCCTCCTGCTTCTTGCTGCACCCCTCTTCCCTCTTTGTACAACTCTCTTGCCTCTTTCTACACCTCTGTACCTTCTTTCTGCAACACTCTTTGCCTCGTTCTGTACCTCTTTTGCTTCTTTCTGTACTTTTCTTGCACTTTCTGCACCCTTCATGCCTCTTTCAGCACCTCTGCTGGTTCTTTCTGCACTGCTCTTGCTTTTTTCTGCACGTCATTTGCCTCTTTGAGCACCTCTTTTTGCTTCTTTCTGCACTTCTCTCTCCTCTTTCTGTACCCCTCTTGCTTCTTTCTGCACCTCACTTGCCTCTTTCAGCACCTCTCTTGCTTTTTCCTGCAGATCCCTTGCCTCTTTCTGCACCTCACTTGCCTCTTTCAGCACCTCTGTTGGTTTTTTCTGCAGATCTCTTGCCTCTTTCTGCAGCCCTCCTTTCTCTGTCTGTACCCCTCTTGCCTCTTGAGCACCTGTGTGGCTTCTTTCTGCACTTCTATTGCCTCTTTCTGCACCTCTCTTGCTTCATTCTACACTTTTCATGCTTCCTTCTGCATCTGTCTTGCTTCTTTCTGCACCCCTGTTGTCTCTTTCTGCACTCGCCTTCCCTCTTTCTGTACTTTTCTTGCCTGTTTCTGCATCTCACTTGCCTCTTTCTGTACTTTTCTTGCTTCTTTCTTCACCTCTGTTGCTTCTTTAAACAATTCTTTCTATCTATCTTTCCTTCTTTCTTTCTGCATTGCTCTTGCCTCTTTCTGCACCCCTCTTGCTTCATTCTACACTTTTCATGCTTCCTTCTGCATCTGTCTTGCTTCTTTCTGCACCCCTGTTGTCTCTTTCTGCACTCGTCTTCCCTCTTCCTGTACCTTTCTTGCCTGTTTCTGCATCTCCCTTGCCTCTTTCTTCACTTTTCTTACTTCTTTCTACACCTCTGTTGCTTCTTTCAGAAATTCTCTTGCCTCTTTCTGCACTTCTCTTGCCTCTTTCTGTACCCCTGTTGCTTCATCCTTCACTTTCCATGCTTCTCTCTGCACCTGTCTTGCTTCTTTCTGCACCCCTGTTGTCTTATGTACCTCTTTGCCTGTTTCTGGAGGAGTGTGGCTCACTGATTAGAGCGGCAGACCCTGATGCAGAGGTCTGGCCCGGGACCAGGGTTCAATTCCCGACGCGGCAGGGTCCTGAGCCCAAAAATGTCCACGGACTTGATAATTCTCGCCTCGGTGCCTATTCTAATCATGGGGTCCCACGCTGCAACTCTGGGCAATAGTTGCTTAATCTCCACTACGGCGGCCCACCCGCTGCGTGATGCCTGGCTTTCACCCTGGGGATACCCAGTAGGGGTTATCTCACAGGGAAAAACCAGGACGGGTTCCCAAGGCAAGCGCCTTGATGCCTTCGGGTGATACGTGCGCTATATAAGTCGCAACACATTTACATACATTTACATTTTCTGCAACTCTCTTGCCTATTTCTGCATCTCACTTGCCTCTTTCTGTACTCTTCTTGCTTCTTTCTACACCTCTGTTGCTTCTTTAAGCAATTCTTTCTATCTATCTATCTTTCCTTCTTTCTTTCTGCATTGCTCTTGCCTGTTTCTGCACCCCTCTTGCATCTTTCTATTCTTGTTTTCCCTCTTTGTGCAACTCTCTTGCTTTTTTCGACTCCTTTCTTCCCTCTTTCTGCACCACTCTTGCCTCTTTTTGTACCTCTGTTGCTTCTTTCTGCACTTCTCCTGCCTTCTTGTGCACACTTCATGCCTCTTTGAGCACCTCTGTTGCTTCTTTCTGTACTTCTCTTCCTTATTTCTGCACTCTTGGTGCCTCCTTTCACACTTCTGTTGCTTATTGCCGCACTTCTCTTGGTTCTTCCTGCACTGCTCTTGCCTCTTTCTGCATCCCTTTTGTCTCTTTGAGCACCTCTTTTGCTTCTTTCTGTGCTTCTCTCTCCTCTTTCTGCACCCCTCTTGCCTCTTTCTGCACATCTGATGCTTCTTTCTGCACCTCTATTGCTTCTTTCTGCACCTCTCTTGCTTCTTTCTGCAGCTGACTTGTTCTTTCAGCACCTCTGGTGTCTCCTTCTCCACTCGTCTTCCCTCTTTCTGTACCTTTCTTGCCTGTGTCTGCATCTAATTGCCTCATTGTGCACTTTCCATGCCTCTTTCTGTACCTGTCTTGCTTTTCTGCTCCCCTGTTGTCTCCTTCTGCACTCGTGTTCCCTCTTTCTGGACCTTTCTTGTCTGTTTCTGCATCTCACTTTTTTTCTTTCATCAGTTCTCTTGCCTCCTTCTGCATCTCTGTTGCTTCTTTCTGCACTTCTCTTGCCTCTTCCTGCCGCCCTGTTGCTTCATTCTGCACTCTCTATGCTTCTTTCTCCATCTGTCTTTCTTCTTTATGGACCCCTGTTGTCTCTTTCTGCACTCTTCTTCCCTCTTTCTGAAACTTTCTTGCCTGTTACTTCATCTCACTTGCCTCTTTCTGAACACTTCTTGCTTGTTTCTACACCTCTGTTGCTTCTTTCAGCAATTCTCTTACCTGTTTCTGCATCCCTCTTACCTCTTTCTGCACTTGTCTTCCCTCTTTGTGATCTCTCTTGCTTCTTTGTGTACCTCTGTTGCTTCTTTCTGCACTTCTCTTTTCTGTACCCTTCGTGCCTCTGTCAGCACCTCTGTTGCTTCTTTCTGCACTTCTCTTCCTTCTTTCTGCACTCCTCGTGCCTCCTTCTGCACATCTGTTGCTTCTTTGGGCACGTCTCTTGGTTCTTTCTGCACTGCTCTTGCCTCTTTCTGCATCCCTCCTACCTCTTTGAGCACCTCTTTTGCTTCTTTCTGCACTTCTTTCTTCTCTTTCTGCACCCCTCTTGACTCCTTCTGCACCTCTGACGCTTCTTTCTGCACTTCTATTTTGTGGTAAATAAATAATTAATTACCGGTTCTATTTTTGACAAGATATACAAATAACAGATAGCTCAATAAATAAGAGTCAGGATTCGAGGTATCTTGAGTCTTACAGGCTTTAATAAGGCATAAGGGACAGGAACAGGACAGCCTGCATGGGAATAGACGGATGGCAGCTGCCGGGGACAGGAATGGCATGAGCAGGGACGCTGTATCATATTAACAGTACATGGTATATATACATTACATTTACAATAGCATTCAATACAGTAGGCGTAGCAGTAGGCGTAACTTGTAGCAGTCGCGAAAGATAAGGCATAAAGTAGGTGTAACAAGAGGCGTGTACAGGGCGTATACATAGACATGTGATATGAACGTCACAGAAGTGTCATGAATGAGGCGGAAACATGGAGGGGGCTACTCGAGCAGCTGGGACCTCTAACCTAGTGGTGCGCGCAAACGGGCAATGACGTGTTACTAGGGAGAACTGGGGGCTATGACTTCTGCGCTAGAAGAGGAGACTAAAGTCTGCGGAGTCAGGGCGACATGTACCTAAGGCATATCTGGTATCTGGTGTTTGGAGAACATGTTGATAGAATCCAAAAGTTATGAGGGTAAAGGCTACTTGACACTAAGACTGGTGCATGCATTTATTCTATATGTATTGCGTGTGCGAGGAATATTCTATGAATATTAATACAGTATTTCTCTTACATGGAGACAGAAAGGCTAGACTATAGCTGAAACTGTTGATGCGATTCAGTAGCTTAGGAATGCAGAGAAGGAGGGCTGGACTAAAAACTAGAAGCATAACATACTTTTGGCAGACAGGCAGGCAGAGCCAGGCCGGGCCGGGCACTGTGAGGCAGGAAGTAAGCGAAGGGTCAGGGATGCAGGTGGGGGCTGTATCGCTCCTCGGAGAGGGTTCAGGAGACAGGAACTTGAATCTGATGTCCGGGCCCTTCTGAGGCCTAGAAACGGGGACATTTTACTGAATTAACGTGCATACTGTAAAACGTGGCAACATAGGCCTAATACTCGTTGCTTTCACGAGAACTGGAGACTGACATACTAGAGTTGGACACAACTATAATTGCGTCTTTAATCGATCATAGGGATATATATGCATATCGATCATGCACATATAACATAGGATGAGGAACACGTAGGCACATATAACATGGCAAAATTTACTTTTCCACATTCCCTCCTTGTGCCCTACGTTTCCATCAGGAAACATCAATATTCATGATACCATCTATTATTTCGTATAGCATCATTTGCTCGTCTCGAATTGTCTTGGAACGGGACTTAGGACTAGGAATACAGGATGTAGCACAAATGCCGCAAATCGCAGGGCCACATTGTAAACAGAGGCAGCAACTGAATATGATCATTACTGCTATACCTAGGAATGACAATACTTTCCATCCCCAGGCAGAAATTATACTCCAGAGCCAACCGGACCATGTCCAGGTGCCTGGATTCTGGTGTAACTGATGGGCAATTTTATGAAGTCTGGTTATAGCTGAATAAACAGACGGCGCGTTATTAGGAATGAAAATGCAGCAACTAGATCCGATGACTCTACATGCTCCTCCTCTATCGGCCAGTATGACGTCAAGAACGAGACGATTTTGGAGCACGACAAATCTCATAGCAGATTGTTCTTCAGTTAAGTTACCTAGAGCGGAAGTAGTCTCATTCACTACTGCTTCAAGGGTTCTGGTTAACCTACGTATTAACTTACTATTCTGGATAGGTCCAATGAAGAAAAAGAAACCTCTATTGAAGTCTGTATACTGTTCTAAAGCAGTTTCGGTTTGATCGACAATCGGGGACTCGATCTCCCTTTTATGTCTAATGTGTACTAGATGTGTGTTTCGATGATAATCAGATGGGGCTAGGAAAACTGGTGGCAGTAGGAAGGCAATGTAACATGTTCCATCCCAATCGAGGGGCAGACGAACATATGCGGTCTGACCACAAACAAAATAAGAATGACGTGAGGCTTTGAAAATAGATTTCCCACTGTCACTATACTCGACAATAGTAGTACAATCACTATGACCTACATGTGCAGAACCATTCTTTCTGACACATAATTCGCCTTTGACTGGTAGAACTGAAATAGCAGGCAAGTCTGAAGTAGTATCGGACTGAACATTCAGGACCATAAAATTCGAGGAATAATTACCTAAATCATATACTTCATTTTCTAGATCTAACCCTGTTCTATGGGTGAGACCTTGCTTGTCTGGGAAACATGTTCTATTCAGGAAGGACATATCAGTTGAAGATGACGTTAACGTGGACCATGCTCCACACGAACCATTATGTGAAAACGGATAAGGAAATAGTGGTAGAACTCCCTTCGGTGTCTGGAAAGGGGGGAGTCGACCACACACCCAACAATTAGTGGCATTGCTGGTCTGGTGTGAATAGTGTAACATTCGGATAAAGGTATTATTTCGCATAGCAAGACGATAGGATAGCTCGTGAGGAGGCAGATCACTAAATGTGTGCTCTACTGTGGCATTAGAAAACATATGTACATGTGAAATAGGAAAACATAAATGTAAAGCATAACTTGTGCAGGTAACCATAAGACTCAAAAACATAAGAAATAACAGAGTGACAATGCATCTACTGCAAACATTTTTTCGATAACGGATTCTCTTAGAGTTTCGACTAACTCTCTCACTGTGTGGGTCTATCTCATACATGTCAGGAACCTGTCTAACCGCTTCACCCGAGAGGGACTTAAACAATTAAACTGGCTGACTTATTTTATTAGACCGGAGTTTCTGTTTATACTCCTGCTGCGGAGTTTTCTCTAACAGGGGAATTTTGAATTCAGAGTCTGTATCTGGGCAGTCCTTGAGAATAGGGCAGTCTTTAATGAATGTCTTTTGCTTAAGTCCATGAAACTTTTTGATATGACTGGTATGGATCCATCCCTTCCGGCCTTCAAGCTTGACGGCAGTCCTTGTTGTCAATAAAACCAGCTGGGGCTCCTTCCAACGGGGCTCCAACGGACTCGAACGATCAAAATTTCGCACCAAGACCATGTCACCTGGAACGATCTCATGCGGTTTCACCTCAGTGTTGTCTGGAAATGCAGCGGCAACCTGTGAACGACAAGAGTGTAGGGCAGACATCAAGGAAGCTAGGTAATCTGTCAGCATATTACTGGAAACATCGGTAATCTTTCAGGGTCTAGGTGTACCCCACATGTTTGGAGGACGGCCGAATACGACCTCATACGGGGACAGACCTGATCTGGAATGTGCAACCATTCGCATATAGAACAGAGCAACTGGCAGGGCTACTAGCCAGTCTACACCTTTTTCTTTACATACTTTGGCAATTCGGATTTTCAGAGTCTGATTATGTCTCTCTACGAGACCGGCTGCTTCAGGATGGCGTACACAATGGAACTTCCACTGGTACCCTAACAGAAGGGAAACTTGTTTCATAAGCTCGGATGAGAATGGCTGGCCGTTATCTGAATACACGACCCTAGGTAATCCATAGCGGGGAAAATACTCACAAACCAACTGCCTGGCAGTGGTCGCGGCTGTGTAATCTGGAACTGGATATGCTTCTGTCCACCTGGACAAAGCGCATACAGCTACGAGGACATACTTGAAACCTCGACATCGCTCCATCTGAATATAATCCATCTGGAGGACTTCAAAAGGGTGGTCAGGAGGTTGGAAACCACCTTGTTCCACCGGGACACTTTTACCTGGATTGAACTGACAACATATCATACAGGTACGGACTTTCTGATTGGCTGCAGCTCGTAAATGCTTGTTAAACCAAAGGTTCTGGATGCTGTCTAACATGGCTTTTTCTCCTAAATGTGCAGGACTATGTGCGGTATTAATAATGACTTGAACCATAGAGTCGGGGAGAAACCATGTGGCTTTTCCCTTCGTCAGCCATCCTTGATCTGTCTGGACCCCTCCTTGTTCGGACCATTTCTTGATTTCATCGGGAGTAGCATGTGACTGTATATCTATGACATCTTGTGTAGGGTCCTTAACTGTCATACAAGTAGTCTGTTCTGGAATATGTGTCAGGGTCGTGTTAACCGGAATGTCTGGAGTCTGAGCTGTAAGCTTGGCTGTTCGATCTGCTAGATCGTTACCTTGGGAAATGATATCAGTGACTTTCGTATGTGCTTTGCACTTCATGATAGCAATAGCTGTCGGTAAATGTATTGCATCTAACAGAGCTTGAATGAGGAGACCATGCTGAATCTTGGTTCCATGAGAAGTCATGAAACCTCTTTCTTGCCAGAGCACTCCAAAGTCGTGTACGACTCCGAATGCATAACGTGAATCTGTGTATATGTTAACTTTCAGGTTCTTGGCACGTATGCAGGCTTGGGTCAGAGCGACTAGCTCTGCTGCTTGAGCAGACAGCGTGTCAATACGGTGTGTCTCTATAACTTCAGTTTCAGTAGTCAATGCATACGCGGCTACTAGTTCTCCTGTACTTGTTCTCATACATGAACCATCCACATAAAGTGTCAGGTCGGGATCAGGTAATGCAATGTCTGTCAAGTCTTGTCTTGGCTTTGTCATGGTGTTAACAACTTCCACACAGTCATGTGTGGCAGGATCTGAAGTAACTGACGGTAACAGTGTAGCTGGATTTAAGATGTTGCAGCGTCTGATTTCTATGTGTGGCTGGAACAGTGTCAGTTCATAACCTGTTAAACGTGCAATTGTCAAGTGCTGAGTCTGTGTTCGGTTTAAAAGAACTTCCACGGAGTGTGGAACTTGTACTGCCAGGGAGTGTCCTAACATTATGGAATCACTCTGTCTAATAGCTAGAGCTGTGGCTGCAACTGACTTGAGGCACGCAGGCAGAGCCTGGGCTACTGGATCTAATGTGCTAGAAAAATAAGCACAGGGCTTGTATTGTCCTGCTTGTTCTTGAGTGAGAACGGATAATGCAGTACCATCGCGTTCTGTGACAAAAAGTGTAAAAGGCTTACTATAGTTCGGTGTTGCTAGAACAGGTGCATTACATAAGGCTTTCTTTAATTCATTAAAAACAAGTGTATGTTCCTGGGTCCAAGGGAGGACAGTCGATACGGCTGCCTCCTGTGTCGTTAACTGTATCAGTGGCTTGGCTAGAAATGCATACTGAGGAATCCATTGTCTGCAGTAAGAAGTGAGGCCGATAAAAGCTCGTACCTCCTTCTGGGTCTTGGGCTGTGGAAGACATGTGGATACGGTCAGGTGTCAACTGCCTACCCCTCTTGGACAGTAAGTGTCCCAAGTAGACCACTTGCTGGACACAGAATTGTAATTTGGAAGGGGACACCTTGTGCCCCATCTCGGCCAGAAAATACAGGACTTTAAGTGACGCACGTTCGCAGTCACATTCAGAACGGGCTGTGATCAGTAGATCGTCGACATACTGGAGCAGGGCAGTGTCAGTTGGCATGTGAATATTATCTAGTTGTCTTTTAAGTGCTTGACTGTAAATGCTAGGACTTTCTGTGAAACCTTGAGGAGCTCGTGTAAATTTATAGCTCCTTCCATTTAAACAGAATCCGAAAAGGAACTGGCTGTCTGGATGAATAGGGACACTGAAAAATGCGTTCTTGAGGTCGATAACTGTAAAGAACGTAGCTTCAGAATCAATGGCTGTCAATAGAGAAGAAATATCTGGGACTACTGGATACTGGGGAATGATACATTTATTAAGCTCTCGGAGATCAATCACTAATCGATAAACTGGAGGTGCATTTGGATCAGTACGTTTCAGAATTGGAATGATAGGAGAATTACATACATTGGAGTCAGTTTCTACAACCACTCCTTGAGCAATGAGTTCGTCAATAATTTTGGATAAGGCTACTACAGCCTCAGGTGGCAATTTGTACTGTCGGATTCGTGGTAATACTACACCTTGTTTCAGAGTCACACGATGGGGTGTGATATGCATACAACCTACATCAGTTGGACCTTGCGCCCATAAATGCTGTGGTACATTCAATAATCTTGGATCAAAATCACGTAATACATAATGACCTTTAAAATCTCTCAAGAACAGACGAACCCCCTCTGGGGAACAACAAATTACTGCTCCTAATTCTTTTAATGTCTTAATGCCTAACAAATTTTCTGGACAAGATTTCGTAAGTAACAAATCAGTAGTTCGGGACAATGGACCAACTTCTAGAGTAACTGGTTTCGATATTTCATTAACAATGGGCTTTCCTGAAAATCCAAGGGAAACATTTCTTGAGCCTGAGAGCGGAGCCCCTGGAACCTCGTCATGACTGATTGTAGTCCTACTTGCCCCTGTATCAATCAGAAACTTTCTGTCTTTCCCTAATACTTGACTGTGTACATAGGGACCCTCTTGATCTACAGGTATCTCGATGAGAGGCAAGCCTACCTCCCTCTCTAGGCTGTTTCATGAATACGGCTGATAATCTGGATACTCGGACTGTGCATACTGGTACATCTGCTGTGTAACGTGCTGTGTTGCAGCTATAGGCTGCGGTACTGTAACTGTCTGTTGTGCATTCTGTGGTGGCTGGGAAGTCTGTGAAACGTGTTCTTGTCTAGGCGGACGTGGTCTCTCTTTAGTCTTACCAGTAGCTATGTTGTGTTTCAGAACTGCACACTCGTTTATAAAATGACCTGGCTGTTTGCAATAATTGCATGTCCCTTTAACAGGAACGGCAGGATGACTGGCTTGATTCGGACCCCTCTTCTGACTGTCTTGGGGAATAGATTCTGCAACTAATACTTTCATTTTCGTGTCTTTCATACGTTTCCTTTCGTGTTCTTGCTCTTCCCTGATTCTGTTCTGGTGATACTGGAGCATTTGTAACATCTGTGACGGAGTATTAGCTTGCCAGGTACTTTCAACTTTCAGGACTCGATTTTTAACTTGTGGACTTGAATTCTCGACTAGTTTAGTAACAAAAAGATGAGGGTATGATTCACTACTTGTTTTCAGACCACTATTAATAATAAAACATTTCTCAAATCTAGAATAAAAATCACTGGTATCTTCGTCTTGTTTCTGTTTACAGGCTGAGATGGCATCCCAGTCTTCCTTTTTCGTGGCTAGTAATCTTGGCAACACTTGTATCAATAACTCGGGTAATTCTTTAGCTTTATCCCCAAGACCGGTACCTGGTACTCGTGTATTGTCTTCAGCTTCTAGAGCTGTCCAATCTATCTTTTTCTCTCCCACCTCCCATTCTTTTTCCTTGAGTTTTTCATATATGCCCGCAGGCAACAGGACCTTTAACATTTTAATGATATCTGGATACGTGTATTCTCCCATACGGAGCATGTCTTTTAATTCACGGTGGAACCCTGCTGGATCTTTGTCATGACAGGGAATTAACTTTTTCATTTCTAAGAGTTCCATCTTTGTAATAGGGGTGTAAACAAATACTCGTTCTAGACCACCACCCTCTTTCTTGACTGGATGTACTTCTCGTAACGGATTCTGTCTGTCTATGTAGAATGATTTGCTTTCTGGGGGTGAGACGTGAACAAAATGCGGATTCAGAAACGTTCGGTATTTGTGGCGCTGTTCTAGAATGACGCTAATTAAATCGGTACCTAGACCTTTCCATCTGTACTGTAGTAACTCGTTTAATACATCATGTAGGGGACCTGGATCAGAATGCTGATCCTCATACAGTGTGATGAGGTGCTGGATCATATACATACCCACCAGTCGCTGCTCGGCTGGGGGCAGTTTCAGAAACGTTTGAGCCACTATTTCGTCAGGAAACGTGGCGGAATCAGTAGCCCACCGGACTGCTGATCGGGCTAGTTCTTGTTCATGCATGGTACTGAGCTCGCTATAACCTATTTGTGATTTCAGAATATGATCGGTAGCCTGGAATACTTGTTCCAGAGAACACTGTTCTGGTGCTGGAGAGGGAAAAACTTTCTTGTAGTCTAGACGTGAATATCGGTCGGAAAGTCTAGTTCTACCTACATACGCTATTCTGTCGGGATTCTCGCTGTCTACCTCTTCACTAGAAGAGTCATTCTCTTTCTCGGTTGTTCTACTTACTCTTTCTTTCTCGTGTATACTTACAATTTCTTTTCTTATTTTCTTGTACATACTCTCTATACTGTTCTGTGTCTTGTGTTTTCCCTCGGCTATATTGTCACTCCACCTGGTCAGGACTTTCATTTCTTCTTGATCTTTATCCGGATAATCTTGTTCTCTTATTAAACAGTTAATTAGAAACTTTAGAAGCATGAGCTGAGTCTCGACTTTTCTTTGAACCATGGCTTCGTGAACACTTTCTGGATTCATTCCTGTACGGATAAAACAATATATTCTGTCTAGATGTTCTCTCATATTTGGCAGGGTGTCCAAATAATCGGTCACCCGTCTTAAACGTAATGAATATATGACCATGTGGCCATCGCCTGGAACTGGATCATAACGACATTCAGTAAGTGCTCGCTTGATATCTGTAAAGGTATGAACTTTTGGCGTACGCTGTAACGCTAGTTCATGTAGCGTCATACGTCTATGTTGAGGCGGGGTACGAGGAGAACCTCCCCCCGCGGCTCCTAAACTAGAGTCGTCGGTGGGTACTGTACGTGCTGGCAGAGTGACTGGTAGAACGGGTACATGTACTGTGGACTGGACCGGGGGTGCTGTAACAGATGCTGTAACATTAACTGGACCCACGGGACCAGTGGCTGGAGGAACAGGAATTACATTATTTACAGGAGCAGGCGGAACAGGATTTGCATATTCTGGGACTGTATCGTCCAAATAGGACGAGAGAAAAATATCAGCTGCGGTCGGTTTATGACGTAGCTTAATCGGGACTAGTGATGGCGGAAAATTACTGGATGCCTCCGGGGTTGCCTTCGGCAAGCCCTCAGCAAAAAGAGGGTACATACCCTTAATAAGGGCATTTCTCTGTCTGTCTGACTGTTCTGCTCTAACTCGTTCACCTATTTCGATTAATTCCCTTTCTTGGGCTCTTTCGGAGGATTCTCTACTTAATTCTGTTTTTCGGAATTCTTTTTCGGTTCTTTTATGAGATTCTTTGCGCCATAACTCGATGGCATCTTTCTGGGACTGCCTGGCTTTCTTTTTTCATAATGCTTCTTCTACTCGCATGATGCACTCGGCATCCCATGTGCCTGATACAGGCCATCTATATTTCTCTTCGAGATGTCTGGTATAATCAGACCATAAGTCTAGATATATTATGGCACTTAAGCCATGCTTGTGATACATAAAATGTCCTGGACTGTCCCTGGGAGGGACAGGGACTGCTTCCTCGAGCAGCCCTTTTCTGGTCTTTAACTGACGTAACTTGGAAAACAGAGGCATTACGGGAATACACTTGAAATACAATATACAATAATCACAATAAATAACATATCAGACAAAACTTTCATACCACGACATAAAAATACATGAATAACAGTTCGAACAGAGTACTACCTGATATACTGGAAACAGAACACATGAATTTCTCGAGAACGAAACTTACTAGAATTACTAGATGCACTGCTAAAACAGTACGAAACATACCGGTCCCATAATGAGACACGTCTGGACCCGCATCCACCTAGGTGGATACTTCGTGTTGGATCTGTGTACCCAAACCCACGGACCAGAGACAAATTAATGACTCTGTCTAGATACTACCCCAGCAACGGTACTCACCGGGCAGCAAGGACGGAAGGCCTCGGACTGGACTGGACTGGACTGGACCACTACGACGTCGGACTACGAACTTCGGACTTCAGTTACAGGTGGGCCTCCGGATACCTCGGACCTTGTACTCTCGGCTTGGGCTCTGGTCGGGACTCGCCGCGTTCCACACCGCCTCGTCTGGATGCTGGACCGCAACCTCCGTCTCCTCCGTGGGCCTGAGGGATACTTGAAGCAGAAATATCTGCCGGTGCACGGTATGGTTCCGTCACGGCTGCAGAGGGTCAGGGGGCCTGCGTGGCTTCGCCGGCGCGTGGGGAAAGGGCAAGTCCCTATTCGGGCGCCATTATGTGGTAAATAAATAATGAATTACCGGTTCTATTTTTGACAAGATATGCAAATAACAGATAGCTCAATAAATAAGAGTCAGCATTCGAGGTATCTTGAGTCTTACAGGCTTTAATAAGGCATAAGGGACAGGAACAGGACAGCCTGCATGGGAATAGACGGATGGCAGCTGCCGGGGACAGGAATGGCATGAGCAGGGACGCTGTATCATATTAACAGTACATGGTATATATACATTACATTTACAATAGCATTCAATACAGTAGGCGTAGCAGTAGGCTTAACTTGTAGCAGTCGCGAAAGATAAGGCATAAAGTAGGTGTAACAAGAGGCGTGTACAGGGCGTATACATAGACATGTGATATGAACGTCACAGAAGTGTCATGAATGAGGCGGAAACATGGAGGGGGCTACTCGAGCAGCTGGGACCTCTAACCTAGTGGTGCGCGCAAACGGGCAATGACGTGTTACTAGGGAGAACTGGGGGCTATGACTTCTGCGCTAGAAGAGGAGACTAAAGTCTGCGGAGTCAGGGCGACATGTACCTAAGGCATATCTGGTATCTGGTGTTTGGAGAACATGTTGATAGAATCCAAAAGTTATGAGGGTAAAGGCTACTTGACACTAAGACTGGTGCATGCATTTATTCTATATGTATTGCGTGTGCGAGGAATATTCTATGAATATTAATACAGTATTTCTCTTACATGGAGACAGAAAGGCTAGACTATAGCTGAAACTGTTGATGCGATTCAGTAGCTTAGGAATGCAGAGAAGGAGGGCTGGACTGATAACTAGAAGCATAACATACTTTTGGCAGACAGGCAGGCAGAGCCAGGCCGGGCCGGGCACTGTGAGGCAGGAAGTAAGCGAAGGGTCAGGGATGCAGGTGGGGGCTGTATCGCTCCTCGGAGAGGGTTCAGGAGACAGGAACTTGAATCTGATGTCCGGGCCCTTCTGAGGCCTAGAAACGGGGACATTTTACTGAATTAACGTGCATACTGTAAAACGTGGCAACATAGGCCTAATACTCGTTGCTTTCACGAGAACTGGAGACTGACATACTAGAGTTGGACACAACTATAATTGCGTCTTTAATCGATCATAGGGATACATATGCATATCGATCATGCACATATAACATAGGATGAGGAACACGTAGGCACATATAACATGGCAAAATTTACTTTTCCACAATTTCCTCTTTCTGCAACTCTCTTGTTTCTTTCTGCAGCTGACTTGCCTCTTTCAGCACCTCTGTTGCTTTTTTCTGCAGATCTTGCTTCTTTCTCCACCTCACTTGCCTCTTTCTGCACTTCTCTTGCTTCTTTCTACACCTGTGTAGCTTCTTTCAGCAATTCTCTTGCCTCTTTCTGCACTTCTCGTCCTTCTTTCTGCACCCCTCCTGCCTCTTTCTGTACCACTCTTGCCTCTTTGTGCACCCCTCCTACGTTTTACTGCACCCCTCTTGCCTCTTTTTGCTCTGTTGGATATTTCTGCACTTTCTTGCTTCTTACTCCAATGCTTATTTCAGCAATTCTCTTGCCTTTCTTGCCCCTGTGTGCACCGTTGTTGGTTCTTTCTGCACTGCTCTAGCTTGTTTCTGCATCCCAAGTGCCTCTTTTTACACTTCTCTTGGTTCTTTCTAAACCTCTGTTGCCTCTTTTGGCACCTCTGTTGCTTCTTTCTGTACCCCTCCTGCCTCTTGCTGTACCCCTCTTCCCTCTTTGTACAACTCTCTTGCCTCTTTCTACACCTCTGTACCTTCTTTCTGCACCACTCTTTGCCTCGTTCTGTACCTCTTTTGCTTCTTTCTGTACTTTTCTTGCACTTTCTGCACCCTTCATGCCTCTTTCAGCACCTCTGCTGGTTCTTTCTGCACTGCTCTTGCTTTTTTCTGCATGTCATTTGCCTCTTTGAGCACCTCTTTTTGCTTCTTTCTGCACTTCTCTCTCCTCTTTCTGTACCCCTCTTGCTTCTTTCTGCACCTCACTTGCCTCTTTCAGCACCTCTCTTGCTTTTTCCTGCAGATCCCTTGCCTCTTTCTGCACCTCACTTGCCTCTTTCAGCACCTCTGTTGGTTTTTTCTGCAGATCTCTTGCCTCTTTCTGCAGCCCTCCTTTCTCTGTCTGTACCCCTCTTGCCTCTTGAGCACCTGTGTGGCTTCTTTCTGCACTTCTATTGCCTCTTTCTGCACCCCTCTTGCTTCATTCTACACTTTTCATGCTTCCTTCTGCATCTGTCTTGCTTCTTTCTGCACCCCTGTTGTGTCTTTCTGCACTCGCCTTCCCTCTTTCTGTACTTTTCTTGCCTGTTTCTGCATCTCACTTGCCGCTTTCTGTACTCTTCTTGCTTCTTTCTACACCTCTGTTGCTTCTTTAAGCAATTCTTTCTATCTATCTATCTTTCCTTCTTTCTTTCTGCATTGCTCTTGCCTGTTTCTGCACCCCTCTTGCATCTTTCTATTCTTGTTTTCCCTCTTTGTGCAACTCTCTTGCCTTTTTCTACTCCTTTCTTCCCTCTTTCTGCACCACTCTTGCCTCTTTTTGTACCTCTGTTGCTTCTTTCTGCACTTCTCCTGCCTTCTTATGCACACTTCATGCCTCTTTGAGCACCTCTGTTGCTTCTTTCTGTACTTCTCTTCCTTATTTCTGCACTCTTGGTGCCTCCTTTCACACTTCTGTTGCTTATTGCCGCACTTCTCTTGGTTATTCCTGCACTGCTCTTGCCTCTTTCTGCATCCCTTTTGTCTCTTTGAGCACCTCTTTTGCTTCTTTCTGTGCTTCTCTCTCCTCTTTCTGCACCCATCTTGCCTCTTTCTGCACATCTGATGCTTCTTTCTGCACCTCTATTGCTTCTTTCTGTACCTCTCTTGCTTCTTTCTGCAGCTGACTTGTTCTTTCAGCACCTCTGGTGTCTCCTTTTCCACTCGTCTTCCCTCTTTCTGTACCTTTCTTGCCTGTGTCTGCATCTAATTGCCTCATTGTGCACTTTCCATGCCTCTTTCTGTACCTGTCTTGCTTTTCTGCTCCCCTGTTGTCTCCTTCTGCACTCGTCTTCCCTCTTTCTGGACCTTTCTTGTCTGTTTCTGCATCTCACTTTTTTTCTTTCATCAGTTCTCTTGCCTCCTTCTGCATCTCTGTTGCTTCTTTCTGCACTTCTCTTGCCTCTTCCTGCCGCCCTGTTGCTTCATTCTGCACTTTCTATGCTTCTTTCTGCATCTGTCTTTCTTCTTTATGGATCCCTGTTGTCTCTTTCTGCACTCTTCTTCCCTCTTTCTGAAACTTTCTTGCCTGTTACTTCATCTCACTTGCCTCTTTCTGAACTCTTCTTGCTTGTTTCTACACCTCTGTTGCTTCTTTCAGCAATTCTCTTACCTGTTTCTGCATCCCTCTTACCTCTTTCTGCACTTGTCTCCCCTCTTTGTGATCTCTCTTGCTTCTTTGTGTACCTCTGTTGCTTCTTTCTGCACTTCTCTTTTCTGTACCCTTCGTGCCTCTGTCAGCACCTCTGTTGCTTCTTTCTGCACTTCTCTTCCTTCTTTCTGCACTCCTCGTGCCTCCTTCTGCACATCTGTTGCTTCTTTGGGCACGTCTCTTGGTTCTTTCTGCACTGCTCTTGCCTCTTTCTGCATCCCTCCTACCTCTTTGAGCACCTCTTTTGCTTCTTTCTGCACTTCTTTCTTCTCTTTCTGCACCCCTCTTGACTCCTTCTGCACCTCTGACGCTTCTTTCTGCACTTCTATTTCCTCTTTCTGCACCTCTCTTGTTTCTTTCTGCAGCTGACTTGCCTCTTTCAGCACCTCTGTTGCTTTTTTCTGCAGATCTTGCTTCTTTCTCCACCTCACTTGCCTCTTTCTGCACTTCTCTTGCTTCTTTCTACACCTGTGTAGCTTTTTTCAGCAATTCTCTTGCCTCTTTCTGCACTTCTCGTCCTTCTTTCTGCACCCCTCCTGCCTCTTTCTGTACCACTCTTGCCTCTTTGTGCACCCCTCCTACGTTTTACTGCACCCCTCTTGCCTCTTTTTGCTCTGTTGGATATTTCTGCATTGCTCTTGCTTCTTTCTGCACCTTACTTGCCTCTTTCTGCTTCTTTCTGTCCCTTTCTTGCCTCTGTGTGCACCGTTGTTGGTTCTTTCTGCACTGCTCTAGCTTGTTTCTGCATCCCACGTGCCTCTTTTTACACTTCTTTTGGTTCTTTCTAAACCTCTGTTGCCTCTTTTGGCACCTCTGTTGCTTCTTTCTGTACCCCTCCTGCCTCTTTCTGCACCCCTCTTCCCTCTTTGTGCAACTCTCTTGCCTCTTTCTACACCTCTGTACCTTCTTTCTGCACCACTCTTTGCCTCTTTCTGTACTTCTGTTGCTTCTTTCTGCACTTTTCTTGCACTTTCTGCACCCTTCACACCTCTTTCAGCACCTCTGCTGGTTCTTTCTGCACTGCTCTTGCTTTTTTCTGCACGTCATTTGCCTCTTTCAGCACCTCTGTTGGTTTTTTCTACAGATCTCTTGCCTCTTTCGGCAGCCCTCCTTTCTCTGTCTGTACCCCTCTTGCCTCTTGAGCACCTGTGTGGCTTCTTTCTGCACTTCTATTGCCTCTTTCTGCACCTCTCTTGCTTCTTTCTGTACCTCACTTACCTCTTTCAGCACCTCTCTTGCTTTTTTCTACAGATCTCTTGCCTCTTTCTGTACCTCACTTGCCTCTTTCAGCACCTCTGTTGTTTTTTCCTGCAGATCTCTTGCCTCTTTCTGCACCTCACTTGCCTCTTTCAGCACCTCTGTTGGTTTTTTCTGCAGATCTCTTGCCTCTTTCGGCAGCCCTCCTTTCTCTGTCTGTACCCCTCTTGCCTCTTGAGCACCTGTCTGGCTTCTTTCTGCACTTCTATTGCCTCTTTCTGCACCTCTCTTGCTTCTTTCTGTACCTCACTTACCTCTTTCAGTACCTCTCTTGCTTTTTTCTACAGATCTCTTGCCTCTTTCTGTACCCCACTTGCCTCTTTCAGCACCTCTGTTGTTTTTTTCTGCAGGTCTCTTGCCTCTTTCTGCAGCCCTTTTTTATCTTTCAGCACCCCTCTTGCCTCTTGTGCACCTCTTTTGGTTCTTTCTGCACTGCTCTCGCTTCTTTCTGTGCCCCACTTGCCTCTTTCTGTGCTTCTCATGCTTGTTTCTATATCTCTCTTGGGTCTTCCTGCAATTCTGTTGCCTCTTTTTGCATTTCACTTGCTTCTTTCTGCACCTCTTTTGCCTCTTTTGGCACCTCTGTTGCTTCTTTCTGTACCCCTCCTGCCTCTTTCTGCACCCCTCTTCCCTCTTTGTACAACTCTCTTGCCTCTTTCTACACCTCTGTACCCTCTTTCTACACCAGTCTTGCCCCTTTCTGTACCTCTGTTGCTTCTTTCTGCTCTTCTCTTGCACTTTCTGCAGATCTCTTGCCTCTTTCTGCCCCTCAATTGCCTCTTTCAGCACCTCTGTTGCTTTTTCTGCCGATCTCTTGCCTCTTTCTGCACCCCTCTTGCCTCTTTTGCACGTCTGTTGGTTCTTTCTGCACTGCTCTTATTTCTCTCTGCACCCCGCTAGCCACTTTCCACACTTCTCATGCTTGTTTGTGTACCTCTCTTGTGTCTTCCTGCACCTCTATGGCCTCTTTTTGCACTTCACTTGCTTCTTTCTGCACCTCTCTTGTCTCTTTTGGCACCTCTGTTGCTTCTTTCTGTACCCCTCCTGCCTCTTTCTGTACCCCTCTTCCCTCTTTGTGCAACTCTCTTGCTCTTTCTGCATCCTTCATGCCTCTTTCAGCACCCCGGTTGGTTCTTTCTGCACTGCTCTTGCTTTATTCTGTACCTCACTTGCCTCTTTCTGCACTTCTCTTGCTTCTTTCTACACCTCTGTTGCTTCATTCAGCAATTCTCTGGCCTCTTTCTGTACCTCTCTTGCCTCTTTGTGCACCTCTCCTACCTTTTTCTGCACCCCTCTTGCCTCTTTCAGCACCTCTGTTGGTTCTTTCTGCACAGCTCTTGCTTTATTCTGCACCCCACTTGCCTCTTTCTGCACTTTTCTTACTCCTTTCTACACCTCTGTTTCTTCTTTCAGCAATTCTCTTGCCTCTTTCTGCACTTCTCTTCCTTCTTTCTGCACCCTCCTGCCTCTTTCTGTACCTCTCTTGCCTCTTAGTGTACCTCTCCTACCTTTTCTGCACTCCCTTTGCCTCTTTCTGCACTTCTCTTGCTTCTTTCTACACCTCGGTTGCTTCTTTCAGCAATTCTCTAGCCTCTTTCTGTACTTATCGTCCTTCTTTCTGCTCCACTCTTGCCTCTTTCTCTACCTCTCTTGCCTCTTTGTGCATCTTTCTTGCCTCTTTTGGCACTTTACTTGCTTCTTTCTGCACCTCTTTTGCCTCTTTTGGCACCTCTGTTGCTTCTTTCTACACTTTTCTTGCCTCTTTCTGCACCTCTGAGTTAGAGGTAGCTTTAATCCCCCTGCACTATTATGAACGAGGGCCTTAAAGAGGAGGTCATACCAATCACAGGGGTCCCCCAACCCATAGTGTACCCTAGTATACAGTTTTCACTGTATTCTAAGTGTCTTTCAGCATAGCCTGGCTCCGGGTCAGGTTAGTCAGAGTCAGTTACCACCAGTACCAGTCAGCAAAAAGTTTGGGGCACAGGATGCCTTTGCATCAAGGCCTCTTTCTGCACCTCTGTTGGTTCTTTCTGCATATCCCTTGCTTCTTTCTGCAGTTTTCTTGCTTCTTTCTGCGCCTTTCTTCCTCTTTCTGCACATGTCCTACCTCTGTAGTCATAGTTAGAAATTAGTATCTAAAAAACCTTTGAAATTCACTGAAAAAAACATAGGCTTCAGGGACGTTATAGTTAGAAATTAGCATTTAAAAAACCTTAGAAATTCACTGAAAAAACCACAGGTTTTAGGGATGTTATAGTTAGTTGAACATTTCAGTCGTACAAAACTAGAGAAATTTGGCCGTTATAGTTTGTTGAGCTAACTATAACTCACAACCCTGCAATACACTGCTGATGATGTCACATATTACATCATTCATGACATAGTCAGTGACATCATTGATAACATCACTGATGACATCTCAAATGACATCATCCACGTGATAATCTGATGCACCTCCTCACACCCTAATATAACCTTTGATACACCCACTCTAAAATACAGACTACCATTTTCGAAACCATAGACTCACCAATACCAGTTACCACATAACCACTCACTGATTCCTAGGTCTACACATGCGTCCACTCATTTACCCATACAGTCAGTCATACATGCAGTCACTTATCAATACAGCATTATCATTTGCACTCACATACCTATACAGACACACACAAATCACCACTCATCAATAGAGTTACTCACACACCTAATCAATCATACAAAGAATCATCACACTCCCATTTACTCACCCTATAGTTATACACACACCACTTCACTTATTCATACAGATACTAACACATACCTACTCTCTTATACAATCACTGATAAAAGCACACACTCATCCATACAGCCACTCTCACAATCACTCACTCTCTCTCACATATAGTGATTGATATACTCCAACACTCACATATACTGCCTTTCACATATGCAGTTACTCACACATGTACCACTGAGACATCCTTTCACTCACCAACACACCCATACGCATACTCACCCACCTATATAGCCCTTCACAGATGCATTCTTGAACCCATACACCCAGTAAATTGCCTACTCACACATCCATGCAGAGTTATACCCCCCACCTACCCACAGACACTCAGACCCCATACAGATACTCAGACAACCAATCAATAACCCATATAGACACTCATGTAGCTACTCACCAACCCATGCAACAGCTTACACACCAACTAACAAACTGATACAGATATTTACACAGTTTACTTACTAACCCATGCATTGAGTAAGACACGTTTAATCACTCACTTATACAGTCAGTCACACACCTACTAAATCATCCATTCAGACACTCATACACCCACTCATACTTCAATACACCTTCGCATATATATAAATATATATATATATATATATATATATATATATATAATATATATATGTATATATACATAAAACATATTTGAACTTTACAGAAACACACAGTCACTGGATGATGTCCTCAGTGATGTCACTGACCATGTCATGAATGATGTAATATGTGATGTCATCAGCAGTGCATTATGGGGGCGCAAGTTATAGTTAGCTCAACTAACCATAACGGCCGAATTTCTCTAGTTTTGTATGAGTGAAATGTCCAGCTAATTATAACGTCCCTGAAACCTATGTTTTTTTCAGTGAAAATATATATCTATATTCACTGAAAAAACCATAGGTTATAGACCATATATAGTTAGGAATTAGCATTTACAAAACCTTGAAAATTCACTGAAAAAACCATAGGTTATAGACCATATATAGTTAGGAATTAGCATTTAGAAAACCTTATTTTACTCACACAAAACCATTGAAATTCCATATATAGTTAGTTGCACTAACTATATATCGCGCACCCGCAATCCACTGCTGATGATGTCACATATTACATCATTCATGACATGGTCAGTGACATCACTGATGACATCATCTAGTGTCTGTGTGTTTTTGTAAAGTTTAAATACGTTTTACATATTGAAGAATGACTGAATGTATGGAAGACTGAGTGTGTGTGTGGCTGGCTGGGAGGTGGTGACTCTGTGCATATCAATGTGTACTTGTATCAGTGATTGTATAAGAGAGTAAGTATGTGTTAGTATATGTGTGAAAAGTATGGTGTTCTGTGTTTAACTATAGATGAGGAAATCGAAGTGTGATTGATTCTTCACAGGACTGACTAGGTGTATGAGTGCATATGATAGTGTTGTAATAATGAGTGACTGCATGTATGAGTGATTGTATGGGTGAATGAGTGAATGTGTGTGTAGACGTAGGAATCAGTGAGTGCGTATGTAGTAACTGGTATTGGTGTGTCATGATGTCATCAGTGATGTCATTTGAGATGTCATCAGTGATGTCATCAGTGATGTCATTTGAGATGTCATCAGTGATGTCATCAGTGATGTCACTGACCATGTCATGAATGATGTAATATGTGACATCATCAGCAGTGGATTGCGGGTGCGCGATATATAGTTAGTGCAACTAACTATATATGGAATTTCAATGGTTTTGTGTGAGTAAAATAAGGTTTTCTAAATGCTAATTCCTAACTATATATGGTCTATAACCTATGGTTTTTTCAGTGAATTTTCAAGGTTTTGTAAATGCTAATTCCTAACTATATATGGTCTATAACCTATGGTTTTTTCAGTGAATTTCATTGGTTTTTTAACAGCTAATATCTGTAGCTGTAAAATGTATTCTTCTTTAAATCCAAAAATATATTTTATATGTTTATTAATAATTTTTTTTAAAAATATTTTTTTTTCTTCGTTCCCGCTTCGCGAATCGGGAAGCTTCCCGTTAGCTGACCTTGATGCCGCGAAATAGACCGCGAGCCGGTAAACGTTCCTTTACCGCAACTGCCGCGTTAGAAAACAACATCGTGACGCCTCCCGTCCGCATGACGTTTCGCGTTGTCGCGTGATACGTCATATGACGTGCTACGTTAGCGAACTGGTACGCTTACCGAGGCGCAAAGCGCAGGTTTCTGGAAGCAAACCGGGAGGCCCTGCAAAGCGCGTAACGTAAACACAGCAGGTCATGTGACTTGGTAATAACACTTTTCATTGGTTCATTTCACTTTTGGTTTCCTAATGATGTAAGACTAGGTCATATAATCTAAAACGAACACTTTTCATTGGTTGAGAACTATTGTTTTTCCCAAATGATGAAAATCCCTCCTTCTTTCCTCACTCTGACTTTCATCATTGTGAGAGAAAGACCCTTTGTTACCAGTGAGCAATGGCTTCTTTAGTAGCTTCAGCTGGTGCTTCCCCACCACCTCCACCACATCCAAGGAAGAGTGGACCACCTGCTGAAGTTATAATTCAGCAAGAAGACGAAGAAGAGGAACAGGAGGAAGAGCACGAAGAAAGGCACTTTTTGCCTGAGGAGCCCAGGACGTCTCACCGGAAAGAAAACTTCATTTGGCAATTTTTTAAAATTCCCAAAGGTCAGAAAAAAGTAAATGCAAGATACGTAACTTGCCTTATATGTCAAGATAGACTGTCCAGAGGGACCGACAAAAAATACAGTTTCGGAAACTACACAATGCATCGCCATATGACTAGGTGGCATCCTAACAACTACAGTGCTGCACAGTTTCGTAACGACCTAGATAATCTCCCTATTATGGCCAGAAGATCTGTTGTACCGGAAGTAACGGGACCAGAGGGCAGGGAGATGGTGCCAAATATACAAACGAGATTTCGTGAAGTAAAACAAGTCTGCGTACATTGCAGTGGATTCATTTGCTACGGAGAAAGTAGCATCACTCTGATCAACAGAGCTATTGACTATCATATGCAAGTTTGTACGAAACGCCCCAAATAATACATTCTTTTTTTTTTTTTGTTGCTCCTGTTGAGCCCTTTACAATGAATCGTTTTCGTTGCCCCCTCCGAAAAAAAACCAACAAAAATATAAAACTGTTCAGAAAAATTCAAAAAAAGTAAAAAAATGTTCAGAAAAATAATAAAAAAAATATAAAACAACAAAAACAATAAAAAAAAAAGTTCTTTTCAGAACTACCTCCCCGTTATTAAAAAATTGGTACAATATTTGGAACTGTGTCAACCTCTATTTCTCGTAGTTCGCTTCCCAGTTCGCTCGCCGGTACGCGAACCGGAAGCGAACCAAAATTTTTTTTTTTTAAAAAGAACAGTAAGTATAAGGGAAGGAAACAGACACTTATGTTAAAAGAAAGACAGCTATAGGGGAGTAAACTAGAGATACTATTACCCGTAATCCACTGCTGATGATGTCACATATTACATCATTCATGACATGCTCAGTGACATCATCAGCAGAGGATTGCGGGTTTTTTGGCAACGTGCCTTATCCACGGTTTAATAACGCTGCCTTTTGCTTTATATAAGTTTTCAAATTGTATGAAATATATACCAATAGGTCGTTATGAACCTTTAGGTAGTGCTTTTCTTCATGAGGTCTGGTCGCTTCCATACACATACAGATGTTTCAAAGATGATCAAGAAGTTTATCTGAATGGAGAGGAATGCACTGAGACGCCAGATCATTCACTAATTTGTAGGCACATACAGTTACACGGTTCATGCAACAAACACCGACCAAATATGGCTTGCGTGTTGCAAGGCACGCCAGTTCCTGCTATCATCCCCACGTTCAAGTTGTTGGAAAATGGTAGTTATTTGATGCTCAATAATGAAGATTGTTCTGGGTTAATTAAAAGTATTCCTTTTATCGTAACAGTAAGTGAACGGGTTATTTGCTGTAGAAATGTTCTATTTCCTCCCACACATGAACATAGGGAGTTTTCAATCTGGCCACAAATACCAACCTTGGGAGCAGATTTCAACGGCATGGCAAGAATAAGAGCTCTTTTGTCTCAGAGAGAGGTGGCCTTGAGTTCGGCCCGTGAAACTTTCGTGCTTCACATAGCGAACACCCGTACAGAGGTGCAGACCCTCTTACATACAGATTCGCCTTTCCATTTCAGCAAGATGGTTTGGACTATCTTTAACGCGTCCTCCACAAAGGGCCTGGCGCACTTTTTTAAAGTTGTTACCAGTGGTCTCGTGACTTCATTTGAGAAAATCTTTGGAGTCATCCCTGCTTTCTTTCATTCTATTTTTTCCACTGTGCTTGGTGGATTCCCATTTTTACTTGCATTACCAGCGGACGCTCTTGTGCTTTTTTACATTTTTAAATATGGATGTCCCTCCTGTGCAAGCTCCCGCCCTGCAGCTGCTGACGCTGTTCCGCAATCGCATGCTTGAATATTATGGCACAATGCCGTTGGCGATATTAAGCACGGCATATGGATTATCTTTTCGATTCTCCTACTTCACCTGTGTCCAGCCTGTATTTCACTGCCTGACCTGTGATTTCGATTGGGCCATTGATTTGTGTCTCTGCGGACCGGTTTCTCCTGACGTCGACTTTAATCAGCTGATGACTCCTATCATTACTCACGAGTTGGTTTGTCCTGGCGAAAGGATTATGGCTGTGGCATTGATGCATGGACTAATTGGTCCCTGGAATTTACTGGCGGCAACACAGTCTTTCTTGGAACAGAGCTTTCTTGAAAACCCACCGAGCTGTCCTCTGATGGTGATAGAGGATCCGGTGCTGGGAGAGCACGTATGTTCTTTTCCGCTTTTAAATTGGATGGCTGAACTGTTTTCGGATGAAGACGGTGACTTCCTATTGGAGGCTGTTGCAGCTTATTTTGCATACACAGTTATGTCATAGACCTTTTTCATGTTTGATATGCTGAGTACTAGAATTTCATTGACAATTCATTGACTTATTTGTCAAGTTTTTTTTATTTAGCTTGCCTATTGGCTTAAGCCTCGATAAAGTAGTTGGCTGTTTTATTTTTCTTTAGCATTACATTTTCCTAGTTTTTAATGTTTTACCTTGCGGACCGTCCACATATAAAGTTGCAATCTGCTCTCATGAGATGGCACTTCTATTATCTTATTCAGTTCGTTTCCGGATCATGGGGAGGTGTCATCTAGATCCTGGATATCTTTACACCGTGTTAAGTTAGCATGGGCTCATTACCGGTTTAAACGCCATTTTTCCTTTTTTGCAACTTCTGCACACAACACTTAGTTGTTGCTTTAGCTTTCAACCTAGTAGTTCATCGTGGTTTACATGAGAATAATATGTTATTGCTCTACTATCTGCTTTGCTTGTTAAACTATATCTGTACAGCGAGTGCTGAAGTTTCAAGAACAACACGATACAGAATTGTTATGAGGTCTGATCTCCACGACATGAGGCGGGTTTTATATTGCTTTGCACACATACACAACACTTGATGCGGTTCACATGAAGAGAGAGCTGGTGTATGCTGATGTGATTCCTTCAAATCTAAGACACTAAAGTATGGGCACGCCCTAAACCAACACAAAGAGACCTTCTTAGCAAATAATATAATATGTGTATTAGGGAGGGTGAGATATAAGCAGCCGCGGGCCGTGGAGGGAGTTACGGTGGGGCAGGGAGGCGGGGAGGGGGAGGGGCAGGGTGGAGCCCTCTCCACCCTGCCCCTCCCCCTCCCCGCCTCCCTGCCCCACCGTAACTCCCTCCACGGCCCGCGGCTGCTTATAAGTGTTGCTAACTCTTATTCATTTACAGCATGTTAACATACTGTCACCATTCGCTTTTTATGTACTACTAACTATGCTGGTAATTTTGCTACTGATAATATGTGTACTTGTATAATCTAAGATACTACGCCTGAGAAGACGGCATTAGTAAATAAACATTCCAAATACACATGTGTTCTTCTTAACTCCATGTTCTGGTTTCTAAGAACTATATAACAACCGAGTGTTCATGAGTTCCACGTATCCTGAGGTACTATAAGTTCATATTCTGGATTGTCTAAACATTGAGAGTTTGTTATATCCAATGTGACACTGTACCTAGCTTGCTAAGCAGTTTTTGATTACTAAGATGAGTTTTGGGGCACCCTAATTCGCCGAGGTTCCAATCCTCTGTGCACAGTTCTCTGTGAGAACAGAAACCCTGCGACAGGGGCACCCCTGAGCCTTGCTGGAGCTTCATCACACTTGCGATACAACTCCAACAATGCGCCACCTTTACGGCACAGATACGTCACGCATCTGTGCTGTTTTTGCCCCATGATGCGCCGCATTGTAAATGCAGCACACCATAGGTGGCGGAACAGCGGCACAGGATAACTAACACATCCCTGGTGATGCGCCAGTCATCATAAATCTATCCCTATGCTTCTTATCTTGTTAGAGATGAACCGCCATATGTATCATCAAAGTTTTTTGCATTTCCTAAATAGCGAACTTTAAGGAATAAATAGCGATTCTTTACCATTCCTAGTTTGCGATGAGCTATTTGCTAATTACAAATTACCCATTCATTTCCATGGAGCAGGAGGCCCATACGAATGAAGGTGCAATTTGCGATTAGCAATTACCTCATCGCAAATTACGAATTTTTCCGAGGGTGCAGGGGTGTCTCAAGAACACCCTGCTGCACCCCTGAAAAAGAAATTTGGGGGCATATGGCGCACATAAATTTTGAAAACATTCCTTTACCTCAAAAACGATTTTCAACTCATAATTTGAAAACACTGCCCACGGGGAAATGACTTAAAATGTCCTCAAGACACATGAAAGTCTTTTTTTAAAGCCTTTGCAACTTTTTTGGGTCACTTTTAACATGACTATGTAACTCAAACAGTCAAAATCTAAATTTACCATGCACAGGTGGGAGCATATTTACAAGGAATTTGCTCCACGGGGAAAGATCTTTTAATTTAATATTGGAAAAATAACATCAGAGACACTGAAATGCCTTATAAAGAAGCATACACCATTATGTCCTTGTCATAAATTTTAAAAGCCTTCATTTTCCCCAAAAACGATTTTCAAGTCATAATTTAAAAACACTCCACATGGGGAAATGCCTTAAAATGTCCTTAAGACACATGAATGCGTTTTTTGATTGCCTTTGCAGCATGTTTCGGTCACCTTTAACATGCCTATGTAACGCAAACATTCAAAATCTAAATTTGCCATGCACAGATGGGAGCATATTTACAAGCAATTTGCTCCACAGAGAAACTTCTTACATTGAAATGGGAAAAATAACATCAGAGACTCTCAATTGCCTTATAAAGAAGCATACACCATTATGTCCTTGTCATAAATATTAAAACCATTGCTTTTCCTCAAAAACGATTTACAAGTCATAATTTGAAAACACTCCACAGCTCCTATGCACATAAAAACCCTGTCAGTACTAATACTTCACATTTTCTCCAATTACAATTTCTCAAAGAAACAAAATCTATTTGTAAAACACTTCAGACAAACCAACATTTGAAAAACACAACTTTCTTCATAATTTTCTCCTTAAAGCACACTATTTTCTATCTAAATTAAAGAAATCTTTTCTCACCTTAGCAAATACTTTGAGTTTCAAAACAGTCTCAGAAACACACCAATTTGTCTTCAGCAGAGCAAAAGGTATGCACTCCAGAGTCTGCAGCTATCAAAAGCACAGAAATTCTGTAATTCTTCACACATATCTCTCATGTCACCCAATCAAAACTCTTCCCTCACTTTTTTTCAAATCAAAACCCTTCCCCCCTCTGCCCCCTCTCTGCTTTTTCTGCATAGCAACCACCACTTGCAAGACCTCTGGTGTTTCCAAGTTCACACAACAATGTTGCAATTGAACTCTGAACTCTCAGTGCTCCTGCATATCCAATGCATACTTTCATTTAATGATTTTTTCTTCGCCACTCAAAATACATCTTTCAACGAACTCATCCATGCACCCTAACTTTCTGTTTTCAGCAATCAAAATCCACCAATCACTCTTACTGCTTCATTAACACAGAAACTCCTCAGTTTTTTTCATTTTACACTCTCATTTTTTCAACTGCCATTTCATTGCCACACTTCATCTGACTACAGGAGAACCTTCTCTCGCCATGTTTTCTGTCTGGATTGTTGGACATAGTTACATCTATTGGGCTCAGAGGTACGCTGAAAACAGGAATTTACCTAACCTCAATTTACAAGATGTGGAAATTAAGTGGTTTGGTCACAGAGGATTAAAATGTCACCAATTGATACCATTTGTGAAAACCTTTATGCATTTGCCAAAACCTGACCTGTTAATTGTGCACTGTGGAGGTAATGATTTGGGCACTTTGACTGGGGTAGGTCTGGAAATGCTTTTAAAGGACACCTTTGAGCAATTGATGGCACTTTTTCCTCAGACTGCCTTGGTATATTCAAATATATGCCAAAGACAAAAATGGAGGTGGTCGAACCAATTTTGTCCACAAATTGAGAAATCGAGGAAGCATGTAAACAAATCTGTTTCAGCTTACATGAGAGACCATGGAATGGGCTCCCTGTACAACAATAACTTGCGTTACTACATGCAAGATATCTACAGAGGAGATGGAGTTCACTTCTCAGATGAGGGCAACAGAATTTTCACTCTGAATTTAAGACTGTGCATTGGTACCTACTTATAAGTACCTAAATGTACCATAAACCCAAAAGCTCTTCTCAGAGCTACCCTACATCTGATCACTCACAATTATTATTTTAGTCTAACTTTTTTCACTAATTTTCAAGAAAGTACGCTCCCCAGAACGCTTCCCGGTTCGCGAACCGGGCGCACTCCACGCAAAAAAACGATATTTTTTTTTTTGCCCTGCGAGACCCTTTTAAAGCCTCCACATCAAACCTAGGGGGTCAGGGAGGATCTACTATGCCCCCTTATGGTCATTTGCCCCTTCGCTTTGGCCTCCTCTTGTCTCTCGATCCTACCGAGAGACAAGATGGCGGCCGCTACGGACTGTTTGGAATGTTTACAGACGCCGAAGAACCAATCAGCTTCGCAAAGCTCCGTAACGCGAAAAGTACGCGAAGCAGAGCGCTGTTACAGATATATATCTTTTTTTGAACGTTAATTTCTCAAAATCCACTGGAGCACATATATTGAGACCTAGCAAAGGCACATCGGGCTACCAGTCCCTACAATTTTGCCAAGTTTCGTGCAAATCCATTCAGCCGTTCGATTATTATTATTTTTTTTTTTTTTGCCCCGCGGGGCCCTTTTAAAACCTCCACATCAAACCTACAGGGTCAGGGAGGATCTACTATGCCCCCTTATGGTCATTTGCCCCTTCGGTTTGGCCTCCGCTTGTCTCTCGATCCTACCGAGAGACAAGATGGCGGCCGCTACGGACTGTTTGGAATGTTTACAGACGCCGGAGAACCAATCAGCTTCGCTTCACAAAGCTCCGTACCGCGTAAAGTCCGCGAACCGGAGCGCTGCCTGGTCCGCTGTTACAGATATATATCTTTTTTTGAACGTTAATTTCTCAAAATCCACTGAAGCACATATATTGAGACCTACAAAAGGCACAACGGGCTACCAGTCCCTACAATTTTGCCAAGTTTCGTGCAAATCCATTCAGCCGTTCGGGCTAAAAGTGAGGCCAACCGCCCTATGGAAAACTCAATGTTAAAAACACGTTTTGGGACCCCCCTTTTTTCTCGGCCCCCCTTGACGAACCCCCCCCCAAATTTTCAAGGGCTGCTCAGAAACAGAATGTGCCATTTTCCTGAAAATTTCAGCCAATTCCGTCCACAAACGCCAAAGTTATTAGACATAGAATTTTCAAAAATCCCATAGGGAAAAAATCCTAACTATATATACCTACTGGCGACCGCCAGTAGGTAATATGTATATATATATATATATATATATATATATATATATATATATATATATATAAACACCAAGGTTGCCCAAAGGGAGAGCCTCACCCCTGTGGACACACAGCAAATTCACAGGCGGTCATGCAGTCAGTCAACACCTCGCATTTCCAGATTGCCATACACGTTTCGAGCGCAAGCTCTTGATCACTGGCATGAGATAACAGAACACAGGTTTGCGTGGAACACCCATTTATTTTAATACTGAGTCCCGCCCCAGTGGGCGTGTTTACGGGGCATGCTGGTAAAAGAAGTCCCAATGAAATGTTACCCCAGACTCAAACGGTTCTCTGTCCAAGTGGCTTGTGTACTGTTCCTCAAAAAAATATTGTTCCTTGTTAGGAGAACTGCTAAGAGAGTCCGCTGTTCCGCATCACCAATATCTCTGTGAGTGAGGCTCCACAGGTCATGAAAGTGCTGGTAGTATCCAGCACTAATGGTACGCCTTCCAGCGTGGGGGGCTCTCCGCGGCCGAGCGAGCCGCTATACAAAAAGACACCAAGGTTGCCCAAGAGGAGACCCTCACCCCTGTGGACACACAGCAAATTCACAGGCGGTCGTGCAGTCAGCCAACACCTCGCATTTCCAGATTGCCATACGCGTCTCGAGCGCAAGCTCTTGATCACTGGCATGAGATAACAGAACACAGGTTTGCGTGGAACACCCATTTATTTGAATACTGAGTCCAGCCCCAGTGGCCGTGTTTACGGGGCATGCTGGTAAAAGTAGTCCCAATGAAATGTTACCCCAGACTCAAACGGTTCTCTGTCCAAGTGGCTTGTGTACTGCTCCTCAATAAAATATTGTTCCTTGTTAGGAGAACTGCTAAGAGAGTCCGCTGTTCCGCATCACCAATATCTCTGTGAGTGAGGCTCCACAGGTCATGAAATGCCGGTAGTATCCAGCACTAATGATACGCCTTCCAGCGTCGGGGGCTCTCCGCGGCCGAGCGAGCCGCTATACAAAAAAACACCAAGGTTGCCCAAGAGGAGAGCCTCACCCCTGTGGACACACAGCAAATTCACAGGCGGTCGTGCAGTCAGCCAACACCTCGCATTTCCAGATTGCCATACGCGTTTCGAGCGCAAACTCTTGATCACTGGCATGAGATAACAGAACACAGGTTTGCGTGGAACACCCTTTTATTTGAATACTGAGTCCCGCCCCAGTGGGCGTGTTTACGGGGCATGCTGGTAAAAGTAGTCCCAATGAAATGTTACCCCAGACTCAAACGGTTCTCTGTCCAAGTAGCTTGTGTACAGCGGACTCTCTTAGCAGTTCTCCTAACAAGGAACAATATTTTATTGAGGAACAGTACACAAGCCACTTGGACAGAGAACTGTTTGAGTGTGGGGTAACATTTCATTGGGACTACTTTTACCAGCATGCCCAGTAAACACGCCCACTGGGGCGGGACTCAGTATTCAAATAAATGGGTGTTCCACGCAAACCTGTGTTCTGTTATCTCATGCCAGTGATCAAGAGCTTGCGCTCGAAACGCGTATGGCAATCTGGAAATGCGAGGTGTTGGCTGACTGCACGACCGCCTGTGAATTTGCTGTGTGTCCACAGGGGTGAGGCTCTCCTCTTGGGCAACCTTGGTGTTTTTTTGTATAGCGTCTCGCTCGGCCGCGGAGAGCCCCCGACGCTGGAAGGCGTACCATTAGTGCTGGATACTACCGGCACTTTCATGACCTGTGGAGCCTCACTCACAGAGATATTGGTGATGCGGAACAGCGGACTCTCTTAGCAGTTCTCCTAACAAGGAACAATATTTTATTGAGGAACAGTACACAAGCCACTTGGACAGAGAACCGTTTGAGTGTGGGGTAACATTTCATTGGGACTACTTTTACCAGCATGCCCCATAAACACGCCCACAGGAGCGGGACTCAGTATTCAAATAAATGGGTGTTCCACGCAAACCTGTGTTCTGTTATCTCATGCCAGTGATCAAGAGCTTGCGCTCGAAACGCGTATGGCAATCTGGAAATGCGAGGTGTTGGCTGACTGCACGACCGCCTGTGAATTTGCTGTGTGTCCACAGGGGTGAGGCTCTCCTCTTGGGCAACCTTGGTGTTTTTTTGTATAGCGTCTCGCTCGGCCGCGGAGAGCCCCCGACGCTGGAAGGCGTACCATTAGTGCTGGATACTACCGGCACTTTCATGACCTGTGGAGCCTCACTCACAGAGATATTGGTGATGCGGAACAGCGGACTCTCTTAGCAGTTCTCCTAACAAGGAACAATATTTTATTGAGGAGCAGTACACAAGCCACTTGGACAGAGAACCGTTTGAGTCTGGGGTAACATTGAATTGGGACTACTTTTACCAGCATGCCCCGTAAACACGCCCACTGGGGCGGGACTCAGTATTCAAATAAATGGGTGTTCCACGCAAACCTGTGTTCTGTTATCTCATGCCAGTGATCAAGAGCTTGCGCTCGAAACGCGTATGGCAATCTGGAAATGCGAGGTGTTGGCTGACTGCACGACCGCCTGTGAATTTGCTGTGTGTCCACAGGGGTGAGGCTCTCCTCTTGGGCAACCTTGGTGTTTTTTTGTATAGCGGCTCGCTCGGCCGTGGAGAGCCCCCGACGCTGGAAGACGTACCATTAGTGCTGGATACTACCGGCACTTTCATGACCTGCGGAGCCTCACTCACAGAGATATTGGTGATGCAGAAAAGTGGACTCTCTTAGCAGTTCTCCTAACAAGGAACAATATTTTATTGAGGAACAGTACACAAGCCACTTGGACAGAGAACCGTTTGAGTCTGAGGTAACATTTCATTGGGACCACTTTTACCAGCATGCCCCGTAAGCACGCCCACTGGGGCGGGACTCAGTATTCAAATAAATGGGTGTTCCACGCAAACCTGTGTTCTGTTATCTAATGCCAGTGATCAAGAGCTTGCGCTCGAAACGCGTATGGCAATCTGGAAATGCGAGGTGTTGGCTGACTGCACGACCGCCTGTGAATTCGCTGTGTGTCCACAGGGGGTAGGCTCTCCTCTTGGGCAACCTTGGTGTTTTTTTGTATAGCGGCTCGCTCGGCCGCGTAGAGCCCCTGGCGCTGGAAGGCGTACCATTAGTGCTGGATACTACCGGCACTTTCAAGACCTGTGGAGCCTCACTCACAGAGATATTGGTGATGCTGAACAGCGGACTCTCTTAGCAGTTCTCCTAACAAGGAACAATATTTTATTGAGGAACAGTACACAAGCCACTTGGACAGAGAACCGTTTGAGTCTGGGGTAACATTTAATTGGGACTACTTTTACCAGCATGCCCCGTAAACATGCCCACTGGGGCGGGACTCAGTATTCAAATAAATGGGTGTTCCACGCAAACCTGTGTTCTGTTATCTCATGCCAGTGATCAAGAGCTGGCGCTCGAAACGCGTATGGCAATCTGGAAATGCGAGGTGTTGGCAGACTGCACGATCGCCTGTGAATTTGCTGTGTGTCCACAGGGGTGAGGCTCTCCTCTTGGGCAACCTTGGTGTTTTTTTGTATAGCGGCTCGCTCGGCCGCGGAGAGCCCCTGATGCTGGAAGACGTACCATTAGTGCTGGATACTACTGGCACTTTCAAGACCTGTGGAGCCTCACTCACAGAGATATTGGTGATGCGGAACAGCGGACTCTCTTAGCAGTTCTCCTAACAAGGAACAATATTTTATTGAGGAACAGTACACAAGCCACTTGGACAGAGAACCGTTTGAGTCTGGGGTAACATTTCATTTGGACTACTTTTACCAGCATGCCCCGTAAACACGCCCACTGGGGCGGGACTCAGTATTCAAATAAATGGGTGTTCCACGCAAACCTGTGTTCTGTTATCTCATGCCAGTGATCAAGAGCTTGCGCTCGAAACGCGTATGGCAATCTGGAAATGCGAGGTGTTGGCTGACTGCACGACCGCCTGTGAGTTTGCTGTGTGTCCACAGGGGTGGGGCTCTCCTCTTGGTCAACCTTGGTGTTTTTTTGTACAGCAGCTCGCTCGGCCGCGGAGAGCCCCCGACGCTGGAAGGCGTACCATTAGTGCTGGATACTACCGGCACTTTCATGACCTGTGGAGCCTCACTCACAGAGATATTGGTGATGCGGAACAGCGGACTCTCTTAGCAGTTCTCCTAACAAGGAACAATATTTTATTGAGGAACAGTACACAAGCCACTTGGACAGAGAACCGTTTGAGTGTGGGGTAACATTTCATTGGGACTACTTTTACCAGCATGCCCCATAAACACGCCCACAGGAGCGGGACTCAGTATTCAAATAAATGGGTGTTCCACGCAAACCTGTGTTCTGTTATCTCATGCCAGTAATCAAGAGCTTGCGCTTAAAACGCGTATGGCAATCTGGAAATGCGAGGTGTTGGCTGACTGCACGACTGCCTGTGAATTTGCTGTGTGTCCCCAGGGGGTGAGGCTCTCCTCTTGGGCAACCTTGGTGTTTTTTTGTATAGCGGCTCGCTCGGCCGCGGAGAGCCCCCGACGCTGGAAGGCGTACCATTAGTGCTGGATACTACCGGCACTTTCATGACCCGTGGAACCTCATTCACAGAGATATTGGTGATGCGGAACAGCGGACTCTCTTAGCAGTTCTCCTAACAAGGAACAATATTTTATTGAGGAACAGTACACAAGCCACTTGGACAGAGAACCGTTTGAGTCTGGGATAACATTTCATTGGGACTACTTTTACCAGCATGCCCCGTAAACACGCCCACTGGGGCGGGACTCAGTATTCAAATAAATGGGTGTTCCACGCAAACCTGTGTTCTGTTATCTCATGCCAGTGATCAAGAGCTTGCGCTCGAAACGCGTATGGCAATCTGGAAATGCGAGGTGTTGGCTGACTGTACGACCGCCTGTGAATTTGCTGTGTGTCCACAGGGGTGAGGCTCTCCTCTTGGGCAACCTTGGTGTATATATATATATATATATATATATATATATATATATATATATATATATATATATATATATACACACACACACACACACACACACACACACACACACACACACACATGCATTAAATATATATGTGTATTTTTTCAATTAAAAAAACAGGTTACAGGGACATTATAGTTAGGAAATGGAATTTCAAAAAAACATACAAATTCACTGGAAAAAACAAAGGTTACAGAGACGTAGTTAGGCTCAAGTTTCACTCATGGAAAACCAGAGAAATTTTGCAGTTATATTTAGCTCAGCTAACTATAACTCACGCCCACGCATTGCACTGCTTATGACCTCACATATTACATCAATCATGACATGGTCAGTGACATCACTCATGACATGGTCAGTGACAGTACGCATTACTTCACTGATGACATCACTGATGACATCATCCACAGAATTAGAGGTGTGGGGTAGTGCACCGCTTAATCCATGTATATGTGGGACTTACCGAAAGGAAATTGAAAGTTCGTGTTAATGAACATAAAAGTAACATACGCACCCAATCCTCGAAATCTTCAGTAGCAGAACACTTCACAGTGAAGCAACATCATATAAGCCAATTGAGAGTTTGTGTGTTGGAAATATTGGAGAAAAAAGAAGGGACCATCAACAACAACAATTTGTTAAAACAAGAGAACTATTGGATATACTATCTGAACAGCCTTAAGCCGAAAGGGTTAAATGAACGCACAGAGTTTTTGTGTTACTTATAACTTACATTGATTAATTCAGAGTCTGGGATGACATCATCACATTATTTACTGTACATTAATATTTATTGTACATCATTGTTTAGCAGGCTATTTATAGGTATGTATACGCGATAGGCGTAGTAGCATGATTGAGCATTCACCCCCGCTGGGGATCGAACCGCTAACGTCAGCCCATAGCCAACATCACTATCCCTTAAAAGGGACATGGTCTCTTTAAAAGAAGCGCGCGTTGAAAGTACACATTAGCGCATGCGCGTCTCAGCGCGTTCTAACAAACACGGAAGTAGAAGCCCGTAGGATCTACAAATGTTGTAAACCACCAAGAGTTACTCGCTAGTAACCAGCCGAGGTAAGAGCAGTCTCGTATATGTCTAGTTAGAGAGCTCAGGTCTAACTACAGAGCAACTAGAGGGCGGTACATAAGTGTATTTTCGTGTGTTCACTGAAACGATACAAAAAGCGCAATGACCAATAGCGATTGAATTTTGTTGACTATCTGGAATTGAATTCAATGAATCGCATTGCTTTGAACCAATACATAAGTGATTTTGTTAGAAGTAGCCTAATGAACAAGACTTACAGTACGAATAAGGAGTGTATTCACCCTTAATATCATGTGTTTAATGAGTTTGATTTGCATATTTGAGTCAAGTAGGTTTTGATACCGATCGAAAGTTGTTTTGAATTTGCAGAAATACTTCCCTGATGAAGGCGGGAGATCCTGCCGAAATGCATTGGATAATATAAATTGGGAACAGTCAATATATGAACACTAATAATGGAAAAGTGCCAATAAAGACACTCATGAATGAACTTTATAAAAAATTATTTTTGAATACTTATTTCGAAAACTTTGGAGCTGAAGAATCAGCAAAAACTTGTGCTAGACTATCATAGTACTGCTGCTACGTGGATCATCCACAGAATCTCTGACACACCAACTCACACCCCAATATAACCTTTCATATACCAACTCCAACTTCCAGACTACCATTCTCAAAACCATTGACACACATACGAGTTCTTACTCATCCACAAACTGATTCATAGGTCTACATTAACCCTGGGCAAAGCACTACGCTACGCTCGCATAGTTTGCGAAGTTTGCGCTACTTTGCACTACGCGAACTGCACGTAGCACAGTACAAACACGTGTAGCGTAGTGCAGCGGTCATTTTTTGCTTGCTCGCGGTCCTCAACGTGAAGTTGGCGACCGCGAGCAAGCAAAATGACATTCTGGCGAGACTTTTTCCTCGTTCGCAATCAGCAACATCAAGTTGCCGATCGCGAGTGTGGAAAATAAACTTCCCGCGGAATTCTCAACGCGGGGAGGTCAGGTTTCTCATTGCGAGTGGTCGCGTATGCTGGTGACCGCTCGCGCTGAGAAACTACCAGTCCGCGTTGAGAAAGCTGCCGCTCGAGTAAAACTCTACTAGAGCATCAGAAAACTACAGCTCGCACTGTGCAAGATGCCGTTTTCAATGATTGCACAGTGCCGGATGCTTGTTCGCACTGTGCAATCATTGAAAACGGCATCTTGCAAAGTGCAAATATGGTACTACGCAGTTCGGGTAGTGCTACGCGTAGCTCGCGTAGTGCGAAGTGCACTTCGCGTAGCTACACGTAGCGCTACTTCGCAAACTACGCCCATCCCTAGTCTACATACACATCAACTCACACATGCATACAGCTACTCATACACCATCTCACTCACCAATCCAGCCACTTAAGTATCCACTCATACACCCATACAGCCACTCATATACTGAAAGTCACCCATAGAGCTACTCACGCACCTACTCACTCACCCAGCCATAGAGTCAATCACATACCCACTTATTCACCAATACAGTTATACACAACACCCACTCATTCATACCGATACTAACACATACTCACTTACCCATACTGTCAGTGACATAAGCACCCACTCACCCATACATCCACTCTCACAATCACTTACTCACACATACAGTCACTCATATCTCCAACACTCACCTATACTGCCTTTCACATACCCAGTTACTCACCCATATACCACTGGCACATGCTCTCACTCACCAACACAGCCACTCTCACCCACTCACTAACCCATACAGCCACTCACTCACCCAGTCACTCATTCATACAAGCAGACACCTACCCCCTCATACCCCTACAAGGACACTCAGACACAAATACAGAATCTCACATACCGACTCACACACCCGTACAGCCACTAAGATACCAACTGACAGACAGATACAGACATTCACACAACCAGTCACTCACCCATACATTTACTGTGATGTCACTGACCATGTCATGAGTAATGTAATATGTGAGGTCATAAGCAGTGCATTGCAGGGGTGTGAGTTATAGTTAGCACAGCTAACCATAACTATTGAATTTCTCTGGTTTTGTAAGAGTGAAATGTTAGCCTAACTATAACGTCTCTGTAACCTCTGTTTTTTTCCAGTGGATTTCTAAGGTTTTTTTAATTATATTTCCTAACTATAATGCCTGTGTAACCTTTGGGTTTTTTCTGTGAATTTCCAGTGTTTTTTAAATGCTAATTACTAACTATAACATCCCTACAACCTTTGTTTTTTTCAGTGAATTTCGAAGGCATTTTTAATTTTATTTCGTAACTGTAACCTGTAAACTTTACCAGAGGGTGTGTAAGTTGCTTAATAGGTTGCTGACTGGGTGTGTGAGTGGCTGCATGGGTCTGTGAGTGAGTGCATATATGATCAGATCTCCTTTAAAAATAATACAGATAACAGGGTCCCATGACAGACACTTAGGACCCCAAACGCAAGGGTTCTCACTTTGAGGTGTTTGTCTCCCTGGTTCTGACTCTAGTTATAAAGCATATAAAAATGACACCCGACCATGTGCCTCATATATATTGAATGTTGTACCCCTAAGGAGATAGGTCTATATATACGTGGTTCAGGCTAGACCTTAATTAAATGTAAAACACACGAAGTGCCTGAGCCACATTTACTTAAAGAAATAACCTTTTTGGGGCTGGAAAATATTTATTCAAATCAACCCTGACAACATTATTCTTTGTCAATTATTTTGTTTTTTTTGGAAAATTACTTACACTTAGAATGACAAAAAAACACTGTACATTGAAATATTTACACTTTTGTACATAATAGAAAAACAAACAATGTCAAAAATAATGTGTGAGCAAATCAAAAGGGAGAGAGAGGACTAGGTAAGCCAGTCCGGGTCCCCTGGTTATATGTAGAGATATCAATATAGGACTAGCTATGTTGTGTTAGTGAAAACTCAGAAGGTATATCTGTGGGCAAACCCTTAGGTTTGGTCATGAAGCCCTCACACACCAACCTGGTTGGTGTCATGCTTCATCATCGGGCCCACCACAGTGACACCGAATGTGTCCCGGGTGTGCTGCGACTCCAGATTACTGAGGAGCTGGTATTCTTACTGAGTGTGCAGTGCTGGTGAGAATGAAGGTGAAAGGTTTAAAAGCTATACAGGTGGTCCCAGTTCCCGAGGGTAAAAGGTAAATTTAATACCTGGGCCCCTGTTAGCAAGATAAAAAGGCTGTGGACGATGTGGAGTGTATTAGGAGCTCCTACGTCCTTGTGGTCTACATGTTTCAGCCAGGCCTTTTGATTAAAACTGGCTTTCCTCAGGACCAAAATGAGTATGTTAAGCCCATACCTGATCCATGCAAAGTTCACTCGGGACACTGGAGCAGGACGATAGGTCGCAGGAACACGCTGATCGGAAATACCGGTCTTCTTTCCCTCCCTGCCAAGTGACCCATGAGGCTTTAACAGCAAGTAGCAAGTTAAAGCAGAGGGAATCCCCCTCTTACACGTACAGCACCTTAGCGAGTGCAACACTTTTTTTACCACACATTTTCACTTAATATAGTTTATTATCACTCACACATACTCATTTTGGTCCTGAGGAAAGCCAGTTTTAATCAAAAGGCCTGGCTGAAACATGTAGACCACAAGGACGTAGGAGCTCCTAATACACTCCACATCGTCCACAGCCTTTTTATCTTGCTAACAGGGGCCCAGGTATTAAATTTACCTTTTACCCTCGGGAACTGGGACCACCTGTATAGCTTTTAAACCTTTCACCTTCATTCTCACCAGCACTGCACACTCAGTAAGAATACCAGCTCCTCAGTAATCTGGAGTCGCAGCACACCCGGGACACATTCGGTGTCACTGTGGTGGGCCCGATGATGAAGCATGACACCAACCAGGTTGGTGTGTGAGGGCTTCATGACCAAACCTAAGGGTTTGCCCACAGATATACCTTCTGAGTTTTCACTAACACAACATAGCTAGTCCTATATTGATATCTCTAAAAATAATGTGTGAACATCAAACATCATACAAAGAAATGAATACATTACACAAAAAACAATAATACATACATAAACAGTCAATAAATGAGAGAAATCTAGTAATTGGGGAATATTGTCAAATAAATGACAGCTAATCTATAATGTCTGGACTGGTGAGTCCTAGTTTTCTTTGTAAATAAAGTTATATTCCACCAAAAAAACTGCCGACGCGTTTCAAGACCAGGACAGAAGTCCCCGGTCTCTCATCAGGGCTTTTATTCTTTGTGTCAGGCTCTTTTGGGGAGAGGAGGAGGTGTGCTGCTGTGTTCTGATGCACCGAGGAATTCACTTATTCTATGTGGGCAATCTTCAATTTGCCGTCCGGCGGCTTAAAAGCAGAGAAGGTGTAACCATCTATGGGTTTCCTTATGTATGCTTCGTTTTTTGTTAATCGCGATGATTCATCCGAACATGCACTCCTTGTAAGCACGCACTGTCTCCGCACTCAAACTCGCTTCGATCTCTATCAAGAATATATAATGAAGGCAAAGCATCGTCAATAGTTGGCCTGCAGTCAGAAGTAAGACTTCCTGCTTTTGTTCCTCAGGTACTTTGCCTGATATCTTGATGAACGCTGAAGGGCTTGCCTGACAGCATACTTCTTACTGCAGGCCAACTATTGACGATGCTTTGCCTTCAATATATATGAGGCATATGGTCGGGTGTGATAGATAGTTCTTTTCACCCATTAATGCCATCGAATACAATTGACAAATTAATCTTGGGAGGAAGTGCTTTTAAGCTGAAACTCCTTGCTTTCAACTATGAACTTGCAGCCTGGCACTTGATCTAATCATATAGTAGACCCCACTGTGGATTGCTACCAGTTGAACATTTGAGGTTGAATCTTTGCTGTCCATGGTTCCTTGCAACTTAGTCACCCCTTTATGATTTGGGTAACAACAAATGCCCTGAAGAAGTCCGCTTCAAGGATGAAACGCGTTGACTGTGCCACTTTAAACAAGTGATGCTTATGACCTTGCTTTTATAAAACCTTTTTTGATATTTGAATGTCTTGGTACTGTGCACTTTTATGGTTCATCGAACTGAAATAAAGTTAATATTGATCGCTGGAGTGTGTAATGTCTGGGTAATTCCGCAAATGCATGAGTAGTGCCTTGGTGATTGTATGATTGCATAGGTAGTGCCTGTATGATTCTATGACTGCAATTGCCAAGAACACACTGCAAAGTTATTTTCTAAAGGTTTTTTTTGTTAGTTTTTTGGGATCTTCGCGGTGGCGTCTCGATCCCCGCGGATACGTTGCGAAAACGGAAAACAAAAGCCAACATTCAATGACCACCAACACATCCAAAAATAATATGTAAAAAAAACTCCATTCTGAACATTGCACTACCCATATTACTATATACATACTTCTTTCAAAGCTTGTTTAAACTCATATTTTTGTACTACATTTCTTTAGAAACCATCTTTCAGACCTCTTTTCCGTTCTCGCGGTTATTTGGGTAGTTGCAATGACATCGTTAACCGCGACGATCACACCTTTTCCATAAAGTCTAAAACACACATAATCACACACACTACAGAATTTTACACACTTGGGGTTTCTTACAGTATTCTCTAAAGTCATGTTTTTCTAGAGAGTTCCTATAAAAACCTATTTTATCTTTTTGCGGTGACCCCGGCACATCGCGAAAACAAAAAACAAAAGCAGGAATTCAATAGCCACCACCACATTCAAAAATTATAACTATATCATTAATTCTAACCATCACAGTAGATAACTCACTATATAAATAACATTATAAAAACATTTGTCAGAACCTCAATACCTTAATAACAATGCGTTTTAATGATTTAATTCAATTCAATTCAATCAAGCTTTATCCTGTATATATTATAAAACCATAAAAGCATTCTACAAAATTTCTCTTTTATCACTAAAATTATTTGAGCTGATTAAAAACAATTCAGTGCATAATAATACTCCATATTGAGGTTTCCTGTGCTTTTAACTACTCCAGTATTAATCGCAATAATTATATAAACTTGTTAAAATCAGTTCCGTGCATAGTAGTACTGAGACTAAAAAATAGGAACATTTCTCTACTTAAGAAAACAAAGAATAATTATGAAAACTTGAATTGCGGTCGCAATAAAAAGTGCAGTGCATAATAGTGCTTGAATGTAAGAAGTTTCTCAATTATTAATCACAATAGTTATGTAAACAAAACTCTAGGGAGCAGGACTCAAGTATACAATGCAATGTTTTTTTTCCAGCATAGGTATATTGAGCCTTAACAAATATTAAAGAACCTTCTTATTTTCATATGTCAAGGCTTCCAAATGAGAATTAGCATTTCTTTCTCTAATTGCCATTAGTATAAAAACAATAACTGCATTGCCAACTTTTTTGTTTTTCAGGCTACAGATATAATTAAAAGCGGTTTTATAAAAATACAATGTGTTAGCAATAAATAAAGGTTATAAAACAAATTTCCTGATATCCCGATAAAAATTACAAAAAAGTATAACGTGCAATGTGGTCTGTGAAGGCTTTCCATCACATGGGCAGTTTGGAAGATTATTCTCCACTTTCCCTTTCTGGGTAATGCAACCCATCCTTAACCTTGTTAAATAAAATATGTGTTGCAAATTTCTTATTGAGGTGACGTTTGGTTGGCTATCCGACAAAAGTGGGCCTTCATAGAATGATCAAATATTCCATTTTGAGCTTATTCTTACATCTCTTGCGGATTCCCTTGAATTTGCTAACCTAATTTTTAGGTCCCCTTTACTGTAATCCTGGATGAGCTTTGGGTCGTAAAAGTCAATGTCCACCTTACTCTCTATTAAAAGATTATAAATATACTGTAGCCAAGGGATTTTTGCAGTGATCAAGGGCAAGGCAATCCATTATTATTTCTTTAGTGAATTTAGTTTCCTCCTTAGTCTAAATCCCATGCCAAAGCGTGAAGGCTGAGTACTAATGTAGTTGCTAATATAAGGTACACACAGCTCCTTATGAACTATATTGAAGCAGTAGAGTTAGGGACTGCTAAGACCCTCCTTAGGAATTTATTTTCATGAATTTTTAGCAAAGAGGTATTTGCCCTCCCCCATAGGGCTGCTCCATGACATGTACCTGTGATACACTCACTCCCATATAGTGTAAGGATTTCCCGTTCTGGCTTGTTACCAATTTTTTGTTTTAATCTAAAAATACCGTATAAACTTGCATAGATCGATGTGTGCTCCCCAAGTTCCATTCCCATTAAAGAGGAATCCTAAATATGAAAATGATGTTATTCTTTCAATATGTATGCCTTCCACATAATGGTCGCTACTCTTTATTTTACTTTTCCCACAAGTCATGACAAAAGTTTTACAAAGATTCAGTTTTAAATCTTTTCCAATCATAAATTGCGTGAAGTTTTCAATTTAATATTGAAGCCCATTAGCATTCCTTGATAATATAACTGCATTGTCTACATATAGGAGTACTGGCATTACACATGTTCCAACTCTAGGAGTGTCAGAGTTTAAATTCTGCAAAGATAAGTCAACATTGTTAATATAAAGAGAAAATAAAAGAGGTGCAAGGACGCAACCTTGTCTAATCCCACAGGGAACTCTTAGATGGGGAGTGCATTCACCTTTTGGGCCATATCGGACTCTTGAAGTCAGAAGGGCAAATAGTTGTGATAAATAAATTATAATATTGTGTGCTACACCCATACCTTGCAACGTTTACAATCATTTTACATGATTAACTAGATCAAATGCACCAGTGAGGTCAACAAAACAAAGATGTAGTTGACCTTCTTTGGCAGGGGTATATTTCCCTATCAATAACTCGAGGTTAACGCACTGTTCTACCATCCCTATGCCCCTTTTGAATCCATACTGGGCGTCAGAATATTATTCTCATTTACCCAGCTTTCCAATCTTTCTAGCATGATTCTGCCCATCAATTTCGATGTTGAATCGAGTAGGGATATAGGTTGGTAGCATTTTGCGTTCCCTCTATCACCTTTTTTAAAAATAGGGACAATAATGCTTTCCATCAAAGTTGCAGGTAACACCCCTCCTAATGTAGCATTAAAAACGTTTGATAAAATTAGGGACCAAAATCAAAACTAGATTTAAAAATATTCATAGGAACCCCGTCTGGTCCTGCAGCTTTACCATTTGCGTTTTTGTTTAGGGCAGTTTTAATTTTGTCTAGGGCGATGGGTGCTATCTTGACAGTATCCACTAAAATAAAATGACTATTATCTTTGGTCGTGGGGTCCTCTTTTTCGGGGTTAGAAATATGTTCAAAGTGGATCAGCCATTCCTACTAGAGTTTCTATTTTAGCAGCTGATATGTCCCTAAAAAAGGATGATCTATTGTTTTACAAAATATCAAATATGAATCACGTGTCTCAGCTACTTGGATCAGTTTTTCCCATGCCCTTTCCCGAATTTCTATTTTTCTTGCATTTATTGTCTGTTTATAATTGTTCCGTAGTGTGCAATTTCGTTCTCTGTCCCTCAATCTAGGTTTTAGTGCACTGCTGGACGAACCATCTAGGATAGTGATCGCTATTTTTCTTGGTTTTTATTTTCAAATCTCCAAGGATTGCAGCCGCAATGTTGTGGAATGCACTAACTATATTTGTATTTGGGGAAGATCTATACAAACAGATATTTATGTGTTCTTGATCTTTTTGAATTGTGTTTTCCATAAATACTATGGGATAAACACCTGACCATTTAATAGAAATTCCATTTTCTCCTTGTGTTCTAATATCATAAGCGGCTATGCTCACCTTTTCTTGTTGTGACAGGCTTAATTTCAGTATCAGGAATAACGGATGGTGATTACTAACCGGACTTGCCGGTATATAAAAAATTTCGACAAGACCCTTACAATTCCCTGATACTAGGGCATGGTCGATATTAGACGAGGATCTCGCTCCTTCATATGTTTGGACAACAGTTTCTCCCTCTTGTTCGCCGATCTCCATAATTTCTAGATTATGTTTGCACATAACAGTATTAATCGTTTCTCCATATGGATTAAAGGGGAAATGAAGACAAGGGTTGCCATGTTCATCATTATGGCCACATTGTTCACCTATTAAAATTTTACACTTTTCACAATTGAAATCACCGGCCCAAATAAGCAAATAATCTCCTCCCCAACCCCTTTAGAAAGTCATGTTATGTTATGTTATGTTAAAACAACTTTTATAGCGCTACTAACACCTGAAGGTTTCTTGGCGCTTGTGCTGGGGAAACAGAAAGAAAGTGAGGGGCAGAGCTAATTATAAGCCTCAGTAAACAAAAAAGTTTTAAGAAGGGATCTGAACCCAGAGTAGGAGGAAGACAGCCTTAGAGGGAGGGGAAGGGCTTTCCAGAAAAAAGGAGCCAAAAAAGAAAATCTAAGTCCGCCATGTTTCTTCCTCTTAAATCTCGGGATTGATAACAACGCCAGTTGGGAGGAGCGGAGATTGCGCGGGGGGACATATGGGTGAAGAAGAGAAAAAATGAAAGAAGGGCCACCGCCAGCAAGAGATTTAAATGTTATGCAGCCTAATTTAAACTTGCAGCGAGCAGTAACCGGGAGCCAGTGAAGACTTTTTAGGAGAGGGCGAACATGTTGGTGTCTGGGTTGTCGGAAAATGAGACGCGCGGCCTGATTTTGGATCAGCTGGAGTCTCTTGGCTTGGTAGTCAGGAATGCCTACGTAGAGCGCGTTGGCGTAGTCGAGTCTAGAAATGACTAACGCCAACAAAGCCAAGGTAAGGGCTTCGGTAGTAAGAAGGCGGGAAATCTTGCGAATCTTCCTAAGCTGAAAGTGACTGGAGGACACTACCGCGCTGACTTGGGGTTTCATAGAAAGGTCGCTGCTAATGATAACCCCCAGACTTTTGGCTGAGTTCACTGGGCAGGGGGGGTTACCCAGACTGGTCGGCCAAAAAGAAGGTTGCCAGGGGTTAGAAAGCCCCCCGACAAGAACCAGCTCGGTCTTGTCGGGGTTGAGCTTAAGATGGTTTAAGCTCATCCAGTTACTAATAAAACAAAGGGTGGTTTGAAAAGTGGAAATTGATTCATCCGAGGGGTCGATGGTAAAGACCAGTTGAATGTCATCCGCGTAATTAAACGCGGTGACATTCAGCTTACGGAGAGAACGGATCAGGGGAGCCAAATACAAATTAAAAAGGAGTGGGGACAGGGAGGAACCCTGCGGGACTCCACAGGACAGCCCGACCTGGCATGCTGAAAATTGGGAGAGTCTGACTGCCTGTTGGCGTCCAGACAGAAAAGAGCGGATCCAGTCAAGGGCGGTGCTCCGGATGCCGGCCTCTCCGACACGATCGACCAGGATACCATGGTCGACCGTGTCGAAGGCGGCCGACAGATCCAAGAGACCCAGGGCTTGACAGATGTTGGCGTCGGCCCCTCTGCACAACTCCTCCATCACAGAGAGTATCACAGCCTCTGTGGAGTGCGCAGGTCTGAACCCAGCTTTTTGGGAGTCCAAAAAGCAGGATTCCTCGATAAAGGAACTGAGAGTCTGGGTGACATGTGACTCCAGGACCTTACTGAGGAAAGGGAGGAGGGATATGGGCCGAAAGTTGCTCATAATAGAAGGGTCTGCCAAGGTTTTTTTTAAGATGGCCACCACCTCTGCCTGCATAAAGGAGCAGGGGACCTCTCCCGTGGCAAGAGAATTATTCAACAAGGCCAGGGGGGGTTCGGGGCATACAGTGAAGGCTTCTCGAAGGACAGTGGGAGGGCAACAGTCACTAGGAGAACCAGAGGAGACTTTATGTAGGAGGGCAAGAAAGCCTTCCTTCGTAATGGGAGGGATCTGGGTTAAGGGGTTGAAGTCAGATGGAGAGCGAAGAGCCACAGGCTGAGGAAGAACAGGTAGGGCTTGGACGGGAATACTATTTTTTATCTTGATTATTTTATCAACAAAAAATTGATTCAGCGAGTCGCAAAGTGACTGAGAGGGGTCATCTAACTCCTCCTCCAGTGATATAATTACCCTACGTCTAGTATTATCAAAAACATTATTATAAAAGTTTATTACTACTATGCGTTATTTTCTTTTAGTGCAAAAATATAAAATTGGGCATGGATTGTATCATAAACAAGTCTATATGATGGGATTTGTTGCTGATGTGTGGTGGTGTCTCGTTTCAAGGTTTGTAAAAGTAGCCAAGTGGGACAGCAGTAATGGTATCCTCAGGGTGGTTAAGTGACCGTTCATATTTCACTGAGAGTTCTGAAATCAGCGACCACACAACCTCCGGGCTGCAAAAATTCACGACAACACAATCTCCCTGGCATAACATCCTAGTACTGCCCACCCAACTTACTCTTCTTAACATTATTATATTCTGGAAGGGTAAACGTCGTTTACAACGCGGTGTTTACACCGCACGACCTTTACCATGCTGCCATTACAACGCAAGTCGTTACTACGACTTGCGCTGAATGGCGCTGTTGGTTAAGGAATATTGTAATTTTATATTCCAACACCTTCCCTGCTGTTACGTGGACTGGTGTTGGAATATAAAATTATAATATACCTCAGTCCGCGCCCTCCAACGCAAGTCGTTGTAACGACTTGCGTTGTAATAACCGCGTTGCTAAGTACCGCGATCTAAAAGATCACGTTGTACTGACATACATCCTCTGGAAGAGTATGTTAGCGCTACAATTAGTATTTAAAGCGAACCAATGCACAACCCGATTCTTCAAAGTCCCCCATGTCTCTATGGTATTGTCTGTCAATTTCTGGACATATTTCAAAACTATTACATAGGGGTTTGCCGGGGAGGTAGGTGGAAAAAGACCTCGCCAGTCTTCTTATAATTAATACCTTCAATTCATGTTTGATTTATATTACGTAAATTATAGTCTCTTGATGTTACGGCAGGTTGCATATTAAACAATTCCTTTTTTCAGATGCAACTGGGAAACTATGCCCAATTTTGTCTTCTCATCCAGGTCTCTACCAGGCATCTCCTAATGGGTGATTTTTCGGAGGCAATGGGTTTGTGACCAAATCAGTTAAGTGGGTAACATCTTTTTGTACTGACTTGATTTTCAACATTAATTGCCTTTCTTTATTGTCAATTTTTCCATGTCATTTTTTTTAAAGCGTTTCAATACCTTGTGTATAGTTTATTATTTCGCCCACCCCTGTTCCTTTTGCCTCTACTGGAGATTTTTCCTTTCTTTTGCTTAGTTTTCGGGTTTATTGGCTGATTTGGAGTGGGTACCTACATTTGTACTGATTGTTGTTTGCTCTTTTTGGCTGCTGGGGAAACCAAGTCAGTATTATTTGATAGTATGGATATCTCAAGTGGGAGGGTCGATATGCATGGGCCTTCTTTTAAACTATCCATATTTGGTACATTATCCTCCTTAATATTACTATTGCCCTGGTCTTCCGAGATGGGTTCAGGTTCCACCAAATATGCCGGATCTGACCTAGTCACTTTTAGAGCTGCATTTAGTGTAGTAGCAGTAAAGCGTATTTTCACTTAAACAATCTCGTTATTAATCAGTCCCATGGTGCTTTTCAAATAGTCAGTTATTGGCACATTTTTTCCTTTGGACTTTCCATTTGTACTCGTGGTCCGCGTTAATTTTCTTTTATCCATTTTCCCAAGTTAATAATTATAACTAGTTTAGAATGGTAGTAGATTCCCTTACCAGCACTTTATCCCTTCTGTTGAGCCAAGGGGGGGGGGGGGGGGGGGGGGGGGGGTGGGGGGAGGAAGACCAGCCTTGTCCAGCCACGGACGGGCGCAGATGGGCCCGCCCTTGGCCTGGGTTTTGCTTGGGCATGCTGGTGGGCATCCCATTGTGCGGGAGCCTGAACGGGCTTTAATGCGCCTTTTGGCACAGACCCTGTGACGGTGGTGGCTCCTGCCGCTAAGGGATGTGGGCAAAGGAGTCCTCCGGGCTTTCTGCTGCAGTAAAGTGCCTCAGTCCATACGAACAAGGGCTCCCGCAGCTGAACCGAATTAAATGCGCCTTCTGGCGCCAACCGGGAGACAGTGGCGGCTCCAGCTGCTAAGAGATGTGGTGGGCAATGGAGTCCCTCAGGCTTTCTGCCAAGGTAAAGTCCCTCCGTGCAAACGCACAAGGGGTCCAGCGCATTCGGGAGCCTGAACCGGCTGAAATGCGTCTCCTGGCGCAGACCCTGTGACGTTGTTGGCTCCAGCCGCTAAGGAATGTGGGCAATGGAGACCTCTGGGCTTTCTGTTGCAGTAAAGTGCCTCGGTGCAAATGAAGAAGGGCTCCCCTTGAACCAACATCTACCTCCCTGCCAGGTTGGTGTAAGTCCATTCAGCGGTTCTGGCTGTAGGTGTGGCTAAAGGTTCCTATGGGAATTAACATTACAAACGCACCCCTATTTCGCTGCCCAAATTCTCTGTCTCCATTGCACGGATCACCCCCAAACTTTTCATGACAGCCAGAATTTTTGGGAAGAATTCATGACGATTGGTCAAACTACGCCAAAGTTATAGGCAAGTCAAAAAAATGTTTTCCTATGGAAACATGTTCCTAACTATAACTACCTACTGGGAATCAGCAGTTGAATCCTGTGGAACCATTGGACACTTTACAGCCAAACAGCAATACTTTGGATGCCAAAATGTAATTACATTTAGACTAATAGATTTAATTCATGACCACTGAAGTGATGTATGAGTAATTAAATGTATGCACCTAGGATTGCTGGTTTTGAAAATAAGAAGGATGAACTGTCCTGCTAGCATATGGTAAAGTGGCAGAAATGTTAGTACAAATATATCTTCCACAAGCCAAAGCTAAAGGATTGTGGGTCTTGAAAATATAAAGGATCTTCTGGCAGATATCAAAATAGTTTAATGTCTGTTTAATTTATACCTCCCATAAGCCATTTGGGAAGAGTGATATATTATGATTTAATAATATTTAGAGCTGCTAAAGTGAAATGCTAAGTGCCACATAGAGAAGATATTGTGAACAGGAGTGCACTTAAAATGTTTGAGACTATTTTAGAGACAATGGTGCATATTTTCAATAGAAGTGATGGAGCGCAGCTTTAGCCTTCTTGGCTTAACCCCGGGCTTGCCTCTTTTGAAATGCAGGGCTCCACCGTATTTACAACAATACGGTGCAGGCCTGCGTTTCCCCTATGCGCTGGCCATAGTGCAAGGGTGTCTGCGTTGCATAGAAAGATTGTTTATGTGAAGGAAGGTGTCCCTTCCTGCACATAAACAATCTTTAAATGGTTTTTTGTAACTTCCATGTGTGCTGCTTAATGCAGCACACATTGAAGTTGCAAAACGTAATTTTTTTAAAAAATCTTGTTTATTTGCAGGAAGGGACACCTTCCTGCACATAAACAATCAATAGTGTTTTGTTGTTTCTATGTGTGCTGTACAACACAGCACACATGGAAACAGCAAAAACGAGGAGAAATTAAACATTTCTCCTTGTTGCGCCAGAATAAGACCAGGTTTTCCCTGAGTATAGCATGAAAGGGGGCCTTATTAACAAGGCAGCTTTAAGCCACGTTAAATGGCTAAACGCTGCCTTGTAAATAAGGCAAAGTCAAGTCAAGTCAAGTCAATAAATTTATATAGCGCGCTACATACCCAGAGGGTCTCAAGGCGCTTGGAGAGGGGTGGGGAATTACTTGTCAAATATCCACATTTTAAGTTGCTTTCTGAATGCTAGGTGGTTCTGAGTAAGGCGAAGGTGAGTGGGAAGTGAGTTCCAGGTTTTAGCTGCCAGGTAGGAGAAGGATCTGCCTCCCATGGTGGTTTTGTTGATGCGAGGTACAGTGGCAAGGGCTTGGTTGGCGGATCGTAGCTGGCGGGTGGGGGTGTAGAAGGACAGTTTTGTGTTGAGGCATTCGGGTCCGATTTCGTAGAGCGCTTTGTGTGCGTGGGTTAGGAGCCGGAAAGTAATCCTTTTATTGACGGGGAGCCAGTGGAGGTTTTTCAGGTGTCCAGAGATGTGATCTTTACGCGGGATGTCTAGTATTAGCCTGGCTGAAGCGTTCTGGATGCGTTGGAGTTTTTTCTGGAGTTTTGCGGTGGTACCGGCGTAGAGGGTGTTTCCGTAGTCCAGACGGCTCGTGACCAGAGCGTGGGTGACTGTTTTTCTAGTTTCGGTGGGGATCCAACGAAATGTTTTTTTGAGCATGCGAAGAATGTTGAAGCAAGATGAAGAGACGGCGTTGACTTGTCTGTTCATTGAGAGTGAGGAATCCAGGATGACGCCCAGGTTCCGTGCGTGGTCCGTCGGGATGGGTGCTTTTCCAAGGGCCTCTGGCCACCAAGAGTCATCCCAGGCGGAGGGGGAGGTGCCTAGGATGAGGACTTCTGTTTTGTCTGAGTTCAGTTTCAGACGGCTGTGCTTCATCCATTCGGCTACTTCTTTCATTCCTTCATGCAGGTTGGTTTTGGCGATGTTAGGGTCTTTGGTGAGTGAGAGGATCAGTTGAGTGTCATCAGCGTAGGAGATGATGTTGAGGTTATGTTGGCGTGCGATGGCCGCGAGGGGGCTCATGTATACGTTGAAGAGGGTGGGGCTGAGTGAAGATCCTTGTGGTACGCCGCAGATGACTTCAGTGGCCTCTGACTTGAATGGTGGAAGGCGGACTCTCTGGGTTCTTCCGGTGAGGAACGAGGTGATCCATTCCAGTGCTCTTCCTTGGATTCCGATGTTTCTGAGGCGTTGTAAAAGGGTGCTATGACAGACCGTGTCGAAGGCTGCGGAGAGGTCGAGGAGGATGAGGGCGACTGTGTCTCCATTGTCCAGTAGAGTTCGAATGTCGTCTGTTGCTGCGATGAGGGCGGTTTCAGTGCTGTGCTTGGCTGGGAAGCCGGATTGTGAGGAGTCGAGGGATTTGTTGGTTTCGAGGAATGCGGCGAGCTGATTGTTGACCGCTTTCTCGATGACTTTGGCCGGGAATGGAAGGAGTGAGATAGGGCGGTAGTTTTTGAGTTCGGTGGGGTCAGCTGTGGGTTTCTTCAGGAGGGCGCTGAGTTCGGCATGTTTCCAGCTTTCCGGGAAGGTTGCGGAGTTGAGGGAGCAGTTGATGACGTCTCGAAGGTGTGGTGCTATGATGGAGTCTGCTTTGTTGAAGATGTGGTGAGGGCATGGGTCTGTGGGGGATCCTGAGTGGATGGAGTTCATCAGACGGATTGTGTCCTCGGTGGAGATTAGCTTCCAGTCATTGAGGATATTTAGGGGGGGTGGGGGTCCTGCAGGGGGTTGGGTGGGTTGGTCTTTGGGTCTGTGGTCGAAGCTGTTGTGGATGTCTGCAATTTTGTTGTGGAAGAATGAGGCTAGGGAGTCGCAGAGGGCTTGAGAGGGGGTGATGTCGTTGGAGTTGGCTGAGGGGTTGGTAAATTCCTTGACGATGTTGAATAATTCCTTGCTGTTGTGGGCGTTGTTATCTAGTCGGTCCTTGAAAGCGGCTTTCTTGGCATTCCGGATCAGTTGGTGGTGTATGCGGGTGGCGTTTTTGAAGGCGTTCTTGGTGCTGGTGGTTGGGTCTTTTTTCCAGGCCTTCTCAAGGGAGCGACAGAGTTTCTTGGATTTCTTAAGATCATCGTTGAACCAGGAGGCCTTCTTGCTGCCTAGTTTGATTTGTCGTTTTTTCAGTGGTGCTAGGATGTTGGCGCTGTTGGATAACCATTGGGTGAGGTTGGTGGCTGCTTGGTCTGGGTTTGAGGAGTGGGCTGGGGGGTTTTGAAGAAGCGATGAGGAGATCTGGTCGATGGTGATTTTGTTCCAGTTTCTTTGCAGAGTGGGTTGGGGGTGATTGTTGGATGTGGGCTTGTTGTAGGTAAAGTGAACGCAGCTGTGGTCAGTCCAAAGGAGAGCTGTGGTGTGGCTGAAGGAGACATGTTTGCTGGAGGTGAAGATAGGGTCGAGTGTGTGACCTGCGATGTGGGTGGGAGTAGTGACAAGTTGTTTAAGTCCGAGGTTGGTGAGGTTGTCCAAAAGGGTGGTGGTGTTGCGGTCGTTGTTCTTTTCAAGGTGAAAGTTGAGGTCTCCCAAAAGGATGTAATCCTCGGAGGGGAGCGCGTGTGGAGTGGTGAAGTCCGTGATGTCTTCACTAAATTGTGCGCGGGGTCCTGGTGGCCTGTAAAGGAGGGTGCCTCTGAGTGTGGTCTTAGGGTCAGTGTGGATCTGGAAGTGAAGGTGTTCAGAGTTGGCGAGGTTGACGTCTGAGCTGGTTGAGATCCGGATGGAGTTCTTATGGACGATGGCGATGCCTCCTCCTGTGTGGCCGGAACGGTCCTTGCGGATGATCTTATAGCCTTCCGGGATGGCAATGGTGATGTCTGGGGCTGATGAGGCGTTCATCCATGTTTCTGTTAGGAAGGCGACGTCCGGAGAGATGGTGTCTAGTAGATTCCAGAGGTCGATGGCGTGCCTGTGGACCGAGCGGGTGTTGAGCAGGATGCATTGTAGGTGGTTGGGGTCGGATATCTGTTGTGTGTTTGTAGATGAGGAGTTGTTCTTGGTGCCGTCGAACTTGCAGGAGTAGCAGGAGAAGGGTCCATGGGTGTGTCCAGGAGCGGCTTGGACGCAGTTGGGGGAGCGGCCAGGGTTTAGGGCTTGGAGGGTGGTGGCATCGTAAGTAATGCGGGAGGGGTGGGCATGACGGGAACCAGGGGCTCTGGCGCTGGGCGCGGTCCGGGCGCGGACGGGCGTAGACGGGCTTACCTTTGGCGCACCTTCGGCGCGGATTGGGCGCGGTCGCTGCGCGTAGACGCTGCGCGTGGGTACATCTGGCATAAATAGGTGGAGGGGGAGGGGCGAGGGGGGCTCAGCTGGGAGGCGGGGCGGGCTCTGGAGGACGGCCTTGCAGGGGAAAACAACAACAACCAAATGGCGGCGTGTGGAAAAGCACGAGCAGCAAAGCGCCAAGCCCTACCAATATAGCGCCACACAAGAGAGCAATGAAGGTACACTCAGAATAAAAGCGCAACAATTTCAGTTTATCTCTGCAAACAAAATGAGGCACATTAAAAGCAAATCGTCACAATGCAAAATAACGCGCTGAAAGTAAGGAGCCAGATCTCAAGCGCAGATCTGTGCAATGATCGCGTTGTGAATGTGTGAGCGCAGAATAACGATACCACAAAGCAGTTCGAGCAGCAGGGAGCCAGGGGAGCGTCTGCTCACAGCAAAGATGAGGCAGACACAGCGCTTCCGGGGACGGGAGCGCTATAAGTAATCAGTGGGAGGGGGGCTCAGCTGGGAGGCGGGGCGGGCTCTGGAGGACGGCCTTGCAGGGGAAAACAACAACAACCAAATGGCGGCGTGTGGAAAAGCACGAGCAGCAAAGCGCCAAGCCCTACCAATATAGCGCCACACAAGAGAGCAATGAAGGTACACTCAGAATAAAAGCGCAACAATTTCAGTTTATCTCTGCAAACAAAATGAGGCACATTAAAAGCAAATTGTCACAATGCAAAATAACGCGCTGAAAGTAAGGAGCCAGATCTCAAGCGCAGATCTGTGCAATGATCGCGTTGTGAATGTGTGAGCGCAGAATAACGATACCACAAAGCAGTTCGAGCAGCAGGGAGCCAGGGGAGCGTCTGCTCACAGCAAAGCCCCTATCGCCACCACAACATTGTGAAAAGCGACATTGTTGTGGCGATAGGGGTTCATAAGTATGCACCAACATGTCCCATGAGCTACCTGTGATGTATGATATTGCATAAATTAAAGGTGGATTTTGGAGACAATATAAAAAAGAGAAGTAGGACAAATCATCCATGATCATACATTCCAGTGGAGTGAAACTTGTTGAAGGAGGAAATATGGTCATGTAGACGTATAGATTTTTTTCACTTTGAAAAATAAATACAGACCACCTGGTCCAGTGTAAAGTACTGTTCGTTGAGAGTGAGTTTAGGGCAACCTAAACTAGTTTTTATTTTTAATATCCAGAGACAACTAGCACAGGGAGGTCTGCATGGGGAAGAATGGAGGTTGTATGCTGGGCTTTCTAGTTTGCAATGCGGAATATGTATGGTTGAGAATGGTACATGTCTCTAGTCATTTTTCAGCTCAGCGTGATGGCATTTGCTCGTCCTATGGTTAAAAACTGTGCTGCACAAGTGACAAAAGGGTAGTGACTCCTGTAGGTTGGCATGTATGGAACTAACCCTGGGGCATATCAGCAAGGCGATGCGATAAAATTATCGCCGCTTTAGCGTCCGTTTATGGACAAAATGAAGCAATAATTTTCTCGCCCTATCAGCATGGACACGCTAACGCGTGAATCGATGCCTTAGCACCTGTTTCCTGAACGCCCAGCTTTGCATCTCTAATGAGATGCAAAGTGAGCGTTCCTCACCAAAATAACTGGAGAAATGTCGCTAACCGACATTTCTCCAATTATCAAGGTGTATGCTAACATGCAGAGCGATAAGAAAAGTAGCGCTAAATGCGGTTACCGCTACTTTTCTTACACCTGCTTTTATTGTGATTTAGCCATGTAATCCAATGGGAGGTGGATTACATGGCTAAATCCACCCTGTCCTATCAGCAAGGTATCGCCGGTCGCAGTGCGATTATCGCTGGAATTCCAGCAATAATCGCACTGTTTTGTGGCTAATTCATGGATTTCTATCGCTTGGGAGATAAGCGTTGCTGATAGCACGCTATCTCCGTGATAGAATCCAGCGTTAGCCTGCGATAATTATCCTCGCGCTCAGAGCGCTGAGCGATAATTATCGCAGGCCCTTGCCGATATACCCCCTATGCTTTAAATTCTGCTAGAAAAAAAGACATTTGGGTGAGCAGATTTAGGCTGTCAGGGATCTTCTAAAGCATGGGTACTCACAAACTTTCTCTCGGGGGCCAAATTTACAGTGTGGTTTGTTTCCGAGGGCCGCACCGGTGGGGGCGGGGTCAGTGGGGAGGGGGCAGGGCTAGATCAACAAAAAAACTTATGACCATGAGGTTGATCACAGGTCCCTGCAGCGGATGCCTTGATCCACTGAGCCACCAGACCCGGCATACACACATCTATCTCCCTCCCTCACTAGCTCCCTCTCTCCCTCCCTCCCTTGCTCTCTCTCCCTCCATCCCTCTCTCGCTCCCTCTCTCTCCCCCCTCGCTCTCCCTCCCTCGCTCCCTCTTTCTCTCCATCCCTCGCTACCTCGCTCTCTCCATCCCTCGCTCCCTCCCTCGCTCCCTCTCTCCCTCCCTCCCTCCCTCGCTCTCTCCCTCCCTCCCTCTCGCTCTCTCCCTCCATCCCTCTCTCCCTCCCTCGCTCCCTCTCTCGCTGCCTCTCTCCCTCCCTTGATCCCTCTCTCTCTCCCTCCCTCGCTCCCTCCGTGTCTGTCTGTCTGTCTGTCTCTCTCACTCCCTCTCTCCCTCACTCCCTCTCTCCCTCACTCCCTCCCTCTCTCCCTCACTCCCTCTCTCCCTCCCTCTCTCCCTCACTCCCTCTCTCCCTCTCTCCCTCACTCCCTCCCTCACTCCCTCCCTCCCTCTCTCCCTCCCTCTGTCTTCCACCCTCTGTCTTCCTCCCTCTGTCTGTCTCTCTCTTTCACTCACTCACTCCCACTCCCTCCCCCTCTCACTCCCTGCCCTCACTCCCCCGCCCTCACTCCCTCGCCCACATTCCCTCGTCCTCACTCCCTCCGTCGCCCTCACTCCCTCCGTCGCCCTCACTCCCTCCGTCGTCCTCCTCTGTCGCCGCCCTCCCTCTCCCTCCCTTTCCCTCTCTCTCTCCCTCCCTTTCCCTCTCCCTCTGTCTCCCTCTCTTTCCATCCCTCCCTCTGTCTCTGTCCCTCGACCTCCCTCTGTCACCCTCTGTCATCTCACCCTGCCTGTGTTTCAGCCCCGGGTGAGACAGCTTCCTGACACACACAGCCGCACCCAAGCACTTCACAGGTCGTTAAGGCCATTTGCATGCTAATGAGGCTTTGTTGTATTCCACCTCTTCTAGGCCCCTGCAGCTCCACTCTGGCTAAGTGAGAAGAATCGCCCGCCCCTGGCCCCCACAGAGCAGCAGAGACTCTCAGAGTCGCGCTGCAGCAGACAATCTTTAAAAGAAAAAAAGAAAATACATTGGTAGGATGTCTGCAAGGTCCGCGGGCCGCCAGGGAAGGCTTGCCGGGCCGCACCTGGCCCGCGGGCCGTACTATGAGTACCCATGTTCTAAAGTGTTCAATAAAAAAGGAGTTGCTTTCCACCTAAAACTTGGCAATTACCCAGTTTCCAAGTTTTTTTATGTACATGATTTATGTAGTACTCTAAGCCTGAAAATGTATTTATATTGGGCACTCTCTTGTGTCTGGACACAGCTATTGTTCTCTGGCAAACTCTAATAAAAGCAAAAAACATGTCAGGGATTGTTTTTATTCATTTCAGATTGGTTTGGGTGTTATACTGCTAATCTAAAGCTGTAGTACTGTGCATAAAATGAGGTATGATATGATATATGATATGATATAAAGGCTTTTATAACGCGCTCTATTACTAAGAAAGTATTTTGGCGCGGAAGGTGAGGTTGTTCAGAAGGCGAGAAAGAGTTAACAGTTATAGGGTAATACTAAACAGATGAGTTTTCAGCCCTTTCTTAAAAGCAGTGATGGTCGGGGCAGCCCTACAATGGAAAGGGAGAGCATTCCAAGCCGTAGAGGCCCTAAACGAAATGGACAGGCCTCCTAGTCGGGAGTACTTAAATCTAGGCACAATCATTTGACGCTGATTAGCCGAGCGGATGCAGCGATTCGGAATATACAAGGCAAACCTTTTCCTCAAGTACACAGGACCAATCTGATGGAGCGCACGGAAAGAGAGAACAAGTGTTTTAAACATAATCCGGTGGGCAACCGGGAGCCAATGGAGGCTGCGTAGGTAGGGGCGACCGCTAAATCTCCTGGGCAATTTGAACAGAAGTCTTGCGTCCGCGTTTTGGATGACCTAGAGACGTTGGATCAGATAAGCAGGTAGGCCGCTAAACAGACCGTTCGAGTAGTCAAGCCTGGAAAGTATTAGAGCACGCGACACCGTCTCTTTAGCCTCTCTCGGAAGGAGTGGGAAAAACCTACGTAAGGTATTGAGAGTGGCAAAACATACTCCCGTAAGTTTTTTAATATGGTCCTCAAACTTAAGGTCATTCCCAAACCAAACCCCCAGGTTCTTTGCTGGGCCACCCATGGATTTAGGACATGGCAGATCACGTGGCCATAAGAGGTCGCTGAATTTATCAGGAAAGGAGCCATAGAAAAGAATCGGACTTGTCTTCATTACACTTAAGCTGGGCAAGTGCTAGCCAGCGAAAGACCGATGAGAGGCAGAGTTGGACTGCCGACGTATTCAAATTGTCGTTTGGCCAGGTGAAGGAGTTAAATAACATTAAAAATTAGGGGGCTCAAAGTAGACCCCTGTGAAACTCCTGTGGTGAGTTTCTTAGGTAGAGAGGCGTGGGGAGGCATCCAGACCTGTTGCGTCCTATTGTCCAGAAATTACGTCAGCCAGTCAAGTGCTAGTCCGGAGATGCCAGCGGCAGCTAGTCTAGTGAGAAGTAGGGTATGGGGCACCGTATCGAAGGCAGCAGAGAGGTCTAGTAAAATCAGAACCGCTCTGCCACCTCCATCAAGGCACTCCCGGTTTGCCTCCGACATCTCGACTAGCGCCGTTTCGGTGCTGTAGGCAGCCCGGAACCCTGACTGAGCTGGGTGCAGAGCCTGAGATGATTCGATAAAATTGTCCAACTGTCTAAAAGCAATCTTCTCACAGACTTTTGCCAGGGCTGGCAGCAGTGAAATGGGCCGGTAGTTGGAAGGAACAGCCGGATCCAGCCCGGTCTTTTCTAGAAGCGGAAGCAATTTGGCTTGCTTCCAACAAAGCGGGACAGTTGCAGAGGAAAAGGAAAGATTTCCAATCTGGGTAACCTCTTTGCATACTGTATCAGCCACCCCCCCCCCGAAAACCCTGGCTGGGCAAGGGTCAGAGGGGGACCCCGACTTCAAGGCCTGAAGTACTGCAAGAATGTTAGACTCAGTAGATGGAGAAAAGATAACAAACTGCTCAGCTGACTTAGGCACAGGGAAGGGGGGTAGTGCTGAAGAGGACATGAAACCGTCACAGACGACGCGCAAGTCCTCTTGGATCTTGGCAATTTTGTCTACGAAGAAAGAGGAGAGCACTTCGCACCAATGATCGGATGAGGGCAACAGAGGTTGCGCAGCACATGGTGATAGAAAGCTCTTAACAATTGAAAAGATTTCCTTGCTGTTATTGTTTGCTTTTTCAATTCTCCCAGCATAGTAATTGCTCTTGGCAGTTCTGATAGCAGCATAGTAATCTTTTTGAGCCGCACGCAGATCGCTCTTTGCCTCGGGCAGGTAGGCTTGTCTCCACACCCGTTCGAGTTTCTTGCATCCAAGTTTCAATTCCCGTAGGGTGTGGGAAAACCATGGTTTAGAGGGGGTAGACCGCATCCTACGGATACAACCTTTATTAATGGAGGCAGCAGACCCATGTTCCACCCATGTGTTAAAAGTACTAACCGCCACTTCCACCTCCGAGGTCAATATCGGACGGGTTCGAGACCAAGATTCAGTCAGGGTGACTAAGTTGATCCTCTGTGAATGGGCAAGTGGAGTGGTGCAGTGCTCTCAGTCTCCGTAGCTCTATCCAGAGACCAGGAGAACCTGATCAACTCATGATCCGACCATGTCACGCTCTCAGAGCGGGCCATGACAATATCGAAATTAGAGCAGACCAGGTCTAGGAGGTGGCCCCCCACGTGGGTTGGAGTGTCAACCCATTGTTTGAGGTGGGCCATAGATAAGGCTTCACCTAGGCGAGTGGCCTCAATGGAGTCTAAGACATCAACATGGTACAAGGTACACTCCAACAAGGCCAATGGGTGCAGCTTCAACAATGTCCACAGGTGCAGTACCAGAATTGCACAGGCGAATAGCAATGCAGACATGTGCAACACCAACAGGGTAAGCAAGAACCAACAGTGTAATCAGGTGCACACCAACAAGGTCAACAGGTGCAGCTTCAACAATGTCCACAGGTGCAGTACCAGACACGCACAGGGTGAATAGCAATGCAGACATGTACAACACCAACAGTTTAAGCAAGCACCGACTGTGTAATCAGGTGCACACCAACAAGACAAATAGTGCAGCCTCAACAATTACATAGGTGCAGTACCAGACAGGCAGAGGCGAACAGTCATACATACATGTGCAACACTAACAGTGCAAGCAAACAGCGACTGTGTAATCAGGTGCACACCAACAAGGTCAATGGGTGCAGCCTCAACAATGTCCAAAGATGCAGTACCAGAAATACAGAGGCGAAGAACAATTCAGACATGTGCAACACCAACAGTGTAAGCAAAAAACAGCTGTGTAATCATGTAGACACCAACAAGGTCAATGGGTGGGAACTCAACAATGTCCACAGGTGCAGTACCTGACATGCACCGACGAATAGCAATGCAGACATGTGCAACACCAACAGTGTAAGCAAACACCGACTGTGTAATCAGGTGCACACCAACAAGACAACGAGTGTAGCCTCAACAATGTCCACAGGTGCAGTACCAGACAGGTAGAGGCGAGCAGTCATACATACATGTGCAACACTAACAGTGCAAGCAAGCACTGACTGTGTAATCAGGTGCACACCAACAAGACAACGCGTGCAGCCTCAACAATGTCCACGGGTGCAGTACCAGACAGCCACAGGCAAACAGCAATACAGACATGTGCAACACTAACAGTTTAAGCAAGCATCGACTGTGTAATCAGGTGCACACCAACAAGACAACGAGTGCAGCCTCAACAATGTCCACAGGTGCAGTACCGGACAGGCAGAGGAGAACAGTCATACATACATGTGCAACACTAACAGTGCAAACAAGCACCGACTGTGTAATCAGGTGAACACCAACAAGACAACGAGTGCAGCCTCAACAATGTCCAAAGGTGCAGTACCAGACAGGCAGAGGAGAACAGTCATACATACATGTGCAACACTAACAGTGCAAGCAAGCACCGACTGTGTAATCAGGTGCACACCAACAAGACAACGAGTGCAGCCTCAACAATGTCCACCGGTGTAGTACCAGACAGGCAGAGGAGAACAGTCATACATACATGTGCAACACTAACAGTGCAAGCAAGCACCGACTGTGTAATCAGGTGAACACCAACAAGACAACGAGTGCAGCCTCAACAATGTCCACAGGTGCAGTACCGGACAGGCAGAGGAGAACAGTCATACATACATGTGCAACACTAACAGTGCAAGCAAGCACCGACTGTGTAATCAGGTGAACACCAACAAGACAACGAGTGCAGCCTCAACAATGTCCAAAGGTGCAGTACCAGACAGGCAGAGGTGAACAGTCATACATACATGTGCAACACTAACAGTGCAAGCAAGCACCGACTGTGTAATCAGGTGCACACCAACAAGACAACGAGTGCAGCCTCAACAATGTCCACATGTGCAGTACCAGACAGGCAGAGGAGAACAGTCATACATACATGTGCAACACTAACAGTGCAAGCAAGCACCGACTGTGTAATCAGGTGCACATCAACAAGACAACGAGTGCAGCCTCAACAATGTCCACAGGTGCAGTACCAGACAGGCAGAGGCGAACAGTCATACATACATGTGCAACACTAACAGTGCAAGCAAGCACCGACTGTGTAATCAGGTGCACACCAACAAGACAACGAGTGCAGCCTCAACAATGTCCACAGGTGCAGTACCGGACAGGCAGAGGAGAACAGTCATACATACATGTGCAACACTAACAGTGCAAGCAAGCACCGACTGTGTAATCAGGTGAACACCAACAAGACAACGAGTGCAGCCTCAACAATGTCCAAAGGTGCAGTACCAGACAGGCAGAGGAGAACAGTCATACATACATGTGCAACACTAACAGTGCAAGCAAGCACCGACTGTGTAATCAGGTGCACACCAACAAGACAACGAGTGCAGCCTCAACAATGTCCACAGGTGCAGTACCAGACAGGCAGAGGCGAACAGTCATACATACATGTGCAACACTAACAGTGCAAGCAAGCACCGACTGTGTAATCAGGTGCACACCAACAAGACAACGAGTGCAGCCTCAACAATGTCCAAAGGTGCAGTACCAGACAGGCAGAGGTGAACAGTCATACATACATGTGCAACACTAACAGTGCAAGCAAGCACTGACTGTGTAATCAGGTGCACACCAACAAGACAACGCGTGCAGCCTCAACAATGTCCACAGGTGCAGTACCAGACAGGTAGAGGCGAGCAGTCATACATACATGTGCAACACTAACAGTGCAAGCAAGCACTGACTGTGTAATCAGGTGCACACCAACAAGACAACGCGTGCAGCCTCAACAATGTCCACGGGTGCAGTACCAGACAGCCACAGGCAAACAGCAATACAGACATGTGCAACACTAACAGTTTAAGCAAGCATCGACTGTGTAATCAGGTGCACACCAACAAGACAACGAGTGCAGCCTCAACAATGTCCACAGGTGCAGTACCTGACATGCACCGACGAATAGCAATGCAGACATGTGCAACACCAACAGTGTAAGCAAACACCGACTGTGTAATCAGGTGCACACCAACAAGACAACGAGTGTAGCCTCAACAATGTCCACAGGTGCAGTACCAGACAGGTAGAGGCGAGCAGTCATACATACATGTGCAACACTAACAGTGCAAGCAAGCACTGACTGTGTAATCAGGTGCACACCAACAAGACAACGCGTGCAGCCTCAACAATGTCCACGGGTGCAGTACCAGACAGCCACAGGCAAACAGCAATACAGACATGTGCAACACTAACAGTTTAAGCAAGCATCGACTGTGTAATCAGGTGCACACCAACAAGACAACGAGTGCAGCCTCAACAATGTCCACAGGTGCAGTACCGGACAGGCAGAGGAGAACAGTCATACATACATGTGCAACACTAACAGTGCAAGCAAGCACCGACTGTGTAATCAGGTGAACACCAACAAGACAACGAGTGCAGCCTCAACAATGTCCAAAGGTGCAGTACCAGACAGGCAGAGGAGAACAGTCATACATACATGTGCAACACTAACAGTGCAAGCAAGCACCGACTGTGTAATCAGGTGCACACCAACAAGACAACGAGTGCAGCCTCAACAATGTCCACCGGTGTAGTACCAGACAGGCAGAGGAGAACAGTCATACATACATGTGCAACACTAACAGTGCAAGCAAGCACCGACTGTGTAATCAGGTGAACACCAACAAGACAACGAGTGCAGCCTCAACAATGTCCACAGGTGCAGTACCGGACAGTCAGAGGAGAACAGTCATACATACATGTGCAACACTAACAGTGCAAGCAAGCACCGACTGTGTAATCAGGTGAACACCAACAAGACAACGAGTGCAGCCTCAACAATGTCCAAAGGTGCAGTACCAGACAGGCAGAGGTGAACAGTCATACATACATGTGCAACACTAACAGTGCAAGCAAGCACCGACTGTGTAATCAGGTGCACACCAACAAGACAACGAGTGCAGCCTCAACAATGTCCACATGTGCAGTACCAGACAGGCAGAGGAGAACAGTCATACATACATGTGCAACACTAACAGTGCAAGCAAGCACCGACTGTGTAATCAGGTGCACATCAACAAGACAACGAGTGCAGCCTCAACAATGTCCACAGGTGCAGTACCAGACAGGCAGAGGCGAACAGTCATACATACATGTGCAACACTAACAGTGCAAGCAAGCACCGACTGTGTAATCAGGTGCACACCAACAAGACAACGAGTGCAGCCTCAACAATGTCCACAGGTGCAGTACCGGACAGGCAGAGGAGAACAGTCATACATACATGTGCAACACTAACAGTGCAAGCAAGCACCGACTGTGTAATCAGGTGAACACCAACAAGACAACGAGTGCAGCCTCAACAATGTCCAAAGGTGCAGTACCAGACAGGCAGAGGAGAACAGTCATACATACATGTGCAACACTAACAGTGCAAGCAAGCACCGACTGTGTAATCAGGTGCACACCAACAAGACAACGAGTGCAGCCTCAACAATGTCCACAGGTGCAGTACCAGACAGGCAGAGGCGAACAGTCATACATACATGTGCAACACTAACAGTGCAAGCAAGCACCGACTGTGTAATCAGGTGCACACCAACAAGACAACGAGTGCAGCCTCAACAATGTCCAAAGGTGCAGTACCAGACAGGCAGAGGTGAACAGTCATACATACATGTGCAACACTAACAGTGCAAGCAAGCACCGACTGTGTAATCAGGTGCACACCAACAAGACAACGAGTGCAGCCTCAACAATGTCCACATGTGCAGTACCAGACAGGCAGAGGAGAACAGTCATACATACATGTGCAACACTAACAGTGCAAGCAAGCACCGACTGTGTAATCAGGTGAACACCAACAAGACAACAAGTGCAGCCTCAACAATGTCCGAAGGTGCAGTACCAGACAGGCAGAGGTGAACAGTCATACATACATGTGCAACACTAACAGTGCAAGCAAGCACCGACTGTGTAATCAGGTGAACACCAACAAGACAACGAGTGCAGCCTCAACAATGTCCAAAGGTGCAGTACCAGACAGGCAGAGGAGAACAGTCATACATACATGTGCAACACTAACAGTGCAAGCATGCACCGACTGTGTAATCAGGTGAACACCAACAAGACAACGAGTGCAGCCTCAACAATGTCCAAAGGTGCAGTACCAGACAGGCAGAGGCGAACAGTCATACATACATGTGCAACACTAACAGTGCAAGCAAGCACCGACTGTGTAATCAGGTGAACACCAACAAGACAACGAGTGCAGCCTCAACAATGTCCAAAGGTGCAGTACCAGACAGGCAGAGGAGAACAGTCATACATACATGTGCAACACTAACAGTGCAAGCAAGCACCGACTGTGTAATCAGGTGCACACCAACAAGACAACGAGTGCAGCCTCAACAATGTCCACAGGTGCAGTACCAGACAGGCAGAGGCGAACAGTCATACATACATGTGCAACACTAACAGTGCAAGCAAGCACCGACTGTGTAATCAGGTGCACACCAACAAGACAACGAGTGCAGCCTCAACAATGTCCACATGTGCAGTACCAGACAGGCAGAGGAGAACAGTCATACATACATGTGCAACACTAACAGTGCAAGCAAGCACCGACTTTGTAATCAGGTGCACACCAACAAGACAACGAGTGCAGCCTCAACAATGTCCACAGGTGCAGTACCAGACAGGCAGAGGCGAACAGTAATACATACATGTGCAACACTAACAGTGCAAGCAAGCACCGACTGTGTAATCAGGTGAACACCAACAAGACAACGAGTGCAGCCTCAACAATGTCCAAAGGTGCAGTACCAGACAGGCAGAGGAGAACAGTCATACATACATGTGCAACACTAACAGTGCAAGCAAGCACCGACTTTGTAATCAGGTGAACACCAACAAGACAACGAGTGCAGCCTCAACAATGTCCAAAGGTGCAGTACCAGACAGGCAGAGGCGAACAGTCATACATACATGTGCAACACTAACAGTGCAAGCAAGCACCGACTGTGTAATCAGGTGAACACCAACAAGACAACGAGTGCAGCCTCAACAATGTCCACAGGTGCAGTACCAGACAGGCAGAGGCGAACAGTCATACATACATGTGCAACACTAACAGTGCAAGCAAGCACCGACTGTGTAATCAGGTGCACACCAACAAGACAACGAGTGCAGCCTCAACAATGTCCACAGGTGCAGTACCAGACATGCACAGGTGAATAGCATTACAGACATGTGCACCCCCAACAGTTTAAGCAAGCACCGACTGTGTAATCAGGTGCACACCAACAAGACAACGAGTGCAGCCTCAACAATGTCCACGGGTACAGCCCCAAAGAACAGCTGCCAAAGAACAATGCAGACAGATGCAGCACCAGTTATTTATACAAGTGCATCATAAACCGGTCACTGCACCAAATGTAAACTGGTGAAACTCTCCAACACAAACTGGGGCGGAGCCTCAACAACGTAAACAGGTGCATCACCACAAAAAGGCCACAAATGACTAACATCAACTCATAGAAGTTTAGTAAACCTTATACAGAGAATTCGGTTTAATAATCCATAATTATTCTTATTTTAGTAGAATACCATTAACATGAAAAATGGGAAAAACGGGCAGTATTAAAGCTTAGATAAAACGGAGGGAGTCTTACCTTCAATAAACCATACACATATAATTTGCTGTCCAGTTTGGAGTCAGTTTAGCTGTACGAAGTCGACCTTCCTTTAACTCGGCGCTATGCCATTTCCTCGGTTGGGTCAACACTGCAGTACCAGCCGCCTCCCTGCACGGACAGTAGGCCCCTCGGTGCACGTGCTCAGAGCACCTTTCCAGCCGCTATCTCTGGTCGCAGACCCCTGTCATAGTGTCATGCAGGGCTCGCTTCTCCCTTGGGTTAAAAGTCTGCGAACCAGCGATAAGATGTTTGTAGAATATATTCAGTGCTTTCAGTGCTGACAGGCACTCCTCGCATGACGTAAGACGTTTAAAGAGCCGGGGCTGTGTCACGTGGATCTATTGTGCATTTTTCGGTTCTATTGCACAGCAGAGAGAGTTTGATAAAAAAAATAAACACGGAAGTTGTTTCTTTCCTTAATATGCCTGTCAAACAGGTGGTTTCGATGAGGAAAGATGTTTACTCGGAATGGATCTAAAAACTGTTTTGGAGGGTGATTCAGGCTTTTAGAGACAGTACCTACTCGAAGTCTATGGAAACAAGGGGCCTTATTTACAAGGAATTAATACAGCGCCGTGCCGCAAGCCATTTGGCTGCGCCACCCTGCATTGATTCCGAAGCAAAGGAATGCGTCATATCTACACCCACATGAGGATCCCTTTGCTCTCCCCCGCGCTGGTGCACAATTGGTGTAAGGGTGCCTGCGTCACGAGGATGATTGCTTTTGTGCAGGAATGGACACCTTCCTGCACAAAACAATCACAAGAGGTGATTTCCTCTTCCTATGCGTGCTGCATTCTGCAGCACACATAAAAAGAGGGAAAAAACGAGGAGAGATTAAAATATTTCTCCTCGTTGCACCTCCCATTCGAACACATTTCCAGGATTACGTTTTCTCTTAAATCTGGATATGCAGCCGAATCCCTGGGTGTTGCGTGGCAACACCCACAGCCACACCCATGGCACGCCCATTTCACACAAGGGGGTCCATTATGATGACGGGCGGACTTAGTCCGCCCGCCATCACATCGGGACTCGGGACCGCCCGCCTTAAGGGTGGGGGTCCCGACCAGGGCATTAGGATGCGCCCGCCACACAGGTGGGCGCATCCTGTATGGGTGCTATTGCGGTGGGTGGAGCAGAAATCTCCGCCCGCTGCCATGTGTAAAGTGCATGTTGTGCATTTCAATGCACAACATGACAGGCACTGCGAGGTGCCTGTTATGTTGTGCATTGAAATGCAGGGGGGTACCATAGGTACCCCCCATGTGCACCCCCCACCCCCACGTAGTCCCTGGGGGCCCGCAACGGGCCCCTGCAGGGGGACTCCGCCTGTCTTTCCGTGGCGGCATTGCCGCCACGGAAAGGCGTGCCAGAATGCGCATTGTAATATGGCTGGCGGTGTCTAACAGACACCGCCACCATATTAAACATATTCCGCCCCGGCCGCAAGGCCACCGGGGCGGAAAACAGGCGGGCGGTGATTTTCACCGCTGCGGTCCCCCCCGCCATCCTAATATGGCGGGGGGAATTTGGCAATGGATGCCGGGCGGATTGCCTCCGCCAGGCCGGCGGTGGCTACCGCCAGCCTGGCGGAGGCAATCCGCCCGACATCATAATGGACCCCAAAGTGTTGCGTGTAAGGGGGTCATATTTACATGGACATAAAAAGCCACACAGGGTGGCTTTACGTGTCGCAAGGGGCTTGTAAGTAAGCCAGATGGTCCTTTTTAGGAGGGTTTATGTTTTTGAAAAGACGTTGCCAATTTGCAAAAAAAGGGTTAGTTGATAAGTGTGCCTTTGTGTTTGGTTTGGCATTTATGTTGAATGTTTTTCTGTGTCGATTAGCAGAGAGTGACATCTGTCAAGAAAGTCCACCTGCATGTGCGGTTGACTTTTACTTTAGTAGAGCATGGAAAGGATGCAGGATTTGCTTTTAATGAACACTTTTAACTGAATATGCAATTCTGTTAAGAAAATATAGGGGCAGATTTACAAGGCAAGTTGCTGCGTTACGTGAACGGACAGAGTTGCACAGCGCCATATTTACCAAGATATGGTGCAGTCCTGCTCTCTTCATAGGCTGCGCATTTGTGGCTGCCTATTGCTAGTGCAGGCACCCTTTCTTCATATCACAAGGTTGCCTATTTTGTGGTCAGGATTGTTTCTGTCCTCAGGAAGGGACATCTTCTTGCACAAAAAATATTCCTCAGAGGTATACTCCTCTTTCTACACATACAAAGACGAAGTAACAAGGAGAAATGGAGATATTTCTTTTTGTTATGCCTCTCTTGGGATGTTTCTGTTCAGGAAAGGACATCTTCTTGCCAAAAATATTCCTCAGAGGCCTACTCCTCTTATTACACATGCAAAGAGGAAGTAACAAGGAGAAATTAAGATATCTCTTCGGATGGCGCACCCTTTTGGTGCAAACCCAGCTTTACAGCTTTTAGTTAACATGGGTTTGCATCAAAATACATGGGTGGATCAGTGGTGAATTTGAGCCCGTGGTGTCCGGTGCTCCGCACTGCCATTTAATTGGTTTCGGGTGCTCGGTACAGGCACTTAATTGTCAACATTGCATTTATGACTGTCTGTCACATGGCAGCACTGCTCATCTAATTTAGAGATGAGCATAACAACTGGTGTTTATGAATACAATATACATTATAAAATACTAATACCTTCCTCCACAGCCAATCTTTTAGCCTTGGGGCCCTTGAATAGTCCAAAGTGTCGCACATGCAGGCAAGAGAGATGGTTAGTAGTTGTTTTGGCAGTGATGAAAGGGGCAATGGTTGGTTCAAGCTGCAGTGGCCCCCTGATCCAAGCCCTGGCACTTGTTATTTTACAAATTAAGCACTGGGATGGATGCATGGAAATGCCTATACTCCACCCATGTAACGCCTACCCAAGCCAGTGAAACGCAGCACTAGAAGTTGAGTTAAGTCACTTTCTTTTACAACTGCATGGAAAGTGACATGAATCAGATGTTGTGTGTAGGAAGCTGGCTCTTTATATAGTATACCAAAAAGAGGTATGCTGTGTAAAGAGTCCAGGTATCCCTTATGAGTGGACAGGGGTTTGCTCTAGCAATCCCAAGCGGCTTTATCAAGGGTAGTGTGGTCATGCAGCCTTAGGCTTATCAGAGAGGAGTGTTTGACATTTGTTGCACACACAGAGTCAATAAATTTGGCACACACTCAAAAAGGAGATTCACACCAATTTAGAAAAATAACAGGTATTGTTGTATGTATCTTGAAACCAAGAACTTCGTAAATAGGTAAGTACCTTTTCGGAATAGACTTTTCACAGATTTAGCAATGTTAACCAACAGTGTGTTTTCATGAGTAATGCTTTCCAGTGGGAGAAAGAACATTCACTGCATACATATACTTGCAATATGTTTCTGTGGGACCCCTTTCGGTCTTGAGGTGGTAGGGGACAAGGACCACCGTTCCACCAGCAGATTGGTTGTATCCTCCCTGGTGGTTCAGGGTGCAGAGGTGCTGGAATGGTTGCTAACCTTGTGTGGTATTAAGGGGGGCACTAGGAACTAGGTTACAAAGGGGGACAAGTTCTGGAGCTCTCAGTGGGTGCTCGTCTCGTGAGGGTCCTGGAAGCACAGGGAAGCAGCCGGTTTCATTAGGCCAGGTGGATGTGGTGCTAAGTGTTTGTTGCCGGCTGGCTCTCTTGCATTAAGGCACTCACTGTTGTCGGTCAGGACCTGCAAAGGGGATAAAAACAGGACAGCTGGGCCACACTTGGTGCTAGCCTCAGTGGAGCTGACTCCCTCATTGGCAGGTCATCGGTGATATTGTTTGAGCCTGGACTGGGCTTCAAACAAGCTCTGATCATATTCTGAGTATTGGTGCAGGAAGACTCGTGGAAGACCTGGCATCTTCAGGCTTGCCAGGACACATATCTGACTTCCTTGACTGTGCTGACCTTCACCTGGTGGCTACTGCTCATTGGACCTGGCGGACGGCAGCTTTTTAAAACTGGATATCACGGTCAGTGCCTGCAGGCTGCAGGGGAGCAGCTCCTCTACTCCAAGGGACATGCTGGCTGCTTGGCGAAGAGCTGGCAAACCTCCAGGGCTTGTGGAGGATTCACAGATGCAGGACGAGTCAGGTCTTTGCTATTCTCAAGTCTTTGTGTGGCAGGCACGGTTTGGTGCCAAATGTCCACAGCAGTCTTCAGTTCATGCCGTGATCGACTCTTCAGTGTCCTTCATCTTTTCACTCAGTAGAATCTAATGTTCGGGATTCTGGTGGCCACTTAAATACTAAATTTAGGGTTCATAGGGGAGAAAAGAGTAGTAGCCAATGGGCTACCTACACTTGGAGTCATTACACCCCCTATATAACCACTTCCTGCGCGAAGTGGGCACCACTCTTCCCAGTTTCCTAAATTCTGCCATCACTAAGATGGTGGAATTCTCCTCTAGTGGGGCGCGCATCAGGCATCTCACCTTAGGGGGTGTGTCTAACTTGGGGGTGCTCCACGCCAACTTGCATACTAATTTGCCACCTATCCTGGTGCCAAATGGACATATGGGCAGGGGGTGGCCTCTCCTAGGTTTGGGGGCTGCCGGAGTCGCATATCAAAGATGGCAGAGGCTTTGAAGCTTCCAGCCTTGGTATGCTGATTGCTAGCCTTCCTGTTTAGAGGAGGTGTAAACACCTCCTGCCAGAGCAGACATTGTTCCTGACAACTGAGAGTGGGGATCTCAACTCCTAGGGGTCAGATGTGCACCTGTGGTGGCAGACTGAACTGTACCAGTCAGCCAGCACACTAGTGGTCTATTAGGTTTCAGGGGGTACCTTTAAGTTACCCTCTGGGTGCATGTATTAATAAATCCATGGTTTCCCTGTCCACTTACAATGTCTATGAACTGACGTAGACATCACAGGGGCATATCTGCTCATGCAGATATGTCCACACAGGTAATATAATGCACTCTGCCTTGGGGCTGTAAGACCTGCTGTAGAAGTGACTTATATATATATATTGCCTGCATTGTCTGGAGGCATGGTTCCATAGGAGGTGTGCCATGTTGTGTTTTCACTTTTGTCTGCACCATATCACATAACCTGTAATGGCAGTTTGCATGAGTGTGTTGAGGGGTTCCCTTAAATGGCAAAATACATGCTGCAGCCATGAGGGGACCTATTTAGTACCCATGCCTTAGGTGCCAGGGGTACCATCAACTAGGGACTTACAGGGGTGCTAAAGGTATTGCCAATTGGGGAACAATTTACGGTTTTAGGGAATTAAATCTGGAACTGGGGACCTGGTTAGCAGGAACCCAGTGTATTTATGTCAAAATTGCATCAATACCAGCTAAGTTGGGGGTGAGCTTGTCAAAAAGGGGTATTTTCCTACATTTCATGACTTTGTAAATCTTGACTAGCATTTTGTTTCGTGACTTCCGAAAAAAAAGTAGTGTAATCGAGACTCAAACTGTTAGTCAATCTGGCTGTAGTTTTTTGCATTACTATGTTTATGCACATAATAGGCCAAGGGGCATATTTACAAGAACTTAACACCGCTGTAGCGTCAATCTGTTGACGTTACGGCAGCTTTTTTTTATCGTCGTATTTACAAGTTGCCGCTAAGTGTGGTTAGCAACACTTTTCCAGCATAAACGAGAATTTTTGAGGATCGCCACTTCTGTTAGCAGGACTTAACAAAAATGAGATGAGATGAGGTAGGAGTTCCTGTGTGAAAACTGCCGCTAACCACACTTCGCAATATTTAAAATCAAATTCCCTTACAACGATAACCGCCAAAACTGCTACTACATCCAGTGAGAGGCAGTTTTGTAAGACCAACAAATAGCTGGTCTTAAAATTGGTACAAACACTTGGGTCCAGATATAAAATGTTTGGGCGCTGCCCTGAGCCAAAACAAAAGGTCAGGGATGTGCCCTATCAATAAAATAGGGCGCATTCCTGGGCCCCATTTATGAAAAGTGTTGCATCGCTGCGACAAAACAGTGTTGTAACACTTTTTACTGCGTCCTCCTTGTGACACCATGGATGCAACGTATTCAATGTTCGGCGCTCCATGTCACAATCAATGAAAGATACGTCTGGAATCCTGATTTATATGTCAGCGTTAAAGTCACACATTGTTGCAGTTGTGTCGCAAGCATGACTCAACTCCAGCAATGCATGGGCCAGCCTATCCCTATGGCACTGCGTCACCCTTATGCCTGCCAGAAGCCAGGCTTAAGGTTTTGATGCATTGGCGTCCTAGAATTGTCGCAGTGAAATCTGAGAGACTTCAATGCGCCACTCCTATGAGGCTTTGTTGCATGGGAATGCCCACCCTGCATAGATCATACTGATGCAGGTATACTGCGGCACAGGGCTTCACAAGGTTACGCATATGCCCAGATGCGTCAGTTTGTACATATACGACACAATTTGGTGCAAGATTCATGCTGCGAGTATGTCAAGAAAATGATGCACCAGAGACGTTAAACTGTCGGAGGGTTTCAGAAATAAGCCCCCCCCCGGTCTTTTTCCCCTACAATGGCGCAGAAACACTGCAATGCAACAACACAGGCACCCTTGCGCCATGGTGCAAGGGTGACTGTGTTGTGCAGTTGATTGATGTTGTGACTCCATGTCTTCTCAAGACGTCTGAAGGTGCATCTGGACTAGTGGAGGATGGGAGTGAACCAGTTGGCCCTACTTGGAGTCTTGTTGCCCAGTTTCTCCTTGAGGAGTGCCAGGGTGTTGGCACAGTTAGAGACTCATCGGTGGAGGTTGTGTGCTGTGGTGTTGGTGTCTGTAAACATTGGCAGAGTGGTGGTGCTCAGGGAGTTGACGAGAAGTTCTTCTGTGGCTTTGATCCAGCTGCGACAGGGAGGGGGCAATGATGGCGGTGGTGTACAGTGGGCATGGTTAAGACGTGATGTATACAAAGATGGTTGGTCCAAGAGAGTTTGGTGGTGTGGCTGTAGTTGAATGGTCCCACTGGCGGAGAAGACGGGTCGAGCGTTTGTCTGGCCATGTGGGTTGGTGTGGTGACTAGCTGCTTGAGTCCAATGTTGGCGAGGTTCTCCAGGAGGGTGGTGGTGTTCTGGTCACTGGGATTGTCCAGGTGGAAGTTGAGGTCTCCAAGTAGGATGTAGTTGATGGATGGGAGAGCCTGGGGTGTTATGAGGTCTACAATCGTATCGGTGAATGGAGGATCATGGGCCGGGGGGCCTGTAGACGAGGGTGCCTGCTGAGGGTGGTGTTGGGCTTGGTCTGCATCTGGAATTGGAGGTGTTCCATTGTCTCCGTTGGGTCATTAGAGTGCCTGGTCAGTCGGAGTGTGCTTTTGTAGACAAAGGCAATGCCTCCTCCAGGGCTGTTGGAGTGGTTCATGCAGGTGATGTTGTAAGTGTCGGAGATGGTGATGTCCGTTCCGGAGCAGAGGATGGTCCAGGTTTACATGAAGAAGGCAATGTGTGAAGAGTTGGTGTTGAGGAAGTCCCAGACTTCTATTGCGTGTTTGTGGAGGGACCATACAGTGAGGAGGATGCCGTTGAGACAGTCAGGTGTGCTGTTGATCTGCTGGGTGGCGAGAGGTGCTGGTGTGTTGATGTGGCAGGAGGTGTGTTTTTAGTTTTGGCAGGAGAAGGGTGCAAGGTTATTCTTCGGTGATGCTAGATGGCAGGCAAAGTGGTGTCCAGGGTTGTGGGCCAGGAGAGTGCTTGTGTCAGAGCAATGGAATGTCCGAAAGGCAGGGTCTCTTGCACTGGATGCGGTCCATGCGTGAACAGCGCAGATGGTCTTGCCTTTGGTGCGCATTTGGCGCTCCAGTGGCACACACGCAGCACATGGTCACACAGCGGCTGCCATTAAGTAGTGCTGCGGGGGACTGAACAGCTGAGAGGCAGGAAAGGCAGGAAAGGACACTGTAGTAGTGGGGCTGCAGGGATCACAGCATCAATGAGGAAGAGGACAGGGGAAAAGGAACTGTACAAAAGCACAGGAATGACAAAGCCAAACAAAGCAAAGAAAAAATTGCAAAGCCAAAGGTAGAAAGCAACTGAGAAGAGCAGAAAGAGGGACAGAAACAGCAGAAAAGAGGGACTGAAGGGCAGTCAAGCAGCAGAGCAGTGACGCTCTACCACTGGACCACAAACGATGAGGCGCAGGCTGCAGCCTGCGGGAGGAGGAGGGCCTCAAACACCTGCTCACTGGGCCAGATGAACCAGTAGCAGCAGATGGGGACAGCAGCAGCAGCTACCAGATGGCGCTGTGGGATGAGCAAGTCCACTAAGTGATAGTCCCCCATACACCCAAGAGCTCACTGCCAGGGGGCAAAGAAAGGCAGCACTACCAGGGGGGCAATGAAAGGCAGCACCACCAGGTTGCCTCTTCCGATCTAACAGTGGCAACCAGATTCTGTGTTCCGCAGTTCCCTAGCGAGTAACGGAGGATCAAGCTGCATACCCAAGGGCCTGCCACCGAACCGGCTCCCAGGCCCCTGGCACCCGCTGCCAACAATGGTCGATCTCAGCAACTTGAGCCAGTTAGTGGAGTCCCCCACCAGTCTTATGCAGTGTCCTTGACAATTGTGCGTCCTCTGCAGCGCAGGGATTTCTCAGGGCACAGTGTACGCCACCCACCGGTGCTAGGCCTGGACCCAACATGACCCTCAGGCCACCTCTGTTCCCCATCCCACCTTCTCCTCACCTGGACATCGACACCGGTGCTAAATCCACCGCACTCTCTCGGAATCTGTGATTCAGCCAAAAGGAGGCTCAGCCGGGTGGGATTTCATAAACCTGGGTATGGCAGTCGCCGCCAAGTCCGCTGGGGAACCTCCTGATGCAGGTGATGTAACAGAGCCCCCTTAGGCGTGAGCTTGCAGCACTCCCACCACACAAGTTTGGTGCAGCTCAGGGAACATCTTCCGGCCTGTGGTACAGAGAGGCGTGACCCACCATTGGCAATCTCCTCTGTGACTAGGGGTGGCACGTGTTATGCGATGCACACCTCCTTACGTTGATGCGTAGGAGTGATTCTACTGATCACAGTTCCAAGGGGCGCCAGGCAGTCTTCTCACACAGGTCAGCAACGTGTCTCCATTCGACCTGCCAGACTTCACCACTAGGTAAAGGCGATCGCCGATGCCTCAATGTCTACCGCCACGGCCCAAAGGCTTAGTCCCGACGTGGCCCGCCTCCACCATCAGGCCACAGCAACTCCACAGCACCTCCACCTCCCACTCCAGGTCTCAGACGCAGGCCCAGCAAGGCCCACGGGCCCGGGGACTGTCCATGCTTCCAGGCTTCAGCTGCCATGGTGTTGCAAGGAAGGGCGCTATGAAAAGTGATGCATCACTGGTTTTCCCCAGCGATGCACCTCTTTAAAAATATGGAGCCCTGAATGTGTATTTTCTCTTCCCCTCTGACTTTGGCTGGTCATCCTGGCTGTTGGGGGGTTTGTGGGGGTTGTTTACCTGTACTGCACTTGGCCTTGGCTGCTCCATTCTGTATTCCATTGTTTTTATTTTATTTTTATCATTGGTGGTGGACTGATAGGCTATTTTTGTCACTAGAGGCGGAAAAGTGACATTGGGCTGACTAACGTGAGTTTTTTTGCCTCTAATTGGCCTTTTGTCACTTTTCTCTTGCCAGAATCTGGGTATGGCGTGCTTGTGAAAAGAAGCATAAGGGTTATTTGCATAGGTTTTGCACCTCAAAAATATTGTAGTCAGGTGTAACATACATGCTGGTGATAGCCTGCACTACTTTTTCCAGTCAATAGATATCTTTAGAGCTTGTTGTCTAAATTTCACCTTTGTAATGCAAGTTTGTGGAGGCGGTAGAATATCCATTTGGGTGGCCCGTAACCATAAAATTAATTCGATTATGTATAGAGTAGTTGAGGATTAAAATACCTAGTCATCTGTGGTTAACATCAATAATGTAATGATTGGCTGAAAAACATCACAAGATTTATAGAGCAGTTGTGAGTTACAGTTGCTGTGTCATTTCCAAAGAATGTCATTGTTTATGATTACTGCTTATATAACACTTTGCTTCCTCTATGCATTTTAAGAATATAGCTAACACGTTTTGTCCCTTAATGGTGGTCGGTTGAGCTTTTTCAATGCTGTAAGAATGTCTACTGTAGGAAATCTTTCTTTTCTGTATGGGCACCCCAGATTTTCCACCTTTGCATGACCCGATTTTTTATTTGCTGGTATTAACAGTACGTGCTATTTACCCCTGCTAACAAGTAGTAAAGACCCTGTGCTCCCCCTTTAAACATGTTTAAATTGGCTTATCCTTAATTGGTATATTTCTATTGCGCATATAGTCTTAGTTTATGGTGTACAAAGTGTACTTAAGGCCAAGAAGTCAAATACCACCAGTGGCGTGCACCACCTATTGTGCCATACACTATGGTGGCAGTTCACACATGGCTTTATGTCTAACTTGTGTATCCTTACATTGTCTAGCACCCAAAGCTATTTTTTTCACTGTAGTAAGGCTGCTTGCCCTATAGAGAAACCCTGATTAATGATGTAAAATACTAATACCTATATGCGGAATGGAACCAGCTGAATAAATAGTTAAACAACTTTTTTTAATAGTTATTAAAAACCAATTATTAAGGAAAAGTAACTTTTAGAAAGTTACCTTTTCCCTGCCTGACCTTTATGGAGGATAATTTGCATTGGCTCTCCAACTTCTTCGAACTAGTGATTATCCTAGAATAGTTGTGAAACTTGTGACATGCCTCCGAGGAGTAAACAATAGACTGATTTAAATGGGCAGAGTTGACTCCTGTGAACATCACATAATATGCATGACATCCTTTTTGCACTACAGTGTCACCTCCTGCTCGAGTGTCAAATCTTGCTTGACAGGTCTACTGTGGCACAGACCAGGATGCCAAGTCAAATCTTGTGTATCCATTGTCTAGTTGCAGAAGGACCCTGCGTTTATCCTACCAGAAATCTGTCTCTGGGTTCATATATAACACTTGGGGCACACTTAAAAGGGAGAGAATGGGATGTCATGGTAAATCTTGCGTGTCCACAGTCTGGTTGCTGAAAGACCGTGCTTTTGTCCTACTTTTTTTTTTTAGTCGGTCTCTGTGTTTGTTAGTGGTGGATACATGCTGCAAACTGAATTTTAGTGTTAGACTTCGGAGGACCCCAGGCTTACCATAGTATGCTCCCAACCCACACCCTCAGCCCACAGAACCCATGTTGACTGTGGCCTAAGAACTATGCCATCTTGAAAATGCCCGGACACATGGGGCCTCATTTATGAAAAGTGACGCATCACTGCGTGAAAACAGCGATGCGTCACTTTTCATTGCACCCTCCTTGCGACACCAATGATGCGTCATATTTAGTGTATGATGCATCATGTCGCAAGGAGTTACAGATACGTCAGTATTTCTGACGTTTCTGTAGGTGCAAAAGTGACGCATTGCTGGAGTGTGTCACAAAAGTGACGCAACTCCAGCAATGTGTCCTTTCACATGGGGCAAGCCCCATGTGAAAGGGCTTGCGCCAGTCTTATGCCTTCGGTGAGGCAGGCGTAAGATTTTGACACATTTGAGTCCTGGAAGTGGCGCAGTGAAATCTCATAGATTTCACTGCGTCACTTCCATGACCCTTTCTTGCGTGAAAACGCCCCCCTTGCATACATTATACCTGACGCAGGTATAATGTGGCGCAGGGGTTTACAAAGTGATGCATCTACCTAGATGCGTCACTTTGTAAATATGGCACAACAAGGCGCATTTTTTACACCACTGGTGCGTCACAAAAAGTGATGCACTGGCGGCGTAAAAGTGACGCACAGCCTCATAAATGAGGCCCATGGTATTTTAGGCCTGTTTGCAGTAAGTCAAACAGTAACTACTGAAAAAGTGGGTAGGGCCTTCCCTGGGAAATATTACCTCATAAGTTAGGGAGGACCCTGGATTCATCCCCATTCCCTAGCTCATGCCAGGCATAAATGTGGCATCTCCAGGCACCCACTTCAAAAGACATTCTGTGGAAGATACAAAGAGGATTGGACCTGCTGTCTATGACCAGAGAGGAGCTCTGAAGTACTGGACATGCTCCCTCTTGTACCCACGACAAGGAAGTGGACTCCAAGGATCAGTTGGCTCAACTTCACTGTGGCTACAGGGGGACAACAAGCTGAAAGAGGGCTTTTCCTGGAAGTACCTAGCTGATCAGTAGCAACTGCGCCTAGAGTGGACCCTGTTGTTGGCCTCTGCCGGACACACTATGAGTGTCTAAGTGTCTCCCCTGAATTAGTGGAGGGCTTTAGATATGTACCACTGTGGTAGACTGGGACTTAAAAGACTAAGGGCCCAATTTAGATCTTGGCGGACAGGTTACTGTGTCACAACGGTGATTGAGGTCCCTTCAGCTAAAATATAAATCCCATAGGATATAATGGAATTTATATTTCAGTGGACAGGATATCCATCATCGTTATGCTAGCGGAACCCTTCTGCCAACATCTAAATCAGGGCCTGTCAGAATGTAAAATCTTTGACCAGGACAAATCTGGTTGGTTTCTCTGACCCGTGCTCCATTGCGGCTGACCTCAAATTGCGCCTCGGTTCTGTTCTACTGCGACCATTGACTATTATTAATAATGCTACGTGCTTTTTGGCGTCATATTTCCTTAACTTTAAAAATTAATATCTTTGGTTCTTCTTATTGTATTTTTGTCATTTTGTTATTTTTCTTAAGCGCTCTGGGATTTTGTTTGTTTTGCATTTTTACTTTATTACCGTGTGTTTTACTGCATAAATACTTTACCCTAGGTAAAGCCTGTGTGTTTTGTGCTATAGCTCCTATTGATTGAGCTCAGGTTAATTTAGTTACTTGGAGAGTTCATACTGACAAGGGTTGCAATTATTTCTTGAGGTGGATAGTTATCCACCCCTAAATAATAATCCGGGGCATATTACCAACATAGCGATAATTATCGCTATGTTGGTTTAGCGGCGATATTTTTATCGCTGAGCTGCGGCGATTTTTATCGCTTAGGAGCCTTGATATTATCAAGGTTTATCTCCTAAGCGATAAAAATCGGCCGAAATGCATGAATATCGCTGAAAAGTCAGCGATATTCATGCATTACCGACCAAATGCTCTTAGCCATGTTATCCACCTACCATTGGATAACATGGCTAAGAACTGCTCAGGGGCATGTGTTAGCTTTTGGAGATATTCGCGCTTAGCGCGAATATCTCCAAAAGTTGGTAATAGGAGATAGCGATGTTAGCGACTGTTTCCAGTCGCTAACATCTTGGCACGCCCACTTTGCATGTCATTAGTGATAAATATCACTGACATGCAAAGCGGGGCCCAAGATGGTCGCTATCTCCTACTAGTTGTCGCTAACTGGTGTTAGCGACAGCTAGGTAATAGGGAGATAATTTTATCTCCGCTTTCTTGGCTTTTAAAGCCAAAAAAGCGGAGATAAACCCCCTTGATAATATGCCCCCCAATTTCTTACAGTTACATATAGAAGACATTAAATTAACGTATTTATTAATACAGCTGTTGTTGAGTACACATGAAATAGCAGAGTAAATGTTAAACACACTTCCAAGGGAAAGAGTTGTGTAGTGTACTGGGTGACCGGTGATGTAAGACATGGTAAATTAAAAAGTAAGTAGAAAAGGAGAAAAGGGGTCATATTACAGAAGGTAGCCAGGGGGCGCACAATTATGTGCGCCCGCTTTGTGCAGCCCCGGGCCACTTTGGTATTACAGAGGGGCCATAGACGCTTGTGTGGCCCCTTTTAATTACCAATAGAGCTAGCGCACATGTAGCACCAGCTCTATCTTAAGAGGGTGTTCCCTCATTTGCATGGGGGTGTGGCCCTGTGCAACTGAGGGAATCACTTTGCCTCTACGCCAGCGCCGTATTATGGTTGCGGTTGCAAAGGTAAAGAAGCAGTCAAGAGGCACACTGAGGGTGTACCACAAAAAGTTGGGGCACTCTCCGGGCACCCCCTTTGGGCAGCCCTCTCGAGGGATGAAAGTGGAGTTCCAAGGAACCCCCCCCCCCCAGACATCCCCTTGTAGGCAGGTGCAGTAACTCACTGCAGTCTCCGGCAAGGGGATCTCCAATCCCTCTTGAAAGTGCAGGGGGGTGCCGCCTGCACTGTAAAAAACACGGAGCCGCTTTGAAGCAGCCACTCTGTATTTCACTTGAATGTTTGCTATGACAGCAGCAAATTCAACATAATAGGGGGCATTTTACCTGTTTGTGCATGGCACATCTGTTTGAATGTGCACCATGGTGAAAATAGGAAAAGTCTGCCCTTATCATAATATGCTACAGAAAAGGGGGTGGTGATGAACAGAGTGTCTGAATTAAGCAGACCACTCTTACCCAGTCCAAAGATCAGGGCTTGATCCATCACCGTTATTTATCTCACTGCCCCATCCCAGCTCAGAACCTGGCTATATGCAAATTAGTCTGTCCCTGGCCCAGTGCATCATGGGAACAGGGCAGACCAAACTACCAAGCCAATTCTTCACCAGAAAGGAGACAAGCTACCGGGGACCGGTTTCTGGCATTTCAGCCTCTTCGGCCCGGCTTGCTTGAATCCTGATGGAGCAGTGAGAAAGGGACTCATGTCTGAGTATACCCTGCCACACCTATAGTGGCCAAAAACGATACAGAAAAGGGGGTGGTGATGAACAGAGTGTCTGAATTAAGCAGACCACTCTTACCCAGTCCAAAGATCAGGGCTTGATCCATCACCGTTATTTATCTCACTGCCCCATCCCAGCTCAGAACCTGGCTATATGCAAATTAGTCTGTCCCTGGCCCAGTGCATCATGGGAACAGGGCAGACCAAACTACCAAGCCAATTCTTCACCAGAAAGGAGACAAGCTACCGGGGACCGGTTTCTGGCATTTCAGCCTCTTCGGCCCGGCTTGCTTGAATCCTGATGGAGCAGTGAGAAAGGGACTCATGTCTGAGTATACCCTGCCACACCTATAGTGGCCAAAAACGATACAGAAAAGGGGGTGGTGATGAACAGAGTGTCTGAATTAAGCAGACCACTCTTACCCAGTCCAAAGGTCAGGGCTTGATCCATCACCGTTATTTATCTCACTGCCCCATCCCAGCTCAGAACCTGGCTATATGCAAATTAGTCTGTCCCTGGCCCAGTGCATCATGGGAACAGGGCAGACCAAACTACCAAGCCAATTCTTCACCAGAAAGGAGACAAGCTACCGGGGACCGGTTTCTGGCATTTCAGCCTCTTCGGCCCGGCTTGCTTGAATCCTGATGGAGCAGTGAGAAAGGGACTCATGTCTGAGTATACCCTGCCACACCTATAGTGGCCAAAAACGATACAGAAAAGGGGGTGGTGATGAACAGAGTGTCTGAATTAAGCAGACCACTCTTACCCAGTCCAAAGATCAGGGCTTGATCCATCACCGTTATTTATCTCACTGCCCCATCCCAGCTCAGAACCTGGCTATATGCAAATTAGTCTGTCCCTGGCCCAGTGCATCATGGGAACAGGGCAGACCAAACTACCAAGCCAATTCTTCACCAGAAAGGAGACAAGCTACCGGGGACCGGTTTCTGGCATTTCAGCCTCTTCGGCCCGGCTTGCTTGAATCCTGATGGAGCAGTGAGAAAGGGACTCATGTCTGAGTATACCCTGCCACACCTATAGTGGCCAAAAACGATACAGAAAAGGGGGTGGTGATGAACAGAGTGTCTGAATTAAGCAGACCACTCTTAGCCAGTCCAAAGATCAGGGCTTGATCCATCACCGTTATTTATCTCACTGCCCCATCCCAGCTCAGAACCTGGCTATATGCAAATTAGTCTGTCCCTGGCCCAGTGCATCATGGGAACAGGGCAGACCAAACTACCAAGCCAATTCTTCACCAGAAAGGAGACAAGCTACCGGGGACCGGTTTCTGGCATTTCAGCCTCTTCGGCCCGGCTTGCTTGAATCCTGATGGAGCAGTGAGAAAGGGACTCATGTCTGAGTATACCCTGCCACACCTATAGTGGCCAAAAACGATACAGAAAAGGGGGTGGTGATGAACAGAGTGTCTGAATTAAGCAGACCACTCTTACCCAGTCCAAAGATCAGGGCTTGATCCATCACCGTTATTTATCTCACTGCCCCATCCCAGCTCAGAACCTGGCTATATGCAAATTAGTCTGTCCCTGGCCCAGTGCATCATGGGAACAGGGCAGACCAAACTACCAAGCCAATTCTTCACCAGAAAGGAGACAAGCTACCGGGGACCGGTTTCTGGCATTTCAGCCTCTTCGGCCCGGCTTGCTTGAATCCTGATGGAGCAGTGAGAAAGGGACTCATGTCTGAGTATACCCTGCCACACCTATAGTGGCCAAAAACGATACAGAAAAGGGGGTGGTGATGAACAGAGTGTCTGAATTAAGCAGACCACTCTTACCCAGTCCAAAGATCAGGGCTTGATGCATCACCGTTATTTATCTCACTGCCCCATCCCAGCTCAGAACCTGGCTATATGCAAATTAGTCTGTCCCTGGCCCAGTGCATCATGGGAACAGGGCAGACCAAACTACCAAGCCAATTCTTCACCAGAAAGGAGACAAGCTACCGGGGACCGGTTTCTGGCATTTCAGCCTCTTCGGCCCGGCTTGCTTGAATCCTGATGGAGCAGTGAGAAAGGGACTCATGTCTGAGTATACCCTGCCACACCTATAGTGGCCAAAAACGATACAGAAAAGGGGGTGGTGATGAACAGAGTGTCTGAATTAAGCAGACCACTCTTACCCAGTCCAAAGATCAGGGCTTGATCCATCACCGTTATTTATCTCACTGCCCCATCCCAGCTCAGAACCTGGCTATATGCAAATTAGTCTGTCCCTGGCCCAGTGCATCATGGGAACAGGGCAGACCAAACTACCAAGCCAATTCTTCACCAGAAAGGAGACAAGCTACCGGGGACCGGTTTCTGGCATTTCAGCCTCTTCGGCCCGGCTTGCTTGAATCCTGATGGAGCAGTGAGAAAGGGACTCATGTCTGAGTATACCCTGCCACACCTATAGTGGCCAAAAACGATACAGAAAAGGGGGTGGTGATGAACAGAGTGTCTGAATTAAGCAGACCACTCTTACCCAGTCCAAAGATCAGGGCTTGATCCATCACCGTTATTTATCTCACTGCCCCATCCCAGCTCAGAACCTGGCTATATGCAAATTAGTCTGTCCCTGGCCCAGTGCATCATGGGAACAGGGCAGACCAAACTACCAAGCCAATTCTTCACCAGAAAGGAGACAAGCTACCGGGGACCGGTTTCTGGCATTTCAGCCTCTTCGGCCCGGCTTGCTTGAATCCTGATGGAGCAGTGAGAAAGGGACTCATGTCTGAGTATACCCTGCCACACCTATAGTGGCCAAAAACGATACAGAAAAGGGGGTGGTGATGAACAGAGTGTCTGAATTAAGCAGACCACTCTTACCCAGTCCAAAGATCAGGGCTTGATCCATCACCGTTATTTATCTCACTGCCCCATCCCAGCTCAGAACCTGGCTATATGCAAATTAGTCTGTCCCTGGCCCAGTGCATCATGGGAACAGGGCAGACCCAACTACCAAGCCAATTCTTCACCAGAAAGGAGACAAGCTACCGGGGACCGGTTTCTGGCATTTCAGCCTCTTCGGCCCGGCTTGCTTGAATCCTGATGGAGCAGTGAGAAAGGGACTCATGTCTGAGTATACCCTGCCACACCTATAGTGGCCAAAAACGATACAGAAAAGGGGGTGGTGATGAACAGAGTGTCTGAATTAAGCAGACCACTCTTACCCAGTCCAAAGATCAGGGCTTGATCCATCACCGTTATTTATCTCACTGCCCCATCCCAGCTCAGAACCTGGCTATATGCAAATTAGTCTGTCCCTGGCCCAGTGCATCATGGGAACAGGGCAGACCAAACTACCAAGCCAATTCTTCACCAGAAAGGAGACAAGCTACCGGGGACCGGTTTCTGGCATTTCAGCCTCTTCGGCCCGGCTTGCTTGAATCCTGATGGAGCAGTGAGAAAGGGACTCATGTCTGAGTATACCCTGCCACACCTATAGTGGCCAAAAACGATACAGAAAAGGGGGTGGTGATGAACAGAGTGTCTGAATTAAGCAGACCACTCTTACCCAGTCCAAAGATCAGGGCTTGATCCATCACCGTTATTTATCTCACTGCCCCATCCCAGCTCAGAACCTGGCTATATGCAAATTAGTCTGTCCCTGGCCCAGTGCATCATGGGAACAGGGCAGACCAAACTACCAAGCCAATTCTTCACCAGAAAGGAGACAAGCTACCGGGGACCGGTTTCTGGCATTTCAGCCTCTTCGGCCCGGCTTGCTTGAATCCTGATGGAGCAGTGAGAAAGGGATACAGCCAGGTTCTGAAACTGGGATGGTGCAATGAGCTAAAAAACGGTGTTGGATCTAGCCCTGATCTCTTGACTGGGTGAGAGTACTCTGCTTAATTCAGAGACTCTGTCCATCACCACCCCTTGTTGTAAATAATTTTGTCCACCCTAAGCGTGGAAGGGTATACTCAGATGTGAGTCCCTTGCTCATTGCACCATCAGGATTCAAGCAAGCCGGGCCGAAGACGCCTGAAATGGCAGAAACCGGTCCCCGGAAGCTTGTTTCCTTCCCAGTGTAAGAATTGGCTTTTGTAGTCTGGTCTGCCCTGTTCCCATGATGCACTGGGCCAGGGACAGACTAATTTGCATACAGCCAGGTTCTGAAACTGGGATGGTGCAATGAGCTAAAAAATGGTGTTGGATCTAGCCCTGATCTCTTGACTGGGTGAGAGTACTCTGCTTAATTCAGAGACTCTGTCCATCACCACCCCTTGTTGTAAATAATTTTGTCCACCCTAAGCGTGGAAGGGTATACTCAGATGTGAGTCCCTTGCTCATTGCACCATCAGGATTCAAGCAAGCCGGGCCGAAGACGCCTGAAATGGCAGAAACCGGTCCCCGGAAGCTTGTTTCCTTCCCAGTGTAAGAATTGGCTTTTGTAGTCTGGTCTGCCCTGTTCCCATGATGCACTGGGCCAGGGACAGACTAATTTGCATACAGCCAGGTTCTGAAACTGGGATGGTGCAATGAGCTAAAAAACGGTGTTGGATCTAGCCCTGATCTCTTGACTGGGTGAGAGTACTCTGCTTAATTCAGAGACTCTGTCCATCACCACCCCTTGTTGTAAATAATTTTGTCCACCCTAAGCGTGGAAGGGTATACTCAGATGTGAGTCCCTTGCTCATTGCACCATCAGGATTCAAGCAAGCCGGGCCGAAGACGCCTGAAATGGCAGAAACCGGTCCCCGGAAGCTTGTTTCCTTCCCAGTGTAAGAATTGGCTTTTGTAGTCTGGTCTGCCCTGTTCCCATGATGCACTGGGCCAGGGACAGACTAATTTGCATACAGCCAGGTTCTGAAACTGGGATGGTGCAATGAGCTAAAAAACGGTGTTGGATCTAGCCCTGATCTCTTGACTGGGTGAGAGTACTCTGCTTAATTCAGAGACTCTGTCCATCACCACCCCTTGTTGTAAATAATTTTGTCCACCCTAAGCGTGGAAGGGTATACTCAGATGTGAGTCCCTTGCTCATTGCACCATCAGGATTCAAGCAAGCCAGGCCGAAGACGCCTGAAATGGCAGAAACCGGTCCCCGGAAGCTTGTTTCCTTCCCAGTGTAAGAATTGGCTTTTGTAGTCTGGTCTGCCCTGTTCCCATGATGCACTGGGCCAGGGACAGACTAATTTGCATACAGCCAGGTTCTGAAACTGGGATGGTGCAATGAGCTAAAAAACGGTGTTGGATCTAGCCCTGATCTCTTGACTGGGTGAGAGTACTCTGCTTAATTCAGAGACTCTGTCCATCACCACCCCTTGTTGTAAATAATTTTGTCCACCCTAAGCGTGGAAGGGTATACTCAGATGTGAGTCCCTTGCTCATTGCACCATCAGGATTCAAGCAAGCCGGGCCGAAGACGCCTGAAATGGCAGAAACCGGTCCCCGGAAGCTTGTTTCCTTCCCAGTGTAAGAATTGGCTTTTGTAGTCTGGTCTGCCCTGTTCCCATGATGCACTGGGCCAGGGACAGACTAATTTGCATACAGCCAGGTTCTGAAACTGGGATGGTGCAATGAGCTAAAAAACGGTGTTGGATCTAGCCCTGATCTCTTGACTGGGTGAGAGTACTCTGCTTAATTCAGAGACTCTGTCCATCACCACCCCTTGTTGTAAATAATTTTGTCCACCCTAAGCGTGGAAGGGTATACTCAGATGTGAGTCCCTTGCTCATTGCACCATCAGGATTCAAGCAAGCCGGGCCGAAGACGCCTGAAATGGCAGAAACTGGTCCCCGGAAGCTTGTTTCCTTCCCAGTGTAAGAATTGGCTTTTGTAGTCTGGTCTGCCCTGTTCCCATGATGCACTGGGCCAGGGACAGACTAATTTGCATACAGCCAGGTTCTGAAACTGGGATGGTGCAATGAGCTAAAAAACGGTGTTGGATCTAGCCCTGATCTCTTGACTGGGTGAGAGTACTCTGCTTAATTCAGAGACTCTGTCCATCACCACCCCTTGTTGTAAATAATTTTGTCCACCCTAAGCGTGGAAGGGTATACTCAGATGTGAGTCCCTTGCTCATTGCACCATCAGGATTCAAGCAAGCCGGGCCGAAGACGCCTGAAATGGCAGAAACCGGTCCCCGGAAGCTTGTTTCCTTCCCAGTGTAAGAATTGGCTTTTGTAGTCTGGTCTGCCCTGTTCCCATGATGCACTGGGCCAGGGACAGACTAATTTGCATACAGCCAGGTTCTGAAACTGGGATGGTGCAATGAGCTAAAAAACGGTGTTGGATCTAGCCCTGATCTCTTGACTGGGTGAGAGTACTCTGCTTAATTCAGAGACTCTGTCCATCACCACCCCTTGTTGTAAATAATCTTATCATAATATGGCCACAGATCTTATGTTAGGTATTTAATATGGATTGTACAAGTCAAGGTCACCCTGATAGGCAGGTACCTGTACAGGGTCTTTAAAGCTGGTCCTTGCAGGAAGAGAAAGCCCAACCTGAAGTTGCAAGCTAATGGTGCAATCTTAGCATAGTTTGTTCAGATGGGTACACAATCTTACCAGTAGTGAATGGCCATGCCTCTGTCCTTGCCGTGCAAGCTGTAATCCAGAATCGGGGCCTGAGGAACTGATTATAGCTACTCGCTATATGAGAAAAGCAGGGTATGGAGTTTCCTCTTGTGCTAAATGCTTTAACAGAATTTTAGTTGGCCATTACATACATGCAGTGGACAGCCTTCTCTCTGTTTCCCCTTGCAGCTAGGTATATCTCAGCTGCATCTTACAAAGCAGTGCAAGACCACAAATTACAGAGGTCATACATGATCCTGTTTTCTGCACTGTGCCAGTGAGGAAGGGGAATGTGCGTTTCTTTTTCAGGTGTTCAATGCATAGATTAACTTGAAAAATCTCTGTGTTAATGCATGGACTTCAAATAGTGGTGCTCAGAAATCCCGGGCAGTAATTGCTTCTTTGTGTGTCCGTTCTCTGCTGTCAACAAAATAACTGGGTTTAGTAGCCGAATTTGCTTTAAAGCACTGGATGCATGGTTTAAAAAGTCCTTTTTTCATTGATGGCACATAGGCAGCTCATGCATATGTGCTCGACCATTGGAAAAAAGCCATTTGGAGTATGAGTACTGCATTAAAAGAATCCCCACCATAGCCTTGTTCCTTCTTTTTGACATGCAGAGGAAGTGGAGGGAGGCTGCAAGAGAACAAAGAATGATGTGCCGGAAAGAATATGTACTCCACTTTGATAGCTGCAGTGTTTGCTTTAACTGGGGTGTTAGACCTGGCTTGAACAGCAGGTTTATCCCCAGATGTTTTGCTTTATGGCCTTCAGTTCCGACCTGTTTTTGTTGGTTTAATGACTCTGGGCACTTTAGCACTGCTGATCAGTGATAAAGTGCATATGCTTTCCCTGTAAATTGTTGCTATGGATTGGTGACTCCATGATTGGCATATTTGATTTACTAGTCAGTCCCTAGTACAGTGCACTGTGTGTGGCCAGGGCCTGTAGATCAAATGCTGCTAGTGGGCCTGTGGCACTGCTTGTGCCACCCACATAAGCAGCCTGTAAATGTGACTCAGATCTGACACTGCAGTATTTGTGGGCAGTCTAGTACTGCCATGTCGACTTGGCAAGTGCACCCACTTGCCAGGTCCTACCCTTCCCTTTTCTTACATGTTAGTCACCCCTAAGATAGGTCCAAGGTATGTCCTGATAGTGAAATACTGCCAATTCCATTTTTCACTATTGCAAGGCTACCTATTCCCATAGGATAGAATGGAGAGTTTGTTTATAACATCTTATAAATATAACTACCCCTGGGAACAAGGTAGGAAAAAAAAGTTTACTATGCCTTAACTCAGAATGTTAAAATGCATCTTTTAGTGAGGGTGATTTTTACATTCTGTGTTTAAAAATACCACTTTTAGAAAGTAGGTATTTTCTTGCTTAGCCTCCCAGTGTGCCTTTGCTAGGATGTGTATTGACTGTCTGGCTTTGGAGTGGCAGGAGCTCCGGATGTGCAGTGGCTCCAGAGAGTCTGGATGAGTCAGTGCTAGGCAGAATAGGCCTGGTCTGAATTTGGAGTGGTGAGAGAAGTAGCACCTGCACCTGAATAGGGTTGTGCCTGCCTTCCACAATGATGGCTATGCCCCCCTGTGGTGTGTCTGGGGCCAGGGCTCACACTTACAATAGAGGTGGTTGTGCACGTGCAAAGTGCCCCTAAAAACTGGTTTGGACTGGGCTCAGAGACCTGCGCCAGGTGAGAACAAAGAGGTTTACTGTATAAAAAGAGGACCCCAGACTTTTAGACCACTTCTGGGAAATCAAGAGGAACCTTTGCTAAGGAGAAGAGCTGCAGAGACTGAGGAATAATACTGCCCCTGTGCTGTTTGCTGTCTGGGGTTGGCCTGCAGTGACTACCTTCTGCCAAGGAAAGGGATAATGACTTTGCTGTTTGCTCTGTCCCCTGCTTGAGGAAGATCTCCAAGGGCTTGAAAAAGAGCTTGCTTCCTGTTCTGAAATCTCAGGGACACAAAGACTTCACCCCCAGCTACCCTGAACATCCTTGCTGGGAGTGCTGACCTGCCAAGAGGTGCATGTAGCTGTTCTGGACCTCTGGAGGTTGTTCTGGCTGTTGGGAGCTGGAAAATCAATGCAGCAACAAGAAGTGTGACGCATCTGCACCTGTTTCCGACGCATCGCCGAAGAAACAGTTGCAGCACCTGCCCCGTAGCTCGAGCATTTTTTGCATGCCGCATCGAGTGCCTCCAAAGGCTGAGATCACCGCACCGATTCCGACGCAAGCCCTGCTGTCCAGTTGGAAGAAGTATGGAGTTGTATGAGTAAATATGGCACCCTCAAAGTCCAACTCTTTTCCCAATGTGATTACGTTTGGAGTGGGAATAGTAAATTTGCAAGCCCCAAAGTCCGCTATGTGGTTAGGTTTGGAGTGGGAATAGTAAATCTGACCCCCCCTAAGTTCAACACTTTCCCCAATGTGTTTACATTTCGAGTGAAAATAGTAAATCTTACCCCACCTCCCAAATTCCAACGCTTTGATCAATGTAATTAAGAGTGGAGTGGGAATGTTAAACCTGACTCTCCCTCCAATTCCAACACATTCTACAATGTGGTTCAATTTGGAGTGTGAATAGTAATTCCCCCCGATCCCCCAAGTTCACCACTCAATGTGGTTATGTTAGGCATGAGAAAAGTAAACCCAACCCCTCACCCCAAAGTCCAACAGTTTCCCCAAAGTGATTAAGTGTAGAGTGGAAATAGTAAATCTAGCCCCCACCAAAGTCCAACATTTTCACCAATGTACTTAATTTTAGAAGGGCAATTGTAAATTTGTAAATTTGACTCCCCAGCTCTAGAGTTTAATACTTTCCCCAATGTAGTTGGTTTGGAGTGGGAACAGTACCCCTGCAAATCAAACACTTTCCCCAAGTTGGCTAACTTTGGAGGGGGCATCATATATATGATCCCCTTAACGCCCAACACAGATTGCATGTTGAAAAGTAAATTTGACCCTACCAAAGTCCAACACTTTCAGAATGTGGTTAAGTTCGGAGTGGGATTAGTAAATCTGATCCCACCAAAGTCCAACTCTTTACCCAATTTAGCTACATGGGAATAGTAAATATAAACTCCCCTCCAACCAAAGTCCAACACTTGCTCCAATGTGCTTAAGTGCTGAGTTGGGATAGCAAACCTAACATTCCCAAAGTCCAGCACTTTCCACAATGTGGTTACATATGGAGGCCCACCCAAGCCAATGTTGTTAATTTTGGAGTGTGAATAGTAAATAGTACCCCTCCCCCCCCTTAAATCAAGTCAATGTTAATTTGTTGATGTTAGGTATGTTGATTCATTTTATATATCTACACCTTTTTATTGTGTTAGGATATGTGTATAAATGTATAAATAAGGGAAACCTGCTTGGTTATTTGAAAGAATGCTGGGTATTTAGACTTATATATTTTTGTTTTTTTATATATTCATTATAACAATTATTTATTTTATATCTGTTTATTGCAATAGAAAAGTACTGTAATTTCAAGATTGTATCGCTTTTCTTTCAATCTCGTGGAGCAAGAATCCCCATCTATGATTTCAGTCTTCAAATTGAGCAGAACTACTAACAGGAGCACAGAGCATCCCCTTACTTACCTTCCAGCTCCTCCAGATCTTGGTACATTTCTGGGAGCATCCTCTACCATTTTATGTCACCTTTTCGCTTTCATGCACCAATCCATACCTGCCTTCTAATCCTTCAATTTAGGCCTAGAATCTGCTCTTCATGTTCATGTTGTATTACGTTTCACCACCATGAGACCCTATATGGCCCATAGTCGTTCCCCTGCAGTTAAGTCCGTTGCCTCCCAAATATTCAAGAGGCATAATTGAGGTGAGGCCTCCACAGTTTATCTACATAATGTCATAATGCTCAACATGACTTCCATCCAATATTACTGGATCACCAGGCAGTCCCACCACATATGGAAAAATGTGCCCTCATGGCCAGAGCCCCTGGGGCTTGCGGCGAGACTAATTTTCCCATTTTGACCAGTGATGTGCAAGCGTAATATGTTCGGTGCAGAATCTTCAAATGAACCAATCAAAAGGGTGAGTGTATGGCCACCTCTCTAGAGGATGCCATCACCTCCAACCATTCATCATCGTCCAAACACCCTAGGTCTCCCAACCACCTATCCCTAAGCATCTCTAGGGTGTCTGTGGAGTTATATAATATTTTCCCGTATGTCAAAAATACTGCTTTTTTCTGCATGTAGTCATCTAGAAGTCTATCTTCCAAAGGGGAGGATTCAGGAAGATCTACCCCTTGAGAAACAGCCTGCAGTAGTGCATGTATTACGTGGAGGTAGCAACAGGTTTCGGAGGGTGTTAGCTCGTGCTCTCGCTGAAGCTCAGTAAAGGATTTCATCTCTCCATTAGACCATAGGTCACCTACCCGTTAGAGACCTATAAGGTCCCATTTATCAAAACCCTGATTATTTGCTAAAAGGCCTAACTGTGCTAAATCCCACAATAGTGTTGCTCATGTAATCTTGCGCTCCATCCCAGTGCCATTGTTTTCATGTACCAAACTCTGACGTACCTGAGGTTGGGATATTTAATGGTGTGTTGGGTTTACCCCCATAAATTGCTCTGAGGTAGCCCCCTGTTGGCATATTGTGCCCATCCATGCCATAGGCTAGTTCGTCCTTTGGTAGATGGACCCAGTGGTTGACTACAGTCAGTTGTGCTGCCCAGTAATAGTACTGAAGTGCCTGGAGTGCAATCCCACCTTCTTACCAGCCCCTCATCAGCTTTTGGAAGGCTATTCTTGGGGTCTACCCATACCAAACGAGTGTTCTCACCACTGGTACTACTGCTTGAAAATATGTTGGTGGGATCAGGTACGGTGTTTTGTGAAGGACATATCAAAATCAAGGTAGTGCCATCATCTTGTAGAGGGAAGCCTTTCCCAGTAATGTTAGGGGTAGGGACCTCCAATGTTGTACATCATCTCGAAGTAGGTACAGACGAGGTTCTAAATTACGGTTATGGAAAACCGAAGGATCTCTGGTAACACAGATATCCAACTATTGAAACCCATCTGTCAAAACTTTTGCCACACACAATCTAGGGATGCGTGGGGTGTTGCCACGTGAGACATATATAACTGATTTATCCCACTTGGTGGTGTAACCTAAGTACTGTTGATACAGGGCAAAGATGTGGAGTATCCTATGAAGCAAAGTGTAAGGGTTCGCTACGTAAAGGAGGTTTCATCAACATATAAGGAGATCCTATCTTCCCAGTCCTCTGACCATTTTAGTCCCCTGATCAGCTGATCACCTCAAATCTAGACAGCTAGAGGTTCAAGAACCAGTGCAAAGATCAGCGGGGAAAGGGGGCAGCCGTGCCTTGTGTGTCTCTGTAAGGTAAATTCCACCTATCTACCTCCATTTACTGTCACCTGTGTCAGGGGGTCCGTGTATAGTCGACGTACCAAGTATAGAAATTTCAGGCCAATCCCCTGTATCTCTAATACTGTAGAGAGGAAGGCCCACTCTATCATATCAAAAGCCATTCTAGCATCTAATGACACCACCAAAGCGTCTTCCTGAACATAACTTGCCCTCCCCAGTACCCCATGTAGGCGCCTCACATTTAGTGCAGTATTTCTACCAGGCATAAAGCCTGACTGATCAGGAAGAATTAATGTACCTTTCACCCGAGCTAGTGTAATTGCTAACAATTTGGCCAAGATCTTGACCTCGGCATTCAGTAAGGAGATCAGTCTATAAGACTTACAACGGTCTGATGGGTTTTCCGCCTTATAATTCACTACAATATAATCAAGCCTTTAGTCTTCTGGAAGCCTCCCTAACACTAAACTTTCTTTAAACATCATCATCATATAGGGGGCAATCATGGAGGCTGTCAGTTTATATAGTTCGTTCGGGAGGCCATTGGGGCCCATTGCTTTCCATGTATTTAAGGATTTAATGGCCTGGGCCACTTCACTCTCTGTGAGAGCTGCCTCTAGTATATCTCTGACCACTGTTGTTAGAGTTGGCATCTTAAGGGTGGCTAATAGGTCTTGTGCGGTATCTGCAGTAACCTGCAACGAAGGAGAATGCAACTCCTTGTAATACGTTGTGAAGGCGTCAGCAATGCCTTGCCTGTCCCTGACGGAGAATCCTACCTCTGTGACAATCTCAAATACCTACTTTGAGACTGTTTTCCTCTTATCTAGCCAAGGCAGAGGTTTGCCCACCCTGTTACCTACTTTGTATAAGCGATGCAAAGTTGCTCGCTATCTGGTTCTAACTGCGTCCTCCACTATATCCCTATAATATTTTTGTTTAGTATTCAGTTTGTGTCTCACCTCAGTGAGATCTGTTGCTATCAATTCGGTTTCAAGGAGGTGGATTTCCCTTTCTAACTCCTCCAGCTTGGCCGTTTTTTTCTTTGTGTCCTGCTATCAATGAGACACCCTGACCTCTTACTACCGCATTAAAGGCCTCCCATAGGACTTGAGTCAAATCTACTGTACCTTAATTTTCTCGGAAGTACTGATCCTTGGCCTTCTGCAATTTGGTTCAAATACGTGGCACCATCAAGTATCAGGGATTGAATGATGTAACCCTGCCTCCCAGGTCTGTCCCTTTACCATAGATCTCCCAGAGTGGGGAGTGATCTGAGATTCCCCTGGGGAGGAGATCCATTTCACAAAATGTTGTAAGTTGCGCCGCCAGCCCAAATATATAATCTATGTGTGATAAACTACCAGGCGTACCGGAGTGGAAGGTTTATTGACGGGTCCCCGGGTTGCATATACGTCATACATCCACTAGTCCAAAGCCGTCAAAAAATCTGCAAAAACGTTTCCTGAGGGGTCCCACAGTTGCGCCTGCCACCAGTCGTGCTCCCCATATATAGATGTATTACAGTCCTCCCGATGAGTACCCTCCCCTTGTGGTATTTGTACAATGAGTGAGCCCAAGTTTGCCAGCGCTGCTGTGTGTAACCACAGTGGAATGCAGAGAGAAATACTATTGAATAGACAGCCTTCCCAGTGTCTAGAGAGTGCCACAAAGTACCCTTGGGGGTCATAAAAGATTTGTTGAATGGTGAACGGGAAGGAGTTGTGGAATAGGATGCCCACTCCCCTAGATCCCCTAGAGTAACCTGCATGTGCCACTAACTTGTATCCCCACCTATTCAAGGCACAATAGGATGTTCCCTGTAGGTGTGTCTTCTGGAAGAAGACTATGTCAGGTGATTGTCACTTCAAGTATTGCAGCACCACCCCTCTCTTAATCTTATCTCCCAACCCATTTATGTTCCACGGAAGGAGTTTAAAACTAAGAGCTCTCTGATTCATAGTCCTTAGGTCTCATGTCAAGCCTCAAGACATCTCAGCTGGAAGTCAAGCTTCACTAGGATTGCAATGAATTGATTCCTAAACAACAAAGGAGCCAGGGGAAATATTCATTTCTGTTATTAATTCTAGTAGAGGTCTGTGCTAACATACGTTGCCTAAATTTCTGTGATGTCCATCATCATCTGCCGTCGCTGTCATCTACCCACACAATCACAAAAATTACAAATAACCACTTTAAGCTCAGTACCTTATTTCCCCCCTCCCTGTCCTACGGCATTGTGGAATTAAAATTGCCCACCCCCCAACACTGCAGAGCGCCTGTGTATCTCATTCCCTATGCCCCATTTCTGGGGAACATGATCCAACCATGGGTGGCTGCCCGCCATTTCTTCCTCAGAACATGATTAATATTTAGCCCACTTTTGTAGGTCAATCGAGTTCCAGTCAGTTCACTGATTACTCCAGCATGAGAGTGTAGGTCAAAAGTATTTCTTGAGCTGAGCTAGGACAAAGACCCCTATGGTGCCACAGTCTCTGGAGTATCTTTTTCAGCATTGCTGACTTCTTGGTTGCGTTTCGTACGGTTGTCATACGATCATTGACTCACTGTCTCATGCCAGTCATCCAGCCAGTCCCAAGCCTCCTCTGAGTCTCACAAAAACCAAGCCTTACCCTCTGCCATTACCCAGAGTTTTGCTAAATATGACATCGCATATTTCAATTCTCTATCTCATATGGCCTTCTTAACCTCAAGGAAAGAGCGCCGCCGAGTCTGCACTTTAATTGTAAAATCCAGGAAGTATATTATCCTAGCATTCTTGAGCTTAAGAGGTGGGGCACATTAAGTCATTTGCAAATAGAATCTCTGTCCCTATAGTTAAACATCTGGGCCACTAAAGGGCGAGGGGGAGCTCCAGGCACTCGGTGTGACCGTTCCACTGAAAAGAAGTTGGAGAGGCCTTGTGGCTTCAGGCTCTTCACAATAAGATCTTCAACAAAAAAATCAGTTGCTGGGCCTTCCTCCCGCTTAGGCACCCCCAAAATTCGGACATTATTTCTGCGGGCTCTCCCCTCAAAATCTTCTACCTTTACCTCTAGAGTAGCAGTCAACAGGTACTTAACTTGCATTTCCAGTGATTTAGTGGTGGTCTGGAGCGTGGCTATAGAGTCCTCAGCTGTATTTACGCGGGAGCCAACATTACGGAGGTCTGCATGCATCATGGGAACCTCCGACATGACTGTGTCTATTTTAACTTCTAAAGCTGTACGCACCCCTTGAATCGCTGCCAGCATGTCTAGCAGTGTTAGGGTGCCCTCCGGGTCAGTGAGCAGTAGCTGTTGTTCATCTACTGCTGTGGCTAGAGAGTCTAGTTTTGGATTCACAAATGTATCCAACTTTGTTTGGTGTGTCGCTAGGGCTACTTTGTTCCCCGACACCTTGTAGAGGTTAGTACTCGTGCCGTTGCCACTCACTCGACTTTGAGCTCGTTTTTGCTCAGGTAGCTGTTATAGTTGAGGTGGCAGCAGGAAATCTATATACCCCTAGACCCACCACAGAAACATTCAGGGTGATGGGCATTCCCCCAAGATTGCAGTTGCAGCCTCACCGAGCTACCATAGCGGTTTCCTGTTAAGAAATGCTCCAGGAAGGCTAACCCCCGCTCGCGTAGGATACCTGTAGAGATGAGGTTCCCTGTCGCAGTGCCCAGCTATATAGTGTGGCTGACACTATGAGGGCCTCTGCGTTATCGACACAGCTTGGTGGACTAATAGAGCTCTTCACTTAGGCCAGTTATAAGGCCCAATAGCTCCACCTGCGTCTCTTTTCCGAGGGCCAGGCCCAGAAAGGGGGACCGGCAGGGCGAGTGCCTCAGCGCACAAAGCTGGTGCAATCACTCAACGGGCGGCCCTTGACGGTGTAATTGCCGGGGGGTCAGGCAATATTGCTTATTGTAGGACCCCAGCCTCACAGCCGCGTCTTTGTCCAGGCCCGTATCTGCTCACAGCACGCCTGTCCGTCTCTTGTCCGCGGCGGTCTCTGCCCTTCGCTGCACAGGCATTCAGCCCAATCCTAGCATCTGGCTATCTGCATCCGCTTCACAGGTTCAGGCAGCAGTCATTTCATGCCGCGGGCTGGTCAACGCCTCTTTTCCTCTCTGCCTCTCTAAAACAGGGGTAGGGAGAACGTCTTCTTACACCGGCTGTGAGTCACAGCCCGTCCAGCTGCCGCTGCAACCTCAACTTCAAGTCCGGTCCCTGCCGCCTCGTTTCCAAAAGCATCGGACGGGGACTGGAATATCATCTCCGCCACTTCCCGCACAGTCGGGCTCTGACCTCAGTCTTCGGCTGGTTTCCACTGGCATGTCTCTTGGCAGCCCTTGGTCACTCCATCGGCATGGACCACCATTTGGGTAGGCTGCGCCTCGTAGCTGTGGTCTTCGTGTTCTCCTCTTGCTGCTAGCTCTGAGTCACCCAACGAGACTTCTCTGATTTTTCTAGGGCGCTGTCAGCGCTTTCTCATCCGCTTGATAGTGCGGGAACGGATAGTTGAATGGATTACTGGGGGATTTACACAGCAAGCCACCGGAGTCCGTTCAAGATGCGGCCATCTTGGTTAGCTGCGGCCACACCCCCTCCTGTTATAACACTTTTTTTTCACAAATCTAAATATTTGACTTTGGAATTGTATACCACTTTAGATTGCTATTTTGAATTGGTTTAATACTATTAAAAACACATCTTAATAAACATTAAACATTTTAAGGAGGTTAAAAGGTGCTGTTGTCTAGTTTGTTGCTCTTTAATGTAGAGTTCTTGCTAATGCGTCTAGATATGGTAGGTCTTGGTTGTTAGCAATGAGAGTTACTTTGCATGCTAGGAGTCCATGATTAAGTTTGTTTTCATTTCCTTGGCTTGTTTTGGTATAGGGATGGTTCCGTTCATAGTTAATTGTAGCTGCGCTGATAAAGTTTCGTGGTAAACGTTGTTTACCCTGAGACCTGATCAAGACAGGCAGCTAATCCAAGTATCTTCAAAATAATCCATTGTGGGGCTAGTTCTGTTTCATTCTTTTGGTAATAGAGGGATTCAATAACCATGTCATAATGTTTAGTGAGTTTTGGTACAAGGACAAATGCTATAGTAATTCGTTGTTTTATTTTGTTTGTTATTTCTAGGATAGTTGCATATTGTATTATTCGGTAGGTTTTTGGAGGTGGCTCCCTTTTCATTATAGTGAAAATCATTGCATTTTTTAAATCTATGATCATTTTTGAGGGCCATAGTTAATTTATTGTTTAGCTGGGCAACAGTACATACACTAATGGGATGTTTGTATTTTGATATTGACCATGTATTTTGTATATTTGACTGAAAAGTGGAGGGCATGACTTAAACCTATAATCCATGTGTTAAATTGTGTTAAGATTAGTAAACTGATGTTAGTAGCATTAATGATCATTCTTTTATCTCTATTGTGGGTATAATGTAATAAAAAGATGTATTCTTTATGTGTGGTTAGTAGGTTTTGGGTATGTCTATTTCTTCTATTTAGGTGCTATTAGCATCTTGTGTGCTATTTTGTTGTAGTGACAATTAATCTTTTTAAGATTGGTTTGTCAGGTAATTAGCATACTGCCTTTACAGGAACCTTTGGCATGATATTTTAAGTATTGTTCCTATTGGCTTTTGACAGCTTGTTTTGGCCTCTTGCAGATCCTATAAAATATTCCTCACTCCTATTTCTGTAATATTCGGAGGATGATTCTGTTCCCTAACACTTTCTTCTGTTTACGTTTTAGTGATTGTGTTGCATTGTTGTGCCTCTTTCTTTATAAATGCCATTTCCCTTTTAAGTTATCTTTCCTCTCTTTGTACATGTCCCCTTTAATAACTTGTATACTTTCAAGTATGGCACATGCTGCTCAGTTAAGAATTCTAGTTAGAACTTGGGGGCATATTACCAAGCAATAGCGATAGCCAGTAAGTGGCTGATCAAGGGCTAGGGGAATCTCCTATAGCGGACTTAAGCTATATGTGGGCTTTATAATGGTTCACGCTGCTAACTGCAAATATCACACCCTTTATAGCTAGGGATCCCTGGTATACAAGTTAAAGATTGACAGACTGGGCATCATCATCCTCCCTGTCTCCTTTGTTCTTGAAGGTTGTGAGTAGTGTGTCCCAGTATTGCGCTATGGGGTATTTGCGGAGCCCCACTGTTTCCTCTCTGTGCAATGTTGTACTTTCCGCCTGCTCCCGTATCGTGAGTGATCTTTTTCAGCTGATTATCTCTGGTGTGCTTCCACCTCTTTGTGATTAAGCGCTTCGCAACTATCAACTCCAAGTCATGAAATAGTGATGTGACTCTGTTCTTTTTGGATCTGGCATAGAACCCTAATATACCAATTTCCCATGTAAGCGGCAGGGATGTGTCAGTGCAGAGTGCAAGGGCCGTAACTACATCTTGCCAGTAAAGTTGGAGGGTGGTGCTGGACCACAGCATGTGGAGCAGGTCCACGTTGAGCTGCCAACAGTGTGGGCATGCAGAGGTGGCAATGTTAAAATATCTGTTTATGTTGTCGGGTGAAAGGTACGCTCTCTGTATAATGTACATCTGTATTAGTTTAAATTTAGAGTTTCTCAGTATATATGTAGAGCCAGCCAGGACTGAGTCCCATTCCTTGTCAGTCCAGGGCTGGCCTCTGTCCGCCTCCCAGCGTGCACGGAGATTCTGCATTGTGTACTATATGTGATCCTGCCCCCATGAAGTGTAAGTATTGTAGTAGGAGATATGTCAGTGTTTCAGTCGTCAAATCTCCCCAGAAAGCCTAAAGGGCCCTTGTGAGGGAAGTGTGCAATAGGAATTGTTCTGCCGGCAAGTCGGTATCTTCCGCCAATCCCTCAAAAGTTAATAATGCACCATCCCTATATAAGTCGCCCAGTGTGTCTATACCTGCTGCATGCCAGTGTGTAAGAGCTTCCTCAGAAGTGCCCAACCTCCCCCTAGGCGTCTCCAATAGTCGTAGTATCGGAGCATATGGGATTTTCGTGCGAGTGAGATGCAAGCTCCTCCTGTAGCACTTATGCGCCAGCCCCAAGTGTAATTGGGATGGCCTTGGGAGCTTGGCAGCAGGATGGAATAAGTGATCGATTTGGGATTGGGTCCATGACTGTTGCGAGGTTGTCGTGTCTTCTAAACTCTTGCCACTGAGCCACTTCGTCACCCATTGTAGCTGGGCCGCTATATAGTACAGCTCCATGTTGGGGACAGCCAACCCTCCCTGACTGGTCTGATTTCCACAGTGCAACTCGGGGTCTGCCTTTGTCCATATTAAGTCTCGGAATAGGCGCTCCAGCTCTTGGAAGACCTTAGTTGGGACATAGATCGGGAGATTTGAAAAGTAGTATAATAATTTGGGAAGGACAATCATCTTCAGCAGGGTAATGCGGCTCATAACATTCAGTGGGAGTGACTTCCAAAATTGTACTTGGGCCCTAACAGCCAAAATTGCTCTCATCGAATTACCCTCCAGCAAATCATCAGGCGTCCGATATATGAAGACACCAACATAGCGGAAGGTGGTGGGGTACCATGGAAGAAGTGAGCCATTAAGGAGCACATCTGTTTCAACCGTGTCTACACTAAAGGGATAAAACCCCAACTTGGCCCGGTTAACCCGAAGACCCGACATCTCTTCAAAGGCCCTGAGCGTGTCTGCTATGGACGTTGGAATGTCAGTAATGTCTCGTACATACAATAGCATATCGTCAGCATATAGAGAAACAGCATGCATCCCATCCCCTAACTGGATTCCCCACGCCTCTCAACCACCGTGAAGCAGCATGGCCATTGGCTCCATGGCTAGAGAAAAGAGCAGCGGGGGCAGAGGGCACCCCTGGCGTGTCCCTTGCCTCACTCTAATAGGGTCTGATACAAGTCTACCGGTTCGGATTCGTACAGTGGGTTGCTGGTATAGCAGTTGAACCATACTCAAGAAGTGATCACTTAGCTCGTATTTGTTCAGAACTGCCGCCAGTTAGGGCCATTCCAGAGAATCAAAGGCCTTCTCCAGGTCCAATACCAGGCAGCCAGAGCGGGGCCTTCTATGTTGCACGTACTGCTGCAACTGGAAGAACCTGCGGATGTTGAGGCAAGTACTCCTGGCGGGGACAAAACCGTTCTTGTCAGGGTGCACCAGTGTTTTCACTAAGTGTGAAAGACGCTTAGCAAGTAGTGATGCGAAAATCTTGTAATCAGTGTTGAGAAGTGCCAGTGGGCGATAGGAACCCAGAAATGCAGAATTTTTGTTAGGTTTAAGGAGGGACACCAGCAGGGCTTAGTTTTGTGTGCCAGTAAGTGTGGAGTCATCTATCGCGGTCTCATATACTTTCAGCAGCTGCGGTACTAATATATGCGCATAAGCCTTGTAAAATTCAGTCGTCAGTCCATCCGGTCCTGGTGACTTCCCGTTGGACAATGAGAATATGCAGTCCCGAACTTCCTCCAAAAGGAGAGGATCATTCAGTCCCTCACTTTGGGCGCGCGTAGGTTCCGGCAGGTCTATCCCCTCAAGATAGAGCTGTAGCTCCAGGGGTGTAGCCTGGGCACGAGATTTGTACAAGTCCCGGTAATGTGCCACAAACTCACCATGTATGTCCCGTAGATTTAACGCTATGCCCCCGTTCGACATGCATACAGATGTGACAAGTGTCGATGACTCATCTTGGCGTATGAGCCACATGAGCGGTTTACCTGCTTTGTCCCCCAAGTGGTGCGTCTGTGCCGAATGTGCGGCATAATTAAGGCACCGCAACTATTCTAACAACCATGCATGCTCCTCCCTGTGGCAGTCTAGTTGTCTTTGGGACCCCTCAGTTGCTTCTTGCTTGCTAGATGCCAGCTTTCTTTTAAAAGTGGTGAGTTCCTTCTCCAGTTGTACTCTTATACCCGCCTGTACACCCAAACAGTGCCCTCTTATGACTACCTTGAGAGCATCCCACTTCAACAGTGGCGACGAAGTTGTGCTCGCATTCTCATCAGAGTATTGAGTTATGGTGGTTGCTAATAAATCCCAGAAGGGTGCATCGAGTAGGACATCCGGTTGGAGGCGCTACACAGGGATCGGGGGTACTATGTCCTCCCACTGCAGCTCCACCACGGGTGGGTTATGATCTGAGTGTGTCCGCCCCATATAATATGACCCAGAGACACACAGTAGAAGATCATGAAGTTGGAGACTTCCTATAGCCGCTAAATATCCTCGAGGTCAGGGTTTGAGAGCTACAACGGGGATCCCTGAAAACTCATTTTCATTGATGCAATTAGGAGCTTCATCCAGGTTATTGCATGAGGTAGTTTAATGCAGTATTTTTTCGGGTAACAAGAGATCTAACCAGGGCCGGACTGGGCATAGCGGGCACCGGGCGTTTCCCCGGTGGTCCGCCAAGGTGGGGGCTGGTTTTAGACCCTTGGGAGGCCGTTTTTGTTACCAGGGGCCGATTAGCCGCAATATTGGCCCCCAGCAAGAAAAATGGTTTCAAGCTTTCTGCAAACACTGCCCCCCCCCCCCCCCCCACCGTTTTGGTGATAAAAGCTACCATTCTAATCAGTCCTGTGGTATTCAATGGTATAACTAGTAGTAATGCATGTGTCACCAGCGGTTAATTTATGCCAGACTGTAATCTGCCAGTGTGGTTTTTAATGTCAAGGGGCATTTTTCCTTCTGGGTTTGTAATAATTTACTTTAATATTTCCCATGCATCCTCAGCTTTAGAAAACCACTGACATCAAGATCAGCTATTTCTGAATAGACCCTTTCCACTGGAATATGAGGGGGCAAAATGGTTGCCAGTATGAGACAAATCTAAAAATAAAAAATAAATGTTATATGGAGTACAGCATAGTTCATGTGCTCTAAATAGTACCTCATATTGGCCCAGGTAGTGCACAAATGTAAATTTTGTGCTTGATTTTATTGTTGGACACATTGGAAGGAGAGCACCTATAGTGTTGCTATATTTCTATACTGCCGTTTTCTGTACCACAAGCCAACAGCCGGTAGACAAATAGAGCACAAAAAGCATTAAAAAAAAGAGTGCAGGGGTGTGGTCTAACCGGCAATGTGGTAGGATGTGTCTCCCGGGAGCTCCCGGCGTCCACCACCACTTTAAGCTATTTCCAGCGGAGCCTGGGGCGATCGCTACCTTCCCAGTGGTAGCCACAGACCTGTGCATCCCGGGGAGCCTTGGGTGCTCTTTCTTCACGGTTTGCAGCGAAGGCAGGGACCGGCGGCGCGGGGACGGCGAAGGCCATCTTACAGAGCCTGCCCGGAGACCCGTCCGGCTGCCCGCTGTTCCCGGAGGGGTCGCTGTCTCCAGAGGCGCGCTCCCCCGCTGGCGGTGTACGGGCTGGGGCGCTCCTGTGGCGTGACCGACCGGTGGGCTTGCTGCTCCTGGTCTTCGGACCCCTGCGACCCTCGGAGCTGAAGAGCCCGTGAGCCGCCATCTAGTGTGCCCCGCACGGGGGCTCGTCCTGCTTCCCGCTTACTGCTGGCATTCAGGGGGTTCCTGATTCCTGCGGCATGGGCTTCCCCCCATTGGTGATAGCGGTGAGTCTGGAGACTGGTGTGACCCCGAGGTGATGGCGGTGGCGGGACTACTGCTGCTGGGGCCCTGATGTGACCCCTGGTGCTGGCGAGGCCCCCCTGTCCGATGGAGCGGCCCCACGCGTGACAGCCCTGTGAGGAACAGGTGGCCCCCCCACCCTGCCTGGGGGAATCCGAGATGAGGAGAGCAGGTGGAGGTGGTAACCCGCACTGGTGCCTGCGCTAGGTGACCTTCGGTGCCTAAGAACCTGCAAGCCGCCATTTTGTACAGTCGCTGCCTGCTGACCTTCGGTGAGTGGCGGATTCCTGCGGTGTGGGCCCCCCCTGGCGGCGGCGACGGGGCCGGCGGCGGTGATGGGCCTGCTGCTCCTGGGCCCTGGGCAAGACCTCTGGTGTTGGCGGGGCCCCCTGGCCTGTGGAACGGCCCTGTGAGGGGCGGACGACCCCCCTCTGCCCTGCCTGAGAGTCCCTTAGTCGAGGAGCGTCGGTGGAGGTAAGGGCCTACATTGGCGCCTGTGACTGGTGGTCCGGGGGCCCCTGACACTGCCGTAGGGACGGCGGTGCTGCACCACCCCGGGGAAACGAATAGAGGTGCCCATGACAGAGAGGCCCAGGTGGGTGGCGACGCAGTGACTGCTTCCCCCACGCACTCAGTCCACTCCTGCCCGGGGACCTACCACCTTTGACTCTTGTGTGTCTTGCACCCCCCCTCCTTCCTGCGACGGGACTGGGAGACCTGCGCCCCAGTCCCCTATAGCCTGGGGAACTTGAAGCCCATCTGTGCAGTGCCGGGAGCGATCTACCTGCGGTGGGGCCCCCATCTTGTATGCACCCTCTGGAGGAACCTGCTACTGCGATTTCGCTGCGGGACTCCCTGGCGACTCGTGATTGGGTTGACAGGAGTCCTGGAACACGGCGCTGCAGGGAGGGGGTCGAGAGGACTCTTTGCCATGACTTGGATATCACCTTCAGCTGCGCCGGGAGGTCACTGACTTGGGAGACTGTGTGGACGGCCTGGAGAAGACAGTTGATGCCCGCACTGAGGACCAAGAGCACCAGTGGCAACACCTGGCGGCTCTGGAGGAGCAAAACATAGAGCTGCATGTCAAGCAGGAAGATCTAAAGAATAGAAGCCGCCGGAACAACCTCCGCATCTGCGGAGTGCCTCTCGGAGAAGAAGGGAAGGATATCCAGACCTACATTGCGCAGCTCCTCCATGAGGACTGGGGAGACGACGATGCCTCACCACCGGCCCTAGATCCCGCCCATCGGGTCTCCGGGCCACCGGGGCGCCCGGGGCTCCTTCCGGATATCCTGACGAGGGTCCATTTCTTTACGGAGAAGGAGGCCATCTTGCGGGCAGCGCGGAGCAAGCCGGACCTTACTTATAGGAGCCATAAAATTCAAATTTTCCAAGACCTGGCACCCAACACCCTCCAGCGGCGGCGAGCCTTCAAGCTGGTGACAGAAAAGCTGCGGGAAATGGGCATCGCCTACCAATGAGGCCACCCCTTTGCCCCTATCTTCCAGTGGGAGACCAAGCGGAAAGTCGTGAGGAAATTCGCTGAGGCGGCGCAGCTCCTGCAACTACCGACATCGCCGCCGGCGAGTCCGGTTTGCCCACGAAGGCAGGAGCGTATCCCTGCCAAAACGACCTGGACCACGGTCCACCGGCATCGACGCTCTCCTCGTATAGATGAGCAGTCTGCCTCCCAGTCTAAGCAGGACATTATTGCTCACATCAAGTCCCTGGAGGGAGACCGAGAGGAGGCTACATCCCGCCCGCCAACCTCGTGACCTTGCTGGAGGGCGTTCATGATAACTCACGGCACACATATCCATGGAGCAGGCGCTCTCCCCCCTTGGCCTCAAGGTGTAACTGCGGATGACTGCCCTACCCGGTTTTGCACCCCGGCTCCTTTCTTTTGGGTGGGCGACGCTGGGGCTCCTCCCCATGATGACCTCGAAGCCGACTACGCCCCTACCCCTGGTGATCCCTGAGGGAGTGACATCCCTGGGCATATCCGAACCCTCGGGTGTAGGAAGCCCGATGGCGGGATAAGCTGGACTTGGCCCTCTTGGCCACTGTTGGATCGTACATTTTTCCTCTTGTCTCTCTCTCCTTTCCGCCTCTCATTGCTTCCCTTCCTTTTCTCTCCTCTCCTCTCCACCTGTGTGGGGTGGGGGGCTGTGCAGCGGTGGCGCTTGGCCCGGGGTGCACTGGCGAACAGTGTTTTTGATGGTAAGCGGCTACGAGGCGGGGTGGAGGGGCGCAGGCGGCTCACACTAGGACTCCACTATGACTGCCCCCTACCTAGTCCCCTAAAGGTCCTGATGCTTAACATCAAAGGCCTGAACTCCCCCAATAAGAGGCGACAGACCTGGCGATACCTCCTGCAGCAGAACCCTGACATCATATTTCTCCAAGAGACCCATCTTCTGCAGGCAGATGCTGGGCGCATGGCGCACCCCAGATACCCCCTCCAATTTTGGGCTGCGGCAATCACTGAGACAGCAGGTGTGGCGATACTGTGCAGAACTGGCATCAGGCGGGGGGACCCCAAGCCCTTCAGGAGTGAGGATGGGCGCTTCCTCAGGGTAAGTGTGAACATTGGCCGGCGCACCTTCACTTTATGTAATGTGTACGCACCCAATCAGATGCAGGATCGGTACCTGTGCACGCTTTTAAAAACGCATGTCCCGCGGGGAGACCCTTCCTTGATACTGGGGGGGATTTTAACTTAGTTTGGGATCTGGGTATAGATCATAGCGATACCTCGGCCTGCAGTTCTGGGGCCATGTCCTCTGCGCTGCGTGCCCAGATCACAGAACTGGGGCTCTTCGATGTATGGCGCTACCGCTCCCCGGGACTAACGGACTACTCGTTCTATTCCCATGCCCACGGCTCGTACACCCGCATCGACTATTTCTTTATTTCCCATGCTCTGCTGAGGGACGTGTTGGGAGCCTCCATATCTGCCATCTCGCTATCGAACCATGCGCACGTTGAATTGCTATTGCAGGACCCGGCCGTCTACCCCGCTCGAGAGGCGCGGTGGCGTTTGCCGCCGGGCATCCTTCGGGGCGCGGCCGACGTAGATAGCATCAAAGAGGCCATATACTCCTACTGCGCTAGTAATGGCCTGCCGGAGACACCCTTCCCTGTCGTCTGGGACGCCTTCAAGGCAACGATACGGGGATATATCACCACCCTCTCGATTGCACGGACGCGCGCGGCCAGAGCCCTGGAAGATAGTCTTGAGCAGGACATAAAACGGGAGGAACAGCGGGATCATAATAGCACCTCTGCTGCGTCTAGACGGCGGCTCGCCAATCTCAGAGGGCAGCTCCGGCTCTTGCGTACCAACAAGGTGGAGTCCTCCCTGTCGGCCTTGAAGCAGAAATACTTCGAAGGTGGAGACATGGTGGGCAGCCTATTGGCGACGCGCCTGAGGGCGCGGGCTGCCAAGGCCCATATAGCCAATGTCCAGCTCCCTGGTGGGACGAGAGCCGTCTCCGAGACGGATAAATGCGAGGCGTTCCGAGCCTACTACACCGCACTTTATCAGGAGGAACCGCTAGACCCAGATGCCGTGGCGGACGTCCTGAATGCCTACATGGAGACACCGCTACACCCGTGCCATGCGATGGCCTTGGACAGCCCAATCGCCCAGGAGGAGATAGCGGCCTCCATATGGGATCTCCCCCTCGGGAAAACTCCAGGGCCGGATGGTCTACCTCTATCTTTTTACCATATGTTCCAGTCGCAGCTCGGACCCCATCTCTTGCGGCTGTTCAACTCGTTTACCGATGCGATGGGACCGTCTCGTGACATGGGAATGGCAGAGATAGCGCTGATTCTGAAACCGGGGAAGGACCCTGCGAAGTGCACCTCGTATCGCCCCATGGCTTTGCTGAACACCGATTTTAAGATCTACACCAAGATCCTGGCGAAGCGTCTGGACCCCCACATGCCGGGTCTTGTGGACCCGGATCAAGTCGGCTTCACTCATAATCGGCAGGGAGCGGACAACGTGCGCAAAATAGCTCACCTGGTGGGAAGGCGCGTCATTGGAATATTCCGGCTTGCATTCTTTCGCTGGACGCGAAGAAGGCATTTGAACGGGTGGGCTGGACCTTCTTGCGGGCGATCCTTGGTAAGCTTGGACTGGGCCCGGGCATGATCACTAGGATCATGGCACCATATCTCGCCTCGCAGGCCCGGATTCGGGTCAAAGGGCAGCTCTCGGTGCCATTCCCCATCCGCAGGGGCACCCGGCAGGGGTGCCCCCTATCGCCCTTGCTCTTCGCCCAGGTGGTGGAACCGCTGGCTGCAATGATCCGTCGGGCACCCGACATACATGGTATCTCCATGGGGGGTTGCGAGAACAAGGTGGCTCTGTTCGCTGATGATCTTATTTTATTTTATTTTATTTTCAAGAGTTTTATATAGCGCTGGCTAGACCCGGAGGTATCAGAGCGCTTTACATGTACATCAGATCATAGTTACAGCTTACATCATAACTAGGTTACATAGTTCTTAGAGCATGGCCACATAGTTACTGGTAAGGTCGAGATAAACAATAAGCACAAATACGTAAGGGGAGAAGCAGGCAAGGTGAGAGATTCAGGAGAGGGGGGTTGGAGCAGGGGAAGTAGACAGATAATGAAGGCGGGAAAGAGGAGGTTAGGGTGAGAGACACAGCATGGGAAGAGGAGGGGAAGGGTCACTGGTACACAAACCGGTAGACGAGTCAAGGCAACGTCCAAAGTTCAGTATGCTGTGATCCCAGGGGAAGTGGTATCACTTCCCTATCTCTGTTGCGAGAGGCTCCCTTTGCGCAGTGGACTCTCTCAGAGAGGTCTCTGAGACTCCAAGGCCTATATACTGGATCCTTCCCCAGAAAGGGGAGAGGGAGTGCTTTGGCAAGGGGTGCCATACCATACCTCAAGTGTGAGTGGCTCCCTTGGCGCAGTGGACTCACTCAGCGGGTTCACTGAGACTCCAGAGTATAAATATTGGATCTTTCCCCAACAAGAGGAGAAGGAGTGCTTAGTCAAAGGGCACAAAGGACAGGGGGCTAGGCAGAGTAGCAGGCAAGGGGAGAGAATTCGGGGGAGAGGGGATAGGAGCTAGGGACGAGACAATGAGGAGAGACGAAAAGAAGTCTGTCTAAAGACCGACTGGGTAGGTGACGACCAAGGAGGAAATCCACGGCCCATCTCCCCTATAGCTAAACTAAGTAGCTCCATCGGGCGTCAAACAAAATAGTTCAGTCTCAATACATTAAGAGAGGAAGGAAGGAGAGACATGAATGGGGGGCGGATGCGGTAGGAGACTGCAGGAGAGATGAAAGGAAGTGCAACAATGTGGTTCAACAATATATAGGAAAAGATCAAACAAGAAAACATTATATCAAACAGCCAGCAATACAATTAGGGGAGGAGAGAGAGGAGCGAGAAAGTAGGGGGGGGAAGGGAGGAGGGAAAGTGAGGTTGGCTAGACCCAAAGGTATCAGAGCACTATACATGAGGATCAACAATGTATCAGACAAGATCAACAATTACACAATACATCAAGAATAATACGCAATACATTAGGAGAGGAGAGAAAGGAGAGAGAAAAGCATTGGAGGGGGCGGGGGAGGTGGGAAAGGGAGGAAAGAGAGAAAAGACAACAAGGAGAGACAGGAGGAAGTCTGTCTAAAGACCGACTGGGTAGGTGACGACCAAGGAGGGAATCCACGGTCCATCTCCCCTATAGCTAAGCCATGTAGCTCCATCGGGCATCAGACAAAGCCCAGTGACATCAAGGAGAATGTTAAGCCCGAAGTGCGGATGCAAACTATCAAGGGGTCACCTGCTGGAGAGTTCAGATGTGTGGTATCGCCGCCCTGTGGAATGAGGAGGCCAGTAGCAGAAACCCACTATTTGTGAAGGTCAAGAGTGAGGGGATGACTCCAGATAAGGCTGCACAGCAGGATCATTAATTGCAGGAGCTGTGCCATGGTCCTCCCCACTGACACAACCCAGGAACTTCAGTGCAGTAATTCACCTGTGGAAAGGCCTTGACAGTAAGCCCATCCCAGATCTTTCTGCATTACCACTGGATCAGGTCTACAGGATCGGACTCCCAGGACGGCATCTGAGCATCCACAAAATGGCTGCCTTGCAGCTTCCACCATGGTATTCCCAGCTGCTGCAGATATAGTAAGCCGGTATTACCCAAGCAAGATAGGGTGCAGGATATACAGTTCAAAATGCTTTTATGCGGACAGAAGTGAAGAGGACACAGTTCACTTTAAATTGCTCACTGTTGCGATGGTGCAGCGATGGAGGCAGCCGCGATGTTGTATCTCCACTGGCCCTCCCAGCAGCAATATAAGGTAACTTGCGGGCTGGAGACTCAAAAAAGCAAGGGGGGGCATCCAGGGGACCACAGGATCTCCTGACCGGGCCCAGGTAGACCAGGTAAGACTCCGCTTGTTTTCCTCTTGCCGCCGTGCCAGCCCCGATACTGCCCAACCCCCACCAGCAGCAGCCAGACGTTTCTTCGCGGCACACGCTTATGGGCAATCTCACCCCCAGCAAAGGAACCATGCAGCAGTCAGGTGCGGGAGATTAGCCGATCGCAGCACTCGAGTCCACACATCAGGCCCGGAGGTCCGATCGATGTGGAATAGCGGGAGCCACCATTAGAGCGTGTCCTCCGCGTCGCAGTTGTAGGCGCCCAAAAGCCCGATCCGAAAACCGCCAGATCCCTCAAATAACCTTTCTGCCCGCATCCACCGCTGACAGTAGCGGTCTCCGCTCCAATTGCTTACAGGTCAGCCCCGGGCAGGCAGATGAGTCAGCTCCAGCCTGTTGGGATTTTCAATCGGGAGGGTGGTTGAATTTACAATCAGGCAGGCGTCGGACCTGGAGCGAGGGCCATTTTCAAATGCTCACAGGTCAACCCGGGGCAGGCAGGTGAGTCAGCTCCAGCCTGTCGGGATTTTTAATCGGGCGGACGGGTTGAATTTACAATCAGGCGGGCGTCGGACCTGGAGCGAGGGCCATTTTCAATTGCTCACAGGTCAACCCCAGGCAGGCAGGCGAGTCAGCTCCTCACCCCTACCCGTCCCAGTGAGTCTCTGCCGGCACTCCACTCTGCACTGACCCTTTTCGAGCGGGCCTCCGGCCTTAAGATTAATCACAGCAAATCTTGGGCCCTCAACCTCACCATTCCGGAGGCAGAACTCCCCCACCTTAAGCAGTTGGCGCCATACCAGTGGGCCACCCATGGCATCCGTTACCTCGGATTGCAGATAACCCCTTCCCTGGACACGTGGACGCAAGTCAACTGGCGGGAATGTCGGCGGTCGGTCCTGGAGGATCTGCGGCAGTGGAGGCCCCTAGTGCTGACATGGCTGGGCAGGCTCAACGCTGTAAAAATTTGAATTCCCTAAAATCCTGTACCTATTTCAGTGTCTTCCCACGCCCATCCCACTCCGTTACATTTGCGACCTCCAGCCTGCCCTCACAACCTTTATCTGGGGCTTAAAGAGGCCCCGATTCTCCCAGAAACTGTTAATGACAACGCGGGACAGGGGGGACTAGCATGCCCCGATTTATTGGACTACTACTGGGCCTCGCATCTCCGCTTTGTGGTGGAGTGGGGAGTGACGGAGAGTGAAAAGGGATGGCTCCACATGGACCGGGCCGTGACGGGCGAACCATTTGGGACCTGCCTGGCATCAGCGGGCGGCGCGCTCCAAGAGCGCCTACCTGGAGGTCCCTACGAGGACGGTGCTTGACATCTGGGACAAGGTAGCTGTGTGCAGAGGCCTCATGACCTTTCCCTCGCCGCACACCCCGATAGAGCGGAACCCGTCTTTTCCACCGGCGCACCAGTCGCGAGCCTTTGCCAAGTGGACGCAGGGGGACTGCAAGGTGGTTACAGATTTATTCGAGGAGGGCAAACTTAAGTCCTTCGCTCAATGTGGAGACGAGTTCTGTGTCCCATCGACGGTGCAGCTACAGTATACCCAGCTGCGACATTGGGTGACCGCAGATGCAATGTACCAGGCGGCCACGCGCGCCTTCACCCCCTTCGAGCGGCTGGCCTGTCACCCCATCGAATCAAAAGGGCTGGTTTCTCAAATCTACCAGATCCTCCAACACCCGCAAACGCCGGCTTCCCACCCTTACCAGGACAGATGGCAGGCGCTGTCGGACGCGGACATTACTCCTGCGCAATGGCATAGGCTTTGGCTGGACATCCCCAAAGTATACCGTAGCATCCCGCAGCGGGAAAATGCCTATAAATTAATGACCCAATGGTATTACACTCCCCAGCGCCTTCACAAGATGTTTCCTAATTTCTCGCCCCTGTGCTGGCGGTGCCGATCTGCAACAGGGGATCTCATTCATATCTGGTGGGCGTGCCCGGCGCTGACTCTATTCTGGAAGGAGGTCCTTAGCCACATCGGGGGGATACTGGGATTCCCTCTGCCTGAACTCACAAGCACCATCCTGCTGGGTGTCAAGCCTGCTACTCTAAAGGCCCTGACCAGGAGTGATTGGATCCTGACGCTCCAAATGCTGGGGGCTGCCAAACAGCTTATAGCCTTGTACTGGAAAAAACCCGAAGCTCCTCCAATCGCGGCCTGGTTCGTGCGCCTCTGGAATGTCCTTACAATGGAGCTTTTCACAGCCCGGCTGCAAGCACCCGCTAACCGCCTCAAAGCTGTATGGCAGCCCCTAGTCAAATACCTTTGTGCAGTTGAACAGGCGCGCTACATGCCCACCAAACTTAGGATGCTGAGATTGTTTGAGGACGCTATTGTCTTCCCTGACCCGAGCAGATTGCTTCCATGACTGCCCCCCTACGCTGCGCCCCAATGCTGCTACCAATAGATTAGAATCTCGGCCTTCCTTTCCCGCACGCACTGTTTCTGTTCTTGCTCTCCTATCCTTCCTCCTTTTCTTACTTAGTTCCCTTTGTCTGCTCCCCCTCTTGCTATCACTGTCTTTTTTTGGGGCCCTGGTGCCCCGTTGGATTGATTGTTACATGCGGGCCTGTTGCCCGTCTATCGCATAGACGGGCCCTCTGGGTCTTGCCACTCCACAGGTCTAGCTGATGCGGTACCCTGCAACTTGATCGCGGCCGGCCCCTCTGGGGTTGTAGGCGCAACGCTGTGTATGATTTATCTTCCCCCTGGAATTCATTGTCACCTGATATGCCTTCCTACCACGCGGCCGGCCCTAAATAGGGTTATAGGCTTAACGCTGTGTACCTGATACCCCTGTGGAGTGTGGCTTTTTTTCCTTTGATGAAAATAAAAAAGATTTGAAACCAAAAAAAAGAGTGCAAAACAGGCACAAAAAAAGTTTGCACCTGCCTCTAATTTTACACTACTGACTAAGGGCCTGATTACGAGTGTGGTGGTGAGGGACCAGGCTGCCATTCCAGTGCATGCCCGACTTCTACGCTACCAAACTTGACCCCTGGCTGGACGCCAGATTAGGAGTTGTCTACTGGTCTAGTGGGCGGTCCTTTGGCCGTTCCATAGCAGTGCCTATTAGAAAGGCATCGCAATGTTCGCGCTAAAGTCTGCTTGGCATGGACTGTGAAGGCCATGCTGTGTAGGAACAGGGGCTGCATGCACACAGGAGTGCACACCATGTACCCCCCTGCATGCATCCCCAGGCCTTGGGGCAACAGGAGGCCCTGAAGGCTCCCCTTAGTTTCCTCACTGCCACTCTTTTCATGGCAGACTCACCACCATGAAAAGGGTGGATGTGAGGAAGCTCATAATATGCTTGGTGGTATCACTGCAGCATGAACACACAAAAACCCGGTCTCTAAGGCAAGTCATTTACAAACGTAGTGTATATATCACTCCGGTTTTCTACTCTACAAAGTGTGTATATCACTTCAGTTTTCTACTCTGCAAATACTCCTCTTTATTTCATATATGGTAGTTTGCAACACCTTTTTTGCCTTTCATTTAAAAACCTTTTTCAACAGTCTTCGAGAAGGCAAATAGTGACTGAAATATAGCTTACACAATTCTCAATACATTCAGTACACCAATATTTTTCTGAATAAGCAGAAAGCACCAAATACTGTGAAAAAAAGTGCGGAGTACAAAATGACTCCTCTCAGGTGCACCACCAACGGGGTAACTGGTAGGTACTCACCAGATAAGCCCACTATTCTCATCATCGGTGGTCATTTTGTCACAAAAGAAAAAGAAAAAGTGTCCAAACCAAGAAATAAAGCAATAAACTGTGTAGGTGCAGAGGAGTGACAAATAGTCGCACTCCACGTTGTGACAAAAAGTGATTAAAATTGGCAGACACACTTTTGTCGCAATCACTTTATTATTCACTAAGTGTGACCTGTCAAATTACAAATAGGCTGGTTGCTATCCATGCATACCAATACTAGATGCCAACATGTTTCTTTGCCACACAATTTTTGGCAAGTTCTTCAGGGCCAGACACTTCGTCACAGCACCAGTGTTGGACACACCATTCAAGTAGACCTCAATCAGCTTCTGTCTCTCATACCAGCTTATGAGGTAAAACTGTAGTGGACAAACTCCTCATGTAAGTCCACCTTTCTGATTGACCCTTCAGTCGTTGTTTCAATCAACTGGGGCCTCACGTAGCGTGGCGTCTCCTCCTGCGGCACCCCCAGCATATTGGGGTCTCACACCGCTTTTTTCCATCCTCCCCAGGTGCTTTCATTCACGGCACCCGCCGACACTATATATATCGCTTTTTCGCCGACTCTCTATCCCGGCGCATTTTTTCGTCATAGGGCGAAGGAGTCGTGGCCACTACCTCCGCCGTGGCTCCCATCGAGGTTGACCCACGGGTCTCTTCAGGCTTTCTGCCTTTCCATTTTCCAAACGTTGCCCAGAACTTATGCGCACCTATGCTGTCCTTGCACCTTTAATGGACATGACTCGACTCCATCTTTTGAGGTCACCCGAATATTGATTACTAGTACGTTTTGGAATACTTTCATCTATACCGAGAAGCTCATTTAAGCTCTGTTTGGAACCCTGTTAAGACACTCGGATGGTCTTATGATATCGACCGGAACTGCTTGGGTCTCAGAGTTCTCTCTTTGAAAAGTTGTTTGGATTCATCACAGACCCCGTAAAGTGTTATGCTCTACATTCTGATCGTTCTTTGAGTATATTCGCTGGATTTTGCTACTGGTAGCAAATTACCTATTAATCCTGTGAAATCTCTCAGTGGTCCAGCCTTTGTGGACCCCCTGAATACCCACCTTCAGCCCTTGATGCTACTAGGACCGCTCTCCTCGTATCTTGTGTCAGACGTCCTTCACTGCGTCTGCCTTGTTTTTCCATCTCAAGTGCGCCCTGATGAAGGAAGCCTGTATTGGCACTTGTCCGAAACGCGCGTCGGCGCTTTTGTGTGTGATGATACGTATGTGAATGTTTGTGCATGAATCTGACTGTACATTAGGTGTGTTTGAGTGTATGAGTGAATGGATTTTGTGCCCTCTTTCTGAATTACTGTTGCGTGTCCTAGTTTTTATATTGTATTTTTGTATATGATTCTAAAACTCTACAGACATTATTTTATTGTCTAAATGAAACTAATTTTCTATAAAAACAATGTATATATAACAAATTTAAAATAAAAGAAGTTCTCTCTGAATACATTTGTTTTCTCTGTGGTGGTGTGGGTCAGCTGAATGTTTGATTAGATTGCCCCTATAATTAGGGAACACCCTTTTCAATGTCTTTGCTCTAGTATTCTCGCCCTGGCGGGTTGTTCCCCTTTTGGTATATATTCATAGTTTCAGGGCCCCTCTGTTGTTTTTCGATTGTCTCACACCGCTGCAACACCGCCAAGGGATCACAGATTTCTGGCAGTTGCAGAGGTCCTTTGGTGATCCGTTCACCAAACTCATAATAGGGGTATCAGACTGCCAGTGATGCGGTGCCCACACCACCACTGTGGCTATGGCAGTCCATCAGACTGCTGTAGTCATAATCTGGCCCTAAAAGTGTTGTACAAAAACTTTGAGGGAACCCACACAATTGTTATGCACACTAGTGGTTTCTGTCCTTCTGTGCTACAGGCGTGAACTTTACAAAGTCTCATGCGCATATAGCAGACTTTTATTTTTGCCTTTGTGCAATTATCATTGGTCACAAGCTTGCAAAAAGTAGAAATGTGAGTAGTAGTGCACTCAGCGACTAGACTTATCACCATCTTTTGTAATTTGACCACATCATCCTCATTCTGAGTGACTGCCAATGAAAAACAATCAGGGCAAAGATCTACTTTGCTGCCTTACCTATATATACTTCTGCACAAACACCACTCAAACTATAAGTGATATTAAGAATACTTTTCTACCACTTTCGCTAGCCTATAATTTCCTTGCAGTTTTTTTTTACCTATTGTGTTTCTTTATTTTTTAAATATTTAATTGAATTTATTTTTCTTCCTGTATGATCATCTTTTTGGCTCTTACGGTCTCTGATAGAGTTTTATACATTTCAAAAATGAACTGCAAGTAAATTGCCCAGTGAGAGTGATTGATAAGCCTTTAAAATAAATAAATAATAAAAATAATCTGTAGAAGTTCAAGAATCGTGGGTCAGTTATTCGCTCAACAATTTAAATATCTTATTGATCAAATGACCATTGTTTTGTAGGATGCAAGCTTAATCCACAAGTAATGTTCAGACATAAATGTCTCTGGCAAGTAAGTAACAAGCGTGGATTGGAATAGAACGTACTATCTTTAAATGTATATATCCCGAAAGCGAAATGGACAATTAAAAAAAAACTTTTAGTCCAGCATCCAATCACAAAGAGATTATCCTAGATACAGCTTGGGACATATTAATTTGGCAAGGACAAATCATTTTGCTTAAACCTTACACAGAACTTGTTGACAGTCACTGAACAGGAGTCACATTTTTTTTCTTTTTCCTTTCTTTGCGTTTCTTTCTGAAGCAGGGCCGGACTGGCCATAGCAGGCATCGGGCATTTACCAGGGAGACTGGAAGGGTGGGGGCCGGTTTTGCAGCAGTGGGGCTGTTTTTTTTGTTACTTTGGTCGGTTTTGCAGCGGTGCTGCAATATAGGCCTCCTGTACCAAAAGGAGAAGTGATTCACACTTACGCAACACCCCCTTCCCCCCTCCCCCCACCCCCACCAGGGACTGGTCCTACACAATTGTCAGGGCTGCTTTGGGCTCCCAATCGGGCCCTGTTCTGAAGCAAGGTGTAGACAAAAATATATAATTGAATGCTTGCATTTCTCACCCGCGGCACATCCGCAGAACCTTTTTATCACGTCCTCACAGATCGTCGCGTGATATTGCCTCAAGGTAATGCGCTATTTCTGTGCCTGGGAAACTGCATTGGTGGCAGCAGGTGCACACTCTTCTGCTACAGCTAAAGAGGTTATTTTGGATAATAACAAATGTAAGAATTTGTATCTAAAGCGTTGCTCGTGAACTCACAACGTCTTCTGTGAGTGACTCTGTGAGAGCATCACTCAAAGGAAAATAGTATGTGCTTCCGATTTTATAAAACCCAAAGCATGCCTTGTGTGGCACAGGAAGAGTCCCTCTCCTCTTTGCGAAGGGCATCTTTATGCCCAATCTTCAGGAGGGCTTACTTTACCCAGATCTCATAGCAGTGCTTAATTTGTGCCGGTGTTTGCAGGTGGTGGGCACCAGCGCCCATATTTGGACAATGGGCCTTATTTTTCACCATAAGACTTGGACTCAGAACAAGAGAGAGAAAGGCAGGCAAGAAAGAAAGGAAGGTAACAGTGATGAAAACTGGGAGAAAATAAAAAGAAGGATTGAAAAAGAACCTGCAAGAGTGAGATAAGAGACAGGAAGTGTAGGATAGTAGAAGAAAGAACTGAGATGAATTCAAGACTAGGTAACCTTGGTGTCTGACACTCTAGCATTCGATGTTGGTTGCAGGCTCCTACACTTTTTTTTACAAAATAGTCACTGCCTTTAAAGTTTTAATTATGTGCCAAAGAATGAACAAATGACAGACCTTTTTTAAAAAAAATTGGGTATGGATTCCTGCCACAGTTTCTGCATCTGGCAAGCCTCCTGCAGTTGTCTACTGCTCTAGACACGGACTCCAAAGATAAAAGTGAGCTGAATTATTTTCTAATGTTGAGGTTCAAATCTGCTTCATCTAATTGGAAACCTTTTGTTGGGTCTTTTTTTATTTTTAGTGATATGCCAGGAAAATCTTAGTAGTTGCCGACAACGCATTATAGTTCTATTTATATTAATTGCATATTAATATTCCCATTTTAGATGTTTTGTGGTCAGCCCCCAAAGTCGTGCATGAATATGTACAAATTTGAACGAACAAATAATTACTTTCCAAACTCCACAATGCTTTTGCGACTACTTGATTCAAGGGAACAGTTCGAGGTCGTGTAACACTAAACAGTTTGCACAGGAGAGGCGCGAGGCCAAGGAGGCACCTGGCAGGTGATGCCTATTTATGACAGCGCGCGGGAGGTGTCGAAGTCACACAGCTGCCGCAGGCACTCAGATGAGATTCCAGTGTTATACAAAGCGAACGTTCACGGCTCGTCACGAGGCGAGGCACGCGGGTGTGAACGCGGGGCGGTGTCAGCGTCCCAGTTGTGCGAGAGCGCGCCACGTGGCAAGGTGTCTCCCTCATTGGAACGGAATTATAAACCACAATCTACAGGCACGAGCTGGCGTTGCACGCGCCTTTCATTTAGTTCCAAAAGGAACTCGACAATTTATGTGCCTTTCTCCTCCAAGTTCAACACCTTGTAGCTTTCAAAAATTCACATTTTCTTTGGTGTGAAGTGCATGTTTAAGGTGCCTCTTAGCTGTCACATATGTTTGTTAGCCGCGGGCTCAGAGGTGCAGGAAAGGTACTCTCTTTTTAGTATGGGGTGTTCCACACCGAAAAGGTGTCAAGTGTCAAATGTCAATGTAGACGAACATGTACAAAACCTTGGGCCTCATTTATGAAAAGTGACGCATCGCTGCGAGAAAACAGCGATGCGTCACTTTTCATTGCGCCCTCCTTGCGACCCCAATAATGCGTTATATTTACAATATGACGCATCGTTGCGCAAGGACTTACAGATACGTCAGTATTTCTGACATATCTGTAAGCGCAAAAGTGACGCATTGTTGGAGTGTGTCACAAAAGTGACGCAACTCCAGCAATGCGTCCTTTCACATGGGGAAAGCCCCATGTGAAAGGGCTTGCATCAGTGTTACGCCTGCTGTGAGGCAGGCGCAAGATTTTGACGCAACAGCGTCCTAAAAGTGACTCAGTGAAATCTCATAGATTTCACTGCGTCACTATTACGAGGCTTTTTGCGGGGGAACGCCCCCTCTGCATACATTATACCTGACGCAGGTATAATGTAGCGCAGGGGTTTACAAAGTGACGCATCTGCTTAGATGCGTCACTTTGTAAATAGTGTGCAACAGGAGGCATGTTTTACGCCACCGATGCGTCACAAAAAGTGATGCACCGGCGGCGTAAAAGTGACGCACGGCCTCATAAATGAGGCCCCCTGTTCGTGGGGATAAAAACGAATGTTCTGATTATCATTAAAGCCTTGCGCCATCGGAACGTCACTTTTTGTGACGTTCCATGGCGCAGAAGCCTCCGTGATATTTATCAGGCAGCACTAAGCTACTTTTTTTTAAATTAATGCTGCCTGATAAACATGAGTCCCTTTAATGCAGTGTTCTGCGTTAAAGGGGCGTGCAATGGGTGTTGATGGGGGTGTTCCCAGCAACAACCATGGCCTTTTGACACTGCCCCAGATTTACGAGAAATCGTTAATCTGAGGCAGCGCCAAAAGCTTATGCCTCCCCAGGGAGGCGTAAGGGAGGCGCAACGGGGAGAAATATCTTTATTTCTCCTTGTTTTTTCCTTTTTCTTTGTGTGCTGCATTCTGAAGCTCACATGGAAAGAGGAAAAGCCTCTTGTGATTATTTTCGTACAGAAAGGCTTCCCTTCCTGTACAAAAATAATCAATCCCGCAACGCAGGCACCCTTGCACCATTGTGCAAAGGTGCCTGCGTTGGCACAGGCAGCCCATTGTGCGCCGGCGCAGGGGAAAAGGACAGGAATGCGCCGTATCTTATAGATACGGCGCATTCCTGCCCTTTTCTTTTGATGTAGGGAAGTGCAGCAGGAAGGCCTGCTGCACTTCCCTACGGCAAAACCTCATAAATGAGGGCCAAAGAATACATCTATGGCAGTCACAGAAATAAATTACCTTTTAAATAAATTAGAAATTGAATTATTTATTTACAGTCATCCACTTTGGTGAGCTTTGGTGAGCAAAGGAACAATTAATTAAACCCAGATCTTTGTGACTGAGTGTGAATGTTTGCAATGTTCAGCAGTCGGTCCATCATTTGTTTCTTTCGAGTTTGTCGCCCTAAGTAGGAAGGGTATGCCCAATTGTGTTCCACTGAATTTAAACTAGCCTGGCTGTTGAGGGGTGATGCCCCGAAACCAGTCCCAGGATGCTTGTTTCCAGTCCAGGGAGGACACAGCTTGGCAGTTCAGGATGGACTGTTCACATGAGGAGCAGGGTCAAGACTGATTTGCATATGGCTGTGTCCAAACTGAGGCAGAGTAGTGAGCAAAAGAATGATCGATTAAACCCAGATCTTTGTGACTGGGGGTGCATGTTTGCATTGTTCAGCATTCCGTCCATCATTTGTTCCTTTTGCATCTGTGGTGCAGGAAAACCAAAAGGTGGAAGAACTCTTTATAGTACACCAAACCAATGAGAGTAAAATAACTCTTTTACCTTTAACCTTGAGAAGCAAAGAAGAAACAAACATGGCATGTTTGAACCAGAACACAAACCAGAAATGTTATCTTATCTTATATTATGTTACACTGTGCTGTCTGTGCTGTTACAGTAAAAAAAGCAGATAATGTGGTTGCCTGTAAACGTGTTTCTCTTGCACTGTACTGGACCAACCTACAAGCCCAAGGAGCTGTTTTCCAAGTATTTATTTATTCTTCATTATTCCTACATGACCAAATCTGCTTCCGTTCCAGGCCCCTCCTCTTTCTCCTCTCACCTAGGTTCCCTGATTGGGTCTCTACATGGACTGGATACCTTCTGTGTACTTGTCGCTAGCGTATCATAGCATGAGGTGTTAAGTTAAGTTATGACATTTTATGTTAACAGCGTTTGTATTGAAGTAAACAAAAAAGTGATGGATGGAAAGCTTGAGTTAATCTCATTCACTGTTAATGCCTCAGGACCTCATTCCAGTCCATCATTATTTTGCTCAGCTTGCCACCTCAGTTTGGACCGGGCCATAAACATCAGTCTTGACCCTGCTCCAAGAGGAACAGTTCAGCCCAAACTGCTGGGCTAGGTCCTCCCTAAACCACAACACAAGCAACCCAAGACTGATTTCTCCCTGACTGGGCTTCATAAATTGGATGCAGTTTGGTCAAAGTGGGACCGTGAGCACAGAACCCACATCTGGCCATGCCTGTTGCTCTTAGGGTGTCGCAATGAAGTGTATGAAAAAGTGATGGATGCCACTGGTAATTACTTAGAGACATATCCTAGTCATTACATTTCACATCATGCCACCTCAGTTTGGACACAGCATGCTTAAAGCTTATTTTACAACCTTTTGTTTTTGCAGTGTTTTATGTAGAACGAAACAACCAGTAGTGAGACCGGCCCTAGTCCAGGCCCCCCCTTAACTGTAACAAAAGCAACCCAAGACTAGTTTCACCTTGATTGGAGCTCATCAGTCAGGTGTAGCTTGGTTACAGTGGCACAGTGAGCACAGGACCCAAGCCTGAGCATTTATTTATTTTATTTTGAAGGTTTTATATAGCGGGAACATCATTACGGGTATCAGATCGCTTTACAGGGAGAATATAGGAAACAAACAGGCAAACAGTACATAACATAATGATCCATACAAATCAGGAATCGTATAAAACTTCTGAACATGGCTCAAGTGAATTTATCCATGAGATGAGTTTTCACTTCCTTTTTAGGTCTCGGCTAGCGAAAGGCTGCGCTTGCGCAGTCTAGCTCCGAGACTTCATGTCTTAGAGAGTGGGGCTTAAACCCGCCCCTCTTCTCCATTGGCTGGCTTCCTAAACAGAGGCCAGCCATTGGAGGAGAGGGGCATCACTCCGTTTAAGCCCCGTCTTTTTGGGATTCGGGGGTGTGTTTTTTACTTTCTTTCTGTTTTCTTTCTCTCCTCTTCCCATTGGCTGGAATTTTACCTTCCAGCCAATGGGAAGAGAAGAGAACGAAAACCACGCCCCCAAATCCCAAAATGAGGTTGCCTTTCTCCGAGGCATTTCTGCCTCGCCTCGGGGAAACGTGGTGGTGTTCGACTACCCTCCTGACGGCTTGTTTTGCTGTCTTCCCCAGACCGCCATTTTCACAAACTAATTGCGCAGTTATCCGGGGGTAGGAGGTATCTGAGATACACCCTTGTGTCTTATACCTCCAGCCTCTAGTGCACGTTTTTAGCCTGGGAGGTAGGAGGTATCTGAGAGGCTGCCTTGCACCCCCAGCCTCTGCCAGATGTTTTAAGCTCTGCTGTTAGAGTCTGCTAATCCTTCGAGGGGGTAGGATGCAGCTGCAATGCTTCGTCCAGCCCATAGGATGTGTCTGGGCGGCTGATGGCCTCTTCTAGGCGCTATGTAATGTTCTCAGCCTTGGATGTAGTTGTTCCTGCTGTTCTGCCTGAGGCGCTCCACCTGATGCATCTCTTGTGCCCGCTCCGGACCTCTTCCTCCAGCGTCTGCTGCGGGTCCAGAGGTATGACGTCCCGCCAAGCTGCGTAGGGTCCTCTGCGCCCACCCTCTGTAGGAACGTAAACCTCAGCCCCGAGGTAGGGCGCTTCAGCCTCGGGGTCTGCCACCTCCAGCCTTTGATGGAAGTTGTGACCCCCGAATGTAGGGTGCATGAGCCGCTGCCTCGGTGCTTCTACCTCCAAACTCAGGCGGAAGTTCTCAGCCCCGGAGGAGGGATGTTTGAGTTGTTTCCTCCACCTCCAGCCTCCGTCGGATGTTCTGACCCCGGAGCCAGCAGGACAGATGACACAAATGAAGCGCTGCGGAGCCTCTGCAAGGAGGCGCTAGCTGCTGCTGGACCCGCAGCCGCCTCTGGTCGACGCCTCCACTCCACGCCCCCGCGGCAGCCCTTCCTTGTTAACCCTTCCCTCCCCGGGAGGAGTGAAGGACCGTCCCGAGGAGAGGGGGGGAGAGACAGGGAGGGGGCCGAGGGTGCGGGGCAGAGGAGCAAGGATTGGAAGCACGCGCCCCACTGTCAGTCACACTCAAACCCCATCCCGCCCAGACAAGGGGGTCTGTGGAGTGAATGAGTATGGTAATGAGGGACCTCCGGGCAAGGGGGGTGGTCTGTGGAGTGAGTATGATAATGTGAGACACAGCCCAGGCAAGGTCAACTGTAGAGTAGGTATGAATATGAGAGACCCGCTTCTGTGCACGGGGGTCTGTGGAGCAGGGACGGTAATGAGAGAGACTCACCTCTGGGCAAGTATGTTCAGTATGGTAACGAGTGACCCGCTCCCCGGCAAGGGGTCTGTGGAGTGAGTATGGTAATTAGAGACATTCGTGCAAGCGGTCTGTAGCATATGTAAGATAGTGAGAGACAGACCCCCTAAAAGAGGGTCTGTAGAATGTGTGATATAATGACAGACTCCCCTCCCCTGGTCAAGGGTATGTATGCGTGAATAATAATGACAGACGTGATAATATGAGACATCTTCTTTCTGGCAGGACGGTCTGTAGGTGAACGTATGTTTCTAGGCGCACCTGTCAAGTCAGGGAGCTGTCAGGAGCTGCCAACTAGGGAGCTGGGGCACCGGGTTCGAGTCTCGGCGTCGGCTCAGAATCATGTGATTCTGGGCAAATCACTTGATCTCCCTGTACCTAACAAAAATGAATGTGCCCTTGTGTTACGTAACTGGTGCTCATGTAAAGCGCTACAATAACTGGGGTCGAATTCGCGCTATAAAAATTAGCATAAAAGAAAAGACGCCTGTCCTTTGCATTTGAAATTCAGCTAAACTGCAATCACACAGCGCCTCTTACTTAATGCACACACCTTCCAAGCGTTCTAACCGCAGGTGACACCACGACTTCGAGCGGTGGGAACCTCCGAAAGGTGAGAGGTGGGCTCCTTCTGTCGAGCTCGGCTTTGAAGCGGAGACGGGTCGCAGACTTTCATTCGCAGCTGGCGCTCAACCCACCTGGCACCTTTCCACCTTTCACCACGAGTTAAACTCACTACAACACTCGTTCATACAACCGGAACACAATCAGAGCACTTCCGGACCCTCCTCAGGGCTACGAAGCGCTATAATGTAACAATTTATTTCGAAAGAAATGTATAGTTTCATCAGCCATAATGATAAACACGTAGTGACGCAGCACAGACTTCACACGGATGTATGGCGTTTCAACGCATGCTTTTACCACACATGCCTTTACAACGCAGGTTTTACAATGTTGGGGGGCGCTGGATAGTGAATAGTTTAATTTACTATTCCAACTCCAGTCCCCGTGGATAGTAGGGAAGGTGTTGGATAGTAAATTAAACTATTCCCTATCCTAGAGCGCCCCCCAGCGCAATGCGTTGTAATAACTTGCATTGTAAAAGTAGCGTCGTAATGGTAGTGCGTGGTAAAAGTTGCGTTGTAAAGGATGTTCCCCACTTCACACTGCATTGACAAAGATGACGTCCAATTATGACAAATGGCAAAAATATGAAATTCTCACAACACCCCCTAACCTTGAAGTGCAGCCTTTTCAGTTGTATTTTTTGTTACAGAAAATTAAAAAAAGACATCATTCCATTTTTTTCAATTTTACATCCTTATTAAGAGTTTTTGTTTTCTTTTTTTCACATAAAGTGTCTCAGGGACAGAAGTAGCGCCTAGATACCCAGCAGTGGCTTAAGCACTTTACAGCTGGTGACTGGGTGGGCAGGACAACGATGGTGGCGAGGGGCGGGAAACCTGAAGTGATAAACTCCTCAAAAATCAAACGTAGCGATTGATTGTTCGAGTGCCTGTAATGCAAGGATGCCCGCGAGTAGCCATTGTTCGTCAGACTTTGCCGAGGGTCAGACGTTGCGTTAGTAGGATAGCCAGTCTCATGGGCCCTGATGCATGGAAGGAAATTAAAACCCCCTGCCCTCACACACACACCGCGGCTGCTGTTTGAATTCTAAATTAGGAGAAACATCAGGGTTCAGCTGGCACGGCCTAGAGTCCTGGGCCCCGGTGCCACTGCACCCGCTGCACCAATGTAAACTAAGTCTTGCTTCAGCACTCAGCTCACACAGTTACCTCTAATTATGATGGAAAACCCAGAATCCACTGCTCGTAGATTACCCTTTTCACCAGGTCCCTCTGCCACTCTCCCCTCAGGGTTGTCTAATTCCCCGTCTTGTCAGACACAAGTCTCTTCTCTTCTCTTCTCTTCTGCTCTCTTCTCTTCTGCTCTCTTCTCTTCTCTTCTGCTCTCTTCTCTTCTCTTCTCTTCTCCTCTCGTCTCTTTTCTTCTCTTCTCTTCTCTTCTCTTCTCTTCTCTTCTCTTCTCTCTCTCCTTCTCTTCTTCTCTCTCACTCTCTCTTCTCCCCTCTCTCTTCTGCCCTACCCCTTCTCCCTTGTCCTCCTTTTCTCCTGTCTGTCATCGTCTCTTGTCACTCTCTCACCTCCATCTATCCCCCTTCCATATTTCCCACCCAGTACCACTTTCCTACCACCTGCCTCTTTCCACGTCTTTCCCTCACTCTATCTCTCTCTTCCTCTTTCTCCGATCTTTCCACATCCCCTCCATGTCGCCCTCTCCTCTTCTCTGCATCCGCTCTTCCCTCTCCTCCTGTACCATACCACTGTCGTAATTTCTCAACACTTCTCATCCCTAGCCTATTATGTCTCTCTCTCCATCTTTCTCTCCTCTGTTCCCTGCTTGTGATCCATTTTTTGTGCCTCTGTTCCCTGCTTGTGATCCGTTTTCGTGCCTTTGTTCCCTGCTTGTGATCCGGTTTTCGTGCCTCTGTTCCCTGATTGTGCCTCTGTCCCCTGCTTGTGATCCAGTTTTTGTGCCTCTGTTCCCTGCTTGTGATCCGGTTTTTGTGCCTCTGTTCCCTGCGTGTGATCCGGTTTTTGTGCCTCTGTTCCCTGCTTGTGCCTCTGTTCCCTGCTTGTGCCTCTGTTCCCTGCTTGTGCCTCTGTTCCCTGCTTGTGATCCGGTTTTTGTGCCTCTGTTCCCTGCTTGTGCCTCTGTTCCCTGCTTGTGATCCGGTTTTTGTGCCTCTGTTCCCTGCTTGTGATCCAGTTTTCGTGCCTCTGTTCCCTGCTTGTGATCCGGTTTTTGTGCCTCTGTTCCCTGCTTGTGATCCGGTTTTCGTGCCTCTGTTCCCTGCTTGTGATCCGGTTTTCGTGCCTCTGTTCCCTGTTCGTGCCTCTGTTCTCTGCTTGTGATCCGGTTTTTCGTGCCTCTGTTCCCTGGGGCGTTACTGGGCAGAGAGCTGTCTGTGTGTGTGGCTCTCTGTCTGTGTGTGACTCTGTGTGTGGCTTTGTGTGTGACTCTGTGTGTGGCTCTCTGTGTGTGTGTGGCTCTGTATGTGTCTCTCTGTGTGTGTGTGTGGCTCTGTCTGTGTGTGGCTCTGTTTGTGGGTCTGTCTGTGTGTGTGGCTCTGTGTGTGGCTCTGTCTGTGTGTGTGTGGCTCTGTCTGTGTGTGTGTGTGGCTCTGTCTGTGTGTGTGTGTGGCTCTGTCTGTGTGTGTGTGTGTGGCTCTGTCTGTGTGTGTGTCTGTGTGTGTGTGGCTATGCCTGTGTGTGTGTGGCTCTGTCTGTGTGTGTGTGTGTGGCTCTGTTTGTGGCTCTGTGTGTGGCTCTGTGTGTGGTTCTGTGTGTGGCTCTGTGTGTGTGTGGCTCTGTGTGTGTGTGTGGCTCTGTGTGTGTGTGGCTTTGTGTGTGTGTCGCTCTGTGTGTGTGTGTGGCTGTGTGTGTGTGTGTGTGTGTGTGTGTGGCTCTGTGTGTGTGTGTGTGTGTGGCTGTGTGTGTGTGTGTGGCTTTGTGTGTGTGTGTGACTCTGTGTGTGGCTCTGTGTGTGTGTGTGGCTCTGTATGTGGCTCTCTGTGTGTGTGTGTGGCTCTGTCTGTGTGTGGCTCTGTTTGTGGCTCTGTCTGTGTGTGTGGCTCTGTGTGTGGCTCTGTCTGTGTCTGTGTGGCTCTGTCTGTGTGTGTGTGTGGCTCTGTCTGTGTGTGTGCATGGCTCTGTCTGTGTGTGTGTCTGTGTGTGTGTGTGGCTATGTCTGTGTGTGTGTGGCTCTGTCTGTGTGTGTGTGTGTGGCTCGGTTTGTGGCTCTGTGTGTGGCTCTGTGTGTGGTTCTGTGTGTGGCTCTGTGTGTGTGTGGCTCTGTGTGTGTGTGTGGCTCTGTGTGTGTGTGGCTTTGTGTGTGTGTGGCTCTGTGTGTGTGTGTGGCTGTGTGTGTGTGGCTCTGTGTGTGTGTGTGTGTGTGTGGCTGTGTGTGTGTGTGTGGCTCTGTGTGTGTGACTCTGTGCGTGGCTCTGTGTGTGTGTGTGGCTCTGTATGTGGCTCTCTGTGTGTGTGTGTGGCTCTGTCTGTGTGTGGCTCTGTTTGTGGCTCTGTCTGTGTGTGTGGCTCTGTGTGTGGCTCTGTCTGTGTCTGTGTGGCTCTGTCTGTGTGTGTGTGTGGCTCTGTCTGTGTGTGTGTGTGGCTCTGTCTCTGTGTGTGTGTGGCTCTGTCTGCATGTGTGTCTGTGTGTGTGTGGGTACGTCTGTGTGTGTGTGGCTCTGTCTGTGTGTGTGTGTGGCTCTGTCTGTGTGTGTGTGTGGCTCTGTGTGTGTGTGGCTCTGTCTGTGTGTGTGTGGCTCTGTCTCTGTGTGTGTGTGGCTCTGTCTGTGTGTGTGGCTCTGTCTGTGTGTGTGGCTCTGTCTGTGTGTGTGTGTGTGTGTGTGGCTCTGTCTGTGTGCGTGTGTGGCTCTGTGTGTGTGTGGCTCTGTCTGTGTGTGTGTGTGTGTGGCTCTGTCTGTGTGTGTGGCTCTGTCTGTGTGTGTCTCTGTCTGTGTGTGAGTGGCTCTGTCTGTGTGTGTGGCTCTGTCTGTGTGTGTGGCTCTGTCTGTGTGTGTGGCTCTGTCTGTGTGTGTGTGGCTCTGTGTGGGTGGGTCTGTGTGTGTAGCTCTGTATGTGTGTGTGTGGGTGGCTTTGTGTGGGTGGCTCTGTGTGTGGGTGCAAATGCAATAGGTCTCGCATTTGAGAGCGATTAAGCTATTGGCATTGTAAATGACAATGCCATTTATTTATATATTTTAAAAACAAAAACATAAATAAAAATAATGTCATGAGCAATGCCAATAGCTCTAACTTTAACAATGCCGAGACCATTGCATTGTAAATGCTTGTTGAAAGATGCAATGGAGGGATTCAGTCTAGTTTCTGGGGGCAGTGCATTCCAGATCCTGGCCGTCATCCCCGAGAAGGCTCGGTTGTATGTTTTCTTTTTAATGAATCTTTGTGGTTTCAGTAAAAGGTTGCTGATACTTCTGGAGAATCTGTTGCCATATGAAGGCACCAATTTCTGTTCCAGATAGCTAGGCGTGTTGTGATGTATGGATTTATGTGTCAAACATGCGATTTGTAGATGAATTCTAGGGAGAGATCTGAGATCCAGGGAGATGTGAGAGTTTCTTTTAGAGCCAGTAATAAGTTTAGCTGCTGTGTTGATAGATGCTTATACAGGGGCAGTCGAGGATCTGGGAAGACCGCAAAGAGAGACACTCCCATACTCTGCTCTTGGGATAACTAGTGCTTGTACTGCCAGTTTGAAGTCCTTTGCGGGCAGGAAGGGTTTTAGTTTTCTCAAAGTGTTCATCTGAAAGTTTGATCCTTTTGTTGCGGCGCTGATGTGTTTCTGCATATTTACTTTTTCGTCCAGAGTTACTGCCAGCCATTTTGCTGAGTCGATAATAAGAGGTTGGCAGTTGAGTGCCGTTAGATGTTTCAGCCAGTCTTGAATAATGGTTGTTTGGGAGGGTGGAGTGATTAGGAGGAATTCGGTTTTGAGGGTATTACATTTTAGATGATTTTCAGCTAGCCAGGTCTGAGTTTTTTCTAGCGTTGAGTTTAGAGATCTGGGGCCAGATGTAGGTAGGATTGATTTACCGATTCTTAATTACCGAATTTTACCGATTCGGTAATTAAGAATCGGTAAATCTGAGGGGTGGGTATGTAGGTATTCCAGATGTGCTGGAATACCGAATCGGAGAAATTCGGTATTTACCGATTCGGTAAATACCGATCGGTAATGCCCATTCATTCCTAAGGGCTTTGAAGCCCATAGGAATGAATGGGCATTACCGATTCGGTATTTACCAAATCGGTAAATACCAAATTTCACAAGGGTGCAGGGGGTGTCACTTTGACACCCTCTGGCCCCCCCAAAACAGGCTCGGGTGCCATGTGGCAGGCAGACATGCCCCAAGGGCAGGTCTGCCTGTCATATGGCAGAGGTGTGCATGCACACATGTGCATGCACACCGGAATCGGTATTTTACCATCAAATTGGATTTGATGGTAAAATACCGATTTTGTAAGGCTTGTGGGACTCAGAAGAGTCCCACCTACATCTCAAATTTACCGAATCGGTAAAAATACCGATTCGGTATTTTACAGAATCGGTAAATTTACCAATCGGTAAATTTACCGATTCTGTAAAATTAAGGGCCCTACATACCATTTCTGAAATACCGGTCGGTAACGGCCAAAAATACCGATTTTCGGCCGTTACCGACCGACCTACATCGGGCCCTAAATGTCTTCTAGTGAGTGGATCTTTAAATAAAGTTGTGTATCATTCTCGTACATATGATACTGTACGTTAGAGAAACTGAGAATTTTGGTGAGTGGTTCCATGAGTAGATTAAAAAGTGTAGGAGAGATGGATGAACCTTGTGGGACTCCTAAAGTGACTGGGACTGGTTTGGACAGGGATTGATTAACTTTGAATCATTGCCATCTTTTTGCAAGAACAAGGTGAACCAATTTAGAACGGCTCCAGATAGTCCAATTCGGTGTTTTAGTAGGTCTAGCAAGTTGTCATGTTTGACGGTGTCAAAAGCCGAAGAGAGGTCGAGCAAGATTAGCAAACATGCTTCGTTTGATTAAGGATTTGTAGTGCATCAACTATTATGTGCGTCATGGCTGTTTCAGTACTGTGCCCTGCCCGGAAGCTGTATTGGTATTGGTTGAGCAGGTTGAAATGGTTTATGTGTTTGCAAGGCTGACTGGTAGTTTGGCCAGGGTTGGGATGTTAGATATTGGGCGGTAGTTACTCAAGTACGCGGGGTCAACCGTTGGCTTCTTTAGGATAGGGGATACCTGCCCAGATTTAAGGCTTTCGGGGATGAATCCTTGCGGGAGAGAGGTGTTTATAATCTTGGTCCAAAGAGGCAGTAACAGTGGAATGCAGTCTTTTATGCAGTTTGTGGGAAGCGGGTCTGTGAAGTAGTTGGCAGGATTCAATACCATGAGTATTTTGAGTATAGCTTCTTCGCTGTAAGTATTGAAGGAGGACCAGGAGGCATTGTTTTGAGGTCGAACTTTGGTGCACTTCGGGGTGGGACTCCTGGAAGGGATGAGGAAGTGCCCATGTGTGTGTCAGTATGCGTTATTAGATCATTGAGTAGGTCCTTCTTTATGTTTTTGGTCTTAAGAGGGAAGAAGGAGGCAAAGGTATCGCAATTGGGAAGTGAGTCTGTTTTAGCCTGGGGGGTGAGGTGCATCCTTAGATTGTGTTTTGATCAGATCAAATAGTTTTTGGGAACGATTCTTGGCTTGGTCTAATTGCTTACTGAAAAAGTCTGCTTTAGATCGTCTGATCTTTCTGTAATATGAGTTTCTCTTCATTCTTAGCAGCTTGAGGTGGCTGGCGGGTGGTGCAGATCTCCATCTTCGTTCAATTAATCTTAGGGATCGTCTGCCCTCATTGAGTCTATCATCTTACCAGGGCTTAGGGGGGCATATTACCAACAACTAGCGATAATTTTTGTCTCTAACTTGTTTAGAGACAAAAATTATCGCCGCACATCGGCGATTTTTATCGCAGATAAACCTTGCTATTAGCAAGGTTTATCGCAAATGCGATAAAAAACGTCCGCAATGTATGAATATCGCTGAAAAGTCTGCGATATTCAGGCATTACCGAGCGAATGCTCTTAGCCATGTTATCCACCTCCCATTGGATAACATGGCTAAGAACTGCTCAGGGCAGGTGTTAGTTTTTGGAGATATTCGCGCTTAGCGCAAATATCTCCAAAAGTTGGTAATAGGAGATAGCGATATTAGCGACTGTTTCCAGTCGCTAACATCTTGGCACGCCCACTTTGCATGTCATTAGTGATAAATATCACTGACATGCAAAGTGGGGCCCAAGATGGTCACTATCTCCTACTAGCTGTCGCTAACTGGTGTTAGCGACAGCTAGGTAATAAGGAGATAATTTTATCTCCACTTTCTTGGCTTTTAAAGCCAAAAAAGCAGAGATAATATACCCCAGAGTCTTTTATGGAGACTCTCTTCAGTTGTAGGGGGCCACCGTGTCTAATTCCATGTTCATGGAGTGGAAGTAGTGGTTGGTGAGATCTTGAACGGCGGATAGTCCTATTGGAGGAAGAAGGATGTTGGAACTGGAGGTTGCGATTATGTCGGCATCTATATTTTTCAGATCTCTCTTTCATATTTTAGTTCTCTTGGGTTGGGCAGAGTTAAGTTGTACTGTTTCGTTGATGAAGAAGGTGTTTATGTGATGGTCAGACCAATCACACGGTAAGATGGTATCGAGCAGAATGGCTTCGGCCTTAGAGATGACTAGGTCGAAGATTGAGCCTTTATCATGTGTGAAACAGTTAATGATTTGGGTGAGGTCAAGGTCCGAGAGGAAGGCTTTGAGGCTATTTACCACTGAATCTTTAGGGTCATTCGAGTGGAGATTAAGGGCCAGATGTAGGTAGGACTTATTTACCGATTTTTAATTACTGAATTTTCCCGATTCGGTAATTAAAAATCGGTAAATAAGAAGGGGGGACATGTAGGAACATCCAGATGTTCCTTTTGCAGGGGGTGTCACTTTGACACCCTCTGGCACCCCCAAAAGAGGCTCGGGTGCCATGTGGCAGGCATACCTGCCCTAAGGGCAGGTCTGCCTGTCATATGGCACAGGTGTGCATGCACACATGTGCATGCACACCGGAATCGGTATTTTACCATCAAATATATTTGATGGTAAAATACAGATTCGGTAAGGGTTGTGGGACTCAGAAGAGTCCCACCTACATGTCAAAATTATCGAATAGGTAAAAATACTGATTCGGTATTTTACAGATTCGGTAAATTTACCGATTGGTAAATTTACCGAATCTGTAAAATATGTGGCCCTACATACCATTTCGTTAATACCGGTCGGTAACGGCCGAAAATACCGATTTTCGGCCGTTACCGACCGACCTACATCCGGCCCTAAGATCTGTTCGAGGAAGGTGAGATTGTCGCCTGGTGGATGATAGAGAGTGTGTAGAGAACAAACTGGTTTGTTATTACTAGTGATGTCTAAGCATAGGTATTCACAGGAGGGGAATACTGGTGAATAGGAGCAGTTCACTGAGAGATTGTTCTGGTGTATGCAGGCAATCCCACCCCCTGGCCTATCAATTCTGTCAAGTCTGAAGATGTCATGGCTTGGTGGTACCAGTATGTCGAGTATCGGTATAGAAGATTCATTTAACCAGATTTCGGTCAGAATTAGTGGGTCAGGTTCATGTGTAAGTATGAGGTCCGCTAAGTCAGCAGCATGTCTTGAGGCAGACCTACAATTTAGAAGAATGCACTTAAGGCGGGGCTTGATGAGGGTTGTGTTGGGTTCTTGTGTGAGGGGGACTCGCCTAAGGCTGTTTTCCACTATACCTCTAGGATTTTGTCTTGTAAACCTGTGATTATTGGAAGGGATAGTTTGGAGTAGGGAATATTTGTGCAAGTTGTCTGAGAGCACTGTATTCAGGGTGGGATGCGGGAGATCATAGGAGCCCAGTAGGGAGAATAGGTATTTGTCCGATAGAGGATTTGTCCTTCTGATTGGGCGGATTGTGGTATTGAGGTAAGGAACTAATCTCCATCTTAGGGGCAACTGTTTCGGTGGGTGTTGGTGCAGATGTTGGATGAGTTCGGAGTGGTTAGTATGGGAGTTTGTCCTGGTTTCTTGTTCAGCTCTTTTTGTCAAAGGTTGGTGAAGAATCAGTTCACGTAGCACTTGGAGTTCCTCTTTGACTTGTCGTAAAGAGGGTACAATCTCATCAAATCTAGGGTCAGGAGTGGGTGTTAACATGCTTAAATAATGGCTTGTGGGTAAGGGTGGTGTGCTTGTGTCATGTAGGTAATATGAAGGTAAAACGTAGTCTGGGTCGTTGTGTTGCATCCTGCCTGGCTGCTTATCCGGAGCGGGGGGGTGGGCTGGTGGGGTGGGGGTAAATGTATGGATCGTAGGGCTGTGAGGTGTGGTCGGGTCACTGGGAATGTTGGTGTTGCAAGGGGAAGAGTTGGCATGGGGGAAAGTATGTCCATTCCGTGGGTGGCTACTGGGTCTGGGAAGGGTGTAGCTGCTGGTTGAGGCATCATAGGGGCGTGTCTTGCATGGGAGTTGGTGGGGGAATAGCGAGTGGCACTGGGATTGGGTGTAATAGTTGATATTGTCATTGGATGAGAGAGTCTAGAAGGAGAGTCAGGAGGGGAGTTAGAAAGAGTGCTGGGGGTGGCAACCAATTTGGGGGGATCAAGTTTTACCACTTTTTCCTCGATGAGGGGAAAGATGTTATCCAGCAGGTTTAAGCTACGGTCAGATGATTGCACGAGGATGATCCCATTGTGGTAAATAGTGATTGTAGCTGCGGCTTTGTAGATTGGGGAGGGGGAGATAGAAATTGTGAGACCAAGCGCTGTTTTCCTAGTGGAGGAGATTGCATACAGGGCGAGAAAGGCTTTCCTCCATTGTGCTCTTCTTTTGGTGTAAAAAATAATGTCGATGGTTATGTATCCTTTGTTTGTAGAGAAGTAAGGGTCTGAAATAGGGGTTTCAGGTGTGATTTTAGCAGATTGTGTTTAAAGCATTTGCTCCTATTACAGGAAAATATATGAAAAAGTGATGGATGGAATGCTTGACTTAATCTCAGGCTCTGGAAATTACTCAGGGCAGCATCCGAAGCCATCCATATTTTGCACACCATGGCAACTCAGTTTGAACCCAGCCATTTGCAAATCAGCCTGGGCCCTGCTCCAATGGGAACAGTACAGCCCGAAATGCCAAGCCAGGCTTTCTCTGATTTAGAACACAAGTGATCCAAGAGCAGTTTGGGCCTGATTGGAGCTCGTCAGTCGGCGGCAGCTAGGTTCCAGTGGCACAGTTAGCATTGGACCCACATCTGGTATATCCTTCACACTCAGAATTTCGCATTGAAGTATACAAAAAAGTTATATTTTGTATACTCCAGACCAACATTTGTACTGCACACCTCTACCACTTGTTTGAACTGGGAGCGATTTAGGGTCTGGTCACCCTTTACAGATCTGTCATGTTCACAGAATTTCATTGTTGACATATTTGTTAGAGAGAATGACCAGTTGTATGTTTTGTGTCCTGATAGTCTTCATTGCATAATGTCATGAATGAAAAGAGTATAATCTTCTCAAGAGTCTTTGAAGGGCATTGTGTGTGAATGTGTGCTGAAGGACATTTGCAACTAAATTTATTTGCCTGATTGTCTGTTGCTTGATGACTAGACTGATTTCATGAGAGGAGTTGTTACACGGCTTTGTTGTGTTGCAGTGTTGTGCATGTGAGATGTGGTAAGCAGTGGTTAATTTGTAAAACAATAAGTTTCAGAGCCCTCATCAAGAGGACACGGCAGGTTGCACTATCCATTTCCCCTACCCACGCTGGCAATGACAGTACCAACACAACTCCTAACCATCACACTTCTACATGTGTGGCAATTCATGACATTCAAGGCCCCCAAAGCTATAAGAATGGCTTGGGTGCCACTTATTAATGAGTGTTAATGTATATTAAAGTAATAAACAGCTGTTGTTGTGCTCATACCTAAATTTAGTAGACAGCGCCACCATGTGGCAGACTTTCACAAGCGCTGATGCTAAGAATAAGGTACCGGTGCTGAGCATCAGAAACCACCTGTTCAATTTCAGCACTAACGTAAGGGTGAGTTAACCTGCTGTGAACTGGTCTGATCCGTAGATTTGTGAAGAGATAATGGAGTGATGTGGAGCTGGCAAGACTTGGCCAAAGATAGCCTTAATCACAATCTGTACCATACGCAGTATGCCCAACTTCTGGCTCAGAATTACAACACCGCTGCTAAATACGCACACTGTTGGGCTTTGTCCGGCTGTTTTTCAGTACGTCAAATCTGAAATAAAGCAGTTGGGTAAATGGTCCATATGCTATTTGCAAGCCTCTAATGAGGACTAACATGCACTTTTAGTGCGTTAATCCCCTTTTCTAAATGTGCAAAGGGGAAACAGCGGAAAACAGTGTGCCTGGTAAAACCCGACCCCTGTGCATTTATTATTTACTGGGTGCACTCTTTGCACCTAGGAGGTCAAACAATTAAAGGCCTTAGATGGCGGTGGCCTACAAAGACTAAGGGGCAGATGTTTCAAGCATTTTTGCGTTCGCAAACCCGTTTGCAAATGCAAAAATTGCTTTTCAGGTGCAGCAAACCGAATTTTGCGATTCAGTAACCTGTTACCGAATCGCAAAATGAGTTTGCGATTCGATATTAGGAAGGGACGTACCTTCCTAATACCAAATCACATCGGTAGGTATGAATGTTTTGTGACCACAATTGCGGTCGCAAAACATTCGTATTTTACCACCTACTTCAAGTAGGTGGTAACCCATTCCGTTGAGTATGATATTGATAGACGGCTCTGATTCCTGAAGAAAAAAGACAATTTCAAGATTTTTACTTGTTTTCAAAATGTTCTATTTATTATTAGTCTATGGTCTACCATTATAACTGTCTGCCTAAAGATCGTGGGATGTTATTTCAGGTGATGCCTCTAATTTGGTAATTAGCGCAGTATATGTGCTGTATGAGGAAGACTTAGATGACTGTTTCTGTGCTACACATATTTTGTGGTGGAAGCTTGCACTGAATTTTACCATGCAGTGCTGACAGTACCGCAGCCCTCTTCCTTTTTTGTGAGGGAGGACTGTAGTACTGCTTTCAATGCTCTGTTTGAGAGGGAGGTGAGCACAGCTCTTTTCCATGATGTACCTGTTTGTGAGCGAGGAAGGCACTGCTGCTTATCCTGTCCACGTTTTGTCCTAAGTTTGTTTTCACAGTTACTTCTTTAGTCTTTTCTGATTGTAGGAAGCTTGCAGAGCTCATCCATGTGTTGTGCCTGTTGTGGAAAGCAAATTTCACTGCTGGTGCTGAAAGGGATCTGGGTGAGGGAACATATGTTATGGTATTTACATTACACAACATAGCAGTTTAGCAATGGAGCTCTGTACATTGCATGAGGAGTCAGGAAACGATCTACGAGTTCTTGTACACCAAGTGGGGCTTTCACAAAAACTTTTTATACATGTTACTTCTCACACTATAAGCACAGGGGGCCTCATTTATGAAAAGTGACGCATCGCTGCGTGAAAACAGCGATGCGTCACTTTTCACTGCGCTCTCCCTGCGACACTAACGATGCGTCATATTTACAGTATGACACATCATGTCGCAAGGAGGTTACAGATACGTCAGTATTTCTGACGTATCTGTAGGCGCAAAAGTGACGCATTGCTGGAGTGTGTCACAAAAGTGACGCAACTCCAGCAATGTGTACTTTCACATGGGCAAGTCCAGTGAAGTGGTGTGGCTCACTGGTTAGAGGCAGCAGACCCAGGAGCAGAAGTCGGCCTGGGACCAGGGTTCAATTCCCGACGCGGCAGGGCCCTGAACCAGGGTCAGTGGACTCGACAATTCTCACCTTGGTGCCTACTCTAACCTGGGGTCCCACTCGGCAACTCTGGGCATTAGCTTGCCTAATCTCCACAACGGCCCCATCAACGCCGGGGATGCCTGGCTCCACCTTGGGGATTCCCAGTAGGGACCATCCCACAGGGAAAGCCAGGATGGGTTCCCCAGCGGTATACAGCGCCGGGATGCCCCTTTGCTGGGGCAGCTGTGCGCTTTACAAGTATACGACATTTAACATTTAGTGCCTGCGTCAGTCTTACGCCTGCCATGAGGCAGGCGTAAGATTTTGACGCATTAGCATCCAAGAAATGGCGCAGTGAAATCTTATAGATTTCAATGCGTCACTTCTATGATGCTTTCTTGCGTCAAAACGCCCCCTTGCATACATTATACCTGGGGCAGGTATAATGTGGCGCAGGGGTTTACAAAGTGACGCATCTACTTAGATGCGTCACTTTGTAAATATGGTGCAACAAGGCACATTTTTTACTCCGCTGGTGCGTCACGCACCAGCGGCGTAAAAGTGACGCAAGCCCAGGGAGATTACGTGATTTGCCAAGAATCACACAATGTTGAGTCTAGAGCCAAGGCTGGGATTCGAACCAGGGACTGCAGGTTCCAAGGGTGGTAGCTCTAGCCCCTAGTCCACATCTCCGCCCACACTTCCCCACACACCTTGCACGCCTGCCTGTGCTGTACCTGTACCTGTTATGTGTGCACTTAGAGTTGGCAATGCTGCTACCCTTGTTGTACTTATTGCATGTGTGAGTGAATCTTTTGTCAATCTTGATCTTTATCCACTCACTGGCAGGGACTGCCTTTGCTATTGAATCACATTGAACATGATGAAGTGGTCGCTGCCATCTCAACTTTGATCTCAGCAGCACTCAAGCAGAGGGTTATTCAATAACATAGAAAAGAGAATGAACAACCAGGTCACAGTGGATCATTAGCAATATGTAAAAGAATGATGTCCTTTTAAGTGATCTATCAAACCTGTGAAATCTTGAAAACATCAATAAAATTGTTTTGTAAAACAAAAAGACACGGGCCTCATTTATGGCATTTCGCTGTAAGGCAGCGCAGCAAGGCACCTTGATGCGCTGTTCTACGCCAAATTGAAAGGGCAGAAATGCACTGTATCTAAGCAATACGATGCATTCCTGTCCTTTCTGCCTGCGCTGGCATTGTTTCGGCAGTCTAACGACAATGTAGGCACTCTTGTTCCATGGTGTAGGGTGCCAGCACTTTAGGATGGATTGTTTGTGTAGGAAGAGGCACCTCCCTGCACAAAAACAATCCTATGAGCCATTTTCCTCTTTCTATGTGTGCTGCAGAATGCATGGCAAGAGGAAAGAATTAGGAGAAATTAACATATTTCTACTTATTATGCCTAACCACGGGAGGCACATGGATTCCGCAGGTTTACCTCACTTTGTAAATCTGAAGCAGTGTCAAATTCCATGGGTGTTGCGAGGGTAACCCCCTGCAACACCGATGGAACACCTCCTGAGTGCAGAGTATGGTGATGCTTCGAATTGCGCTGCGTCACCTTACTCATGATTATGAAGCCACTCAAAGCCACGCAGGGTGGCTTTGCGTGACTTCATAAATGTTTAGTAGATCGATGCGAAACACATGTACCACTTGTTATGGAGCAGAACGAAAGAAAAGCCCTCTGCATGGTGAGAGAGAAAGACACAGAATGATAAAGAGAGAAGTAAAGTAAGGGAGGAAGGTGAAGGAAGAGAGAAACATAGGGGAGAAGAGAAACAGAGGAATGACAAATGGAAGGGAGAAGAAATGTGAAAGATAAGAGACAGGTGTGATTTAGTACAAAGTTATCTTAATGTATCAAAATACAAAACTCTGCAACCCTTCACTATCTGCTGACGGGAGGAAGGTATTGAGGACTTTAATTGGGAATTTATATACAGCATTAAATTCTGTGGGACGGTCAGGGCCGGACTGGGAAACACAACCGGCCCTGGCAAAGTGCTCAGCCGCCCCCCCACCCCATCCCCACTTGGGGGGTGGGGGTTGGAGGTGCCGCCGAGCTCTTTGCCGGGGCTGGTTTTCGGCCGATTTTGGTACAGGGCCAATTTTGCAGCTATGCTGCAAAAACGGCCCCCAGGGTCCCAAAACCGCCCCCCCCGTGCGGCGCACCGGGGGATTGCCCGGTGCCCGCTATGGCCAGTCCGGCCCTGGGGACGGTAGGTTAAATATTCAATTATTAGAAGAGAACCGGAACAATGTACTCAAATATCAAAATAAAGAGCTGAAAATATCACAACTTAATTGAGGGTATAGTAAGGTTTTACATCATGGCGTTGGTCCCCATACAAACAGCAACAGCCCTAACGCTAAGATGTACTAAACAGGGTTGCACACTGCACACATTCTGTGGGAATATACAGGAGTAAAATGATTCTGGTTAGCTGTATGATGGAAACGAAGGCCGATCTTGGGTCATCGTAAAGCTTTCTGCCAATATAACACTGCTTCAAGATGCCTCCACCATTCCAGAAATGGCACACCATCTCAGGCGCTGGTAGTCTACATTGCTAGCATTAGCCATAATTGTCATCCTGAGGCTCTGGAAAATGGTACCTGTCCCGATATACGATGCATGGATGACAGACATGTTCGCCGTGGCCTCATATGAGAGAATCATGTACAGGTTAAATAACCAACTACCTATATATGAAGATACCTCTGGCTTTTCATATACATCCTAAATAACATCCGAAATAATGGTCCGTCGGCTACATCGCCGTCTTTGGTGCTGGAAACCAGAGTTCGAGCCTCGGGTCGCGTCCACATTCTATGATTCTGGGCAAATCACTTAATCTCCCCGTGCCTGAATGTGTAAAGTAACCAGTGCTCATGTAAAGTGCTCCAATACCTTTGGGTCGAGTTCGCGCTAAATAAAATCTTTAAAAAAAGTAAAAAATCAGACCCTATAATAATTTTGCATTCTATAAAGGTACTACTCTGTTGTACCCCAAGGACGGAGTAAAGTTTGGCCTTCATTTTGGCAACCTGACCGTGCTTGAGCGGTGGTAAATTTTATATTGGATGCGAATCACTCCGCTACCCCGTCCCTGCCCTTCATATGTACACTCCCCTATGTTCGCCCGTGCGTTGTTATCTCTTGGAGAAGTCATCTTGGCAGGGGAGTGAAATAAATGTGCAATATGCAAAGGTAGTGTTATTGTTACAGTCATACTAATGCTAGTCTGAACTTATACCAAGAGGTTTTGGTGGCGCTATGCCCTTCTCCATATTCACAAAGCAACTTTAAGCCACTTTTTGTGACTTAACGCTACCTTGTATATACGGCCCCTCTACATGCATCACTTAGCGTGAAAAGGGCGTGCAGTGGGTGTTGCTGTGCCGGTCCACCACAACACCCATTGCTTTTTGATGCTGTCCTGGATTTACAAGGATCTGTAAATCTGAGCCAGGTCGAAAAACTAACTCCATGCAAGAGCAGGCATTAGAATGGCACAGTAAGGGGAAATAATTTAATTTTTCCTTATTTTTGCTTTTTCTATGTGTGCTGCATTCTGCAGCACACACGGAGAGAGCACAACACCATGAATTGTGGTTTATGTGCAGGAAGGTGTCCCTTACTGAACATAAACAATCATTAAACAATGACGATGTGACACTTCTGTGTGTGCTGTATTGTGCAGCATACATAGAAGTAACAAATTGCCATCATGGATTGTTTAAGTGCAGGAAGGGACACCTTCCTGCACATAAATGATCATACCCTGCAATGCATAGTGCAAGGGAGTCTGTGTTGGCGCTAGGCAGCTAATTTTAGCACCAGCGCTAGAGAAAACACAGGTGTGCGCATATTGTTGTAAATAGGGCTCATCCCTGGGTTTTGGAAATGTCGGAGTGCTGCACTGCCAACTTTTGCGCAGCATGGTGCTCCAACATTTCGTAGCTAATATGCCCCCAAATGTTTACTATTATTGTTCTGTACTACTCTCCCCTAGCAGAAACAGACTTTTCAATGGATTTAAGTCATATCTATATAGCTAGATGTCTATATATAGCCATATATAGAAATGGTCCTTTGTCTGTAATTAACGTTATTATGTATATTATTAGGGCTCGGCCTACGCATCACGAAGTGGGCGGAGCTTCGAGCTCCTAATGTTAAAGGGAAAAAAAGGTATCTCTAGGGCTCTGGCCAGACACATTCCTTAGTGTTTTCTGGCATCTGCCTGGTGATTCGTCTTCGCTGTGCTGTGTATTTTGTAGCGTTGACGTGATAGGCTGTAAGTAATTTACGCGTGCCCGATGTGGCATATTCTGTGCGAGAACGAGCACGGCAGAGTGATTAATCTTAATTAGGAGCTGTCAGAGTGCCCGTGTAATGCAATCCAGATGGTGCGAGCGCGTTCACCATTGCATTGCATGTATCATGCGCGCGTTTAACATTTACCTTTCGCGCACGGCAGTCCATTCAAGTTTACTCGGCTAATTTCAATGTTTGAATAGCTGAAATGCTTTTACCGAAATTTAAAATGTTTGTTTGGAATAAAAGGTTTACAGTTTTCAGCTAGCTTGCACCTCCTTGTTTGAACACGGAATGTAAAGCGAGTTTGTTTTAGAGCACTGATGTGAGGTGATACTTCAGGGTCGACGTGGTGGGTGCTTCGGGCTGGCTTGCCAGTTTGTTTATTTAAGTGGCTGACATGGTAAGTGGAATAACGAGGGAAGAACACGGTACCAGCTGTATATTTGACTGTCACTCTTAGCTGCGATAAAAATAAGTGGGAAAGTGCAATTTCGGATGATATTGAACATTCAACTCATTTCAACGGGTGGCGAGTTCAGTAAGAGGTAAAGAGTGCGATTTTCATGGCGGTGCAGAGTGGCGGTGCAGAGTGGCGGTGCAGAGTGGTGGTGCAGAGTGGCGGTGCAGAGTGGCGGTGCAGAGTGGCGGTGCAGTGCAGAGTGGCGGTGCAGTGGTGCAGAGTGGCGGTGCAGAGTGGCGGTGTAGAGTGGCGGTGCAGAGTGGCGGTGCAGAGTGGCGGTGCAGAGTGCAGAGTGGCGGTGCATAGTGGCGGTGCAGAGTGCAGAGTGGTGGTGCAGAGTGGCGGTGCAGAGTGGCGGTGCAGAGTGGCGGCGCAGAGTGGCAGCGCAGAGTGGCGGCGCAGAGTGGCGGCGCAGAGTGGCGGCGCAGAGTGGCGGCGCAGAGTGGCGGCGCACGGCGCAGAGTGGCGGCGCACGGCGCAGAGTGGCGGCGCAGAGTGGCAGCGCAGAGTGGCGGCGCAGAGTGGCGGCGCAGAGAGGCGGTGCAGAGTGGCGGTGCAGAGTGGCGGTGCAGAGTGCAGAGTGGCGGTGCAGAGTGGCAGTGCAGAGTGCAGAGTGGTGGTGCAGAGTGGCAGTGCATAGTGGCAGTGCGGCAGTGCAGAGTGGCAGCGCAGAGTGCAGAGTGGCGGTGCAGAGTGGTGGTGCAGAGTGGCAGTGCGGTGGTGCAGAGTGGCGGTGCAGAGTGGCGGTGCAGAGTGGCGGTGCAGAGTGGCGGCGCAGAGTGGCGGCGCAGAGTGGCGGCGCAGAGTGGCGGCGCACAGCGCAGAGTGGCGGCGCAGAGTGGCGGCGCAGAGTGGCGGCGCAGAGTGGCGCCGCAGAGTGGCGCCGCAGAGTGCAGAGTGGCGGTGCATAGTGGCGGTGCGGTGGTGCAGAGTGGCAGTGCAGAGTGGCAGTGCGGTGGTGCAGAGTGGCGGTGCAGAGTGGTGGTGCAGAGTGGTGGTGCAGAGTGGTGGTGCAGAGTGGTGGTGCAGAGTGGCGGTGCAGAGTGGCGGTGCAGAGTGGCAGTGCGGTGGTGCAGAGTGGCAGTGCAGAGTGGCAGTGCGGTGGTGCAGAGTGGCGGTGCGGAGTGGCGGTGCAGAGTGGCGGTGCAGAGTGGCAGTGCAGAGTGCAGAGTGGTGGTGCAGAGTGGCGGTGCAGAGTGCAGAGTGGCGGTGCAGAGTGGCAGTGCAGAGTGCAGAGTGGTGGTGCAGAGTGGCGGTGCAGAGTGCAGAGTGGCGGTGCAGAGTGGCGGTGCAGAGTGGCGGTGCAGAGTGGCAGGGCAGAGTGGCGGTGCAGAGTGGCGGTGCAGAGTGGCGGTGCAGAGTGGCGGTGCAGAGTGGCGGTGCAGAGTGGCGGTGCAGTGCAGAGTGGCGGTGCAGTGGTGCAGAGTGGCGGTGCAGAGTGGCGGTACAGAGTGGCGGTGCAGAGTGGCGGTGCAGAGTGGCGGTGCAGAGTGCAGAGTGGCGGTGCAGAGTGGCGGTGCAGAGTGGCGGTGCAGAGTGGCGGTGCAGAGTGGCAGTGCGGTGGTGCAGAGTGGCGGTGCAGAGTGGCGGTGCAGAGTGGCGGTGCAGAGTGGCGGTGCAGAGTGGCGGTGCAGAGTGCAGAGTGGTGGTGCAGAGTGGCGGTGCAGAGTGGCGGTGCAGAGTGGTGGTGCAGAGTGGCAGTGCGGTGGTGCAGAGTGGCAGTGCAGAGTGGCAGTGCGGTGGTGCAGAGTGGCGGTGCAGAGTGGCGGTGCAGAGTGGCGGTGCAGAGTGGCGGTGCAGATTGGCAGTGCAGAGTGCAGAGTGGTGGTGCAGAGTGGCGGTGCAGAGTGCAGAGTGGCGGTGCAGAGTGGCAGGGCAGAGTGGCGGTGCAGAGTGGTGGTGCAGAGTGGCGGTGCAGAGTGGCGGTGCAGAGTGGCGGTGCAGTGCAGAGTGGCGGTGCAGTGGTGCAGAGTGGCGGTGCAGAGTGGCGGTGCAGAGTGCAGAGTGGCGGTGCATAGTGGCGGTGCAGAGTGCAGAGTGGCGGTGCAGAGTGGCGGTGCAGAGTGGCGGTGCAGAGTGGGGGTGCAGAGTGGCGGTGCAGAGTGGCGGTGCAGAGTGGCGGTGCAGAGTGGCGGCGCAGAGTGGTGGCGCAGAGTGGCGGCGCAGAGTGGCGGCGCACGGCGCAGAGTGGCGGCGCAGAGTGGCGGCGCAGAGTGGCGGCGCAGAGTGGCGGCGCAGAGTGGCGCCGCAGAGTGGCGCCGCAGAGTGGCGCCGCAGAGTGCAGAGTGGCGGTGCATAGTGGCGGTGCGGTGGTGCAGAGTGGCAGTGCAGAGTGGCAGTGCGGTGGTGCAGAGTGGCGGTGCAGAGTGGTGGTGCAGAGTGGCGGTGCAGAGTGGTGGTGCAGAGTGGTGGTGCAGAGTGGCGGTGCAGAGTGGCGGTGCAGAGTGGCAGTGCGGTGGTGCAGAGTGGCAGTGCAGAGTGGCAGTGCGGTGGTGCAGAGTGGCGGTGCAGAGTGGCGGTGCAGAGTGGCGGTGCAGAGTGGCAGTGCAGAGTGCAGAGTGGTGGTGCAGAGTGGCGGTGCAGAGTGCAGAGTGCAGAGTGGCGGTGCAGAGTGGCGGTGCAGAGTGGCAGGGCAGAGTGGCGGTGCAGAGTGGCGGTGCAGAGTGGCGGTGCAGAGTGGCGGTGCAGAGTGGCGGTGCAGTGCAGAGTGGCGGTGCATGGGTGCAGAGTGGCGGTGCAGAGTGGCGGTACAGAGTGGCGGTGCAGAGTGGCGGTGCAGAGTGGCGGTGCAGAGTGCCGAGTGGCGGTGCATAGTGGCGGTGCACAGTGCAGAGTGGTGGTGCAGAGTGGCGGTGCAGAGTGGCGGTGCAGTGCAGAGTGGCGGTGCAGTGGTGCAGAGTAGCGGTGCAGAGTGGCGGTGCAGAGTGGCGGTGCAGAGTGGCAGTGCAGAGTGGCGGTGCAGAGTGGCGGTGCAGAGTGGCGGTGCAGAGTGCAGAGGCGGTGCAGAGTGGTGGTGCAGAGTGGCGGTGCAGAGTGGCGGTGCAGAGTGGGGGTGCAGAGTGGCGGTGCAGAGTGGCAGTGCGGTGGTGCAGAGTGGCGGTGCAGAGTGGCGGTGCAGAGTGGCGGTGCAGAGTGGCGGTGCATAGTGGCGGTGCAGAGTGCAGAGTGGTGGTGCAGAGTGGCGGTGCAGAGTGGCGGTGCAGAGTGGCAGTGCGGTGGTGCAGAGTGGCAGTGCAGAGTGGCGGTGCAGAGTGGCGGTGCAGAGTGGCGGTGCAGAGTGGCAGTGCAGAGTGCAGAGTGGTGGTGCAGAGTGGCGGTGCAGAGTGCAGAGTGGCGGTGCAGAGTGGCAGGGCAGAGTGGCGGTGCAGAGTGGCGGTGCAGAGTGGCGGTGCAGAGTGGCGGTGCAGAGTGGCGGTGCAGTGCAGAGTGGCGGTGCAGTGGTGCAGAGTGGCGGTGCAGAGTGGCGGTGCAGAGTGCAGAGTGGTGGTGCATAGTGGCGGTGCAGAATGCAGAGTGGCGGTGCAGAGTGGCGGTGCAGAGTGGCGGTGCAGAGTGGCGGTGCAGAGTGGCGGTGCAGTGCAGAGTGGCGGTGCAGTGGTGCAGAGTGGTGGTGCAGAGTGGCGGTGCAGAGTGGCGGTGCAGAGTGGCGGTGCAGAGTGGCGGTGCAGAGTGCAGAGGCGGTGCAGAGTGGCGGTGCAGAGTGGCGGTGCAGAGTGGCAGTGCAGAGTGGCGGTGCAGAGTGGCGGTGCAGAGTGGCAGTGCGGTGGTGCAGAGTGGCGGTGCAGAGTGGCGGTGCAGAGTGGCGGTGCAGAGTGGCAGCACAGAGTGGCGGCGCAGAGTGGCGGCGCAGAGTGGCGGCGCAGAGTGGCGGCGCAGAGTGGCGGCGCAGAGTGGCGGTGCAGAGTGGCGCAGAGTGGCGGCGCAGAGTGGCAGTGCAGAGTGGCGGTGCAGAGTGGCGGTGCAGAGTGGCTGTGCAGAGTGGCGGTGCAGAGTGCAGAATGGCGGTGCAGAGTGGCAGTGCAGAGTGCAGAGTGGTGGTGCAGAGTGGCAGTGCAGAGTGGCAGTGCGGCAGTGCAGAGTGGCAGCGCAGAGTGCAGAGTGGCGGTGCAGAGTGGCGGTGCAGAGTGGCGGCGCAGAGTGGCGGTGCAGAGTGGCGGCGCAGAGTGGCGGCGCAGAGTGGCGGTGCAGAGTGGCGGTGCAGAGTGGCGGTGCAGAGTGGCGGTGCAGTGCAGAGTGGCGGTGCAGTGGTGCAGAGTGGTGGTGCAGAGTGGCGGTGCAGAGTGGCGGTGCAGAGTGGCGGTGCAGAGTGGCGGTGCAGAGTGCAGAGGCGGTGCAGAGTGGCGGTGCAGAGTGGCGGTGCAGAGTGGCGGTGCAGAGTGGCGGTGCAGAGTGGCGGTGCAGAGTGGCAGTGCGGTGGTGCAGAGTGGCGGTGCAGAGTGGCGGTGCAGAGTGGCGGTGCAGAGTGGCGGCACAGAGTGGCGGCGCAGAGTGGCGGCGCAGAGTGGCGGCGCAGAGTGGCGGCGCAGAGTGGCGGCGCAGAGTGGCGGTGCAGAGTGGCGCAGAGTGGCGGCGCAGAGTGGCAGTGCAGAGTGGCGGTGCAGAGTGGCGGTGCAGAGTGGCTGTGCAGAGTGGCGGTGCAGAGTGCAGAATGGCGGTGCAGAGTGGCAGTGCAGAGTGCAGAGTGGTGGTGCAGAGTGGCAGTGCAGAGTGGCAGTGCGGCAGTGCAGAGTGGCAGCGCAGAGTGCAGAGTGGCGGTGCAGAGTGGCGGTGCAGAGTGGCGGCGCAGAGTGGCGGTGCAGAGTGGCGGCGCAGAGTGGCGGCGCAGAGTGGCGGTGCAGAGTGGCGGTGCAGAGTGGCGGTGCAGAGTGGCGGTGCAGAGTGGCGGTGCAGAGTGCAGAGTGGCGGTGCAGAGTGGCAGTGCAGAGTGCAGAGTGGTGGTGCAGAGTGGCAGTGCAGAGTGGCAGTGCGGCAGTGCAGAGTGGCAGCGCAGAGTGCAGAGTGGTGTTGCAGAGTGGCGGTGCAGAGTGGCGGTGCAGAGTGGCAGTGCAGAGTGGCAGTGCAGAGTGCAGAGTGGCGGTGCAGAGTGGCGGTGCAGAGTGGCGGTGCAGAGTGGCGGTGCAGAGTGGCGGTGCAGAGTGGCAGTGCGGCGGTGCAGAGTGGCGGTGCAGAGTGGCGGTGCAGAGTGCAGAGTGGCGGTGCAGAGTGCAGTATGGTGGTGCAGAGTGGCGGTGCATAGTGGCGGTGCAGAGTGCAGAGTGGTGGTGCAGAGTGGCGGTGCAGAGTGGCGGTGCAGAGTGGCGGTGCAGAGTGGCAGTGCGGTGGAGCAGAGTGGCAGTGCAGAGTGGCAGTGCGGTGGTGCAGAGTGGCGGTGCAGAGTGGCGGTGCAGAGGCGTAGTGCAGAGGCGTAGTGCGTAGTGCAGAGGCGTAGTGCGTAGTGCAGAGGCGTAGTGCAGAGGCCTAGTGCGTAGTGCAGAGGCGTAGTGCAGAGGCGTAGTGCATAGTGCAGAGGCGTAGTGCAGAGTGCAGAGGCGTAGTGCGTAGTGCAGAGGCGTAGTGCAGAGTGCAGAGGCATAGTGCGTAGTGCAGAGGCGTAGTGCGTAGTGCAGAGGCATAGTGCAGAGTGCAGAGGCGTAGTGCAGAGTGCAGAGGCGTAGTGCATAGTGCAGAGGCGTAGTGGAGAGTGCAGAGGCGTAGTGCAGAGTGCAGAGGCATAGTGTCGCATCACAGGCAGCAGCAGTGCAAGCTTCTCACACTCACAAGAAGGACATCACAGCCAGCAGCTGTGCAAGCATCTTACACTCACAAGGAGGCCACAGGCAGGTGAGGTGCTACCTTCTCCCACTCACAAGAAGGACATGACAAACTGTAGTGGTGCAAGCTTCTCACACTCACAAGAAGGACATCACAGGCAGCAGCTGTGAAAGCTTCTTACACTCACAAAAAGACCGCAGGCAGTTGAGGTGCAAGCTTCTCCCACTCACAAGAAGGACATGACAGCCAGCATCTGTGCAATTTTTTACACCCACAAGGAGACCACAGGAAGCAGCAGTGCAAGCTTCTCACATTCACAAAGAAACCACATGCAGCAGATGTTCAAGCTTCTCACACTCGCAAGAAAGACATCACAAGCAGCAGTGGTGCAAGGCAGTGCACTGCAGAATAGATCAGGCAGCAGCAGTGCAAAATTCTCACATCCACTAGGAGACTACAGGCAGCTGAGATGCCATCTTCTCCCACTCACAAAAAGCACATCACAAGCAGCAGTGGTGCAAGCTTCTCACACTCACAAGAACGACATCACAGGCAGCAGCAGTGCAAGCTTCTCACGATCACAAGGAGACCACAGCTAGCTGAGGTGCAATCTTCTTCCAATCACAAAAAGGACATCAGAAACAGCAGTGGTGCAAGCTTCTCACACTCACAAGGAGACCACAGGCAGCTGAGGTGCAATCTTCTCCCACTCACAAGAAGCACATCACAAGCAGCAGTGGTGCAAGCTTCTCACACTCACAAGAACGACATCACAAGCAGCAGCAGTGCACGCTTCTCACACTCACATGAAGGACATCGCAGGCAGCAACTGTGCAAGCTTCTTACACTCACAAGGAGACCACAGGCAGCTGAGGTGCAACCTTCTCCCACTCACAAGAAGGACATCACCAACTGTAGTGGTGCAAGCTTTTCACACTCACAAGAAGGACATCTTAGCCAGCAGCTGTGCAAGCTTCTTACACTCACAAGAACGACATCACAGGGTGCAGTAGTGCAGCCCCATTGCATTAGCTCAGTGTTGCTGTTTTCTCCTCCCTTCAATATGTTACAGTTTAACAGATATTTTCGCAATAAAAAAAGTATTTTCCTTTTATCCACATCAAAAGGATGAAATGCTGAGCCAGTCCCCTCTTTTATTCAAATTGGCGAAGTGAAGATATCAGGCTGCACTCACAACTTGCCACACGCGACTGCAGCAGGCGCACGCTGCCACTGAGCTATACGAGGAGCGCGGGAGATTAAAGGAGGCACTTCAGTGTGTTCTGGCAAAACAGCCAATATTCGTGCAGGCTGCACTGTTGTAGGTGAGGTGAGAGGACGGACGGAAAACAGAGAGAGAAGAGGGCCGGGTCAATATGAGAAGAACAGCACGGCACATGGAAGTAAAGAAAACAAGGCATGTGTGGCGCAGAAAGTTATTAGTTGCTAAATTTTGAGGAAAAGAGAGGACTTAAGTTAATAGAAGGTGAGGTGCAATATTCTCCCACTGACAAGAAGGACATGACAACCAACATGTGTGCGAGCTTTTTACATTTACAAGGACAACACAGGAAGCAGCAGTGCAACCTTCTCACATTCACAAAGAAACCACAGGCAGCAGATGTGCAAGCTTCTCACACTCGCACGAAAGACATCACAAGCAGCTGTGGTGCAAGGCAGCTGCTTCTTGCAGACGCAAGAAGGATGAAGACACAGAGCAGCCCTGCAGATTACATTAGCACAGATCAGGCTTCAGTGCCAGGCAGCTGTTCTTTGCATACTCAAGAAGGATGATGAGACAGAGGAGCCCTGCAGAATACATCAGGCAGCAGCAGTGCAAACTTCTCACATCCACAAGGAGACCACAGGCAGCTCAGATGCCATCTTCTCGAAGTGGGCGGAGCTTCGAGCTCCTAATGTTAAAGGAAAAAAAAGGTGGTGCAGAGTGGCGGTGCAGAGTGGCGGTGCAGGTGAGGTGAGGTGAGAGGATGGACGGAAAACAGAGAGAGAAGAGGGCCGGGTCAATATGAGAAGAACAGCACGGCACATGGAAGTAAAGAAAACAAGGCATGTGTGGCGCAGAAAGTTATTAGTTGCTAAATTTTGAGGAAAAGAGAGGACTTAAGTTAATAGAAGTGGGAGAAAGGTGTAAAAAAAGGAAAAACACGATGGCAAAATAAGCATTAACGGCAGAAAGAAATCACAAAAGGCAAAGGTGAAACAAAGGGCAAAACAGAGCGAAGGTCATGGAGGCAGAAACTGTTGTTAAGGGAAACGGAGGGATGAAGGAACAGACAGAGAACAACAGAGGAAAGTAGGAGAGAACATGAACAAATGCAAACCAACCTTAAATAGAGAGGCAGGGAAATATGGGAACCTAAAAAACATGAATGTTCTGCAAGCGTGCCTCTTTTGCTGTTCTGTAAATGTAATATCCGTTTTAAGGGGCTTATGTTTGGGACTATATGCTGCCTATTTTTTAAAACTGGATCTCAGTTAGTGGGAAAAGAAAGCTCCGAAACTGTTTTCCCCGTCTCCATGAAGCCTGAGGTCAGGAAAGAGGCCAGGAATTTGACACTACTCTGACAAGACGAGATTAGAAGTAATTAACAGACAACAGATGTCCTCTTAACTTCTATGAGGCCAAGAGTGTTTGAGGGTCTGTTTTTTTTCTACTTTCTGTAATTTAACATTTTTTTTAAAAACAAAACATTTGTTGTGTTCTGCTATATATCACTGTTTTTTTGCAATCATTTCCTTAGTGCTTGTGAGTTGGCTCTAAACTTTAACCCACAGTACCCATGCGTCAAATCGAACTCCTCCTGTTCTCTTATGGGACTTTACGGGTATTGGGGGCGCCTGATGACAAAGTCCATGTCTTTTGGACTCTGAAAAATACAGACACTTACAAGTTAGGCATGCCCTTCTTTCACATATCAAAACAAGAATGGCTGCATTAACAGCTCGAACAACCTCTGCTTTACAAAAAAAAACGGCGTTTCAAGAAAGTCACCCCTCTATACACCGACCTTACTCCCCTTATTATTAAATGTATCCATTATAGAAATTACTGTGTTTCATTTTCTTTCACTAGTTTTTATTAACAATCTTTTTTTGCAGTTTGCAAAGTTATTTGAGTAGCCTTGGGCAATGTGTCCCAGTGTGTACATGACATCTAAAGTTAAAAACATTGTGCGTGAAATGTTATGATCCATGGCTCACTGTTGCAGCTATTGTTACATTTCCTATTACACAAAAACTTTGAAGGGACTTATGTGTTACAGATTATGCTGTTCATTTTGTACTTTATATTAAACCTTGCCTTAGTGGTAGAACAAAGCATCTAATCTGTTGGGGCTACAGGCAGCAGAGGTACAAACTTCTCACACTCGCAACAGCGAAGAACAGGAATAGCACAGAGATGCACAATGCTATATTCTCATACTCACAGGCAGCAGCTGTGCAAGCTTCTCACACTTATAAGAAGGACATCACAGCCAGTAGCTGTACAAGCATCTTACACTCACAAGGAGACCACTGGAAGGTGAGGTGCAAGCTTCTCCCACTCACAAGAAGGACATTACAAACTGTAGTGGTGCAAGCTTCTTACACTCACAAGAAGGACATCACAGACTGCAGCTGTGAAAGTTTTTTACACTCACAAGGAGACCGTACGCAGTTGAGGTGCAATATTCTCCCACTGACAAGAAGAACATAACAACCAGCATCTGTGCAAGCTTTTTACATTTACAAGGACAACACAGGAAGCAGCAGTGCAACCTTCTCACATTCACAAAGAAACCACAGGCAGCAGATGTGCAAGCTTCTCACACTCGCACGAAAGACATCACAAGCAGCTGTGGTGCAAGGCGGCTGCTTCTTGCAGACGCAAGAAGGATGAAGACACAGAGCAGCCCTGCAGATTACATTAGCACAGATCAGGCTTCAGTGGCAGGCAGCTGTTCTTTGCATACTCAAGAAGGATGATGAGACAGAGGAGCCCTGCAGAATACATCAGGCAGCAGCAGTGCAAACTTCTCACATCCACTAGGAGACCACAGGCAGCTCAGATGCCATCTTCTCCCACTCACAAGAAGCATATCACAAGTAGCAGTTGTGCAAGCTTCTCACACTCACAAGAACGACATCACAAACAGCAGCAGAGCAAGCTTCTCACATCACAAGGAGACTACAGGCAGCAGAGGTGCAAACTTCCACATTCGCAACAATGAAAAACAGGAATAGCACAGAGATGCACAATGCTATATTCTCATACTCACAGGCAGCAGCTGTGCAAGCTTCTCACTCTCACAAGAAGGACATCACAGCCAGCAGCTGTGCAAGCTTTTTACACTCACAAGGACACCGTACGCAGTTGAGGTGCAATATTCTCCCACTGACAAGAAGGACATGACAACCAACATGTGTGCGAGCTTTTTACATTTACAAGGACAACACAGGAAGCAGCAGTGCAACCTTCTCACATTCACAAAGAAACCACAGGCAGCAGATGTGCAAGCTTCTCACACTCGCACGAAAGACATCACAAGCAGCTGTGGTGCAAGGCAGCTGCTTCTTGCAGACGCAAGAAGGATGAAGACACAGAGCAGCCCTGCAGATTACATTAGCACAGATCAGGCTTCAGTGCCAGGCAGCTGTTCTTTGCATACTCAAGAAGGATGATGAGACAGAGGAGCCCTGCAGAATACATCAGGCAGCAGCAGTGCAAACTTCTCACATCCACTAGGAGACCACAGGCAGCTCAGATGCCATCTTCTCGAAGTGGGCGGAGCTTCGAGCTCCTAATGTTAAAGGAAAAAAAAGGTATCTCTAGGGCTCTGGCCAGACACATTCCTTAGTGTTTTCTGGCATCTGCCTAGTGATTCGTCTTCGCTGTGCTGTGTATTTTGTAGCGTTGACGTGATAGGCTGTAAGTAATTTACGTGTGCCCGATGTGGCATATTCTGTGCGAGAACGAGCACGGCAGAGTGATTAATCTTAATTAGGAGCTGTCAGAGTGCCCGTGTAATGCAACCTACGCATCACGAAGTGGGCGGAGCTTCGAGCTCCTAATGTTAAAGAGAAAAAAAAGGTATCTCTAGGGCCCTGGCCAGACACATTCCTTAGTGTTTTCTGGCATCTGCCTAGTGATTCGTCTTCGCTGTGCTGTTTTTTTAGTAGCGTTGACCTGATAGGCTATAAGTAATTTACGCGTGCCCGATGTGGCATATTCTGTGCGCGAACGAGCACGGCTGAGTGATTAATCTTAATTAGGAGCTGTCAGAGTGCCCGTGTAATGCAATCCAGATGGTGCCGCGTTTAACATTTAAGTTCCCGTGTATGTTCGTTTCCCAGAGCCGCTCCTGACAGACACTGGACTGCGCGCGCCCTGTCACCAGCGGAGCGGGGTTTGCAGTCGAGCACGCCGCAATTCACAGTTTAACATTTAAGTTCCCGTGTATGTTCGTTTCCCAGAGCCGCTCCTGACAGACACTGGACTGCGCGCGCCCTGTCACCAGCGGAGCGGGGTTTGCAGTCGAGCACGCCGCAATTCACATTTCAGAACGACGAGGGCTGGCGGCTCAGCCCGCAAGCTCCGCTTCCTCCATTGAGCTTTTAGCTGTCTGCCTAAAATACTTATTTTCACATGAAGGAGGGAGCATTTCTCGCCGCTCCCGGAGGATTACGAATGCTGGCCATGTCTACCGCTCCAGGGCCGCGGCCAAAATTCGCTTATTTATTGCGCCTTTTATCCAGAAGCCTGTGGTTAGACAGTGTAAAGCAATTTAGCAAAGTAGAAAATGAAATCTTTACTTAACAATGCAGTTCGCTAGAAGAGCCAGGGAAAACAATGCCAAGCCCCCGTAGCAGGGTTTGAATAGCCAGTACCACAGAAGGACCTTAAAGGGACAGACGAAGAAATGTACAGCGCCGAGAGTCTGACTAATGGCAGACTGCGCTATACAAGCATGATAGCTATGCGGCGAAGGGCAAGATGTGTGTAGCTGTTCACCTTTAAAGGGCGAGTGGCCAGTCTGAGACCTGCATGTGTTTGGCTAATTAGAATAGAGCCCCCCCCATGGGTGCCAGAGTAATAATAGTGAATTTAAGATATTTGCTATTTATGCAGAATATTCTGCCTTCCTTCGCTTCCAAACACCTGAAGACACTGTGCCATAGACAGAGACATACACAGACACGCAGCTAACTCATTACTTATTTATGCACTGAAGTATTTCTTTTATATAGTGCGACAAACCGTAGGGGAAGGGGGTCGAACACGCTCCAGATAACGAAAGGGGTCGCAATTCACCGAAAATGCCTCTTTACAAAAAATAACATTTACAGAAAAAAAGAGGAAGTGTGAAAGGAGGGAAAGAGGAGAGCAGAGAGAGTCGAGGGGAGAGAGAAGGAGAAATTAAGGTGGCGACAGATCTTTATTCCATCAGCAGACTGTAGTGAGTAGTGAGTAGAGTAGTGAGTAGAGTAGTGAGTAGAGTAGTGAGTAGAGTAGTGAGGTGAGTAGAGTAGAGTAGTGAGTAAAGTAGTGGGTGCAGAGTAGTGATTAGAGTAGTGAGTAGTGAGTAGAGTAGTGAGTAGAGTAGTGAGTAGTGAGTAGTGAGTAGTGAGTAGTGAGTGCAGAGTAGTGAGTGCAGAGTAGTGAGTGCAGAGTAGTGAGTGCAGAGTAGTGAGTTCAGAGTAGTGAGTGCAGAGTAGTGAGTAGTGAGTGCAGAGTAGTGAGTAGTGAGTGCAGAGTAGTGAGTAGTGAGTGCAGAGTAGTGAGTAGTGAGTAGTGAGTAGTGAGTAGAGTAGTGAGTTGAGTAGTGAGTAGTGAGTAGAGTAGTGAGTAGTGAGTAGAGTAGTGAGTAGTGAGTAGAGTAGTGAGTAGAGTAATGAGTAGTGAGTAGAGTAGTGAGTGCAGAGTAGTGAGTGTAGAGTAGTGAGTGCAGAGTAGTGAGTGCAGAGTAGTGAGTAGTGAGTGCAGAGTAGTGAGTAGTGAGTAGAGTAGTGAGTAGTGAGTAGTGAGTAGTGAGTAGTGAGTAGAGTAGTGAGTAGTGAGGTGAGTAGTGAGTAGAGTAGTGAGTAGTGAGTAGTGAGTAGAGTAGTGAGTAGTGAGTAGAGTAGTGAGTAGTGAGTAGAGTAGTGAGTAGTGAGTAGAGTAGTGAGTAGTGAGTAGAGTAGTGAGTGCAGAGTAGTGAGTGCAGAGTAGTGAGTGAAGAGTAGTGAGTGCAGAGTAGTGAGTACAGAGTAGTGAGTAGTGAGTAGTGAGTGCAGAGTAGTGAGTAGTGAGTAGTGAGTAGTGAGTAGAGTAGTGAGTAGTGAGTTGAGTAGTGAGTAGAGTAGTGAGTAGTGAGTAGAGTAGTGAGTAGTGAGTAGAGTAGTGAGTAGTGAGTAGAGTAGTGAGTAGAGTAGTGAGTAATGAGTAGAGTAGTGAGTGCAGAGTAGTGAGTGCAGACTAGTGAGTGCAGAGTAGTGAGTGCAGAGTAGTGAGTAGTGAGTGCAGAGTAGTGAGTAGTGAGTAGTGAGTGCAGAGTAGTGAGTAGTGAGTAGTGAGTAGTGAGTTGAGTAGTGAGTAGTGAGTAGAGTAGTGAGTAGTGAGTAGAGTAGTGAGTAGAGTAGTGAGTAGAGTAGTGAGTAGAGTAGTGAGTAGTGAGTAGTGAGTAGAGTAGTGAGTAGTGAGTTGAGTAGTGAGTAGAGTAGTGAGTAGTGAGTAGAGTAGTGAGTAGAGTAGTGAGTAGTGAGTAGAGTAGTGAGTAGTGAGTAGAGTAGTGAGTAGAGTAGTGAGTAGTGAGTAGAGTAGTGAGTAGAGTAGTGAGTAGTGAGTAGAGTAGTGAGTGCAGAGTAGTGAGTGCAGAGTAGTGAGTAGTGAGTGCAGAGTAGTGAGTAGTGATTAGAGTAGTGAGTAGAGTAGTGAGTAGTGAGTAGTGAGTGCAGAGTAGTGAGTAGTGAGTGCAGAGTAGTGAGTAGTGAGTAGTGAGTAGAGTAGTGAGTAGTGAGTTGAGTAGTGAGTAGTGAGTAGAGTAGTGAGTAGTGAGTAGAGTAGTGAGTAGTGAGTAGAGTAGTGAGTAGTGAGTAGAGTAGTGAGTGCAGAGTAGTGAGTGCAGAGTAGTGAGTGCAGAGTAGTGAGTGCAGAGTAGTGAGTACAGAGTAGTGAGTAGTGAGTGCAGAGTAGTGAGTAGTGAGTAGTGAGTAGTGAGTAGTGAGTAGAGTAGTGAGTAGTGAGTTGAGTAGTGAGTAGAGTAGTGAGTAGTGAGTAGAGTAGTGAGTAGTGAGTAGAGTAGTGAGTAGTGAGTAGAGTAGTGAGTAATGAGTAGAGTAGTGAGTGCAGAGTAGTGAGTGCAGACTAGTGAGTGCAGAGTAGTGAGTGCAGAGTAGTGAGTAGTGAGTGCAGAGTAGTGAGTAGTGAGTAGTGAGTGCAGAGTAGTGAGTAGTGAGTAGTGAGTAGTGAGTAGTGAGTAGAGTAGTGAGTAGTGAGTTGAGTAGTGAGTAGTGAGTAGAGTAGTGAGTAGTGAGTAGAGTAGTGAGTAGAGTAGTGAGTAGAGTAGTGAGTAGAGTAATGAGTAGTGAGTAGTGAGTAGTGAGTAGAGTAGTGAGTAGTGAGTTGAGTAGTGAGTAGAGTAGTGAGTAGTGAGTAGAGTAGTGAGTAGAGTAGTGAGTAGTGAGTAGAGTAGTGAGTAGAGTAGTGAGTAGTGAGTAGAGTAGTGAGTAGAGTAGTGAGTAGTGAGTAGAGTAGTGAGTGCAGAGTAGTGAGTGCAGAGTAGTGAGTAGTGAGTGCAGAGTAGTGAGTAGTGATTAGAGTAGTGAGTAGAGTAGTGAGTAGTGAGTAGTGAGTAGTGAGTGCAGAGTAGTGAGTAGTGAGTAGTGAGTAGTGAGTAGTGAGTAGAGTAGTGAGTAGTGAGTTGAGTAGTGAGTAGTGAGTAGAGTAGTGAGTAGTGAGTAGAGTAGTGAGTAGAGTAGTGAGTAGTGAGTAGAGTAGTGAGTAGTGAGTAGAGTAGTGAGTGCAGAGTAGTGAGTGCAGAGTAGTGAGTGCAGAGTAGTGAGTGCAGAGTAGTGAGTAGTGAGTGCAGAGTAGTGAGTAGTGAGTGCAGAGTAGTGAGTAGTGAGTAGAGTAGTGAGTAGTGAGTAGTGAGTAGTGAGTAGTGAGTGCAGAGTAGTGAGTAGAGTAGTGAGTAGTGAGTGCAGAGTAGTGAGTAGAGTAGTGAGTAGTGAGTAGTGAGTGCAGAGTAGTGAGTAGTGAGTGCAGAGTAGTGAGTAGAGTAGTGAGTAGTGAGTAGTGAGTGCAGAGTAGTGAGTAGAGTAGTGAGTAGTGAGTGCAGAGTAGTGAGTAGAGTAGTGAGTAGTGAGTAGTGAGTGCAGAGTAGTGAGTGCAGAGTAGTGAGTAGAGTAGTGAGTAGTGAGTGCAGAGTAGTGAGTAGTGAGTGCAGAGTAGAGTAGAGTAGTGAGTAGTGAGTAGAGTAGTGAGTAGTGAGTGCAGAGTAGAGTAGAGTAGTGAGTAGAGTAGTGAGTAGAGTAGTGAGTGCAGAGTAGAGTAGTGAGTAGGACATCACAGGCAGCAGCTGTGCAAGCTTCTTACACTCACAAGGAGACCACAGGCAGCTGAGGTGCAATCTTCTCCTACTCACAAGAACGACATCACAGGCAGCAGCGGTGCAAGCTTCTCACACTCACAAGAACGACATCACAGGCAGCAGCAGTGCAAGCTTCTTACACTCACCAGAAGGACATCACAGGCAGCACCAGTGCAAAGTTCTTACACTCACAAGGAGACCTCAGGCAGCAGAGGTGCAAGCTTCTCACACTCACAAGAAGGACATCACAGGCAGTAACGGTGCAATATTCTCACACTCACAAGGAGATCACTGGCAGTACACACCACATGAACACACTCCACAACACATAGCAACAATACATTGGCATTTATAATGCCATTAGCTCAAACTCAAATAAATCCGAGCCCGATTGCATTTCTAATGACAGTGCATATCTACAGGCTACTGAAGCCAATGCATATCTACAGGCTAGCGATACAGTGCATATCTACAGGCTAGCGATGACAGTGCATATCTACAGGCTAGCGATGACAATGCATATCTACAGGCTCGCATTGTCAGAGCATATCTACAGGCTAGCGATGACAGTGCATATCTACAGGCTTTTGAAGCCAATGCATATCTACAGGCTAGCGATGCCAGTGCATATCTACAGGCTAGCGATGACAGAGCATATCTACAGGCTAGCAATGACAGTGCATAACTACAAGCTAGTGAAGCCAATGCATTTCTACAGGTTAGCGATGACAGTGCATATCTACAGGCTAGCGATGACGGTGCATATCTACAGGCTTTTGAAGCCAATGCATATCTACAGGCTAGCGATGACAGAGCATATCTACAGGCTAGGGATGACAGCGCATATCTACAGGCTAGCGATGACAGTGCATAACTACAGCCTAGTGAAGCCCATGCATATCTACAGGTTAGCGATGACAGTGCATATTTACAGGCTAGCGATAACGGTGCATATCTACAGGCTAGTGAAGCCAATGCATATCTACAGGCTAGTGATAACAGTGCATATCTACAGGCTAGTGAAGCCAATGCATATCTACAGGCTAGTGAAGGCAATGCATATCTACAGGCTAGCAATGACAGTGCATATATACAGGCTAGCAACGACAGCGCATATCTACAGGATAGCAATGACAGAGCATATCTACAGGCTAGCGATACAGTGCACATCTACAGGCTTGCGATGACAGTGCATATCTACAGGCTAGCGATGACAATGCATATCTACAGGCTAGCGATGACAGAGCATATCTACAGGCTAGCGCTGACAGTGCATATCTACAGGCTTTTGAAGCCAATGCATATCTACAGGCTAGCGATGCCAGTGCATATCTACAGGCTAGCGATGACAGAGCATATCTACAGGCTAGCAATGACAGTGCATAACTACAAGCTAGTGAAGCCAATGCATATCTACAGGTTAGCGATGACAGTGCATATCTACAGGCTAGCGATGACGGTGCATATCTACAGGCTAGTGAAGCCAATGCATATCTACAGGCTAGCGATAACAGTGCATATCTACAGGCTAGCGATGACAGAGCATATCTACAGGCTAGCAATGACAGCGCATATCTACAGGCTAGCGATGACAGTGCATAACTGCAGCCTAGTGAAGCCAATGCATATCTACAGGTTAGCGATGACAGTGCATATCTACAGGCTAGCGATCGGTGCATATCTACAGGCTAGTGAAGCCAATGCATATCTACAGGCTAGTGATGACAGTGCATATCTACAGGCTAGCGCTGACAAAGCATATCTACAGGCTAGCGATGACAGTGCATACCTACAAGCTAGCGATGATAATGCATATCTACAGGCTAGCAACAACAGCGCATATCTACAGGATAGCAATGACAGCGCATATCTACAGGCTAGCGATGACAGTGCATATCTACAGGCTAGCGATGACGGTGCATACCTACAGGCTAGTGAAGCCAATGCATATCTACAGGCTAGCGATGACAGTGCATATCTACAGGCTAGCAATGACAGTGCATACACTCACAAGGAGACCACAGCCAGCTGAGGTGCAATCTTCACCCATTCACAAGAACGACATCACAGGCAGCAGCAGTGCAAGCTTCTTACACTCACAAGGAGACCACAGGCAGCAGAGGTGCAAGCTTCTCACACATAAGAAGGACATCACAGGCAAGTGGTGCAATATTCTCACATTCACAAGGAGATCACTAGCAGTACACACCACATGAACACACTCCATAACACATAGCAACAATACATTGGCATTTACAATGCCATTAGCTCAAACTCAAATAAATCCGAGCCTGATTGCATTTCTAATGCTTGTGTTGCTGTGTTTCAATAAGGAATAATTCAAAAAAATATATTTTTGAAACTCCCACCGATACCATTGGGCATGTGGCATGGAGTATAACTGGCCCAGGACGGGCGTCAGAGTTAACCATTTTGGGGGACCCCTCCGCATACCTTGTCGTGCGGCCCCTAAACTTTTGTAGTGCCACTGGTACTTATCTTTTGATGTGTGTCCTTCAGCTTCATGGCTCCACATATATGAGAAGTTGTACTGTCGTTCAAGCTTGTTTTCAATGGTTCTTGGTGCCTCTGAGTCTTTAACTTAATGATTTACTGAATTTCTACCCACATTTACATACATTTCTGTGAACTCTCATATATGGCACCAGGACTTTCACAAAGCCTTAACTTTAAATACAAAAAATACAACTTTTCAGGACCAGAAACATTTGTGATTACACAATTTTCAGAATACTTCATTCACTCCATAACTAATATATATATTTCTTTTGTTAGCAACAGCCAGCTGTCTGTTCTCTCTATATTCACCACTTTGCGCATAAAGGGGCAGATTTCAATAGATTTGGTTTGGGGTTGGGTTCCTTTTGAGGCACACCCCCTTCACAAAGTAATTTTATTTACTAAACCATGTAAAGCCACTGTTTGGCTTTGCATGGTTTAGTAAATATGCTCTGCCCACGTTACCTTGCATAGGGATGGTGTGTTGTGGGTGTAGCATGAGCGATAGTTCAACAAATAGAGAGGTAGGGAGAACATAACAATACACTCTTAGTCCCCAAATATATCGTTCAAAACAAGGAAGGAGTGTAGAGTGACTCTCAGTAGTATAACCAGAGCAGAGAAAAGGTAGATATACAACACCAATTGGGTTTGTATAGAAGGCCCTCACTCACCAACCTGGTTGGTGACATGCTTCATCATCGGGCCCCACTGGTAGAGGCCGAATGCCTCTCCAGTGTGCTTCAACGCCAGATTTACTGCGGAGTGGGTAATGTGGAATAGTGAGTGCTAGGTGATAGTGTTGGTAGTGAGATTAAAAATGTCTGAATTGTATAAAAAAATGATTTATTACTTGATCAATAGGACATATTAAAAGCAATGTGTTGGAAAGTAAACCAAATAGATTGTTTGGCTGTTTCCAATAAATTATGAGTGGGTCAACATGTTTCTGCCAATGTTTGTGTCAAATTACCGGCATTCGTCAGGACCTATGATGGACTAAACCCCGGCGGTATGGGCACGCTAAGGCCCACCCTTACCTAGGGACATGAAAGTGAGCGATCCCATGCATCCACTCCCGGATTCTGGTGTATTCCCAGATTTACAAGGACTTGTAAACCTGGGAATGCATCAAATTGCTATGCCTTCCCCATTAAAGTGTAACAAGGAGAAATAACATTATTTCATCTCGTTATTTGCTTTTTTCGCATGTGCTGCATTTTGCAGGACACACTGAAAGAGAAACTCTGTTAAGGATTGTTTTTGAGCAGGAAGGTGTCCTTTCCTGCACAAAAACAATCCTGTTTGTAGCGCAAGCCCACTTACACCATGGTGCAAGGGTGCCTGTGTTGGCACTGGGTAGCACACAGTGCACCAGCACTAAGAGCCAGCATAAGCTATAACTTAATTGATATGATGATTTTCTGCTCTTTTCCTTTCAAGCAACGCAGCACAGCAACTTTACTTTCTGCCCTGCGCGCAAAATTTGTACATTTGCCCCATATTCTTTATAGTTCAATTTCAATCCCTGCTCCAACTTTACATCTTCAATGGCTAGGCCTTGCTTCTCCATTAACATTGACTCCACTCTCTTCCTTTAACATCAAGTCTAACAATGTTAACTATGATCTTTTTACAAAACTAGCCTCATACTGTGGGCGTTTCCAATGTAACATCCATTTGCTTTACCTTTCACCTCTTCTTTACGATAATGACACCCTTTGCCTTCTTGTTGCCAGGCTGAGTAATGACTTTTGGCTTTCTGTATCTGTTACTTTACACCATCAAACAGAACCCCCCCCCCCCGGACATGCCTAATCTGTCCATCTGTCAACACTTCCAGATTCTTTTTTTAACATTCTAAAATGCAATTGCGCAGTGTTTCCTGCTTTGGCACTCTGGATTACAACTAAGGGGCATATTTAACAAATAATCAGAAATCACCTTGCTGCACTGCGTGATAGGGAAAGGGCAGGATTGCGCTGTACTTAATAATATGCGGCGCATTGCTGTCATTTCCATGCACAGGCGCACAATGCGCTGCCTAGTGCCAACGCAGGCACCCTTGCACCATGCGATGGTGCACGATTTACACTGTTTTACGTTACTCTGCACCAGGAAGGTATTCCATTGGTGGCGCGTGGGTATTCCCACGAATCCGCCCATGGGTTTTGTGGTATTCACAGATTTACCATTAGTTGTCGACCTAGGAATGTGGCAAATTGCAACGCCTCCTGAAGTGAGGCGTAACGGCGACAAATATCTTAAGTTCACCTCGTTACTTTCTCTTTCTATTTGTGCCAAATTCTGCAGCACATATATAAAGAGGAAAATGGCTCAAAGGATTGTTTTTGTGCAGGAAGGTACCCCTTCCTGCACAAAAAAAATCCTGCTTACAACGCAGGCACCCATGCACCATGGTGCAAGGCAGGGGCGGATTGGCACTCGGACATGGGCCGAAGGACCGGTGTCTCAGTGCACACTGTGGGCCGTTTTTTCCCCCTTTCCCAGTACACAGAGAGCACTGACAGGGAGAGGAAAGCAGCTTTGCAGGGCGTCCTTCACCCTCTGCCCTGCCAAGCAATCACGCTGATGGTGAGCTGCGGAGGGGTGATTGTGTGCAAGAATTGGCCTCCCAGGGGGCCAGGTGTTGCTTAGGCCTTTGAGCCATTTTCACCCTAGCCCCCTGGGGTCCACGCAGTCCTGAAACAGTCTTTGCTTTAACACCTCACCCACAGCACTTCTCATTCAGGGCATAGTGGGCGAGGAAGAATGGATCTCGCTGTGGGGGCCAGGTGAGGTTGGGAACTGGCACCATGTTCACCTTAGCCCCCCCACTCCCATGGATGGCCCAGCAGCTCTGTTTTTTGCATTATCCTCTCTCCTGCCATGCCATTGCCCTGAGGCAGTGAAGGGCTGGGGAGGGCTGAGTAATTTACAAATAGCTGGGACCTCGCGGTTTTTCAGGTGCTCCTACCCTGGAGGGCTGGGGAATCATTTTGTAATAGAAAGGGCCCTCACTGTTTTTCAGGTGCTCCTACCCTAGAGGGCTGGGGAATCATTTTTTAATAGAAAGGGGCCTTGCTGTTTTTCAGGTGCTCCTACCCTAGAGGGCTGGGGAATCATTTTGTAATAGAAAGGGCCCTCACTGTTTTTCAGGTGCTCCTACCCTAGAGGGCTGGGGAATCATTTTGTAATAGAAAGGGGCCTTGCTGTTTTTCAGGTGCTCCTACCCTAGAGGGCTGGGGAATCATTTTGTAATAGAAAGGGCCCTCACTGTTTTTCAGGTGCTCCTACCCTGGAGGGCTGGGGAATCATTTTGTAATAGAAAGGGCCCTCACTGTTTTTCAGGTGCTCCTACCCTAGAGGGCTGGGGAATCATTTTGTAATAGAAAGGGCCCTCGCTGTTTTTCAGGTGCTCCTACCCTGGAGGGCTGGGGAATCATTTTGTAATAGAAAGGGCCCTCACTGTTTTTCAGGTGCTCCTACCCTAGAGGGCTGGGGAATCATTTTGTAATAGAAAGGGGCCTTGCTGTTTTTCAGGTGCTCCTACCCTAGAGGGCTGGGGAATCATTTTGTAATAGAAAGGGGCCTTGCTGTTTTTCAGGTGCTCCTGCGCTGGAGGGCTGGGGAATCATTTTTTAATAGAAAGGGGCCTCGCTGTTTTTCAGGTGCTCCTGAGCTGGAGGGCTGGGGAATAATCTTGTAATAGAAAGGGGCCTCGCTGTTTTTCAGGTGCTCCTGTGCTGGATGGCTGGGGAATCATTTTGTAATAGAAAGAGGGCTCGCTGTTTTTCAGTTGCTCAGCTTGTAGGACATTGTCATCTATGGCCTGTGCCCTTCCCAAGAACAATATCCTCCCACTTACATTCCTTGTGTATTTCATTAAAGGGTACGCCTGTGAATGTGGGACACGCCCCGCGAATGTGGGCCAAACCCCACGAATGTGGGCCACGCCCTGCGAATGTGGGCCACTTTTTTCGTCAGTGCCCGAGCCAAGTTTTGATCCCAATCTGATCCAGGTGCAAGGGTGCCTGCGTTGGCGCTAGGCAGCACATTGTGCGCCAGCGCTGGAAATGACAGCAATGCAGTGTATTTTGTTAAGTACAGCACACTCCTGTCCTTTCCCTATTGTGCAGAAAGTTGACAAGCTGTGTGAATATTTGTTAAATATGCCCCTGCTTTCTTAACTTTATTTGAGCGCTTTCACATTTTCAAATTCTGTGTTCTTTTCCACCACAAAATACTACCTTTCGTTGGACTCCATTGCCACTGTTTATGTCTTCTCGCTTCCTGTTATATTTCATTTTATTGCTCTCCTTGGTTCCCTCTTACTTTTCTTTCTTTTAATCCTTTAATTCGAGTTAATTTTACTTCTTATTATTCGCTTGGCATACCTCCGCGCAGGCACTCGGACCAATCTCTGCAGGCTGTCATGACTCTGCATGGGGCACTGAGTGACTGAGTTCAGAAATCAGTAAACGTGAAAAGTGGAATCGAACCCAGAAGTCCCCTCTTTACCGCCGATCCATTGATCCACTTTATTTTATGGAAGATAAAAAAAAAGAGTTGGCCATTTCAATTTCGTAGCCGCTAGGTGGTGCTCTTAGAACATTTATACCAATCGCCTGTACACTCGACTGGAAAATGGCTCTACGACGTCATTGAGGCTATGAATAGGAAGACCGTGGGATAATATTTAGCTGACATAAATTGGCGTGCCTTTCGCGAGCTAGAACTATGGGGCATATTATCAAGTCAGGCGATAAAATTATTTAGCGGCGCGATAAATGGGCTTGATAATTCCAATGGAAGCCCATGATAAATGTCCTTCACATTCAACATGGGCTTCAATTGGAATTCCATAGAGCATATTATCAAGACCATTATCGCCGTTTTAGCGGCAGAAAACGGCGATAATTTTATCGCCTGTCTTGATAATATGCCCCTATGCTTTTTTCCTTGTTTTACCTGTCTACTTTCTTTATTAAAGACGGTTCTCCTCGTGAGCCTTTTAAACCAATTTCCTCTCTCTGTTGCAAGGAATACTTTCAGAGGCGCCTAAGGTCAAGGCTGCTGGAATAATGCGGCAAAGAAGACCAAATTATGTGGCACGCTTTACTAAATGATGCGACAAGAAAATCCCAATTATGGGGCATAATGCAGCACATTTTCTGATAGTATCAGTCCATTATTTTGTCATTTTTACATGTTCATCAGTGTCTGGACAAAGGTTTTAATGTGCTAGTACTAGTTTAACATCCAAACACAGCAATATGCAACTGAAATGTTAACAGTTAAGCTTTGTAAAGTGCCTTCCGCTGCCTGGCAGCACGTGTTGCTGCATTTTTAGTAACTTTTGATCCATTTGAGCTGGAAACAAAGGGGCATATCATCAAGCCCCGGAGATAAAATTATCGCTGCTTTAGCGTCTGTTTTCAGACGAAAGCGGCGATAATTTTATCGCCTAATCAGCAAGGTCACGCTATCGCGTGAATCCTTGCATTATCGCCCTTTCCCCCAATGCCCATCTCTACATCTCTAATGAGATGCAAAGTGGGCGTTCCTGCCCTGACATAACTGGAGAAATGTCGCTAAGCGACATTTCTCCAATTATCAATGGGCACTCTAACCTGCAGAGCGACAAGCAAAGTAGCAATAATCTCTGTTATCGCTACTTTCCTTAATCCTGCTTCAAAACTGGCTTAGCCATGATATCCTATGTTAGATGGATATCATGGCTAAGTATGCCTTGCCCTCATAGCAAGCTTTCGCCAAACAGTGTGCGATTATTGCTGTATTTCCCGCGATAATCGCACAATTGCCAGCTTGCGCTCTGAATTTTATCGCTTTGGAGATAAGCGTTGCTGATAGCATGCTATCTCCGCGATAAAATTCAGAGTTGGCCGGCGATAATTATCCTCGGGCTAAGAGCGCTGAGCGATAATTATCGCATGTACTTGATGATATGCCCCATACTTTTTTTTAAGGTTAAAATCTGCATATTATGCAGCAGATGATGGATTACGTGGCAAATGCGGCATATCCCTAATTATGTGAACAACGCCATGGCCGCACCATCGCTGAGTTCCAATGGCCCAGCCTAAAGTGAATGCTTTTGAAAGAGGACGAAACGCCGGTTATGGCACCACATTTATAAAACATCAATGCACCGCATATGCAAAACAGTTTCATCTTCGACTGCAGTGTTCAGTAGCAATTTTGGTTGTACAAAAGTAAATCCTGTAAATGAAATTAAAATGCCTGCAAACACATAGGGGCTAACGGCCACATGCATCATTGTATCATTTTGCGATTTCTTAATTGCGAAAATTAAGGAATCGCAATTAAGAAATCGCAAAATGCTATGCATTAAGAAATCGCAATTTTTTGGTGATTTCTTAATTTTCCTTAATTGCGATTCACAATTTGCGAATCGCAATTAAGGAATCCCTTCCCATTGATTCCTATGGGCCTACAGGCCCATAGGAATGAATGGGAAGCCAATCTCATTTTGCGAATCGCAATTAAGGAATCGCAAAATGAGAATGCTATTTCAAGGGTGCAGGGGGGGTTCAAAGGACCCCCCCTGCACCCCTGAAATTTAACTTTAAGAACATTTTTCACACACACATGCCCCAAGAGCATGTGTGTGTGTAAAATGAAACTTTCAAAAATGCACTTTGGTGCATTTTTTAAAGTTTTCGCAAATTAGCATGAAGTGCAACTTCATGCTAATTTACCCCTTCCTATTTGCGAATTCGCAAAAAAAATGTTCATGCATTGCATTTAAGAAATCACAAATTGCGATTTCTTAAATGCAATCGCAATTTAAGAAATCGCAACATAATTGCGATTCCTTAAATTGCGAAAAAATGAAAAAACATGATGCATCCCAAAAAAGGAAATTGCATTCGCAAACGGCCGAATTTTGCGATTCGCACCGTTTGCGAATGCAATTTACCTTTATGCATGTGGGCCATAGTTCCAAGCCCCTATCGCCAAAGGAACGTCACTTTTAATGATGTTCCAGTGGCGATAAACCCTTTGCCTTATTTACAAGGCGATGTTAAGCCACTTAACGTCACCTTGTAAATACGGCCCCCTTTCCTGTTACACTTAGCGTGAAAGGGGCATGCAATAGGTGTTGTGGTGGGCGTCCCACGGCAACACCCATTGGTTTTGACGCTGTTCCCTATTTACAAGGTTGGTGTAAATAGGAGGCAGAACCAAAAGTAAGACCAGGGAGATGGTTAATGTCTTCTTGTTGCATTGTGCATCACACATAGAAAGAGCAAATCACCATGAATAATTGTGTATGCGCAGGAAGGTACCCCTTCATGTACACAATCAATAATTTTTTTAAAAATGACAGTTTGCAACTTCTATGTGTACTGCACAATGCAGCAAACATAGGAGTTTCAAATCGGCCTTCTGGATTGTTTTTGTGCAGGAAGAGACACCTTCCTGCACTTACACAATCATTTCCCCCAACACAGACACCCTTGCCCTATGATGCAAAGGTGCCTGCGTTGGCGCTAGGCAGCTAGATTTAGCACCATCGCTAGTGGAAACGCGCATGTATGCGTTTTCAGAATTGCGTCGACAATTTTTGCTTAACGCCATGCTTCGCCATTCTGTTGTGAATATGCCCCTTAATGCTTTCCTTTAAGACTCCAGAATACTTTGGTTCCTCCTGTAAGAATGAAACCAACTGCCTTTCAGAGTTATCACAGCTGTCACTCTGTTCTTTTACAGCTGAATGGCCATCAGGTGATGGAACAGTCTTGGACCGCCACCTACTGGTCACACCAAACCACTGCAATGGCCCAGAAATTGTTGGTATTTTTAGTCCTTATGCATCAAACAGCAAATTTAAAATAGTTGAGTTTAGAGGGCCATCAGCAAGTGAGGAGGGAGGTGACTTATTTTCAGTTACAGCTGAATTAGGTGGCAGGTGAGAACCAAATTATATGACATGTTTGACTAAATTATGTGGCAAGAAAAGGCAAATTATGCGGCGTAATCCTGCTCATTTTTCTGCTAATATTACTTCCTTATTTTGTCATTTGTACACAGGTTAACACTGTCTGGGCAATTGCTTCATCTCATTAGAAGTAGTTTACGTCCAGATACAGCAATAGGCAACAGATTGCAGAAAGGGGAGCAGTCAACCCTTACAAAGGGCCTCACTGCACAACAATGCATGTTGCTGAGTTTTTAATAACATCTTACACATTTGAGCTAGAAATATGTTTGTTAAAATATGCAGATTAGGCAGCAGGTGATGGATTATGTGCCAAATGTGGCAAATCCATAATTATGCAGAAAGCACCACATCTGCAAAACCACATAATTCCAATGGACATACTTATAGGTCATCAGCGTTTTGATGCCAGTGTCATAAAGGAAGCAAAGATTGTCACTTCACAAGTGCTAAAATGTGATTTAGAGGTGGGGTTTTGACTTTTTGAAGCCCTGCTTGTAGGGAAATGTGTGTGCCAAAAGAATGGCACATATATCTGTCTTTATCAGTAATTACACCACCAACCATTTAGAGAGCACTTTTATCTGTTTATCACAAAATGAAATAACTATGTTTAGCAATCTTAGAAAAAAGAAAGATTGAAAAAAACACATTATGGTTCTAACCTTACACCTTGTCATTTGCATGCAGCTCCCTGATACTGGTTCATAACTCACTATATTATATTGCAACGGTTGTAATTTATTGCAGATAACAAGGATCTCCACTACAAATGCTGTAACCCACTGATATATCTGGATAAAGTACAAATCGGTGTCCTTTGCAGCAGGCGCATTAACCCTCTATGCTATTTTATAAGAAGTCAAACGTTTGCCTAGTGTGCACGCAGATGTATCCAGCAAGCATGCTAATCTCCAAATTTATTTTTCCACTGTCATACCCTGAGACGTGCTGAGTCCAAAGATCTTCGAAGCAGGTGCATTAACCCCATGATATTAACATGCTCACTGTTTCTGACCAATGAATGAAGCCAGAACAGATTTACAATCACCTTTGTCCATTTCTTTTTTCAATGTGCAAGTTTACTATCAGACTCTGCGCCTCACGTCTCCATTCCCTGTGACTCCTCCCCCTTTCAGGTGCCACCCCAGGAACCCCAATTTACGGCTTCCTGAGCAAATGAATTCCATCCCCAGAATTTGCAATATACTCGTAACTTTGATAACAAGCGTCATGAACTCTTTCTTCTTCACAGCACTTCATATGTCCAATGGGCTCATTTACTCACCCAATACATATGGCAAACCTAGGAATGTGCTCGCCGTCGACCATGGGTGGCGTATTTGGCGCCACTTTTGCGTAATTTTTAACATGGGAAAAGTGATGCGAAAGTGGCGCAAGGGGCTTGTAAATCTGCCCCTGAATACATAGGCAAAATAAACAGACTTAGTGCCTCATCTACAAGAAAGTGACAGAGCACGACACCGCAGGCCATTTAGCTGAGCCGTGCTGCGTCATTTTCAAAGCACAGGGATCCATCGTATTAACAACAATATGACCCATCCCTTTGGTTTCCCCGGCACTGACGCATCATTAATTGCCATTGCCAGCACAGGCGCCCTTGCGTAATTTTTCAAGGGTGCCTGCGCTGTGGGGATGATTGTTTTTGTGCAAGAAGGTACAACTTCCTGCACAAAAACAAATAATTGATGGCATTTTCCCTTTTCTATGCATGCTGCAGAATGCATCAAAGAGGAGAAATAAAAATAGTAGTCCTCGTCGCCCAATTCCTGAGGCGTAGGACTCTGACGCATTCCCAGTTTTACAAAATATTGTAAATCTTGGAATGCGTCAAGTTCCATGGATGTTGCGTGGAAACACCCATCGCAACACCCTTGGAACGCCCCTTTCACGCAGAGTAATGCACGAAAGGAGCCCATATCTACAAGGCCATGAAAAGTCACGCTGAGTGGCTGTACGTGGCCTTGTAAATATGGACAGGCGCACTGCGCAGCAGGTGTGTAAAAAAAAGTGACGCACCGGCGGTGCAATGGGCTTGTAAATAAGCCCACTTTATTCATAACATGCTGCTTTAAATTGCGGTAATGCACAGCAGATATAATATTTTACAACATTACTGGTTTACATAGAGGTATGTGGAAAAAGAAAGAGAAATAACTTGTAGGAACAAGGGGGCATATGACCAAGGGTGGCGATAGGCAATTATCGCCGATAATTCTATCGCTCTATTAGCAAGCTGTCGCTAACTGATGTTAGCGACAGCTTTTAGGCGATAGCGAGCGGTGTGGGGCTTGCTTTTGCATGTCAGTGATATTTATCGCTAATAACATGAAAAGTGGGCGTACCCAACCTGTTAGTGACTGAAAGCAGTCGCTAACGTCGCTATCGCCTATTAGCAAGGCAGGCGTAGCGATGGAAATATTCCCGCTATCGCCAAAAACTAACGCCTGCTCAGACCAGTTCTTAGCCATGTTATCCAATGGGAGGTGAATAACATGGCTAAGAGCATTTCTTCGCTAATGCGGGAATATCGCTGTATTCTCAGCGATATTCAAGCATTTCGCCACTATCGCTGGATATTTTAGCACAATGGAGAAAAACGTTGCTAATAGCATGTTTTCTCCGCTAACATATCCAGCGATAGGCAGCAATAAAATAAATCGTCGCTAAGCCTATTTAGCGATAAATATCGCTACTTGTTGGTAATATGCCCCTAGGTTACTGCCGGCAAATTCCACATTTAACACCTGCATTTATATAGCTGGTGATGATCCGTGATGGAATTGCAGAGATTTTTTGTCGTAATCATCGACGCTGATTAAATGCAGCAGAGTGGAAACCTGTCGGATAACCTGCTTATGGATATTTTTACCTCTCCATGGCACAGTTTTTGAAGGTGAAGGCGCTGAGGCCTCTGTCATATATCTCCCACCATCAGGGGTCCATAGAGGATTTTTACTGACAGTCGGTGAGACACTGCTAACAAGCCAAACCTTCATCAAAAATGAGTTTCAGATTTTTTAATTTAAGTTAATGATGCTTTATTGAAGGGTATCATGAAACATTAGTCATAACATGAAAGGGTACTCCCACGATTCATTTTAGGTCTAGAGGAGGGAGAAACAAAAGAAAACACCAATAAAGAACCCCCAAACTGACCTATGTTATTTTAAAGTGACTCAATCTGCAATTTTAATGGTTGCAGCACATGTAAAGAGTTTCAAACAGACATGTTATTTTTCATTTTATTTATTTTTCTTTTCGTCAACTATTTGTTTTTATTTAATTTTCAAAAGACAAAAATATTTATAAAGTTTTTTTAAAGTTCATTGTTATAATACATAAAAGATATAGCTAAACAAATTCATGAAATACAAAAGTTCAGGCAAAAGAGCTCAACATAACGATGATTGAATAGTGCAATTGTCACAACAACATTCATTCCTAAACTATCTCACCATCACAAAACCTCATGCATACTCACTCACAAGCAGGCCCGGACTGGCCGTTGCGGGCACCGGGCAATTCCCCGGTCGGCCGCAAGGGTGGGGGCCGTTTTTGGGCCCCTGGGGGCCGTTTTTGTGACAGGGCCGTTTTTGCAGCAAAGCTGCAAAATCGGCCCTGTAACAAATTCGGCGGAAAAGCGGCCCTGGTAAAGAGCTTGGTGGCATCCCCCCCTCCTCCAGGGGGAGGAGGGGGGGCCGGCCGGGCAGTTTGCCAGGACCGGTTTTGGTTCCCAGTCCGGCCCTGCTCACAAGCTATATAGAAACAACTAAAACAACAAGGGAAGGCAATACATATGAGATACTATGAATACTGACAAATGTTTGCATCAATATATGGTTTGTGACACTTGTGATAAATGTCAACTCCCAAAAAAAAAAAAAAAAAAAAAAAATTCCAAAAAATGTAAACCAAAACTGTGTAGAATTCTTTCTTCATTTATTTCATGTTGTTGTCATATGATCGTTCATTCTTTTTTCATTTGAATTAAATCCATAAACAAGTTCAACAGCTCTCACACAACTAAACTGCATCAATGACCGGATTCAGTTCACGTTTGAACTGAGCCAAGAGACCATTACTTTTTTAGATGTAAGCATCACAAGAGTCAAGAATCACCTAGAGACCAATGTATTCAGGAAAAAGACTGATAAGAACAACACACCTCACTACAAATCATTTCATCAGAAACCTCTAAAGAATCACCTTCCATTTTCCATTTTCCCAACTACTTCGAGTAAAACGTATAACATCAGATACAGAGAAATATGAGGAGCAAGCAATGCACATGATGAGACGTTTTGAACAAAGGGGTTATCCTCAAACCATCCTGAAAAATGCTAAAGAACGATGTGACAAGCTTGACCGTCAAGAGGTCTTGATAGAAAAACCCAAAATTGAAGTGAAGAGACCAGTGGTTGTCTCAAAATACTCAACAGTGTCGAAAGCGTACAAAACTTCAATATTAAAGCATTGGCCCATCATTAGCACTGAACATGAGTTTAAACAAATTTTCAACGACCAACCACTTTTTGCATACAAGAGGGCAAACAACCTAAAAGAGATCATAAAGAGGCCCAGACAAGATTCTATTGATGTATTCAAAGGTAACCAACCATGCTTTAATTGCAAAAATTGTAACAACTTAATAAGAGGATCCGTCATCAAACACCCGATGAAAGGTACCAACATCAATCTAAAACTGAATGCGACATGTGACACGGAAAATGTCATTTACATTGTAAAATGTCCTTGTGGTTTAGTTTACACGGGAAAGACTTCACGCAAATTGAAGACAAGAATCAATGAACACAAAAGTAATATAAGGACTGAAAATGTCAAATCTACTCTAGCAGTACATTTCAAAGAGAACAAGCATAACATCAGCCAATTGAGATTTGCTGCTGTGGAAGTTGTGGCAAAGCGCGACGACAGAGACAATAACAACTTTCTTTTAAAACGTGAAAATCATTGGATCAAATTTTTGCAATCTTCCAAACCTCTTGGCCTAAATGACCGAATGGAATTTTTATGTTATCTTTAAAAGCACTACCATTGATAATGTTCTGTATGTTATAACCATTGTTTATCATCGATCAATCACATTTACCACATGTATCATCATATTTTTTGGTTAACTACAAACACCATTACAAGATGGCCACCATACTCAATGTCCTCTCTCTATGTTCATTTCACGTTCACGGCGTCATACTCTTTCACTTCCGTATAAACGGCACGGGTGATCAGCAACTGTTAGCGAAGGGCGCATGAGATAGACACGCTAGTCTACATTCTCCTTATGAGTAAGTTTAAACAACGTTATATTCGTTCGCCTATATTGTTTGTTTTTTAACTTCTTTATGGGTTCAGTGGGTCTGACACAGGAATTGCACTTAAATACGTACATTGTTTGCACTTAATGCCCGTTTTACAGCACAGTTTTGAGAACTTTCTTATTAATGATAATGGGGTTCCAGCCATCAGTTTTGCTTTTCAAGCACGTTGTTTTTTTTTAAAACCATGCATGATAAGGACAAACACGGGGCTACACGCTCTTTATTTTTAGAACGTTGTTCACCCGGTTTATTCACCCGGTTAATTTACGGTAAACAGGATTTAGACAATGCAATTAGACATTATTCGGAGGCTCATGTACAAACTGTATATATATTTTGTTTTCAGACCACCCCTGATGAAGGACGTCGAATCGTCCGAAATGCATTGGGTGATGACGTACCTTGATGTGTTGTAAACAACAAGTGAACTTGTTTATGGATTTAATTCAAATGAAAAAAGAATGAACGATCATATGACAACAACATGAAATAAATGAAGAAAGAATTCTACACAGTTTTGATTGACATTTTTTGGAACTTAACCATGAAATAAAACAGGAATTATTTTCTTAATAGGTTGTGCTCAGGGAGTTGACATTTATCACAAGTGTCACAAACCATATATTGATTGCTACACTTAACCTGTCGGGGAGTGATTTCCTTGAAGCACACCACAACTTATTTACCTTCAAACCCAAAAGGAGGAGTGCGTAATCCACACCTTGATTGTAAATGTTTGCATCAGCAATTTTATATCTTGATGTTCCATGGGTTATATATTGCTTTGATCTTGATTTCTTTTACTCTTCTTAAGTATGGATCTCAGGTGTATAGGGCCTACGTACGTTTCGGTGAACATGGATAATTTATATCACCTTCTTCAAGGCAGACATAGACAAAGACATGTACATATACATATAAAAACTGGGGGATCTTCTCATATGAAAATAAGTGTAAGGACGTCCTAAAAGTGAAAGACTAAGAAAGCGCTGTCTCTTTTTGAGGAGCACAACTATATAGAGAGATTTAGATGTCTTTTTTTAATTTATTTTTTATTTTGCAGAGTTTTATATAGCGCGAACTAGACCCGAACCGAATCAGGTATCAGAGCGATTTACATAGCACCAGTTACGTTACATGAGGACACACTTTCATTTTTAAAAAAAAAAACATTTTAGGCACGGGGAGATTAAGTGATTTGCCCAGAATCACAGGAGGTTTTTGGCGTCGTTACCGAGACTCGAACCCAGATCCCCAGGTCCGAGGTCGAGTGCCTTAGCCGTTAGGCCAACCCCTCTCCCCTCTCTTGATTGTTATGTTCTATGGGGAATGCCAAGTTAGCAATGCCCAATTAGAGGTGCCAGGATAAGGGCAACATAGCCTCATGCATGGTCGTATGTTGCTCCGATTTTCTGGCCAATATTTCGAAAAACGTTCTCGCAGGTGGTTCAAGAGCAATGCAAACCCAAACTCATAGGGGCATATTTACAAGTTAAGTGGTGAAGCGTGTTGTTAACCACTTGGGAGCTAGTAAACAAACCTCCCCAGTGCTGCGCTGTCCATTATCCGGTGCTGAACTGGACGTCCAGCGGTCGCACGCAGCACTGGGGAGGTAGTGCCCGTGACGACCGTTGGCCGACGGCAGCACTTAAGGGGTTAAGCCAAGAAGGCTAACAACACGCTCCATCACTTCAGAAACACAGGGCTGCACCATATTTACAAGAATATGGTGCAGCCCTGCGTTTCCCCCTGAACTGGCACTAAATTTAGCTGCCTAGCACCAATGCAGGCACCCTTGCACCATAGTGCAAGGGTGTCTGTATTGCAGGGGAAGATTGTTTATGTGCAGGAAGGTGTCCCTTCCTGCACATAATCCATTTAAATGCAGCTTCATGCAGCACACATAGAAGTTGCAAAACATCACTTTAAAAAAAAAATGATTATTGATGTACAGGAAGGGACACCTTCCTGCACATAAACAATCATTGGTGTTTTGCTGTTTCCATGTGTGCTGCACAAAGCAGCACACATGGAAACAGCAAAAAAGAGGAAAAAATAAAATGTTCTCCTTGTTTCGCCAGGGCAAGACCAGGTGTTCCCTGGTCTTAATTTTGGCGCTGCCCCATATTTACGCTGCCCTTGTAAATATGGGGCAGCATCAAAATCAATGGGTGTTGCGGTGGAATGCCCACAGCAACACCCATTGCCTTCCACTTTCATGCTAAGTGTAGCGTGAAAGGGTGCCTTATTTACAAGGCAGCGTTCAGTCACATTAAGTGGCTTAACGCAGCAGTGTAAATAAGACAAAGCCACAATCGCTATCACAATATCCTGACATTGTGGTGGCGATAGGGGTTTGTAATTATGCCCCATAGTTTTTGAAGGAATGTAAAGCCAGTTTGTGTGGCTTTGAATGGCTTCAAAAATATGGAGTAAAGCAACACAGCTCAAATCACTGCATTGCATTACTCTGCACAAGGAAGGCATTCCATAGCGTTATGTGGGCGTAACGAGGAGAAATATCTTCACTTCTCCTCACTGGCGTAACGAAAACTGAGGGGGCCTCCCTGCACAGTACATAGAGGGGGCCCCTCTGGGCTTAATCATGAGCTCTCTGGCCAGAGTGCAGTGCCAAGGGGGCCCCTTGGAGTCGAGGCACCCCGCACCACGTGGGCTGCGGGGGCCTGTGTTACGCCCCTGCTTCTCCTCTTTTTTTCCTCTTTCCATGAGAGAAAGAGGAAAAGGCCTCTGAGAATTGTTTTTGTGCAGGAAGGTGATCCTGCACAAATCAATCCTACCTACAACACAGGCACCCTTGCACTAAGGGTGCCTGCCTTAGCGATAGGCTGCCAAAATGGTGCCAGTGCAAGTGAAAAGGACAGGAATGCGCCGTATTGGAAAAATACGATGAGGTCCTGCCCTTTCCCTGAAACGTACAGTGATTTGCTGCACTGCCCTGCACCACAAGGGTCATAAATATGGCCCTTGATGTTCACTTCTTCATCTGGGGTACAAGAGGGAGCAGGTCCTTTTATTCGCAGTGCCTTTCAGGTCAGCGACAGCAGGCCCAGTGTTCTTCTGATCTACTGCTGGTTCCAGAAGTGTTCTACTGTGGGTGCCTGGAGGTGCCACATTTATCCTTGTCACTAGGTAGTGGATGGGAATGACTTCTAATCCCGCCCTAACTAGTGGGGTAAAAGGTTTTTAGGTCAACCCTATTCACTTTTGGCATTTTCAAGATGGTGGAAGTCTTTAACCACACTAAACTAGGGTTCTTAGGGTGTGTGTGTGTGTATGTGGGTGGAGTGCACTATTGTAATCCCGGTGTTCTTCCACATCTAACACTAAAATCCAGTTTGAGGAAGCCAAGGTACTCAAAATGAACTCAGAGACCGGCATCTGGTTGGACAATAGTAGAGTCCCTAAGCAACCCACTAGTGTATCCACAACAACTGTCTTGGCATCCTGCTGTCTCCCCTTTCAAGCGTTCCTCAAGGGTTATATGTAAACCAAGCAGACCTGTCAAGCAGGATTTTTCACTGTAGTGTCAAAAAGAATACCCAGAGACCCTACCTATCTTATTCTGCACAGTTCAGAGAGGTCATCTCTACCCAGTCAGGTCAGCCTATTGTTCTTTCCTCGGAGGCCTTTCACACCTACTCACACTTTTTCAAGGCTAATGACTGGACAGAAAAAGCTAAAGAGCCAATTGCAAATTAGCATCCAGGAACTTTGGGCAGGGAAAAGGTAACCTTCTAAAAGTTACTTTTTCTTAATATTTTATTAAATCCCGATTTCACCACTGAATTTGTTTTTGAATGACTATAAAAAATAGTTATTTAATTCTCTTTCTCTTCTCTTTCTAGCTAGCTTCATTCCTGAGAAGCAATAATAGTATTTTAATCTCCACTCTGTTTTTTTGCTTAGGACAGCTAGGCTTGAACAGTCATAATACTTTTGGGGTGCTAGTCACTGTAAGAACATGTTAACAGTAAATGTATGCAAGCCCAACTTTTGCACCCTGCCTTGTGGGCTACAAGGTCCTACATCGGGGTGACTTGTTCAGATTTTAAAGTGAGGTTTTGACCTGTCAAATGAGTTTGTTTTGGCAGATTGAATTGCAGTTTGTACACTGCTACAGTATGTCAAGGGATGGTCTTCTGAGTGATGCTCGGATCAGCATCTTTGTCAAGCAAAAACAAGGAAAACCCTCAAGGTAAATAAGGACCTTGGGTAGCAGTTATATACGCGAACAGTGGTCCTTAAACAGTCAGATATCAGCAGGATAAATATAGACTGAAATCAATGCTATATTCCAAATGTCCAACCGGACAATACATTTAATAATGTAAACAATTAGACAACTGTAATTGAGAACATCTCTATAGTGGGACACAATACTGTATCCTATACGGTACATGACAAATACAAAACACACAAAGTCATTTCAGGCAAGACAGGTTTAGTTTAGTATAAGCAGTCAGTGCACTTGTTTTACACAGTGGATTAATGCACAAGGCTGTTTAACATGGGTCGATGATGTTTCGATCCTTTCAGCGAAATAATAGGATCATCTTCAGGGCAATGATAAGTACATGCCTAATTTGATTAAGAAATTGCCTCAGAGTTCTGAGGAAACCAACTTCTATTGTTCAACGAACCAAATCTCAGAATCTTTAAGAACAATTCAATACCTCGAATCCAATTTCATTTCAGTCAATTTCCATTACAATTTGTAGAAATAGCGGTTGCGTATTAGTGACAATGCACGGTACAACGCAGCATCCACGCTGGAAATTCTCGAGTGATCAGCATCTTGGCTCGGACAAAATAGCCACTTATCTTTGGAAGCAGTACCAGATGCCAAAATGGAAACATGTCATCCAGCAATGATCCAGAAAATGCCACAACAAGTAGGAAAAAACTGCAGACTAGAAAAAACCTTCAGACTGAACAACTGACAGGAACTTTGAAGAATACAGAAGGAGCGTCCATGGAGTCCAGTGAGTGAGCAACAGTATGGAAACAATTGCAAGGGTGCCTGTGTTGGCGCTATGCTGCCAATCGGGCACCAGGGCAGGGGAAAAGGCAGGAATGTGCCATATAGCCCTAAATACAGTGCATACCTGCCCTTTCCCTGACAAGTAATGCAGAGCAGCACCGCATGATATTCTCGTAAATAGGCCCCCAAGTGAAAAGAACTCTGCTGCTACTTACACACCTGAAATTAACTGGGTTTGTTTGTAATTTTTCAGAAAAAGAAACATTTTCATTCATTGTAGTATGCATTGCACACACTTTAGACTGTACCTGTCTGCAAAATAGAAGCATTCTGAAGTGTGATACATAACTTAATGAATTAAAATGGTCCCCGTTCTGTTCAAGTGACATAAACTAAGCAGTGCACAACTGAGCCCTGTTTCCCTTCTGTTCTTGGCTCTGCATGGGTCTCAAGGATACTGCCAGGGGTCACAAAGTGGCAAGCCAGGGGTAGCCCTAGTGACACCTAAGTGACATCCATGAATGCATGTAAGTATGTATATTTGTGGTATTTGTATAGGCACAAACATAGCCAAAAGGGCAGCAGCACTATATGGGGTGAAAGGCAAGCATACAAGTAACAAGTGATCAGAGACGTAGCTGATAAGTGGACTGCTACTTTATTTTATTTTTTATTTATAAGGTTTTACATAGCATGAACATGACCCTTGTGGGTATCAAAGTGCTTTACAATGATGAAGGTGACATATATAAAAATAACAACATCATTGAGCAGGGACATGGTGTGGGAACCTCTCCTAGAGAGCAAACCACAGGCACTAGGTGGACAGAAACCAGTAAAACAAAGTAAGACTCTAGTATGCGAGAAAAAATCATGCATGCAGGCAAGGGATAGATCAAGTTCTGGAGTGTAGCTCATGTGTTCACCGGCATCGATTTGTTCATCAGTGTCCTTTTGACTTCCTACTGCATTGTGATGTAGTGTACTTTACTTTAAAGACACACTTGAACACCAGAACATTGGCCTTTTATGGTGTGCCAAGCTGATGCATAATTAAGGGTACCATGGGCTCTAATGCAAGCAAGGAAAATTGAACCCCCTTCCCTTGGCTTAGTAATAAAAAAGAAGTATCATTGGGGTCCAGTGTGCCCCTCTGATCCCTGGGCATTGGTGCCACTGCACTGCAATGCTATTGAATGCCACCCCATGTGTAAATACCAAGTTTTATTAATCAGGATTGGGTCACTGCTACTGGTCAGAGCATAGCTATCAATAGAGCAGCAGGTGCAATTGCACCAGGCCCAGTGATGTAAAGGAGCCAGCGCAGCCCAGGTAAAGCTGTCTCTTACTACCCAACTAGAGGCTAATGGCCTAATTTTCCTAAATTGCATTAGGGCTTATGGCACCACCGCTACCTCACTGCTGCTGGCACGCAATGTGGACACTCCCATTTAATGTCTTAATCACTACACTTTTGCAAGTATAAGAAGTATTTTTTTATACTGATGTATCTACGTATTAACTTTTTCTTGAGTTTCTTAGAGGTAGATTTGGGAAGTCTGATTGATTAGTGAAGACCGGAAATATCTATTACAACGCAGGCATTACATTGTTGTGCCTTTACAACGCAGTCAGTACAGCTACTGCGATCTTACCACGAGTTCCATTACAGCACACGTCATTACAACAACTTGTTTTAGGGAATGGAGTGTTGGACTGGTGTTGGATTTGAAGTCAAACACCTTCCCTACTCATACACCGACTGGAGTTGGAATAGTAATTTAAACTATTCCAAAGTCCTGCACTTCCCTAAAGCAAGCCGCTGTAATGACTTGCGTTGTAATGCAACTTGTGGTAACGACACAGTTGTGGTATTGACTGATTTGTTAAGCCACACATGATTTTGGCATGTGTGGTAACAGATAATATTTGTTAAGACTTGCATATACTACAACTGTCTGCAAGGGTAATTTCCAAGATACTGCAAGTGTATTTTAAAGGGGACATACAATGTGGAGAAAAAAATGTTCTCTTTACCCAGGCCTGCATCAATAGCATTCACCAAGAATAGGTATTCCAGAATGTTCCCTTATTTCATGATGTCAGCTTAAGTCTGGAGACCATAGTGGCATCATTCATTAGATGGACCCTTTAATAAAGGTAGGATTTCACATATAGACACAATACATATTTTCTATATCCACTGTCACATAAAGCAACACTAGAGGGCAAAGTAAGGCATTGAAATATGTGTAATACGGTGCTCACGTTGATATCTTTGGTCTCAGGGATTAATTCACGAGTCAAGGGTTTAAGGGCCGGATAAAACGCATTTTGCCATGTACAGATGCAAAAAGCGACTCTGTAACTGCATTACCAGTCGCAAAACATTCGCAGTTACCCCCAACTTCAAGTTTGTGGTAACCCATTTGGAATTGGTAAGGGTGTCCCCAAGGGTCTATTGCTTTCTTTAAAAAGCAATCACAGACTTGGTGGTCTGCTGATCCCAGCAGGCCACCATCCCTGTGATTGTAGCTTTCACTATGGGTCGCAAATTGCGACCTGCCTCATGAATATTGATGAGGCAGGTCCATTTACGACCCACTGCGAATAGCAAACAGTGTGAAACACACTGTTGTACATCGCAGTTTGCGATTTCCTAATAGCGAATCACTAAAATGCGCTATTAGGAAATTGCAAACATGCAATTTTGTACATCTGGCCCTGCCTTCCATATTCTACTTGCTTTCTTCGTGATATCAGGCCAATCTCTTTAGGGCATAAGTGTCGGACCAAGAGAAAGGTTGTGTGAAAAGGCACACAGGCGTGATGGAAAACTCGAAAAAACGCTACCCAACCATTGATCTTAGTAATGTTTAATTCACAATCTTATATTTCCAGAATTGTATCAAAATCAATGCAGTTACTCGTTTATCTGATACTGCTAACAAGCATTGAGAAAGCCAGTATGATAGGTCCCGATTCACAGAACTAACTTAAGACAAAATCCTAAACTTATTACCATTTTGGTATTCACAGAAGGCAATTACTCATTTCGGTATTCACTGAAGTTAGGAGTCCTAACTTTAGGTCTCCTAAATACCTTCTGTGAATACCGAAAGTCTTAAAGTTAGGATTTTTCTCAGTTTAGGAGTGGTAAAGTTAGGACTCCAAACTTTAGGACTCCTAAACTGAGAAAAATCCTAATTTTAAGACTTTCGGTATTCACAGAAGGCATTTAGGAGTCCTAAAGTTAGGACTCCTAACTTCTGTGAATACCGAAATGAGTAAGGGCCATATGTATGAAGGTACTGATTTGAGATTCTGAAATAGCGATTTTTAAGAAATCGCTATTTCAGAATCGCAAATTGGTATGTATGTACAAATTCGCTTTTTTTTAGCGAATTCTTAGTATTCCTTAATTGCGAATAGCAAATTGCGAATCGCAATTAAGGAATACTTTCCCATTCATTTCTATGGGCCAGGAGGCCAATAGGAATGAATGGGAAGGTATTCTCAATTTTGCGATTCGCAATTTGAAAATCGAACATTGAGAATAATTTAAAGGGATCCTTGCACCCCTGAAATATGCATGGGTGCACATGTGGCGCACATACATTCCCTAAGGGCATGTATGTGCGTCACATGGCACTTTGAAAAATGCTGAAATGTGCATTTTTCAAGGAAATCAAAACTGCGATTCCTTAAAGGCATTTTGCAAATTCTTTTGGCTTCATACATTGCATTTAAGGAATCGCAAAATTTGCGATTCCTTAAATGCAATTGCAAAATAAGGAATCGCAAATTTTGCGATTCCTTATTTTGCACCAGATTTTACTTCATACATATCATTTTGCAAATTCGCGAATTTCGGCCTTTGCGAATGCAAATTTGCTTCATACATATGCCTTCTGTGAATACCAAAATGGTAGTAAGTTTAGGATTTTGTCTTAAGTTAGTTCTGTGAATCGGGCCCTCTGTCTTTTTTTAGATGCATGTTGTTCGCTGTTGTGTGAAACCCGGATGCAATTGGAGAACTCGTACAAATGGACCCACATACTGGGCAGGGGCATGCCGTGGATGTTTTAAGCCGTACTCTTAATTAATTAGGCCACGCCTCCTATAATGATTCCCAGTTACACTTCTTTGGCCGCGCCCATTTTAGAGACTCCCACCCCCCCCCCCGCCCCCACACACACACACATACATCTTTTTCATCCCACTTAAAGCGTTGGTATTAACTTTACACGCCTGGGCCAGAAATATTTTTCTAAAGAAGGAACGGAAATGGCGTGCCTTTAGTGTGTGTGACCTCGGAAATACACATGTGGTGGGGTGAAAGCACCTCAGCATGCTCGGGTAAAAAAAAACACATTTCCACATAGAAAAAGGTTTTTGAAATGTTGGTGGCCTCTCTTCTAGGTCTGGTGCAGGAAGATAAGACATTTTACTGAAAGGTTCTGATCACTCTGTTCCTGGAACGAAGGACACAGTGACCCCGCTAACCCGAAAAGGTTATTTGAGGTAGATACTGTGCTAAGAAACAGCCTCATTCAGGAAGATTCTCAGCTGGGATGTTTTGAGGGCTGGCTGTTTACAACTTGCTACTTAAGTAATAGTTACACGTGTGGGTAAATAAAAGAAGTGCTTTTCAATGAAAGTTACGTGTTTATTATAGAGGACTTGATGCAGCACCTTTGTAAATGGCAGGGGCCTCATTTATGAAAAGTGAGATTTCACTGTATCACTTCTATGACCCTGTGGTGCGTCAGAACGCCCCCTCCCCCCTGCATACATTATACCTGGCGTAGGTATAATGTAGCGCAGGGGTTTACAAAGTGACGCATCTACCTAGATGCGTCACTTTGTAAATTTGGTGTAACAAAGGCACATTTTTTACGCTGCCTGTGCGTCACAAAAAGTGACCCACCGGCAGCATAAAAGTGACGCACGGCCTCATAAATGAGGCCCCAGGTTTCCCCACAGAATATTACATTGACCTCGGATGGATGAAATACTGAAATTCAAACATGTGACCGAGGGGTTACTCACATATCTTAACTGAGGGGCACATTTATCAAACTTTCACGCACAGCAATGAAGCAAGCCACCGCTGTTTGAAAGGGAAAAGGCAAGAGTGCGCCACGTTTAACATTATACTAGGCATGCCTGTCCTTTCCTTGTGCTGCCCAGTGTCAGCGCGGGCATCCTTCTGCTATCAGGCAAGATTGTGTTACTGCAGGAAGGGACACCTTCCTGCACAAAAACAATCCTCAGAGGCATTATCCTCTTTCTTTCTGTCCTGCAGAATGCAGCACACATAGAAAGAAGAAAAGATTAGGAAAAATAAAGACTTTTATCCTCATTATGCCTCACCTAGGGAGGCGTAGCATTTTGAGGCATTCCCAGGTCTACCAGTAATGATAAATCCGGGCATGTGCAAAATCCCATGGGTGGATACGTGAGAACACCCGCACTGCACCCAAGGAATGCCTCCCTGGGGCAGAGTAACGTAACACAGCGATTTGCGCTTCGTTGCGTTACTCTAGATTTATCAAACCATGCAGGGCCACACGGTTGTATGACATTACAACGCATGCTAATATATCGCATGCCATTACATCGCGTTTTTTACAACGCAAGTCGTTACAACGACTTGCGTTGGAGGGCGCTGGACTTAGGAGTAGTATAATTTACTATTCCAACTCCAGTCTACATACAGTAGGGAAGGTGTTGGATAGTAAATTATACTATTCCTTGTCCTAGAGCACCATCCAGCGCAAGTCGTTGTAACGACTTGCGTTCCAAAAACCGCGATGTAATGGCATCGCGATGTAACGACCGCGTGGTAAACGACATTTCCCGGGCAACACTAGGTGGCCTTACGTGGCTTGAAAAATCTGACTTAGTTGCTGCAACGCCCTTGTGCGCCCTTGCACGGCGCAAAGGCAACGCAACTCAATGATAAATATGCCCCTCAGTGAGCTAGCCACACAGAGGCCCAGATTATCAAAAGGGTTCCCCAACACAGCGCAGCTTTCAAAGTTGCAAAGCTGCGTTGCATGACGGGGGAGAGCTGAAAAGAGTCATATCTACAGAGATATGGCACTCTCCTCCGCGCTGGGCACAAGCATGCTGCTGAGTGCCACACACACCTTTGCACCATAGTGCGAGGGTGTCTGTGTGAGTCTAGCATAGGATGTGTACTAGAAGGGCAATCTTCCAGTACAAAATACGATGCCTAGACACATTTTAAAACGTTTCCCACTGTAGAAGTGTGCTGTACAGTGCAGCACACGTGCGATTGGGAAAACCTAGGAGAAATAAAAGCATTTCTTCTTTCTAACACTAGTCTCAAAGTGGCATTATTTTTGTTGCAAAACCAAGGGTCAGATTTCTCAAATTGTTACCTAATGCAGCGCAGCAGTCTAAAAAGCTGTGCTGTGTTGCATGACAGGGAGGGAGCAGGACAGCTCTATATCTACAGAGATATGACACTCTTCTCCCCTCTCCCTAGTGCCGGTGCAGAATTTTGCTGCCGAATGCCACTCACACACCTACACACCTATGTCCCAATGTGGTGTGCGCGTGAGTCTAGCATACATTGTGTACTTTAAGGGCACCTATCCCTGTACAAAATACTATTCCTACACAAGTTTTAAAACTTTTCCTACTTTTTATGTGTGCTGCTCAGTGCAGGGCACATTCAAAGTTGGAAAAGAAAGAAGAAATGAAAATATTTATCCTTTTAATGCCTGGTTTAAAGTAGCGTTAATTTTTGAAGCAAAAACCTGTGGCATATTTACAAGCCCCTATCGACACAGGAACGCTACTTTTTATGACGTTATGACGTTCCTGTGGTGATAACCCTTACGCCTTATATACAAGGCAGCGTTAAGCCACTTACAGCCTGATTCATGTACATGCCGTTTTGCGTGTCCCTAATAGCGAATCATAGCGATTCGCTATTGAGGACACGCAAAACGGCATTCATGTAGGAATTGCTACTTAAATAGCGATTCCTACATGTTCTTTATTTGCGAGTAGCAATTTGCTACTGGCAAATACTCCCCATTCATTCCTATGGGCCAAGAGGCCCATAGGAATGAATGGGGAGTATCCCTCATTTGCGAGTAGCAATTTGCTACTCGCAAATGAGATAGCGATTTTAAGGGTGCCAGGGGTGTCCAAAGGACGCCCTGTAGCACCCCTAAAATGCACATTTGAACAGGTGTTGCGCGCACACATGTCCAAAGGACATGTGTGTGTGCAACATGCAACTTAGAAAAATGCTTTTAAAAGCATTTTTCTGAGTTTTTGCTATTTACCGACAGGTCTGACCTCTCGGTAAATAGCGGCCCCAAAAGTCCAAAATCGCTATTTTGTTTTGTGTCATGAATAGCATTTGAGGAATCTCTATTAGAGATTCCTTAAATGCCATTCCACGCAAATATGCGAATTCTTACATAGCAATTTTTGCATTTGGTATCATGAATACCAAATGCAAAAATTGCACTCGCAAAGGGCCAGATTCTGAGAATCTGGCCCTTTGCGAGTGCAATTTACCTACATGAATCAGGCTGTTAATGTGGCTTAATACTGCCTTGTAAATAAGGCAGCCTTTCACATGAAAAGGGGCGTGCTATGGGTGTTGCGGTGGGCCCCCTGCCGAAACACTAATTGATTTTGATCCTGCCCCCTATTTACAGAGGGGGCATAAATAGGAGGCAGTGCCACAATTAAGACCAGGGAAAACCTGTCCTTAACATGAAGAAAAGAGGAGAAATGCTTAATTTCACCTCGTTTTTTCTGTTTCTATGTGTGCTGCACAGAGAAACAGGAAATCACCATGAATAATTGTTTATGTACAGGAAGTTGTCCCTTCCTGCACATAAACGATTTAAAACATTACGATTTGCAACTTCTCTGTGTGCTGCACAATGCAGCAAACATAAAAGTTACAAATTGCCATTTAAAGATTGTTTATGTGCACGAAGGGACAACTCCTGCACATAAACAATCATTCCCCCTAATGCAGACACCCTTGCAATTGTGCCTGCGTTGGCACTAAGCAGCTAGATTTAGCACCAAGACTAAGGGTAATGCTGGGGTGCAGCGCATTCTTGTGAATTCTGCGCATACCTGCGTTTTCAGAATGGCGGAGTGTGGCATTAGCAATGTTTGCTTAACGCCACGCTACGCCATTCCTTTATGAATTACTTTGATGCTGGAAAAATACCAGATGAAAAGATCTGTCGTGGAAACACCTTGCATAGAAATATTGAACTGTGGAATAGCACCACCCATTAGCCTCATTTACAACCACCCACGCCCAATCATCGGCACCCACATGTAAAAGCCTATTTAGAATTAGCTAATAGGGTGAAGGCACAGGACTCTTCCTCATTGGAAGCTGTGTCAGAAGATTCCACTAGTGCCAAGAAGCCCAATACAGAGAAGAGGAAGTGACACTTAAACGAGTAGACAGCAGACACAGTTGTTTATACACAGTGGCTCATGATGGTGACAGTCAGACTCCTCGCAACGTCAATGCTGCAGTTGTATGTCAGAGTATGGATAACAAAAATATGACGTAAAGCTTGTTTACAAAAATATCGCTTCACTGGGTGAAGATTTTCCATCGTTAACACCAATAAGGTAATATTTTAGTAATTCATATTTCGGACAAACAGGGCTTATTTATGAGCCATTTGCACCACCGTTGCGTCACTTTTTGCGACGCTGCGGTGGAGTAACAAATGCGCCACATTGCACCATATTTACAAAGTGACGCATCTAGGCAGATGCGTCACTTTGTAGATTCCATTGCTACATTATACCTGCGTCAGGTACAGGGCCGGACTGGGCATAGCGGGCACTGTGTGTTTTCCCGGTGGACCGCCAGGGTGAAGCCGTTTTTGGGCCCCCGGGGAGCCGTTTTTGTTACCGGAGGGCCTGCAATATTGGCCCCCTGTAACAAAATTGTCCGAAACCGACCCTTGCACACAGCTCGGCCGCAGCCCCTCACCCCCCTGAAGGCCAGCCAAGCAGTATGCCAGGGCAGGTTTTGGTTCCTAGTCCAGCCCTGGTCCGGTATAATGTATGCAGGGAGAGCATTACCTCGCAAAAATGGCTTGTAGAAGTGTTGCAGTGAAATCTATGAGATTTCACTTCAACACTTTTAGGACAGCACTGCATAAAATCCTTACGTCTGCCTCACAGCAGGCGTAGGACCGATGCAGGACCTTTCACATGGGGCTCGCCCCACGTGAAAGGATACCTTGCTGGCGTCTGTTTTCATACAAACCCTAGCAATGCCTCACTTTTGCGCCTACAGATATGTCAGGAATACGGACGTATCTGTAAATTCTTGCGACATGGACCGCTGCTCAGTAAATATGGCACATCCATTGTGTCGCAAGGAGGGTGCACTGAAAAGTGTTGCATTACTGTTTTCACGCAGCAATGCAACACTTTTCATAAATGAGGCCCACTATTTTTGTCAGACGATATCTATACCACAATATTTTGGTACCATAACAATACTGTAGTGAAGCAGGCTGTGCGGCAGCAGCGCACTGATACAATGGGGCATATTTACAAGGGAATTGCACCACCATAACATCACCTTTACTGATGTTCCAGTGGCCCAATGCCCTGCTTTATATTTACAAAGTGACGAAAAGCCACTTTGCGTGCCTTAACACCGCTTTGTAAATATAGTACTCTTTCATTCAGACATCTGCGTGAGAGGGGTATGCAATGGGTGTTGCTGGGGGCATTCCACCGCAATACCAATTGCTTTTTTACGCTGCCTCAGATTTACAATGATATGTAAATCTGAGGCAGTTCCAAAAATTAACGCCATTTAAAAGCAGGGGTTAGATTGGCGCAACGAGGAGAAATACTTTTTTTCTTCTCGTTTTTGCTCTTTCTATGTGTGCTGCATTCATAGATTTCCCTGCATCACTTCTACAAGGCTTTCCTGTGGGGGATCGCCCACACTGCATACATTATACCGGCTGTAGGTATAATGTAGTGCAGGGCTTTACAAAGTGATGCATCTGCTTGGATGCGTCACTTTGTAAATATGGCGCAACGTGGTGCATTTTGTATGCAGCTGCAGCATCACAAAAGTGACACAACGGCGGCGCAAAAGGCTCATAAAAAAGCCTGCAAATACTGAGAAAGAACTGCTGCCACATTTTGGTGGTTACATTTAGCCACCATGAGCTTTTCAGATGATTTGTTACGTACGTCTCGAGTTCAAGTGTAGCAATGACTTTAATTACTCAGGTACCTGACCCTCCTTAATGACTCACTCACACACGGTTCTGTCCCCAGTTCACACAAATCAGCGATTGTTTTACCAATCCTAAAAAAAACGGACGCCGACTCATTGTCCCCCTCCAGTTACCGTCCCATTTCACTCTTGCCTTATCTCGCAAAAGTCCTTGAAACCCATATCACCACTACCTTGACCACCCATATCGAGGCAAATCATTGCCTCTCCCCCTGTCAAGCTGGCTTTCGCCCCATGCACTCTACAGAGAAAGTGGTCATCTCAGTAATGGACAAATTGCGTGAAGGTATTGACACCAACCTTCCGCAAGCCTTGATACTCCTAGATCTGTCCGCCGCTTTTGACACGGTGGACCATTCCATCCTCCTCCACCGTGTCAGGGCGGCGGGCATAGAAGGCTTGGCCTTTTCATGGCTTGAGTCTTTTCTTGCTGGGAGAAGTCAAGCGGTCCGCCTGGCTGGCTACGTGGCGGCCTCCCGCAAGGTAGAGTGCGGGGTCCCTCAGGGCTCATCACTTTCCCCCTTATTGTTTAACCTCTATATCTTCCCCCTCATTTTTATGTTACAGCAGCTGGAGGTCACCGTATTTAATTACGCAGATGACCTCCAGCTAATTTTCAATCTTTCCCATTCATCTTCATCTGCTTTGAACGTCCAGACAGTAATGACGCTCATTCATGATTGGATGAACTGCAACCACCTCAAACTCAACCCGGACAAGACCGAGTTGGGTTTGACCGGAGGTGGTTGCAGTCCATGGTCCCCCTCTTTTTGGCCCCCCTCCCTTGGTGTCCCCCCACTCCCTGTACCCAAAGTAAAAACCCTGGGGATCTTCCTCAACTACCAACTTACTGTCCATTCACAAGTTAGTTCTGTGGTTTCCTCTTGTTTCTTTTCCCTTAGAATAATTAGGAAAGTTTCCCGTTTTTTCTCTTCCTCTGCTCTAAAAATAATTATATTGGCCATGGTATTGTCCCGTATAGACTATGGTAACATAGTCTATAATGGGGCCCCTGCCTATGCGATCCATCGTTTGCAACTGGTGCAGAACCAGGCGGCTCGCCTGATCCACGGCTTGCCCAAATACCATCGGGCCACCCCACTGCTTAGAACACTACACTGGCTCCCAATAAAAGAGCGCGCCCTCTTTAAACTTGGCTGCCTCACCTATCAGGCCAGATCGGGCACTGCTCCCGAATTCATCTGCTCGGCCATAAAGTCTTATCACCCTGGCAGAGAACTTCGCTCCGCCTATTCGGCCCTCCTTGCCATCCCCCGTTTCAAAAAACAGAAAGCGGGCGGATCAAGTTTTGCTGTCCTGGCTCCCACCTTCTGGAACTCCCTCCCCATTACCCTGCGCACTTCTCCTTCCTACCTTCTGTTTCGGAAAAATCTTAAAACCTTCCTCTTCGCGCAAGCCTACCCGACTTAGATCTCTCTTGTTGCTGCCGCTCTCTGCCCACCACTAGCGCCATGAAACCGCCTGGTAAACGTGCGCTGTATAAATGCTTTTAAATTCAAATTCAAATACCTGTGTGCTGGTTAATGTAGGCATCTATGGACCAGGCATAACATTTTAAACATTCATGGCTGTCTGACTGGTAGCCAGTGCAAAGCTAGCCTGGCTGTTGACACCTGATGGGTTTTTCTCAAACCCTAGACCCTTTAGAGATAGCCAGGTAGGGCCACACATAGGCAGTTAATAGTCGTCCGCTCTGGCATTGGCCATGGCTCCTGAAGCCTAAGCCCTCTTCTCCAGAGAGAGAAAAGGTAATATAGATTTGAGCAGAGAAATATTGACGAAACAGTCTTAGTCGCCTGATATATTTGTGCTTTAAAAAACGGTATCAGCATGGTAGAGACATTTTAACATTATTTTTAACCTTATCTGTGAGGGAAAATGTGTGTAAAATAGTGAGTGCCTTCACTGATGACCAAGAAGGTCTTGCTTTAGCACTAAAGATGACTGATTATGTCTTATGTTGATTAAGTTGGAAATAATTATTGTTTGTCCAAACCTGTTATGTTATGTTATGTTATGCTATGCTATGCTATGTTATGTTCTGCAGCTAGTGCTTGTAACATGCACATATCATCCCAGAGGACATCCTGGCATGAGGAAAGGAAGGCATTTCCTGGAGGCCAAGAGAAAGGAGCAGAAGTTAGAACAACTGGGTTCCAAGATGTTTCCTGAATTGAAGAAGAGGCTAGTAGAATGGACATAGAGGGGGGACTTCTTTCAGGCTTCAGGTCTATGTAAGAGAATGAGCGGTCATCTGCTCCTGTGTGATGGAACCGGGACTGGTTGGTGAGCTGGAGAGATGTGGAACAAAGTATGGATGTAAAAGTGTTTAGGATTACTGAGATAGAAGGGGTCTAGGTTGTGAAAAGCCCTGGAAGAAGTTTGTCAAGGCATCACTTGTGAACAGGTTGCCAGTGGACAGGGCTGGACTGGCTACTGGGCGTTTGGCATGCTGTTGAGCTGGGGGGTGATGTCTCTGCGGTGAGGGCTAATTTAGTTGATGGATACCTGCGTGTGCTTCGAAATAAACAAAGCAAAACGAACTTCGTTCAGCACACGCAGGTCCCCATCAACGAAATCAGCCCCCAGCTTGGCAGCATGCCAAAACAGCTGGTAGCCAGTCCGGCCCTGCCAGTGGAGAGTGAGTAAGTGGCCAGAGACAGATGTGCAACAGGGCAGGATGGCAGATGTGTTTTGGACCACCTGTAGCCTCTCATTGAGGTGGGCTGAGAAGGTAGCATAAAGTGCATTACCGTAATATAGTCGCTGGCAATGAATGCTTGAGTGGCTTGAGTTTTCTGTGACTCCAGAGGCAGCCTTTTAAAATATTTCTTAACATTTCGCTGATGCTGAAACAGCAAGCAGATAGGATTGTTAATTGTTAGTTATTGAGAGCTGATGATCAACATTGCTGCGCAAGTTTCTATTGGCTTGAGAAGGCTGTGGGAAGGGCCAAGTTCAGCGGGTCACTAAGCATTAGCACAGAGAGAGGTGTCTCTGCCAAACAAGATTATTTTGTTTTTCTAACCGCTGAGCTTAAGACAATTAATGTTCATCTAGCCGGCGACCGATGACATGCGTCGCTTAAGTTGGCCAGGGTGTTTAGGGTGTCCTCCGAGAGAGAGATCAGCTGGGTGTCACGGTGTAAGAAATAATCTTGAAGCCTGAGGTACTGATGGTAGCTCCTAATGGTGCCATTAAAAGTGTGGGGCTCAGGTAGGATCCTTGTGGTACCCCACACAAAAGATTGGTGACTTGAATTTCTGACAGCAAGTTTTGTTAGATCTAACCTATGTTGTTGATCATTGGAAAATTCAACATCAATGTGAGTGTCGTTGGCATATGATTGAATGGACACTTCGTAGCGCTGATACAGGGCAAACAGTAGACGCAGATAGATATTAAATAGAGCATGACACGAGGGCGAGCCATGAGAGACCCCATAAATGACTCTCATTGCTTCCAATCAGAATGCTGCAAGCTCAAATGCTCTGAGAGCTTCAGTATTCCCAGCAGTGGGGTGTCTCGCTCATCCGAAACCACAAACTATCATCCACAATCCAGGAGCGCGGTCTTGGTGCCAAACTGCCAAAGTGGTTTAAAACCAAATTACATAGGGTATAGAATGGTAATCCTATCTAAGAACATTTGAGGTTGTGAGTGCACTATTGTCTAGCATTTTGAGTGGTACCAGTAGGGTGGTGATGGAGTGAAAGTTAGAAAAGTCAGTAGGGGATATACCTTGGGCTTCTTGGGTAACCCCCCAAGCCATTATCATTCACTTGGACCCTATGCGACCCCCTCCTGCCTTTTGCAAAAATAAAAAAATGTAGTCGTTTATGGTCTAATTTACCTTTGGATAACTGGGTTACCGAGTTAAATAATTCAACTCCTACACCTCATGCTAATCCCATCGTTGCCAATAATAACTTCAATGGTATGCAACGGTTACCACACATTTTTTACAACGCGGTACCGTTACCACGCTACTTTTACCACGCAAGTCGTTACCACGACTTGCGCTGGGGGGCGCTCCAGGATAGTAAATTGTTTAATTTACTATCCAACTCCATCCCTAGAGTCCACGGGGACTGGAGTTGGAATAGTAAATTAAAAAATTTACTATCCAGCGCCCCTCCACGCAAGTCGTGGTAACGACTTGCGTGGTAAAAGTAGCGTTGTAGCGGTACGCGTTGTAAAAGAACGCGTGGTACCGTCATACATCCACTTCAATAATTGGCTTGAATCCTCCTTAGACACGGTACTTTGGAAAGAATCCTTCCACCAAGTAGGAACCAACAAAAAAACCTGGAATTCTCAGAAACTAAGGCAACTTAAACAAACGTGTAAACAATGTGAAAGAAAATGGAGAATTGATTTTTCGGCAATTAGCAAAGCCAAATACAGAGAGGCAATTAAACTTTATAAAAAAGAAATAAAGGCTGCTCAAGTGAATTTTTACCATGATAAAATTGTCTCTGCAGCCAAGTTTCCTCCTGAAATCTTTAAAATCACAAAGTCTCTCCTCACACCTCCCAGCCCTATCACTGCCTCTGATAGTACCCAGCAGTGGTGTGATGAAATCGCTGAGTATTTCTCTGCCAAAGTTCAAAAGATCTATTAGACTTTTTTACACCCCAATCCCATTACTGACCGTGTAACCTTGAAACAGCAATGCTGTGTCAATTTCAAAGAACAGAGATGTGTTGTATTAACAACAATACAATGCATTCCTGTGCTTTCGCCTGCGCTGGCGCACAATTGTCTGCCATACGCCAGAGCAGGCACCGTTGAGTCATTTTGCAAGGGTGCCTGCGCTGCAGGGATGATTGCTTTTGTGCAAGAAGGGAAACCTTCCTGCACAAAAACAATCACAAATGGCATTTTCCTCTTTCTATGCGTGTTGCATAATGTAGAACGCATCGAAAGAGGATCAAAATGAGAAGAAATAAAAATATTTCTCCTCGTTGCGCCATTCATACCTTCCCCTAGGGAAGCGTAGGATTCTGATCGATGCATTCCCAGTTTTACAAAATGTTATTAACCTGGGAATGCAACAAATTCCATGGATGCTGCGTGGGAACACCCACAGCATCACCCAGGGAACACCCCTTTCATGCAGAGTAATGCGTGAAAAGGGGCCCATATTTACAAGGCCATGAAAAGTCACACAGGTTACTTTACGTTGCCTTGTAAATATGGGCAAGCCCATTGCTCCGCCGATACGTCAAAAAAAGTGGCGCACCGGCGGCGCAATAGTCCTGTAAATAAGCCCCTTAGAATTTAAAAAATAACAACATGGTTAGGGATTCTCTTTAATAAGAAGCATTGATTTCTACCCATATGAACCCATTTTGCAACATTAGGAGAATGAAATACTGGGGGGAAAAAACATAATGCCCTAACCTACACCTCTCAGTTTCTATGCACCTCTTTGATGACAGTTAATTGCTCATGGTTCTACATTAGGATTTTAACTTGTAGACTACAAGTAACAATAGGATCGCTCTGACAAAAGCAGTAACTTACTGACCTATTTTCATTATATGCACTTTGTGACCTGCATGGTACATGTTCTTTGCAGCAGGCTTATAAACTCTCTGCACTACCTTACGATGAGTCAAAACTTCCACTAGCCAAATCTCTGATCTCTCTCTCTCCAGGAAGAACATTAATCACCGGAGTTATCATGACATTTTAATTGTTGCCTGAAAATTGCTGGAGGCAAAGAATGCAGGTGCTTTTAAAACGATGATATATGCCGCCCCCACCTGAAGTCATTACCTGGTGCAGTGGCTCTGGTCGCACCGCCCTAGAGGAGCCGGCCATCCTGCTAAACATGGGTAGGCTGCAAAGAGCAACTGGCAATGCTCATGAAGACAGGTATACCAACTTGTTACTCCACATTGTCCCTACTGGGTTGCTGAGCCCTACGGAGTCTGCTACGCATGTATCAAAATACACTGTCCCAAAACCTCTGGATTGCAGACGCACACAGTGGCTTTCCACAGACTTGCTCCTCAAAGTGTCAGCGGCAACTGAAAGTTGGAGTCCAAGGGCCTCATTTATGAAAAGGGACGCATCGCTGCGTAAAAACGAGCGATGCGTCACTTTTTATTGCTCCCTCCTTGCAACATGCTGGATACATCATATTTATAATATGACACATCATGTCGCAAGGAGTTACAGATAAGTCAGTATTTCTGACGTATCTGTATGGTGCAAAAGGGACGCATTGCTGGAGCGTGTCAAAAAAGTGACGCAACTCCAGCAATGTGTCCTTTCACATGGGGCAGCCCCATGTGAAAGGGCCTGCGTCAGTCTTACGCCTGCTGTGAGGCAGGCGTAAGAAATTGACGCATTTGTGTCCTAGAAGTGGCACAGTGAAATCTCATAGATTTCACTGCGTCACTTCTACGACCCTTTCTTGCAGCAATACGCCCCCTTGCATACATTATACCTGGTGCAGGTATAATGTGGCGCAGGGGTTTACAAAGTGACGCATCTACTTAGATGCGTCACTTTGTAAATATGGCGCAACAAGGCGCATTTTGTACGCCACTGGTGCGTCACAAAAAGTGATGCACCGGTGGCGCAAAAGTGACGCAGGGGCTCATAAATGAGCCCCCAAGTATTTAGTACCTTTTTATCAGCTATTGAATATTACCTCAAAGATACAAATACTATACAGATTTTGAGATGCGCCCTTCAGATTTAATAATAATAATAATAATAAAAACACTTATAAAGCGCCTGGCTGCACAAACTGTGTGTCCCCGCGCTAACTGCTTATCAATCAACCCATAAGGTGGAGACCGGGAAAAGGGGGTCATATCAGCTAATTATTTAGGAAAGAGGAGAGTTTTGAAGTTTAAAGTTTGCGGATGGTCACCCTCTCTACATTGTCAAGAACCACCAAGTTCCTGTCAATGTGGGACAATGTTGATAGCCATCAAACTTTTCAAAAGCTTTTGCTTTACAAAGCAAAAAAGTGGTAGTTTGTTATTGAAAAATCAAAAACAATGGCCTAATTACCCTGGAACTTTTCTCCTGCAATTTGTGGGTTATTATCATGTCCCTTACTACCAGATTCTTCCCTAATGGACACTTTGCCCTATTTAGGGTGGATACTGTCAAGTCCTTCCTCTGACGGCTCATATCCCATCAGGCTGTCAGATGAAGTATTCCATCAACAGAGCCAACAAGGGATCATTCGAAAGAATACTTATGGTCATGCCAACTCTAAATGAGGTTGGCGGGCTGAGTGTTTGTGACAAAGTACCTTGTCCTCCAAACTCTAATTCAGGCTCTAAGGGGCATATTTACAAGGGGATTATGCTACCAGAATGTCATTTTTACTGACGTTTGGGTAGCGCAATGCCCTGCTCTATTTACTGGCTTAACGTCGCTTTGTAAATTTAGTGCCCTTTCACACAGTTTTCCGAGTGAAAGGGCACTGCAATGGGTGTTGCTGTGGATATTCCACCGCAACATCCATTGCTTTTTGACGCTGACCCAAATTTACAAGGATCTGTACATGCGAGACAGCGCCAAATGTAACACCATGCAAAAGCAGGCATTAGATTGGCGGATTGGGGAGACATACTTTTATTTCTCCTCATTTTTGCTTTTTAGGTCTCGTCTGAGCCATTGCATACGCTGCTCTAGCGAGACATTTAGTAAGAGGGCTTTAGAAATCCGACCGCACGCTTTTGCCCTAAAGCTTGCTGTTACGCGCACGGTTACGTGCAGAGGCGCCATTTGGCTTTCCGTCATGGCTCATTAAGTGCATCGCACGCGGCACCCTTACAGCGCGATCGTGAACACTTTCTCTTTTACCACCGCCACGCGCGCGCACCACTCACGTGCTTTTTTTCTTTTTTTTTGCGTGCACGCGCACACAACTCCCGACCTTGTCTGCCTCGTAGCTCGGCTAGTTCCTGCTTCTTTGGTACGCACTTTGAAGCCCTGCGGCTACGGGTTGGGTGCTTAGAGACTGCTGTGGTGCATGTTTAGAAACATGCTTGCCTCAATGTGGTTTTAAGTGTGACTTATTATTGCACACAGGGTGTAGAGCTCACCTAGACTCTTGGGCTTTGTAAACTCGTTGACTTTCATGGGCTTCGGAAGCCGTCGTGGTTAGCTGTCACGTCTGTCACATGCTTACAAGTTCGTCTGAGATTCGAGGGCTGTAGTCGTAGACATTAGAGTGCAGTTTGTGTGTGCCTAGAACCCCGGCTTTGGTTTGTGTGCCTCAAAGCAGCAGCCTGGCCCTTAATATCTCAGCTGCAGTTTGAATGCCAGAATCGCACAGTGGTTATATATAGTCCGTGATTACAAGCTCAGCTGTGACCCATCTGCTGCATACTTAAAAACCCAGCTACCATTTTGCTCCAGAGTATGCGCGTTAAATGCTGGGTGATGTGCGTGTACGGGTGCAGCGTGTAGGCCCAAAAACCCGCCTTCAGTGGCTGACATTAGCTCTCCTGCAGTGCACGCACATAAAAGCTCAGCTACAGTCTGTGACTTTGGGTGTCATGTAACGCTTGTGTTTGTGCTTTTGAACTTTGCTGCCGATTCTCTACGTGTACTTAAAAACCCAACAACTGTCACACAGCCACACTACGAGGAGAACTGACAGCTCTTCCTGTCAGTATAGCATTGTTTCATTTTAGCCAAGACGTCCATTAGTGGTAGCTGCAGCCCAGCAGCGGAGGCTTACTCGAGGATATGATAGTTTCAATGTATTTATGAAGGGAAAGGGTTCGGTTCTACTGGGAAACGCATTTTTAAATGACTCCAACACAATACATCAGATCGGGTCTAAAAAAAACACAAAAAAACAGCATTGGTGATCACAGTGCTTCATGTAATCCTGGCTAACATTTGATACCTTTAAGCATTATGTTTACATACCTATGTAGCTGTGCACTCTACACAAGGAGAATACACTTCTATTAGCAGTCAGCTGACTCAAAGATTGAATAATACGAGGGTATGTCCTCCAAAACTTAGCCCAGGAGCTAAATGTGCAAGATTTTTTTGTTACGAGACTACTATGCCACTTCTTCATAACTATTTTTGTTAAAAAAAACATGCTCCTTAACCTGCTACGGTTTAGGTCCTGTGGTTGTGGCACCAAAGGCCTGTGTGCAGTGTTTTTGACCAGATTAGTCAGTACTAAAAACATTCAACAGCGCAGGAAAGGATTTGAGTACAACTCCCTCCCTTACTATGCCTCATCCCTTTGCTGGTTATTTATAAGCAAACTTAGAGCTGATAGGGCTGCATAACTAAATACTTATAAGGTCCCAAAAGCGAGACCTGTTGGCTATGCCAATGCTGGTTCTATATGTAATGTGTTCTGCAGAACATATGAAAAGAGCAAAACACCATTAATGATTGTTTATGTGCACGAAGGTGTCCCTTCCTGCACATAAACAATCATTAAATAATGGCGATTTGCTACTTCGATGTGTGCTGCAATATTCACACACAGAAGTAGCAAATCACCATTATTGAACTCCTTCCTGCACATAAACAATCATCCCTGCAACGCAAGCCCCCTTGCACTATGTCGCTAGGGTTTCTGTGTTGGTGCTAGGCAACTATTCTTAGCACCAGCACTAGGGGAAACACAGGGGTGCGCCGTATCCTTGTAAATATGGCACATCCCTGCATGTTGGAAATGGTGTGGTGCTGCCAAATTGGGCACAGAGCGATTTGCACCATTTCCTTATAAATATGCTCCTAAATTTATTAGGTCTTCTATGAGGAAACACAATAAATTCCTGTTGGCAATATCTGAAACGTCATCCCCAATATGCAACCTTGCATAATACTTTGAAAACATGTCCAGAGAAATGTGTGTTTACTGCTCAGACAATGAACAGGTTTCATAGTGAAGGACTCTGTAAGAAAACCCCCAAATTATAATCCACAACTGTATTACAGAAATTGTTTATTTCTGTTATTTATCATCAAGCACACACAGAATGTTATACAATGGACATTTAACATACTTTAAGAGGATCTTATCCCTAACACAACCTTTTTAGAAAAAAACAAGAGGTCAATGCCGCAGGAGCAGAGTGGACCTAAAAACACATCTGGCAAGCATCCTCTCTCTCTCAGTTTTTTTTGCCAGTTTGTCCTATTGCCATAAACCCCAGGAGCTGGAGATAGAGGCTGGCACATTCAACCGTATAGAAATGGCCTCCAGCTTCTCCACACCCCTGGAAAAATGCCCAATGGAAACATTTTGCAGGGGAGACTCCTCCGTTATAGTGGAGGAGTGTTCCCTCACTGAAAAATACAATGATAATAAAACCACTTTATTATCTTTTTTATATTCTTTACTCCCAGCTGCGGTTAGTGAAGGGCCATCCTGCTGGGCATCATGCTACAGGAGGAGTGGTGGGCACTTGTAAGTGTGCATATCTGTTTGGACGGTCGTCTCAGGCCGGCCAAACAGACATGCGCACTCATGTTTCTCCAACCCAGCTGTGTTGCAACAGCTTGGTTGTAGAAAAGCCCCAGGCTCCCTGGACCTGAGCAAGCGTCATCAGCCCACTCAGGCCAATCATGGCGCTGCTGACATGCCGGTATTACCAGCATGAGAGCAGCACTGTGATTGTTCCCTGGGAGCCTGCGCAGAGGCGTGGCCAGTGCCGGAAGAGGGGGACTGAGGTGGCAGGTGCAGGAGCGGGTACGTTAAAAAAAAAAATATTTCCTCTCCTGCCCTCCCCCACTACCTAAAAACTGGAGCAGTTGCACTCATAATTTGCCATTCTGGCCCTTGATGACGAATGTGTGGGGACTATGAACTGCATGTTTAGTTCAGAGAAAATCGGTTAAATTATTTTATTGTCTTGCTTTTTCAACCTTTGATATAATGAGGTGTTCGTCCCAAATGGCGAGTATTCTTGATGTGACCGGTAAACCACACTGAATCAGGCATTGCAAGATATGCACCCCAATGTTTACACCCAGACATTTAAGCAGATGATAAAACTTCCTCATAGAAAATTGGCTGAAATGAGGAATTACCACATGGAGCAGCTGTTGTGACTAAAACATCAACCTCCCAATTCCTCTTTTTTAATGGGACCACCTAGAATTCCACATCCCAGAATTACTAATACTGAAGATATCACTCATTTTGGAAAAGAAAAACCAATGCGGTATTACCAAATCCTAGGGCCCCGTCAGAATGGTTCCCTAAGGGCCTGATTATAAGTACTTGGGGTTGGATGGGATAATTTTTGTATCCAATTAAATCAGTCACAGAGAGGCAATGTTTACCACCTACCCCCATTATTACAGACAATGGGTTATAACATGTGGCTTTCCCTGCTTACTGCACCAAAATCCGTGCGTCTCAGAATTTTCCATGTCTTTTTCACACTTTGAACTCCAATAGGTTTGATTATCAAAATTTGATGAGGGTGCAGATTTTATTTCACTTAGTAATTACTCGCACTACTTATAATTGCGATCCATGCGACCACTCACTATTAGACCGTTATTAGTTATTAAAACACAACCTGAGTCCACCCCCTAGCGTTTCAACCCTTGTCCTTTTTTATGTTGTCAGAATTAGAACCAGTACCCCTTGTGTTTTATGTGCATGTAGCAATACACAATAAGCAATACGCAACTTTTTTTGTTATTGGCTTTCTGGCTAAGATAGTCATAGATACAATAAAACAACAGCTATCAGCCCTTGTGTTATATTCTGAAATATGTAACACATACGAGAATATCAAAATTACAAAATATTCTAAAGTGAGGAATTTGCTCCAAGAGCTCTTGTCAATTTTCAGATGATCTAAAGGTGGGTGACCAATTTCAATCCGAGAGGTCGAATCCACACCTGATTTTCAGGATATCCACTGGGGGAAAATGCATATATAATGACTCTGAATGGCAATCATTCACGTAGGGAATTCGCCTGAAATTCTGGTATAAATGAAGACATTGTTGACCAACCATGGACACCCCTGATCTAAATCTAAAAATACCTTTAATTTTTATTGCTGCAAAATACTTTTCGCTGTCATTCAAGTTTCTTTTTAGCACTACTAATTAGCATGAATAATGATGTCTATATCGACAGGGCTGCATTTGTCTGGATCCACTTGCTTGTTAGACCTGACTTCCAGAGTTTCTGAACGATTGAGTCCTTCGACATGCACCTTTACGCTGTTGCACATGGATATTTTACATGAAAGGAAGTTAATGTTGTTAACTGTCCTGTAGGTACATGGAGAGAGTGATTTGTGGCTGACAATAGAAGAAAAATTTATTTTGGTTTCATTGTCATGTTTTTGAGACGGAAGAATGTCTGAGTTGTCTTCAGCAGAGAAGCAAAAAAGTTGCTCACCCTTCAGAAGAGAGAGGGCAGTTCCATTAAAATTCTGAGGTCCATCACAGCGTGCTTGAGAATTCTGGTACCAATCTGTGTTCATCTTCATCCAGTCTACCAGATAGGCCAGGTGGCAGTCGCATATCCAAGGGTTTCCGCGTAAAATTACAGACAGTAGATTGTAATTTGTGTCAAACATGTTCACGGGGATGTTACTCAGATGGTTTTCAGACAGGTCGATCGTCTCCAATGAAGAGAGGGTCTCTAGCATTTGTACATCTAAAGATGTGATTTTGTTATTTTCAAGGTAAAGTCTGGTGAGGGTCTCCAGACCTCTAAAAACTCCACTGGGGAGAGCTGTGATAAGATTGTTAGACAACGAGATGGTGTTTATATTAACTAAGCCCCGGAAAATACCTTCGGGTAGAGTCTTCAGCTTGTTCTTTGCTAATGACAATTTTGATAAATTATCCATGGCACCAAAAATACCCACAGGGAGGTTTTCAAGCAAATTTCTATCCAGATTTAGCACAACAAGATGTGACAAAGAGGAAAACACTTCTACAGGCAACTCCTTGAGCGAATTTTGAACAAGACTTAGCTTTTGCAGCTTATGCAGGTTGGAGAAAACTTTATGAGAAAGTTGTGAGATGTTATTTCCATCTAAGTAGAGTTCCACAAGTTCTGATAGGTCAACAAATGCATCATGGTGCAAGTTCCTAATGCAATTGTCTTTTAGACTGAGCATTTTAAGGACACTGTTTCGGCTAAACAGACCAGCAGGGATCTGAGGGATTTTATTCAGATCCAAATTCACTATGTTAAGATTCTTTACATGATCAAATATCCTGTTAGGAAGTTCATCAATGTTGTTTCCGCGTACATCGAGAAATTCTAAGTGCTCCATTTCATCAAACAGCCCGGGTTCAAGTTTTTTGATCAAATTAAACGTGATAACCAGTTTCTTGAGATTCCTCACACTGTTAAGTATCCCAGCTTTAATAGTGGATAAAGGATTGCCAATAATTCTAAGCTCTTCAACACTTGACAACCCATTAAATGCCCCAGGTTCCAGAAATGTTAACTGATTGTTGAGGAAAACCAATTTTGTCAAATTAGTTTTGTTTGAGAAAGCACCAGTTTTAACAGTGTTTAAACTGGTTTCCACAAAGACAATTTCTTTGACATTCAAAGGAAATTCTTCTGGGATTTCTGTCATGTTCTCTTTAGTGCAAAAGACCTGATGGCTCTTGAAGCAGTCACATGATGATGGGCAAGTTGGAGAGAACATGCCAAGGGGGGTGGTGACGAGGAGAAGCAGAATCAACATGGCCACCATCCTTCCAAACCTACCAAGACAAGAGAAAAGAAAAAGAGGACTTTATTGAAACTCTGTCAAATTTCATTAGAACAAATTTTTATTTGTTCAATATTCAATCATGTTGAGACAAAATAAAGTAGGGGAATGCCCTTGATCATGTTAATTCAAATAACCTCAAAAACATATTAAAATACACTAATACAAGAAGCATTTAAGTTTTTGTTTGAGCTTCCATGTGTAGCAATCGATCAAGTTGTGTATGGTTTAATTTGCTTCCCTAGTCTTGCAAACATAAATTTATTTTCGAATAACAATGTGTTTGCCCACATAGGAATGCCATAGACAGTTTCAAGTAAAGAGCTGCCCTTAGGATTTCTACAAATGAATCATGAAAATCTATCGCCAGTCAAACATGGTATGTGTAGCAATTGGGTAGTGAATGTAGAATTGGACATTTTTCCTCAAAGTGAACAAATGTGCATATTTCACTGTGCTCCTCTAATAGTCAATATTGTCAATGTTTTCTATGTTGCTATACTTAGCGTGAAAGGGGAGGTCAATGGGTGTGGTGGTCAGCGTTCCACCGCATCAACCATTTATTTTGATGCTGCCACCAATTTACAAGGGTGGCGTAAATAGGAGGGAGCGCCAAAATTAGGACCAGGGAAAACCTAGTCTTAACATGGTGAAACAAGGAGAAAAGCTTTATTTTTTCTCGTTTTGCTGTTTCTAAGTGTGCTGCATTGTGCAGCACACCTAGAAACTTAAAAACAACATGAATGATTGTTTATATGCATGAAGGTGTCCCTTCCAACACATAAACAATCATTAAAAAACATAAAGATTTGCAACTTCTATGTGTGCTGCTTAATGCAGCACACGCAGAAGTTTAAATTGACCATTTGTGATTGTTTATGTGCAAGAAGGGACACCTTCCTGCACACAAACAATCCTTCCCTCAACACAGGCACCGTTGCACTACAGCGCAAGAGTGCTTGTGTTGGTGCTAGGCAGCTTAATTTAGCACCAGCGCTAGGGAAAACGCAGGGATGTGCCGTATCTTTGCAAATACGGCTCATCCCTGCATTTTCGGAATGGCGGAGTGTGGCGTTAGCATTTTATGCTTAACGCCACACTCCGCCATTCCCTCGTACATATGCCCCATAGATGCAAAGTTCCTTTTCCCAGTGGGCTCCTTGGAAGATGAGGGATGTGGGCAATTGCACACTTTCTCTATACCTTAAAACTTCTCTGCGCATGATGTTGGCTTTGCGGCCAACAAAGACTCAAAGAAAAGAGTTTCCTTTATAGCATTTTGTGTGATTTAAATGTTGTTGCCAAACATTCCTAAATGTTCTATTGATTTATCACATGCTTCATGGCTGCATAAGTCTTCTGTAGGATCATCTGCATGCCCGCCAGTAACAACAGCCATGATGCTCACATGCGCACTAGAGGCCAATGGTAAATCTTCTTCCACTAAGTGGAAACGCCAACCAAATCACCTTGCTTGTTCATGCCCCAGGATCAGTGGGGATAAGCTAAGGATTTGATTTTAAACAAATTGGTTGTTATCCATTTGCAGTTTTGGGATTTGGCTAGCAGTCTGTCGCAATAGAATACACCATGCTGAGCTCACCTTTCCATTGACAAAAGCTAATGGACATCTGAGGGTTGCATGATGGAACAACGCAGGGAAATACATTGCATGCCTGAACCACGCATATTTAACCCCGCATTCTTTTACAATGCTTATGCTTTTACAACGTTTGCCATTACCATTTGTATATAAACAACTTTTTTTTGAGGGGGAGACCCCATAAAACCCCCAACTTACCTTAAATGTGTGGTAAAGGCATGCGTTGTAAAAACATACATGCAATAAAAACATGCATGCTAAAACATCCATGGTAAAGGCACAACGTTGTAAAAAACTTTGTCGTAAAGGCTGTTTCCCCAGCTGAGGAGCCAGTTTGAATAGGGAGTGAGTCCTGGCCACATACAATGTTTACATTGCTTACTCTAGAATGCAAGGATTTGGGTCTGTAAATAACTGCTCTGTTTGCATGTCATACCACCTCGAATGCAGAAGGCTCCTTTTGGTGCTGTACATTTTTGGCTTTGGAAACATTTACCCAGCCTGTATCATAAGATAAGACTCATAGTTAACTTTGTTGTCAGCTGACATGACAATGTCTTTGGTTTGGATGCCAAATAAGTCTTTGAAGTCCCAACTTTAACCTTGGTTGGATGGAGGCTGTAGCTGCTTCCATCAAAATACCTCCATTGAGTCACCAATCAGAAGCCAGAGGTGAAGAGAGGCATGCGGTAATAAGATGGGAGGGGCGGTTCCTCCGCATTGGCGGAGGAGCGTCCCCCAACTCGTCAGAGTCAGTCACAGAAAAATAAAATGATAATGAAACAATATCATTTTTTTTTATGTGACCAGTTCTGACATGTGAGTAGGGTGTGGCGGGCCGGGCCATGACATGAAGTATGGTGGGCACTTAGAAGTGTGCATGTCAGTTTGGCCGGCCGTCGTAGGCCGGCAAAACAGACATGCGCACTTCTATTTCTCCAACCTAGCTGTGTTGCACAGCCGGGTTGGAGAAAAGCCACAGGCTCCCAGGCAGTGTCTGAACGGAAGACCAGGCTGCTCAGACCACTCCTGGCTTTGCACTCATAGCATGAGAGCAGCGTCTGAATTGGCTGGGGATCCTGTACTTTCCCAGTGACTGCTATGAGAGAAAGAATTGAGGCGGGCGTCGGGGCAGCGGCAGCAAATGGTACGTTTTTAAAAATAATTATTTTCCCCTAAATTCCACCCCCTTCCCCCGCTTTCATTTTGTGGCGGCCGCCACTATAAGGTGGTGACACGGGCACCTGCAACACCACCAGTTTGCTGCCAAATTCCTCTAAGTAAAAACTGTGTGATGTTTTTTGTGCCTTGATTTTTAAATGGCCTGCGGGGCAGAAGAATGGCAATGGGTTGGAAGTAGGGCCCACCAACTTAGAACTGACAGTAGCCCTAGATACGTTTTAAGGCATGGGCAAAGTGGGTAATTTACAAGGACCCCCATCTACCAAGGAGCTCCTTGGGAAAGTGATTCCCTATCTCAAACCCCCTCCTTTAGTCTGACTACCTCTCCTTTATACTCTGTCTCTCTCTACTCAGTGTCATATAAAGGATTTTTCTGTCCCAGCAAACATATATTTGTTATGTTCTTTTGTATCCAATTTCTGAAAATGTAACACACATTTCAATATTGTGTGTCATCTGGCAGGCTTGAACTAGCAGAAATTAGTAATAAAAGGAAAAGTTATTTCGAATAGGCGACTCCAAAATAAGTCCTTTCTGGAGCACCAACAATCATTAAGATGACACTGATGCATACACACCACCAAACACAGTATCAAAGCCAAAACAAAGCACATTATTTTCAATACACTGTTCCTGTTGTGTTTCTGTTTCCTGTCAATGTCAAGTAAACAGATTTCTTTGTAGATTCCATTTGTTTGGTTTTTCAGTTTGGGTGGTCTTAAGTTTCTGCTGTGAAGCACAACAGTACTCCATCTTTCATTCATCATAGGAGTCATTAGCATCTTAAAAATTGAATTCAGTGTTTTTTTTTATCCCTTTCACAAATGTAGCTGGGCATAAGTCGTCTTCTTAAAGTCTGTACTTTTTAAAATAGCTTTCTTATCTTTGGCCCCGCCCCAGTGATGTTTCAGTTGTGTATCAGTTTTATCTGCACAGATGTTTTCCCATGTTTACTGTTTTTTTGGGCGGGAGTCCACAATTTCCACTTGGCAAAGAGGCGAGTTTGGCTGAACTTACACATTCACTCTCATGTGCAGGTGCCAACAATTCTTTTTGCACTTTATACATCATTGTGTAGGACATGGCTGTCTTGTGTTACAATTGTTGCAGGTGGTGCGTTAACAGTTCCCCGCTCACAGTGCATAATTTGTTAACAACTAAGCCCAGGAGCACACCGCCAGGTCCCAATGAAAACCCTTGTGCTGAGCAAAAGGGTTTTCATTGGGACCTGGCGGCGGCTGCTGCCCTAAGCCCAGACCAAAACTGACAAGACTCAATTTCACCCATGGCTTTTTACTCCACCACCGACATTCCCTATTTCCTTATCTCACTATTGCAGGTTCTTTTTCACCATTTTTTGTCACTGTTTTTCTACATTTCTTTTCCTCCTTCTCTCTCCCTTTTCTGTCTTTCTTTCTTGCTCTGGGTCAGAGTTGAATAGTGAAAAGTAAGGGGCATATTAGCAAGGGCAATATCGCCGCTTTAGAGGGACCTTTTCTGCTAAAGCGACGATAATTCTATTGCCCTATCAGCAAGCTGTCGCTAGTTAGCGACAGCTTTCTGACGAAAGCGACCGGTTTGGGTGCCGCTTTGCATGTCAGCGATATTTATCGCTAATGACCAGCAGCGGTGCGTCCATAGGGGCGTAGCCCCACAAGCCCATGGACGACGCTGCTCGGCTGCTGCAAGAGACTGATGAAAAATTTTGTAGAAGTCGTGCGTGCGCCGCCGGGAATCCGGGAAGCGCCCGAGTAATGTGGGAGAGGGGCTGGTCTGGACTGCTGCGCAGCTCGAGTGACAGTCCAGGTGACGCAATCACTCAGCTGCAGCAGCAGACAGCCAGCCAGCCAAGGTATCTTCAGGTGCGCAAGTGACAGGGGGGCAGAAACTTCTTCAAGCATGCGCATTAGTGTTCCCCCATAGAGAGCGACCAGGGGGGTGTTTCTTTAAGCTGGCCGGCTTTTCAAAGGCGACACAGGGCGAGCAGTTAGTGGGCCCCCCTAGCCAATCCTGGCACTGCTTGCAGTGTCAGGATTGGCTGGTCACTGCGCAGCAGGGCAGGGCAATCCATTATTGGTTGCCGCGCCTGGGTGGTGATACACACACTGCATAATGGCCAATCACTGTGTGTGACTTCATGTAGTCATGCAGTGATTGGCCATTTTGCAGCACTGTGGAGCTGACGTCAGATCCTCTACTCGCCATCGCCACCAGTCTCGCCTCGTGTGGACCGAGTGTATGAGAGCCAGCCTGTGTGCCCTTTCTCTCAACTAAACGCCCTGCTTACTACTTACTTAAGGTACGTATTTTCATTTAACTACTAGTGGAACTGGCCTACGGGGCTATCCGGCAGTGCCAGAAAGGAGGGCTGATCTGAAAAATGAAGTGTAACTGTATAGGCCGCGTTTGGGCAATTTCTGGGCCGGTTGGTGAGCCACGTTTTACTGTTGTGTTTCCCTGATATTAGTACAAACATTGCCTGTTCGAGGTACAAATACCCAAGTCTCTCCTACCTTATAAAACATCTGACAGCTATGGCATCTGTACAAGTTCCAAACTTTCCCGATTTGCACATGTGAACCACCACTTTTTAGCTTTCGGATTCGCTATTGGAGGCCGCTTTTATTTTGAGGCCTGGGCCTATTTACTGTCCTAAATCCAACCCTGGATATTTATTTATTTATTTTGCAGTTTTACATTTCGCGAACTCGACCCGTAGGTATTTTGGAGTGCTTTACAGGAGCACCAGTTCATTAAACAGGTACACATTCGTTTTTTTGTAGGCACGGGGAGATTAAATGATTTGTCCAGAATCACCGGAAGTTGAGCCGACGCCGAGACCGGAACCTGCCATTCCACATTCGTCAGCTCTGGCATCCCCAGTGGGTGGACGTGGGCTTGGGTGTACCCGAGATAATGCCTGTGAGAAAGTTCTTTTTAGTGTACTCGTCTGAGTGTGCGAGAATGGGTCGTCCAGAGACCCACCCCTTGGATTACACTGACCTGATCTTCACAAATCATGTAGCGCACAGAGCTGTCTTGTGCTGACAGTCCGCGCACAGAAAGCACACAACTGGGCATTCAGAGCCTTACAGAGAAGACACAACGAGTGCGTGTTTCAAGTTTGTTCCTGTGCTTGTGGAGATGCGCTTGTAGTCTAATATCACGTTATATTGTTTTTATTTTATACATCTGCCTTTCAAAGTACTACTTTCCAATAAGTACCCGGGCTTGATAAAAAGACATGAAATGGTGCTCGACCCGTTAGTCTCATATTTAAAACAAGTACTAGAAAAATCATTGTACTCCTTCCTTAAACGGATGAAGAAGACCATTTATTGATCAATGAACTCCGCTCACTCTTTACATTACATAGAATATATAGATGTATTTGGCAAGGCCTCTAATTGCTTTTCGTTGCTTCACAGATCCTCCCGAAATTAAATACTACAACCTTATGTCACATAGAGCAGCTCAACTCCTGCGAGGTTGTGCCACTTCCGGTTTAGATTTAAATGCTTGTTACCACAGGGCTACCAATTGTAAGCTTACAAAGGATCAATGTAACAACACACTACCTGATTGGTCAAGCGCTCGGTTACTCCCTGTTGTTAACCACTTATTATTACACATTTTAAGGGTACTAGCTGGATCGACATTGCAAGCATGCACGTATGAGATAGCCTTGTTGAGACTGCATCCGTGACATACACATCACTCAGAGGACCATCCTAGCAATATGCATGAGTGTATTCATGCTCCCAGTCCCCCACCAATCGGTCTTGCACCCCTTTTATTTATCTGACAGGTCCTTCAACCAGAGTTCTCGGCTTTGCACCTGCCTGTAGTAGTGCAGTCCCTTTGTATGACCCCGTCACGCTTGGCCACCTCAACCTATGGACCACATTTCGTCTACAGACACACTTTCGAGTGAGTAATATTTGAAGCCCACACCTTCGAGGTCTTGGACTCTAAAGTTAGTTTTAAAACTACTGTAGCCCTTTTAAAGGGGTGCGTTCATGTAGCCCTGAGATTATTATATGGTTGCTCAACAAATGCAGTGCATAAGCAGGTGGGATATACGTTGAATACATTTTTAATTTCCAGTTGTAGCCAGTACTTTTTATGCTCATGTTTTTGCTTGTGTATATGCTATTGAAGCTTGAATGGGTTTCCACTTTCTCTATTTAAATCATTCATAGATGCAAACCTTTTCTAATTTTTTAAAGCATTGAATCTTTTTTTCTAATTCTTTATTTTTCCCCCTCCCTTGTTTATCTCTCATCTCCCCTTGTAAGTATGCTGTATCACTATTTCTGCATTATTTTTAAATGTAGCAAAGTTTTTATTCTTATGATCTTATTTATTAGCTTGGTCTGTGGCTACCAATCCACAGTAAAGAACTTGCGAATTGTCTGTGGTCCCACTTGTTCCATGTCCTTTCACTTTTAGCCCCTAAAATGTGGAATTAGTTACCCATGGCATACCACTATCTTCATCCATTGTGTTTTCAAGAGACGTCTTAAAATCATCTTCTAAATTCACCATTCTCCAGGCTCATTCTGTGTTATTGTACTTCAATGTGTTGTTTCCTTACGGTACCGTGCTCATATTTCATAATTTTATTTGACATTTTCGTAATTTTGTACTGATTTTTGTACTCAGTGCTTTCTATAAGACGTATAGTTTTAATAAATAGATACAGAGTTCACCATTTTATTTCACCATAGACAGGGATCATTAGAAGTGCACAGCTGGTAAGGTAATGACTGGCGAAGGTGTGTGCCAGGTGTGCAGGTCTGTGTACCTATGGAAATGCAAGAAGGCAGATACTGCTGGAGAATTGTCTGACTGCACTGCCTCCTGAGTGAGTATATGCAGCAGAAGTATAGTAGTGGTGCTGTAATGCGACTGGAACAAATTAGCAAGAGCTACAGAGAAAGGTCTTGTGGAAACTGGAACATCATTTGAGTGAACCTCCTGCAAAGGTGAATTAAGTGGAAACGTGGATCCATCTTGTAATGAGACTTTACATCTTTTGGTGAGGCAGTGGTCCCTTCAGAACATATTATAGCTGTAGTAAGGTGGCTACATTGGTGGTGTGTATACCTCGTGGGGTATATCACATCTTGTGGTTCGGTCATCAAACATAGAATGAAGTATTTCCAGCTTGTAATGAGGCAGATGAGAGATAGCTGCAGCATGCGAGGAGGTACTTGTATCATGTGTTGTAAAAGTTGCATCTCGTGGCGGGACAGTTGCATAATCTGGTGTATATTGTGGTAAGGGGTCTAGTGTAGTGAGATGTTTCAGTTTGTGATGATATGGTTGTATCTTCACTTATATCTTCTCGTATAATGTTTGCAGAGGTGATGTGGCTATTGTAGTTGTAGTAGAAACAGCTTGTGGTGGAAAAGTTGCATTTGTGACAAGGCAGTTGCTTATATGACTGCGCAGTTACATCTTGTGGTGGGACGGCTGCATCTTGTCATAAAGAGGCTGGATTGGCCATACCCATTTCAATGCATTAAACGCTTTGACTGGGACAATGCTAGAAGGCAGACTTGTATCAGTTAGACATACAGCCAATAGTAAGATGTGAATCAGTAAACAGGTAAAAACTTTGTTTATTGCCATTTCCAAAGTCATTCTACACACTATACAGGATGCATATATTACAATTTCAACTGTTCAAATTTGCTTTTTACATTCCAATTTTCGATCTTTTGGTCTACTACTAGTAATCAGATGCTCCAAGGTAGTCCACGCCTGTTTTCCCACGGAGCCGGATTGCAATAGTGGTGATGTCATGTGTAGCACAGGAGGTATTGGGGGGCCAGTAAAAGCTCTGGAAGTGCAAGAGGCCCTGAAGGACATGGCCAGAGGTAAGACTCCGGCCCCGGGTGGCCACCCTGTGGAGTTGTATTCTTTGTGGGTACACCGGCTCCAAAATTGGTAACCTTATAGTTATACACTGATTCATTAAGGCTGGGCCCGGTTTGATTACTGGTGTTTGCTTGTCTCTACCACAGTAGTGTACGCCAGCCTGGGAAAGTCTTCAGGAGTTTGCCATGGCTTCCAGAATGCAGCTCTCTCACGGAGGTCAGACAGCCCTAGACCCCCAGCCCGGTTGTTAAGCACTGAACCATAATATTTCTCACCAGCTGGAATCCCCTGCTTGATTTGATCCCCGCTCTGAGCAGCGAGGGGTGATGTAATTCACTGTGATATATTACTGGGGGAAATGCACCGACACCTGGGTTTCTGGACTCTTTACGATCCGAGGAATGCCGTTCAGGAAAGGGAAAAAAACATTTCTCCGATATATGCATTTTTTAAAAGCTGCTTGTGACAGTGAAGGAAAGTGGAACAGGGCCCAAGTGAATACGAGAAATAAATATTGGATAAGAGGAAGGGAAAGGCAAGATCTGCCTCTCAGCACCTGGCTGCTGAACCAGGGGGTTTCCGCGTTTCACTTCTCCTCTTCCCACACGATCAGCTGCAAAGTGCGCCAGGCAGGAAGACGACTCGAAATGAGAGCACTGGGCTTTCTTTCTTGTTTTAAATTGTTTATCTGTTCATTTACAGTAATGTAACAATGGATTCAAATGTAAGTTGTGCAAAGTACTAAGAAGGGGCAGGAAGGAAAGCAGGGCCGCACTGAGTACGTAAACTTGTCCTGGCAATGGGCGTCCGCGTTACTTAATTTGTGCTCACTTTTGGAGTACATCTAAGATGTAAACAAAGACGGACTGTAAAAACATCCTGCAAGTACTTAGGCCTCAAACAGCCTGACAGCAAGCTCCCTGCAGGAACACAATCTGCATGAGTGTGTGTGTGTGTGTGTGTGTGTGTGTGAGTGTGTGTATGCTAGATCCTTTATTTGCCTTTTCGAAAGAACAGTGGAAAATGTAAATCGCAATGGTATATAACCTGTTTGTGCCCATGGCCACTCTTGTGTATTGGCTTTTGAATTTAGTTTGATTCTTGGTGCCTAATAACATGTACAACTTTCTCTCCAATTCCAAAATGCCTCATCATTCGTTGTCATCTTGTATTGTATTGTGTCCATGTTGTACACAGGCCTGCTCAGCTTTCTTGTTTCTGATGTTTACTGCCTCCTTCTCATGTTTGGCCTCTCTGAGTGAAGTTTCACAAATGACTAGGTCAGCATCTGAGACTTTATATTCGTTGTATCTTTTTCAAAGTTATTTGTTGTTCCTTTCAGGAGAAGGCTGTGCAACTGCTAATGAGAGTTTTGGTTTCTGTTATGTGTGCCTCATTTGAAGCAATATAGGTAGAAAATATTTAGGTCATGCAAATTGGGGCGTGGTTTGCCTTATTTTTATTTGCTCATTGCTAGGGGGCTTGTCGCTGCTTTCACAGTTTTGTACTCTGGTTACTATGTCGGATAAACTTGTGCAGACTTACAGAAAGAGTGCAGGAGTGCAGGGGGGGGGTAGAGCAGGCCCCTGAACCCACTGTAGATACACAACTGCACTCGTACACTCCAGCCCTGGCCGAAAGCCAGATTTGGGAGACTCGAGGCCCCTCATGACACACTGCAGGGAGCCCCCATCATTTTGGATGAGTGGGTTCATGCTCTCTTCCAACAGGAAGTGTGCTTCTCTTGGGTCATTTATATGCTAAGCTTAGCTGGATCAGGACTCATCTGGTGTGCAAAGGGGCTGCACATTTCTTTCAAACACAAGCGTTCTTTATAGCTTTCAACTGTGTTGGGCCAGAGGATGCTATACTCAGCTTGTAAGTGAGAGCAATGCTCACGCTCCTCCTGTTTTATTGGGCTGCTCAGATTATTGATAAACGTCACCTGTACACACTCTGCAGTGAATGTGCTATGAATAGGCAGTGCTTTGGGTGTGAGTGAAAGAGACTGCTTATTAAAAGTTAATAGGTGGAAAGTTGTTAGAAAAACAGAACTGATGCCAAAGCAGTAAAATCAGGTCATCTTCAATTTAATGTGACTAAAGAGCACACAATGACTGCCACAGTGCCACCATATTTTTGTGGGCCCGCTGCTTCCATCTTCCCCTTAGCCTGTAAGACTACACTGCTTCAAAGTTGGCTTGCTACAATATTTATGGATTTGCGGTTTTGCTGGTGGGATGTGCTCACTTTTGGGGTACATCTAAGATGTAAACAAAGACGGACTGTAAAAACTGGCTGCAAGTACTTAGGCCTCAAACAGCCTGAGAGCAAGCTCCCTGCAGGAACACAATCTGCATGAGTGTGTGTGTGTGTGTGTGTGGGTGTCTGTGTGTGTGTGAGTGTGTGTGTCTGTGTGTGTATGCTAGATCCTTTATTTGCCTTTTCGAAAGAATAGGCATGTGTGGTAGCGAAATGGCACCTCATGTAGTGACTGTGGAGAGTGGAATCTATCTAGATATGTGTGTGTGAGCGTGTGTGTGTGGGGGGGGGGTGTCTGTGTGAGTGTGTGTGTGGATTGATGTGTGGGTGTGTGTGTGAGTCTGTATGTGAAAGCGTGTCTCTGTGTGTGGGCGTGTGTTTGTAATGTAATAACTGTACTTTCACAATTGCTTTATTAACCTTCCTGCTTTCTCAAATTTGCTTGAAAATGCACGATTTGTCTTCTCTTTTTTCAAAAATTTCCGAACCCCCCTTATGGGCAGAAAGGCACAAAAAACGAGTGGGACAGAGGGCAGAAAGGCGCAAAAACGAATGGGACAGAGGGCAGAAGGGCACAAAAACTAGTGGAACAGGGGGCAGAAAGGTACAAAAAACGAGTGGGACAGAGGGTTTTGTAAAGGCTGTCTCCCAACTGCTGTGCAACTTCTTCTACTCTTAGAGCTGAGATTTTTCTTCTTTTTTTTCAAAATTTTCGTGGGGGGTAATCCCCCCAAACCCCCCTTAAAGGGTTCGGGCTCGCTCGCTGCGCTCGCTCGCTACGGTGCTGTATGCAATTTACTTTGCGCCCCACCACTTTCAAATGTCACCCACCGCCCCTGCTAATGACATGCAAAGTCGGCGTTCCCGACCAACAGACCTGGTAGACAGCCCCTAACAAGCCTATTGCCTATTAACAAGGAGGCCCTGGCCCCGGTTAGCGACGTGAAAAGTCGCGCTAACCGTGGTCATTGCCGGTTTTTTAACACCTGCTATTTTCCTAACTTAACCATACCTAACATGGGGGGTGGATTATGCTGATACGACCACAGGGTCGTATCAGCAAGGTTTTCCCCCTACCCCATGCAACATCGCTGGTTTTGTCGCGATGTTGGCCCTTCCCTCCCGCTATCGCTGGAATATTTATCGCCATAGGGCTAATTGTTGCTTATACAGTGTTTGCGTGGCGATATATTCCAGCAATAGCTGGCGATAAAAAAATTCGGGTTAAGCGCGCTCTGCTATATTTATCGCAGTTTGTTGCTATTGTGGCCCTTAGTCCTCTGATCAGTGAAGTACCCAGTGTGGCATAGAGAAATGCGGTCTCCAGCCTGCAGGCTGAAGAGAGCCCAGGCAGATAAGCTAAAGCAGGCCAGAGAGGCTCACCACTCCCCCGGCAAGCTAAAGACCATTAGGTGCAGATTAAAGGTAGGTCCATAATCTCCAATGGCGCTCTCTTCTTTCACCACCTGCCAGGTACCCGATAGTTCTACCAGCAAGATAGCTTTGACAAGCAAGAAGCATATTGGAGGCCTGAAAACTGCTCCTTTGGAAGCTGTAAGAAGCATGAAAAGGACATTCAAGACCTGCACCATGTACACCACACACAAGGAACTTGGTGGCCATCCTTTTGCAATTGATTGCATGACTAAAGTGACTCGAGCCTGCACAAAATGTTTTTTGTTGGATTTACATTCCAGTGCAAAATTTGCTTTGGGCTGAGAAGTTGCATGAAAGTTGCCCAAAGGAGCATTGCACTGTTTTGCATTGCCCTGTGTCAAGGGTGCATTCAATGGGTGGTACATGGGCGTTCCCATGCCGTCACCCCTGGTTTTTGTGTAAAACCCTATCAGTGACAGCCAGTAATTTTACTAGGGAGAGGTCTCTTTGTTACGCCTCTCCTGGGAAGGCGTATCTTTTTGGTGCATTCACAGGCTTACCTGTTCTTGTAAATCTGGGAATGAGTTAAAATCAATGGATGTTGCGTGTGAACCCCCGCAACGCTCATAGATACAGAGTAATGTAACACGGCGATTTGGGCTGCATTACAGTACTCAAGATTTCTGAAGCCACGTAGGAACACGCAAGGTGACCTTGCGTGGCTTCATAAATCTCATTTAACATTTGCGTCACTTTTTCACCACGTTGTGTGGTGCAAGAGCAATGCAAAGGGACTCATAAATATGCCCCACGTCATTTGAGAGACCTTCAAAGGACAGGGATGGAAAAAGGCAGCTTAGAAGGGTGAGTGGGATTTAAATGGAGGGGGCAAGGTGGTGTGCTTCAATTTGAGATTTTTCTCCCAGATAACTTGACAATATTATTAAAACTAGCAAAGCCTGACATTCAAGTGCTATAATGCAATACCAATGACAGGTTGTGCGCTATACAATTGCCAGAACGCACATTAATGAACTTTGGCCCCGCATTACTAGCCTCTCAGTGGCAGTGCCTAGCCATGTAATTTGGTACAAAAGGGGGTGGTGATGGACGTCCATCACCACCCCCTTTTGTACCATTTTGTTCGCCATACGTTGGCAGGGTATGCTCAGACGTGAGTCCCTTGCTCACTTTGCCACTGGATTCAAGCAAGCCGGGCTGAAGACGGCTGAAATGCCAGAAACCGGTCCTCGGAAGCTTGTTTCCGGTCCAGAGAAGGCATGGCTTGGCAGTTCGGGCTGCACTGTTCCCATAAGGCACAGGGTCAGACTGATTTGCATATGGGCATGTCTGAACTGGGGTGGCAGAGTGGGCTAAAGAACGGTGATGGATTAGACCCAGATCTGTTGACTGGGTGTGAGTGTTTGATTGGTTCAGATGCTCCGTCCATCACCACCCCCTTTTGTAGCCATGTAATTTGTCAGTCCTCCTATAGACTAGCCAACCTCTTCTAGTTCTATCATGGTAGGATATGCAGCTGATTCTTGCAGCTTCTTCATAGTGCCAAGAAGCACACAAAGCGTCTAATCCCCACCACTCAGGACAGAGGACTTGTTGATTCCCTAGGCTTCGTGTAATCGCAAAATGCCTCCCAATTCATTTTAAAAATGAGGTACCGGTCTCTAGTGACAACAGCTTGGACAGCCCATGGTTCTTGACAGGCAGCACAATGTCCACTCATTCTGAGGCATGTCAGCATCACACAGGGATTGCAGTCCTCAGGCATGGATGTATCTCCTCAACTGTCTCTATGGATTCAAGAAATGCTTTCACAATTGTCTGCAACGTTTCAGAACATGTTTCATCGCTCCTAAAGCTGCTTGGAACATTTTGACTTATCGTAAAAAATCTAAAAAAAAACAGTAAAACAGTAAATGCAAGTCTAGAACAATTAGAGTTTACCGCTCAAATGTTTCAACCAGGCTAATTTTTCCATTAATTTGTTAAATCAAGAAGCTGTTTTACAAAAATGTTTGAAACATTGGTCACAAACAAAATCTGTCTTAAAAAAAAGCCATTGGGTGGGTAGGCAACTAATAAGCCAGATAAGCCCTCTTCAACGCTCAGAAAAAGTATGAAGGAGTGTGTGTACCGGGAAGGACGGAGGCTTTTGTTTTTGATTTAGGGATAAATTACCTTGACAGATGGGATTGGGTAGTCCTGTTCTGCGAAGACTCTGGCTGCATGATTCCTGACCCGCTCTAGAGCTCCAGGACAGTGTGACACAAGGCAAAAGCGGCAGCTGTCATGGTTGGTTGTCACAAGTGTCTAACCAATCCAAAGACAAGGTACTTCCCTCCTATGTAGATGACATGCGACTCGTATTCTTCCTCTCATACAATACTCTCAAAGCGAGAAACAAGTTACCACCTGCATGGCTGAAGTTCCTAACTGGATGAAAGCCAACTGTCTCAAGCTCAACATCGACAAGACAGAAGTAATGATCATTGGCAAGAACGCCTCACCATGGGATTCCAACTTGTGGCTGGGCCAACTTGGACCCACACCCAAAACCCACGCCAGCTACCTCGGAATAATTGACAGCAAAACAGGCATAGCTTCACAAGTGAACACCGTCACTGCAGCCGGCATCCATACTCTGAAGATGCTGAGGAAGATCTTCAAATTGCTCCCAAACAACACTAGAAAACTGTCACTCATGCCATAGCGACCTGCAAGTTGGACTATGGGAACACCCGCTAAGCTGTGATCACCAAGCAACAAACTAGAAGACTACAAACCATCCAGTAAACTCGGTAGCGAGACTCATTCTCAACCTCCCACACAGAACCCACACCACACCAAATCTCAGGGAATGACACATGCTACAGATACACAAACCTGCCCAATTCAAGTTCCTCACACACATTCATGGCTCTACACACCTCCCCACCTACCTGAATAGCGGCATCTCCTTCCACCAATCACCGAGATACCTCTGGTCAGCATGATTCTGTGGGGCATATTTACATGTCTCTATCGCCACCACAATGTCACTTTTTAGGATGTTGTGCTGGCGATAGGGGCTTTGCATTATGTACAAGGTAGCGTTCAGCCATGTTAATATGTACAAGGCGGGGGCGTGGCTTGCGCTCCGGCCGAGGAGGACGGAATCCCCGTGAGCTCCGCGTTGGACTTGTCTTCCAGATGCCGTGAGAGCTTTCTTCCTCGTTTCCTGTCTACTTGGAATGGCTCCAGGGTCAGCGGAATACTTCACCGGCATGCAGAAGTTATTTCGGGAGGATTTCGTGCTTTGCAGCGTTATTTCAAGCCAGCGGTAATTTTTTCTCAATTTGCCGCGAAGCGGACGGGCGCCATTTTGGTGCCTGACCGCGCAGTTTGTATAGCGGTGTTCTTCCCGCCCTGTAACCTCGGCTGTGTTTTTTAGCGCATTTAAGTCGTTTTGACATTCCTCCTTCCATTCTATGGCGCTGGCCCGTTACTACGCTGCACTTTTCTACCTTTCATGCAGTTAAACGTTTGCTAGAGGTGTCCTCTGACAGAAGAGCATGCCGCCATTTTGTGTTATGCTGACCTCTCCTTGAATATCACACGAATGCTACAATTCTTCAGCCTGTCATGTTGTACGCCTGCTTCTTCATTATATACATGAGCTGCTCCTTATTAACGCAACCTATGATGTTGGATATTTTTTGCTGTTACTTGTTAATGGGACATTTTTTTTTTCCATCACGTTCTCTAACATCTTGCTGACAGCCTGTCCAATGTGATGCGTTTTGCTCATCTTTCAACATCTAATTCTTAGCGTGTCCATTGCTGCAGCTCCATTTCATTTTCACTGCAATCTCACTGGGTTTGTACTGCAAATAGTACCACGTTTTCCTCAGTGCAGGGTTCGACGTTTCCTCCTTCACTCTCAACCTTGCTGTGTTGGCTTCTATTTACACTTTTACAATGGCTCATGATTCCAAACTTTTACAAACTGGCACTAAACCTAAACGGCCTAAAAATGATCCGCCCTCACCCATCAAGTCTTCCTCCAATCCGGTTCTGGACTCCATCTTGGAAGAGGTTAAAGGTCTTCAACCGTTCATGATTGCCACGAATGATCGACTTCAGCAAATAGAAGACCGCTGGGTTCTTATGGAGGGCAAAATAGTATCTTTGGAGCAAAGGGTTAGTGATTTTCATGATGCCTCTACTAAAATTCCACTATTGGAGCAAGAAATCCACAAGCTCAAGCTCCATACTGAGGATTTGGAGAATCGTAATCGGAGAAACAACCTACGAGTTTATGGTGTTCTGGAAAATGTTGAGGGGTCCGACATGGTGTCTTTCATGCAAAAATTTTTACAGGATCTCTTGGAACTCCAACCTACGTCACAACCTCTTAACATTCAAAGGGCTCATCGTCTTGGTCGTATTAACTCTACCTCTGGAAAACCTCGTGGAATTATTATGCTCTTTATGGAATTCACGGAACTGATGTCTGTTCTAAAGGCTGCCAGGCTTAAAAGACGTCTTCAATGGTCCGGTCATAACATCTTTATCTCGCAGGACCTTTCCAATGCAACCAATGCCCGAAGGAAAGAATTCTTGAATATGCGACCCCTCATGCGTCAACTCAACATCCAATATGGTATTCCACACCCATGCTTCTGCAAGATCACACACAATGGGCGGACCAGATCCTTTGATGATCCTCAACGACTTCATTCCTATCTACAGAGTGTTTCTCCTTCAACGATGGACACTGCTATCTAATGTTATCTTGAGCCTCCTCTTCTGATGGTCGTCTATGTTACTTTTTCTCTTCTCATTACCGTTTCTTCTTCTCTTTTTAGCCGTTCTTTACCCCTGTTTTGCCGTCTCCATTCCTATTTTTCCTATCATTGCTCTTACATTATTTTTCTTATTCATATTCATGTCCTTTCTTCTCGGTAGCTTGTGGGGTTCTGTCCCCTCTATGGTGCATCTGTGTCCCTCATGTGTTTTTTGTTCTTTGCTTCTCCGCTCAGGCGTCTTTGCCTTGATCGGATTCCTTTTTTCCTTCTTCTAATTGTCCTTTCTTCTCTCTCTCCTCCTCTTTCTTTTCTCTCTTCTTTTCTTAATATTTTTTCTCTCAATCTCTGCGATATTCTATATTTCTCTTTCCCTTTGCAATCTCTCTATCGATTGTTTTTCTTCTTGCTGTACTGTGCCGTGTTGCAATTTCTCTTTCGATTACTTTTCTTCTTGATATACTGTGCCTTGTTGGTTAAAACTTATATTTGTTCTTCTTGTATGTTGCGAGCTCTCTTCACATGTATCTTATGTCTTTGTTGTCTCCATTTTTGTAGTGAATCCCTTGCCATGTGTGTTCTCCGAGTGTCGCCCAGCATTCCTCTCCTCAATGGTGTGTAACTTTGTGTCTTGGAATGTACGAGGTCTTGGTCATCCTGTCAAGCGTCAAAAGGTACTTTCTCATTTGTCCAAAATTGGTTCTCAAGTTGTTTTTCTTCAGGAAACGCACTGTTCTGATGTTGAATCGCTTAAATTAAAAAGGCAGTGGGTGGGACAGGTTGTGTTTTCTCCTGCTGTTGGTAAGAAGGGGGGAGTTGCTATTTTGTTTCACAAAGCTCTGAATGTTCAAATCATTTCATCTCAACATGATGATGAAGGACGTTGGGCAATGGCTAAGGTTGTTCTTCATAATAAGACTTTGGTTTTGCTCAATATTCATGGTCCGATACGTCCTGACCCTAAGTTTTGGAATACTATTAAAACTTTGATTTCCTCTATTGATTGCCCCGATTTTGTTATTGCCGGAGATTTTAACCAATGGTTAGACCCTTTCTCTGATCGATTATCCTCCAGTAAATTCCAGCCTGACAAAACACATAAGAGCTTCCAATCTGCCATTGCTTCACTTCCTTTATATGATTCCTGGAAATTATGTAACCCTGATGTGTTGGAATATAAATTTTTCTCTTCTGTTCACCATACCCGGTCCAGAATTGACTACATTTTGGTTAGTAAGTCTTTACTCCCCTCCCTTCAAACATCTTCAATAGGTTCCATTTTTATCTCCGACCATGCCCCTGTTACCACCTCACTGGATCTTTCCCTTATCTCCTCAAAATTCAGTCGTTGGAAGTTTAACACCTTTCTTTTATCAGACTCAGTTTTTTTGAAAGAAAGTGCGACCTTTTTTGATGATTTTTTTACATTTAATAATCCCTCTGATACCTCCATTCCCAATAACTGGGATGCGTTTAAAGCTGCATTCCGAGCTTTTACTATTTCCTATGTTGCCAAAAAAAAGAAAATCAATAGGAAGAAATACGACGACCAACTAAGCCATATTAAAAATCTTGAGCATTTGTATTTTTCTTCCAAATCTTCCTCCTCCCTTCATGACTTAATTGTCGCCAAAACTGAACTCAATAAGATCATTACCAATGAAGCTTGTAACACCCTTCTTAAAATAAAATCCAAATTTCATGGTGGCCAAAACAAAGCGGGAAAAATGTGGGCAAATTATTTGAAAATTAAATCTGAACGAAAAGCTGTTGGCCCCATTTTCAATTACTCTATACACAAATTGGTTACGGCGGATGAGGACATCGCTGATGTATTCCACTCATATTACCACTCCTTATATACTGATGATACTCACCCATCGGATGCAAACCTATCCTCCTTTTTTGAGGGCCTCCCTTCTCCCCCTTCCTTACCGAATGAGTTTGCTCTTCTGGAAGAAGACATTTCTATCCAAGAGGTAACTAGAGCCATTAACTCACTCAAACGCTCAAAGGCTCCTGGTCAGGACGGCCTCCCTGTAGAATTTTATTCCTCGTTTCATTCTTTTTTTGCTCCTAAACTCCTTCAACTCTTTTATTTTAAGTGCGAAGGCTTCTGGATCCTTCTTAGATGCGCTGATTATCATCATCCCGAAACCTGATAAAGACCACACCTAATGTAAAAATTATCGTCCTATCTCCTTAATTAATTATGACTGCAAAATTTTTGCCAAAATTCTTGCTTCCCGGCTTGATTCCCTTATCCCTCACCTAATCAAAACGGACCAAGTGGGTTTTGTAAAAGGCAGACTTGCTGCGGATAATGCCCGTATGTTCTCTAGTGTCATTGCTCATAGCAAACATTTGAAGGTCCCTTTAGCAGCATTGTCCTTAGATGCCGAAAAAGCGTTTGATCGTATCAACTGGCAATTTTTGTTCCGTACCCTCCATTGGTTTGGTTTTGGTCCCTCCTTTATTTCAATGGTTAAACTGCTCTATTCATCACCTTGTGCTAGTATTTTTGTTAACAACCACTTTTCCAAATCCTTCTCCTTATCTAGAGGCACCAGACAAGGTTGTCCCCTATCTCCCTTATTATTTGTTCTATGTCTTGAACCCTTCTTGGAAAGAATTCGCTCTAACCCTACCATCACGGGTTTTACACTGTCCTCCATTGAAATTAAATTGTCTGCTTATGCGGATGATGTCCAGTCTATATGTCAAATCCTGAATCTTCTCTCCCATCTTTTTTGGAGGAGGTTAGTATTTATTCCTCTGTCTCGGGGTATAAATTGAATCTATCCAAAACAGAAGTCCTTCCACTTAACTCTCTCTGCTGTCAATTCATGTTTAACAATACTGATTTTGTTTGGTGCCCCTCTAAAATCAAATACCTTGGCATTTGGTTTGCTCCCTCCTTGAAAACTACCCTTACTTAACTCTCTCTGCTGTCAATTCATGTTTAACAATACTGATTTTGTTTGGTGCCCCTCTAAAATCAAATACCTTGGCATTTGGTTTGCTCCCTCCTTGAAAACTACCCTTACATTCACTTTTGAATCCCTCATGAAAAAACTCACCTCCCTTCTTCAACTATGGTCCCCATTGTTTCTATCCTGGTGGGGCAGATTGGATACGATTAAAATGATGATTACCCCCCATGTTCTGTATACGGTTTCTATGCTCCCTTTCAAAATCCCCATTTCATTTTTTTCACGTATAAACACTATTTGCTCTAAATTCTTATGGAACAACAAGCATCCCCGTATCTCTTTGCAGAAGCTGACTCGTCCTAAATCTGAAGGTGGAGTTTGCTTTCCTAATTTCAGATTGTATCACTCTGCCTTTCTGATAAAGCAATCTTTTTCTTTGGCCTATGATTTTAATGAAGCCCCGGTGCCCTCATGGGTTCTTCTAGAACGCTCTGTAATGAAAGATTTTTCCTTTCAAGATATTGTTTTTATGTCAAACTGTACTTTTCTAAACAAATTTCCAATCATAAAATATTCACAAACAGTATTATACAATGTTTTCTCCTCTAACTTATGCCCTTTACAATGTTTTTTCTTATCAGTTGTTTGGTATAACAAATTCCTTCGTTATAAAGGTAAATCGTTCTATTTTAAGCATTGGAAAGAAAAGAATGTTTTATTTGTGTATCAATTTTTTGATAAGGAATCTCTCATTCCGTTCCCGAAATTGCAACAGGTATTTCATTTACCCTCATCTTATGCTTCTGAATATAATATTATAACGACTGCTATTCAATCACACTTGGATACCCTCTCTTTGCCTGCTGTATTTCCTCCTTTTATGCCTACTTCTTCACTCTATCCTCTATTCTCCACTCAGCAACCTAATGCTGCTCTTGTTTATACATTGTTACTGTGCACAGATATTGTTCGTGCTAAATCAGTTGTTGAAATTGCTTGGGAAAATGATATTGATATTTCGTTACCTGTTTTGCTGTGGGATCGAATTTGGTCCAGATTGTTTAAAGTTTCCCCTGCTGCTCGTATTACCCAGTCTCTACTGTTTATATATCATAGAGTCCTTCTAACCCCAGTTAGTATTCATAAGTTTTCCCCATCTTCTTCTTTACTTTGTTGGTCCTGTTCTAACGATACTGGGACACTTAGGCACTTGCTTTACGACTGTCTCCCTGTTTTATCCTTTTGGAAGCATGTTTGGTAGATTTGTATGCGAGTTTTTAGTTCTTCTGCCCAGCTATCGTTACAAACTATCTTTATGGGCTCGTTGTCTCCGGACGTTGATGTTACCTCTTCTTCTGCAAGATTGTTGGACCTGTTTATTTCTCTTGCATTTAAAGTTATTCTATTATGTTGGAAAGATAATTCAAAAATTTCTATTCACACTTGGTAGAATTTTGTTTGCGATGAACATAGGATCGCTATTGCTTCCTCCTCTTCTGTCCCCCTGAAAATTAAATCCGATCTCCTTTGGCTCCCTTTTACCACTTATCTTTCCTCCGCCACTTTTCCTTGACTGGTTCTATGGTCTCCAACTTAGTGATTACCTTTCTCTCTCTTTCTTCTACATCTGTCTCTTTTCTTTTTCCTTTCGCTTCTCTCTCTCCTCTTTTTTCATTTCTTTTTGTTTTGTCTTTTCCCCTTTTTTCCTTCTTTCATCTTTCTTATCCCGTTTGATTATCCTTTGGTTTTATCACTCAATGCAATTGTCTTGGTACTTCTTATGTTATATTACTGGTTTTTGACATATTTATGACCTTTGTATTGTATGAATTTAAAAATGCTAATAAAAACTTCTTAAACATAAAAAAAAAATATGTACAAGGCAGCGATCAGCCACTTAACGAGGCGTAACGCTGCAGGCTTGGGTGGTAATGTAAATAGTAATGGAGGCCTACAAGAAATTAGATGAAAAACACACGGGAAAAAGTAGTAATTTGGATGAATATATCTTATTTTATATATTTTGAAGCAAAATGGAGTACAAATAAATAGATGAATAAAATCATTCAGCAGAAAGTCATGTAAAGAAGCAAAAATAAAATAATTCTTCCAAATTACTAGGTTTTCCCGTGTGTTTTTCATCTAATTTTTTGTTTTATGTTGTCTTAAGACACCTAGGCGTTTGTTCCATTTGGACTAACCCTCTGATTAATCTTTGAATCACTCAAGTGTATTGTCAAACAAAACCCCTTGTAGGCCTCCATTACTTACTTTGCCTTGTAAATAAGGCACCCTTTCACGCTGTACTTGATTTTGACGCTGCCCCATATTTACTAGGGTGGCGTAAATATGGGGCGGCGCCAAAATTAAGACCAGGGAAAACCTGGTTTTACCATGATGAAACAAGAAGAAATGTTTAATTTTTCCTCGTTTTTGCTGTGTCCATGTGTGCTGCGTCGTGCAGCACACATGGAAACAGCAAAACGCCAATGATTGTTTATGTGCAGGAAGGTGTTCCTGCACATAAACAATCATTTAAAAATATGACGGTTTGCAACGTCTATGTTTGCTGCATTAAGCAGCAAACTTAGAAGTTACAAAATGCCATTTAAAGATTGTTTATGTGCAGGAAGGGACACCTTTACTATGGTGCAAGGGTGCCTGCATTGGCGCTAGTCAGCTAAATTTAACGCCAGTGCAGGGGGAAATGCAGGGCTGCACCATATTGTTGTAAATATGGTGCGGCCCTGCACTTCAGAAGTGGCGGAGATTGGTGTTAAGCCGAGGAGGCTAAAGCTGCGCTCCGCCACTTCCATTGTAAACATGCTCATTAGTCACACACATCCCACACATATACAGAACCAAATCAGGAGGAACGGTATGCTTCTACATTGCTCCTAAAGTATGGAATGAGCTGTCATTCCACATTAGAGCCTTATTTGGTACATAACAAAATATTGAGGGTGCACATTTCATTGCCCGTCCATGTTATTCACCTGCAATTTGCTCAAGGGGAGAAAGGTATTCCCTTGGGGAGATCTGTTGTTTACCTAAAGGTTTCCTCCACCAACTGATAATGATGAGATCATATTTCTGATGACAACCATTTCATGACAGTATTTTTTCCAAGTTGCATGTCTCAGTCTGCTATGCTAGTCTGAATATATGTTTAAATACATATAGAATAAAATACCGTTGATGTTATAAAATCTACATTGACGTGAATTTGAGCGGCTTTTCATTCAAACTTGAATTTTCCCCCTTTCCAGAATTGTTCATCCTTTTTGTCAAACTGAACACTGGATGAGGCTAAAGGCATTTTTACTAGACTAGTATTTCTGCTCCTAAATTTTCCAAATGTATAAGTGTCATTCATAATAAGATTCCTTAAGCAATTGAAAACAGTGAGGGCCTTATTTACAAGAAAGTAACAGTGCGGCACTGCAGGCCATTTGGCTGCGCTGTGCTGCGTCACTTTTAACGCACAGGGATGCGTCATATTTACAACAATATGAAATGTCCCTGAGCTCTCCCCTGCTCTGGCACACAATTGGCTGCCATGCACCAAGACAGGCGCCCTTGCGCCCTTGCGCCAGGGTGTCTGCGTTTTAAGGGAGATTGTTTTTGTGCAGGAAAAACAATCACAAGAGGTTTCCTCTTTCTATGTGTGCAGAAGGATTTTGACGTATTCCCAGGTTTACGACATTTTGTAAATCTGGTTCTGCGGCAGAATCCATGGGTGTTGCGTGCGAACACTCACATCAAAGTGCTGCGTGAAAAGAGACCATATTTATACTGTGATGAAAAGCCATGTAGGGTGGCTTTACATGTATGAATGAATGAATATAAAACTTTTAAAGCGCGAACTTAGCCCGAAGGCATCAAGGCGCTGCAGACACGATAAGTATATCAAAGTTCACAGATTACTAAAACTCAAGGATTAAGGGAGATGAGGGCTGGAGCAATAGAAAAGCCAAGCTCTTCAAAGATTTCCTAAAGGCAGAATGTAGTTCCAAATTGGAGTTTGAGAGAGGAAGCAAATTCCACAAGTTGGCGCCCAACAGCGAGAACGCCCTCCCTCCCCCATCTGGCTTTCCTGAACCTAGAAACTGTTACCCAATTCCTACTAGCAGATCTCAGGTTCTTGCTCAGGCTATATCTGTGAAACAGTTTATTAATGCCTTCAGCACCCCTGTTGTGCAAGGCCTTGTGTACCATACACAGCGCTTTAAACACAATTCTCCTCGTAAGTGGGAGCCAGTGAAGGCTCCTAATGGTGGCTGAGACAGAATGAAATTTAGGAAGACCCATCACCAGACTAGCCGCTGCATTCTGCACCAGTTGGGGTCGATGCAGGAGCCCCCCCCCATTTATTCCTAAATAAAGGGCATTGCAGTAAATGTCCGCGGACTCGATAATTCTCGCCTCGGTGCCTACTCTAATCTAAACATGGGTCACACTCTGCTACTCTGGGCAATAGCTTGCTTAATCTCCACAACGGCCCTAACAACGCTAGGATGCCTGGCTTTACCTTCACAGGGAAAGCCAGGAAGGGTTCCACAGCGGTATTCGTACAGCGCCTTGAGACCCCTGTAGGGGTGATAAGTCCGCTATACAAGTACAAAATAATAATAATAATAATAATCCAACCTGGATACCACAAGGGCGACCACTGCCTGTTTCCGAGCCGAGAGGGAGAGAAAACGAAAGATCTTCCTAAGAGTCCTTATCATCCCAAAGCATGTTGTGACGGTTCTATTTATTTGTGACTTTAATGACAGAGAGGAGTCTACAATAATGCCTAGATTCTAGGGCACTTAGACAGGGGACAGGGCAGGCTACTAGAGAAACAGGCCACCAGGCCTTTGACCAAATATCCAGCTTATCTCCAAAAATGATAACCTCAGTTTTATCCCCATTGAGTCTAAGATAATTATCCACCATCCATGCAGCCACCGCTTGCATGCAATTATTAAAATTTGCTGCTGAGGCTGAGACACTCTCTGTGATGGAAATCAGAATCTGAGTGTCATCAGCGTAGGATAGGACTTCTAAACCAAAAGACCTAACCACAGCAGCAAGCGCAGCTACATAGATATTAAAGAGAGTAGGACTCAATGAGGATCCCTGAGGTACTCCACAAAAAAATTTTTGGGGGCAGATATACATGGCCTTGTAAATATGGGGCACCACACTGTGCCACCGGTACGTCAAATAAAGTGACGCAGCGGCAGCCCGAGCGGCTTGTAAATATGCCCCTGAAAGTTGTCAAGAAACAGCAATTTTTATCATCAGCAACAAGGATCCTCGGAAGTGGTGATAAGTGAATACACTCATATCCACGTTTTACCAACCTATCCGTCATAGCAGCCAATTGATAAACAGGAAATATAATCTGGTAGGATTACGCCTACTCTTGGAAAACATCTATAAAAGTCATAGACTTTCTGTATTCTCTAATGCAAAACAATTTATGCTTGCAGAATTTCCACTGGGGGGAACTAAAACCCATAGGTTTTGATGCATTGTGAGAGTGCTGAAGTGCACAATGCAAATCCAGTGCGTGGAATAATTCTATGTTTATCTAAGCATAGGAATTTGTCCTGGAAGGATTTGCTTCCAGTTTAAATCCTAAACTAGACAGAGCACACTGACCTCTGAGATGCTGTACGCAGTAGTGGCTGCTACGGGGCAGTATTGGTGGGCAGGGAGGGAGGGTTAAAACACAAAATATAATTAAAAACTAAAAAATCCACCTACCTGCCGGCCACTGCCTCTCCTCCATCCGACACAGGAAACAGGAAGCACACAGGCTCCAAGACTCCCTTAGCCAATCATGACACTGCTGTCATCAGCATGACAGCAGCATCATGGTTGGTCTGAGCGCCGTGGTTCGGCGTTCAGACAGGGCGTGGGAGGCTGTGCATGTTCTCCAACCCGCTGTGCAATACAGCCGGCTGGAGAACATGACTGTTTAGCCAGCCCAAGTAGGCCGGCCAAACCACTAGGCGCACTTAGAATGTTGACCACCACTCCTCCCCCTGCTCTATAGGCATCCCAGCACCACACCTACAGAGCCAGTATGGAAAAATAAAATTATAATATAATAACATAGTGTTATTATCATTTTATTTTTTCCTGCATGTCGATGCTCCCCCGCCTTAGTGGAGGAGCCGCCGCTGGCTGTACATCAAGAAAGGCAGCGTTTTAGAGTGCCTGTGCTTATAAAGACAAGAGAAGCAGGCCAATCATAATAGATATGGCTCTAAGCTGTGGTTGCCTTCTTGTGCAACTCAGCACAGCAAATTTGCTTGTTGCACTGCTTTGCATGAAAAATTATTGAATCTGGGCCATGGGGGGGGGGTCATATACTTGTAACAGTGAGGGGCTAATTTATATGGTAATCTGTTCTTGCTAATTAAGGTACATCAGCATGACAACCAGAAAAGTGAAAATCCACATTTAGCGAGCACAGACAGAACATACGGTGCCAAGGAAGTACAGCTAAACTAACCATACTTTTGCCAAAAACATGGATAATGATTTATCGTGGGCAGTGACTGATAAACCCAGAATCAATAACAACACAAACAATCAGTTTGACCTTTTACTGCTGCATGAACAACGATGGAGTCAGCGACCGAAAATGAATGTATTGGGCCTGACTGAGAAGATTGCCTAATTTTTCTTTCACAGATAAACCTCATTATATCAAGTTTTCAAACTGCTCAGTGTGTTATTTCACCACTGTGGTGATATAGTGTTACTTTCTGTAATTGAACATTGCTGTTATACCCATAGAAATAATCTACGCCCCCACTTAGACAAGTGGGTCGCCATATACAATGTGAGACTAATGGTTTTGTTCTAAGAAGCCTATTTACTTTACCCACTATAGCAATAAGCCACTGCAGGCATGCTTATCTCTTTGCGAGAACAATATTGTTCATTAAAATACCCATATTAAGCAACAGCAGTTTGGAACTACATCAGTCATGTTCACTTAGCATGTTCTCCACCCGGCTGTATTGCACAGAGAACATGCACAGGCTCCCAGGCCCTGTCTGAGCGCCGATGGGACCACATTTCCCAGACTACAACAGAGGTGTGTGACATCATGAGTGAAGATGTAAATACTCATCCAGTATGGACCAAGGCGTCTTCCTCGTTGCATGGTCCCGCCGGTGGCCGGGATCAGTCTTGCCAACCTCATAAGGAGTAAACTTGAGATGGTATCTTTACTGAATGTGTGACGTAATGCTGCGGTATTTCTCCCCGTAGGGAATCACAACGCGGTCATTACAATGACCGCGTTGTGATTCCGCATATCATTACTCCTCAAGTCGGAAGAACGACTTGCGGAGGGGGGGCGCTGGATGTTGGAATAGTATAATTGACTATTCCAACTCCAGTCAGTGCGGACACTAGGGGAGGTGTTGGATTTTAAATCCAACACCTCCCCCCCCCCCGCAAGTCGCTGTTCCGACTTGCGGAGTAATGGTATGCAGAATCACAACGCGGTCGTTTTAAAAATTTACGGTAAACGTTGTTTACCATCTTTACTATCTACCACGAGGATGCTCCATGCGTCTTCATTCATACTACTACTTGCGATTATATTATTATGGACAAGAGCTCAATATTTGGCCTGTACCAACATTTGGTATGAGCATTTGTGAGACAGTTCTAATTTCGTTATTTTAGCAAGATCATATTTATTAAATGAATGCTCTCTCAACATGCGTTGTTTCTTTCACTGATCTATAGACTTATTAATGCCCTGATCCCAGACTCCATCAATAAGATGGGGGTCAAACAATACTTGTTCTTGGTAAGCCCGCAGCCACAACCTATTTTACACATTCCTCACGCGTGTAACCTACCCTATATAACATTTTCTGCATGTAATATGCCTACACTACTCGATACCTAAAGTTTGTCAGAAATCACCCTTTTTTTATCTCTTTTTATAGAGCCCAGATGTCTTGTTTACAAGGAATACACCTGATATCATCGAACTTCATTTAGATGGAGGTTGTTTTTAACATCTCTCCTTTTTGCAAGCTGAGAGTGCGACCGCTCTTAATGAATGCCATCGACACCTCTTAGGAGGGTTACTTTCGGCAGAAACATGTCGACCTCCTTCGTTACTTTCAATCATGTCTCTGGAGGGCACAATAAAACCTAACACGTCTACCCAGAAGATAGTTTGAATACAGGCACATTTACCACTGCACTTTCCATTTACACCCAAAGTCACTCTGTTGGTGGACATAGATTCATACTTTATTCCTGAAAAAAATACATAATTCCCCTAAATCTACGCCACCAACACAGTGGGTAGAAGCCTGTAGCTAGGCCTTTCAGGCTGGTGCTAGGACGGCCTGAGGATAAAGCATGTCTCCTAACAGGTGGGTGGGGGCCTTCATCGTAAAGTAGTCAAGTACCTGGTACCCACTAGATTCATCACTCTGCCTTAGGAGCAGCCATTCTTTGTCTATTGTGCACATAACGCATGCACCATTTGCAAAATGGAGAGTCGGCTTACAAGGAAGAGAGCAACTGCATTACATTTACAAGTAGGTCAAAATCATATGTCATTGCCACGGTAGTTCAGAAATAACCCGAATAGGTTGGTCATTAAGGGCCTCATTGATGAGGTTTTACCGTAAGGCAGCGCCACAGGCCTCCCTGCTGCACTGCCCTACGGTAAAAGAAAAGGGCAGGAATGCGGCGTATCTATGAGATCTAACGCATTCCTGTCCTTTTCCCCTGCACAAAATGGGCTGCCGTGCGCCAACGCTGGCACCTTTCCACCATGGTGCAAGGGTGCCTGCGTTGAGGGGATGATTATTTTTGAGCAGGAAGTTACATTTTCCTGCACAAAAACAATCACAATAGACTTTTTCCTTATTTCTGCAGCAAACAGAAAAAAGGAAAAATGAGGAGAAATAAAGAAATTTCTCCTCGTACCTCCCTTACAGTACGTTTTTGGCGCTGCCTGAGATTTACGATTTCTCATAAATTTGGGCCAGTGTAAAAATGCAATGGATGTTGCTGGGTAAACCCCCCCCCCAGCAACACCCATTGCGCACCCCTTTAACACAGAAAACGGCTTTAAAGGGGACAATATTTACGAGGCTGCATTACGCCCAAAAAAGTGGTTTGGTGCTGCCTCCTAAATATGGAGCAGGCTCCAGCGCCATGGAGCGTCACAAAAAGTGACGTTCTGACGGAGCAAGGGGCCTCATTAATGATGCCCTCAGCTTTTTCAGAAATGGAGTTTATAGAAGTGCTAAAAAAAATCATCATATAAAATTCTATACTTTCAATCAAATGGAGGAGCGACCTGTAATGCACTTGCACATTTTAAAGTACCTGCATTTAACGGAGAATTTCTCCAAGTTAATGTTTGGTTCACAAACTGCATAGTTTGGAAAAAGAGACAAGAAACAAACGCTTAGCTGTGCAGTCCTTAGCGCATGCGCGAACTCAGAGAAATTCAGAGTTAAATATATGTGCTCTAGAAAGTGCAGTTACAAAAAAAAGTGCGTAGTAGCGTCCTACGCAAACGCAGGGCTTCACGGTGTGGCTCAAAGGCTTATTTCTAATCGTCTAGCTTGGCATTGAGGAGCGTCGGTTGATTCTAAGAAAAAAATGCGGGTTCCAGCACCTACTATTTTTTTCCACTGCTTTTTTAAAGAAATGTTTTCTTTGTTTAAAAAAAAAAAAAATTAAGCAGGGTGACTGAAGATCAAGCACAGATTTCCGCTGCATGGCAAAGTAAGGCACATTCTTAAAAATCCCTGTAAAAATATGATTCCTCCCAACTTGAGAAATTCATCGCGAATAAAAATGCATGCCAGCATACCTCTTTGATCCAGTCGAGACCCTTGGAAGTCCCCAGAGAGAGCCAGGGAGGGCGGTAGTTCCAACACTGAGTTCTCCTCGCGGGCTGAGAGTTTATTATCGACCAGCATCCGCGGCCTGACCAAGCAGTTTTAGGGGGTGGGGAGAGAGAGTTAGTTCTCCCTTTCCCGATATTCTAAAAATAAACGCCAGAGGAAGCGAGTTACAAAATGTTTGCAGCAGACAAAGGCATTGTGCAAAAACAACAATAAAAAAAGCAGAGTCAGCAGATAACGTGATATATTATGTGAACTGGAGCCGTGGGACTGACGGGAAATGTGACATTGTGGTACTTCGTGTCCCAATGTTAAAATGCAGAGCAAAGGCAGGCGCGCCAAAATCCATTGAGAACGTTTTCCTGTCAGTAGGATTTCACTCAATACTATAACACCTGCCTCTTGAAATCACCTCGTCCACATCGGATAATGTTGTAAAACTAATAGCTGATTTAGACTTGCTGGAGTATGTCATCTTCCACCCTGGCAGTGGAATCTGAGGCCTGAATAATTCTCAGCTGTTGCATCGTCATGCACGTGAGTTGACGTCACAGGAGTATGTGATGCTTCAGCTGGCTTTTCAACTCACATGGGTTGGCCTTATAGGAGTATTTGTGACGTCACAGGAGTATCTGAGACAGTATAGGATTATATGAGGTCTGGCAGGAGTATTTAAGGCTTGTCAAGAATCCTAGAGGTTTGAGCAGCACTCAACTGGTAATCTTTGAGTGGACCTGGTCCACCACTGACCAGACCGTGCCAGGGCCGGTCTGGGAACCCAAAGCAGCCCCAGCAATTTTGTAGGACTGGCCTCCAACCCAAGCGCTGGAGGTGGGGTTTGAGGGGAGGCAAGCAAGCTGCTTAGCAAAACCGGCCCCCAGGACTGCTGCTTTTGTTACAGGGACCGATACTGCATCATCGCTGCAAAACCGTCCCCCAGTAACAAAAACAGCCCCCACCGCTCCAAAACTGGCCCCAACCTTCCAGCCTCCTGGGAAAACGCCCAATGCCTGCTGCGGCCAGCCCGGCCGTGGATAATACTACATATTAATCGTATTCCACCCTTGCCACTGCACCTCAAAAAAGATCCATCCACAAGGGCACACAGGCATCAACAGTCCCTCAATACCAGCCTCTCTTCCTCTTTCTACCTCCAACACAATAGATAGCTTGCATAAAATCTAAGCCACGTTATTGAGCTGTCTCATCGAGAGGGATTACTGCTCATAGGTGCACTGTCATGAGCACTTCCTCAGTACTAAACCCCAGGTCATTGCTACTTTCTGGCCTTACAACTGTTCTCCCCATACCCATTTCCTTCCTACCTCATTGATTGGATCTCTTCATTAGCTCACTATCTCTCCTCATCCCTTCTCCTAAACCTCTTAACTTCGCACAGCATTTCTTCAGCACTACCCCAGACCTGCCATCATCATCGTTGTAAGATACTGGGCTATTGGTTGAGGGGGTAAAACCATACTCAAGCAGCAACCGCAATCCTTGTCAGGGTCAAGTCACAAGCAACCCTAAATTAACCTGCACTCAACACTCGGGTAGCTTGGCACAAAGAAGTCAGGCTTAACTCAGAGGCAATGTGTAACTATTTATGAAACACTTCAAACAGTATTAACATGAAAACACAATACAAGAAGGATAGCCCCTAGCATACACTCCCTGCCCGTTATGATTATGGGTCTATGTCTGCCCACCTCCAACCTTTTCAACAGCTTCTTGTCAGATTTGGTTAACCTCGCCGGGGAGGAGTGCAAGCTGTGTTCCAACATCCAATATTTATGTATAGATGCTAGTCATGAAGCTAATGTCGGATATCTTCTTGCCTTCATTTAATACTGCATATTTTTCTGTTTCTGCATTATTTCTATTTTCCTCAGTTATTTAATTTATCCAGATCTAAGATGATGTAACATTTTCTGTCTTATTGTTTACACTGCCATATCATTGGAACTTAGATGTGTCGCCTATGTTCTCTTATTGTATGTCTTTTTGTATACCATAGTTCTGTTTTTGGAAACTGCCAATAAAAACTCTGTGAAATCAAAAAAGAGGGATAGCCCACCAAATTAGAAAAGCAGAGTAATTCTTAATAAATAAAACGAGACCAAAATAACAAAACTCCAATTAGTAGAACCGGAGATATGCAAAATTAAATATTTCAGTGAGAATAGTGGCAAAAAGCACAAAACTGCGCATATCAGGTTGCGCCGTACCAGGACAAAGTCACAAGTTCAGGCCAAATAACAATGGAGGACCTGCTTACTACAGGGACCTAGTTATGCCTGCGGAACACTAGTACCTTAAATCCCGGAGTGTTGTGAGGTCCTGCATTGAGGATGCATCACGTAGCTGAGGCAATGTGACATCCGTGTCGGACATTTGTGGCGCTGCGTATGACTTTGAACAAACGCCATTCTCCTGCACGATCGTAGCAGGGTTTCATCCTGCTCGAATCCCTTCCTCACGCCGTCCCATTTTTGCTACATTAGCATTCCTCAGTAGGCTGGGCGCGTGAGCTGCTGCTGGACTTTGAAATAAATCTCGTCTGCAGTATTGGACCTATATATATAAATTACTGTGTAGCTGCCTGGAAAATGTTTGCCTGGGAGCATTTGAGTCAGTGCCTCTGAAGAAGTTGGAAAACGAAACGTGTCAGGCTGACTTTTTGAAGCTGCTGCTGTATTTGCATCCATTTCGCAGGATGCTTTCTACAATGAATAAAAGCTGAATTCCTTACCTTGCTCGTGGGCTCCTCTACTTTGCAGGCAAACTTTGTGTTTGGATATATATATATATATATATATATATATATATATATATATATATATATATATATATATGAAATACTCGCCTCCTCTCAAGGAAAGAAGCAGGAGCCTCAGCGGGGAATTCAATGGCAGAGCCTTTAATGACAAGTTGATGGCGAATGCATTTCGGCCAGTGTGGCCTCGTCAGCGCCTGCGGTGGTGTGAACGGAAGTCCTGACGCTCTGCAGTTGAAATGCACCTACTCGCGCTGGAGTTAGTAGCGAATATAAGCTCCGCCCCTCAGCAAAAGGATCCTCAGGTGAAGGTAATGATGCGTAGGGTCCGATTGAGTCTTCGGACTCCATTACCCAGGATGCAGCAGTGGCTCCCAGGTGAGTAATGCTGGGGGACGGTATTGGTGAAATCCAATAAAATAGCTGTAGGAGAGGTGCTCTGCACAGCGTTCTTCCCGCAAAATGAAACAAAAGGTACTAACTCCAGCGCGAGTAGGTGCATTTCAACTGCAGAGCGTCAGGACTTCCGTTCACACCACCGCAGGCGCTGACGAGGCCACACTGGCCGAAATGCATTCACCATCAACTTGTCATTAAAGGCTCTGCCATTGAATTCCCCGCTGAGGCTCCTGCTTCTTTCCTTGAGAGGAGGCGATTATTTCATATAACTGCGCGCTTTTCAGAGGCGCGTTTCAGGAACCCCCCCATCTCAAGTGGCCTGGAGGTTCTGGAGTCTGCTTCGGCACTGCGTGTTTCTTCATTTACTGAATCTCTCCAGACCCGCCGGCAGTCCGAGGATTTGCAGCGTCATAGCGAGACATATATATATATATATATACATACACAAATGCCAAAGTTACTCCTTCTGGACCCCTCTGGACCTGTGGAAAGTGGCGTGCACGCCGGCGGGGAGAACCGGCAATTCAATGATTCCAAGCAGAGCAGGTCAGCGCGCTCTCAGGCAAGGAGACACGGTAAACATCAAACAGTCAAGGATGTTTTAATCCACACAACGCGATTCACCACACGAAGTGGCTTGATCACGTGATCAAACCACTCAGGATTGAAGAGGAATATATTCCCCAACCTAAAACACGCCACAGGGTGTGTTTGCACACATTACAGCAATACAAACACATGTCACCTCAGGCCCGCCCCCTTCCTTCACTATTGAGCTAAATATTTCTCTAAAATCAGCCCAAGTACGAATTCCTATTTACTCACCAGTTATCACGAGAGAAGTCAGTGATGCATCTTTGAGCCCAGGACGGAACCTGAAAAGTAATTCTAATCGTAGTTACAGTAACTTGAATTTCCTTCCATAGGCTAACATTCACTGGTTTCGTTTGGAAATTTTTCCAAGTGTGGAGTTTTGGAACTTAAAAAAATTCCTCAAAAATCAGCCGAACTACGAATTCTGATTTACTCACCTGTTATCAGGAGAGACCTCAGTGATGCATCTTTCAGCCCACTACTGATCCTGAAAAGTAATTCTATTGGCAGTTACAGTAACTTGAATTTCCTTCCATAGGATATCATTGCCTGCGATATAAAATATATATAAATTAAAAAAATATAAAAATAAATAAATATTAAAATTTCAATATTTTTAAAAACATTTATTTTTCAATTTATATAAAAAATATGTAATGTAATTTAAAAAATAAAATATCCAAAAATAAATAATTTAAAATAATGTAGTAAATCAGTATAAAAATATAACAATTAATATATTTAAAAATTATCATTTACAAAACCTTTGAAATTTACTGAAAAAAAACATAGGTTTCAGCCACGTTATTGTTAGGAATCAGCATTTAAAAAACCTTAGAAATTCACTGAAAAAACCATAGGTTTCAGCCACGTTATAGATAGGAACTAGCATTTAAAAACCTTAGAAATTCACTGAAAAAACCATAGGTTTCATACATGTTAGCTGGACATTTCATACATGTTAGCTGGACATTTCGCTCGTACAAAACCATTCAAATTCCCCCGTTATAGTTAGTTCAGCTAAATATAACTCGCGCGCCCGCAATGCACTGCTGATGACGTCACATATTACATCACTCATGACATGGTCAGTGACATCACTCACTACATCACTGATGACATCTCAAAGGACATCACTGATGACATCACTGATGACATCATCCTTGTGAAAGAGTGGCAGACCTCCTCTCAGCGTAATATAACCCTTGATACACACATTCAAAAATAGAAACAAACATTTTCAAAAAAATGGAGATACCAATACCAGTTAGAACAACCTATTTAGTAATTCCACCATCTACATACACATCCAATCAAATCAAATCAAAATAACCTTTATTCGGATATTGCATTATCCATAAAAGCATACACATAATTACGTACATGGTCAAGGTTAAAAATAAGGTAACTGTACTACGTTTTCTTTGATGAAAAACAATGACAAGAAAAAGTGCAAGATATCATTAATGTCCATATCCACCAATTCTTGTCTATTTCTATAACTCTATCTAATAAAATATACATATACAGAGGTCACCATTAAACTTGCAGCAATATATACATAGAACATATGTTTAGCAGCATTATTTTAGACACAGAATTTCTAAAGTGCATGGGGCATAAATCCTAATTATTAGACTATCTAAATAAAGTGCATAGTGTGATAGCAGCCAAAGATCGAGGAGTAAATTGTTATCTATGTCTCCATATTTACTAGAGTGAAGACAAGGGAAAATAATTCACATATTTACAAGTAGCAGCATTAATTTAAGGTGCTAATGTGCAAAGTGCAAAGAGACCTCCTCCCGATCTATTGAGATGACATAGTTCATGTAAATAAGAATTAATTCATAGAAATACAGGATTGTATGACCATTTTTAAAAAGGTACACACACGGTATATTAATCCATCATCTTTAAGCTGGAAAACAGACTTGAATGCCACATTAAAATCTTTTATGCCTTTAGCTCTAAAAAATGGTATCAGGAGGGGCTTACTGTATTTTTGATAATAGGAGCAAAAGAACAAAAAGTGCATTAGTGTTTGCTTTCCAGAATTCTGACATGGGCAGACCAGATGCACACATCCACTCATTCACCAACAGTTCTATATAGTCACTCATACATGTACTCACTCATCATATGTACTCAAACACCAATACATCCTGTTACACACCGACACTCATCCATAGAGTTACTCACACACATACTCACACATGCAAATAAACTATCAAACATCCATTTTTTGCATATACAGCTATACACACACCACTACACTTTCTTTTACAGAAATATACACATACTTACTCTCTTAAACAATCACTTATAGAAACATATATTTATTTATACAGGAACTCGTCGAATGTCTCACTCTTACATATAATCACTTATATACATCAATACTCACATATACTGGATTAAAACATGTAGTTACTCATAAAGATACTATTGAGACAGTCATTCACTCACTAACACACACATACACACACTCATACACCCATACAGTCCTGCACACATGCTGTCTTCAAAACACATACAGTGATTCACTCATTTAAGCATCTGTGCGCTAAGTAATACCCCCCACCAAACCATACAGACACTCATTCTGATACTCAAAAAAACAACTATTAACCCTTATAGACACTCATGTAGCTAATCACTAACCCATGCAGCCACTTATACACAAAGTGAGACACTGATACAAATATTTACATATTTAAACACTACTCGGTAATACATGTATTCACTAAGATACACTTAATAAGTCAGTTATACAATCAATTTTACAAAAAAAAACATCCATTTAGACACTAATTTACCCATTTATTCTTCCATTGACCTTTAGATATACATATATAAAAAATATTTATTTTTCAGATAGACACACATTCACTGGATGATGTCATCAGTGATGTCATTTGAGATGTCATCAGTGATGTCATGAGTGATGTCACTGACCTTGTCATGAGTGATGTAATATGTGACGTCATCAGCAGGGCATTGCGGGCGCGCAAGTTATAGTTAGCTGAACTAACTATAACGGGGGAATTTCAATGGTTTTGTATGAGTGAAATGTCCAGCTAATTATAACATGTATGAAACCTATGTTTTTTTCAGTGAATTTCTAAGGTTTTTAAATGCTAATTCCTAACTATAACGTGGCTGAAACCTACGTTTTTTTCAGTGAATATGTATATATATATATATATATATATATATATATATATATTCCCTTATCAACCTCTAAACTCAAAACCACCTCAACACTCTAAATATACTCTTTCCACCCAATCCCAATACCCCTGTAGTGCTATATGCACTCATATGCATTGTGAGCAGTGGCGACTCCTCTATGGGGGCGTTTGGGCGCCACCCCCTGCTTTTTTCTGCCTTCTCGCACGGTGAGAAAGCAGAAGTTCCTGATTGAGAGTGGGCGGTCCTGCTCGAGGGCGGGGGGGGTGGCTTTCCCACTGTTGTTAATACTGTCTGTTTGGGCAGCCTGAGGCCGCCCAAACAGACAGTATTAACGACAGTGGGCAAGCCACTCCCCCCTGCCCTCGAGTAACACTGCCCACTCTCCCTGTTCTCTCTGTATGCTGCAGCATACAGTGAGAAATGACGTCGGTGGGGCAGCCGGCCGCACCAATCACAGCGCTGCTGCGGTGGAGGGGAGGGAGGCTGCCTGCAGCCTATCTGATGACGTCCACACTGCTGCAGGAGTTTGAAAAGCAGGACGGCGGGAGTATAGGGTGTCTGGAGTCTTGGATCTAAGCGGGAAGGTAAGTTTTACTTTTATTCTTTTATTATGTATCCTGCCCCTCCGCAGCGCGACAACCGCCCCCCGCCCGTAATGCCGACCGCGTATCCCGTGAGCAGTGTTCTGTGTGGACACTCAGGTATCCTGTGTTATGATTAGTTTTTTAAATTGTATTGGTTTTTTTGTAGTGGTATGCCGTGCTGCACAGTTGAGTGCATTGCTGTATCATGCCACCCTGCTTTGACATCTTTTATGGTATCTTACGTTGTATTATGCGATGCTTTGTAAGCGGTGTGCAGTGCGTGCCTTTCTCCTCGCCCTCTTTGTTTTTGTATGGAATCATTATCTTGAACGGGAAAGGGGCAGCGCCCAGTGTATTTACAAAGTAATAGATTCACTAACCAGTGGGACGGCACGTGGGTGGCTTTAAAATAAATTAATGTGCTGACGTACGTGACCCTGTTAATATAAATGCGTCCAGGGCACTGGCGTGGTATTTATCATACTGTAGTTTTTCAGCCACTGCTCCGCGTATTGTAGCAATGCACGCGGACACACCACATGAAGTGAAACATTTCCTTCTGCTTTAGAAAATGCTTTTCAATATAACTCGTCTAAGAAAACCGTGGGGACTTGCCAACTGGTGGGGCTGCCCATGAACCATCTGGGTGAGGCCGGGTTACTTGAGAAGCTGTTCGACACCCTAAGCATCAGTGCAGGCTCTTAATACAATCATTTAATCTACATAAAACAAAACACACGATGTTGAGTTAAGCATGGGGGACCAGGATTCAAATCTAGGGCCCCAGGTTGCCAAGTCGCAATTCTAGGCATTAGAGCACACCTCCTCCTTCTCTGGTTTGTATCATATGTGGCATGATAGCTCAGCAAGAAAGCCACAATCTGCAAACAGTTTTGGTATATTCAGAAACGGGGTGAGGAGGGGAAGAGGCAGCTTCCCCCCCCCCCAACATGACTTTGAGTTTGACCCTCCCGGTCATGGCAGAAGAGGCCATGGACAACGGGCCTTGAGTGCCTTCTCCATGTTGATGGCTGAACGAGATGTGGGTTTTTTTCAGTTTGTTTACTTTTAATTTCAGTCAGGGCTCCTTAGAGAACCTCTACAACACCTTTAAAGTGCTTTGTTTTTAAAAACAAGTGTTTTTAGTATGTAACTATAAAGGGGAAAAATACTGGCTTTAAGTGATTTTCCCATTTTTGTACAGGGCCAGACATTAAAATAATGATCAATTGGGAGCGGCGACTTCACAAAACGTGAAGAGATCGTAATTGTTTTGCAAATCTAAGAGTATTTATGATATGCTGGTGTGTCTGGTGGTTGTTTTGGCTTAATAATGTAAAGGGACAATAGTAAAGTCCACATTTGTAAAGCGCACAATCACCCGTAAGGGTCTCTAGGCGCTGGGGGCCGTCGGGAAGATTAAGCGAGCTATTGCCCAGAGTCACATGGTGCTGGGCTAATCTGCCGCCGGAGCCGGGGATCGAACCGTGGTCCCCAGATTCCAGCGTCAGTCGCCCTGGCCGCGGCGCCACACCTCTCCCCAATTTATTGACACCTTCTCCTTCACTCGCTGAACTCCAATAAACCGAAGGGAGCCATCAACCTAAACTTGTATTCTCCTCGAGTGGGGAAGAGGGTGGATTTCAGGTTGACTTTCGTCATAAGTACGGTTCTTTACTTTTCCCTTTGCACCGTGGTTGTGTCAGAGAAATACTTGCTGGAAAATGCACCATTTGTACACTCTTTTTTCAAACAAAATTCACCCCGTAGGTTGTTTGGGCTCGCTCGCTCGCCAAAGTGCAGTATGACAATAATTTTACGCCTCACCACTTTTAAATGCCACCAGCCGCCACTGATTGTGAGGTTGTGGTGACCTTTGGCAAGGTGTTTTAACTAACTTAATTTTAAATGTACAACATCATTTTTTGCACTCTTGCATTTTGGCTTTTGATTTCATTTTGTGTCTCCTAGCAGCTTCAGAGTAGGATTGTTTACTTTCTTCTCAGCACAGAGCAAAACAGCCTTGCTTGGAACAGAACGTGTGGGATGCACGTTTGGAAGCATGAGAGAGAAATGTGCAGAATGTACTTCTCTGTCTCGGAGTCAGAACATGGTGGTTCGGCCGGCTTCTGTCTTGACCTTGGAACAGACCAGTATGGTCAGTTTTGGTTTTGGAATAGATGAAGGGAGGGGGAGTTTCTAGAAGTCCCTCTCCGTGTTAGTAAAGAGTATTAACCGCATGCGTGCGGGCGGAATTCCGCCCGTACGCTGGGTTTTTAAAAAGCGCACTTTACGTGACGAGCTGGGCTCGTCATGAGCGTGCGAGGAGGCTACGCCATGACGAGCCCAGCTCGTCATGAGCGACGAAGGGGTTAAAGACGGGGCGTTATGGCAGTCATACTGAAGCTTACTCGTGGGGTAGGCGCATCGTCACAAGAAAAACATGCTGTCCCATTGAGACCTCTGGCTGACCATCAAGTGCTTTCCGGTTGAGCTGACCAGAATGATGTGCTCTCAAATGGTGATGTATGAGTTATGAGTTTCATTGCTCTGTAATGTTTTCATGTTGTGCTCTTTATAATTGATTCTCTCATTTAACAGTGTTATTTCCTAGAATTTGACAGAGGTTGTTTCTTGCATTGGACGTCCATTATTATCTGCTTATGTTTTGCTCCCTAGTATATTACTTGTGAATGTTCCAGTATTATTATTATTTGCTTATGTTCTATTTCCTGCCATTTTATTTGTGAATGTTCAATTATTATTATCTTCTTATGTTTTGCTCTCTTGCATTTCACTTGTGAATGTTTCATTATTATCTGATTGTAAGTGTTTTATTATTATTATTATCTGTGTGTGTTTTACCATTATTATCTGCTTGTGCTTTATCTTATACATTTGATTGTTTTGTGAGTGTTTCATTATTATTATTTGCCTGTGCACATATATATGTGTATATACATTGGCATTTTGTTTTACCTGATTCATTTGACAGCTGTTGGAGAGTGTTGCATTAATAAAACGTCACTCTTTATTTTGAAACTCTCTTTAGATGTGCCTCATGTTTTTGTGCGGAGTCTCCTTTCCATGTGCTTTTTCCTGCTTTACCGAGGGCCTCTGCATGGGAGTGCTGATTTTTTTTTATTTGGGAGTGTAAATCAAGACATCCCCTACCCACCCCTAAACCCTAAAAACATAATTACCACCCAATAACCCTACCCACCCCTAAGCCCTAAAAACAGTATTATCACCAAAACCCTTAGCCACGCCTAAACCCCAAAAGCACTATTATCACACAATACCCTTACCCACCCCTAAACCATAAAAACACACTTACCATCCAATACCTTTACCCACCCCTAAACCCTAAAAAAACCCTTGCTGAAGTTACCCACCCTTCGCACCCAATACCCTTACCCACCCATAAACCGTATAAAACCCTAACCACTCAATACTCTTATCCACCCCTAAACCCTAATTACATTCTTACCACCCAATGCCCCTACCCACTCCTAAACCCTAATAACGCCATAACCAACCAATACCCCTACCCACCCCTGAACCCTAAAAACACCCTTACCACCCAATACCAGTGCCCTCCCCTAAACTGTAAAAACACCTGTACCACTCAATACCCCAACTCACCTCTAAACCCTAAAAACACCTTTACCACCCAATAACATATCAACATAAATACATATATATATATATATATATATATACATACATATCTAAACATATATGTTAGATTTGGGGGTCTCTAGTTGGCACAGGTAGGTACTTGTGACAAATAGGGACCCTCTCCTCTAGTCAGGATAAGGAGATTACTCTCCTAAAATAACCCCTGCTCACCCTCTAGGTAGCGTGGCGGGAGCAGTCAAGGCTTATTTCAGAGGCGTTGTAAGTTAAGCAATTGTGACCACATACAGTAAACCAGTGACAACACTACAAATGGACACCACACAGGTTTTATATAAAAAATAAGTATACTTTATATAGAGTTGCCACAAGACCATAAACGACAAAAATACACACTATGATTACTTTAAGATGGTAGATTTAAGCTTAGTTCAGTTCATTTCTTAGATGTGACACTCTGCGTCAATGTACCTTAAGTTGCGTTGCGCTTCCACGACAAGCAATATCGCAGCGATGGGAAATGCGGCAAAGTTCAGATACAAAGAAATAAAGACGTGAATATCTTCCAGAAGTGGCACGTTTCATGGGGATGCGAGAAGTCCTCGGTTCGATGCGTGGACTGCAGCGGCGACACCCTTACGATGTGATGGAAACAGCTCCAGCGGCGACACTCTTCTCCCACGATGCGTGAAGCTCGATGCGACAACTACAGCGGCGACATCCAAGATGTGACGGCAGCAGCTCCGACGGCGGCGCGCTTCTCGGGGATGCGAGGTGCTCTTGGTCAATGCGGTGCGGTGCGACAGTTCCAGCGGCAACACCCTCCTTCGGAGTTGCGACGGCAGGCACAGTGACGGCGACACGCTACGACCTCGTTGCGAGCTTATTCTGCTGATGCGGTGCAGTGCGACAACTACAGCGGAGACACCCTCCTTCGGAGTTGCGACGGCAGCAGCAGCGACGGCGACATGCTTCTCTCCGATGTGGTGCCAGCGGCGACACCCTCCTTCGGAGTTGCGACGGCAGGCACAGCGACGGCGACACAATTCTTCTCGTTGAGTTGCCCTTCCAGCTCATTGCGACACGCAGTTCCTCAGAAGGCCCAAAACAGCAGCAGGCACTTCCAAAAGAACTCTGGGGAGCTGGGGAGTGAAGTATGTTGACCCTGAAACTTCAGCAGGAGGCAAGCTCTTTTCCAAGCCCTTGGAGATCCTTCACAAGTTGAAAGCAAAATACACAAAGTTCCTTTCTCCTTCCTTTGACAGAAAGGCAACCACTGCAGGCCAATCCCCCAAGCAGCACTTCAGCCTGGGAATAGTCTCTCCTCAGTTTCTTCTGTTCTCCTCTCCTCAGTAAAGGTTTCTTCTTGTAGTCCAAAGTGATCTAATTTCATGGGATCAGGGTCCCAATATTTATACCCCAAAATCCTTTGTTCTCTGAGGGGAGAGGGGCCTTTGCCCAGTCCAAACCAGTTCTGGAGCACTCTTTTTACCAGACTTCTCATTTCCTTTCACAGTGCAGGGCAGAAACATCAAACACCCCACAGGAGGCCGAACCAGCATTGTGGAAGGCAAGTACAGTCCTAGAGCACTTTGTTTACAGGACTCCTTCTCTTCTTTCAGTGTGCAGGGCAGAGACATCAGCCACTCCCCAGGGGGTGGAGCCAGCATTGTGGAAGGCAGTCACAGCGCTATTCAAGGTTCAGGTGCAAATCCTTCCTCCCATCTAGATGCAGATCTCTCTATTTACCACCGGGTGACTCAGCCTGTCTCCTGGAATTCCCCAGCCCTGTCACTCACAAAACCAGACATAGGAATACACAACCTAGCAGAGGCTGGTTTGAATGGTTAGACAAGCAAATACCTACTTCCTAAAAGTGGTATTTGCAAACACAGATTATTAAAATAAACTTTACCAAAAGATGTATTTTATTATTCCTGAGTTCAGGCATACTAAACTCGAATTTCTACCATGTTCTCTGAGACAGTTAGGATTATAAAATGTAATAACTCTAACAGCCCATTCTGGCCTATGGCCTTGCAATAGTGAAAAATGAAAATGACTGTAATTTACTATGAGGACATGCCACACACATCAGGGCTTATCCTACCTTATACTTACAATGCACCCTGCCCTTGGGCCTACCATAGGGGTGACTGATATGAAGAAAAGAGAAGGTTTAGGGACTGGCAAGTGGGTGCACTTGCCCAGTCAGCATGCCAGTACCAGACTGCACGCAGGCTCTGCAATTGCAGACCTTAGACACATTTTACAAGGCTGCTTCTGTGGGTGGCAGAACCAGTGCTGCAAGCCCACCAGCAGCATTTGGATTTACACGCCCTGGGCACACTCAGTGCACTAGACTAGGGTCGGAGAAGTAAACCAAATAGCCAAACATGGAACCACTGATTAATACATCAATTTACAATAGGGAGCACTTGCACGATGGCATTGGATAGCAGTGGCACAGTGCCTAAAGCATCTAACACTAGCAAAAAAAATACATGAGGCAACAGCAAAAATGGAAGTGAGACCCACGCCAATGGTGCCAGGTCTAACACGTGTCCCCTCCAGCTGAAATGTGGGGAGAACTACCCTAACTCCTGGGAGTTCTCTTCACTAAGGCGGAAAAAGCTGGACAGACCATCAGCGTTGGGGTGTTCTGTACCAGGGCGGTGTCCCACCGTAAAGTCCATACCCTGTAGGCAAATAGACCACCTCAACAGCTTTGGATTCTCACTCCTCATTTGCATCAACCATCAACCTGTCTGAAACCGGAGGTGAGTCCCAAACAGGTATGGTCTCAGCTTCTTCAGTGCCCAGACCACAGTAAATGCCTCATGCTCAATAGCACTCTGTGAGAAGTTGGCCTGGTATATGATGTTCACTATTCTAGTGAGCACCTTGCACCAGTCCAAACAACCCTTATGGTGATGGTTGTAAAGTCAACCTTATAAACCAGCTATCCTAGAGGTAGCATGGACAAAGCAGTCTTAGGCTAAAACGTCAGAGAGCATGTAAAGCAAGCTGTTTTACCATATGTAACCCCTTGAATACCAAATGAAAGGACCCCACACAGGCTGTATATAAAATATATATATGTATTTATTACTAACACAGCCCCTCTGAACTCTTTATGAGGTCAGAGGACAAAGCACATAACAAGTTACTTAATTATCATACAATAAGTTGCAAAATATACAGTAGAGCCCATGGGGCACGTAAAACCATATACTAAAATAGTGGTATAAGAACCACGTCACGAACAGGGTTTAGGCCTAGGGCATAGGGAATCGCTGGGGCTACACTGAGCTAACAAGAGTTAGGAAGCCGGAGGCCCAAGGGATGCAGTGTCTATACACGCACGCGAGTTACCATAGAGAAACAATGGGAACGTAAGAATTGGAAACTAGTTCTTTTAGGACATTTCCGGATGGACTAGGAGAAAGCTACTGAAAACTAGGACACTAGGATAGTCAATACCCACAGGAGCACCGGAGTACTCGCGTTACCTCACCCACAGGAGCCGGGTGCATAGGTGTCAAAGTGTGTCGGGTTTCGTCGCTGAATCCTATGGAGACCTGTGAAAAGATGCTGCAGGCGACCAGTAGAGAAGTGTCCGGTTGGATCCAAGGGCGGATCGAGGATGAAGAGTACCTGAAAGCAGAGGGGACAGAGTCTGGGTCACTAGCCAGTGACCAGGAAGGAACCAGGAAGGAACCAGGCAATGTCGTGAAGCAATCAGGTGATGTCGTGAAGCTTGACTCTGCAGCCACGTGGACCAGGAGGCGTCGACGATGACCAGCAGCTGGATACGGACTGTCCCACGAAGGATCTCGCTGTTGGCGGCGTCGGCTTCCGGATTGGAGTCAACAGGCCTTGGCAAATGCAACCCACGCAGGAATCGAATATTTGCTTCGAGTTAGACCAGCAAGGTCTATGGGGCTTCTCCTTTGCAGGGAAGCAGGGGCCCACCTGGAGCAACCAGGCAGGTGGTTCAGATTCAAAGGTTCATCGTTACAGAGGCCTCTAGCTAACAGGCAAGTAACCGGACAGACACGTCGAGCACAAAAACACTGGCAGGCCCCAAGCGGCACTCGTGGAGTGTGGAGGGCTGTGCGTTGGTGCAAAAGGTGCTTGGGCTGGGGCTTCTCAATCCCCAATGCACAACTTCAAGGGTGCCTCAGAAGCTGCGCAAGTAGCAAAGAGCAAAGTAGCAAAGAGCAGGTTATTCAAGATGGCCAGTCCCACGTCTCTCGTCGCCTCCACGGGTCTCAGCTTTGCTGTGGATCGGGGTCAAAGAAGTCTGGAAGTCTGGCTCTTGTTGGACTCTGTGCTCGGGCTCCGGCGGGAGCGTTGACAAAGTAAACCGCAGATCGCTGGATGGTGCCTGTTTGTACAGGGTGGTCACTCCTTGACCACAAGGGAGATTCTTCAGTCTTCTAGTTGCAATAGAATGTCGAAGGTCCAGAGTTTCGTTTCAAGTTTCAGTTCAGGATAAATCTAAAGTCTCTTGACTCAGCTCCTACCTATATACTAATCTGAGGGGCTGGATTACCTGCTAGGTCCCTCCTATGGGTGGGACCAGGGAAGTGGGTGGTTACACTCCTTTCCCTTTGTCCAGTTTCACGCCAGAGCTGGGGCTGGAGTGCCCCAGCAACTGGTTTGAACCGGGCTATGCATGGGACACCTTGTGTGCCCCAGGCAGTGTCTCATTTCATTCAGCCCTCCCTGCCCCACTACACTATGGCCTGTCTGGGGTGGTGCTAGCACCTCCAAAGACAGGAAACCTATTGTCCAAGCCTCCCTCGCTGGAAGGACTCCCAGCAGCAGGAGGTCAGACTTGTGTCTGTGGCAGCAGCATCCATTTTGTGATACTGAGGCTCTGGTTAACTTTAACCGGGATTAACAGGAACAACATGTCTTCTCCTTCTAGAAGGGTGGAATGCTACCCAGGTTGCCAGAACTGATGAGTAGTATTCCAAAGCGTATGACACCTTACACGACATGTTTTGATAAAGCCAAACCAGAGTTAGTATTTAACCACGAGGACTATAATGCATTTAAGAGTATTTGGTATGGCTATATCATAGAACAGCTATAAGGACATGGTTCCGAAAGCTGCAGACAGGCTCAGCTCATGTTAGAGCACAATCTCACATAAAACCAAGCACTCTGCCTTCAGGATTGTTAAGGCCTGCCATAGGAGTGACTTATAGGTGCATATGTATCTATATATAATGTTAGATATAGGAATACTATATCTAAGCAAGGGGTGATTACACAACCTTGCCCCAGCTGAGTGATCAGCCAGTTGTGTCAGTTTGGATGGCCAGCCAGGGGTGGCATAATATATGCTGCAGTCCCTGGTAGGCCTTGGATGCACCTATGCCCTGGGTACCTATGGTACACTATACAGGGGCTCACAAGGTGACCCAATTCTCAATTGGTAATGTACCTAAAGTACATGGTATGAATTTAGAGAGAGAACACCTGGGCTGTGGGTCTGATTAGCAGGCCCACAGCCACATTAAGTCGAAAACCAGTAAAGCAAAAAGCAAAAAGTGGGGTGACCATAGGAAAGCAGACCCTACTCTCCTACACACTCCACCTCTGTTCTAGTGGAAGTAACCTTCTACTGATAAAGGCTACAGGTTGATCTAGGCCCTCCTCATTCATCTGTGACAGAACAGCCCCCACACCATGCTCTGAAGCGTCTGTTTGGACGATAAACTCTCTTGAGAAGTTGGGTGCCAGTAACACGGGTGCCGTGCACATGGCAGCTTTCAGGGCCTCAAAAGCTTTCTGTCAGGTGTCAGTCCAAATCACCTTCTTGGGCTGCTTCCTGGAAGTCAGCTCTGTCAAGGGTGCAACAATGTTGCCATACACCTTGACAAACCTCCTGTAATACCCTGTGAGACCTAAGAAGGCTCTCACCTCTGTCTGGGTTTTGGGTGGCTCCCAAGCCGGGGGGGTTTCAGTTTTGGGTTGTAGGGGCGCCACCTGGCCGCTCCCAACTTGGTGTCCCAAGTACACCACGGAACCCTGCCCGATCGGACATTTACTCACCTTGATCGTGAGGCCTGCCTTCCGCATGGCCAACAACACTTCCCAGATGTGGCGCAGATGTTCCTCCCAACTGACACTGAACACTGCGATGTCATCCAGGTAGGCAGCACTGAATTCCTCCAGTCCAACCAACACCTGGTTGACCAACCTCTGAAAGGTGGCAGGGGCATTCTTCATCCCAAAGGGCATAACACGGAACTGAAAATGCCCATCTGGTGTGGAGAATGCTGACCTCTCCTTAGCCCCATCAGTCAAGGCGATCTGCCAGTACCCAGACATTAAGTCAAACGTGCTGAGGTACCGTGCCGCCCCAAGCCGATCAATGAGCTCATCAGCTCTGGGATGGGGTGTGCGCGTCAGTCTTCGTGACTGAATTGAGCCCTCTGTAGTCTACACAGAACCGGAGTTCGGGCGTGGCACCCGGCGCTGCAGCCTTCGGGACCAAGACCACTGGGCTGGCCCAAGGACTGCTAGATGACTCAATCACCCCAAGTGCAAGCATCTTTGAGACCTCCTCTTTAATGCAAGCCCTTACCCTGTCAGTTACCCTGTAAGACGTGTGATTCACAGGTAAGCTGTCTCCTGTGTCCACATCATGGACGCACCAATCTGTGACACCAGGAACCAGGGAGAACAGATCAGAAAACTGTACCAGCAACTGGCGTCAGTCATTCTGTTGCTCATGGGTCAGGGTGGAAGAGAGGTTAACACCATCCACTGACTCATCTTGCTCTGAGGCTGACAGGAGGTCAGGAAGAGGCTCGGTCTCCTCCTCCATCCCAGCATCTTTTGCCAAGAGCATGCCCACATCAGACCTTTCTAAGTGGGGCTTAAGGCGGTTGACATGTAGGACCCTCAAGGGGTTCCTAGGAGACCGCAAGTCCACCAAGTAGGTAACTGAACTCTTGCGCTCCACAACCTCAATTGGTCCGGTCCACTTATCCTGGAGCGCGCAGGGCTCCACTGGGGCCATGACCCACACTTTCTGACCAGGTTGAAGCTCTACCAGAGTGGCATTCTGGTCATACCAGCGCTTCATCTCCTCCTGTCTGGCTTCCAGATTGGCCTCAGCGAGTTGCCTGAAACGCCTAGTCTGGTTCCTGGAGGCCAGCATGTAGCTATATACATCCTGGGGAGGTTTCCTCGGAGATTGATCCCAGCCTTCTTTAACCAGACTCAGAGGTCTTCTGACTGGGTGTCCATAGAGAAGCTCAAAGGGACTGAACCCTAGAGATTTCTGTGGCACCTCACGGTATGCGAACAACAGGCAGGGTAAGAGGACGTACCACTTACGCCTCATGGGTTCCTCAAGACCCATAATCATGCCCTTTAGGGTTCGGTTGAACCTTTCAACCAACCCATTTCCTTGGGGGTTGTAAGGAGTGGTGAACTTGTAGGTTACACCACACTCCTGCCACAGGGACTTCATATACTTGGAAATGAAGTTGGTTTCCCGGTCAGGCACTACCTCCCGAGGGAATCCCACTCAGGAGAAAATTCCCATCAGTGCTCGTCCCACCACGTGGGCCGTCACTGTCCTCAGAGGTCTGGCTTCCGGGTACCGGGTGGCATGGTCCACCAAGACCAGGATGAACCTGTTGCCCATGGCTGTCTTGGGGTCCAGTGGTCCCACAATGTCAATCCCCAACCGCTCAAAGGGGGTACTGAACACAGGGAATGGCTGGAGAGGAGCCTTGTGCTTCCTCCCACTCTTTCCACTTGCCTGGCAAGTCTGACAAGTCCTGCAATGAGTATCTGAACTCTTGCGCATTTTGGGCCAATGAAAGTGGGTGACAAGCCTTTCAAAGGTCTTGTCCTGCCCCAAATGTCCTGCTAATGGCACATCATGAGCCAGCCCCAGTAGGAAGGCTCTGATCTTCTGGGGGACCACCAGCACACAGGCTGACCCAGGTTCAGCAACCTTAGGCTCACTATACAGGAGACCATTCTCCCAGTAAATCAAGTGTGACCCTGACTGATCACCTGCTGCCTGGCTTGCAGCCTGTTGCCGCAAGCCCACAAGAGAAGGGCACTCTCATTGCTCCTTGCAAAATTCCTCCCTGGAGGGGTCTCCTTTTTGCTACCAATGGGTCAGCTCAGGCAGGTCCCCCAGTTCAGCTACTTGCTTCCCGGTAGGCTCCAGCACATCCCCCTCAGGGTCTACCTCCTCCTGGGCCATGGGAACTTCGGGGGCCGGTTTCCTGCGCCTCCTCACCACTTCTCTTTAAGGCAGGTTCCTGGGCCTCCCTCTCAGGCTCCAGGTCCTCTTGAGAACCCCTACTGGCTGACATTGACCGGATGGTCACGCACGCCCAGTCAAGCAGTCTAACCATCTTCAAGTGAGTTGTTTTCTCCACCTTTTCCCAAGGGGAGCTCTCCAAATCATTTCCCAACAAACAGTCAACAGGCATGACAGGCCTCACAGCTACCTGAAGAGTACCAGAGACCCCGCCCCCGCACTCAAAGGGAACGTGAGCCATTGGATAATGACTCTCTGTGTTGTCGGGGTTAACAACTCAGCAAAATGCATGAGGGACTATCTGCTCTTGAGACACCAGGTGACACCTGACGGCTGTCACACTGGCTCCTGTGTCTCTAAGAGCCTCCACCTTTTGGGCATTGACGGTCACTCGCTGCCCATATTTCTTAGTGTTCCTGGGTAGCTGAGCTTCTGAGACCGTCTCACAGTCTCCTAAAGAGGCAAGGGTCATCTGTGCGGGACCCCACCCATCTTGGACATCAATCTCCTCCCCCAAGGCCACACTAGGTATCTGCCGGGGTGGAGCACCAGTGGGTGCTTGTTTACTAAACAGGCGGCACCTGGTATCATTCGCCTTATGACCCAGGTCACCACACTTGTAACATTTCAGGGGCTCCTGGGGAACAGGACTACCTATCGGGCCCCTTGCTTTCTGCCAGGGCGAGGCTGGGAACCTTTCACGGGGTTCCCTTGGGGACTACTTTGGGGCCCTTTGCGGAACTCCTTCTGTTTACCCTTGTCACCCCCACTCTTCTGCTGGGGACCCTGCCCACCTTTGGCTGAGTCTCCCATGTGACCTTTGTGGACCCGGGTGCTCACCCAGCGGTCCGCCTCCTCAGCTTGCTATCTATTAGATGCAGGCGCTGCTCTGGCGAACAATTATCAGACAAGTGCTCCCATGCAATCAAATCAAAGAGACCTTGAAAATCATTAACCTTGCTGTCCTTCACCCAACCATCCAATGCTCTGCAAAAGAAAGTGACATATTCAACCCAAGTACTGTTTTCTAACTTTTTGCCCTTCCTGAACCTCTGCCTATAGAGCTCAGGTGTCAAACCATATCTAGACATCAATGCTTCTTTCATGTGGCTGTATGATTTGTGGACTTCAGAAGGCAAGTCTAACAATGTATCCCGCCCCTCACTAAAGAACCTTCCCCACAACCCCGCTCCCCAATCTCTCTCAGGGACCCGGTGGGACGCCATGACTACCTCATAGGCTCTGAACCACTGACCAATACCATCATTTTTTATAAAACTCTTTCACAACATCCTTGGGAATATACACTCTACTTTCTGAATGTACCGACGGCATGCTGCTACCAGACAGAGTAACTTCTAAACTTTTGGTTTTAAACTCCAACTCCCTCAAAACATTTTCATGGTCAAACTGCATTTTCTTTTCCTCAAGATCTAGGGCCAGATGTAGGTAAATCTAATTTACCGACTCATAAATACCGAATTTTACCGATTCGGTATTTATGAATCGGTAAATTAGAAGGAGGCAGATGTAGGTAATTTTTAAAACACAATTACCGAATCTGTAAGATTCGGTATTTACCGATTCGGTAAATACCGAATCAGTATTTCTTATTGATTCCTATGGGCTTTGAAGCCCATAGGAATCAAAGGGAAATACCGATTCGGTATTTACCGAATCGGTAAATACCGAATCCTGCAAGGGTGCAGGGGGTGTCACTTTGACACCCTCTAGCACCCCAAGTACAGGCTTGTGTGACATGTGGCACACATACATGCCCTAAGGGCATGTCTGTGAGTCACATTGCACAGGTGTGCATGCACAGATGTGCATGCACACCTGAATTCGGTATTTTACCACACAATAGGATTGGGTGGTAAAATACCGACTCTTAAGGGCCTGTGGCACTGTAAACTGTGCCACCTACATTTGGAATTACAGAATCGGTATATTTATCGATTCGGTAATTTACCGAATCGGTAATTTTACCGAATCGGTAAATATACCGATTCTGTATTTTTCAGCCCCCTACATCTGAAAACCCAAATACCGGTCGGTAACGGCCGAAATCGTCCGTTACCGACCAGTATTTGGGTTCATACATCTGGCCCCAAATCTCCTATTTTCTAATTCCAGTTGCCTATTCACCTTGAACTTGGTCATCTCCATTTCATGCCTTCTTGATCTCTCTCTGTCCTCCAACTCCTCTGGAGACAGACTCTTGTTGGAGGCATTGTAATTTCAGGGCTTTCCTTGCTTCTACCCAGGCCCTCAGCGCTTTGTAGAATTCGTCTTTCTTGGTGCACCCAACAGTGGCAACCTAGAATTTCTTGCAGAAGTACTTCAGATGCTTTACTATGTAGCTTTCCAATTTCTCTTCTTCCCATTCAAGATCAATAGAGGCTACGGATTCTGCTCTCTCTATTAAACTGAATCAGGCATCTTTCAAAAATAGAACAAAAATCCCAAAAAGGAATCTACCAAAAAGTGTGTGGTATCGTTATGGTCTGCACTCACTAAGTGGTGTTCATCAGTCACTGTACATGAGTCACAAATGCAAATCCAGAATCCTCCCCGCTGACTACCAATGTTAGATTTGGGAGTCTCTAGTTGGCACAGGTAGGTACTTGTGACAAATAGGGACCCTCTCCTCTAGTCAGGATAAGGGGATTACCCTCCTAAAATAACCCCTGCTCACCCTCTAGGGAGAGTGGCGCGAGCAGCCAAGGCTTATTTCAAAGGCGTTGTAAGTTAAGCAGTAGTGACCACATACAGTAACCCAGTGACAACACTACAAATGGACACCACACAGGTTTTATATAAAAAATAAGTATACTTTATATAGAGTTACCACAAGACCATAAACGACAAAAATACACACTATGAGTTCTTTAAGATGGTAGATTTAAGCTTAGTTCAGTTCAGTTCTTAGATGCAACACTCTGCTCTATGTACCTTAAGTTGTGTTGCACTTTCACGACAAGCAATGTCGCAGTGATGGGAAATGCGGCAAAGTTCAGATACAAAGAAATAAAGACGTGAAGATCTTCAAAGAGGCGGCACGCTTCTCGGGGAAGCGAGAAGTCCTCCGTTAGATGCGTGGACTGCAGCGGCGACATTCTTACGATGCAACGGCAACAGCTCCAACAGGTACGCTCTGCTCTTCTCCCACGATGTGTGATGCTCGATGCGACAACTACAGCGGCGACATCCAAGATGCAACGGCAGCAGCTCCGAAGGCAGTGCGCTTCTCAGGGATGCAAGGTGCTCTTGGTTAATGCGGTGTGGTGCGACGGTTCCAGCGGCGACACCCTCCTTCGGAGTTGCGACGGCAGGCACAGCGACGGCGACATGCTATGACCTTGTTGCGAGATTCTTCTCCTGATGTGGTGCAGTGTGACAACTACAGCGGCGACACCTTCCTTCGGAGTTGCGACAACAGCAGCAGCGACGGCGACACACTTCCGCTTCGTTGCGGCACGCTTCTCTCCAATACGGTGCAGTGCGACAGTTCCAGCTGCGACACCCTCCTTTGGAGTTGCGACGGCAAGCACAGCGAAGGCGACACGCTTCTTCTCGTTGAGTCGCGCTTTCAGCTCCTTGCGACACGCAGTTCCTTAGAAGGCCCAAAACAGCAGCAGGCACTTCCAAAAGAACTCTGGGGAGCTGGGGGGGGTTGAAGTCTGTTGTCCCTGAGACTTCAGCAGGAGGCAAGCTCTTTTCCAAGCCCTGAGACTTCAGCAGTAAGGCAACCACTGCAGGCCAATCCCCCAAGCAACACTTCAGCCTGGGAATAGTCTCTCCTCAGTTTCTTCAGGTTCCTCTCCTCAGTAAAGGTTTCTTCTTGTAGTCCAAAGTAATCTAATTTCATGGGCTCAGGGTCCCAATATTTATACCCCAAACTCCTTTGTTCTCTGAGGGGAGAGGGGCCTTTGCCCAGTCCAAACCAGTTCTGGAGCACTCTTTTTACCAGACTTCTCATTTCCTTTCACTGTGCAGGGCAGAAACATCAAACACCCCACAGGAGGCGAAGCCCGCATTGTGGAAGGCAAGTACAGTCCTAGAGCACTTTGTTTACAGGACTCCTTCTCTTCTTTCAGTGTGCAGGGCAGAGACATCAGCCACTCCCCAGGGGGTGGAGCCAGCATTGTGGAAGGCAGGCACAGCCCTATTCAAGGTTCAGGTGTAACTCCTCCCTCCCATCTAGATGCAGATCTCTCTATTCACCGCTGGGTGACTCAGCCTGTCTCCTGGAATTCCCCAGCCCTGTCACTCACAAAACCAGACATAGGAATACACAACCTAGCAGAGGCAGGTTTGAATGGTTAGACAAGCAAATACCTACTTTCTAAAAGTGGTATTTGCAAACACAGAATATTAAAATACCTTTACTAAAAGATGTATTTTATTATACTGAGTTCAGGCATACTAAACTCAAATTTCTGCCATGTTCTCTGAGAAAGTTAGGATTTTAAAATGTAATAACTCCAGTCCGTTCTGGCCTATGGAGAACAGGTAGCCTTGCAATAGTGAAAAACGAAAATGGCTGTAATTCACTATTAGGACATGCCACACACATCAGGGCTGTCCTACCTTATACTTACAATGCACCCTGCCCTTGAGCACGCCCCTCACGGCAAGATCTCTCATCCTCTCGGGCCTGTGCTTCGTGAAGATATTGACTCACTTGGGTTTTTAATGACATTTCACTTTCATCAATCACAGCACCCACTTGGGGTTGATTTGTGGTACGGACTGCTAAGACCAGAATACTGTGCGGCACAGGCCAGAGAGGATGGGAGATCTTGCCGTGAGGGGCGTGGCTTCTCCCAAATAAATAGCAGTTGCTCTGACCCACTCTGTGTTTGGTGTTTTTGAGAGGCTCTGGAAGAAGGATTTGCATCCGAAACGCGTCAGCCTATGAAGCCAATCTTAATGTCAGCACGAGGAGCGGTTGCATGTTTCTGACCTCACTGCATGAGGAAACGTGATTGTGTGGGCACTCTCACAGTGGGCAATCTTTGTTGGTTGAATCAGTTGCTGCTTGGACCAAGCCGCGAGGATGCCCTGCCGCAGTTCAGCGGGCCTGCGGTGCTGGGAACCCCCGGCACACACAGAGGACAATTACGCTCGCCAGTGAGTGTTCTTTGTATTGCAAGCATGCACTGTGCTTTGTGAAGATATTGACTCACTTGGGTTTTTAATGACATTTCACTCTCATCAATCACAGCACCCACTTGGGGTTGATTTGAGGTACGGGCTGCTAAGACCAGAATACTGTGCGGCACAGGCCCGAGAGGATGGGAGATCTTGCCTTGAGGGGCTTGGCTTCTCCTAAATAAATAGCAGTTGCTCTGAACCACGCTGTGTTTGGTGTTTTTGAAAGGCTTTGGAAGAAGGATTTTCATCCAAAACGCGGCAGCCTATGAAGCCAATCTTAATGTCAGCATGAGGAGCGGTTGCATGTTTCTGACCTCACTGCATGAGGAAACGTGATTGTGTGGGCATTCTCACAGTGGGCAATCTTTGTTGGTTGAATATATATATATATATATATATGTTTGACGAAGGTGCCGATTAAAATCTTCTCACCTGAACTTTGGGTCTCGTGTTCCCTGCTGCAGCGGCGTCCAAGAGTGTTTGGAAGTGCCCTCCAGTTTTGAGCGTTTTTCGTAAATATATATATATATATATATATATATATATATATATATATATATATGCAAAACCTTCGCTTCCCTCGCGCTGCAACTCTACCGCCAGCCACGATGAGGAACCAAGCACGGACCACAATTTCGCTAAATTTAGAATATTTTTATTGCTGTCGCCTTCATAACGTTTCGGCTCGCCTGAGCCTTGATCACATGACCATATATATATATATATATATATATATATATATCGGTTTCACTTACCTGTTATATACTTATATTTTCTTTGTAAAAGCATGAGTGGTAAAGGCATATGCACGCTGGTATAGCCACGAACAGTGTACAATTTGGGTTTTTTCTGTTATTCTGAATAAGGCTCTGATTCAGGGGAGGTGGAGGAAAGAGGTATTTGACTGTTCCCATCCAGGCCAATATCAGCGTGTTCCCTGGCCATTCTTGCCTCCTGCGGATCCGAGAGCTGACCCTATCACATTTGGGGGCATATGTACAAGACCCTATCCCCACTACAATGTCACTATTACCAATGCTGTGGTGGCGATAGGGGCTGCGCCTTATTTACAAGGCAGCGTTAAGCCACTTCACGTGGCTTAACACTGCCTTATAAATAAAGCCCCCCTTTCACGATTTGTTAGCATGAAAGGGGTGGGCAGTGGGGGTTGCGGTGGGCGTTCCACCGCAACCCACTTTCATTTTGATGCTGCCCCCTATATATAAGGGTGGCGTACATAGAACGCAGCGCCAAAATTAAGACCAGGTAAATCCTGGTCTTAAGTTGGCGAAGCGAGGAGAAATGCATTATTTCTCCTTGTTTTTGCTTTTTCCATGTTTGCTGCCTTGAGCAGCACACATGGAAAAAGCAAATTGCCATGGTTTGTTTATGTACAGGAAGGTGTCTCTTCCTGTACATAACCAATCTTTTTTAAAAAAATGCAATTTTGTCACTTTCATGTGTGCTGCATGAAGCAGGACACATGAATGTGGCAGAATGGCATTTTAGGATTGTTTATGTGCAGGAAGGGGCACCTTCCTACACATAAACAATCCTTCCCTGCTCGCAGACGCCCGGGCTCTATGGTGCAAGGTTGCCTGCATTGGCGCTAAGTTGCTAAACTTAGCGCCATTGTAGGGGGAAACGCAAGGCTGCACCACATTCTTGTAAATGTGGTGCAGCCTTGCGTTTCAGAAGTGGCGGAGAGATTCGTTAAGCCAGGAAGGCTAACTCCTCTTCATTGTACATATGGCCCTTGGTTTTAAGTAGAAACATCAAATGCATGATAATATTCTGTAGAGACAAATCTATATGCATTCATTGATATATCATCAAAAATTCAACTTTAAATACACATATTTGGAATTCAGAAGATTGTAAAAATACACTACTCAAGACTTTTGGCAAGGCTTAAATGCACTGAAGTAACATATAATAATACATTTCTAGGGATGCCTTGTGGGCATAGCTTTATGGCAGCATCTAATGTGGGGAAACTAGAACCTTTCAGGGTTTAATCTTTGGGTTAAGGATATCAGTCAAGATTTAGTTCACAGTCCCTTATGTTTTCCATTAATTCTGATCTGAGACATCATAAGTAATACCTAAAGAAATGCCCTGAAAATGATTTAATGCATGAATAAAGTTACAGTGTCTCTTTATGTGAATATTGATTACTTGAGCTGTCTTAGACGATCATTTTCTCCCCATGTTGAAATTAAAGAGCGAAGTGGATTACTCAGCTGTTGGGAAATCTGTGTCAAAGATATGGACACATGCCACGGTCTCAGGACAAGAGTCACCTGTGTTGCTAAAATACTGGATCAGCTAGAAATGTTGACATGTGGAGAACAGCAGCACAGGGCTGCTACGCCAGAAACCTTTGACCTTATGCTCAGTCAATCTTTCAGTGAGACTGGCGGACTTGTCTACTTCCCAGGCACTCACAACATTCAGTTGGGTGTCAACATATCATTGTCAGACATATTGTCTTACATAAATATGGTGTCCTAAATATTGTTTAAAAAAATATAACCTGATTGGGTGTACATTTTGTATTAATAACTCCAGAGGGGTGATATTGTTGTCAATGATACTCTTAGGACATGATACTTGCGTCAGATAATATGTCGACAAAAATATTCTTATAGCACATCCATAAACCAGTGTTGCTCATCCATGCAGGTAGATGGAGCTGCTAAGGCAGTATATGGAGTCCTTATGTTCATATAGACGGCATCAGATAAGATTTAACGGTGATGCCATCCAGCTCCATCACATCAGCCGGATCTCAGAGATGTGTTGACCTTTTTTTTTTTTGAAGGGGTGTTGCCACGCAAGATGGCCGACAGAACGCGCCTCTGAGAGGCTCTCGACTGATCCCGTTTAATACTTCACAATCCTGTGTGTTTTTTGCACCCCAATATTGGCCCCAGGAGGGCATCTCCCACAGCGCTGCGACATACCTTGGTCGGAGGCTGCAGCAGAGCACAGGAGACTTGAGGCCGGGACTACCCACGACGGACCCGGAGCCTGACAAGTGACGAGCTGTGGCCTGCTGGGCTGCATGCATTGGGAGTCCTCTCCACCTCCGATGTGAATGATCCCTTGCTGGGGAGCTGCTGAGTGGCCAGGTTGGCTGCTTGCTCGTCCGCGGCACCTCCAGGCACAGCGAAAGTGCAGAGCGGTACGGGAGCAGCCCTGTATCGGTGGATCACAAGTAAGGAGCTGCCACGGCTTGGGCTGTGCCACACTGCCTCTCTGTCAAGAGACTGCAGAGGGAGGCTGCGGGAGTGATGCGGCTGGGGGATGCTACCTGCTCGCTGCCGACTGTCTGCGGGAGGGGGTGGCTGACGGTGTTGTTGTGCGACCCTGTCTGGCAACACGGAAATACCTACTGAGATACTGCTGCGGTCCAGGAGCCTATCGTGGCTTTGGTGGAGGATTCCGAGGCTAACGTATAGGCGGACTTTAAGTACTTCCATTTCTCTTGCACAAAGCAGCATATTTCCAGTCCGAGTTGCTGGAATTTGAGCGGTCTGCACATTTCTCTAAATGACTTTCTTAACACACACACGTTAAGCTCTTCTTCCATTTCAACTTTGTGAACCGCATGGTGAGAAAATCCATCAATCTGTTAGAGGTGCTCTGCTTCTGAATCGAATGCAGCCGCCTGGTCTTAGTGATTGAGGACAGCAAGAGGAGCTGCAGGTGAGGCAACGCTGGGAGGCACCGCCCATCCGCTACTGACTACTGGGAATGATGCGAGGTGTTTGGGTAGTGCACGAAGCTCTGGGATCCTATATAGAAGAAGGAGTAGGTGTGGCCTGGGTCCCTTGGTGGTTCCTTGTGATCCTGTGTGCGTGCCGGATCTGGATTGGTGCGCTCTGGCCCTTCGCCCCCCCAGATTCGAGGAATGGTTACAGCACTGAGATGTTGCAGCATTGTGCTGTGAGCCGGTGAGGGGGGTGTGCTGCTCTGTAATCTTGCGGTACAGGGGACCAGCTGTGGACTCGCCTGTTACTCATTGTTGTTTGAGTGTGGAAGAAACATGTGTTCTCTTTGGGACGCACATGGGATAGACAGGGGCCCCCAGGACAACACCATGTATCACTATACAGCCCCGGCCTCCACTTCCGCAGCACTCCGCTCGGGCAGGGATGGGCAGAGCTGAGGGGGGTGCTGAACAGCTCTGGGGGGAGCCATGAGGTCGGAACTGTTGGAAGCTATATAGGGTTCCCGCCGAGCCCTTGAGAACAAAATTGAGATCGTCGCCCTGGAGGTTAATCTTGTACGCACAGACCTACACAAGGTGCTGATAAGTTATGGCTGGCGGAGGACTCTATCGAGGAATTGCAGACAGAGGCCTCCTTGAGGAAACAGGTTGTTAAGGTCACGTCCAGATCTGGAGTCCTAGAGACATGGGTGGAAGACACTGAGGGTCGCTCCCGCCGTAACAACATGCGCCTCTTGGGATTCCCCGAACGAGTGGAGAGAGCGCACTCTGAGCAGTTCATTGAGACATGGATCAAAACCACATTGAAGCCCCATGGGTTATCTTTCATGTTCATTACTGAACTGGTGCGTCGTGCTTTAGTGGCTCTGCCGCGGCCAGGGCCTCCCCCGCTGGCTCTCTTTGCACGCTTACTAAATTACAAAGACTGAGACGGTATCCTAAGGGCAGCAAGAGACACTGATACTGCCAAGTTTGAAAACCACAAGATCTCTATCTGTCTGGCTTACACGAACAAAGTACAGGGAGCCCGTAAAACATTCTTGGAGGTCAAGGCAAAGTTGCGCTCCAAGTTATTATATCCGCCGTGCCTGCGGTCCTCTCTGGGGGCAAGTCCTATTTTTTTGACTCACCTGATGATGTTTGTCGCTGCCTGGAGGTGTGGGATAAGGTGCCCCAAAAACATAACGGCTCCTGGAGATCGGGAGCTTGCCAGCAGCTGTCGCCTGGGGACTCCGTTGGGAAGGAGGGCGCAGCAGTGGTGGCCGACCCTCATCGAAGTCTGGAGATACAGGAGATGTGATGCAGACTGAGGATGATGAACAGAACACAGTCCCCGAGGAGCTGCACTGAAAACTCTACATACAGTTGTCTGATTGACTGTTCTTTTATCTACAGGGGGTTGCTGCCGCTGTGTGCAATCTTATTTCTTGTTTATTCTCTCTCTCCTTCTTGTGTTCGCTAGTAGTTGCTCCTAAAAAGTCATAAATAACATACATACCCTCTTTTTTTGTGTACTGCGGGATCAGATCTTTTGGGTTGCCTCCTCGTTGCTGATGTAGATGAAAAAGTTGGGGGGGTAGGGTTAGGATGTAGGTCCTGGCAGCAAGACACGCTTGGATTTGTAGTGGGTAGAAATGTTGTTGCACTGTATGTCCAGGGAGGGGGAGAATTTTTATGCATCCCACGGTTGGGGATCTTTTCAGTTGTATGTTCCATAACAGTGCGAATTATGACTGGCTCTCTGGGCCTGCTGCTGACCGCTCCGAGTGAAGAGGGTGGAGGAGGGCAGGCAGGAACATGCATCCGAAGTATGGTTGATCTCATGGAATGTCAGGGGGCTCCGAGACTATTCCAATCGCTCTAGGGCCCATTCCTTCCTTAGACGCCATAAGATCAACATTGCCTACTTACAGGAGATGCCCCTAGGGAATGCGGAGGCGCAAAAACTGCAAATAAAATGGAGGGTCCAGGTGTTCTCTGCTTCTTAGTCCGCCTATGCCAGGGGTGTGACCATATGGGTGGCCCCGGGATCCCCTTTCGGTTCACTTATTGCGAGGCAGATGTGGAGGGGCGATATGTATTAAGCCAGGGGTTGCTAGAGGGGAGGGAGCTAACATAGCTCAATTCATATGCCCCCAAACTAGATGACAGGTTCTTCTTTGAGGTGATGCAGGAACTCTTGTCGGACAGTGTGGGATTCCACATCATGTAGGTGGGAGATTTTATTTGTCTTTTGGACAGCAAGGGAGACCGCTACCCCCCTAGAGTGGGGATCAAACCGTTGATGACAAGCGCTTTGACAAGGGTAATGCAAAATCTGGGGCTGTGGGATGGGTGGCGTCTTTTGAACCCACGGGGACGTGAATATACATGTCACTCTTTAACGCATGACACTTATAGCTAACTCGACTGGTTTCTGGTGGGTGGCCTGGACCACTCCAAGATCTCTGCTGTGACGAATACATCCCGGTTTCTGTCTGACCACTCTTCAGCTCTGCTGGTGTTGGTCTGGAATGGGGGGTCAGATGGTTGTAGATCATGGAGTATGCCCTCTGCTCTACTGGAGGACCCCATGTGTAGGGAGGACCTGCAAACTGCTTTGAACACATATCTTGACAACAACTGGGGGATGGCGAACACCATGGAGGTTGAGTGGGAGGCCTTAAAGGCAGTTGTGCGGGCGCTTGTATCCGTACTGTCTATGGAGTGCGTAGGAGACGTATAGCGAACCTAAAAAGTTAGGAGGACCGATTGGCCACCCTTCAGAAACAGGCGGCTTTTGGGGCTGGACACTGTTCCAGCAGTACTGGAAGCTCATAGAGAGGTACTCTCTCTCTCTGGGACACCTTGGACAAAACAGGTCATAAATCCTACCGCCATTTGCTGCATAGCGAGGGGTATAAATCGGATAAACTGTTGGCATGGATTCTCAAACGAGAGGTGGAGATGCCCCTCATTATCTCAATAAGGGACGCAGAAGGTAATCTGCACTCCCAGTGCCATGAAGTGCTGACGGCACTCTTGGACCATTTTAAGGGAGTATATAAGGCAGGGCCTCCGGATGTTGAGGTTAGGACAGAGGGCTTTCTGGCTTGGGCAGAGATCCCGCGACTGCCGAGGACAGCCATGTTAAAGCTGGAGTAGGACCTGACGGCGGATGAGGTGGGAGAGGCATGAAGTCTGTAGGCAAATCCAAGGCCCAGGCGGGGATGGGTTCCCAGCAGAATTCTATCGGGCTTACTCTCCAACTCTCCGAGAGAGGCTGATTGAGGTTTATCAGGAAGCTAAAGTCAATGGGTGTTTACCGCAAACTATGAGAAAGGGAGTGGTGTGCTTATTGTTGAAACTCGAAGGGGATCCTGAGGACCCATCAGCCCATAGGCCCCTAACTATGCTTAATACCTACCTAAACATTTTATGCAAGATTTTGGCGACGAGAATGGGGGTGGTCATCCGGGATGCTAGTCCATGAGGACCAATGCGGTTTCAGGCAAGCACGAAGTACTGCGCATAATAATCGTAGACTGACCCATGTGCGCCATACTGCCCGGGATCTGAGGGAGGAGAAGGCATTGGTCTCCTTGGACCTAGAAAAGGCATTTGATACATTGGAATGGACCTTTCTTATGGCAGTGCTGAGTTGTATAGGGTTTGGTCCCAATCTATGTGCCTGGATTCAGCTCCTATACACTAAGGCCTTGATACGTATCAAGGTAGGAGGGCAGCCATCTGGGTCATGGCCGCTGGGGAGGGGGCACCCCTCAGGGCTGTCCCCTCTCGCCATTGTTGCTTGCCCTGGCAATTGAGCCTAGGAGGGCATTCAGGTGGGGAACACTAACCATGTAGTCTCGCTCTACACAGACGATGCATTGGTCTATGTACGCGAGCAGGGAGAGTCCATCCCATTTTTGATCAGGCATATGTGCGATTTTGGCAATGTCTCAGGACTGAAACTTAACATCCGTAAGTCTTTGGTGTTCCCTTTGGGGGCGCTGATTGGAAAGCAGTTGCATCAGCTACTACCAGTGGGTCTGAGATGGGAAGCAGAAGGGTTTTGATATCCGGGAATCTGGGTCACCCACACAGAGACCCAGGCCCAGAGCCAAAATATCTACAGAGTGCTGCATCCATCTCCTTCTGGAATCGACTCCCCTTCTCTTTAATGGGCAAGGTGGCGACAGCAAAAATTGTCTTTCTCCCGAGATGTCTGTATCTGGTACAGAACTCTTTGTTTCCACTTCCAGATCCCTTTTTCCGACACTTGGATAGCCTCTTGGTGACGCTTCTCTGGGCGGGTAAATGTAGTAGAGTGCAGCTTGCTACCCTGAAACGGGACATGGAGGATGGAGGGTTGGCAGTCCCGGACATACAATTTTACTATTACGCTGCTCACCTACAGCATGCGGCCCGATGGCTAGTGGAGTCTGACAACTGGGAGAAATTACTTTTGTGAGCCGACATGGCGGGAGATACCCTGCCTCAGCTGCTGATAATGCAGGGGAGATCGGAGGCCCAATTGTCATACTTGATCACTCACACTGCAGGAATCTGGGAGAAGGTGGTTCAGAGGGTTCTTCCTAAGGCTCCCTTCAGTAGGGAACTGAAACTGTGGAATTTGTGTTGATGGAGCTGTGGTGGGAAGGAGGTTGTCAGGAAGCAAGTATCCTCTACCCTGGGGGCACCTTCATTTCATTCCAGGATGCGCATGACACATTTGGGGTGGGACTGGCTCATTTTCTTCACTACACTAAGGTAGAGAGTGTGGCTAGGGATCTCTGGGTGAAATTCACACTGGCCCCATGTTCATCGGAGGTCCTCGAGGTCCTCATAGGATGGGAGTGAGCGCCACCTCATTACACATTTCTACAAAGCCCTCCAGAAAGACATTTAGCCGCAGCAATACCGTGTGGGAGGGTGATATGGAGGCGCTGATCTCCATGTGGATTGGGAGTTGGCGCTGAACTTCATTTGTACTGTATCCTGGAATAATCGCTTCAAACTATTACATTTTCATTTCGTACACCGTACCTATGTCACCCTACACAGCATAAACAGGATAGACCCCATGAGGAATGCTGCCTGTTCGCGATGCAGGAGGATAGGTGCCACTATTCTGCACCTAGCCTAGGAATGTCCTTTAATTCAGTCCTACTGGGCACTGGTGGTACCTCGTATTGAGGAAGCCATTGGGATAAACGTCCCATTGACTCCGCTCGCCTGTTTGTTTGGAGTGGCGGTGCGCCCCAGGGGTCGTAGGATCCCTCATAAATTGGCTCAACGGTCCTACTCCTGGCAAAGAGGTGGGTGGCTATTGGGTGGATGGGGGCATGGGCCCTGTTGCTGACCTGTTGGTTGAAGGATCTGATGGAGTAGGGGGCTGCGGAAGAACAACACATGCACCTCACATGTACCGATGACGGGGCGTCCGCGGCTATATTACAGTGGGTGCAGCTGTTGGGTATGTTCCAAGACGATGAGGACTTCCCCATGGAGGATAGCTCGGTGGGGAGGATTGAATGGTGCCAGAAATATTTATATCCTGGTAGATTTCATGATGAACTAATGAGCAATAATATGTGACTGCATGGTTCAGAGCTCGATGCCTTAGTTTTATTTTTTATATTGTCTTGGGACACCCTCGGATTTATGTATGAACTATATTTGTAACCTAACTTTCGAAGATCTATAAATGTTTCAACGTCTGCCTGCTGAAGATTCCCTTACGGATATGCCAAAATTTACTGTATGTTTGTTGTTAATGGAAAATCAGTAATATACAGTTTAAAAAAAACTGTTTTTTTTGTGCAAATTTATATTTCTCGACCTAAAGGTATCAGAATGCTTTACATGAGACTAGTTGCATTACAGATGGACATGTTCATTTTTAAGCATGAGTCGATTAAGTGATTTGCCCAGAATCACAGGATGTTTGAGCCTTCTGCCAGACTAGAACCTGGGGGCATATTAACAACAGAATGGCGAAGCGTGGCATTAAGCAAGCACTGCTAATGCCACGCTTTGCGATTCAGAAAATGCAGGTATGCACCGAATTCACAAGATTGCAGGGCACCCCTGTGTTTTCCCTAGCACTGGAGCTAAATCTAGCTGCCTAGCGCCAACGCATGCACCCTTGCACCATAATGCAAGGGTGTCTACGTTGGGGGAAAGATTGTTTATGTGCAGGAAGGTGTCCCTTCCTGCACATAAACAATCCAGAATACTGATTTGAAACTCCTATGTGTGCTGCATTCTGCAGCACACAGAGAAGTTGCAAATCGCTATTTGTTTAATGATTGTTTATGTGCAGGAAGGGACACCTTCCTCCACATAAACAATCATTCATGGTGATTTGCTGTTTCTATGTGTGCTGCACAATGCAGCACACATAGAAAAAGCAAAAACGAGGAGAAATTAACCAATTCTCCTCATTTCGTCATGTTAAGACCAGGTTTTCCCTGCTCTAAATTTTGGCGCTGCCTCCTGTTTACGCCACCCTTGTAAATAGGGGGCAGCGTCAAAATCAATGGGTGTTGCGGCAGAACGCCCAGAGTAACACCCATTTCCCACCCCTTTCACGCTAAGCATAGCGTGAGAAGGGGACCTTATTTGCAAGGTGGCGTTAAATGGCTTAACACCGAATTGTAAATAAGGCAAAGCCCCTATCGCCACAGGAAGGTCTCAAAAAGTGACGTTCCTATGGCGATAAGAGGCTTGTAAATATGCCCCCCCCCCTGTTGCCCAGCTTGTAAGTCGGCCACCGTAGCCGTTAAGCCACACCCTCTCTGCCTTTGTAGAGTGGTGGATGTCAACTAACTTCCTGAAGCTTTGTTGTCCTATGGAAGACTTCTTCTCATCACCAGGAATAACCATAATTGTCATCCTGCTGCCTGACCTGAAACCATGGGCCCATGCCAGTACCTCCATCGCAACCAGGGCTTTAAGTGGGCCGGGTCTCACCGGGTCTGAGCACTGGCAGTTTTTTTAAGGGGGCCTCGAAACGGGTGTCTATCGGGCTCTGTTTTGTGCCCTGGCACAGGCGTTCCGTTTTTTTCGAGCGTTATAGGGAAAGGGAAATCCTTTATAGAGAGTCATTTTCACTCTGGATTTCCCTTCTCTTTATGAAATGCAGGAGCAGCAACATTGTCGTGGTGTTACCAGGGCTGTAAGTGGAAGCTTTTTCAATATTAATAAAAGTCATAGCTGCTGCTCATTTATCTTATGCAACTAACAACGCCAATAGTCCTGACTTGTACATGTATTTATATAGCGCAAATCACCGACACGGTATCTAAGAGCTTGCTTAGGGAACCCGTCCTGGTATTCCCCTGTGAGATACCCCGGCAGGGTATCCACAAGGTGAAAGCCAGGCATCCCGCCGCGAGGGGCCGTAGTGGAGATTAAGCAAGCTATTGCCCAGAGTCGCAGAGTGTGACCCCGTGAGTCGAGTAGGCACCGGAGCGAGGATTATCGAGTCCGTGGATTGTTTTTTTTTTAGAATCGAACCCTGGTCCACGGCCGATCTCAGCTTCCGGGTCTGCCGCCTCTAACCACTGAGCCACACTTCTTGTAGGTATGATGTTACTTGTTGCATCGTATATCTGGATGCAATGACAGAAGCAGCAAAATACCAGTCGGGTGGCACTCTAAGTACACATTTTTTGCTGATGTTTTTTTTAAGCCGCGCCTTTAATTATATTTGCTACGCCCCCTTGAGAGACCCCCCAGTTTTCTCATCCCACTTAAAGCCTGATCGCAACCATGGCAATCTCACTGAAGTCCACCTATCCCTGGAGGACATTTTGTTGATTCATGAACATCTTAGACCTTTAGTCAATGCCTGGAGACAATCACGCCTGGGTGATGGTAATTCAGTCTCCCTGGGTCTCCCAGACGGCAGATGCCTCAGAGCACGTGAGCTGGCTGAGAGCACGTGAGCGTGACGCATTCGCGGTAGCAGGAAAAGGGATCTTATCGCCCTGTTATGGCTGCTGCTACAGAACGTGTCTTGTTTATGTCTCTTGTTTTCATTCACCCGGCATTTCCCCAAGCCTGCCCTGATTTTATGACAGCCAGATTTGCTTTTCATAGGCCACGGCATTCTTTCCGATCAACCAAGAACTGATTGCTGTAAACCATAAGACAAAAACCGCAACTTTTAGCAATAGATTTCTGTGGCCGCAGCAAGGCCTGGAAATAATTTTTTTGCACTGGATCTACCTACTCTTCCTCAGCTACAGCTGTGCCAAGACTCTCCTTGTGTCGCTCTTGTTTGTTTTTGTATTTTTCCCTTTCTTTCGGATTATGGACTTGTGGGGGCAGATTTTCAAAATGCAACGCAGCGCAGCACCCACAGAGACTGCTGTGCATTGCGTGACAGGGAGGAAGCAGGAAAGCTCCTATCTACAGAGATATGTCCCACTACTCCCCTCTCCCTAGTGCCGGCGCGGATTTCAGCTGCCGTGTGCCAGGCACACACCTTTGCGTCATAGTGCTAGGGTGCACACCTGAGTCTACCATAGGTTTTGTACAGGAAGGTTACCCTTCCCGTACAAAATACTATGCCTAGGACATTTTTAAACACTTTTGATTTTTTGTATGTGTGCTGCACAATGCAGCATGCATGCAAAGTCGGACAAGAAAGGAGAAATAAAAACATTTCTCCTTTTAACACCTCCTTTGAAATGGCATTACTCTTTGGCGCTAAACCCTATCTACAATTGTTTGTAGATAGGGTTTTGCTTCAAAAGGCATGGGTGGTTGCATGAGAATGCCCATGTAATGCCCCTTGGTGCTGAGTACTGCAAAGCAGTGCTTTGCACTGCTTTACATTATTTTTATGGACCTTCCAGTGCAAAACAAGTTTTACACTGGAAAGTTAAAGCAAAAAAACATTTTGTGCTGGTTAGAGTAACTTTTCTGTACCCAGCGCAAAATGTTTGTAAACCTACCCCTTGATCTTTTATCTATAGCGCCAAGAAACTGGTGAATGACTGGATAATGTTGCACTCTACAAAAACACCAGGGCCCAGATTCTGAAAGGTTTAGCATTACTTTTTTTTAACGCTAAACCCGTTTTGGGATTCACAAACCAACGCAAGTAAATAGTTTTGTTGGTTTGTACGGAAAACAAAACCTATGCTAGAGTCAGGCGCACCCTAGCTCCATGGCGCTGAGATGTGTGCCTTGTGCACGGCAGCTGAAATCAGTGCCCTATGATTATGGCACTCTCCTTCTCTCTCCTAGTCACGCAATGCAGCACAGCCTTTTAGGATGCTGCGCTGCGTTGCGTGACAGTATTCAGAATCTTGGCCAAAGGGGTCTATTTACTAAGATTTAGCACCATGTTTGCATCACAAAAGTGATGCAAAATGACACAAAACCTTTTTTACTAATTTACTTTCAACTTTTTTAGCGCTGGAAAACCCTCGAAAGTAGCGCAAGGCAGCGTGTAGCACTGATTTGCATTACTTAGCGCAAAGGGGGCATACCAGCGGTGGTGCATGGGCGTTCCCATGCAACCATCCATGGTTTATGATGCTAAACCCTATTCACTTAAAAAAGTAGGCAGGGTTAAGCGTGAGTAATAGTGTCCATTTCAAATAGGTGCTATGAAAGATAAATGCTTTCATTTCTCCTTCCTTTTCCGACTTTGTATGTGTGCTGCACTGTACAGCACATATACAAAGTGGAAACATTTTTAAAGTTAGTCTGTGCATATACTTTCGTACTGGAAGGCTGTCCTTCCAGTACAAAACCTATGCTAGACTCAAACAGACACCCTTGCACTATGGTGCAAATGTGTGTGCATGGCGCACAGCAGCTAACTTCGTCGACCGTGCCTGAGAGAGGGGGGTAGAGTGATATATTTCTGTAAATATGGCACTCTCCTGCTCTCTTCTCGTGCATCACAGCTTTTTTGCCTGCTGAGCTGTGTTGCATAAGATTTTAGTAAATCTGCTCTTAAGGGGCTGTTATAACTTACGTGTTGCCATTCCTCTTCCCTAGTTGTCTCTTCCCTACTGCTCAGCCAGAATGAGTGCTGGTGTGCTTGATGATGTTTGGAATGTTGGATGTGTGTGATGTCATGGAATGCTTGGGGTCTGGAGATGTGTGGAGTGGCAGTGGGTGGATGCAGGCTGAGCAGCAGGGAGGCTGCTCCTGGTGGGGCTTTGTTATCTTTTACTTATCTACTTGAAACTTAACTTGGAACTAAGCTTCATTAAATCCAGTGTGTTATATATACCTGGCTCAAGGACATTTAATTATTACATTTTTTGGCGACGAGGATGGGAGCGTTGGTGGAGTCCCTTTGAGGTCTCTGCATTCTTGTTTCACGTGCAGCTTTGGTGAGTGTTTGGTTCTAGTTCACCAAACAGTGGCAGGAGTAATACTTTAAAAAAAACAGCGAGGTGCACTGTGCAAATGTTTGAAGTGACTTTAGCTGCAACTTGGGACACTAAATGCTTCTTCCTTCATATGCTGGTGAGTGTACAGTCAGCAACTCGGCAAAACCATCTTTCATGTTAACTGTTTCCTGGGTTTCTGCAAGTTTTTTCGGAATAATACAGCTACTGGCAGCTTAAGGACAGAGATTTCTCTTTAGTTGGAGACCTCGGGTGAGAGACCGCTCACCAGAGCACGGCACTTTCCCTTTCATTATATTGCTGGTCACTATAATGCATGTCTCGTTTTGTGTGTGTTGGTTTAAGGTCATAGTTTGTGCCTAAGGTCTGTACCAGTGTATACTTCACTAAGCAGCCATCTTAGGGAGGTCATGGGGTGGTGTATCCTATCCTGAGGTGATTTGATAGTTCGTGGGGTGGTTAATGCCCCAGTGCCGTTTATTTTAGGGTGGTGAGTGCCCCACGGTGGTGAGTTTGTGGGGTGGTGAGTGACCCAAGGGTTGTATATTTTGGGGTGGTGAGTGCCCTATGTATTTGTGAAGTTGTCTGTGGAGAGTGCACCAGTGCAGTTTATTTTAGGGTGGTGAGTGCCCTACGGTGGTGAGTTTGTGGGGTGGTGAGTGCCCCAGTGCTGTTTATTTTAGGGTGGTGAGTGCCCCACGGTGGTGAGTTTGTGGGGTGGTTAGTGCCCCAGTGCGATTTATTTGAGTGTGGGGAGTGCACTATTATGTCGCAGTTATGGGGTGGTGTGTGCCCCAGTTTTGTTTCACCGCTCTGTGCAGTTTGGTGTGGTGTGTTTTTTTTCCCTAAGGGAGGGGGGTGGGGTTAATCTGCAACATTTCTATTTTATGCATGTATATTGTGGATTGTTTCCATCTCTTCTTATGTAATGTATTTAATTATGTTCCTAATTTTTTGCATCATTTCTGCTTGTAGTTTCCCTAAGGAAGGGGGATGTGTTATAACTTGTGTGTTGCCATTCCTCTTCCCTAGTTGTCTCTTCCCTACTGCTCAGCCAGAATGAGTGCTGGTGTGCTTGATGATGTTTGGAATGTTGGATGGGTGTGATGTCATGGAATGCTTGGGGTCTGGAGATGTGTGGAGTGGCAATTGGTGGATGCAGGCTGAGCAGCAAGGGGGCTGCTCCTGGTGGGGCTTTGTTATCTTTTACTTATCTACTTGAAATTTAACTTGGAACTAAGCTTCATTAAATCCAGCGTGTTATATATACCTGGCTCAAGAACATTTAATTATTACAGGGGCATATTTACAAGCCCCTTGAGCCACCAAAGCGTCACTTTTTTTGATGCTCTGGTGGCGCAGTGTACTGGCCCATATTTACAAGGCCATACAAAGCCACGCTGCGTGGCACATTGGCCTTATAAATATGGTCCCCTTTCACGCATTACTCTACATAAAAGGGGAGTTCTATGGGTGTTGCTGTGGGTGTTCCCATGCAACACCCATGGAAAATGACTCATTCCCAGATTTACAAGCTTTCATAAACCTGGGGATGATTCAGATTCTAACGCCTACCCAGGGGAGTCATAAAAGTGGTGCAGCAAGGAGAAATATCTTTATTTCTCCTCGTTTGTCCCTCGTTCTCTGTGTGCTACATTCTGCAGCACACATAGAAGGAGGAAAACGCCATCAATAATTGCTTTTGTGCAGGTAGGTGTCCATTCCTGCACAAAAACAATCATCCCTACAACGCAGGCACCCTTGCCACATGGTGCAAGGGGGCCTGTTTTGGCACTAGGCAACCTATTGGCGCCTATGCAGAGGAAATCACAGGGATGCGTTGTTTTATAAATACGATGCATCCCTGCAGTTTCCTAATGACTTAACAAGATAGGTTGCATCGCCGTGCTGCATAATTATCTTGTAAATATGCCCCTAAGGGGTGTATTTACAAAGAACAGCAAATATGTACTTTGGCTGACCAATATTGAGAAAACTCTTATTCATTCAATCATCTATGTCACACAGATTCAACCATGGGGGACACAGCTATAATTGAAAAAGCAGTAAGCCAACACACAAAAAGTATTAAAAATATTATGTATCAATTTATTAAAAACGTATAAAACAAATGTAACAGGTTAAAAAACAGTTAATCATACATAATTCATAATGCTCAAAATCGAAAAACATCACATCATAAATTAAAAAATGAAGATATCGGGAGGCAACAGAGCAACAAGAAGCTCTAAAGAGCTGCTATTGAGGCCGGCCTTCTTCCAGAAAAAAAAGACTTATGACCGAGCTTTTTCAGGAGCGGCCCCCAGAGTCTGGAATTCACTCCCTCCTCACATCAGGAGGATTCAAAATATCGCAGCATTTAAAAGGGAACTGAAAAGCCACATGTTGAGTAAATACCCTATATAGAGATGCCCACAGACTAGTGATACGAACATTTCTGCCAAAAAGGACTGGAGTCACCACGAACTCTGGGAAGACCAATAAGACAAACGACTGATGCCACTCAAGCCTCGGCTTTACAATCTATTGCTACCTCACTATTAGGTGATATTTACTCTATACCTTTCACCTGAAGATATTACCCATACCTGAACCTGTTAATATTTATGATCGATGCATCCAGCTATACCCATACTACTCTTATGGCTAATTACGCCGATATTGACTTGTTAATAATATACAATCCTACCTCATAGAACTTGACTGCATGACTATGACACTACCTAAACATATGCACACCCTAACGCTAACTACTCAGGCGTTAGGAATATATTTTACCTTAATCACCGTAGATAGCACATTACCTCCCACCCCAGATTTGCTTTGCTGCTATAATTGTTACTATAATGTCAACTGTTTAATCTTCTATGTCTTTAGGTAATTCCCCTTTCTAACCTCCCTAGATAGCATACTGCCGCTACCTCTATATATGTTTTGCTGCTATAAATGTCACTATAATGTCAATCTGTTTTCCATATGTTAAGCGCTCTGATACCCACGGGTCATGTCCGCGCTATATAAAACACTATAAATAAATAAATAAAATAAATAAATAAGAAGCTCAATTGCAAACAACAGTAAAGGCAAGAGTATCAAAAAGACACTACACTTTGTCATAAAGGAACCATGGGGCATATTCGCAAGAATAGGCGATAATTATCGCTAAGCTTGGTTAGAGGCAATAATTTTATCGCCGTGCTTCGCCTATTTATATCGCTTAGAAACCTTGCAATTATCAAGGTTTATCTCCTAAGCGATATAAATCGGCCGAAATGCATGAATATCGCTGTAAAGTCAGCGATATTCATGCATTAACGAGCAAATGCTCTTAGTCTTGTTATCCACCTACCATTGGATAACATGGCTAAGAACTGCTCTGGGCAGGCGTTAGCTTTTGGAGATAATCGCGCTTAGCGCGATTATTTCCAAAAGTAGGTAATAGGAGATAGCGATGTTAGCGACTGTTTCCAGTCGCTAACATCTTGGCACGCCCACTTTGCATGTCATTAGCGATAAATATCGCTGACATTCCAAGTGGGCCCCAAGATGATCGCTATCTCCCGCGACAGCTAGGTAATAGGGCGATAAAATTATCGCCGCTTTAGCGGGAAAAATTCCCGCTAAAGCGGCGATAAGGCCCATGGTAATATGCCCCCATATCCGTGTAGAGTAACATTGGGGCTGGACCCTGATGTACAGAGAACAATCAGTTTCTAGTGTTAGCAGTTCTTCTCTTAAATTTAGGAGAGCTATTTCTGATCCTCTGCCAGGGTGTAAACCGGATTGTCGAACACATTTGCAGGTTGTTGGCTTTCAGGTGTACAGAGGGCTGGACTGCCACCTGTATCCCAGAACTTCTGAAATGCAAAAAAAGCCTGAGATAGGGCAGTAAACTAAACAGAACTTCGAGATTGGAGGTCTTTTTTCCAGCAGTAATGGGGCACTTGGGATGTGAAAGGATGTCACCATTGGAAAGTGAGGCATTATTGAGATAGGCAATGATGATGCTGAAAACCAGGAGGCAATGTTTTTTCAAGTTTGGTGACTTCCAGTTCTTGGTCCAGGGTGAAGCCTGAAGAGTGGCGGGATTGCCCAAGCATCTTGATTAGAAGTGGGGTTGTGGGTAGAAGAGCTATATTGTCTCTAATGGTAGTGATTTTATTGCAAAAGATGCACATTATCAAATTAGGGTATGGAAAGAGGGTTGTTGGATTGATACAAGTGGTTCAAAAATGGTTGCCAAAAAAAATCACACTTGCATGGGTTAATCAGCTGACCATGAGTGCCAATAGAAGGGACATGGTTGTATAAAACCGAAAAGCATCCCTATTAGAACTTAGGGCATATTTACAAAAGAAGTGACGGAGCACAGCCTTAGCCTTGTTGGCTTAACACCATGCCCCTCCACTAAAACGCAGGGCTGTGCCGTATTTACAAGAATAAGGTGCACCCACGCCTTTTTCCCTGTGCTAAATTTAGCATCCTAGCGCCAAGGTAGGCACCCTAGCACCATAGTGCAAGGGACCCTGCTATGAGGGGAGGATTGTTTACGTGCAGGAAGGTGACCCTTCCTGCACATAAACAATCTGAAATGGCGTTTTGTAACTTCTATGTGTGCTGCTTTGTGTAGTAAAAATAGAAGTTGCAACTCGTCATTTTTTTTAATGATTTTTTATGTGCAGGAAGGGTCACCTTACTACACATACACAATCAATTGTGTTTTGCTGTTTCTATGTGTGCTGCACAAAGCAGCACACATAGAAACAGCAAAAAGGAGGAGAAATTAAACATTTCTCCTCGTTTCGTCAGATAAGACCAGGTTTCCCCTTGTCTTAATTTTGGCGCTGCCCCATATTTACACCACCCTTGTAAAAATGGGGCAGCGTAAAAATCAATGGGTGTTGCGGTGGAACGCCCACAGCATCACTCATTGCCCGCCCCTTTCACGCTAAGTATAGTGTGAAAGGGTGCCTTATTTAAAAGGGAGCATTAAGCAACGTTGAGTGGCTTAAGGCTGCCTTGTAAATAAGGCAGAGCCCATATCCCCACAGGAAATGGGGCTTGTAAAGAAGCCCCTTGATTTCTACAAGACTTCAGAGATACCTTTCTTTTCAAAATCAGATATTTCCCAAAAAATGCCTACGGTCACATGGCATGAAGGTCATTCCTGATTTCTAAAAGATCTACATGTAGCCTATTCTAGAATTCACAATATTTTCTAATATTTCAAATGTCAAACTTGTTCATGCAAATGAAAGATGTGATTCTGCAATGAAAATGTGCTTTCATGCCTCTCAGTTCTAGGCTCTCAGTACAACATTATTTTGGCCAAACTATGAAAATTAGGTGTCACTGGAGATAATAGACTGTCTGCCGGGCATGTACCGTGGGGTTCTCATATTGTATGTCTACCACCTACCCTGTCAATCAATCAATCAGGGGTTTATATAGCACGCTACTCACCTGTGAGGGTCTCAAGGCGTTGGGGGGGGGGAACCCTGTGCACCCTGCACTGGCTCCACTCTTGAACTGAAGAGACCCAGATGCTACTTAGGCATGGGGAAGTGGTGTGGTCCTGGTCAGCTTGCTGAGGGTTGTGACACTAACTTCAAAGACTCAGAAACTAAGTTACATTTATGTCTGAAAATGGATTATAAAAAGAAGTTTTTAAACTTAAGCTGATCATCCGTGTAGAGAAGCTCAGCACAACTTCTGCTTGTTGTGACCAGGACTGGCGAGTGAAGGTTTGCCTGTCTCCCTTATGGTGAGGGCACATCACGCAGGAGAATCAAGTACACTAGCCTGAAGAACCAGCTTCTGCCTCACCCGAGACCAGTGGGCCCCGTGAGGAGAAGGAGATCTTCTGGAGCAAGGTCCAGTGGGGATCCTACCGAATGGATTCCTGGAAGTGGGGTGAGATTCTGGCCCATTGGAATCAGAGCACTAATTTGGTTTGCTACCTGTGTGTGCTGTAGCATCCCTTTATTGGACCATCGCACCAAATGCTATGAAGAAGATGCAAGTTTAGGTTGGAGGAGGAATAGCAACAAGTCATCCACCGAGTGCATGATTACTCAGGACCTGCTGCTGGATCAAGAAAGATTTACTGCATCAATGGAGGAGTGCTGTGGATGCTGGCTGCCTCGACCGCAGACAATCCTCAAACACACCGAACTGCCACTCAAGCGAGACTAGGGTAAGACTGAATCAGGCGCGCAACACCCATTGGGCTCACGGGGCTTCAGCCCCCCGTCGTGTGTGTGTCAGCCCGGGCGGAGACAGCTTCGCGGGCTGGCGAGCATCTAATTGCAGCCGCACCCGAGTACTTAACAGGTCTTTAAAAGACCATTTACTTGTAAATGAGGCTTTTGTTGTGTGTTCACCCCTTCTTACAGCCACTCTGTCTATGGTTGGAAGAAGTTGCCCGCCTGGACTGAATACCTGGCCGCCGGGCCTTGGGGGGGAACTTGCTCTGACTGGTGCGTTATGGCACAGGGGCATTTTGAAATTCTCAAAGTGATTGTGGAACTTGACTTGTCTTCACTGGCGAGGCCTAGTTTGGATGTCGCCTCACATAAATGGTAAATAAACATGTTCCCTTGAACAGGAAGTGGGACTCGAGAGCTGACTCAGGTAACGCTAGCATGTCTGGCATATGAAGAGTGTGGATAATATTTGTGGTGTGCTGTACTGTACTTTTCATTCATAGATAAATACAGATTTGTACATAAAAGCAAGTATTTGACTGGACAAACATTTATTGGGGGCTGTTATGAGTATGGGACTGTATTCACCCTACCCCTAACGTGTAAACTCGACCCTCGCTGCCATTGAGAGTCACATACTGCAGGGGTTTTTCGTCCAGTTGCTCAGAGACCCTAGTAGGCTAGGCCCTGGGACATCAGGATCAAAAGGCCTCACTCACCAAAGTTGGGCCCAGTTGCACTTACGTGCCCCCTGGTCTAAAAGGTGTTGTGACAATGGAGGTGGACAGATATAGCAATTGAGCTGTTGCTTTCCAACATTACATTTTAAGCAGCATTTTCAAAATGTCAGCCGTGAGTATGCAGCAGTCTGTGGATCTCCAGACCCCAAGACTGAACAGAAGGTGGTACACTCCTATGCTATCTGAACCACAGGGGAAGCTAGTTGTGGTCCTGGCCTGGTAGGGAAACTTGCGAGAGCCCAGGTGGAAAACAATGCAAGGCTTAAAGAGTGCTCATTATGGCAATGCTTGGGCTGGCAAAGAGAACCCCAGGACTGAATGAGACCATTCCAAGAAGAGAATTTCTCTCTGAGGAGTGTATAAATCAGATGTGTATGCCACATGTAGGGCAGTGGTGATTCTCTTGGGGGCAGATTTACAACGTGACGCATCTCCCAGATGTGTCACGTTGTAAGTACCCCACACCATGGCGCTGGCTTTGCGCCGCCGATGCGTCACAAAAGTGAAAACAATCTGCCCCTTGATATCTTGCATCATGCAGGCCATTTTCTGTAGTTTTTTTGCGGTGCAAAATTATACTTCTGTAAGAACAGTTCCACAAAGTTTCTAATTCGTAAATTTATCACACCGTCGCCTACCGGGAACAATATATATGTAAGCATGTTTTTGTAAGACAGCTTTGTGTGCATAAGCTTTTTTACATAATAATTTACACCACAAAATATTTATGTGGAAAGAATGATCCACCACAAGTATGTTTTGAATTACTTTTCTGTAGAAAACATAAATGCTTTTCTATTACAAAAAAGTGCAGGAATAAGCATTCTTGGCCTCATTATCAGAGAAGACTTGACATATGAACAGGGAAACTTTGAGAAAGCCAAAATCTGTCTTACAGGCACATAGATGAAGTTAAAATGACTAGAAAAGTTGTGTTTCTACAAATCAATTTTCCAATGTGGTGGTTCATCAAAGGTATGCGTCTGTGTTTCAACAACTTGATGCAAGAATCACAATCAAAGGTGACAATTAAATGGAGAAGGCTGAGAACATGTGTGTAATAGTAAGTGTAAGGGTCTGGACTGTTCCCATGAGGAACAGGGTCAGGACTGAATTGCATATTGCCATATTGCCCTGTCTGAACTGGGTTGGCTTGGTGAGCAAAATAACGATGGATTAAACCCAGATCTGTGACTGGGGGTGAATGTTTTACCATATCTGTCCATTATCTTGTGTATTTTGCTGTTCACCCTATGTGGGAAGGGTATGCCCAGACGTGGGTCCCGTGCTCACTATGCCTCTGGAGTCAAGCTATCCTGGCTGAAGACGGCTGATAGCCAGAAACCGGTCCTAGGATGCTCGATTCTGGTCCAGTGAAGACATGGCTTGGCAGTTCGGTCTGGACTGTTCCCATGAGGCACAGGGTCAGGACTGATTTGCATGTGGCCATGTCTGAACTGGGGTGGCTTGGTGAGCAAAATAATGATGGATTAAACCCAGAAATGTGACTGGGGGTGAATGTTTTGCCATTGTGCAACATTCCGTCCATTATCTTGTGTATTATGCTATTAAGAGCAGCGCCCGGATTCGGTGGGGACCCGGTGCTGGTGTCCCAGGGGCTGCTGGGACACCATCAGGAGAGAAGAGTTGCAGCCTCGCTGTTTTTTTTTGTAATGCAGCCCGTTTTCCTTAAAGGAAAACAGGATGCATTTCAAAACTTAAAATGAAAAGGTATCTTTTCATTTTCTAAGTGTAGGCAATGGTCCCCAGGACGACTTCCTGCTCTTAAAAAATGTTGGTGCCCATATTCACAAAGGGGAAGGGGTCTCCTGGGGACTCCTTCCCGTTTGTAAATGGTTTACTTTCACCTTGAAGTTGGTGGTATCTCTGAATATTTTAATCTGCATTCCTGGTCGCAAAACATTCATACATACTAGTGCTAGTCGGTATTAGGAAGGGACACACACCCTAAACATGCCCCTTCCTAATACTGAAACACAAAAGCAAAATGCAATTCGGTAACAAGTAACCAAGTCGCATTTTGTCTTCTGTACATGGCAAAATGTATTTTACTGTCGCAAACGGCTCAATCAGTAAAACGCTTCTTACATCTGGCCCCTTATCCCAAACATGTGTCTTGGTGCTCAACCACCGGCACAAATTAAGGACTATTGAAAAGTTAACTGGTACACTACAGAACTCCTGCTGAAGACTCCGGTCTCAGACCTCTGCTTGACATTATGGGGGACGTTTTACCTCCCATTTGGTCATAACTGAACGTTTTGGCCCTTTTGCATCATCTTTGAACCTCAGAGTGCCAGACCTGGTCTGAAGTCACACCCCTTGGAGGTGGAGCTTAGGTTTCATGAAGCAGACTCCAAGCAGTTGTGTGTCGTTGTATAGGGCTGAAACGTTGCAAAAGTTACGAGGCGTTGGCGAGTGAATCTTGCTTGCAGTCCTGAGTAACTATGTATACTTAATAAGGCACTACACAGCTTTCCCTCATAAATCCTGTTTTCTCCATCATCTGTTTTTTGAAGCAAATAATTTTTCTAACAGAGCCTGCCAAAAATGCGGCTGCAGAGAAAAGTTTCTGCAACTTTGCCAGCTGCAAGGGAAACTATTCTCCAGCTCTCAAGTAAAACATAAGTATTGACAGAATTTGTTCAGAATTTTGCAGTGCAAGGAATATGCGCAGTAAACGTCTGCCAAGGATCAAGGCGTAGCACATGGAAAGCGTTTTGCTGCAGTGAAAAAAATAAAAGTTTTTGGGGGAGTTTTGAGATTTTGCAAATGTATTTTTTGGCCAGGAGACAGAATTCTTTTCAGTCAGTCGAGTGTATGATCTGGCAGAAGTGTCTCATGGTAGCTCCGACCAGGATTTGTTTCGCTCAAGAAAAGAGAGAAAAGTAACCAGATCTCTTTTTATAAATTATGGATTATTTTTCTTCTGTGTAAAGCCGGGCTTCCAAAGGTGCACCGCTGCTGCTGAGAATTCACTACACCCAGCTACCATTACATTGAAAGCACCATGTCCAAATTACCAATATTGTGATACCGCTACTGATCATGCTACCTCAACGATTGAGTTAAGTACAAAGGTAAGGGCAAGGGACAGTTAGGTTTAGGGTAAAGTTCACAGCAGGGGATTGTTTTATAGGAGATTTAAGGTAACTGTTAGAGTTACAGTAAGGTTTCTGTTGTATATATATACTTACTTCAATATGACTACTTGGTGTCTGTAGTCCTTCCTTAGTGTTTCTATCTTCCCAACCTCCCATGTTACTTAAGAGTGTTCTATCTGGTATGTGAAGATTCCAGCCTTGGCAGTTGATGGTCTGGTCAGCTGTGAGGTTTACTGCTCTGCTGTGTATCTTAATAAATCTATCTTAACAACTTGAAGATGTGTACTGCTGCATACCTAATCTACTTACAACATTTTCTTTGTTAGTTTAGTGTTAGGAATGGTATTAGATTAAAGGGTGGCATTAAGTTTAAAGTCATGGAAAGTTTGGTTCTTAAGTTTATGGTTAGGCTTCATGTTAATGTTAGAGTACGGTTTAGGATATGGCATAGGGTAGGCTTCAGGGTTGACCTTATGGATAGGCTTAGATTTCAGGTTTGGGTAAGACTAGGGGGCATATTATCAAGAGTGGCGTTAAAATTATCACCACTTTATCGGCAGGAAACTGCCGCTAAATTGGCGATAATGGGCTTGATAATAAGCCCTAGAGAATTCCCATAGAAGCCCAGGTTAGATGTCTAACCTGGATTTCTATTGGAATTCTATAGAGCATATTATCAAGCCCATTATCGCCACTTTAGCTGCAGTTTCCTGCCGATAAAGTGGCGATAATTTTATCGCCCCATCTTGATAATATGGCCCTATGTTCTAGGAGCAGTACACAGTTTTGGGCTGGTACAGCTCAATACATGACACCAAAAGCAGATAAGGATCAAATCAAATTTGCACTTTCATGTATTTGTGCTAGAATTCTAGATGCTAAGAAAAACTATTCTAAACAAATGTTCGAAGAACTAGCCGGGGTCCGTACCGTAAAATCTGCTTCTTTGAGTGCTTAAAAGTGAAAAGTACAGACTGTGTTCGCAGTAGCGGCTCGCAGTGGGAGTGATGCAAGGCGGTGAGACGGGGAGGGGTAGGCAGGGGAATGCTGCGCAAGGCGGTGAGACGGGGAGGGGTAGGCAGGGGAATGCTGCGGGTGGTGGGGCTAGGCAGGGGAGGGACAGGGTGGGTGGCATGGCGGTGGGTAGTAGAGTCGGACATACGACATCCACGAGTAAAGCAAGTAAATAAATAAATACAACTATTTACCTTGCGCTCGCTAGGTAAATAGTTTTATTTATTTATTTACTTGCTTTAAATGTGGAAGTCGTATGTTCAACTCCACTAACTCCACTGCCTAGCCCTACCACCCCGAAGCACTCCCACTGCGAGCCGCCACTGTGTGTTCAAGAGGAAACACGTCTTGATCCACATTGGTTAGTTTATTGAAATAGGATAATTTTGTGTGTTAATTGGTTTTATATTAGTTGAGTAAAACAATAATGGACATTTCTGTGAATTTGTTTTAGAAGGAATTGTCTTTGGATGAATTGTTTTAGAATGAATTGTTTTGGTCATATTAACATACTGAATTATAAATTGAGGATAAGGTCTGTTGGGTAATTGGAATGAACTAATTAACTAACGGACCAGTTATCAATGGAATTATGCATATTTAATGTGACTACTAACAAGGGTTTTATTTCATTTATTTAAAAATAATGCAGCAAGGAAAGCTTATATTTTGGAACAATTAGTTGCGCAATCCACAAACTAGGCTAAAGCATGCATATATATTTGTAACTCAAATGTTGTACAGTAAATGCTTTGACTACAACAACAGTTTAGTTTTTTATTGTTTTAGGACATGCATTAGTGTTTCATTTGGTTGCGGCAAGTGGGATATGATGGTGAACTTGTGTTTGAATTTTACAGTGATTTTTTGAGTTAGATTCATTGAGCGGTAGACTTGAGGGCCTGTTTATGAACTTGTCACGCAGTGCAGCGCGGCAAGTCACCAAGCTGCGCCTTGACAGGGAAAAGGCAGGAATGCGCCACATTTAAGTCAATGCAGCGTATTCCTGCCTTTACCCCTGCGCTGGTGCCCTTTTGGCAGCTTAGTGCCAATGCAGGCAGCTTTGCACCATGGTGCAAGGGTGCCTCCTTTGAATGCAGGATTGTTTTTGTGTAGGAAGGATCCCCTTCCTATGCAAAAATAATCCTGAGAGGCGTAGTCCTCTTTCTATGCATGCTACAGAATGCAGCACACAAAGAAAGACGCAATAACGAGGAGAATTAAAGATATTTCTTCTTGTTACCCTGCCCCTGGGAAGGCATATCTTTTTGGTGCATTCCCAGGTTTACCAGTTCTCGTAAATCGGGGAATGTGTCAAAACCCATGGGAGTTGTGCGAGAACACCTACGAAAGCAGGGGCACAGGGGACACTACATTTCTGGGGGAGACAGGGACAACTTTGTGGTCTTTCTAATGACCCTATACAAATCGCCTGTTGTGTGAGACCATACGCCCGCTAAACGGTGCCAGATGATTCCAATGTCCCTCCATATCGCTGGTAAGAAGGTTTTGAGCTCGGCTATCTTCCGAAAAGCAGATCCGATGCTAACTTAAGGAGTGTTTGACATTCCTACCTTGCTGAAGGCTGGCCTCATGATGCTTGAAAGCTCAGACATGGTGCAGGGAAACTCTACCTCTATTCTACCACTACTCTGCCAGGGCCTGGCTGTCAAAATATATAGGGGAATGAGTACCAAATGGGCAGTAAATGGCAGTTCACAGACTTAAAAATCAAATGAAAAATAGTGTGAATACTGTGTTCATTTTTGTATGAAAGGTGCAACCCCAGCAGGTGGAAATTTTACACATTGAAGAAACACTGCTTTAAAGAACACTACTTCACAACACATTATAATAGCCCAGAAACCAGCTAACTCTACCACCACTGGTTGACTTTGAGCTTGTCTTTGATCCTGTACGGTGCTCCGCTGCCTTTTAGCTGGGTTCTTTCTAAAGAAATACCACATGTATACATACATAAATACATACAGACATGAAGACTAATGCCATGAGAAAGAGTGAGAGCGAAACAAGGGTTCTTTCTAAAGAAATACCACATGCCTTTTGGCTGGGTTCTTTCTAAAGAAATACCACATGCATACACACATAAATACATACAGACATGAAGACTAATGCCATGAGAAAGAAAGGCAAAAGACAAAAGAAAATGAGTGATTCTGCCACCCAGAAAGGAGAATTTTCCCATTTTCCAGCTCTCAGGCCGGTTATTAGACATTGCCTTTTGTGTGTTTGGGGATACGTTCTGATCACATTCTTGGGGAACCGATCAAGGATGAGGATGGCTGAGGGAACTCCCTACTCACCCTGTATAATCTGCAGCCTATGGGATCCTCTGCTGATATTCCATTATCATTGGTAACAGCAGCTTAGCATCATCTCCGTTGCTTTTAGCACCACATTGGAAACTAAAATCATCCCAAAAAGGTTCAAATCGGCCCCAAACTACAGGAGGCTGAGAGATGAAGGGCACCATTGGCGCACTGTTGGGTAGGCAGTAAGCTTAATTTGTAAAAGAGTAAGTGCAGGTGGGTCAATTTGTTTTGTAACGGAAGCTTGCATGTATCATTGCCAAATGGCGAGGAGAAGCTCACATGCATCATTGGCGAATACCGAGTAGAAGCTCACAGGTATCATTGCCAAATGACGAGGAGAAGCTCACATGCATCATTGGCGGATGCCGAGTAGAAGCTCACAGGTATCATTGGCGAATGCTGAAGCTGTTGAGTAGCTAGTTGGGAACGCCGCAAAAAACATCGAGAGGGCACACTGCGAGGGGGGCCTGCAGCTCACCTGACTGACTGGATCACCAGGGCTCCGTGGCATTGCTGGGTCCCAGACGCTGTGGTCTCCCCCGTCGCCGAGCTGCTGGCAACGCTCGGCCGCGGTGCGGGGTCGGAACTACAGCTCCCAGCCTGCCCTGAGAGAAGACCGCCCACTTCCTGGTTGGCGCGAACGGAGGCGCACAAAAGCAGATAGCTTCCTCCGCGTCGCGGAGCCCGGGCAGAGGGCGGGCCGTCTGTGGCCGTCAGGGGACGGCAAGGGACGGGACGGGCTAATCCCCTGAGCCTCACAAGCCAGAATGGGTAAGCGAAAACTACAAACGTCCATTACTGGTGGTACTGGGAAAACTAAAATCCCCCGAAAGTCTACTACATCTGCCAATATCATGACATATCTTACAACTGCTGTGGGAAAACTAAATAAAGAGATTGCTGATAAAGAACGAGAATTGGGGCTTGAAACTACCCCTCCAGCTATCCAGGAGCACTCCCCTCAAAGTAGGCAAGTTGTCCCTTTGGAACCTAATATTCATATTGTTACTGCCAAGGTTACTACACCCCAAGCCCAAGACACGCCTGGCCCTGCTAAGACCAATCCAATTAATGAATCTAATGATGAAGATCACATACTGGAGGGGGCAAGCCAAGGTAATAAAAGAGTTGTAAGGAGGAGGAAAAGTCAGAAAAGGATAATTTTGCAACGCCATAAAAATGTACGCTGTACTTTAAGTGATCTTGAAGGCCCGATAAGTGACATGATTGAAAGAGTGATTACGGACAAAATAGAAACCACCCTCGTTCAGATCTCTAATGATATCATTGACACCCTAAAAGAATGTGTGGCTGATATATTGGGCAAATGCGATAGGATTAACTCATTTTTATCAACAAATGTGCCAGTACATCTCCCCTCGAAGATACTTGGGCCCCTGGATACCGTCGTACAACCTATGGAGGTGACAAGAGATGTAACAGTAGTAGATCCCCGTCTCATTCCTGTTCCACCAATGCCAAAGATGCCTTTATTAACTACGCCACACCTGCCTACCATAGACTCAAAGTCATCTGGGCAGAGTAAATTCAATTTTAATATCCCCACTACAAAGGATAATGGGCATAATGATGGGGATTTACAGGGAGGTAAAAGACAGCGTACAAAGCCTCGAGTTAACCTACCTATGGAGGCTACCCCGTTTGTTGCAGTCCTGGTAAATGTCCCTGCTTTGAAACCAGGAGAGATTGAATCCGAGGGGATTTTATTGGAAAATATTAAATCATGGTGCGATAATAACTGTACAGGCCCAAAGAATATTTCCATGAACATTAGCACAGGGAGAAGAGTTGACTGGTTGGGGCATACAGAAAAAAATCTGCCAGAGGATTGCCTTATAGTAAACTTTAACAGACCCAATGTGTGTACTCGTTTATTTTGGGATGCTACTGATGTTAAGAAAGGAGAAATACGGGCTGTGCCCTTAGGTTTCTTCTATCCACCACCTAAACATCATAATTACCCTCAAGTCTGGAATGATCACCATACTATTTCGAGACACAACACTCGTCTTTCATCTTGGGCAACACAAACACCAGATTTCACTCCAAATCCCATGAAAGTCATTACACCAGCAAGTAGACCTGACATGGAGCTTACAAATAGAAATACAGTCCTATCGCAACTAGAGGAAAACGACTGACTGACTTGCCCTGCGGGCTCGCCTAAACAGAAACAATGTAGCCCCACCAATACAAAGGAAAGAGGGAAAGCAGTGAAACTTATGAGCTGGAACATTGCAGGTCTTTGCTCAAAAAGGGAAGATAGAAACTGGCTTGAGAAAATTATGGACTGTGATGTTGTAGCTCTACAGGAGACGTGGGACAGTAAATGTGATTTCTGGATAGATGGCTATGTATCTTACTTTCTAGCAGCTCAAGTTTCAAGCGTAGGGAGAGATAGAGGAGGGCTCATGTTTTTAGTTTCTGTTAGACATATGGGGGTTATTAAGGTACTTAACACCACCTCCCCTAACTTCATGGCTTTGGAAGTAACTATGCCTAATAAACATAAAATTGTACATATCAATTTCTATAATGCCCCACATAGCACTTATATTAATGAGAATACTGATTCTCTTGCTAAATTTTTAATTGATTATAAAGAGGGTCAAACCACTTTTGTTCATTTTATCCTTTTTGGAGATTTTAATAGACACTTATGTAATTTGCACTGTCATTATGGAGCTTATGTAGATGCGGATTATTTGCCCCAGTCTCACTTTGAACATTCGGCAAAAGGGGTTGCCCTGGAAGATTTACTATCAGATATAGATCTGTCGGAGCCAGAGTTTATTGATAACAATGATAGAGTGGCAACATATAGAGCGAGGGGCAGTAATACTGTAATAGACTTCATTTTTGTATCTCCAGGCCTGTTACGCAATGTTATCTTTTATAATGCTGTACATGCAGCTTTTAGCGACCACAACCCGGTGATCATGGAATTGATTAATAATAACCCAGTCTTATTAAGTGAAAAAGATAATAGGGATTACCCCTCAAAAGTAGGGATACAAGATCAGGGAAGACGTATTAAGTGGTGCAATATCATTCCAGATGCCTTTTATGATGAACTTTCTAATCAAGTGGGTGGTGAAATAAATATTTGTCGAGACCCGTTAAAATATGGAGGGAATGTCACTACTGCCTTTGACACAATCTGCAAACAAGTGGCCCTGGATTTATCGCGTAAGCCGAATTTTAAGACACCAAAAATATATAGATGGTTTAAGAAGGAGTGTTCCAAAGCCCACAAAGATTTAATGGAAGCATTAAAAAGGGTACCTCGAGAAAATCAGGTAGTGGCTATGCTAAGGAAAAATATAAAATAACTATAGAGAGACGTAAGAATGAAATAAAGACAAATGCTTGGGAGTCCCTCTTTGAGAGAGCAACCCTGAAGGATAGTGCTAAATTCTGGTCGATTGTTAATACACCTCTTTTTAATGGTAAAGAAAATGATCCTTCTGAACTTAATATTACAGAACAGCAATGGTTGGACCATTTTGAGAAAATTTATGGCAGTAATATCGCTGTAGAGCCTTATACTCCCGAAATAAAGGAGCACACAGAGCCCCACCTGAGTTTTTCAGTTAAGGAAGTGCGGAAAGCCATAGATGACACGGCGGGACATAAGGCGCCGGGCCCAGACGGGGTACCGGCAGATATGTATAAAGCTAATCCCTATATCTGGTCCCTTGTACTTACAAATGTCTTTAATGTAGCCTGCATGGATAACACTAGTGTGCCTACATCCTGGTCCAGATCCATCATAATCCCTGTTTTTAAAAAGGGTCAAAGGGGGGACCCAAGGTGCTATAGGCCGATATCCCTAATTGATTCCTCTTTTAAAATACTAGGGAAAGTTATCTTGGCAAAAATATCTACAAGGGCTAATAACAACGACATCTTGTGTAATGAGCAATATGGGTTCAGATCGGGGAGAGGCACAGAAGACCAGTGTCTAAATTTGCAGTTTATAATTAATAAATATACAGTGGCGTCTAGGGGGTCAATCAACCTGGCTTTTATGGACTTGTCCACAGCCTTTGACCTAGTCAATAGGTCAAAGCTGTGGACAATGCTCTTGGATCTGGGTTTGGATCGGGCCCTTGTGGATTTCCTGGCTGAACTACATAGAGACCTGAAGGCGTCAATACGTATGACACAGGAGGGGAAGTGTACTGCTGGTTTTAAGTCGGGTAGAGGTGTACGCCAGGGGTGCATCTTGGCCCCAATGTTATTCTCCATCTACATTAATTCATTGGGAAATACCTTGGCTACAGCTACCATTGATGTCCCATATATGGGGGGGGGGGGTCCCATTGCCTGTTTTACTGTATGCTGATGATACAGTCCTAATTTCAAGGACTCCCATCGGCCTACAACTTTTGCTTAACTCCTTTGGGGCTTTTATGCACAAAATAGATCTTGTGGTAAATATGGAGAAATCCCATGTTATGTCTGTGGGGAAAGGGAAAAATAATACGAAAACATTAACCTGTAATGATGTTGTACTAACAAAAGTTAAAATCTTCACCTACCTTGGAGTGGTATTTGATGACACGGGCTCCTGGGCACCCCAAATCTCTAACAAAGTGGCTGCCGTGAAAAGATCGTCGGCTGCAATTTGGGGGTTTGCAAAAAGATTGGGCGGAAAACCAGCAGAGGCCATACTGGCCATATACAGATCCAAAACCATAGCCATAGCAAGGTATGGAGCAGCGACATGGGGCTACAAAGACACTGCCCAAATACAGAGAGAGGAAAACAAATTCCTGCGTTCACTCCTGGGGCTACCCCACTCCACATCATCCTTTGCAATACATATGGAACTGGGGTTGGGTTATATTGAGGATTCCCTTAACATGGCTCCACTCTTGTTTTGGATCAAAACATGGCTGAACCCAAACCTTACCCTAAATCATAAGATCATCAAGGACTGTATGGGACGTGATAGAGCAAAGGATATCCAATGGCTGTCATTTATAAAAGCAACAGCTAAGCAACTAGGTCGGCCTGAACTATATATTAACCCCGAAAACCTATGCAAGGAAGATATTGCATGGGTAAAGAAACATTTTGTGGGTAACAGAGTTTTAGAGCGAGTTGCCCGAGAAATGGTTAAGCCAACAGTAAGGGTACATTATTCCCTGATTACGACAATATCTATACAATCTTATTTGACTATTGTCACAAGACCATATCATCGGTGGCTTTTAACAAAATTTCGCTTCAATCAGGCTCATTTTTTGCTGGGCAACTATGTGAAGTGTTGTAGACCAATGGAAAATGAACCATGCAAATGTGATAATTTCTCTGACCAAGATCTCATAAATTTTATGTTTTTTTGCTCTTTTCTAGTGGAAGGTCGAAAAAAGTATATTGTACCACTGCTAAGGGATAAGGGGTTTACACAGGTAAAACCTGCATTGTTATATCTACAGCTCATGGAGTCCCCAGTAGTGATGTTTGGGGTTGCGAACTTTCTGATAGCCTCTATCCGCGCTAGACGGAACAGAGTAAGGGATGTTACATCATTGGAATCGCATAATGTTTAATTGCCACAGCCTTTAATTATTACTATGTATATAATGAATTAATAATAATGAATTAATAACGTAGTATAGTTGATATGAGATAATGTATACATCTGAAAATTTCTCCATAGAATCATCTATATAGCCTGTTGTTTATACTCATACTCATGTACTGTATCATTTTTATCAAATTGTTTTTTTTATTTTGTATTATTTATATAAATTTGAAAATTCTTTGTATAGGTATAGTATACTTTTATGATTTTAAAATAATCGAATAAAGTGACTTTGACTCTGACTCTGACTCCGTTGAGTAGCTAGGCTGTCTACTCTTGTTTTCAGCTCCTGGCTCTTTCATCCACTAACATACTCTCCCTCCACATTATCTTACTGTTGCATGTTCTTTCTCATCTTTGCTTTTTCCCTTTTCACTGTATTCCATATTTCCCTCCCTCCTTCTGCCCACACTCCTTGTTGCCTTTCTTTCTCTTGTTTTGTTTTTACAGTATGTTGGTTTAAAGCATGTACCAAGAATGCTGTTGGGCCCCACTTGCAGCCACCAGTTAAAATTAAGCATCCTTAGCTTGCAGCCCACAAAGGAAATGCCAGAGTGGCTAGTCTGGCCCTTTCTGCATTTTATCTCCTGCTTGAAGAGCAGATACACCCTTTTCTTTCCTACTGCAAGACACGAGGACCCCAGCCTTCTCCCTCACCTATCGCGTAGCTCAGAAACATTACAAATGCCCAGAAATAAGGGCCACAGGATCAACCTCATCTCAGAGTCCCTGCACCCTTTTTACCCAAAACAGTATCCCAAGTTAACTGAGCTTACTCAGCACAACTGACTCTGGCGTTAATCCGAGTTCATTTTAATATATCTTCTCCTATCCTTGTTACTTCTGCTGGGGTAATTACATTACTATTTCCATCTGAGTGAATGCTGCTTCAGAGCATTACCAGGTACCAGTCTCTAGTCTGTAATTGTGAGAGGTTTCCACTACTAAAGAATGCTTGCCAATTACATTGTGTACAGATTTGTCTGTTTCTCATTCATGCCTCTCTACACATAGCCTCTCCCGGACTATGCAAGAATATGGAGCCTCCACAGGCAGGACTTGTCGCTTGAACCATAGGCCTTCGTATTCACATTGACGGTATTTGTAAAATGCACAAGTAGTTGAAACGCAGCGGAGTGCTGTACAGGGTCAAACGCAGAGATCCAACCAGAAAGTGAATCTGGTTGGGAGATCATGGTCCTGCGATGAGAGGTGGACTCTGTACTGTGTTGTGATGTAGTGTTCTTTAAAGACATGCATCTGCAGCTACTTCCTAACTTTGAGCATTCTTTGGGGGTCCGGATGGTTACAGATCCTGAGCGTGTGGATGGGAAGGCCTGTTTCCTCGTTGTTTTATTGGTTCTTGCACGTCTTTGTCCCCCTAAATGAAGGTGTCTGAAAATGTCCCTGACTGGCCCATTGATAATTTAGCATTGTTTTTTTAGATGTGAGCTGCATTACTGGGCCCAATACTGCAGACGAGGCCTCACCAGTGATGTATACAGAACTTACAACTGTCTACTGAGTTTGCACCCTGACATGCAATCCAAAAGTATTCATACTGGCCCATGTTGTTGAGAAGTGAATTACGCAGATTGCATTCTTTGAGAGCCACCAGCCCTCTGTCATCCTGGAACCAGATTCATGCTTAGAGATGTTACGCCCCTACCTGCCAATTGACTGCTTGTCAAATGTAGGGCCTTCAGACAGTTCTGGATTTTTGGGCCACTGTACTTTGCATGCCTGGATTTCAAAGTCCATGCCTATTGAAGAAAACATAAAAATATAAGTACCAGAAGGCTAAGGGCTGCTGGCTAAAGTGCCAGGACTTGCTGGTGACCTCATCTATGATTCTTGTCCACTGGAGCTTTAAAATTAAAGTTATTCTGCTGACAATCTAATGTGTACAGGTCTTCAAAAACATACTTTTTCTTGAAAGCCCACTTGAGTGAGCCGAATTTGAGAAGACCCATAGCTGTCACAGACAAACACAATGAGACAGCACAGAGGGCATGTGGTGCTAAAGCACTTGGCACGTGTTTTATTGAGTGTTTCAAGATGATGCCCAGGCAGGCCAGGGATTTCTAAAGGTGGATGAGGCACCAACTGGTGCAGTGTGGTCATATGGGCTACTCACATTTCAAATGATGGTTCAATACAGTGAGTAAATCACTTCCACTTTTGTGAATCACAAACACAAGCACAAAAGGCCTAAGTGGTAAAATTAAGTTTGAAATTGGGAACATTGTCAGGCCATTAATGGTATAGACTTGAAAATGGGACAACTTGGTTTACACTTGGTGCGTCTGCAAAAAGGGCCCTCATATTTCTGTCCGGGTTCAGAGTGGTACGGCCTGAATAAGCCCGGCTTACCTTCAATGTTACCTGAGGACTCCATCATAGCATCAGAGATATAGTGGTCAAGTCATGGGCTTTCCCTTTTCCTGTTATTGCTCTCAGGGGGTATTAGTCTACTTGGTTAAGCTGATGTGACGCGAGACTACATATCCCAGAATGCATTATTGGGTTTAAGGAAAGTCAGGGAATGCAAAATTGTGTATTTTCTGATACGGTGTCATCTGGTACCTTTACTAGGCTTCATTAGTGAAGTGGGAAGGCACAGGGAAAGGTGCCCTATGCAGCCCGCGATTCCTCAATTCAAGCCCCAGCTCCCACCTGAGCCAACTGTGAGTGGGACTGAGGCACTTAACCCATCAGCGGCAGATAGAGCAGTGCTGAGATGTGGAAGGATCAGACAGCAATCAGCAGTGCAGACTGCAGGCAACTGTGGCGGTGAGGTGTCAAATAATTCCAGGAGGGGTGCAGCATAACGAAGGATGGGTAGCCTCTGTGACTGGAGACCGGTCAAGTGGAGTTCCATTATAGGTAGCGCTAATGGCCCAGCCAATCACAGAAGGGGGTGGTGAAATTCCCCCTACCCTTGTCCCCCACACTTGAAAATCTGGGGGGATATATCCCCCACACTTCCTACGCCCATGTACACGAGGCATTCCTAAGGCAGAGCAAGGCAACAGAGCGATTTGCGCTGCTTTAGTTTACTCCAGATTTATGGAGCCACTCAGTACCATGCAAAGTGGCCTTGCGTGGCTTCATAAATCACCTTTAGGACTTGCATCGCTCATGCATCACCTTGCATGGTGTAAAAGTGACACAACTCCGCTCTTAATTAGGCCCCATGGTTTTGTACTATCCTTATGAGATAGAGTGGTATTCTTTCTAGTGATAATTTCCATTGAGTAGCTTCAATCTAGTGGTATCTCCATGTGGCTATATTCTATGTAGTAACATTAAAGTGTTCTTAAAGAGTGTCTAATAAATTGAAATAGGAGGTGCTATAGGGCCACCTAGGTGTAAAAATGAAAGGACGTAGGGCAGGATTTACTAAGATTTTGCCTCAGGGTTGTGTCACTTTTTTGGTGCAGCCCTGATGTATAATCTATTATAGGAATTACAAAGCCACACAGATCCCAATAGTAATGCAGGGCAGTGCATACTACTGCCTTGTGTTACCTTGCCTCAGGTAGACATTACATAAAAACGTGGGTTTGCCTGAAAATGGTGTTCTTACCTGAGGCTGGCATATAATGATGCAATATCTTTATTTCCCCTAATTTGTTTAGGTCGGACCTAGGCAGCGCTTATGCTGTCTCGTCGAGGCATGCTGTATTCTGAATATGGGCATTAAGCAACACCCATCTTTTTAATTGGCTCCATTAAGTCTCCTTTGTAAATGGCTGCTTTTCATTGGTTATTATGGTCACTAGTCCCTCCTTTTTTTCTTTTGTAACATCCCACGAAGACTGCACCTCTTACATGTGGTTTTACCTGTCATGTTATCTATTACCGTCTGAGCACTCTTTGTTTTTTTTTAGCCTTTTTCAGGCTCAGGAACTCAATTACGCCCATGCTTGTTTCCTCTCCCCGTTATTCTCCTCGTACATGCCACAATTTCACTTAAACAATGGTGGCTGTACATCTTTTTTTATGCTGGCTCTCTGTATTCACTTGTCACAGTTATGGGTTGTGGGGGGCACCTATGCAGCCCTCCTACATATCACTGCACCATATGGCAGCACCACCTGGTGCTTGCCACATAGTGCAGGGATTTTCTGAAAGTCTTTTTTTTGTACTGCAATACACTTTGTGACCACCTTGAAGGCGGTTGCATTTTAATATCATTGACGGGGCAGCCCACATCCTGTCGGGTGGTCCCACCTCCGATAAGATAGCGGTCATAATCAGGCCATAAGTGTTTATTAGAGGCACCGCTTTCACTTTAAGCTTGCCTTTATTTTTTCATAGTCGGCTTCCCTTGCAGAGCTGGGCATTGCCCTTTAACTCGCATTTACTTCTGCACGGCGCTGTTCAACTCCTCCCTTGTTAAATGCTTCCCATTCCAAGCAGCTGCTCTTTGGGCCCTCTCCTGGGCAGCAGCTGCTTCCTCCTCCCTACACCCCTCCCCCATACTTCATTGGCGCTTCAGAACACTGTGACGAGAAAGCTAGTAATTTATTATTTTACAATTTTCAAATGCAACGTCTTTATTTATTAAGGCACAACATACCACACTTTTTCATTAACAATGGCGGCGGCGCCTTTCTTTACTACTGAGTGGCTCACACAACTTTCATTTTTCAAAATCCAATTATTTTCTTAAAGTAGCACGGCACGCCACACTTAGGGCCTCATTAGGATGACGGGCGGACTTTGCCTGCCCGTCATCCCATCGTAAATCTGGACTGCCCGCCATAAGGGCGGGGGTCCCGGGGGTGCTATTAGGATGTGCCCGCCACAGTGGCGGGCACATCCTGTATTTTCAGCATTGTGGCGGGCGGTGCTCTCTGCACTATATTATTCCTTTTCCGCCCCGGCTGCAAGGCGACCGGGGCGGAAAAGCGGCGGACGGAAAGACCTAATATGGCGGGGGGAAATCTGGTTATGATATCGGGCGGATTGCCTCCGCCAGCCTGGCGGAGGCAATCCGCCAGATATCATAATGGACGCCTAAATCTTCTACAATGGTGGTTGCGCGGCTCCCCCAACTCTATTTCAACATCATTTTATGGTTTTTTTTAGCACCGCAATGCACCGCTCCTAATCAGCAACAATGGCAGCCACGCCTTTCTTTTTTTCTGGCCTGCTCACCCAACTTCCTTTGTTCCCTCCACCCCTACAAACAAAAAAAATAAGTAAAAACTATTGACATTTACAATGTGAATAGGTCTAACTGTGAGAAATGCGAGATCGATTGCATTGCAAATGCTTGTTTTTTCTTTGCGTTACCTTGCATCAGGTAGACGTGTTGAAAGTTAGGCTGAAACCGTCAACATTATCGGCGCCCTCTTGCTCTTCTAACGCACATAAACAGCCGCCATTTTGAACACCATGGCTTCCCTGCCCTTTGCTGATAGCCAGCGCGTCTCTCTCCCTCTCCTAGCCTCGCAAGCACCCCCACCCCCTCGCCCTCACATGCCTCGGGTCATAAACCCCTCTTCAGCGCAGCTCTGCCTCGGAATCCCATCCTGTTCCCAGCACGACACCTCCCTTCATTCCTTTCATGGTCCCAGGTCCTTTGATACAAACCCCCTTTTCCCCTGTGTTCCGTTTGTCTCCCTCGTTCCCAGGCCACCACCTGACTCTGCGGATACCGTTTATTGCCCCCAGTACAGTAGGAAGCTTCCTCCCATTAAAGGACCCTCGGGTCAATCAAAGCCCCCGCCCTACGAGATCCGATCGAACCCCACACATTCCGTGAATCGGCGGAATATCCAGCTGCGCGATGATCATCACCTGTTGTGACCGGGGTGGGAACTTCAACTGTAACTATGTGTGGGAACGGGCCTGAAGGGGAGGTTCCGAGGATGTCTTTCCGTACATCAAAGTATTAACGAGAATGTGTTTCATGCAATAAAGTGATTAACTTGTGTATAAGAGGCCAGGCCTCAGAAATGTAGTTAGAGTACCTCAGAACGATACCTGCTGTCTGTTTTGCTGTGTTCTCCTCCGGAGAGAATAAAAACCTTGTTTCCTGCCTTCCAGTCTCCAGCGCCTGCCTCTTAAATAGTTTAACTTCTTTGTGGGTTCAAGAGGCGACACCGCCGGGCAATACTTAAGGATCTTATATTCTGGTTGGTAGTGCTCCCCGTTTACAATTGGCGCCCAACGTGGCGCCCATCAGCGACCCGTGGATCCAGTGGGAGAGGTCCTGACGACAGAGTGAACGACTGCAACGATCGGGAACGCGTCTGTCCGATAGACCCTCGTCTGACAGCCGATCATCCGAACTTCACTGGTTCCGAACAGACCTCTCTCGAGTGATCTACGGTCCTGACTGGGAACCATCAGGAGTGCCGTGAGGATAACGGAGAAGAGAGGACGATCGGGCGCTGGATTCGGAAGACAAGAAACTGTCCATGCGGTCCGGGTAAGGTCGTGTAATCACGACAAGTTGCGAAATGATTGCTTGATTGCTTGATTGTTTAAAAAAAAAAAATACTAGTATTGCTCTTTTTATTTATTTGGAGATTCACTGTCTGCAAACGGAGAAACAACGGGCTCTCTCTTTGCAAGCAGTGGAGGATAGGTAGGGCAGCATCCGTGCTTGTTTTTTCTCCCCCACTCAATAATTACTTGAAACTGAACTGTTGTTCGCAAAACTATTGTTTTCTGGAGATTCTCTGTCTGCAAACAGGGAAGAGACCACCCTTTTTGCAGATAGTGAAAAGGGTAGGTAACGCAGATCTTTGCGGACCTACTCATTCTCCCCATTGAATATTTATTGGTCTTTTTGTTATTTTGATCCATGAGGTATTCACTGCCTGCAAACAACGTAGAATAGAAATATTCTGTCCAGTCTTTGCACCTAGTGATAAGATAGGCAGTGCTGACTTTTTAGTCCCTCGTTACGAGCCGTCATGTCTGTCTTCTCCCCACTGATTAGTAGCCTGTTTAGCCCGGACCGCTTATTAGAGATGGACCATCCAGCCCCGCTGGAAGGCACCCCTAATAAGGACATGTTCATGAAGCATGGATTGACCGCTATAGCCTATAGTAAACTATGGCATAAATATACGAAAAAGGGTCAAGAAAGTCAGTGGCCCCTGATAGGATCCTTCGATGATGATAAAATAAAAACGCTAGAAACTGCCCTGGGTAAAAACAAGACAACACCCACTATGCTTGACAGTTTCGGCATGTGGCGAAAAGAAACTGAACAACGTAAAAAGAAAACTGAGAGTAGGTTGGAAAAAGAGCTGCGAAAAGCAGCCCACCTAGCTGCCCAGAAACTAGAAAAAGAGATAAAGGAAAGAGAGAAAGCTAAACAGAAACTAGAAATGGAAACACCAAGCCAGTGTCCGGTTAGAACTCCCTCCATGCTCTACCCTGATTTACCCTCGAAACAACGAGCCAACGAGGATCTGCTGTTAGGTCCTCCTATCATCTACATGCCCCCTCCATATGCCCCTTCCCAACCCTTGGCGCAGCACGCGCCACCCCCAAGTACAAACGAAGGTACCGCCACAGCTTCGGCCCCAATGGCCTCTGTGCCAGCCGAACCCCTTGTATTAAAAACCGCATCAACAACAACGTTAGACGACCATGAGACTCGAGGGGCTGGCCCTACAAGAACAAGCAGACTAAGCAAAGATGAGCGAGCGGGGATCGACAAAATAGCAAGGACACTGGTAGAAAGGAAGGATGATGAAGAGTACATCACAGATATGTTCAGCTCGTATACAGGGAGTCACAGACGACATTTTACCGTACGACTGTGTTATCATGTCTTGAATGCATACGAGGACCGATATCGAGACAACGGTCCCGGGAGCCTAACGACTCTGTACCGGAAGGTCGATATCGGGGATGAGGGCGAATGTGATGTGTCGGACCTCCTTACGCGTACGCTTGAGGTTTTCCGCCACCTCACTGAACGAGAGCTGGGAGCTAAATCCGCGACCTCCGTAGTGACCAAACCACCAACCGAGCAATCTAACACCATGATGCCGATACGAGAGGCTGCCCCTTACTGGGTTCCTCCCCGAGGTACAGGGACTCACGATGATGCAAACAACCAAGATGCGAAGGGAAGGGTAGTGTACAACTGGGTCTACCAGCCATGGGACCGGCAAGAGATACTGACATTCCGGAAATCTCTACCCGACCTACGTAAAAACCCCACTGCCTTCTATACTGAATTGGGTACAGCCCTGGGCTCAACGATTATGACCCTGGCTGACATCGACTTGTTCTTCGGGTTATGTATACCAGCTGATGTGTGGAAGCAAATCCGGAAAGTCGACCACCTTGAGCTGTTTGGACAAACCTGGTCACAACTCAATGACCTGGATAAACAACGGGGACCAGGACAAAAGCCTTTGAAATCCATTCTAGACCTTCCAGATAAAATCGTAGAGAAATTAAAAACCCTGATCCCAGAAAAGAAAGTGGACTGGTCGATAGTAACAGCCTGTCGCCAGAAACCCCAGGAGGATGTATCAGAATACTTCTCCCGGTTTGAAACGGTGTTCTCCGATTACAGCGGCCAGGACATTACCACTGCAACCGGACACCATCTGTTTGTCCAGAATTATGTTAAGGGCCTGTCATCGGAGATCTCCCAGAAACTACAGGCCAGCGAGAGTAGTTGGGCAGCCTCCAAACCTACAGCGATTCTCCAAATGGCCCAATATTATGAACATCAGAAAAATGAAAACGATAGGGCAACAGAGAAAAAGAAGAAGGACTTGAAAGAGAGGGTGATGATTGCCAAACTACAAGGGGTGACTATAGGACGAGACCAATGCCGGGGAAACTACCAGACGAACGTCCCCAAGACTACATTTCCCCAAGACCGCACTCTGACTTCCTACAGTGGACGCACAGACCTTAGAGAGAACCAGTGCGCTTTCTGCAAAGGGACTGGCCATTGGAAATCCCAGTGCCCAGTTCTTCTGGAAATGATCAGAAACAAAGACCCCAGGGACGTAGCAAACGGACCGAGACCTAAGGGACAACAGCGAGGGCCCCCAAATGACGCGACTAACGACAGATCAGGCAGACCAAATACGTTCGATCGACCCAGGCAGAACCAATATCAACAATCCGACTATGAAGACACCCACAACTTCGCATAGGACAGCCAAGGGCAAGGGAGGGATCCAGTCGAGCTCTATGTTGACCAGCAGGGCCCTTACGTCACTGCTAAGGTCCTGGGTACCAAGTCACCATTTCTGGTAGACACTGGCGCAACACGTAGTGCGTTATCTAAACGACTGATTCCAAGGGCACCCTTGTCTGGCTCACTCATAACATCGACAGGTTTCGATGGAACGCCCTCCACCAACCCTTTGTCTGCCCCGATTCTCTTTGACGTAGAAAACAACACCACCAACACCACGTTCTTGCTCTCCTCCAATAGCCCTGACGCCATTATGGGACTTGACTTACTGAAACACTTCCGAGCGACGATCAGGTGTTCTCAAGATGGAGTTCGAGTGTTTCTTTACGACAACCCCGTTCTGCTTAGACACTGCTCTCCCCGACACATGTTTTCCATCACCGACGTTGACGCATCCCTGCTTGACACTCTGCCTCCGTATCTGTGGGCCAAAGCGGATTCGGACGTAGGGCGTATGTTAATTGACCCAGTACACATTACTGTCCGACCAGACGTAACACTCCCAAAACTCCCCCAATATCGGATATCGCCAGAGGGCGAGAAGGCATTGGTAATGATTATCCAGTCACTGATAGACGCAGGAGTGGTAGAGGAAGTGGTTAGCAACATTTGCAACAGCCCTATCTTGCCCATTATCAAGAAGCAGGGAGAGGGAGATGAGAAAGCATACCGCTTTATCATCGACCTCCGAGAGATCAACAAAGTGGTGGTACCCCAGTACCCTGTGGTCTCAGACATCACCACCATCCTGACCTTGATTCCATCCACTGCCACCACCTTCACCGTCATCGACCTCAAGAACGCATTCTTCTCCATCCCCATCCACCCAGACAGCCGATATCTCTTCGGCTTTACCCTAAAAGCCCGCTCATATAGGTTTTGCCGAGCGCCTCAAGGCTACACGGAAAGCCCTAGCATCTACAGCCAGGCCCTCAAAAGACAACTAGACCAAGTCCAGTTACCCGACGGAGTGGTGTTGGTACAATATGTCGATGACATCCTTTTGGCAGCCGACACCACCCCTCTAGCGGTTACCGCCACCATTCAACTCTTGCACTTCCTTGCGGAAAATGGCCACAAGGTCTCCAAGAAGAAGTTGCAATTCTGTCTACCCCAGGTCACTTACCTAGGCCACCTTTTGTCCAAAGACGGAAGAAAACTCACTCCTGATCGTATCCAAACCATTCTAGATACCCCTGTCCCTAAGACCCAGAAGCAGGTTCGCTCCCTATTAGGCCTCACCTCCTTCTGCCGACAATGGTTACCAAACTTCAGCCTCGTTGTAAAACCACTGCTTTCTCTGCTAAACAAAGACGTCCCTTTCCCACTCCCGTGGACCCCTGAGTGTCAAACTTCCTTCACGGAACTGCGAGATGCCCTTTGCTCAGCCCCTGTCCTAGGTACCCCTGATTACAAAAAGCCCTTCTCCCTTTACACTCACGAAAGGGAGGGGTGCGCTTTATCTGTCCTGACCCAGGCCATCGGCCCTAAGCAACGACCGTGCGCTTACTTCTCTGCCACTCTTGACCCTGTCGCCAGAGCCTTGCCTGCCTGCCTTCGAGCTGTAGCTGCTGCTGCAATCTCTATCCGACAGAGTGAGGGGATTGTACTCTCGAATTCCCTCACGGTACTGGTACCCCATGCAGTCGACACCCTCCTGAACCAAACCAAGACGCAACATCTGACGAGTGCATGACTGACTGGATACGAACTGACCTTGCTTGCCCCCCATATCACCCTGAAAAGATGCACCACACTGAATCCGGCAACTCTGTTACCCTTGCCAGAGAACGATCCCAATGTGCACCCCGTGCATGACTGCGTGACTCTTACGGACGAACAGACCAGGAGTAGGGTCGATCTCAGAGACACGGCTTTCCCTGACCCCGACGGGGAGCTGTGGGTGGACGGTTCTTGCATCAAACTCTCCGATGGTACCACTTCCGCTGCCTATGCAGTCACCACGGCTCGAACCGTAGTAGAAACAGCCCGCATCACCCAGCGATCTGCCCAGGCAGCGGAACTGATTGCTTTGACACGAGCCTGCATCCTGGCAACAGGAACCACAACGAACATTTACACCGACAGCCAGTATGCCTTCGGGGTGGTTCACCATTTTGGGCTCCTTTGGAGGGAAAGGGGATTCTTGACCTCACACGGCACACCCATTTTGCACGGGGATCTAGTCTCCGCCTTAATCGAAGCTGTCCTCCTCCCCAACAAGCTTGCCGTCATCAAATGCCAGGCACACAAGAAGGTGACAGACATTATTGGACAGGGAAATGCACTAGCCGACATCACCGCCCGAACGACAGCTGAAAATAGGACAACAACACATATGTACGTGACCAGATCACAAGCGGAAAAATGGACTGACGTTGGAGACACTATCAGGGACATTCAAACGGCTAGTACACTACACGAGTTGACTGAATGGACACGGGTGGGATTGAAAGACGATGAAGGCTGCTGGCGGACAAAAGACACGAATAAATGGTTGCTACCTGATTCATACTTGATTCCCATATTGACCATGGCACACTCCCCTGCCCACATAGGATCAGCCCCCATGATCGAACTTGTCTCCAGGGTTTGGCACAATGATAAGATCCCAGATTCCGCCAAACGCCTGGTCCAACAATGCTTAATATGCCTGCAACACAACCCCGGGAAAGGAACTGTAGTACCCCGGGGGGGATTTGGGGTCCCAAACCACCCATTTGAAGTCCTGCAGATGGACTACATCCAGCTAGACAGATGCCAAGGCCTGAAATATGTACTTGTTGTGGTGTGCGCATTTAGCAAGTGGGTGGAAGCATACCCAACCCGTGACAACACCGCTATGGCCACTGCAAAGGTTCTGTTAAAGGAGTTTTTCCCCCGTTATGGCCTCTGTCGTGTTTTATGGAGTGATAATGGCCCCCACTTCATAGCCCAAGTTATCCAGCTCATCCTAAATGGGTTGGGTATTAAACAGAAATTCCACGCAGTCTTCCACCCCCAATCTGCTGGGCTTGTCGAACGACACAATGCCACACTAAAGCTTAAACTGGCCAAAATAGTGGCTACCACGGGCCTGAAATGGCCAGACGCCCTCCCACTGGCATTGCTATCGATGCGCTCTACCCCCACCCGACATCACTTGACTCCTTATGAAGTCGTCTTCGGTCGACCCATGAGCGTCTGGTCTGCCCCGAAACCAACTTCCATTCATGACGTTCCGGACGTCCTAATGTCTGATTATCTGTATAAATTGACTGAAACTCTGTCTGTCATTCATCAGCAGGTGCAGCAGGCCATCCCCGATGCTTCTAGGGGTCCGGGTCACGCCATCCAGCCGGGGGACTTCGTGCTGATCCGGAATTTTCAGCGATCAAAGAGTTTGGAACCCCGGTGGACGGGCCCCTGGCAAGTGCTGATCACCACTCGGACCGCACTTCGAGTGGAGGGGAAGAAGCACTGGCTGCACGCCCATCACTGCAAAAAGGTCTCCCCAGCCCTGGCCACGACAGACACCGTCAACACCCAAGAAGAGCTCCTGAACCAGGACCGACCATCGTTGAATTGCTATCCTGACACAGAGACACTTGAACTTTCAAAACATCCTGACCCCACTGTACCATCTCGAGAAGGGTATTTCCTGCGTCGAAAGGAGGGAGCTTCGGCTAAGTAGGCCACGGACTAGGTTAAAGGATCTCAGAACGGTGACCCAAACTACCAAGGGTTACCTGGAGAGAAGCTAAACTAAGTCTGTGGTCCTGCCCACTACCGAGCACCTTGAAAACGAAGATGATGGAAGCGCCAGATAAGAAGATGATGGAAGCGCCAAATAAGAAACCGACGGAGACAGCAGGAAATACCCACTACAGAAATCCGAGAACAGACAGACTTCATCGCTCAAAGACAATTGCACTCTTCATCACAATCCTCTTCTGTTTTCTCCTCATGACCACGCTCTGGATTATGGAAGAACATGCACCTGCTCACGAAACATTCCTAACCACTGCTCAACCTACCACCATGAAGGAACATTATCTGATTTCGCTCTCTCCTCAACTAAGAGAGAGGCGAAAGGAGTTTTGGAACAACTCTTTCGTGCAGCTACTTCACCAGCACAATCTTGCCACCAATACCACCAACTGCTGGATCTGTGGGTTGCTACCCCATGCCACTGGACATTCAATACCATTCATCCCTTCACCCTTCTCTGTCCACGGCTCCTGCCTTGCTTGGCTGATCCTCCTGCAAGAGAGCTATAAGGACAATGCCACCTTCAGCAGAACTGCAGCACATTCTTCTCACGGGGTCGGGCGAAACAAGACAAAGACACAAATCTGCCTGCTGACCCCCAGCGACTCGATCCACATGGACATCCCTGAAAAAGAACGAATTGAAATGCAGGTGTTCAACAATCCAACCAGACCCACCTTCTCCTATCTGCGGAAACGAACGGCTGCCACTCTGACTGTGGCCCTATCGGTCATCAACGTCACAGGCCACATGTGTGTAGAAGGACTTGGGACGCAGCTGGTGGGCCGCAGCGCTTGCCGCTTTACCAGAACTTTGGATTCCACGGACCCACCTTCCTTTGTGTCGTCCCCAAACATGTATTTCGTCTGCGGCACAAAAGCCTACACCTGGCTCCCCAAAGGCTGGGGGGGCACCTGCTTCATCTCCTTCGTCCTTCCCCCGACTTATGTGGCACCAGCGAATCACCATAGACAAAAACGAGCCAAAGACATTGAGCAAGCCGACTCAACGGGAGCGCAGTTCCTCGATGCTATGAAAGGACTCGTCCCCCTCTGGGGCCCGATGGCAAACAGCCGTGCCATCCGACATCTGACTCAGGCAGTTGAGACAACCATGAACATCACAGCTGGTATCTTTGCTAACAACACTGCTGAGCTCCAAGCGGTCCGTCTGGTGGCTCTTCAGAACCGCCTTGTTCTAGATGTGGTTCTGGCGGACCGTGGAGGAGCATGCCGCATTATTGGGTCCAGCTGTTGTACATACATACCGGACAACTCACCCTCGGTGTACAAAGCCATCGAACATCTTCACAGACTCTCTTCAGAAGTCCGCCAAGAACAAGAAGAATGGTCACTCGGTGGTTGGTTCTGGGACACCGTTAAGAACTGGGGCTGGAGACTGCTCACCATTATCCTGGTTCCTGTAGTTGTAATATGTGGTTTTTGCTTAGGAATTCAATGTCTGCCCCCTCTGTGTTCTTTATGTGCAAGTTGTATTTTCCCCAAAACTGTGGACTTTGGAGACGAACACATGAGAGCGTTGTATGATGTCGAGGTTAGGAATTTGATGAAAATTGACATTGAGTAAGCAAGTTGGCTAGATATGTTGAAAAGGGAGGACTGCTGAAAGTTAGGCTGAAACCGTCAACATTATCGGCGCCCTCTTGCTCTTCTAACGCACATAAACAGCCGCCATTTTGAAAACCATGGCTTCCCTGCCCTTTGCTGATAGCCAGCGCGTCTCTCTCCCTCTCCTAGCCTCGCAAGCACCCCCACCCCCTCGCCCTCACATGCCTCGGGTCATAAACCCCTCTTCAGCGCAGCTCTGCCTCAGAATCCCATCCTGTTCCCAGCACGACACCTCCCTTCATTCCTTTCATGGTCCCAGGTCCTTTGATACAAACCCCCTTTTCCCCTGTGTTCCGTTTGTCTCCCTCGTTCCCAGGCCACCACCTGACTCTGCGGATACCGTTTATTGCCCCCAGTACAGTAGGAAGCTTCCTCCCATTAAAGGACCCTCGGGTCAATCAAAGCCCCCGCCCTACGAGATCCGATCGAACCCCACACATTCCGTGAATCGGCGGAATATCCAGCTGCGCGATGATCATCACCTGTTGTGACCGGGGTGGGAACTTCAACTGTAACTATGTGTGGGAACGGGCCTGAAGGGGAGGTTCCGAGGATGTCTTTCCGTACATCAAAGTATTAACGAGAATGTGTTTCATGCAATAAAGTGATTAACTTGTGTATAAGAGGCCAGGCCTCAGAAATGTAGTTAGAGCACCTCAGAACGATACCTGCTGTCTGTTTTGCTGTGTTCTCCTCCGGAGAGAATAAAAACCTTGTTTCCTGCCTTCCAGTCTTCAGCGCCTGCCTCTTAAATAGTTTAACTTCTTTGTGGGTTCAAGAGGCGACACCGCCGGGCAATACTTAAGGATCTTATATTCTGGTTGGTAGTGCTCCCCGTTTACAGACGTTACATGAAAATGTGGGTTTGCCACAAAATGGTGTGCATGCCTGAGGCTGGCATAACAAGGAGAAATATCTTTATTTTTTCTCTTTGCATTACCTTGCATCAGGTAGATTTTACATGGGTGAAGCACTGGTTTTCACAGACATCCACTCATGTAGTTTGACACAAACCCATATTTATAAAGACTTGTAAACGTGGGTTTGTGTCAAAATAGTGTGCCTACCTGAGCCGTGACAAGGACAAATATTCATTATTTCCCCTAGTTTAAGGAAGGTTTTTCATGTGTGCTACATTCTACGGAATATTTGCAAGGAGGAAAGAGTCTCAAAGGATAGTTTTGCACAGAAATGTATCCCTTCCTTCACAAAATTGTCCAGACCACAACGCAGGCACCATTGGGGCATGACACAGGGTACCTGCCTTGGCTCAAGGCAGCCACAAGTATGCCAGCACTAGGAGAAGCAGAACTGCACCATGTGTACTTAAATATGGCACAGTTATCTGCAGTACGCATGCAGAGATTCCACCCTGTGTGGAAAATCCACCATGAGTGTGGAGACTCCATGCTTGTAACTTTTACTTCACATGTTAGTCTCTTTGTGAATCAGGCCCATACAATTTTTCGTAAATGTGAATGGAGTGCTCCTGTTTTACAAAACATCAGCCTGACCGCCTCATTTAAGGATGGATGGACCATAGGTTTTCTGGCAAAGGAACTCCCAAGGGCTCTGAGGATGGAAAACTTCCTCCGACAGAATGACAAAGTAGAGGTTGCCAAAGAAAGGGTGGATACTGTGATGGCTTTTTTTTCTTCCCCATCACTACCAAACCTGGCAGTGGGGGACAGGAAAAAAAGAAAAAAATACTCCTACATGCTAGGAAAACTCCCAGGAGTGCTTGGTCCTTAAGTTTTTGTTTTTATGAAAATAATACTCCCGATTTGGGAGTTTGTTTCTAAAAATCTAAATAATTTTAAGCTTGGTGAATGGCTGTCAAAACTGACAGCAGCCATTCACTAAAATGTTCTGTACGTTGAAAGGGAACACTGTGATGGTGGTTTCTTTCAGTGTATAGATATGACTTCTGCGGTCATCTTTAAGTTTGAAGGAAATAAACCCATCAGCATGGCAGAGATACTGTCCTCCACCGCTCTGATGGGCAGAGTACCATCCATCAAATTCTAAATCAGGTGCTCCCTCCCTTTTGTGTGCCATTCTGCCTCCACTATGGCTGCTGATAGGCAGTCATGCACATTTATTGCTATTTTGATTAAGAATCATTGTATGATGCTACTCTGGGCATCTTGTTGTAGTCATAGCATTGACTCACATCTTGGTGATGCAACAGAATGAATGTTATTACGGATCACTTACTGCTTTCACTCCACTTCACTGCATGTACATGGTTTTGACTTGGCAAAGGGGACTCTAACACCTTCGGTGCTCATGACGAGTCCAGCTCGTCATGAGTCACAATGGAGCTGTGCTCATGACAAGTTGGGCTCGTCATAACGGCTGCGCTCTGCCAACGCGCAATGGATTCCTCGCCTGTGCGGGTGAATGAATCAGTGGGCGGAGTCGTGACGAGACCAGCTCGTCATGAGCACAGCTCCACTGTGACTCATGACAAGCTGGTCTAGTCACAAGAACCGCAGTGCCGTGCTCACAACCCCCGCCCCGCATCGTGGGTGAATTACCCCCGCAGCGAAGGGGCTAATACACCATGCCCTTTTCCATCTTATAGTCCCCCATCTAGATGTCCTCTCCTCCCATTCTATCCCTCGTTGACTTCTACCTGTACTTTCTTAACCTTCCTAGGCCCATCCTGACCTGTTTTCCTTCATCTCGACCTACATAGTGGCTTCTTCCGGATTCCTTCAGTTATTTAGCACTGCTGCATACAACACACTATTAATGCACACTCTGATGACTTATGCTACAAACAACGCATCCCTCTGGCAGATTTGATCTCTCTGCATCTGAGCTATCTTCCTTAAGAAGTGACCTCAAGAACTGGACATAGTGCTCCAGATAAGGTGCCATCTACCATTCATGCAGAGGTAATAATATTAATTCTTTTCACCATTAGTACACATTCCCTTCCAATTCCAGCTATCTCACAAGATGGCTCCCGTTTATGCTCTACCCCCCTGCTCGGTCAAAGCAGTCATCTGATTTGGAAATGCTAAGGGCCTGATCTCGATTGAGCCACTAAAATCCGATGCGGAATGACATCAAATTACGTGGAAAAGGGGGAATAAAGGGCTAGATGTATCAAAGGGTTTTACCCATTCTGTGTCTATGGGAAAAGGTGTTCATACATATGCCTCAAAATGTAGTGACATATATTATTACCAGATCCAACATTGGCAAATAGCGCATTTTGTGGTGCAACATTTTTACAACTGCAAATCAAGGAAGCAAACAAATGCCATACTTAATCCCGTTTACGCCCCAATGGGCTTTGCAGCTCAAATCCTTCTCCCGTTTGTTAATTTGCAGAAATGTATTTTTATCCTGTTGCATTTCTATGCCCAAAAGCATCAGGTTGCCATGGTAAATATTTCAAAATTCTAACACCACCTTACCAGAATTCCTAAACATCTTTTGATTTTCTCACTTACCTCGGACAATTACACCAACTGCTCCTATTGGAATTTCCTTTTATGCATTAATAAAAACAAATTCGAGGTAATTTCTTCTTAAAATTTTGCACATTGTGACCATGAACAAACTGTAAAAAATCGGAACAATAAATGTGGTATTTAGAAAAAACACTTTATTGTAACAGTGGAAAAATGACAAGGAATTTTAGGAATTCAGTAATGTATCAATTTATGAACATCTTTTTTTAAATCTAACATGTATAAAGTGAACCTCGCTGGACTTTTAACAGCTAAACATTAAAGCATACCATACTACATAGCCATAAAAAAGCCACTAGGGCATGGACCTTTCACTATAAACATTGTTTATACACCATATTTCATGCCCAATAAAATTAACACAGAACTTGGATTTTGGCCAATCAGAACACTGTTTAGGAGGGCTTAAACTCTTGTAAAGTTTTCATAACCCCCCCTTGTTCCAGTCATCAGACCTTTATCGATCCACTTCCTATTATTACACTTCAAATGTAAAAGAGGGTTCTCCGAGTGGCACACATTCCCACTAGAATTTAAACCGCAAATATGATTGAAAAAATGTACACAAGAAAATGGAAAAGACAGTCTGAATGTAATGTAAAATTGTAACATAATTTACATTTGCAAAAATCTGTTAGGACCTGATTACAAGTGAAGGTGCTATTTATTGCAGCTCATAAAGAACTATATCCAGGTTAGGTTATTTATCACGTGTGATAAATAGCGCTTATTACGAGTTTTTGGGAAATAATGTGGAGTTTGGTGTTTAACACACCAAAATCTGCTTGTTACGGGATATACCATTACATATTGCCCCTGTTAAGTTTCAGCAGGTTCAACCTGCCGCAAATTAATGAAGGTTGATATACACATTGCATCTGATAATTATTGGATACGTTAAATACCTCCATCTTGTAATTCCAACCTGTGCGCCAACAGGGGCTTACACACGGGTCGGAATACACCGATTTACTCATAATTAGGCCCTTACTCAAATTTTTACAGTCCCCTGTTGTGACCTGTGGTTGCAATAAATATACCCTCCTACTTATGATTCTGTACCCATCATCATGAGTTACTTGGTAAAAGCAGGTTTAATAAACCCCAGTGGAGAATACTGGTATGCATGGGTCGGGGTCCCTTCTATGTCGATTCTGAGTTTTCTCTATGCAATGGAATAACGTGCACTAATGGTATTTGCAACCGTTATTACCCTACTGTATGCACATTTGCACACTGCTTTGGCTACACAATTTCCTCCACACATTACTGGTAGGACTTTACTAGTCCAAAAATCCAGTTATAAGAGCTGTGAACCTGTGGTTTGAAATGTGAAGCAAAAACCTTTGCTCACAAGTTGTTGCTGTACTCTGAATCAGACTGTATGGATCTAGTTCAAGTATTTCTAATTCGAAAAACAATCCAATTCCCGGCAAAAATCTGTCTACAATTTGCCCATATTTGTCTTTTATTATTTTTACCTTTTTTTTCCTAATGAAAAACCTAGAACATCTGTTACTCAGAAAATTATGTTTCTTTAAGCATTTCTCTACCCATCATCAATTCTTCTGGCCTCCTCCCTCTCCCTTCAATACTAATTGCCCTGAGTCTCAACTTCTGTTGTTTTTGGGTTATTCTTGCAGGACTTTTTTGAAATATCCACTTATTGCTCGGAAGTAGATTTGCAGGATTACATGGCCTCTTAATCCTTGGTCTCTGTGCTCATAAGAACAGATATGGAGGCCCTTCATTTTAATTGTAGTGTTGGTTTTCTAAGAAACTGACACTTTCCTACTTTTTACTAGACCAAAATTAGGTTGACTTCCCCCCATAATACTGAGGATTAAATATATCTGGGTCTGTCTATCTAGTAATACATTTTACAATTGGACTACTAAAGCAATTAAAGAAATTTGAACATGTCACCGACATGCACTGCCATTACACTGGCTACCTTTTCAACAATGTAACAACTTTAAAGTATTATCTTTCATCCACCAACAGTTTTTGCCTCTGGTCCCTTATTTCTCCTAAAATTTTTCACCACTTGAGCTCTTTTTAGAATGTTACGCTCAGCACTGCGACCACACAACTACCACTTTTTATTTTTTATTTTAGCAAAATATCCAATTCAGAGTATTATGTATTGCCCTCCACAATTTTTGCTTTTGCACCCTTGTTTCTCAAACTAATTCTCACCAGTGAATCTCCATTTGAAACACTACATTCATTGTCGCAATCACGGTTATCAGTGGCTCGCTACAAAAAGTTACGCTGTGGTGGACGCTCCCTGAGATTGTTAGGACCTAGCCTGTAGAATTCCTTCTCAATAAAAGTTTTGAAGAGTGACAGATTGCAAGGTCTTTCAAAAAGCCTTAAAAGATCCTCTATTGTGGGTATTGATGCTGGCTGGCTCTATTGACTCTGGATTGACTCCGCTATCCTTCTCACTCCAAGTAACTGACTAATATCCACCACTGAAATTACTTCATATTTCAGCATATTAATTCACCACTAACCCTTTATAGGCTTCCTGGATAGCGTGCGTCAACAAGCACTATATAATTACAAACCTTTGTCCTCCTCTATCCTTCTGCTATCATTCCAAATCCAAATAACTGACTAACCTATCCACCACTTAAAATGTACTTGCATGTTTCGCTATACTAATTCAACACTAATCCTCTATGGGTCCCGGAGTAGTGTGCTACTCGCCGAAAAAGCGTTTCGACGCCTCGTCAGGTTTAGCAAGCGCTATATAAATGCAATCACAATACAATACAATTACCTCAAAAAATTAATAATTCTGTTTGTGACCAGGAGGTAAAAGGATCTCTGTCCTTTGCCAAAAAATTGGCTCATCAAATCACCTGGTCTTCGCCAGAAGTGAGAAGCTATGCAGGTAAATTAAGTGCAGATAGCTCAACATGGGTTGTGGTGCATCAATACCTCCTCTGAAATCTGCTCTCTTGTTTCTATATGCTCTCCCCTGAATGCAACTTCTATTATTTCCACTGATTTACCCACAACTCTGCAGTCTCATCCTCTCCCTTCCATGCACTTTTCATCAATCTCTACCCCCCTGCACCTTCTCCTCTTTCCCATCACCTCCATCGTTCCTTCCCCCGCCGCCATTTTCCTTTCTCTTCCCATCGCCTCTTCTCTGCCCATGCACCCCAGGCAAAGAAAATGTAACAGCTCTATCAATAAGTGGATACAAAGTTAGTAAACAGAGTACAGGCACAGGCCATAACACTGTGCTTCACTCCTGACGCAAGGCCACGTGTTTGCAATACCAGCCAAAAGTACTAGTTAAAGTTGGACACATTATTAACACAGCAATGCAGGCAGGCTGATCCCACAAGGTTGTCAAATAGACCAGCAAAACCCAAGTAAGCACAAAGCAAGATATTAAAAGGAGAGGCTGCTGGAAAGAAGATTGTATTGAGAAACCACCAAGGTGGCTACAGTCCACGATTCTTAATGGCAATTTAAACTTTTGTTTTAATAAGGACAATTTAATTTAAGGAGTACAGTGCTCCTTTAAGGTCACAAAAGAGCTGTACTCATAAGAATTCAGGTTTTCTGTGGGGAGGCTGCAATGGGCACAGTTATTTATTCTGAATTATCTTTGGAAATAATTAATCTAGTTTTAAGTACACGTGTAAGTAAAAGCTACTTGTACTAGCAATCAGAATAGCCCCTCCTCTCTGCCATAAATATTTAATTTTTTTGTGTGTCTTAGTGACCATTTATGAAATCTATTGTGGCTGTCATCTGAAGTTTTTTACAAGGTACAGGTGGCTGTTTGCATTATCTTTATTGTATTCTAATGTGTTTAAATACCATAAATGGTGGCTACTCTTTCAAATTGGTAATTATGATATAAGACCGGATACCGACACATAATTCCACACAATGAACATGACATATGCCCCTGGACCAATGAGGAAAAGAAAATCAGAGTCTGTAACTTTAGATGATTGACAACTATAGATATCAATACAAAAATCTTCCCACTGAGGTCTCTTACAATTACGGAAGTATAGATGGAATAAACAATCAAAAATCATACAGAACCGCTTGGGATATCCCCAGTGAACAATGTGTTGGATTCAATATCTCTGAGCCCCAATAATGTACTTAGTACATAATAATTTGACACTCCATATTGGCTTAAGACGCATATACTTGCATATAAGAAACACCGCCATTCAGCACTACATATTTGTAACAATACGATTTCTCTCCAAATGTCTCGCGATTGCTGAATGTCTACCCATTTAGCAGTGTGCTCACACTGGTTATGAGAATGCTGCATTGTATAATTTTAAACTTCATTCTTTTCTTTCATTTTCAACAGATCAATGTTATTCTTTTTCTTTCTTTTATACACTGCACACACAATTAAAGTACACACAAGAGCTATACAACAGAAAACAATTGTTGTAACAAGTAATCCGCTTTGGAGCCGGGTCAAACCCCATAGACCTGTTTCTTCTTCATCGACCGGCAATGGAATAGTTGGTCGTGGCCTGTGTTCCCTGTCAGCTTCTTCAGTGACTGTTTTAAAACCATCAGGCAGTGTGGTTTCATCACTTTCATCATGTGTGTACCCTTGGTGGGTCATAGTTAGGTGCTCTTTTGTTGTAGTGACCTTGGCTAATAATTGATCCATGCTCAACTCCAGGACTGATAAGCCCTTCAAGAACAGAGGCTTGGAACATAGAAGTTCACTGTTGTTTCCCAATTTATGTCGATTTGTAAGTAGCCAGTCCTTAAGATCAATGATGTCCTTATCACATTTCCAGGGATTGTCAAACAATTTCGCTTCCTGCAGGTGTCCCAGAGACTCAAGGAAATCCACTTGAAGAGTCTCAAAGGAGTTGTTTTGCAGCTGCACATTCATCACGTTGTTAAACTTTCCAAAAAGGCTTCCGGGCAGAGATTGGAGCTGGTTATTCTGAAGTGAGATATTCTGCAGCTTGGGAAAGCCACTGAAAACATCCTCCTCCAACATGGAGAGCGCGTTGGTGTGAAGGGAAAGTTCCAAAAGTTCTCCAAGGCCGCTGAATGACCTGGCCGATATAGAACGGATCTTGTTCCTGCTGAGAATCAGCAACTGCAACTCAGTTAAGTTGCTGAACACCAAATCTGGAATGGTCTCAAGTTGGTTATCATACAGCCATAGCTCCTTAAGTTTTGGCATTGGTCCAAAAACACCAGTAGTGAGCCCCCCTAAGGCATTGCCAAACAGTGTTAGCTTTGTGATCTCAGGCAAATTTAGAAAGATTCCTTGAGGCAAATGTTCAATTAAATTATTTGACAAGTATAGTTTCTGTAAATTTCGATTGTTTGAAAAGAGATCCGCTGATAACTGTACAATCTGGTTTTGATGCAGCCCAAGCTCGGTGAGATCAGGAAGGCCATGGAAGAAACCTTCTGGGAAATCAGTAAATTTATTTTCATAGAGCCTTAAGATCTGTAGGCGAGTCACTTTTTCTAGAAACTTGGGGCTGAGGTGGGTGAGGCTGTTTTTCCCCAGGTTTAGTTTAGTGAGCGCTTTCATTTGGTCAAACGCACCATCGGGCACAAAGCGTAGGTTGTTCCCCTGAAGCTGCAGGTCTCTTAAACTACTGAGTGGCATCAGGAGAGATGGATCTATCTGGTGGAGCTGATTGTTGGAAAGTATGAGTGTTTCCAGCCTTCTCAGACTTTGAAATAGGTCAGCAGGGAGATCATGCAACTTGTTGCTGGACAGACTTAGATAACGTAGAGATGAAAGGTTCAAAAGAGCATTAGAGGTTATCTTTGACAACTCCGTCTTTTCAATTCGCAAGATAATCAATATAGTCAAATTCCGTAAAGAATCGTCATTCAGCTCTGTTATTAGGGTGTTTCCCATTTGAAGAGTTTTTGTATCCTCAGGAATCGCCTCAGGAATTTCTGTGATTGTGGTTCCAGAACAATCCACTTGGCCAGATTTGGGACAGGTGCATTCTTTAGGACACTGCCCAAAAACCAGTGTCAGGCAAAGGGAAATCAAAAGCCACAACATGTGGTGGTGCAGGTCCATAACACCTGAAAAAAAGAACGAAACAACTTTGTTATTCCTGCCAGTAAATGTACATAGTTTAAGATAGCACATATCACTTTGAATATCAGACACATTTTTTTAATGCCATTTTTCTCTAACACTCAACTGCAAACTAAGCTTTGCTGAATTTGTACATATATGCATTTGAAAGGATATGGATACATACATTAATAGTTCACAATAGCAGAAACAAATGTTTGTTATGGATTTCGGAAACTCTGATTGGAAAAGTCTTTGTTTAAATGCAGAGGAAAACAGAATGATTGATCTAACATACATCAAATTGGTTGTGTCGGTCTTGAGAACATATAGATTTATTGATACGTGTTGGTAGGTGTCTGTGCTCAAATTAACAGTGACCTGTGTGTGAGTGAACGCTTCTCGGATTTGTGTGCCCTTCAATATACGTTGATGTCCCTGGCTGTGTTTGTTGCAGGTTTACGGAACATTACTAACCAAGAGTTTTAGAAGATCCATTGCTCTATTCCATCTTCATAAATTCAGATATTTCTTCCAAATACTCATTGGAATTATCAATTATCCATTTTTAGGTCGAGCAGACCTGCATTCAAAGCGAAGCTTTGATTGCTGTCTGCTTCTAGACCTATTGTGGCCCGTATTTGGGAATGTGGACAAGAGAGGGTGCACGAGCGCAGATTGCACCTCGTGGGCGCGCACGGCGCCTTGCCCATCTCCTGCCTCGGAAGCTCCAACACGCATGCGCATACCCAGAGACACACACACACGAGCACCCATGCACGCACCCATACATACAGAGAACCCACCCCCGCCGTTGCATACACACACGCACACACACACACGCACACACACTGCATACACACACGCTCCCCACCCCTTACCTCACCAGAGACACACACACAAGCGCACATACACACACGCACGCATACAGAGACACTCCCGCCGTCGCACACATACACACACGCGCGCACACACATACACACACGCCCCCCCCGCTCCCGAATACAGTCCCACTTACCGCCAATCCGGTGTTCTGTAGCTTCCGCGGGGCTCTCCCTCGGGCATGGGAGCCCCGCGTCACCACTGCTACTCGGGCCAGGAACTCCGTGGGCGCTGATTCATGCACAAGACGGAAGTCCCGCCCCCAGGCTAAGTTTCGTTTTCATGAGCACGCGCACATCTTGTTAGCACTTGTTGTGGGTTCCCGTGCGTCACTGCTTCCTTTGGTATGAAGAAGACTGGCTCGCGCACCCGAGACTGCAGCCAGCCAGCACTGAGCCGCATATGAGTTTCTTCTCCCGTGCTTCTTGTGTTTTTTAAGCGCGATAAAATACAACCTTGAAAGTCTGTAATGTAGAACTGCTTTACTCAGTTGTGGTTAAGAGCTATTTACAAAATTCCAACCCAGTTAATGTTTATCATGGGGCATTCGCCGCCGAGGGGGGGAAGTCACAGGAGAGTGTGAGAGGAATCCCGCTGCTTCTGACAGCTGCGTACATTTTCATATCAATAGGTGCAGCTCGGCTCGAGCCCCGGACACAATGCACACGCCCCCTCACAAACCATGCAAGGAATCACCAGCTCTAACCAACACTTCCGCCCCCTCACTAAGCACTTTCATGGTGATTGCTTTCTATTACATGTCTGGCGAAGGCAGAATGGTCTTGATCATACGTTTGTTTCCCTAACGTGGTTCAATGGTGAAGCTTGCTTGTACCTTTGCAATGTCCTAAATACATTTATTAACAAGTTAGAGGGCTCACTTAGAAAACTCGGGGCCCACCTCAAAGACTCGTATACTCATGAGGTACACTAAACCAGTACGACCAGGCGGAGTGCTAACACTTGTTATGGGCTGAAAGGCCAAAACTAAAACCGGTCCTATATAATAATGGAACCCTTTGTAATACAACTAGAATAACATACTACCAGCAGTTAATTATTATATTGCACATCACCAAGGAATTTTGGGAGATATAAATAACACGACTAAAGGCCCGGGTGCTTCATACAGTCCGCAGCTGTAAAACCGAACTGTGACTTATAATATCCACAGTATGCTAGATAGGTGTAACTTAACATGTTACCAAATGAAAATACCACTTTCCTCCTTCAGAATAAAAGGGTGCTTAGAAGTTGGGGAAATGTTGTAGTATTTATAAAGCATGTCTTTCGTTTTTGGGAAAAGCAAATATTTGCAAATGAACACCTCCCTGGCAGGTTAGGATGTTTTCGCTCATTATTTTATTGCTTACGTTTGGCAGATGGCAGGAAGTGACATCATACTCATTTTGTTCATACATAAAACAAGTGCTTCCGTTTTTTTTAGCTGCTTGTGGGCCTCTTCTATTTTCTGGAAGGATGTTTTGTTAGTGTTGATTACCCTCATGTTTACCACAAACATTGACTGCAACAAGCATAGGAACATGCAGTCTCCCATACCTTTCAAACCAAGTATGCAGCGTGTCTTTGTAAATTCAAGACTGCCACGATTTAAAATCGTGCACACTTTTTATGCTATCTGATTCGCCTATGGGTGCCACTTTTAATTTGGTGCTGGGCCCATTTCCTGACCCTGTCCACCCCTGCTTTACTTAATCTAGCATTGTGCATATTAATATATACTGGCTGCTTCTACAGTGTATTTCCATTCACATAAGACCCTTGCATAGTGCATGAAAAGAGAACAGCGGGTCCTCTATATGTCTGCAAGCATTCACTTTATGGGTGGTTGCAATAATTATGAAGCATGACTGAAAAGCTGTGGAGTGAGTATTAAGGCAGTGAGAGATTCTTACAGCGCCTTTTGCTGGCTCATAAAGGTGATCATACCACATGCTCATCCAATTATTGGCCTCCTTACAGAGAGCACATATTATGGTAAAGCCTTCCCTTATGGTAATCCACATAAGTGATGCAGTTCCTGTTTATATTTAACATTTTACCTGATCTTGCATTTCCTAAGAGTTAATCCTTTTTCCAGATGTGTTTCTGTAGTTTATTTCTCGTGCAACATCTGATAATTTTATAGTACATATTGTGAACGAAGTTGCTTCTAGGTATCTGGAAGAGTTCAGATTATAGGTGGGTTGCAATTTAGTGCACAATTGGTAACTCTGGAGTTGAGGCTGACGTTAGAGAACTTTTCTTACAGTACCCCTCGGTAGGTCATAAAAGTTATTTCGTCCACATCCTCATCCAATCTGTAGCTTCTCTGCAGAGTGCATAGACCGACTGTCACACATGCCAATTGTAATTATTATTTTATGGGAAGGAGATACACAGCTGTCTAAATACTGCTGTATTTATAGGGGAGACGAGAGAGAGAATTGAGTGAACATGCAGAAGGTTGTGACACAGGAAGTAATGCAGAAAGATGAGGTGAAGACAATGGTGATGATGAAGGACATGACATGTTAGATATGCAGATGAAAGATTTCTGATAGCTGTACGAAAACAAGCATTGAAAATGCAATAGGTCTCGCTTCTGATTAAGTTAAAGCTATTTGATTTTCTAATGGTATTGTATAGCAAAACAAATGGCTTTTTCTCTCTCTATCTCTCCTCCCTCTCTCTCATCTCTCCTTTCTCTCTCATCTGTTGATCGTCCTCCCCCACACACAACCCCCCAAACACATCACCACACACACAACCCCACACACACAACCCCCCACACACAGACCCCCCACACACACACACACAATCCCACACACACACACACACAACCCCACACACACAACCCCCCAACACACACAACCCCACACACACACAACCCCCCACACACACAACCCCCCACACACACAACCCCCCACACACAGCCCCCCCACACACAACCCCAAACCACACACACAGCCACAAACACACACAACCCCACACACAACCCCACACACACAACCCACACACACACACACAACCCACACACACACAACCCACACACACCCCCACCCCCCCACACACCCCCACACACACACACACCCCCACACCCCCACACACACACACCCACCCCCCCCCACACACACACACCCCCAACCCCCCACACACAACCACACACACACACAACCCCCCCCACACACACACAAACCCACACACACACAAACCCCACACACACCACACACCCCCACACACACAATCCCCCACACACACAGAACCCCCCCACACACAGCCATCTATCTATCAATCTTTTGCCCTCACTCTATCGCCCTCAGTCTATCTATTGCCCTCAGTCTATCTTTCAACCTCACTCTATCTATCTATCTATCGCCCTCACTCTATCTATCTATCACACTCACTCTATCTATCGTATCCTCACAGCATCACTCAGCACTAATCACTCAGGGGCACCACAACATCACTCAGGGGCACCACAACATCATTCAGGGGAGCCACAGCATCACTCAGGGGCACCACCACATCACTATGCGCTACCACAACATCACTGAACGCCACAGCATCACTCGTCGCCACCACAACATCACTCAGCGCCACCACAGCATCAATCTGTGCAACCATTCAACAACAACTGGTTCAAATATGTTCTCTCAATGTTTCAAGCTTTATTACAAATGTCACAAAAAGATGTTAATATTTCATTTCTGTTCTTGGATTCTCGTCACAATAAAATACACTGAACATAATCTTCACAACAGTTATTTACAAAAGTTTAAGCTATTGCCATTATAAATTACAAAAACTTTATTTAAGTATTAATTATTTTTTTTAAAAAGCCATTGTTATTTATAATATCAATACATCTAAGTCACGTAAATACAACACATATTGCATTACAAATGCTATAGGTGTCACATTTGCGAAAGTTAAAACTATTGGCATTGTAAACGACAAAGCTATTCATTTCGCTGTTTTCAAAACCAACACATAAATAAAATATTTGTCATTTACAATACCAATAGCTCAAACTTTCCTAATGCGAGACCTATTGCATTGCAAATGCTTGTTTTAATTGTTTGCATAGGATCTGCTTAAGTTTTTTGCACAGCAAGAGTCCAGGAAAAATGTATCTGTCTGCTTCGAAATGCTGGCATATTCCTTTCGGTGGAGATGTCCCATGTAGTGTGGCAGCTTTCCACATAACAGTCTACAGAACAAACTCATAGATGCCAACTAGCCACATGTCACACAATCTGCCAGTCAAGGCCTTTGAGCCAACATCACTTTGGACATTGACTTTTGAGCTTGTACTTTCTGTGCCAAAAGCACACAAATGTCAGACAAATGCATAGGAGGCAATGATCCTTAGCAATGTAAGTTTATTGGGGTGCAGTAATTGCATGGCCATGTGGGAAGAGATGCTCATGCAGAATTCTCTCAGAAGTATTTTTGTTATAGTGATTATATATATATATATATATATATATATATATATATATATATATATATATATATATTCACAGAAAAAACCATAGGTTATAGACCATATATAGTTAGGAATTAGCATTTACAAAACCTTGAAAATTCACTGAAAAAACCATAGGTTATAGACCATATATAGTTAGGAATTAGCATTTAGAAAACCTTATTTTACTCACACAAAACCATTGAAATTCCATATATAGTTAGTTGCACTAACTATATATCGCGCACCCGCAATCCACTGCTGATGATGTCACATATTACATCATTCATGACATGGTCAGTGACATCACTGATGACATCACTGATGACATCACTGATGACATCTCAAATGACATCACTGATGACAACATCCAGTGATTATGTGTTTCTGTAAAGTTTAAATATGTTTTACATATTGAAGAATGAGTGGATGTATAAGTGTCTGAATGAAGGTTTTAGTAGGTGCGTGATTGACTGTATGAGTGAGTGATTAAATGCGTCTTACTAAATGCACGGGTTAGTGACTAAACTGTCTGAAAGTGTGCATCAGCATGTCTGTTGTTGTGCAAGCTGCTGCATGTGTTGATCAGTAGCTATATAAGTAGCTATATGGGTTATTGATTGGTTGCACAAGTATTTGTATGGGAGACTGAGTGTGTGTATGGCTGGCTGGGAGGTGTGTGACTCTGTGCAGATCAATGTGTACTTGTATCAGTGATTCTATAAGAGAGTAAGTATGTGTTAGTATATGTTTGAAAATGTAAGGTACTCTATGTTTAACTGTGTAGATTAGAAAATGGAACTGTGATTGATTCTTTACAGGACTGACTAGGTGTGTGAGTAACTCCATGGATGAGTGGCAGAGTGTGAGTGTCTGTATAGGTGTATGAGTGCATATGATAGTGTTGTAAAGATGAGTGATTGTATGTATGAATGATTGTATGGGTGAATGAGTGAATGTGTGTGTAGACGTAGGAATCAGTGAGTGCGTATGTAGTAACTAGTATTGGTGAGTCAATGGTTTCAAAAATTATACTCTGTATTTAACACTGGGTGTAACAGAGGTTATATTAAAGTGTGAGGAGATGCATTGTATTGTCACATTAATGATATCATCATTGATGTGACCATTGATGTCAAATGAGATATCATCAGTGATGTCATTTGAGATGTCATCAGTGATGTCATCAGTGATGTCACTGACCATGTCATGAATGATGTAATATGTGACATCATCAGCAGTGGATTGCGGGTGCGCGATATATAGTTAGTGCAACTAACTATATATGGAATTTCAATGGTTTTGTGTGAGTAAAATAAGGTTTTCTAAATGCTAATTCCTAACTATATATGGTCTATAACCTATGGTTTTTTCAGTGAATTTTCAAGGTTTTGTAAATGCTAATTCCTAACTATATATGGTCTATAACCTATGGTTTTTTCTGTGAATTTCATTGGTTTTTTTAACAGCTAATATCTGTAGCTGTAAAATGTATTCTTCTTTAAATCCAAAAATATATTTTATATGTTTATGAATAATTATTTTTTTAAATATTTTTTTTTCTACGTTCCCGCTTCGCGAATCGGGAAGCTTCCCGTTAGCTGACCTTGATGCCGCGAAATAGACCGCGAGCCGGTAAACGTTTCTTTACCGCAAGTGCCGCGTTAGAAAACAACATCGTGACGCCTCCCGTCCGCATGACGTTCCACGTTGTCGCGTGATACGTCATATGACGTGCTACGTTAGCGAACTGGTACGCGAAGCGAGTCGCAAAGCGCAGGTTTCTGGAAGCAAACCGTGAGGCCCTGCAAAGCGCTTAACGTAAACACAGCAAGTCATGTGACTTGGTAATAACACTTTTCATTGGTTCATTTCACTTTTGGTTTCCTAATGATGTAAGACTAGGTCATATAATCTAAAATGAACACTTTTGATTGGTTGAGAACTCTTGTTTTTCCCAAATGATGAAAATCCCTCCTTCTTTCCTCACTCTGACTTTCATCATTGTGAGAGAAAGACCCTTTGTGATCACTGAGCAATGGCTTCTTTAGTAGCTTCAGCTGGTGCTTCCCCACCACCTCCACCACATCCAAGGAAGAGTGGACCACCTGCTCAAGTTATAATTCAACAAGAAGAGGAAGAAGAGGAACAGGACGACGAGCACGAAGAGAGGCAGTTTTTGCCTGAGCAGCCCAAGACGTCTCACCGGAAAGAAAACTTCATTTGGCAATTTTTTAAAATTCCCAAAGGTCAGAAAAAAGTAAATGCAAGATACGTAACTTGCCTTATATGTCAAGATAGACTGTCCAGAGGAACCGAGAAAAAATACAGTTTCGGAAACTACACAATGCATCGCCATATGACTAGGTGGCATCCTAACAACTACAGTGCTGCACAGTTTCGGAACGACCTAGATAATCTCCCTATTATGGCCAGAAGATCTGTTGTACCGGAAGTAACGGGACCAGAGGGCAGGGAGATGGTGCCAAATATACAAATGAAATTTGGTGAAGTAAAACACACCTGCGTATTTTGCGATGGATTCATTTCCTACGGAGAAAAAAGCATCACTCTGATCAACAGAGCTATTGACTATCATATGCAAGTTTGTACGAAACGCCCAAAATAATAAATACTTCTTTTTTTGTTTTGTTGCTCCTGTTGAGCCCTTTACAATGAATCGTTTTCATTGCCCCCTCCAAGAAAAACCCAAAAAAATATAAAACCTCAGAAAAATTCAAAAAAAGTAAAAAAAAATCCGAAAAATAATAAAAAAAATATAAAACAACAAAAACAATAAAAAAAAAAGTTCTTTTCAGAACTACCTCCCCGTTATTAAAAAATTGGTACAATATTTGGAACTGTGCCAACCTCTATTTCTCTTAGTTCGCTTCCCAGTTCGCTCGCCGGTACGCGAACTAGAAGCGAACCAAAAACAGTAAGTATAAGGGAAGGAAACAGACACTTATGTTAAAAGAAAGACAGCTATAGGGGAGTAAACTAGAGATACTATTACCCGTAATCCACTGCTGATGATGTCACATATTACATCATTCATGACATGCTCAGTGACATCATCAGCAGAGGATTGCGGGTTTTTTGGCAACGTGCCTTATCCACGGTTTAATAACGCTGCCTTTTGCTTTATATAAGTTTTCAAATTGTATGAAATATATACCAATAGGTCGTTATGAACCTTTAGGTAGTGCTTTTCTTCATGAGGTCTGGTCGCTTCCATACACATACAGATGTTTCAAAGATGATCAAGAAGTTTATCTGAATGGAGAGGAATGCACTGGGACGCCAGATCATTCACTAATGTGTAGGCACATACAGTTACACGGTTCATGCAACAAACACCGACCAAATATGGCTTGCGTGTTGCAAGGCACGCCAGTTCCTGCTATCATCCCCACGTTCAAGTTGTTGGAAAATGGTAGTTATTTGATGCTCAATAATGAAGATTGTTCTGAGTTAATTGAAAAGGGTCTGCACCTCTGTACGGGTGTTCGCTATGTGAAGCACGAAAGTTTCACGGGCTGAACTCAAGGCCACCTCTCTCTGAGACAAAAGAGCTCTTATTCTTGCCATGCCGTTGAAATCTGTCCCAAGGTTGGTATTTGTGGCCAGATTGAAAACTCCCTATGTTCATGTGTGGGAGGAAATAGAACATTTCTGCAGCAAATAACCCGTTCACTTACTGTTACGATAAAAGGAATACTTTTAATTCAGATTTGCCTTTCAATTTCAGCAAGATGGTTCCGACTATCTTTAACGCATCCTCCACAAAGACCCTGGCGCACTTTTTTAAAGTTGTTACCAGTGGTCTCGTGACTTCATTTGAGAAAATCTTTGGAGTCATCCCTGCTTCCTTTCATTCTATTTTCTCCACTCTGGTTCGTGGATTGGCATTTTTACTTGCATTACCAGCGGACGCTCTTGTGCTTTTTTACATTTTTAAATATGGATGTCCCTCCTATGCAACCTCCCACCCTGCAGCTGCTGACACTGTTCCGCAATCGCATGCTAGAATATTATGGCACAATGCCGTTGGCGATATTAAGCACGGCATATGGATTATCTTTTCGATTCTCCTACTTCACCTGTGTCCAGCCTGTATTTCACTGCCTGACCTGTGATTTCGATTGGGCCATTGATTTGTGTCTCTGCGGACCGGTTTCTCCTGACGTCGACTTTAATCAGCTGATGACTCCTATCATTACTCACAAGTTGGTTTGTCCTGGCGAAAGGATTATGGCTGTGGCATTGATGCATGGACTACTTGGTCCCTGGAATTTACTGGCGGCAGCACAGTCTTTCTTGGAACAGAGCTTTCTTGAAAACCCACCGAGCTGTCCTCTGATGGTGATAGAGGATCCGGTGCTGGGAGAGCACGTATGTTCTTTTCCGCTTTTAAATTGGATGGCTGAACTGTTTTCGGATGAAGACGGTGACTTCCTATTGGAGGCTGTTGCAGCTTATTTTGCATACACAGTTATGTCATAGACCTTTTTCATGTTTGATATGCTGAGTACTAGCATTTCATTGACAATTCATTGACTTATTTGTCAAGTTTTTATTATTTACCTTGCCTATTGGCTTAAGACTCGATAAAGTACTTGGCTGTTTTATTTTTCTTTAGCATTAAATTTTCCTAGTTTTTAATGCTTTACCTTGCGGACCGTCCACATATAAACTTGCAATCTACTCTCATGAGATGGCACTTCTATTATCTTATTCAGTTCGTTTCCGGATCATGGGGAGGTGTCATCTAGGTCCTGGATATCTTTACACCGTGTTAAGTTAGCATGGGCTCATTACCGGTTTAAACGCCATTTTTCCTTTTTTGCAACTTCTGCACACGACACTTAGTTGTTGCTTTAGCTTTCCACCTAGTAGTTCATCGTGGTTTACATGAGAATAATATGTTATTGCTCTACTATCTGCTTTGCTTGTTAAACTATATCTGTACAGCGAGTGCTAAAGTTTCAAGAACAACACGATACAGAATTGTTATGAGGTCTGATCTCCACGACTTCATACTCATAACATAAGTGCAACTTCTGCCAATTCTGGGCATGAGGCGGGTTTTATATTGCTTTGCCGAACACACATACACAACAGTTGATGCGGTTCACATGAAGAGAGAGCTGGTGTATGCTGATGTGATTCCTTCAAATCTAAGACACTAAAGTATGGGCACGCCCTAAACCAACACAAAGAGACCTTCTTAGCAAATAATATAATATGTGTATTAGGGAGGGTGAGATATAAGCAGCCGCGGGCCGTGGAGGGAGTTACGGTGAGGCAGGGAGGCGGGGAGGGGGAGAAGCAGGGTGGAGCCCTCTCTACCTTGCCCCTCCCCCTCCCCGCCTCCCTGCCCCACCGTAACTCCCTCCACGGCCCGCGGCTGCTTATAAGTGTTGCTAACTCTTATTCATTTACAGCATGTTAACATACTGTCACCATTCGCTTTTTATGTACTAGTAACTATGCTGGTAATTTTGCTACTGATAATATGTGTACTTGTATTCTCCACCCTGCTTCTCCCCCTCCCCGCCTCCCTGCCTCACCGTAACTCCCTCCACGGCCCGCGGCTGCTTATAAGTGTTGCTAACTCTTATTCATTTACAGCATGTTAACATACTGTCACCATTCGCTTTTTATGTACTACTGACTATGCTGGTAATTTTGCTACTGATAATATGTGTACTTGTATAATCTAAGATACTACGCCTCAGAAGACGGCATTAGTAAATAAACATTTCAAATACACATGTGTTCTTCTTAACTCCATGTTCTGGTTTCTAAGAAATATATAACGACCGACTGTTCATGAGTTCCACGTATCCTGAGGTACTATAAGTTCATATTCTGGATTGTCTAAACATTGAGAGTTTGTTATATCCAATGTGACACTGTACCTAGCTTGCTAAGGAGTTTTTGATTACTAACGTGAGTTTTGGGACACCCTAATTCGCCGAGGTTCCAATCCTCTGTCCACAGTTCTGTGTGAGAACAGAAACCCTGCGACAGGGGCACCCCCGACCCTTGCTGGAGCTTCATCACACTTGCGATACAACTCCAGCAATGCGCCACCTTTACGGCACAGATACATCACGCATCTGTGCTGTTTTTGCCCCATGATGCGCCGCATTGTAAATGCAGCACACCATAGGTGACGGAACAGCGGCACAGAATGACTAACACATCCCTGGTGATGCGCCAGTCATCATAAATGTATCCCTATGCTTCTTATCTTGTTAGAGATGAACCGCCATATGTATCATCAAAGTTTTTTGCATTTCCTAAATAGCGAACTTTAAGGAATAAATAGCGATTCTTTACCATTCCTAGTTTGCGATTAGCTATTTGCTAATTACAAATTACCCATTCATTTCCTTCATTTCCATAGGGCGGTTGGACTCACTTTTAGCTCGAACGGCTGAATGGATTTGCACGAAACTTGGCAAAATTGTAGGGACTGGTAGCCCGATGTGCCTTTGCTATGTCTCAAGATATATGCTCCAGTGGTTTTTACGAAAATTAACTTTGAAAAATATATATTGGGCTACATTGGCCTATATATATGTTGGAGCCCAAATGTAGCCCAATGTAGCCCAATGAAGCCCAATGTAGCCCAATGTAGCCCAAAGATGGCCGCCAGACACACAAAAAAACAAATGTAGCCCAAATATCAGCCAGATGTAGCCCAACTATAGCCCAGTGACAGAATGACCAATCCGCTTCGCAAACCTCCGTTACGCGAGGCGGAGCGCTGTTACAGATATATATCTTTTTTTGAACGTTAATTTCTCAAAATCCACTGGAGCACATATATTGAGACCTAGCAAAGGCACATCGGGCTACCAGTCCCTACAATTTTGCCAAGTTTCGTGCAAATCCATTCAGCCGTTCGATTATTATTATTATTTTTTTTTTTTGCCCCGCGGGGCCCTTTTAAAACCTCCACATCAAACCTAGGGGGTCAGCGAGGATCTACTATTCCCCCTTATGGTCATTTGCCCCTTCGCTTTGGCCTCCTCTTGTCTCTCGATCCTACCGAGAGACAAGATGGGGGCCGCTACGGACTGTTTGGAATGTTGACAGACGCCAGAGAACCAATCAGCTTCGCTTCACAAAGCTCCGTTGCGCGAAAAGTACGCGTCCTGGGCCGCTGCCCGGTCCGCTGTTACAGATATATATCTTTTTTTAAACGTTAATTTCTCAAAATCCACTGGAGCACATATATTGAGACCTACAAAAGGCACATCGGGCTACCAGTCCCTACAATTTTGCCAAGTTTCGTGCAAATCCATTCAGCCGTTCGGGCTAAAAGTGAGGCCAACCGCCCTATGGAAAACTCAATGTTAAAAACACGTTTTGGGACCCCCCTTTTTTCTCGGCCCCCACTGGACGAACCCCCCCCAAATTTTCAAGGGCTGCTCAGAAACAAAATGTGCCATTTTCCTGAAAATTTCAGCCAATTCCGTCCACAAACGCCAAAGTTATTAGACATAGAATTTTCAAAAAACCCATAGAGAAAAAATCCTAACTATATATACCTACTGGCGACCGCCAGTAGGTAATATATATATATATATATATATATATATATATATATATATATATATATATATATATATATATATATACACACACTACCTGCTGGCCGTCGCCTGTAGGTACTTATAGTTAGGACCGGATTTCTATTAAAAAGCTATTTTTCAGTTGCCTTTATCTTCGGGGTTGTTTGGTGAATATATATATATATATATATATATATATATATATATATATATATATATATATATATATATATATATATATATATATATATTGCTGGCTGTGAAGGAACAAAAATAAAACTTTAACTTGCCTGAATATGCTGTGGTCGGTCTGAGTTCCTGCTTCGCCGTACAAACGGAAGTGGTTGGAATCGCTGGTGCATATATATATATATATATATATATATATATATATATGTATTACCTACTGACGATAGCCAGTAGGTATATATAGTTAGGATTGTTTTCCATAGGGAAACCGCAACATTCTATTGGGAATAACTTTGGCGCCGGTTGAGGAATCTTCCTGAAATGTCCCTTAACTTTGCCTCGCGGCGCTCCGGTCCTTCCCTGAAAGTTTGGGGGGGATTCGTCAAGCGGGGGCCGAGATAAAAGGGGGGTCCCAAAACGTGTTTTCCCCATGTTAATTTCCATAGGGCGGTTGGACTCACTTTTAGCCCGAACGGCTGAATGGTTTTCCACCAAACTTGGCAAAATTGTAGGGACTGGTAGCCCGATGTGCCTTTGCTATGTCTCAAGATATGTGCTCCAGTGGTTTTTACAAAAATTAACTTTGAAAAAATATATATTGGGCTACATTGGGCTATGTATATGTTAGAGCCCAAATGTAGCCCAATGTAGCCCAAAAATGACCAACAGAGACAAAAAAAACAAAGGTAGCCCAAATATCAGCCAGATGTAGCCCAACTATAGCCCAATGACAGAATGGCCCAGAGTGTTCTAAAGAACAACTAGAGCGCTAACAGTCTTACTTATGGCAAAAGTATGGCACACCTGAAGTCATCTTGATTGGAATAAAGTGTTAACACTTAAAACATTTAATTTGCAAAGGAACAAAATGAGGGGGTTAATTTTGCCATAGAAATTATGATTAGTGCTGAAGAAAGAAAAATTAGGGCACATTTTGAGTGACTTCTCAAATCCTCTTATATTTCATTAAAAAAAATTATGATATGCAGTCTCCCTGTGCTTAAAAACTCTGTTAGCAAAGCAGGCATTTGAGATTTAAAAAACGTTTTAATATATAAAAACGTTATCCGCTAATAGAATTAGCATTTAAAAAACATTGCGAATTCAATGAAAAAACCATAGGTTTCAGGCCTTATATAGTTAGGAATTAGCATTTAAAAAAACCTTGTGAATTCACTGAAAAAACCATAGGTTTCAGGCCTTATATAGTTAGGAATTAGCATTTAAAAAAACCTTGCAATTTCACTGAAAAAACCATAGGTTTCAGGCCTTATATAGTTAGGAATTAGCATTTAAAAAACCTTTGAACTTCACTGAAAAAACCATAGGTTTCAGGAGTTATATAGTTAGGAATTAGCTTTTAAAAAACCTTTGAAATTCACACCACTAAAACTTATAGTTTTTTGAGTGAATTTCAAAGGTTTTTTAAAAGCTAATTCCTAACTATATAACTCCTGAAACCTATGGTTTTTTCAGTGAATATATATATATATATATATATATATATTTTGTTGCAATGTGGTCTTCCTACAGGCGTTGGGCCAGACCAATGGGCAAAAAACTATTTTATGACAAAAGACGCCGCACTCAGCAACTCCAGTTCGTATATTTATTCAGTGCCCAGTCTAACACCAGACTGGGCACTGAATAAATATACGAACTAGAGTTGCTGAGTGCAGCGTCTTGTCATAAAAAAAAAATATATATATATATATGTATATCACTTCAAACTCCCAAACTGCAATTGAGCACAAACGGAGAAACGGACTCTTCACTGGTTTCAAGTTGCAGGTATTTTATTTTTTTATTTTATTTTTTCAAGTGAACTGCATGTGCTGAAGGACAAGACACGTTTCGGCGAACTCAGTCGCCTTGCTCACTTAACGTCATTGCTATGGAACCCAACCTTATTTAAAAAACACCACTGAACCAATCATGTGCCGAGGTGTCACCGGAAAGGTAGAGAACATGGTAGAAAGACTTTCTAAATACCAAATTCATACAACCTAAGGCACTGGCGTTATGCAAATAATATCACAGTAAAACAAATTCTTTAGCTTGAAAAGGATAAAAATTCTGACACATTATTAACTGTACAAATACATTTACGAAGATCCATTTGAGTACTTTCAATCGTAATACTATCTGATATAAAAACTGTGTTTACTATATATATATATATATATATATATATATATATATATATATATATATATAGTATGTATAGGAAATGGGCACACAGCAACAGCTGTTACCACCTTGGAACAAAAGACAGGTGTGAACAAAGAACTAAAAAAAAAGCAAATACAAATTGCAAACACAAAGAGATGATGGACACTTTTCAGACACTCACCCCCAATAGCGTATCTGGATTGAATACATCATTGTTCTTCAGCTCACTTTGCCACCCCAGTTCAGACCCAGCCATATGCAAAACAGTCTTGACCCTGTTCCTCATGGTAACAGTCCAGCCTGAACTGCCAAACGAGGTCTTCCGTGGACCAAAAACAAGCATCCTGAGACCAGTTTTGGGGTAACACCCTTCATCAGCCAGCCAGCTTGAATCCACTGGCAAAGTTAGCAAGGGACCCACATCTGGGCATACCCTGCCAACTTAGGGTGAACAAAGCAAACACAAAGAGATGATGGACGGAGCGTGGAAGCTTTTCAGTCACAGATCTGGGTTGAATCCATCATCGTTCTTTAGCTCACTTCGCCACCCCTGTTCAGCCCCAGCCATATGCAAATCAGTCTTGACCCTGTGCCTCATGGGAGCAGTCCAGCCCGAACTGCCAAGCCAGGTACAATTAGCGAGAGAATTTTACAAAGGCATTTTTGAAGAAAGTTAAGCAGCATTCCTGTTTAATTGACTCTAACACATTTGTGCCTCAGCCTGCAACATTCTCCTCCATATTAGTGAAATTGCAAAAACGGTGCACTCCCGTCTATTTGTACTAAGTGCACATGAGTATACCCTGTATATTCCCATTGTATCCCTATTTTAGATGTTTTAGGGGTACTGCACAAAGGAATGTAAGAGTATGTAAAAGATTGCTAAAGGAGTACTGCTTTACGCATTCCAGTGCGCCTTTGCAAATAGGCCTCAATATTTGTGTATGGCATGCACAAGAATGGTGATATAGATTTCAATGCACAATAAATGAATGCTTGAATGCATGGAGGAATAGGCATTCCTGTACAGCGTGTAATGCAAGTGGAAGCACTTTTTACATGTTTGATGTAAATAGGATGGGCCTGGTTCACCTTAGGTGCACAAATTACATTATTTGCCTGTGCAAATTCAAGTTTATTTCTGCAAATTGGTTCAATCAGACGTAATATTAAAAACGTATGGTATAATATTGCTGGAAGTAAATCTGCTCTCATGGGCATTCCCGGGTGGGGGTGACATGCACAGTTGTTGAACATCAAGAAACTAGGCGAGTCCAATGCCACCCAGGATAACAGCTGAGATGTACTATTGTCGAGGGCATGAGGAAACCGCCCTGCAGGGAGAGAACGGGGAGAGAGCACCCACAGTACTGGTGGTGGTGCTGTAGGAGAAAGTTTCCCCACGGGAGAGCAACAATTTCTCTGCAAGGAAAAAAGTTAACATGTGCTAATGAACTTTTACTATGTATAAAGGAACCCCCTGTACCATTACAGATTTGTAATTTGTGAAACTGTCATATATTCCCAGGAGTGCTCTTGAAATTCTTTGAGAATTCAAAAAATATGCAAATATTCTTCAAAACTAGGTTTAAGTCTACCAGTATAGCTTTAAGCATTATGGTTTTTTTTTTTGGGGGGGGGCGGGGAGAATAAGCCCGGAAACAACAGAATTGTAAGGACACAGTGGTCGACTTGCCCATGTTATGAGGGTGATTTCCAGGCAGTCTGCAGTTTTTTTCAGCTGCCAAGAGAAAGCCTTCTGGGCATTTAGGACTATACTTATCGGAAAAGAAAAGCTACATTCCTTGCCCCTTATTAGTAGCGGCCTCTTTATTCCGATGGAGCTGGGAATGGCAGTGCCTGGCCACTTCATGGCAAACAAAAGTGACACATATCGTCACAAAGTTTTTTTTCCCAATTTACTTTTCAGCGCTAACCTTGTTTAGCGCTGGAAATAATGGAAAAGTGATACGAAGCAGTGCTTAGCGCTGCTTTGCATTACTGTGCTCCATGGGTGCGTACCAAGGATGGTGCATGGACATTCCCATGCAACCACCCAAGGTTTTTCATGCTAAAGCCAATTTACTAAATAAAGTAGATTGGGTTTAGCGTGAGAAAACTGCGCCCTTTTCAAGTAGGCGCAACGGAGGAGAAATGTTTTCACTTCTCCTACCTTTTCTGATTTTGCATGTGTGCTGCACGTTACAGCACTCATACAAAGTGAGAAAAAAGTTGAAGTGAGTATGTGCATAGTATTTTGTACTGGAAGGGTTCCTTTGAGTACAAAACCTATACTAGACTCACGGAGACACCCTTACACCATGGCGCAAAGGTGTCTCTGTGCCTGATTTCAGCACCAGCACCGACACACACCGGAATAGAAAGCTATTCAAAAGCTTAATATCTGTCCAAAATAAATGGGGCACTTAAACCAAAGCAATTCGCAAGGATTTACTTGCGGTGACGCTCGCATCCGTCGAGCGAAAAGTGGGATGAGGCTCCTCCAGCGTACCGCCATCACTGCAGATGCCTGTGACCAGAACGTTTTTAACCATTCTTGAATTAGCCAGGATTAGAATTTCCACTTTGATTGGACATAAGGATCATACAACACACTCAACTTTTCGTCCTAAAGATGGTCTAAAGGATGTATACGCCAAAAAGACCGAAACGTCGACACTCCCATCTATTTCCCCAGTGATTTATCTTCCTATGGAATTGTTTTCTGTTCCCATCAGATTTATTTTCCGTTGATGTATTTTGATATAGAGGCTCACACTAATGACCCTGAGGCATCAATCTCTGTATATCATTTATTAACCTCGGTCATTGTGTTTAATTAGTCTTTTGTACCCCCTTTTTGTTCACAGTAAATAAGTTTGTACTTTGTAAAACTCACACCCGTTCAGAGTGTATCTGTGGTTGATTCATCATGATATAAATGAATGAATTGATATATTGATTGTTCAATTGTAAGTCACCGGATGGGACTTACTAACATTGTTATATGTTTTAAATTGTTTAACTTAACATTAAAAGTGTCAACAGTTGTATAGGACCAGTGTATTGGTACCTACTTGGGATTAGGTCTACTTGTGATTTAACTATTTGGCCACTGATGTGTTCACAGAAAGAATTCATTTTAGTGTGGAACCAGGCCAGGCGGTGCCTGCTGCAGGTTAGGCAACTTCTGCTGCAAATGCCCAAAGAGGGCTGCCGACCATGGCAGATTGAGCGCAGGGCTTGGATTGGGCCAGGACCTGCGTCTAACCTCTGCTGTGCCTGTTGGTTCCATCAGACCTCCCGTAATGTCCTCCAGCAGAGGACCAAATAGTACACAAGATTGGGACACATGACCAGCTCTTGCATACTCCTTAATGACTGGTGGCTCACCTAAAAGGAAAATTGCACTTTGTCAGACACAAAACTTGATCATTTTGACTGGTTGGTTCGAAATGTACAAGCTGATTGCAACAATGGTCTATCTCGACTAGTGGACTGTCAAGGCAAATCGACTTGCAGCCACAGTCCATGATGCGAACAACAGCTTAGTTAATGTTTAGGTTACTTTTTTAAGTTTGGAGTTATATCATAATGGCGAAGTTTTAATATTGACCTTTACATATAGACACCACCACATCAACTACCCATGCATCATCAAGGTAAGTAGATGTGGAGTTAAGAATAGTTTATCCATACTTCATTATGAATGCATTACTTGCCGCTATGTTGGTAGTCACCATTGTGGAGTTGATATATGGGCAGATTGATATTCTTGACCTTGATATTATGACATACACCCCTTATGTGAAGGGTATATTTTTGGAGTTAATTATTTAAGAACTTTCTTTTTATGGTGTACCTGAAAAGTGACCCTGCCATCTGGATTTTGAAGTCCTAGAAACTCACAGCTACAAAACTTGGCCCCTTGGGAGGCATCGCGGGGGAGCGTAGAAAGTAGGTTGAATTATTTATTTCCAGGATTTCTCTTATTCCTGGAAGATAAAAATTAAAGGGAACTACAACGCAAGCTATCCTTACACTGTAGTGTTCAATACAATCCAATGTAGTATGCCCGTTTGACAATTCCTAAATAATTTATACTTTATTCTAAATCCAGAACTGGTTTAGCACTCCTTCCCGAATTCTGAGGCTGGTTCATTCTTGTCTAACACAAGTTGTGCAGAACAGCTACAGATTAGACATAGTTTTGAGGAATATACTTCAAAGTGTATTAGTTTCAATTTAGAGTTTGGGTGCTATTACATGTTTATGTTATGTGTATTTGTAAAGCAAGGGTATCCTGGCGCTGAGTAGGAGTGTGTGCCTAGCCTTGCCTAAGGTATGTTGGTTAATTAAAAAGCCAGGACTTCAGCTTATTGCAGAATTTAAGAAGTGAGGAGAAAGCTCTGATGTGGAGTGAGGCATCCTACCACGCTTTTGGAGCGATGTAAGAGAATGCCAGTCCTCCTGATCTGGTTCTGTGTACGTGCGGGATGTGTGCGAGCCGGAGTCCTGCAGAGGGAAGGCGTCTGGGTGGTCGCTGGAAGGAGAAGCAACTTTTCAGGTAGCTGGGGCCTAAGTTGTGTATTGCCTTGAATGTGTGCGTTTCTTAGTGATCTGTTGTCCAATAGCTAGGCCTACACTCAACTTCAATTTGTGTCAAAAAATCTGTTATCAGTAACACAATCTTCAATATACATTAGGACAGTCTTTGTGCCCACTGTGGTCTTTGAGTTAAAGCAGATAATCAGGTAATTGCAACTATGAACTTAGAACCAGATGTTTTAAATCCAGTTGTCATTTACCTCCGTGGTGGTGGAATTTGAGCAGAACTGTTATATCTTTGAAACTGGCTTTATCATTTGTCCCATGCACTCAGTCTCTGCTGTGTATACATTTGTGGAAAGGTCACATTAATCAGCTACGTCCTTTCTTTTTAAACTTTTCAGAGTCATTTGTATTTCTTTTTAATCAGAACCAGCTGTAGTACCTACTACCGTGGTCTTATGGCCTCATAAAGGGGATTTGGAGTACTTGCTTATCCAGGTTAGAAAAACAATTGTGTGCCTTCTGGGCACTGATATAGCTTACTGTGCCATTAGTCTTTATCCTTCAAAAGCCAGGGAGGTGTTGTATTTGTGCTTTCTTGCTCAATTGGCTCCATTTGGTCTGCATGATTGTTCCTTTTGTAAGGTAGCAATTCAATTAGTTTTCATTTGTTACAGAACTCCTACTGAGGTCCACAAAAATACACCAGTACAGTAAAAAACATACTATAAATACTTTTTTTTTTTAAATACACCAATTGTAAGGTAGCAGTTTGTACAACTAACTTTCACATTTTCCAGCAAACTTCATTAAAGTGTTTTTCCATGATGTTGTGTACTTCAGCTGAATACGTTTTGACTACTATGTGTATTGTTTTTTGTAGCATAAGAAGTATTACTCAAACCAGAATGCCACCTAGTATTTATGTATATGTGTGTGATTCGGGAGGAACTATTACATTGTAATATTATCTTGCTTGTTGGTGTTGTCGCTGATAGTGTTATGGTTTGACGAGTCAAAATTGAAACCATGGGTCTTTTGTCAAGAAAGTGGTGGAACTTCTTTAACGTTCTGTTTATTTTTAGGTAATATTCGGGTCAGGTGCAAGGTAGCACCTCTGAGATGGCCTCAGCACCCAGAATAATTGAGCAAATTTGAAAACCATATAAAAATTAGTTCAAAATTCTCCCATTCCAAGATGAACACCGGATATTCGAATATTTGAATTTTTTGTGCTCTAGCTCTAGGTTTTTTAAACATTTTATAAAAAGTAATGTCGGGTTCTCGTCGCTAAAGGTATGAATTGCAGTTTTGGCTGAGTAGTTTCTTAACCCAGAGGTCCTAACTTTATGTTACCTTTTTAACGTAAATTGTTTTAGATCTAATGTATTCAATTAGTCGTGCACCAAGGACAACATTGATAATGTCTTCTACTTCAAAATGTTAAGCTGTTTATGATTTTGGTAAAATGAGCCAATCTTCGTAACATGTCACTTCAATTGCCCTTTCAACTAGTGTGTTTGGCTAGTCACAATGGGGCAGATTTACAAGCCCCTTGCGATACTTTAACGCCGCCGTTGCGTCTAGGCAGATGCGTCACGTTGTAAAGCCCTGCGCCACATGAAACCTGCGTCAGGTTTCATGTGGGCGTTCTGTCGCAGGGTGGGCGTTCCCTCGCAGGAAAGCCACGTAAAACTGACGCAGTGAAATCTACAATATTTCACTGAGTCAGTTTTACGACGCTGCTGCGTCAAATCCTTATGCCTGCTTGAAGCAGACGTAAGGAGTGAGGCACCATGTTGAGTATGGGCAGCCCCTGTGCATTGCATGAGTTGCGTCGCGCTTCGGACGCGACTCCAGCCATGTGCCACCCGTGCGCAAGGTGCGTCACGCATCTGCCCCTCCTTGCACCATGGTGTGCCGCATTGTAAATGCGACGCATCTGTGGTGGCGCAAGGGGGGGATTACGTGACGCATCTGTTCTGGCACATCCCTGCTGATTTGCAGAGATGCGCCAGAAGACGTAAATATACCCCAATGCGTTTGAGATCCACCCTGTGTCAGAATCATGCACAAACTCTATGGGGTCACTGTGACTCTTTAGGAGGCCAATCGAGGCATGCACCAAGTACGGCCACTATTAGTAGCCCCATTGATGGATGCACTGTGTGGGCAACACACGCTTCTTGCTAGGCCAATAGTTGCATGTAATGTGTGTGTACTTTGTTACAACAAGGACCATTGATGCATGGACTATGCATGGCCACAACACCCAGTAACAGACCCACTTATGTATCCACCATTGCATTATGCTGAGTAAGTGCAGCATTTAGCATCAAGCTGCTTACAGCAAACAACACATATCTAAAATAGGCCTCCCCTAGGTTGTTCAAGCCCATGTACATCTTTGGTCTCATTGTACCCTTAAAAACTGAGGGGCACATTTACTAATATTTCATACAAAACAAAACAGCAAGAGAACTTGTTGCACCATGTTGCGTGAAAGGAAGTGAGCATAAATGCTCCCTATTTACAAAGATATGAAAAATTTCTGTTCTTCCCTTGCGCTGGCACACTGTGTTCTGCCCAGCACGGGGAACATCCTTTACAACGCAACCGCTACAACGCGGTTGCGTTGTGACGCAGCTTTAACAACGAAAGTCGTTACAACGACTTTCGTTGGAGGGCGCTCTAGGATAGGGGATAGTTTAACTTACTATCCAACACCTTCTCTACTAATCCCGGGGACTGGTGTTGGAATAGCAAATTAAACTATTCACTATCAGCGCCCCCCCCCACGCAAGTCGCTGTAACGACTTGCGTTGCTAAAACTGCGTCGTAAAGGGACGCGTTGTAACGGTACGCGTCGTACCGTCATACATCCGCCCAGCACCAATGCAGGCACCCTTCCACTATAGTGCATGGGTGCCTGCGTTATGGGGAGGATTGTTTTTGTGCAGGAAAGCAAGCGCTGTAGGCATATTCCCCTTTCGATTTGTGCTACAAAATGCAGCACACTTGGAAAGCGGAAGAAGCAATTAGAATAAAGATATTTCTTGTTGTTACACGTTTGTATGTTACCATTTTCATGCAAACCAAGGTTTACAAGAGTTTGTAAATCTGGCTATGTGTCAAAATACATGAGTGAATGCGTGGGAACGCCCCAGCACTGCTCCATTCATGTAAAGCCTACCCGAAGAAAAGTAACGCAATCCCGCGCTTTGCACTGCCTTGCGTTACTTTCCATTTACTAAACCATGCAAAGCCACACAAAGTAGCTTTGTGTGGCTTAGGAAATGCCAAAATAGATTTTGCGTCGAGCTGCACCACAAAAGTGATGCAACACTGATGCAAAACCAGAGTAAATCTTGGCATGTATATTTTTTCAGCACTTTCGGGGATATGATTTGGTGCAAACACCACATCAATATCTTATCGCAGTCTGAAGATATAATGAAGAATGTGGAGTTAAAAATAAAATAACAGTTTTGCACAATATTTTGTTGCATTTCTAAAATGGCCAAAAATAAATCCCAGAACACTAACTAATGGAATATTTCCCAGAATGTCTGGTGTCCAGCAATGCCAAGTATGTGTGGGTGTTCCCACAGAAAGTAGTCTGTACAGTCAATTATGTAATATTAGCGCAGAGCACAAAATGATGGCAGTTAATAGTGTACTGTTCATTGAAGGACAGATCTCAAACTTAGTCATTTTTGGAAAGTATAAAAATGAAATATTTTCTAATTCTGTATGAGCAAAGGAATATGTTGGTGCAAACCAGACCTCACTTCCTGACTGACAGGCAGTAGAACACTTTAAACATGATGTGAGTCACATTTTCACCAATTTTTCCAAAGCCTTGTTAATTTCCTACAGTTTTCCCCAAGCAGGCACATACCTGTGCCAAGGCTTGATCCCCATCCTAGTTTTTCTGGCCCCCCTAAGCATGGGAACAGATGTATGACGTTACAACGCATACTTTTACAACGCATACCTTTACAATACATTTTTTACAACGCAACATCCATTACAACGCATTCCATTACAACAAATTTTTTTAAACTACCTTTACAACGCATTCCAATACAACGTATACTACCTTTACAACGCATAACATTACATTGCATTTATGGTAAGTATTGGATAGAGTAGGGGTAAAATGTACTATTCTAACTCCAGGGGGGTGCAACAGTAGGGTAAATGTTGGATAGTGTAGGGGTAAAAATTACTATTCTAACTCCAGGGGGTGCAACAGTAGGGTAAGTGTAGGGGTAAAAATTACTATTCTAACTCCAGGGGGTGCAACAGTAGGGTAAATGTTGGATGCGTTGTAATGGTATGCGTTGTAATGGTATGCGTTGTAATGTCATGCGTTGTAATGTCGTGCGTTGTAATGGTGTGCGTTGTAATGGTGTGCGTTGTAATGGCTGCTTGTAATGATATGCGATGTAATGGATGTTGCGTTGTAAAAGTTTCGTTGTAATGGTAGTGCGTTGTAAAAGTTGCGTTGTAAAGGTTGTTTCCCCATGGGAACACCAGTCATGTAGGAATTTGCAATCACTTTAAGGAGCCCACAGGTAATAAACTGATGTAGTGCATTTAGGAAATCTGGAAAGCAGCTGCAAGTGAAATTCCAGTTTAGGTTTCCTGTCTTATGGTTACAGATATCACCCCTGGGCTGTATAAAAACATACTATAACCACACATTTTTAACACTTACACATCATAAGGATTCTATTGTTGTGTGCCAGAACTCCCTCATCCTGATTATAGCCCTCCAAACATCACCATGTCTTCACTTTTCTGGGACAGAAAACACTAGAGCTTCAAGCAAATGTCCTACCATATAACTTTCCCACACTTCTGATGGTACAGTTGTTACTCCACGGGTGTGTTGGGGCAAGTCCACGGCACGGGCCAAATTTGATACCAAGGAGCCAGGCCCAGTTGGGATTTTTCTGAAGCTAAGAAAAAATCCAAACAGTGCTGGCCTCTCGCAGGCGCAAAGATAAGAGTCCATCCCCCAGATTCATCAAGAACACATTTTGCTATTCCTTAATAGCTAAAAATACCGATTCGCTATTAAGGAATAGCAAAATGCTATGCATCAAGAAATCACTAAAAAATTAGCGATTTCTAATAATTCCATTAAGGAATATCTCCCCATTCATTCCTATGGGCCTAGAGGCCCATTGGAATGAATGGGAAGACAATCTCAATTTGCTAATCGCAATTAGCGATACGCAAATTGAGATCGCGATTTCAAGGGTGCAGGGGTGTCCAAAGGACACCCTGTTGCACCCCTGAAATTGATGTGTGCACATATGTTGAGCACACACATGCCCTTAGGGCATGTGTGTGCACAACATGAACCTTTGAAAAATGCACTTTAGTGCATTTTTCAAAGTTTTTGCAAATTACCACGAAGATGTACTTCATGGTAATTTCATGCATTGTATTTAAGGAATCTCAATTTGAGATTCCTTAAATGCAAAGAATCGCAATTTAGCGAATTCTTAATTAGCGATTTTTGCATTTGGAATGATGCATCCCAAATGCAAAAATACCGCTCGCAAAGGGCCAGATTCTCAGAATCTTGCCCTTTGCGAGCGGATTTAAGCTTGATGAATCTGGCCCCATATGTGCCCCACCGAGGAGCCAGACGTGGTTCGGATTTTTTCAGAGTGTAAGAAAAAATCCGAACAGCGCCCAGACTCTACATTGCGGCGCAGGCATGTGCGTGCCTGCACGTCTTCAAGGACTCAACTCCAGTTTGGATTTTTTCTGAGGCTAAGAAAAAACCCGAACAGTCTTCCAGCTTCATGGTGGGATACAGAGCACTTTGAATCTGCACCACAGCCAGGAACCAAGCGTGATTTTGATTTTTCGAACGCTAAGATAAAATCAACACATAGTCTGTACTCCCTGCAGGAACTCGGGAAATATATGTCTGCACCCCAGGGAGGAGCCCGACGGGTTTGGATTTTTTCTGTTCCTGAGAAAATATCCAACCATGCCTGGCTCCTTACTGGGGCACAGAAAGTGTGTCTATCTGTTCCGAAGTGAGGAACCATTAGACTTCTGGTCTTTGATCAGCTCTTTCCAACTCTTGCCTTCCCAGGGACTGGATGGAACTCAAAGATATGCCTCCCTACCTTCGGTGGTGATTTCAAAAGACTTTGGGCCTTTTGTATGAACACAATTTCCCATAGACACAGAATGGGTAAAACCCTTTAATACATCTGGCCCTTTGTCCTTGTGAGGAGATTATGGGCATGGTCTCTACCCCCCCCCCCCCCCCCAATTCTTCTGTCTTCCATATACTTTCCATCTGTAATAGCGAGGTTCTGGAAAATCCTTAGTTGATTCAGGATAGGTCAGAGCTGCTCCAAAGCCAGATGAGACTCCTCACTCTCATATCTTCTAGAGAGCTTTACAAGTGTTTGTATGGAAGAGTCCCAATGCGCTCTATCCTTTTCATCTCAACCTGCAGAACTCATATCATAAAGAGTGGTAGGTAACAGGGTTTTTTTCGGAATGTTTCGTGAAGAATCGTCAAAAGGTGCCAAAGAGATAAGCAAATGAAAAAAATTAATTTCCTATGGAAACACAATTTCCTATGGAAACACAATCCTAACTATAACTACAACCGTTCTGCCAAGAACAACCACACAAAGTGCAAGAACTGAGAAATCTACCTATTTCTCAGGCTCGCTTGCAGTGTAAATTTGGTCAGTTTTTCTAGCCCATTTTCAGTTAACCTGAAAATCTAAAAGAAATGGACAGGATTTGCCTATTTCAAGAAAAGGTTTCAGTGAGCACTACTGACAGAGAGATGGGAAAATGTATTACCATTTGCAAGTGAAGTTGCTGCACTGCGTGAAAAAGAGAGAGAGCAGAACAGAGCCATATTTTCATAGATATGGAGCAATTCTGCGCTCTCCTAGTGCTGGCACACTTGTGACTTCCAAGCACCAACACAGGCACCCTTGTGTCATGGTGCCTACATTGTGGTCAGGTTGTTTTTTAGCATAAATTGATCCTTTCCTCCAAAAAGACTTTCCTTTGAGGCTATTTCCCTTTTGTATGTGTATAACGTGCCTAAATAAGTGACTTCTAATATCTGAATTTTTATTGTACAGTCTCTTTAATAGAATTTTTAACCTTTTATAACTAAGGAGTTTTTATATACAAACATTTGTCTGCAATGAAATATTTTTGTATTGCAATGGTTTTAGCAAACTATGCAAATAAAATAAACTTGAAACTTGTATGTGTGCTGCAGAACGTAGCATACATGGACATAGGAAATAACAAGGAGAAATAAAGGTAATTCCCCTTCTTACTCCAGCCTCAGTTATGTTTACCATTTTGGTGCAAACCCAGGTTTAAATGTCTTTATAAATATGGGTTTTACTCAAAACACATGGATGGTTGCACATGAATGCTCATGCATCCCCCACGTAACGCCTACCTGACGCAAAGTAACCCAAGGCAGTGCATAGCACTCACTGGTCACAGCCACTCAAATTGGGATGTTTGGCTCTGTAAAATGGATGTGCTTTGAGGCTGTGCCAAATATGTTATGCAACCCTGATACAAAATCTCAGTAAATCTGGCCAGAATACCTACCATTAGTTTTTCTTTTTGTTTAGAAGCTTTGTTTGCATCCCATTGCACTTATTTACTTTTAGAAGGCCCCTTGTTTTGGTTCCTCACCACCACCCGCTGCTGGGTCTTTAGGATCACATCTTGAATGCAAGAGAACCGGAAGGGTAATTTGACGTCCCACTGTTCCTCGACAAGCAGGAGGGTCCAGCTGGACAGTTGCTGCTTCCTTTGGTTTTTCAGTATCCCACAAACTGTTGTGCATGTGTGTGTTCTTTGTTCTGTATCTATGGCGTGGGAGATAGCATTTTTGGAGTATTGCAACAATATCAGCATCTGTGTCTTTCAATCAGGGGGGGGCATATTATCAAGAACGGCGTTAAAATTATCGCTGGTTTAGCAGCAGAAAACTGCTGCTAAAGTGGCGATAATGGGCTTGATAATATGCCCTGGAGAATTCCAATAGAAGCCCATGTTCACACCAGAACATGGACTTCTATTGAAATTCTCAAGGGCATAATATCAAGCCCATTATCACCGTTTTAGCTGCAGTTTTCTGCCGCTAAACCGGCGATAATTTTTACCGCCGTTCTTGATAGTATGCCCCTAAGTTTCTTCTCCCTAGCCATGCTAGCTTCTGAAATGGTCATATGTGGTATGAGCAAAACTGAGCAAATTCACGACACATCTCCAAGATCTCCTTGTGTGCCATCAGTCTTTGCTCATATTTAGGGAAAGGTGAAAAGTATTCTCACATAAATAGCCTGAAATATCCATTGCAGGGCGTTAGTGTAGCATTTTTATAAACATAAGTCACAAAGGTATAGAAAACGATTGAGTGAATTTTTTATGGGTTGACTGTGGCGCTCACTATTCCCGGGTTTGTATAGTAGAACCTGGTATCAGGAAAGGTGCTTCAAGGGAAGGAAGAATCACCCTGCCTCCTTAAATATAGATCTTAAGGACCATCAAAACAGTGTAACCAATACCCTGAGCACACATCAAATTATATCACAATTCATGTATAGCGGAGCAGACTTGCCGGGAAATTTGGATCGTGTAGCGTACTCGCTAACGAGGAGTGAAATACTTGTGACTGCATCAGGGAGCAGGGTGAACGGACCCGATACATGGAGGCATGATCCTAAATAAGAGAACTTAAACAGCTTGATGGACACGGATTGACATACATTTGGGATTACTGGAGGTGTACACCGGGACGGAATTAGAACCAGTCACCAGATGAATATGTGCCGTTATTGAGAAAAGGAAGATAGCCCTGAAGAAGTCGTGGGGAAGTCCCAATGCGATGAAACACGTGTTGGCGGGGCAAAAGAAGTTAAGAAATTAAAGAACACGGAAGAAACACGTGAATTTAACTTTTTACCTGGATTAAGATATAATTTGATGTGTGCTCTGGGTATTGGTTATAAATCAGAAAGGTTTCAACAGTTTACCTTAATGCAGTGCATCAAGCCTATTTTTCTTACTATGGACAACAGAAATACATTGCAATGAATTTCTGAAACGAGTGGAAACAACCAAAGTCCTGAATAGGATCTAGGGAGCATTATAAACTGAAACTTGAAGAATTGTACCAATTATGTAATCGGGGTAATCAGATCACATTATGTGATGGCTTACTTTGTAGTTCGCCCAGTTATATATTTTTATTTGACAATTTACCTAGCACCACCTGTAGAGGGTACAAACCTATATGGATTTAGATCAGGGCTGTCCAGTATTGGTGTACAGGGGCCAAAGATATGTGAGATATTCAGAATATTCATATAGGATAGTTCAAAAAGAATGAATGTCAATAGTGATCATACACATAGTCTAGAATTGATCTGAATTCCAACACAGACCCAGTGTTTGTTGATTAACTTTGGATCCATTATTAGAGACTTTTAACAAATTTTGCAACATCACATAATTAAACGTTTGACTATAAAAAGGGCACTTCAACATTTCCATTTTTCCTCTTTTGTTTATATCAGGTTACCTCCACAATAGGCTGCTGGGTTTTGTCCAGGGTTAAAATGAATAACCCTTTATTAACACAAATGAATGTATATCAGCCATGTTCTCAAATAGTGCAGATTGTTTTTAAAATCTCTTTTAAAAAAGCTAAATTTCTCACATGCACCCCCAGCTTTGTTTTACCTGCAACTGTTAAAACCCGACTGTATACCGCTGATTGTAGGGTTTTTAAAATGCTCTTTAAGATACAGAAAAAGCCTGGATTTTAACTGATTAGGATAAAATATATTACTATGAATTGTTTTTAACTTTATATATTGCCTTTATACTCTCATTTAATGTGTACTGACGCTACTGAACTCATGTAACCTGATCCGTGATGCCCATTTTTAAACTTGTTTGTTCACTTGTGTAAATGTAACTTTTATGGTTTTCATTTCTGAAGCCGAATAAAGTTTAAATAAATGAAATGCATACTGTTTGTTATCTAAAGAAGGTATTGGTAACACTGAATTATGGAAATATTGTGATAAGAGGTACATTCATCATTGGCCCTGATGACTTTCTAGTCTGCAGGGGTAAGAGTCGAGAATTTAACATTCAAGAACAATCTTATCTGCATACTTTCTGCAAAAATCTGGGTCTTGTTGATTCTTGGACACTTTGTCATTCAGCTGTGAAGGATTCTGCCTTTTTCATCAGTAGGCACAATACGATTTCAAGGATTGATGTAATTCTATCACACTCTGAAATAAGACAATGATATGCTGATCTCCAAAATTGACCCTAACCACCCATAAGATTATGTTTCTATCTTTTTATCCACTCAACCAGGTAGTGAGAAAGAAAAGTCTTTCATATGGAAAATTGAATATTGTTATTATGCCTTTTAAAATGCCTAGTTCTGTTAATCATTTATGATAACTTTTTAAAGATTGATATTGGCTTGGTTGTAATTTCCTGCACAGCATTAAATTGTCTTACATTTTTTGTGGGAAGTCTTTATGTTTTCATCACCCTGAAACTGGAAAAGTTGCTAAAGATAAAGGTCTGATAATGACTTGATTGCAATATACATGGGAGTCTTGGTCCGGGGGGGGGGGGGGTCAGAGGCTGATTGTGACCAATGTTTTGCTAGATGGATGGAGTTCATACGAATCTCGGCACGAATTGTATGTGTAAATGTGAACGTTGAGACTATGCAGAAAATGTAAAAAAAAGATTTATAGAAAGACAAGGTAAAGGTCTGTTGGACAGTCCGAGAACACAGATAATTAGGCCAGGTATGAATTAAATAAGTTGTATACTCAAAAAGCTGAATTTTTCCTTGTGTAAACTAAATCGAAATATTGAGCAGGAAGTGACAAAAAGGTAGAATAGTGGCACAGAAACTAAAACAATTAGAACATAACCAATATATCCACCGTATGCAAAATCATCATGGCACCAGTATGAAATATGTCAACAATATTTTTAATTCTTTTCTTGCTAACTTGCACTTTAAAAAGAAAGTGGCCAACGAGTTGATTTGTACATTTTCAGGTAACCTTTCTTTTCCTAAATTGAGTGACGACAGCCGTAACATATCTTCAAAGGGGGTTAACACTAATCATTTCAGATCATAAGATAAACAAATCCTCTGGGCTAGTTGCAATATTAGGCCATTTTTATAAAACAAAAACCACTTTAACAACAGCATTTAACTATAGTATCACCAATATACTTCCAAGCTCAATAAAGAAATCCCTTATAATCAAACATCCAAAGCAGGGTAAAATAATGTAGTTATTATAGGCCATATTGTTAATCAATGTGGATACTAAACCTCTAACAAAAATATGGGCAAGCGGGTCATAAACGAGTCAGTACATAAAGCCAATCTAGCGCCATTAAAACAGATCTGGAACAAATAACATAAGGAAAATTGGAGACCTTCTGGACAGAGTCAAGCAGGACCACCATTTATAGGTGCACATTGATGCCGATAAGGTCTTCCATAATGTAGGGTGGAATTATCTGATGAGGTGTTAATAAAGAAGCACTTGGAGAATTAGTTTGTGCAAATCTGTAATCATATTTTGTGGGCTCTAAAGCCTGCATTAACATGGGTAGATTACTTTAAAAGGAAGTGATCTTAGAAAACGGTAAAAACCAGGGCTTTCCATTATCTCCTTTTCAGTTTAGCTCGTCCTGGAATCCCTAGCTATTGACATTAGACTTAACAAAGCAACACAAGGAGCTGTTGTAGGCTCTTTTGGATATAAAACATTAGTTTCCCTGATAACATGCTGTTAACAATTTCCAAACCAGAAATATCAAAATCAAATCAAGACTTATTTCAGTTTCAGGTTACATAATCAACTGATCCAAGTCATGCTTAACATAGTATCAGAAATGCTTAACAGGGCTTTTGATGAGCATTTAGAATATTGCTGGGAACCAAGAGTGACAAAATATCTGGAAATAAAATGTACAAGCTGTGTTGAAGAATGAATTGCATTAAACATGGATCGATTAAAAGACAAAGTTGACATCAACTTTACAAGATGGAATAAATTAGATATGAGCTGTGGTGGGCTACAGCCAGTACGATGACATTAATTCTTTACCAATATTTTTTGTGTATTAAATACTGTATGTGTATCTTGCAATTAATTCATTTACAAGTTATGGGAAAAAATCTTCCTAGATTTAATTTGAGTTACTAACTGCAAAATGCTCTTTGCCAGGAGAAAACTTCAAGTTTGAACCCCCAAAAGGGGGTTTGGATTTCTAGACCAGAAAAATTAATATAAGGCATTCATTTTTTATTCCGTCTAGATTTTAGGTAAATTATAATGATCCAGAATTGCCAAATTGAACCACTATGGAAAAAGAGCCTAACAAGGTCATCAATTACAATCATTACTAACTGCAGACAGGAGTAGGAGTCCCCCACACAGATTGGCTACAATTAAGACCACATGATCTACTCTCTTATGAATGTGCACAAGGGTTTTGAAGGAAATTCATACACACTAAAATATGGAAGACAGAAATTTACACCAAAATTGTATGCTTCCTCAAGGCAGGTGTAACATTAGATAAATGTTTTCTTTTCTCAAAACTTGTATAACCCTGCATGTGTGTTGTAGCACACATACAACATTATAAAATCGTTAACCTATATCAAAGCATAGTATTGTATACTGGAGGGGTCTCCTTCCATTGCAAAACCTAAGCTTGACATCCCACACACATCCTTGATCCATAGTGCAAGGTTGGTTGCATTGGCGCAAGGCAGCCTAAGGTGCGGTAGCGTAGCGTAGCTTAAGAAAACCAGTGCCATATCTCAGTAGATATTCAGCTGTTCTGCTCTCCCCTTTCATGCAACAAAGTTCAACATCTTTAGTTGCTGCACTGTGTTGCATGAATTCTTTCTAAAGTTGCCCCAAGGTTACTCATGTTATCTTCAATTTGGAACAACACAGAAATTTGCTTTGCATGAAAAAGGCTGCTGTGGAAAGCATAGACTGAAAGAGGCATTTTCACTGCAGGCCAAGTTTTAAATCAGGGATCTGTAATATCAATTATTTGTGCTGGAGAAACAAGTCCTCTCCCTCTAATCTTATTGATATGATGGCATCCTGCCCCAAAGGAGAACATCTCTGATTTAGCATCTATTTTAATGATTTTTCTAAATTGTTTCATTTAACACCTTTCCAAAACTATTTACTTGTTAACTCTTTAATCTAAAAATATTACACATTAGGTGTAGATTTTCCTTTATTAACTCCAATTTGGCAATGTTTTTCTAAACAATATTTAGGCCTTGATATTTATATTAAACAGTACTCTAACAACAATATTCTGATAAAACATCCTTAATACACTGTGCACATACACAAAGCGTCGAAATTGGATATAAATAACATAATAAAGACAACTGTGTTATTATGTATTATTAAAGGCAATGTACAATACAATGGTGAAGAGAGGAACACCCAAATTCTTTACCCTTCTGCCACTTTTCATTTCTCTTTGTATGTTGACTTGCTAAACCAATGGGAGGGTTGGCATTAAAAACAAACATTGTCTGTTTCTAAAACAGATAAATAAGAGGCATTGTCATTTACAATGCCAATAGCTAAAACTCTCACAAATGCGAGACCTATTGCATTGCAAATATGTTTGTGCTATAAAACATTTAAAAAGTGTGAGGCAAGAGTGTGTCCTGCCTCCAACAGCAGGCAAGACAAAGCTATTTGAGAACCTAGTGTTCGGAGGCTGTAATTAATGCCTACTAAGTAACAACACACGCATCAGGGGGTGTCGCCTTGGTAGGTTACAAAATGAGACAAGGCGGTACTAAGGAGGGACTACTAAGCCTATTGACCAATGAACAGCCACATTTTACAGTGGACAATAACTCAAGCCAATGAAAAATATGGGCGGAGCCTCAAGTCCCTACCTGAATACAGCATGCCTTGCAGAGTAGCGCATATGCTGCCCAGGCTGGACCTAAAAACAACTATTGTTATGAAATGCAAATTGTTGATTTGAAAGCAGAGGACCTTAGAGGAGTCCCAATACTTCAATCGATGATCGTTCACATGAACATTCAGATGTACATCAAGGGATGTGTACTTGGCGAGTGTACTGTGTGTAGGTTTGATTGGTACAGACGCCATTTAACTATGGGATATACCTTGTAGATGTAATGATTTCTACTGTGCATTATCTAATTATTTCAAAACAATACATTGTGATTTATTAGGCTATGGAATATTGTAAGACGTTGACCTACCCAATAATGTCTTTTTGGCGCTAAGGTGGTAAGCTAAACCCTGATTAGGAGAGTTTTCATTATTTTTATTTTATTGCATATGTGAATGACTAGCTGTCAAAGAAAGTAAAACAGGTTTTTAATACTTTATAAATCGACTAAGAGGTTGTTCCAAAGGAGTGTGGCTGGATGGGAGAGGATGCGGCATCTCGTGTGGCAGCGGGCTGACCCCGGTCCCAGCATTGGCTGAGGAAGACTCCTGGTTGGTGCTGATGCTTACATTTTATTGCGCAGAAGAGATGTGTATATGGCCTAGGGGATCAGCTGGAATGAATGAGCTGGAAAACCTTAATCTTTGTTATTTCCTCAACAGGTTGCAGCGTCGGTCAGTGCAGGTAAGCGCGGTGGGGACGGGCGGGGTGGTTGGGGGAGTTGACAGATGACGGAATAGGGAAAATTAAATAATTCCTATTCTGTCGTTTGTCGACTGTCGACTAGTCCCTCCCCCCAGCCAGGCCCGTGGCTGACAGGTTGCGAATACAGGTGGTTCCACATCAGCATAATAGGAGTTCAGGTGCTGCTGTGGGGCCTGGGGAAGGTCGAAGAGATGAAACCATGGAATGTAGTTCTTTACTCGGCTGAGTCCAGGAGTGCCAAGGGCGAACCAGGACTGCACCTGGCTGCTCCTAATTGATGTCTTAGAGCATTAAACTGGAAGGCGAGGCCAGATTGCACTAGTTCTGATTTTATCCCAGGCACTTATCACCCATTTTACCCACACTAAAAGCAAAAAAAAGTAGTAATGCACTAAACACATTTATGCATGTTACTACTCATTTTTAAGTATTTTAACTTTGGTGTAATGGTACTTTCTCAAGTGTGTTTTCTGCACCCGTAAAAAACATAGGCATGACCCCATCAGTGTTACAACATTGAAGCCTTTTTGATCCTTAGCACATGCACGTGCTAGTGTACACACACCACACACACACACACACTGTCTGCCTGTCTCTCTCTCTCACTCACTCACTCACTCTAGAAGACAGACACTGAATCTTCAAAAAAACAACTGCTGCTGCAGGGGATCAGGAGAAGAAAGAATAGTTTACAAAACCCGAATGGCACATTCCCAGAGCACGTGCCCAAACACTCAGCTTTTAAATACGACCCCCCACTTGTGAAAACCAACAGGTGCAGCGGCAATTCATCTCCTGCCATCTGAACACCACCTTAGGTGGTGGGGAATAGCACGGAGTAAGATAAGACAACGAAAGGGAAAACGCAGATATGGCTGCAAAAGATGTGAGAAATGCATGAAAAAGTAAACGATGTGAACAGTAAAGTGAGGATCCACACACAGAAGACCCGAATGAAACTATAGAAAAAGAAACTTCTAGCTTTCTATCTGAGATGCAAACCCCTAGCTTTCTATCTGAGATGCAAACCCCTAGCATTCTATCTGAGATGCAAACCCTTAGCATTATATCTGAGATGCATACCCCTAGCATTCTATATGAGATGCAAACCCCCTAGCATTCTATCTTAGATGCAAACCCCTAGCATTCTATCTGAGATGCAAACCCCCTAGCATTCAATCTTAGATGCAAACCCCCTAGGATTCTATCTGAGATGCAAACCCCTAACATTCTATCTGAGATGCAAACCCCCTAGGATTCTATCTGAGATGCAAACCCCTAACATTCTATCTGAGATGCAAAACCCCTAGGATTCTATCTGAGATGCAAACCCCTAACATTCTATCTGAGATGCAAACCCCCTAGGATTCTATCTGAGATGCAAACCCCTAACATTCTATCTGAGATGCAAAACCCCTAACATTCTATCTGAGATGCAAACCCCCTAGGATTCTATCTGAGATGCAAACCCCTAACATTCTATCTGAGATGCAAAACCCCTAGGATTCTATCTGAGCTGCAAACCCCTAGCATTCTATCTGAGATGCAAACCCCTCGCATTCTATCTGAGATGCAAACTCCTTGCATTCTATCTGAGATGCAAACCCCTAGCATTCTATCTGAGATGCAAACCCCTAGCATTCTATCTGAGACGCAAACCCCTAGCATTCCATCTGAGATGCAAACGCTTAGCATTCTATCTGAGATGCAAACTCCTAGCATTCTATCTGAGATGCAAACCCCTAGCATTCTATCTGAGATGCAAACCCCCTAGCATTCTATCTGAGATTCAAACCCCTAGCATTCTATCTGAGATGCAAACCCCCTAGCATTCTATCTGAGCTGCAAACCCCTAGCATTCTATCTGAGATACAAACCCCTAGCATTCTATATGAGATGCAAACCCCTAGCATTCTATCTGAGATGCAAACCCCTAGCATTCTATCTGAGATGCAAACCCCTAGCATTCTATCTGAGATGCAAACCCCTAGCATTCTATCTGAGATGCAAACCCCTAGCATTCTATCTGAGATGCAAACCCCCTAGCATTCTATCTTAGATGCAAACCCCTAGCATTCTGAGATGCAAACCCCCTAGCATTCTATCTTAGATGCAAACCCCTAGCATTCTATCTGAGATTCAAACCCCCTAGCATTCAATCTTAGATGCAAACCCTAGCATTCTACCTGAGATGCAAACCCCTAACATTCTATCTGAGATGCAAACCCCCTAGGATTCTATCTGAGATGCAAACCCCTAACATTCTATCTGAGATGCAAACCCCCTAGGATTCTATCTGAGATGCAAACCCCTAACATTCTATCTGAGATGCAAAACCCCTAGGATTCTATCTGAGATGCATACTCCTAGCATTCTATCTGAGATGCATACCCCTCGCATTCTGAGAGGCAAACCCCTCGCATTCTATCTGAGATGCAAACTCCTTGCATTCTATCTGAGATGCAAACCCCTAGCATTCTATCTGAGATGCAAACCCCTAGCATTCTATCTGAGACGCAAACCCCTAGCATTCCATCTGAGATGCAAACGCTTAGCATTCTATCTGAGATGCAAACTCCTAGCATTCTATCTGAGATGCAAACCCCTAGCATTCTATCTGAGATGCAAACCCCCTAGCATTCTATCTGAGATTCAAACCCCTAGCATTCTATCTGAGATGCAAACCCCCTAGCATTCTATCTGAGCTGCAAACCCCTAGCATTCTATCTGAGATACAAACCCCTAGCATTCTATATGAGATGCAAACCCCTAGCATTCTATCTGAGATGCAAACCCCTAGCATTCTATCTGAGATGCAAACCCCTAGCATTCTATCTGAGATGCAAACCCCTAGCATTCTATCTGAGATGCAAACCCCTAGCATTCTATCTGAGATGCAAACCCCCTAGCATTCTATCTTAGATGCAAACCCCTAGCATTCTGAGATGCAAACCCCCTAGCATTCTATCTTAGATGCAAACCCTAGCATTCTACCTGAGATGCAAACCCCTAACATTCTATCTGAGATGCAAACCCCCTAGGATTCTATCTGAGATGCAAACCTCCTAGCATTCTATCTGAGATGCAAACCCCTCGCATTCTATCTGAGATGCAAACTCCTAGCATTCTATCTGAGATGCATACCCCTCGCATTCTATCTGAGATGCAAACCCCTCGCATTATATCTGAGATGCAAACTCCTAGCATTATATCTGAGATGCAAACCCCTAGCATTCTATCTGAGATGCATACTCCTAGCATTCTATCTGAGATGCATACCCCTCGCATTCTATCTGAGATGCAAACCCCTCGCATTCTATCTGAGATGCAAACTCCTAGCATTATATCTGAGATGCAAACCCCTAGCATTCTATCTGAGATGCAAACCCCTAGCATTCTATCTGAGATTCAAACCCCTAGCATTCTATCTGAGACGCAAACCCCTAGCATTCTATCTGAGATGCAAACTCCTAGCATTCTATCTGAGATGCAAACCCCTAGCATTCTATCTGAGATTCAAACCCCTAGCATTCTATCTGAGATGCAAACCCCCTAGCATTCTATCTGAGCTGCAAACCCCTAGCATTCTATCTGAGATACAAACCCCTAGCATTCTATCTGAGATGCAAACCCCTAGCATTATATCTGAGATGCAAACCCCTAGCATTCTATCTGAGATGCAAACCCCTAGCATTCAATCCGAGATAGAAACCCGTAGCATTCTATCTGAGATACAAACCCTTAGCATTCTATCTGAGATGCAAACCCCCTAGCATTCTATCTGAGCTGCAAACCCCTAGCATTCTATCTGAGATGCATACTCCTAGCATTCTATCTGAGATGCATACCCCTCGCATTCTATCTGAGATGCAAACCCCTCGCATTCTATCTGAGATGCAAACTCCTAGCATTCTATCTGAGATACAAACCCCTAGCATTCTATATGAGATGCAAACCCCCTAGCATTCTATCTGAGATTCAAACCCCTAGCATTCTATCTGAGATGCAAACCCCCTAGCATTCTATCTGAGCTGCAAACCCCTAGCATTCTATCTGAGATACAAACCCCTAGCATTCTATATGAGATGCAAACCCCTAGCATTCTATCTGAGATGCAAACCCCTAGCATTCTATCTGAGATGCAAACCCCTAGCATTCTATCTGAGATGCAAACCCCTAGCATTCTATCTGAGATGCAAACCCCTAGCATTCTATCTGAGATGCAACCCCCCTAGCATTCTATCTTAGATGCAAACCCCTAGCATTCTGAGATGCAAACCCCCTAGCATTCTATCTTAGATGCAAACCCTAGCATTCTACCTGAGATGCAAACCCCTAACATTCTATCTGAGATGCAAACCCCCTAGGATTCTATCTGAGATGCAAACCTCCTAGCATTCTATCTGAGATGCAAACCCCTCGCATTCTATCTGAGATGCAAACTCCTAGCATTCTATCTGAGATGCATACCCCTCGCATTCTATCTGAGATGCAAACCCCTCGCATTATATCTGAGATGCAAACTCCTAGCATTATATCTGAGATGCAAACCCCTAGCATTCTATCTGAGATGCATACTCCTAGCATTCTATCTGAGATGCATACCCCTCGCATTCTATCTGAGATGCAAACCCCTCGCATTCTATCTGAGATGCAAACCCCTCGCATTCTATCTGAGATGCAAACCCCTAGCATTCTATCTGAGATGCAAACCCCTAGCATTCTATCTGAGATTCAAACCCCTAGCATTCTATCTGAGACGCAAACCCCTAGCATTCTATCTGAGATGCAAACTCCTAGCATTCTATCTGAGATGCAAACCCCTAGCATTCTATCTGAGATTCAAACCCCTAGCATTCTATCTGAGATGCAAACCCCCTAGCATTCTATCTGAGCTGCAAACCCCTAGCATTCTATCTGAGATACAAACCCCTAGCATTCTATATGAGATGCAAACCCCTAGCATTCTATCTGAGATGCAAACCCCTAGCATTATATCTGAGATGCAAACCCCTAGCATTCTATCTGAGATTCAAACCCCTAGCATTCTATCTGAGATGCAAACCCCCTAGCATTCTATCTGAGATACAAACCCCTAGCATTCTATATGAGATGCAAACCCCTAGCATTCTATCTGAGATGCAAACCCCTAGCATTATATCTGAGATGCAAACCCCTAGCATTCTATCTGAGATGCAAACCCCTAGCATTCAATCCGAGATAGAAACCCGTAGCATTCTATCTGAGATACAAACCCTTAGCATTCTATCTGAGATGCAAAGCCTTAGCATTCTATCTGAGATGCAAACCCCTAGCATTCTATCTGAGATGCAAACTCCTAGCATTCTATCTGAGATGCAAACCCTTAGCATTCTATCTGAGATGCAAACCCTTAGCATTCTATCTGAGATGCAAACTCCTAGCATTCTATCTGAGATGCAAAGCCATAGCATTCTAACTGATATGCAAACCCCTAGCATTCTATCTGAGATGCAAACCCCTAGCATTCTATCTGAGATGCAAACCCCTAGCATTCTATCTGAGATGCAAACCCTTAGCATTCTATCTGAGATGCAAACCCCTAGCATTCTATCTGAGATACAAACCCTTAGCATTCTATCTGAGATGCAAACCCTTAGCGTTCTATCTGAGATGCAAACCCTTAGCATTCTATCTGAGATGCAAACTCCTAGCATTCTATCTGAGATGCAAAGCCGTAGCATTCTAACTGATATGCAAACCCCTAGCATTCTATCTGAGATGCAAACCCCTAGCATTCTATCTGAGATGCAAACCCCTAGCATTCTATCTGAGATGCAAACCCTTAGCATTCTATCTGAGATGCAAACCCCTAGCATTCTATCTGAGATACAAACCCTTAGCATTCTATCTGAGATGCAAACCCTTAGCGTTCTATCTGAGATGCAAACCCTTAGCATTCTATCTGAGATGCAAACCCTTAGCATTCTATCTGAGATACAAACCCCTAGCATTCTATCTGAGATGCAATCCCTTAGCATTCTATCTGAGATGCAAACCCTTAGCATTCTATCTTATATACAAACCTCTAGCTTTCTATCTGAGATGTTAACCTGCATTAGACCACTGCATGTCAAGGAGCAGTGGAAGCCCTTTTAGCTGCTGTTTCTTCACACTAATGCACACTGACTTTGGTTCTAAGCTTCTGTAACACTACAGCCCTGCACAAAATCTGTACTTATTGCTGGTTTCAGCATTGTGATAGGACTCCAGGCACAACAAGGGCACAGTTCCATCACGACTGATTTAATTTTTAAATCATGTGATTTGTCTGCACTCAATGTTGAGCCAAACCAGGAATATTGAGATGGCTCCTGTAAAAGAGCTGGGTTTTGGTTCATGCATCACCTCAGTAATGTGGTTTGGCTGATTGAAAATTGAGTATAAAGTGTCTATAAAGAAACTGCATTGAAATGTGTTTTGGGAAACCAGGCTAGCCAAGCCCCCTGGACCCAGGGACATAATTTGGCCAACATTTGTGAAATATAATGCTACAAAGCCCACGTTGAAACTTCTGTCTGTCAACTGTGATGAGCACGAGACTCCTGTGTAAATCGCGAAAGCCGGGGCCATGCGAGTCTTCTGGCTTCCCTAGCGCTTGGCTGTCTTGCCAATATCAAGTCCATGTGTCTTGGCGCCCTTGTAAAGACTAACAAAAACCGGCTGGGGAGCAGTGAACATAATCCCTCTGCTTGAAACCACATGCCTTTCCAGGACCTGCTCCAAGAGTCCCTTTGAACCGTCTGATTAGGCGCACGATATAAATAGAAGAGCATCTCAGGGCCCAGATCACATGTCTACATATCCTGAGGGTCTCCAGCGGCGCTTCCTAGAATGACGCGCCAGCTCCTGTCTTCCAATTAGCTTTCCAGAAAATTTCTAACATGGCACTGTACGTATTGAATCTCAAGGTACGATTCAAGGAGTCCCCGATGAATCTACAGCAATGCTTACTATAGCGATGCACCCGCTATTGCGTTCCAATGAGCTTCCGTAAAAGTCAAACACCGTTATGCACCTATGGATTCTTGAGGTACCATTCAAGGAGTCTGAGGGGTCTCCAGAGATGCAAAGTGTGTTGTCTCCCACTGAGCCTAACTCAAAGTCTAACTCAGCGCTGTAAATGCTGATCCCCCCCTGGCACAATTCAAGGAGTCGTGAGGAACCTACAGAGATGCCTTCTATAGCGATGCACCATCTATTGGGTTTCAATTAACTTTCCTCAAAGTTTATAGGCACAGCGCCATGTTAGACTTAGAGGAAAGCTTGCTGAAGCACAATGGATGGTGCATCGTTCTAGAAAGCTTCTCTGGAGATCCCTCAGGGCACCCTGAATATACCTTGAGACTCAATATGTACAGCGCTGTTTTAGACTTTGAGTAAAACTCATTGGAAGACAATGGATGGTGTTTCTCTGTTTTAGAAAGCGCCTCTTGAGATCCTTCAGGAGTCCGTGAATGGTGCCTCAAAAATCAATAGGTGCCGCACCACGATCGACTTTGACGAAAATTTATTGAAACACATAGTGATCATCCAAAAGGCATAATTAACACCACCAGGCACCTCATCCATTCTACAACGTCCACTAAATCCCACAACACCAATAACTATTGCGGTCATACATCGCCCACAACTCCCGTTCCATAGCACCCATAGCCTCTCCGTTGGATAACGCCCACAACCTCTGCTACGCCGAAACAACCATAACTCCCACACTTGGCCAACACTTGCAACCCTGAAACAAATGCAGCATTTGTCATCCTACGACATCCATGACCTCTGCCATCCCACAAGACCAATGACATCCACCATCCTACAACACCCATTGCATCTGCCACTCCATGAAACACCCTCAGCGTCTGTCACCCACCACACCTGCGGCCTCCGACATCTGAAACCACTCAGAGCATCTGACACACCACAACACCCACAGCATCTGACACCATACAACACCATGACCTATGCCACCCCCAAACATCTGTCATCTCACCACACCCACCAGTGCTGCCAACCCACAACACCCACAGCATCTGTAAACCAACAATACCCCTGACCTCTGCCATCCAACAAAACCCACAGCACCTGCCACCCTACACCCACAGCACCTGTCACACCATCACACCTAGACCTCTACAATCCATGCCACAGTACTCACAGCATCTGCCACTCCACACACACCCGTCAGCCACTGCACAACACCTCTGATCTTTGCAACCCCACACCTCCCACAGCATCTGTCATCCTACAACACCCACAAATGTTGCAATTCCACAACACACCACAATATGTCACCTCTACATACCCGTGACTACTGTCATAAAACAAAACCCACAGCGTCTGTTGCCCAACCACACCATGAAAGCTACCATCTCACAACACCCACAGCATCTGTCGCCCTACAAAACCTACAACTTCTGCTATCCCACATTACCAACAGCCAGGCGTGCAACGCCCATTGGGCTCAAAGGGCTTCAGCCCCCCCTCCATCCTGTGTGGTAGCTTCCCGGGGACACAAAAAGCCGCACCTGAGTACTTCACAGGTCTTTAACCCCTTGCATGCTCGTGAGCCACGGTGGTGCTGTGCTGGTGATGGAATGGTTCCGCCACGGCCCGGCCGCCGCGTCTGCGCTGCAGTGATTTCCCGCCTTCTATCGAGCGGGCGGGGCCGTGGCGGAACCATTCCGTCACAAGCACAGCACCACCATGGCTCGTGATGGAGTGGTTCCGTCACGAGCATGGCGGCGCCGCGCAGCCTCCTCTCCCCCTAGCGCCGCGGCGGAATTACCGCCGCGGCCAAGGGGTTAAAAGACCATTTACTTGCTAATGAGGCTTTGTTGTGTTTTCACCCCTTCTTAGAGCCCCTGCATCTCCACTCTGCATATTGCTGGACGAATCAGCCCCACCCCGAAATTTTTAGTAGCCCCTCCCAAAATGTGGCTCTAGTTGCGCCTCTGTCCACAGCCTTATCACCCTACAATCTCACGCCCTCTCCATCCCTTACCACCCAGCCATGCTCAGGGGCGTCATATTGGCACGAGCAACTTGCCCCTCTGGTTTGCATATCTGTCCCTTCTGGTCTGTGGTTCTTGGGACTGTGGTTCTTGCTGCTCATGCCGCTTCACTATCTACAGAGGTGGATGGCTTTATCTGTAGTGCACAGTGCCTGTCCCTCCCTGCAGGACCCTAGGAGCAGGGCACAAGTCCTAAAAAAAGAAGTGGGGGGACGTTGACGTCACGGCAGGAAGTGACATCACGAAAAGTGGCTTGCACCATCAGACTCATTGCCTCCCCTTGCTCACCCTTAGATGCGATTGCATCAGAGAAGCCATCGTTTGAGCAGCTTTCTGAATGACCTCAGATCTCGCCCCAGAGAGGCCTAAGAGTGAATGTGTGGCTCCATTTGCTCCAGGTATCGAACTCCCGTTAAAATAAGTGGGGGAACGCCGTCCACCCGCGTGGTACCCCGATTCGAGCCCTGCCTAGGAGCTGTGCAATTACCAAGAAAGGTTTAACTTGTGAAGATTCCTTAGGTAAGCATATATGTTAGCTCCCAAAAAAAACTTATGTTTACATAAAGTTCCAGGCACCTGGGATTATGCGAGATCCTGTGAATTTTCCATTTAAAAAATGCAAGTGATCACAGGACCCAGCGTCATGAGGGACACCCACATATTGCAACCTATGCTGTAAACAAATACGACGTTGGTTGCCTACGTCAACTAAATTAATGAGGGAAACTATTTTCTGTGTATTTCCATGCACGGGAAATTGAGTAGATGATCCGCACAAAGTCGCCGACTTTAAATGCCTTTCTTCATAACTGAGGTAGCTGTGGCACGTGAAGATAATGTCAGCTGGCCAGGATCACACATGCCGGCCAAATGGGGACGCTGAGTGTAGCACACATGTTTTTTGTGCTGATAGCCAAAAACGAATCCACAAGAGCGCCTCGTCAACCTTGTAGTATTTATTGGCTAGATTCAAACTACGGCTATAACAAGTCACAAATAAACTCTCGTAGATGTCCCTATGTTTGAAGTAGATGTCCGACTTTTCGGGGATTCACACAGAATCTACAAACGCTGCACATTTCTGATTTACCCTAGAGGGCAAAATTTACTCTTAAAGATTTTCCACTTGGTGGAAAATCTGCCTCAGAAAATTGTATGGAAATGTTCATCGTCTTTCACGTCATGGCACATTTTATCTTTAAAAACTCCAGACACACGGATTCCTTGAATAAGTAAGTGTGTGGAATTTTGAATCACAAATTTATTTTTTATGCCCCTAAATTACGCTTACAGGCACCAAAGGCCTTGTAAATCTGTCCCAGCGGGGTTATATGTACGCAAACGGTAATGCTAAAATGGGAGCAAACAACGTCTACCCACTTTTAAGAACTGAGCACCCACCGCGCTGGTTTTAGCCCGGGCATCACACACCATGGGGCGTATTTACAAGGCCCTTGCGCCACTTTTGCGTCGCTTTTTCCGCGTTAAAAATGACGCAAAAGTGGCGCAAGGGCCTTGTAAATGTGCCCCCATATATGACCAATTTTTGTGCTAAAAAAACACAAGGGCTACTTAGAGGTGATATATTTATATGCGGCTCCATCGACATCTACAGTTTCTAAGCACTGTAAAACTAGTGTTTCTATAACCCCGTTTAATGGTACGACATTAGCAGACCATAGGTGCATGGCCGTGTCCCCTCGGTGGGATCCAATCTCTTGTCCATCAGACCACCGCAGATGTCAGCCGGAGCGTTAACTCACGCAGCCATCTTGCCATTGCGAATCTCAGTATGAGGTTGCAGGTTTTGGGGCCAGAATCTCAGTTTGCCGTGGCTATGCCTGCCCCAAAATCAGGAAATTACGAGATTTGCCCCATAAATTGGAAGTAACTACACTGACCCGGAAATAACGGGTCCTTTTCCGGTGGGTTTTCCACGATTCCAGACCCAACTCTGCTGACAGTCCCACCTGCTCAGAGCAGGTGCAAAATGTCACTGGGGGTGGAGAGGGCCCGGTATGGCGGTCAAGAGGTCAGGCCAGGGTCAGTCAGGGCGGAGCACTCCCTGCTGAGACCCCCGCACTGCTGTGGGCGATAGAGGGCGCCTGTGACCCAGGAAAGACCCTGCTTGTGGGGTGGAGGGTGGCAACGCCTTAAGCTCAAGTGTTTCCCCCTTCTGCCGACTACCGGGTGGAGAAGGGAGGCGGGTGTGCACGTAGGGAGGGCTTACTGTAAGGATGTGCTTTGGCCTGCCTGGGTGGACCGCAGTCTAATTTGGTTTATTGAAGCCACTGTTAGTATGTCTTTTTTTTCGGAGTTTTATATAGCGCAAACTCGACTCGAAGGTATCAGAGCGCTTTACATGAGCACCAGTTACATTACACACGGACACCTTCATTTTTGTTAGACACTGGGGGGAGATTTAGAAGGCCCTTGCGCCTCTTTTACGCCGCCGTTGCGTCATTTTTGTGACACAGCGGCGGCACAAAGCCAGCGCCATGCTGCGGGGTATTTACAACGTGACGCATCTGGGAGATGCGTCACGTTGTAAAGCCCTTCGCCACATGTATGCTTTCCGGTGCAGGGGGGCGTTCCGGCGCAGGAACGCCTCCTAAAAGTGGCTGAGTGAAATACCACTTTTAAGGCCATGCTGCATCAAAACCCTGCGCCTGCTTGAAGCAGGAGTAAGGATTGACGCAGCATTTTAAGGATAGGGCACCCTCGAGCCTTGCTGGAGCTGCGCCGAGCTTGCGACGCAACTCCAGCAATGCGCCGCCTTTATGGCAGCAGATGTGTCACACATCTGTCCATTTTTGCCCCATGGTGCGCCGCATTGTAAATGCGGCGCATCCATGGTGGCGGAGCTGTGACTCACAATAACTGGCGCATCCCTACTGATATGCAGGGATGCGCCCGTTATTCTAAATCTGCCCCTGGGAGATTAGGTGATTTGCCCAGAATCACAGGATGTTGAGCATCGCTGCCGAGACTCGAACCCGGTTCCCCAGATTCGATGTCGACCGCCCTAGCCTTTTTCCCCAGAGCATGTCCCCAGACCCGTTTATGTACAGCAACATCCTCTCAGCATCCTTTTGAACACCAGTGCATTATAATCTCCAGGGAAACCTCTTTTTCTTTCACGCAGAAGCCTGTCTGCCCAGATGTGGTACTGTTGTCTCTTCCGTGTACGCCGATAGCTGCCGGTGCACAGGGGGGCAGCGGTGATGCTGGTTGGGAAAGTGAGAGGAGAAGATGTATGAACGAGAGAGGGAGACGTGGTGGGGGAAGAAAGATGAAGAGAAGAGGAATCAAAGAGAGAGGGAGTGAGAGAGCCCAGACAAAGAAAGTGGGGGCTGAGGGAGAAAAGGGTGAGACACGAAGAAAGAGAGAAGGGGTTAAGGGAGGTGAGAGAATGAGTGAAAGTAAGAAAAAAAAACAAATAAAGACAAAGAGAGGGGGTGGGAGAAAGATGGAGGGAGGGGGAACCAAAGAGAGAGGGAGTGAGCAAGACCAGAGAAAGAAAGGGGGGCTGAGGGAGAAAAGGGTGAGACACGAAGAAGGAGAGAGAGGACTTAAGGGAGGTGAGAGAATGAGGGAAAGTAAGCAAACAAACAAATAAAGACAAAGATAGGGGGTGAGAGAAAGGAGAGAGAAGAGCGTACAGTAGCCACTAAATTAGGGCATTTGCCCAGCTACTAAGAAATATCACCAATTTCTTATTTAACCGGAAAGTAAACCGACTGGACTCTTCCTTTACATGCACTGTCTGAACAAAGCAAAAAAAAGGCTTTAACAATAGTTCAGGGTGACCCTAAAGAGTGCTGCGATTACAGACACCAGGGACCTGCCCACGTGAAAGTGTATCCTTAAAAATATATTTTTACATCAGCCTCATAGCTGCCCTTTTATCCTTATTTTCTTTAATTTTATGTCAGGTGGTGCAAAAAGCGACTCACAGTCCACTGTTAAGCAGTCTTCGCTCCATCCACACAGGAGCTTGGTACAAAACGCCCACTTCACATTACTCCCTACGTTTGTTTTCATTCGATGTATAGGGAGATACCATTACTTAACTAGAATCACACATGGCTGCGGTTCAAGTGGCGGCGCCGGAATTGCAGCTTGGTCGCAGAGTTCCGAAGACAGTTATTCAGCCACAAAACCACACCTCCCCTGCACTCCTTGTTCTAGAATCTAGAGTGTTAATTCAGTGGATAAAAAAAACCTTAGGAGGGGGGGGGGGGGTCTGAGAGTGTCGGCCTTCAACTGGGCATAAATTTAACTCTGTGAGTATTTAATCGACTGCCGGGCAAACAGTGCAAAACTGCTACTTTAACAGATGCGTTTCCCATTATGTTTTTTCTCATTGTCTAAAATCATTTTTCTCCCCCCCACCAACTAAAATTGAAGATTAAAATACAGTCTGTGCCACAAGGGCACAGAAAGTAGAATTAAAAACTTTTGGTAAACTTTTCTGCTTACCTCTCATTGCTGCGGGAGGTCGAGTCCACGTGGAGTGCGCGCGGAGGGAGGTGCGGCCGGGGTTGCTGCTGGTGCTGCTGTGAGCGCGAGCTCTGCCCCCTCACTCCTTTTAAGCAAGTGAATGAATCAGCGGCGTGAGGTCTCTGTGCACATCTCAGCCGGGAGTCAGCACCCGGCGAATTCCCCTTTTTTTTGCAATCCCAGATTTCGCACCGCCTGGCGTCCCCCGTCTAGCGGTGCAGTGACAAGCCCCTGAGCAGAGCGAGACCCGGGCAGGACTAAAGGGCTGACTCTCCTCTGTGCTGACTGAAAAGCGTGGACAGTGGTGACTGAGCCACCGGCGCGCGCTCATTCATTTCCCAGGACAAGGAGTCTTTTGGAAAAAAAAAAGTTTGCAGGAAGTTTGTGGTCACTTGGGATTTTAAGACATGGACCAATCAGACGGGGGAAGAAAATCAAACAGCCCAAAAAGGAGGTTCATAGCGTCGAAGGCGAGGCTGAGTGTTTGAGGAAAAGCTGTTATCAGCATTTGATGTCTCCTTCATTCCCATGCCTCTACATATAACTCTGACCACGTTCTCAGAGATTCAGACGGTTATATTCATTCTTTGACGGCTCGCTGGCTCTACAGTCTTGAAGGAATGTGTCCTAATTATTACCTGAGGGGTGAATGTCCTAGGGAAAATATGAGGATAACATATACTAAAAACTTCTCTAGGGAAGCTTATATTTCTGAAAAGGAGTCACACAAAAAATGGCTACATATGTCTTGGCAGGGGCCCCAAAACGCTTAAGATGACACTGGGTGTGGGGAGAATTAGTCTGGAATAGAGGCAAGCAGAGATGTGGAAAGAAGTTGAGACAGAGACATTTGGGGTAATATATGGAGATAAATAATTTCCAGGGGGCCCTTTGGAAGATGAGTGTCCTGAGCAATATAGCCCACATTGCCTATGGCTTAAATGTGTCTTGTCCAACAACCAATCAAGTCGTACTTGTAGAGCTTGGCCTGTCACCCGAGACGGTATCCAGGTGCTTGCTGCAGGCCTCAGTCGAAGAACCAGGTCTTGAGCCCTTTCCTGAAGTCGGTTAGCAAAGGTGCGTGCGGAGGTGGACGGGGAGTGTGTTCCAGGCGTTGGCGGCGTGATATGTGAGAAGGAGCGTACTCCGGCGCGGCAGCGGCATATGCGGGGATCTGTGTAAGGGCGAGCTGTGCGGAGCAAAGGTTTCTGGGGGGCCGTGGAAGTGCAGGCGATGGTTCATGTAGGTGGGTCGTTGGTGGTGGATGGCTTTGAAGGCATGGGTCAGGAGGTTTAAGAGGCATCTCTTCCGGACCAGGAGTCAGTGGAGGTCTTTCAGGTACTGGGTGATGTGGGTTCTCTTGGGTAAGTTGAGGATCAGTCTGGCGGCTTCCTTCTGGATCATCTGGATTCTTTGCATGAGTTCGGTGGTGGTGCTTGCATAGAGTGCGCTGCCGTAGTCCAGTTGGCTGGTGATGAGGGCATGGGTTACCATCTACCTGGTGCTGATGAGTAGCCACTTGAAGATTTTGCAGACCTTGTGGAAGTAGGCTGAGGAGACGGTGTTGACCTGACAGTTCATAGAGAGTTATCTGTTGAGGATTACAGAGGTTGCGGGCGTGGTCTTTTGGCGTGGGGGTGGGTCCAAGTTCCGACGGCCACCAGGAGTCTTTCCAGAGGGTGGTCTGTTTGCTGAAGATCAGAAATTCAGTCTTATCCGTGTTGAGCTTCAGGCAAGGTGTAGTAAACGGGAGCCCTGGCTACTCATAATTAGCATACCCACGTGGCTGGGGAAGAAATATACACATAATGGCATTTTCAATCCAATTTAGGCAGAAATTCAAAGTTAAGTTTCTCCTCTTTGAGCTCATTGTCCATAACATAGAATATCATGCTACCCGTCCATTGAAAGCCCATTCGGGTTTAAAGTGCTATGTAACTGAAAGTGCATTGCAGTGCCATCTCCTACCAGGGCCACTGGAATTATGTGATTCTGTGGTTGCAGCATTTTCCACATAATTATGGATTTCTAGCTTTTTTTGCATGATCCATCATCTGCTGCATAATTTGCAAATGTTACAAAAAAATAGTTTCTAGCTCAAACGGACCAAATGTTACTAAAACGCTGCAACTTGAATTGCCACACAGTGGAGGAACTTTTGTAAAAGTTGTCTAGCCACCTATGAATCGCTTATTGCTATATTTGAGTGTTAAACTGTTGCTTATAAGGAGGACCCTTTGCCCAGACAGCGTTAACGTGTTAAAAAGACAAAATAATGCAGTAATAATCTCATAAAATGTACCACTTCATGCCCCATACATTTTGTTTATTGCCAAATCATTTAGTGAACCCTGCCACATTATTTGGTCCTACCCATTCCATAATTCCAGGGGCCCTGTCTATTACTAAAACATTCAGAGAAATTGTTTGAGCACAAGGATCACCTTCGTGGCATTTTCACTGTTTTAGCTCTGTTGTGCCCTAACACGAGAGGACTAACGAATGCAAATCAAAATTACCATACCCTAAAACAAGTTTTTGTGTGTTATTGGGATTTCTGTAACACACACAATATCCCTTTGGTGTATAACATTGCATCACTTTCAGAATTCTGAGGATTAGACTCCAAACATTTGGGAGGTTTCCATTGCAGAGTAGAGTTTAATTCAGTTTGCTTAGTTAAGGGATGTCAAATCAGGCTTTTAAGGTACCATGAGCGGGAAGTGTTTAGGTACTAGTATGTGCCACCTAAAAGATAATGAGCTACCAGTGGTATGAATTGGTCTGTTGCTCTGTTAGGGGGATGCGTCAATTTCAGTGAGTTGTCGGTGAACACTATTGGTGTCTGATATGTGAGGTCAGAGTGCTGTGTTAAACTGAAAAGGCATCTTCTAGTTCACTAGGTTTGCCCATTGGTCATCAGATGTGTACAGGTGTGAGACACTTGGTGACAGCAAGTGCCCCAGGGGCTGCAATAGACAGTGATTAACCAACTAATGCACAACCCAACAATGCGATTGCGATGTCAGTGACACTAGGATCCAAGGCGAGACTGTGAGGTAGTAGTGTGGTAGTAGCACGTAGTAAAAGGAAAGATAAGGATCAGTCATAGCTAAAATTGGGATTTCTTGCACATGTGACCACATTGATTGTTTTTATTTTTTTTGCAGTTTTATATAGCGCCAACTCGACCGAAGTTATTGGAGCACTTTACATGAACACCAATTATGTTACACAATGACACATTCATTTTTAGGGATGCACGGGGAGAATAAGTGATTTGCCCGGGAATCACAGGATGTTGAGCCGACACTGAGACTTGAACCTAGTTCCCCAGCTCCACATTTTGTGCTCTATTTGGGCCAAGACATGCCAGACTGTGCCACGGCAAAGCAAAAAAAAAGAACAGACACAAACCAGCCCCTGTTTGCCCCTTTATTTCTGTCCCTTGCCCGGTGTAAAAAAATACAACCCTACCTGCCTGCATGCGATACACCAAAGCTGCAACACAATATTGTCAGGCGTCTCCTTCGCGACACAGGGATGAAGCAACTTGCTGGCTGCTGCCATTTATCAGTGGTTTCCAGGGCCTATCATACACTTTAATTCCAGTGGAACAATCAAGTTATCCAAGTTGTACAACTGAGTCTCCAGTGGTTGCAACAGCATTGCAGACAACATGCCACTTACAGATAGATTTACTGTGTCACGTGTTTCATTGCTAATGGTCAAGTCCTATAGTGTCAACTAGCATTGAAAGGTAAAACTTTAATTATATGTTCATTACAAGTCACGTGACCCAGGCATGTGCGCACCACTGATGAGACTATGTTCTTGATTACTCTTGCGATGGTAAAAGAATCCAGAAGTGGAGTGGAGATCCTAGGGTCGCAATGAAAGTGATGCTGATGAATCTCATAGTGGAAATTTGCTACTGGTTGCAGACCACCTGCCCTCATGAAGGAGAGAGTCCCATGACCGAATTTGTACAGTCATTGGCAACTGTGCTGAAGTGGCGTATTACATGGGCAAATGTGAAAACATGGCTGGAATAACCATTTGGAGCGAACATCTACATGGCCCCCCTCGCAGCCATCATCCGCCAACACGGCCTCAACATCGTATCCTACGCCGACAACACCCAGCTCATCCTCTCCTTCACCAGGGACCCCACCACCGCAAAACTCAACTTCCCGATAGGCATGCAAGACATCGCAACCTGGATGACCAAGAGCTGCCTCAAACTCAACGCAGAGAAGACAGAAGTCCTCGTCCTTGGAAGCACCCCATCAGCATGGGACCACACCTGGTGGCCCACCACTCTCGGAGGCCCACCCACACACACAGCCCACAGCAAAAACCTCATCGTACCCTCACTCATCGCTCACCATAAACCGACAGATCAACGCTATCTCCTCCAGCTGCTTCAACACCCTCCGCATCCTCCGCAAAACATTCAAATGGATCCCCCCGAATCAAGAAAGACAGTAACGCACGCACTCGTCACCAGCAGACTGGACTACAGAAATGCACTCTACGCCAGCATCAACAAGGCCGTACTCTGCAAGCTCCAGACGATCCAGAACACTGCGGCCAGACTCGTCCTCGGCATTCCCCGCCACAAACACATCAGCCAACACCTACGGAGACTCCACAGGCTTCCTGTGGAGGGTCACCGGACCCAAATACCTTAACGATAGAATCAACTTCCATGTACCCAAACAAAACCTCCGATCCTCCAAACTCACACTGGCCGAAATCCTGCGCATCCACAGAGCCAGAGCAGGCAGAAGATCATTCATTCACATTGCAGCCACGACCTGGAACAAACTACCGGCAGACATCGGACTCACCCCCTCCTTGAACACCTTCAGAAAGACCCTCAAGACCTGGCTCTTCGGCTGAACAGATCTGTGCCCCCACCCCGCCCCAGCGCCTTGAGACCCTCACGGGTGAGTAGTGCGCATAAAACACCCTGATTGATTGATTGAACCAAGACTATTAATGTCCTGTAAAGTCTTGCAAATGTTATGTATGAAACATGTATGCAAGCACAGCTAAATCTAAAAATCAATAAACAGATGTTTAAAAAAAGAAAATAATAATAAAGGAGAGGGGCCCAGATGTTTAGCTTCTGTTTGTCAGCATGAGCATAGAAAAATAGGATGACGTCACTATGGAACTCATGTTTGTCAAAGCCCATGCCTGCTCCTGGGTCTCAAGTGGGACAAGAAGGGATAAGGGGTTACACTTGCTCAAAGACAGCTGAGTGCCTAATGTTCTTCAAGTGCTCCAAAGTCACACAATGCTCTGTTGCCCTGTATACAATCTTCCTCCACAAGTACCTTTTACTTATCACCGCTTGCTCCATCCACAAAACTTACTTCTTGATACAAATCCCTTGAATACCAGCACATATTCCTGAGCAAACTTCAGACAAGAAAGTGGTCCCTGCAATCAAGAATAAACAAAATGCACTGATAACTGAATCACTTAACCATTTATTGACAAAAGACATATGCAAAATCAAATTCTGATTCAGTGTTTAATTTGTAAAAGGATGAGTGCCAGTTCCTAAATTTTGGCTCAGAAGCTTGGTGCTTCTGAGCAAAATAAAAGCCAGGGGCGCCAAATACCAAACCCCTCCTGTAGCCTTGATCCCACCTCATGCCTGTTTCATGGATCACCAGACCTTCCCTTCTCCTTTATCTTACTCTTTCAGTGTCTGTTGATTCTTGCTTTGCTTCCTTGTCACTGTTTTCCCATGTTTCTCTTCCTCCATCTTTCCCCTTTTGGGTTTTTCTTTCTTACTCTGGGTCAAAGTGTAATGAGTTAAAATAAGTTCCTTTCCCAAAAAAGAAGGATAGTGGGCCCCACCTGCAACCACCGGCTTAAATTAAGTACTATCCGTACTACTCACTTTTTCACACAGCTTCCCACCAAAATGCAGACTTCCACAATGTGATTTACCATGAAGAACAAAATCATACACAGTGACGAATGTAACTTGCACTGGCAAAGCCAATAGGTCTGGAGCTTCTAACACGCCGGTGGGACGCGGCGCGGAGGGCCAGACAGTGGACGGTCTTCTAGGGGACACGTGATCTTTTGACACGTTGGTCCAAATGAGGAGGGTTGTAGGTATGCTGTAATTCCGCAACCTACAGGTTTTAAGAAAATATGAAGATTGAGAAGGTAAACCCCTATTAGCCCTGATGAAGTTGCGAGATGGTGTAGCAACGAAACATGTTGGCAATATGTAATTAAACATGGTTTGATGGGAACCATTTTTTAATCTGGAAGGCTTGCAGCTTGGAATAAAAGTTGGTTGGCCAGCAAGCCGTACCAGTTTTTAACGGTGAGAAGTACGCTCATTAATTCTCACAGGGGTTCACTTGGCACATACACACAATAGTAACCACGGTTATTCTGTCTTACTATCACTTTTGTCACCACTTTTTATGTTGTGGTTCTCCAAAAGGAGAACAAACACTGCTTTCTTTTTCTTTCACACTTAGAGAGAGAGTTGCCGATGATGAGAAGTGGGTAAACTGGAGAATGTTAGTCAGCAACCCCGTTGGCGGTTCTACCGTGAGGTACTCTCTCTCTTCTCTCACATTTTTTCATTGGTGGAAGGTGGGTTGAGCCTGGATGGTAGTATTTGTTGTTTTACAGTAAGGATAGTTAGTGATACACTGTGACAAATCAGAGTAGTTGAAAAGATTACACTCGAGGGAATTGAGAAGAGAATTGAAAACCCTGGGTTTGTCATTTATGTTAGGACTCAGTGTATTTTAGGTGAGGCCTTTTGTTGTTTACAAAGCCAATAGGTCTGCCTTGCATTCTGAGACTTGACTATTATATTTCAACAATGCCTGCTGCAGTGAGAAGGAAAATAAAGAAGCATTTGAAAAGTCAACAGCTCTGCCTTGACAGGCTGCGTCTGGTTATATATATATTTTGAAAGCTATTTACAAGATATGCCACAAAAGTAAAAAGTAAAAAAGGAAGATATACCACCACTTAATCATGGCCTCCATATGTTTGCAAAACAAAAATGTACATTTAAAAAAATTGAGAGATGTGTCTACTTACCCAGTGATTTTATTTAAATAGCAAGCATTCCAGCTGCTCCATGCATTTTTGAGTATTATTGTTTTTGACAGAGACAAGAATAAATCACAACTTAACCATGCACTCAAATTGTAGACATCTGCAATATTACTATTTCACTTAAACACTGTATAACTGCAACTTCACGAGTAGGTGGCAGATACATTCCCAGCTAGGCAGCCAAAACATAGAATAAAGGAAGGACAATTCGAGCAAGCCACTTCCCTGAAGAGAAAGCATTTTTTTATAGGTGAATGTGAACAACGTGTCAAGGTAAAAGGAGCAAATCAATAAATTACATTCACCCGTTGCCCCGTGCTGTATGCTGTGTGGACGAAGCAAAATGTGTATGACAATTTAACCGGCCAATGGATGAAACCTGATGACCAAAAGCCTCTTTATACGATGTATTAAAACATTGGAATGTTGAGTGCTTCATTGAAGACAATGGAGTGCTCCTGTCTTATAATGGCCGGTAGAAGCCCAGAGCATCAACATTCCAATGTTTGTTCACAGCAACCTCACGGAGACTGAGGGGAGTTCAAACTCCCTCGGGCTCTGTAAGGCCTTTGTTTTGCAAATTAGAACTTTCTGCCCTCTGGGGGCGGAATGTTCTTATAGCCTTAGAGCCCTCCTTAGCAGGCTCTGCCGGTCATTAATCGCTGCTCCCCTTGTTAAACCCTGGAGTAGGCCTTTAACCCGTTCGCTGCAGCGCAAATTTCCCCGCTATGCGGGTGGATTTTATGAGTGTGGAAATCGGACGCCTTCCGACGCACACGCCCACCGTGACGTCAGATGGCCAGGGGCCATCCGACGCATGGAATGTGTCAATAGCTGGTAGAGCTCGCTAATGAGGGCTTTAAGGCTATATTAGTTGTTTGGAAAAACAGTATTGTGGTGAGACTGCCTCGGATAGCACCCCTAATAATAGTTCTGTCTAGATGTGCTAAAGAGTTTAAAGGATCATATTTTAGTGTATTTTTAAGATGTAAAATAGTCCCAGGTGTATTAAAATGCAAGCACTCCATAGAAGGCTGAATGACATACCAAACAGCCAATAGAATAAGGTGAGAGAAATACGATTCTGGGTGGACCCAAAGGTCTCTCTATGTGTATTTTAAAGAATTAGTAACAATTGGTCTTACAGACACTTGTGCTATCTAGCCACTCCTAAAAATGTGGCTTTTATTGCGAGCAACAGAAATAGAGAATTCCACATACCAAGCACAAAACCAAGGAAGATTGAATGAAAGAAAGAGCTCAAATCGGAGGGCACATCCAAGGTGCATGGATACACCTACTGGATCATAACCAGTACATGACGGATCACTGAATGGCAAACACGTGGGCACGCACAGCTGCAAGTACCATAAGGGCTCAAGCACTAGTGTTAAAAGCGCATGCCAGAATATCATTTTCAGAAATATCAATTCACATAAATATTGAGTCATAAGCACGTTTATAAAAAATATCGTTGCATCGGGTGTGGATTTTCTATTATTAACTCTAAAAAGCTTTAAAATGATTTTTAGGACTCAATATTTATGTCAGAACATATCCTGAGAAGCACATTCTGGTATCATAACCCCAAACGCCCTGAACAAATTTGCCTATGAACTATGGCATTGTAATAGACAATCCAGTAGTACATCAATGGATAACGGCAGGTACTCCCTGCAGCCACAATCAGCTTCTCACAACCATCTATCTGCAAGGCTCTATTACAAGTCACTGATGCATCCAAAGCACTTGATATATGACACATCACTGGTAAACATCACTTACAACGAAACTTTTACAATGCACTATCATTACAACGCGGTCATTACAACGCAAACCATTACAACGCATTGCGCTGGGGGGCGCTCTAGGATAGGGAATAGGTTAATTTACTATCCAATAACCTTCCCTAGTGTCCACGGGGACTGGAGTTGGAATAGTAAATTAAACTATTGACTATCCAGCACCCAAAAGCGCTATGCGTTGTAATGGTATGCGATGTAATAACCGCGTTGTAAAGGCAGGCGTTGTAATAGCCTGCGTTGTAACGTCATACATCCCACATCACTATCATGATGTCACATCTCTTCTAAAGCTCTTTATTACAAGTCACTGATGCATCCAAAGTACTTGATACATGGCACATCACTATTATGAGGTCACATCTCACCTAAAGATCTTTATTACAAGTCACTGATGCATCAAAAGCACTTGATAAATGGCACATCAATATCACAATGTCACATCTCACCTAAGGATCTTTATTACAAGTAACTGACACATCCAAATCACTTGATCCATGACACATCACTATCATGATGTTACATCTAGGGGAGAGGAGGTGGCCTTATGGCTAGAACGGTCACCCTCGACCCTAGGGAACCAGGTTCGAGTCTCGGCAGGGACACTCAACAACCTGTGATTCTAGGCAAATCACTTAATCTCCCCATGCTTAACAAAAACATGAATGTGTCTGTCTGTAACGCTACTGGTGCTCATGTAAAGCACTCTGAAACCTTCGGGTCAAGTTCGCGCTATATAAAACTGCGGGAAAGAAACATCTCACCTAAAGATCTTTATTACAAGTCACTGATGCATCCAAAGCACTTGAGACATGACACGTCACTATCAAGATGTCACTTCTCACCTTAAGATCTTTATTACAAGTCACTGATGCATCCAAAGCACTTGAGACATGACACGTCACTATCAAGATGTCACTTCTCACCTAAAGATCTTTATTACAAGTCACTGATGCATCCAAAGCACTTGAGACATGACACGTCACTATCAAGATGTCACTTCTCACCTTAAGATCTTTATTACAAGTCACTGACGCATCCAAAGCACTTGATACATGATACATCACTATCAAGATTGCACATCTCACCTTAAAATCTTTATTACAAGTCACTGATGCATCCAAAGCACTTGGGGGCTTATTTACAAGCTCCTTGCGCCACTTTTGCGTCCCTTTTCCCATGTTAAAAGTGACGCAGAAGTGGCGCAAGGGGCTTGTAAATCTGCCCCTTGATACATGACACATCACTATCAAGATAGCACATCTCACCTTAAGATCTTTATTACAAGTCACTGATGCAGCCAAAGCAATTGATGCATGGCACATCAGTACCATGATGCCACATCTCACCTAAAGATCTTTATTACAAGTCACTGACGCATCCCAAGCACTTGATACATGGCACATCACTATCATGATGTCACATCTCACCTAAAGATCTTTTTTACAAGTCATTGACGCATCCAAAACACTTGATACATGGTACATGCCACATCTCACCTAAAGATCTTTATTACAAGTCACTGACGCATCTAAAGCAGTTGATAAATGGCGCATCTCTAGCACGATGTCACATCTCACCTAAAGATCTTTATTACAAGTCACTGATGCATCCAAAGCACTTGAGACATGACACGTCACTATCAAGATGTCACTTCTCACCTTAAGATCTTTATTACAAGTCACTGACGCATCCAAAGCACTTGATACATGATACATCACTATCAAGATTGCACATCTCACCTTAAAATCTTTATTACAAGTCACTGATGCATCCAAAGCACTTGGGGGCTTATTTACAAGCTCCTTGCGCCACTTTTGCGTCCCTTTTCCCATGTTAAAAGTGACGCAGAAGTGGCGCAAGGGGCTTGTAAATCTGCCCCTTGATACATGACACGTCACTATCAAGATAGCACATCTCACCTTAAGATCTTTATTACAAGTCACTGATGCATCCAAAGCAATTGATGCATGGCACATCAGTACCATGATGCCACATCTCACCTAAAGATCTTTATTACAAGTCATTGACGCATCCCAAGCACTTGATACATGGTACATGCCACATCTCACCTAAAGATCTTTATTACAAGTCACTGACGCATCTAAAGCAGTTGATAAATGGCGCATCTCTAGCACGATGTCACATCTCACCTAAAGATCTTTATTACAAGTCACTGATGCATCCAAAGCACTTGAGACATGACACGTCACTATCAAGATGTCACTTCTCACCTTAAGATCTTTATTACAAGTCACTGACGCATCCAAAGCACTTGCTACATGATACATCACTATCAAGATTGCACATCTCATCTTAAAATCTTTATTACAAGTCACTGATGCATCCAAAGCACTTGGGGGCTTATTTACAAGCTCCTTGCGCCACTTTTGCGTCCCTTTTCCCATGTTAAAAGTGACGCAGAAGTGGCGCAAGGGGCTTGTAAATCTGCCCCTTGATACATGACACGTCACTATCAAGATAGCACATCTCACCTTAAAATCTTTATTACAAGTCACTGATGCATCCAAAGCAATTGATGCATGGCACATCAGTACCATGATGCCACATCTCACCTAAAGATCTTTATTACAAGTCACTGACGCATCCCAAGCACTTGATACATGGCACATCACTATCATGATGTCACATCTCACCTAAAGATCTTTTTTACAAGTCATTGACGAATCCAAAGCACTTGATACATGGTACATGCCACATCTCACCTAAAGATCTTTATTACAAGTCACTGACGCATCTAAAGCAGTTGATAAATGGCGCATCTCTAGCACGATGTCACATCTCACCTAAAGATCTTTATTACAAGTCACTGATGCATCCAAAGCACTTGATACATGACACATCACTATCAAGATGTCACACCTCACCTTAAGGTCTTGGCATCTCACTCTGATCCCTGCACATGTTGGCACCAGTGGCCCAGCATGGTCTGCTTTGCTCACCAGTGCTCTGTGGACATTGGTAAGAAAAAGAAACTGCTGATGAGAGGGAAATTGGAATCCATGGCTTAGATTAACAATTCTTCATGCAATGGAGCGTTGTGTGCAAAATTATATTGTTGTCTTGCTTGAAGGACAACAAATAGTGCAGCACCAGATTAGCAAGAATCAGTCTCTGATTACATCATCATTGTTTTTCGTACTAATAAAGGCAGTTGTGCATGACTCCCCACTTTGTACTATGACACAAAAGTGAGCCAGCTGAGCCTAGCATAGGATTTGTACTAGAGGCACCCCCTTGCTATATGTACACCACAGCAGTGTTCGAACATGTAAGATGGGTGCTTTAGGGTAAAGCACATGTTACAAAAAGGTATATCAGGCTTTAGAGAAATTGACCTCTTGTTTACGCCTCAATGCACTTTGCTTGGATTTAGAGCAACACCCGATCCTGTTACTTTAGTAGATCCGGCTCTGTACTAAACGAATCACTGACAGAATATCGCCAACAAGAATATCAACGACAAAAACATCGGACCCGATAAATCGATGTCCAGAATATCGATGCCCTATCTACATAAAGGTAAGTACAAAAATATCGAAAAAAAGATATTGTTAACAAAAATATAATTCTTAAAAATATCGGTATTTCAAATGTTTTAAAAATAATGTAAAATAAAGTAAATAATACATATAATTAAAAGAAACATAGTTAAAATGATTTTAAAAAGTTAAAAATGATCACTAATAAATATAATTAAAAATAAGTTAAACATATATATGTATAAAATATAAAATATATACTTACTTAATAACACGTACAAATAATTATTTAATAACTTTTAGATTGTTAAAAACATATTTAAAATTATAAATACATATATATATATACATATGCACCAATACAATAAATAATAATATAAAAAATGTATATAACAAATAAAAAAAATAGAATATTTTTCATCTTTTTAAAATACATTATACACCACATTAATTAAAACAGTAGAGAAAATATTGGATAGCGGAGGGGATAAAATTACTATTCCCACTCCAGAGAGTGCAACAGTAGGGAAAGTGTTGGATAGCGTAGGGGTAAAAATTATTATTCCCACTCCAGTGAGTGCAACAGTAGGGAAAGAGTTGGATAGCATAGGGGTAAAAATTACTGTTCCCACTCCAGAGAGTGCAACAGTAGGGAAAGTGTTGGATAGCGTAGGGGTAAAAATTACTATTCCCACTCCAGAGAGTGCAACAGTAGGGAACGTGTTGGATAGCCTAGGGGTACAAATTACTATTCCCACCCCAGAGAGTGCAACAGTAGGGAAAGTGTTGGACAGCGCAGGGGTAAAAATTAATATTTCCTCTCCAGAGAGTGCAACAGTAGGGAAAGTGTTAGATAGCCAAGGGGTTAAATGTACTATTCCCACTCTAGAGAGTGCAACCGTAGGGAAGGTGTTGGATAGCAGAGGGTTATAATTAGCATACCTATCAATTACATTTTTTTAATGAAAAAAACAATTAATAGTTAATTACTAATACATTATTTATAAATAATAACAAATACACATTAATAATGACTTCATCATAATTAAATTACTTCCCATTCTATACCCCTATGAACCCACAATGCGCTCCTAAAAAAAGTAACACAATTCATATATTTATCGAATAATACAAATTAATTACCAATTAATAATTCATTAACAGTAATTTAATTATCAATACCAATAAATAAAATTAATATTTACTTTATTAAAATTAAATTACTTCCCACCCTATTCCCCTATAAACCCACAACCTGCTCCTAAAAAAATAACACAATTAATGTCATTATCGATTAACCGATCAATAAAAATTAATTACTAATTAATAATTAATTAACAATAAATCAATTATCAGAAGCAATAAATAAAAATGAATAATTACTTTATTATAATTAAATTACTTCCCACCCTAGTCCCTTATAAACCAACAACCCATTACTTTTTCAAAATTATATTTCCAAAATAATTATTAATAATTAACAACCAATTAATAATAAATGAATTGCCACAATTTACAATATAAAATATAAAATACATAAAAATTAATCAATACCATAAATTAATTAATTAATTATATTTAAATCACTTCCCACCCTATTCCCCTATAAACCCACAACCCGCTACGGAATAAAAACACATTTATTTAAAAATAATTAATGACTTCTAATAATTGTCATTAAATAAATTATATTTGAATTACTTCCCACCGTATACCCCTATAAACTCACAACCTGCTACGGAGCAAAAACGCAACGTTTACTTAAAAAATAATTAATAACTTCTAAAAATGTAATCCAAATATTAAAAAATAAATACAATACTTAAACAAAAATATAGAATACATACATTTAAAATACATACAAAAATAAATAACACTAATATAAACATCGATAATATTAACAACGATATTTGTACAAACAATATTACTATCTTGGATATTAAACAACTCAATATTTCTTACCTTACTGTCGATATTCTGGTCCACGATATTCTTCCTTTCGATATTTTTGTACCTTGATATTAAAAATAATGTAAAATAATGTAAAATAAAGTAAATAAAACAAACACATAATTAAAAGAAACATAGTTAAAATGATTTTTAAAAGTTTATAATTATAACTAATACATATAATTAAAAAACCTATATATGTATAACATATTAAATATATACTTACTTAATAACACTTATAAATAATTATTTAATAACTTTTAGATTGTTAAAAACATATTAAAAATTATAAATACATATATATACACATGCACCAATACTATAAATAACAAATATACAAAACTAGCAGCCCGCCCCAGCGTTGCCTGGGGGCAATGAGGCTTCAGGTCCAACCGCCCGCCCAGGCCCCCGCCTGCCCCGACATTGTCCGTGCATGCCGATGCACGGACACGGACCAGGCCCACCTCCCTCCCCGACTCCCTCTCGCCCCGACTCACTCCCACCCCCCTCCCGCCCGACTCACTCGCGCTTCGACATTTTCCTTTACTGCTGCCTCTTCCAGCTGATAGCACTGCGAAGGTCCTTCTTGCCTCCCCCTGCATCACACAGTCTCGCACTGAACTGGCCCCCCCTCCTCCCGCCCCGACTCACTCCCGCCCCCCTCCCGCCCCGACTCACTCGCGCTTCGACATTTTTCTTTACTGCTGCCTCTTCCAGCTGATAGCACTGCCAAGGTCCTTCTTGCCTCCCCCTGCATCACACAGTCTCGCACTGAACTTTCCCTTTCCTTACCTGTGCCGCCGCTCCTCAGTGCACAGCCGCTCGTCACTGCACCGCCGCTCCTCCTTCGTCGTCATCACGCAGGTCGCGTCGCAGTCATCACACACGTCGCGTTGCGGCCAGCGCTAGGTCCCGGCCGGCGCTACTTTCAGGGGACTACTTTGTTTTCAAACTTAATTTTTTTAATTTACTTTTTAAAAAAAAAATTATATAGCCTATGTCCATCTACACACCCTGACATTTTCATAGATGTATCAGGTGTGTAGATTGGCGCTGTGGTTCCCGAGTTTACCTGGCCAAAAGGTGCAAGTTCTCTCTTTATAATAGTAGTATAGATATAGATGTATATAACAAATTAAAAAAATAGAATATTTTTAATCTTTTTAAATTGCATTGTACACCACATTAATTAAAAGAGTAGAGAAAATATTGGATAGTGGAGGGGATAAAATAACTATTCCTTCTGCAGAGAGTACGACAGTAGTGAAAGTGTTGGATAGCGTAGAGGTAAAAATGACTATTTCCACTCCAGTGAGTTCAACAGTAGGGAAAGAGTTGGATAGCATATGGGTAAAAATTACTGTTCCCACTCCAGAGAGTGCAACAGTAGGGAAAGTGTTGGATAGAGAAGGGGTAAAAATTACTATTCCCACTCCAGAGAGTGCAACAGTAGGAAAGGTGTTGGATAGCGAAGGGGTAAAAATTACTATTCCCACTCCAGAGAGTGCAACAGTAGGGAAAGTGTTGGATAGCGAAGGGGTAAAAATTAATATTTCCTCTCCAAAGAGTGCAACAGTAGGGAAAGTGTTAGATAGCGAAGGGGTTACATTTACTATTCCCACTCTAGAGAGTGCAACCGTAGGGAAGGTGTTGGATAGCAGAGGGTTAAAATTAGCATACTTATCAATTAAATAATGTTTTAAATAAAAAAACAATTAATAGTTAATTAATAATAAATTATTTATAAATAGTAACAATCCAATTCCAAAAACGCTCGTAAGCATATGCACACTCAGAAGCTGGTTGAATTATTTTTATTCTCAGGTAACGCTACGCGTTTCGACACTAACTTGTGTCTTGATCACACGATATCCACTCCGACATTACCGGCATGTTAAATAAACAAACAATCAGTGGCATGGTGGAGTAGTTCAAAGGTCACATGATTAAATGCATGCAATATTCTGCCATTGCTAAATGGTGAAAACATCAGTAAAATAATTGCAATTGATACCAAATTATACATACAATTGAAGTTTTGCGGCATACCTTTGTGTGATTGAGACATTACAAGTATTCATGCCCCCTACTATACGGTATATAATAAACCGGAATCAGTTTCATGTTTTACTTGTGCCGCCCATTATATACACAAATACCTATTACAGGAATTGTCAGCCATTCCTAAGTAGTAGAAATGCGACTGAAATACATGTGGTTTATACCATATTAAACCTATAGTTCTTGTATACGGCATACCAGTGCGTACTAAAGATATTACACGTATGCATGCATCAGAGTATGTAGTAAGAAAACGTTTATCTAATGTTTTACTCGTTACACGTGTTCTATCCAGTGATACTTGTTTCAGGTCATAGGAGAGAGTCGATACTCTGCATGTATAAGCCATTCCTTCAAAGAGAATGTGGGTTTCTAGCATACTGTGTATGATGTACAGCAAGGGTGTTCAATTAATTGAACCATATGTGGTAGATCCACTCGGTCTAGTGCCCGATTTACCCTTGCAATAAAGTAAGTTGCACCTCAACTCCTAACGACATGTATAAAATAATAACAAATACAAATTAATAATTACTTCATCATAATTAAATTACTTCCTACTCTATTCCCCTATGAACCCACAACGCGCTCCTAAAAAAAGTAACACAATTCATATAATTATCAATGAATCAATTAATAAAAATTAATTACCAATTAATAATTCATTAACACTAATTTAATTATCAATACCAATAAATAAAAATTAATATTTACTTTATTAAAATTAAATTACTTCCCACCCTATTCCCCTATAAACCCACAAACCGCTACGGAATAAAAACACATTTATTTAAAAATAATTAATAACTTCTAAAAATGATCATTAAATATATTATATTTGAATTACTTCCCACCCTATACCCCTATAAACTCACAACACGCTACGGAACAAAAATGCAAAATGTACTCAAAAAATAATGTATAACTTCTAAAAATGTAATATATATATTAAAAAATAAATAGAATACTTAAACAAAAATATAGAATACATACATTTAAAATACATACAAAAATAAATAACACTAATATAAACATCGATATTTTTAACAACGATATTTTTACAAACGATATTACTATCTTTGATATTAAACAGCTCAATATTTCTTACCTTACTGTCGAAATTCTGGTCCACGATATTCTTCCTTTCGATATTTTTGTACCTTGACATTAAAAACTCGATATTACTGTAGGTCGAAAAAAATCCCTTGATATCATGTCTGTTTACCGTACTAAATAGCGGCAGCTGGCTAAGCACGTTGGGGCAGGGCGGTGGGGCGGACCGCGGTGTGGCGGGGGAGGCCAACAGATGACGGAATATGTATTATTTATTTATTTAATCATACCTATTCTGTCTGTCAACTTTATGCCTCACCACGCTTGCCTGGGTCAGCCACCTCTGGTACAAAAACCTATGTTTTTACTACTTACTAGCCCCTGACACACCCATTTTGCTTAACTTAATTGGGGACTCAGTCAAAGTGCATTTGGTGATAAACAAATGTCAGTTTTCAGCACATAATAGCTGTTGTATACAAAAGTTGATCATTGGGGCTTTTTGTGCCGTATTTTAGTCACTCCATGTCACATGAGTGTCTGTGCACACCTTTTTTTTGCAGCTATCTTTATTGACAGTAAGGTTGTACTGACAGGGAACACCTATCAGTGTGAAAAGCTGCAACTCGCACAAAATCAAACACATAGGGGTCGATTCCGATCCGGTAAAATCCCCGTCCGTACGAATCGTATCCGGAGCCGTTTCCGTACGACTCATACAGACGCCGTACGACCGGACGATTCCGATCCCGATCGGCCGACCCGGACGCGATTCGTACGGTACACGTCGATTCGTACGGAAAAGCGCACGATCACCTACACACCGTACGGCGCGTACCTCCCATGATCGCAGGGGTACGCGCCGTACCCCTGTGGTCATGCGGGGTACGTGCCGTACACCCAGCGTACATGGGGTACGTGCCGTACACCCACCGTACATGGGGTACGGTGTGTACCCCATGTACGCTGGGTGTACGGCACGTACCCCGCATGACCACAGGGGTACGGCGCGTACCCCTGCGATCATGGGGGGTACGTGCCGTACCCGGGGGGGGCGTTCCGTACCTGTTTCGGCGCGAACTGTGCGTTTACGACTGTTTTCGGCTCCCGTAGGAAAAGGGTCGTACGGCGCGTACCCGACACGAATCGTACTTGCTGGGTCATAAAAACGTGCCGCGATGTCGCGTACAGCGGGTTCCGAGTGAGATTCGTACGGAGATTTGAGTCGTACGGAGTCCTGTACGACTCGTACGGAGTTCGGCACCTAGTACGGATCGTACTTCATCGTACGTACGGGACGTCTACGGATACGATTCGTACGGGGAAAAAACTCTCCGTACGACCATTCGGAGCGCATTTTACCGGATCGGAATCGACACCATACAGAAATCCATATGTATCAGGTACAGGCAACAGGAATCATAAGAAAAGGACATTCTTGGTAATCAGCAGAGATTCTCTCAATGGATTATAAGGAATAGAAGGTACCAATAATGAGACAAATAAGAGAAGATGGGGTTGTCATGTCAAACCTTTGAGTTACTGGGTCTTAAATGCCTTACTTAGGCTGCAAAAGGGGGAAAGGCAAAGGAGAAATGGAAGTGCAGATTAAGGGGTCTTGTAGACTCAGGGCCTCATTTACAAGGCCATTGCGCCGCCGGTGCATCACTTTATTTGGTGACCCAGCGGTGCAGTGTGCCAGCCCCTATTTACAATACAAGTCACCCTGCGTGACTTTCCATGGGCTTGAAAATATGGGCCCCTTCACCCATTGCCCTGCTTGAAAGGGGTGTTCCATGGGTGTTGCTGTGGGTGTTCCCACGCAACAGCCATGGAACCTGACACATTCCCGTATTTACAGAGTTTTGTAAACCTGGAAATGCGTCAGAATCCTATGCCGCAGCCCCTCCAGGGGAGGGTAGGAGTGGTGCAATGAGGAGAAATATTTTTATTTCTCTTCGTTTTTTACTCTTTCTATGTGTGCTGCAGAAAAGAAGAAAATGCCATCTATAATTGGTTTTGTGCAGGAAGGTGTCCCTTCCTGCACAAAATAAATCATACCCACAACGCAAGCACCCTTGACCATGGTGCAAGGGTGTCTTCGTTGGCCCATGGCATCTAATTGTGTGCCAGCTCAGAGGAAAGCACACAGATGCATCATATTGTTGTTAATACAACACATCTACGTGCTTTGAAAATGGCTTGCAGTGCAGAGCTGCACCATTTTCTTGTAAATGAGGCCCTCAGTGAGATGTAAGCACTTTGTCGGAGATTTTAGGTGTGACATTCAGTCAGATATTGATATTGACATTGAGAGAGGTGATAGAGAATGTAGTACTTTTCTAATCTAATTCGGACAATACAATCATTGACAAAGTCACTGACATACACAGAAGATGACACTGCTAAGGTGCACGCATTGCATGCAAGTCCCTATTCAGGAGCCACAAACTCTATCACTCTTCAAAAATCCACACAAGGAAATTATGTATCACACTTCCAATCAACTATCAGCAATATTGTATGTCTTCCATTCAGAACTGTCACACCTGACATAGGATGTAATTAGCGGCAGAAAAGATGCCATAATGACATTAACCAAAACTTGGGAAAGCTGAGACCCCTGTTGGCCATCACAAGTGAGACTGACTGTGGTAACGTAAAGGCCTACTTGCTGCACCATATCAGACCTCATATCTAGAAAGGAGCAGAACCTAGGAAATTCAGCGCTTCATTTACAAGAAACTGACGCATCGCCATCAATGCGTCAGTTTCCTTGTGCCTGCATCAAATGCCCTTGCAACACCATGAATGCGTTGTAATTACAATGGAGGGCTCCATGGCGCAAGGATTAATAGATGCGTAAGAAATTCTGCCGCATCTGTTAGTGCAAAAGTGATGCATTGCCGGAGTTGCCTATAAAACTGACACACCTCCAGCAATGTGTCAAAACACATAGGCGAGTCCCATTGTAAAAGCCCTGCGTCAATCCTTATACCTGGTCTGAGAAGGGACAGGGATTTTGACGCAGTCAAATCGTAAAGTGACACAGTGAAATGCTGTAAACTTCACTTCTCCACTTCTATGTTGCTTTTTGCATGGGAACGCCTACTCTGCATATATTTACCTAGTGAAGGTATAATGTGACGCAGTGCTCTACAAACTGGCGCATTGGACCCAATGCATACATTTGTAGATATGGAGTGTGGCAAGTGTCATGTGAATATTGTATTTGATTATAGAAATGAATCTGATAATGAAATGAATTTATGTTAAAGGTATTTGACGATATGGACCAGGGGTCTAGTAAATTACATTTTTGACTTTTGATATAAAAGCATGTTTTTATATTATCTTCAATGTGAATGAGGCATGATCTTTCCCCCTTCTTCAGATCATTGTTTTGTAATCCAGGCTGAGAATTGATCTACTCAGATCTTCGTAGGTTTTGAAAGTTGTAGTGGAACAGTAACATTTCCTGTGCAATTCTTGAAAAGCAGAATTGCTTTGCTGCGCAACAAAATGGTAGCAACGTACAGGTGGTACCACAGTAGCGTCCTGATCACAACAGGGCATATTTGCTAATTTTTCACACATTAAAGTACAGCAAGTAAAGTTCTTTAAATATATACAAAGATATGGAGCATTTCTGCTCTCTCCTTGTGCTGGCACACTGTATGCTGCCCAGCACCAATGCAGTATTCCTTGCACCATAGTGCAAGGGTGTCTGAGTTACGGGTTGGACACCTTCCTGCACTAAACAAACCTTAGAGGCTTTCCGCATCACGCATAGAAAGAGGACATAACAAGGAGAAATAAGAATATTTCTCCTTGTTACCCCTCACTGCAGAAGGCATAGCATTATGATGTATTCCCAGGTTTACCAGCTTTAGTAGATCTATGTGCGGATGCATAGGTACACCCATGCTTCACCCACCGAACGCTTCCCAGCTATAAATGAAATGTAACTTAGCTCAAGTCCCTGTGTTACATCTCTTTAGAAAGCTGCTCAAGGAGGCGCAAATTGCCTCTCACATAATTTTGTTAACCCGTTTACAAAGGCGGCAATTCCGCCGTGGTGCGGGGCGTTCTATTGAGTGGACGGGACCACGTCGGCCAACGGACGTGCGCAGCACTACCGAGGTAGTGCTCGCGACAGCTGTTGGCTGTCGGGCGCATTTAAAGAGTTAATATGATTGAAGCCTTTGCATTGTCCTTACGCAACTCAAGGACAGTTCAACAGCTTGACACATCTGGGCCTACATTTCTTTGACCAATGGTGCAATGGGAACCAGTGTAAATGCTGTCAAGACTGAGGTTATAGGCTTTCTCCTGCTGAACCTCAGGAGGTGACATGTTGCTTAATGTTGGAACTAATCAGTGAACGTCAGAGTACTACTGGCAGCTTAAGATAAATTTTTTAACAAATGTATCGTGGAGAAAATGACTTCTTTTACCTCATAAGTCTGCCCATGGTAGAAAAGAAAGGATGGCTATGCTTAAGAGGTTTCTTGTCAATGGTATATGTGATGAATATAGCTCAAACCTGTGGGGGCAATGAAAGGAAATCATTAGAATACCATGATCTCTGCAAGAAAACTCTGGAGCAAAACTAACGCAGTTATAGAATTCAAGCCAAGTCAAGTCAGCTTTATTCGGTGTAAAGTGCACAACCATAAAAGCATACTAAACAGGGAGTACAGTATACACACTAAAACAGTTTTTTTTAGTTGTTTGCAAATTTAAAAGCACCAATATTTTATAACAGACAATTATAGAATTATTGATGCTTGTGGTAGATCCTTCTTGATTTTTGCCAAATGGAAATAAACTCTATCTTTGCCAGATTAATTTACAGCCAACTGGATACCCAGGTGTCTAAAGTCTGAATACAGGAAAAAAGGAAAACTGGACCCTATCCAGCCATGCCCACAAGCAGGACTAGGTATGACTGGCATAAATATAACAGAACGTCAAAATGCTGAAAAAACAACTAGACAATAATGGGAATTACGGGGACATCCACACATTACAAAGTGGGACTATGGGGTAAATGGTGAAAGAACCATATATTGCCTTATATTAATTAGAGAGAAAGGTCAGTCATCCAAGTACTCCTCTCTTAACGAAGGTTGTCACAATTAGTCAAGGAGGATCTGGTTATCTATGAAGGACTTAAGAAAGTATAGCAAGCGCTTCCAATATCCACATCGAGGGGCATATTTAGGAAAATTTCTCGCAAACAGCGCAGCAAGGGAAGAATTCAGCACACATGCAAAGAGGAAAGAGAAAGGAGAAATAAAGATATTTCTCCTTGTTACGCCAGGCAGGGTCACCATTTTGGTGCAAACTCATGTTTACAAGACTTTGAAAATATGGACCTGCGTTAAAATATATGGGTGGAGGCACAGGAATCGCCAGGCACTGCCTATATAACACCTACCTGATGCAAGGTAATGCAAGTCAGCGCTATGCGCTGGGTTGTGTTACCTTATTTTTTTTACAAAGCCATGCAAAGTCACGCAAATTGAGATTTGGGAGCCTTGTAAATCCCAAAATTGATTTTGCATCAGGGTTGTGGCAAAAACGTGGCACAACCCAATACAATATCTTAGCAAATTTAGGCCCAGATCTCATGTCATCCAACATGAGAGCCAAGTCCAACTGTGCCCTTGCAGGCCTGGAAAGTATCAGAAAGGGGTTAGGTGTCTTTGGCAATCAATGAACATTGCTCTGCACCAATACCACCTCTTGATTAGAACAGATAGAAGAGGAAGGTGAGAAATACGCTGACAATGCATGCAACTAGTGAGCAATGGATGGATTATTCTAAGAACAAGGGCCAGATATTTTCAGAATAGAGCTTGAATACTTGTCCAGACAAAGGGCAATGGGCTGGGGATGGGTGCAGAGAAGGAGCAGACTTTCTTGGGTTGAAACTGCAGAAGCTGGTAATAAGGAAGCAAGCGTTAGTTGACTTCTATAGCATGGGCTCTTGTGATTCTCCTGCAAGAACTTTGGCCCGAATTTACTAAGATTTTGCACCAAGGTTGCATTACTTGTGTGATACAGCCCGATGGAAAATCCTTTTTTTTGACAATTAGTAAGCCATGCAAAGTCGATCTGCATCACTTTGTGTGGTTAAGTATATACAAAGTAAAGCATGACAATGCATAGTGCAGCCTTGCATTACTTCGCGTTAGTTAGGAGTGACATGGGTGGAACATGGGCATTCTCGTGCATCCAGCCATGCATTTTGACACAAATCCTGATTTAGAAAGACGTACAAACCTGGGTTTATGCAAATGGTGCTCCTACCCGACAGTGAAGTAACAAGGAGAACTATCTTTACTTTTCACATTCTAGAGCACACATAGAATAGGAATAAGCCTCTAAGGATTGTTTTTGTGCAGGAAGGCATACCAAAAACAATCCTGCCTGTAACACAGGCACCCCTACACCATGGTGCAAGGGTGCCTTAATTGGCACTAGGCACCACACAGTGTGCCAGCATGGGGAGAGAGAAGTACGCCATATCTTAGTAGATATGGCAGATTTCTGTTCTCTTTCTTTCACACAACACAGCACAGCACAGCAAGTTGTCTTGCTGCGCTGCATTGTGTGAAAGACAAGTAAATCTGGTGCTTTCTACAGTTCTGACCATGAATGGGCAAAAGATTCCTTTAAAAGGCAAAAATGCACAATACTAAACGCCAAAGCAGAATGAGGTGCAAATGCCTCTAAGATTTTATTAAAGCCATTGCCTTGTCCTAATATTTGATGGATGTGGAACATTTGCAAAACATTTCCTTGACGTTGCGTGCCAACAACAGTTGGTGCCAATTTATAAAATAAATAATCAAATAATTTATCAATTAAAAAGTTGTGGCTTAGTAATCAGGGTATTCTGAGACTTCCAATATTAAGGGTTTATTTAGGGTTTGGTGGAGGGGGAACCAAACCTGGTCCATCCCACTCCTTTGGAGATGGTGAAACCACTATGTTTCTGACATCAGAGCCTCAGATGTGACGTGGCCGCCTGTCAATCCTATTGGACCTTCCGACATTCATTTTTTTCGTCGCGTACCAGCATACGCGGAATGGTGGACCCAGGAAGAAGAAAATAATGTCCCACAAAGCAAAGGGAGAAACCTCCTAGTCTGTCCAGGATATTTGTTTTCTATTTCACAAAAACAAGCTCTAGTTTGGGGGTTCGTTTATAATTTAGTACTTCCATCAGAAATGCCTCACGACAACAGGAGGGAATTAAAAATATGATGGGGTGGCCAGAAACCTGGCAGACCTCCTGTGGGGGTGTAAGTTAGCCCCCAGTCATTCCTAAAGATCTCTCAAGCCACTTCCTGCCTGGTTCGTGGGTTGGAGATGGTTAGATAAATGGTAACACATTTAAAATTAATCACAAAGGGGTTGTGTCCAAAACTGTTTCGTGGGTGGGTGTGACGTAGTCTTTTCTTGCTCTTGAACTACTCCTGAAGTTCCAAGAGTTCTCCACACTTTTAGAGGAAATCCTTCTGAATCGGTTCCTAGCACACTTAGAAGTGCTTTAAGTTACAGAGGATAAGGGACTTTTTTACAGAGACAGGACGCGCCCAGTTTCAAAGAATTTACCAGTCCTTTCCTTGAGCTCACTGGAACCTCAACAGCTGTGGATAATTTAACCGGGCACACGTAGTGCTAGATAAATAAAAAACAGATCTGCATTTTGAGCTGCTATAATGACTTTCAGAGTGCAGTAATCAAATAAAAATTGCATCCAGGCAATTAAATAGCTGACAAACATGCCACATGGTGAAAGAGTCAGAGAATTGGACATGCAGATGCTAAAACGGAATGAGTCACATTGGTGATGTAACAAAATGACAGGGTCCATCATGAAACATGCTCAGGGGCTTATGAGAGTCCTCCTATCCACGGTGCCACTGCCTAACTAACACATGCATGCCAAAATCATCAAATGAGAGTGAACCCCAGCAATTCCAATTCAGAAATCCTGCAAGAAAGATTTTGGGAGAACCTTGCCCACTAGTGTGTGCCAGTGGCGTAGATCACCCTCACCAACCAGCACAACGACTTGTAACAAGCTAAGAGGTCTCTGTGTGCTGTGTCTCATATCCCTCGTGTGAAATTGTCATAATGGGAGGCATGATGATGAGGGTAGGGCCAGTGCTTCATTTGTAAAAAAAAATAAGTGCCAGGGCTCTCATCAGAAGGACACTAGAGCTTGAAATACCCAGTGCCATTGCCAGTGCTGACAGAGACAGTACCAATACAACTACTAATCATCATATCAATCAGAGTACTTGTAAAGCACGCTACTTACCCGTGAGGGTCTCAAGGCGCTGAAGGGAGGGGGTGCCGCTAATGCTCGAAGAGCCAGGTCTTGTGGAGTCTTCTGAAGTCGAGCAGGTCTTGGGTCTGCCGTAGGTGGGTTGGGAGGGTGTTCCAGGTCTTGGCGGCGAGGTAGGAGAAGGATCTGCCGCTTGAAGTTGTTCGTTGGATGCGGGGGACAGCGGCGAGGGCGAGGCTGGCGGAGCGGAGCTGGCAGGTGGGGGTGTAGAAGCTTAGTCTGCTGTTCAGGTAGGCTGGTCCGGCGTTGTGGAGTGCTTTGTGTGCGTGGGTGAGGAGCTTGAAAGTGATCCTCTTGTCGACGGGGAGCCAGTGTAGGTCTCTCAGGTGGGAGGTGATGGGTATGTAACCTTTACCACGGATTTTTTACAACGCAATACCATTACCACGGATTTTTTACAACGCAAAAACTTTTACAACGCATACTTTTACAACGGATACTATTACAACGCAAGTACTTTTACAACGCATGTACTTTACAACGCATTTTTTGGGTACAGGGGTATTTTAAGTTTTAAGGGCTAGGTTTGGGTTTTTGGGTAAAGGGGTATTTTTAGGGTTCAGGGCTAGGTTTGGGTTTTTGGGTAAAGGGGTATTTTTAGGGTTCAGGGCTAGGTTTGGGTTTTTGGATAAAGGGGTATTTTTAGGGTTCAGGGCTAGGTTTGGGTTTTTGGGTAAAAGGGTATTTTTAGGGTTCAGGGCTAGGTTTGGGTTTTTGGGTAAAGGGGTATTTTTAGGGTTCAGGGCTAGGTTTGGGTTTTTGGGTAAAGGGGTATTTTTAGGGTTCAGGGCTAGGTTTGGGTTTTTGGGTAAAAGGGTATTTTTAGGGTTCACGGCTAGGTTTGGGTTTTTGGGTAAAAGGGTATTTTTAGGGTTCAGGGCTAGGTTTGGGTTTTTGGGTAAAGGGGTATTTTTAGGGTTCAGGGCTATGTTTGGGTTTTTGGGTAAAGGGGTATTTTTAGGGTTCAGGGCTAGGTTTGGGTTTTTGGGTAAAAGGGTATTTTTAGGGTTCAGGGCTAGGTTTGGGTTTTTGGTAAAGGGGTATTTTTAGGGTTCAGGGCTAGGTTTGGGTTTTTGGGTAAAGGGGTATTTTTAGGGTTCAGGGCTAGGTTTGGGTTTTGGGGTACAGGGGTACAGGGTAAAAATAAATTAAAATTAAAATTAAATTAAAATACATTTTATTAATTTTAATTAAGGGGTACAGGGTAAAAATAATCTAAAATTAAAATTAAAATAAAATAAATTATATTATTTTTAATTAATTACATTTTTAAAAATATATTATATACTTACCAATACTTACGTTGTAATGGGATGCGTTGTAAAGGTATATGCGATGTAAAAAAATGCGTTGTAATAGTACCTCGTTGTAATAGATCCTGCGTTGTAAAAATTGCGTGGTAAAGGTAGGCGTTGTAAAAGGATGCGTGGTAACGTCATACATCCGGGGTGATGTCGCTGAGGCGGGGGACTTTGACGATCAGTCGGGCGGAGGCGTTTTGGATGCGTTGAGTGCGTTGCCGTAGTCCAGTCTGCTGCTGACGAGGGCCTGTGTGACCGTTCTTCTTGTCACCATACACCTATAAGTGTAACATTTTAAACTATTGCAGGCCACCAAAGCTATATGAATGGCTTAGGCAGCAGGTATTAGTTGTTTTAATGTATATTGAATTAATAAACAAACGTTGTTCTGCTCATTTCTAACTCAAACAAACAGCGCCACCACGTGGCAGCTGTCATAAGTGTAAGTGTTCACAATTAAGTGTTGGTGCCGAGCACCGGAAAGCACCATCTCAAATTCAGCACTGGCAGGGGCATAGCATAGGCCAGTGTAAACCCTGCTGAGCCGGGAGGTTCACAACCTTTTAGGGCCTACATCCCTTTAGGGGGACCTATTTTGCACCAAGGTAAAGGAATATCTGTGAGATACAGGAGACTCAGGGTTCCATCTTCATTCTGGAGGGAAGTTGCATCATTTTGCATTACGCCACAGGATGGGGGTGCTAGGTGCTCCTTTAGTACAGAATGTCAGATCACCTAAGGTAAATTGAATCTGCCACCAATCACACTTTTCAATATTCATGAGCTGCTATCATTCCAAGCTCCCATTGGATGTTGTGGCTTAAATGCAACAGCCATTTTCTTAAGTGAAGCCAAGAAAAGGACTCCACCATAAAGACAAAACACTTCTTACTCTACTTAGAGACCCGCTCTCTTCTGAGTCTAAACCCCCTGTATATTCTTCCTCACCAAATTTGAACACCTCTCCCAGGCAGTTAGAAACCATTTCGTTCACTGGTTCTTTCACCATCCTCTCTTCCAGGAGTATATGCACTGGGGGCATCCTTCCAGATCTCCAAACATATGCCTTACCTAGTGCTCAGCATGCAAAACCCCTGCTATAGTTTGTTAGTTCTCAAATACGAAGACAAACTTTGATATATACATCTGGGGAGATTGCCCATACAGTTTCCCCTCTAGCATTCACAAACCTACACACACATTACCATACCTGACACCTACATTTGCCTGAATCTCAGGGCTTCTTCTGAGAATAATCCATTCAGAACTCTAATTCCAATTTACATGATTTCTAAAATGTTAATGATGCTTTGATCTGTACTGGGGGGCTGTGGGAGCAGGGATGGTTCTTTTCTGTCCCTTTTTAAGGATTGGTGGTTTCTCCCTTCTCTCATCTTCTCTTTGGGTTCACATCTTAGTACTGAGATTGTTTACCAGCAGATGCACAGCCTGTTTGTAGTCAGTCTGCATTCATGTGACCTAGGCCTAGTTAGCAACTTATCCATCACATGTTTCCTTGGAGTAGGAGAGAGATAGGCCTTAATATGTACGAGGCTAAGCATATGTTGTTGGAGCAGATTGCGATTTTACCTGAAAGTCTGACCTGGATTAACCTGGGAAAAGCCACCCTTGAGCCTGACTTGCAGCTGGAATACAGATGTGAGCATGAAACCGAAGTATCCATTGCCAGAGAGACACAGGAGGCCTGTATCACTATTTCAGTGGAGGAGCGTTGCCCCACTGCTATTTCAGTAGTGCAAAAAAAAATATTATTATAATAGCACGTTATTAGCATTTTATTTTTCTATGCGGGAGTCAGGCGGGGCTGGGCTCTGTGACGGTTTGCACTCCTCTAAGTGGCATGTTCTCCATTGGACTCTGTTACACAGCCCCATGGTGAACATGCCCAGGCGCCCAGGCGCCCAGGCTCCCAGGCAGTGCGTGAGCGTTAAAACAGGATGCTCAGACCAATCACAATGCTGCTTCTGCAGCGTCGTGATTGGCTGGGAGAGTCTGGAAGCCTGGGTGTTTCCGGTGCTTCCAGCAGACCGAGAACGGGGGAGAGGCGTGCAGCGGCAGGAGAGGTGTGCGGCAGAGAAGGTAAGTTTATTTATTTAATTTTTTTGTTAATCCATCCCCCCCACCCCACCACCCCCGTTCTGACACACTCGCCACTGCACTATTATCTGGGAGGCTGCTAAGGAATGGAGGCTGCTAAGAGAAGTTGGGAGTCACAGTGTGCACCTGTACAGTGCTTCTACATCACATGATGGTCATGATATAACTGTAATGGGCTAATGACTTAATGACCACTAAGGGCTGTATCGCATAGTGTGCACTGTGGACGCAAAGGGTGTGTGCGCCTGTTTACAGTGCCCCGGGGGCACCTCAGCATCGCAGATCAGGATTCAGACACTTGTGCGCCCCCTTCTGTAATACAGTTAGTTCCAGCTAATGTACAGCATCAGCGCTACTTTATAGGGGCGTGCTCTCATTTGCAGAGAGCATGGCCCCATACAATTGACGGAAACACCTTTCTTCTGCACCCTCGTAGGGGGCTGCACCCCACAGGGCAGCCCTCTGGAGGTGGAAAAGGGATCCCATGGACACACCTAGGTATCCCTCTGCCGGTGGGTGCATCACTCACTGCACCCTTCTGCATAGTGATATCTGTCCCCCTTTGAAGTGCACATGGATGCTGCCTGCACAGTAAATGATGGAGAGATTGCTTCAATCAGCTGCTCTGTCTTTCACTTGTGCGCTGCCCCTAGGGCAGCAACAGTTTGCGACTGCCCACAAATGCCAAATGCGAGGATTGAGTCAGCGCTGGGCTGCAAGCCTGAAAAGCTCTCTCAAAAGTTATTGCAAGGTCTGGCTTAGAAATAGGTGAGTTGGTCTTTGATGGGACAGTGATTGGAGGACGTTTCCTGGTTCGAAGGTCATTGCATTGGTGTTCAAGAAGCATCCTTTCTTGCCATGAGCCACACCCTGAAAAGTGGGTGGCGTGAGAGAGTGAGGTGCCTGGAGTAGGAGCAGGAAAAAACGGTGTTTACCTCACTACTGTTGCCTGGAAGTGACCTTAGTGACTTGACATAGGTCATGGGTCTATTTGGCATTATAGCACGCTGCTGCCGGGGGCAATAACACTTGTTAAAATCCCCAAATCCAAGTTCTAGGCCTGAAGCACAGACGAGGGCCTATAATCTGGGTGAGGGCCTCTAACAACTGTTATAGTGCGAAGTAGAAGGGCTATAAGGCTATTAGAACCATCTATCCACTGGAGGTATCATTCTGTAAATTATAAAGCGAGAAACAGAAAGACAGATATTTGAAGGCTGAAGCCGAAGGCCTGCCTTTACCAGTCATTATCGGCCCTGAGCAAATCCATTGTCGTCAATTGATCTCTCAACGGGCCCGATTCACAGAACTAACTTAAGACAAAATACTAAACTTACTACTTTTGGTATTCACAGAAGGCATTTAGTAATAGTAAAGTTAGGATTTTGTCTTAAGTCTGTCTTAAGTCTGTGCTAAGTCTGTCTTAAGCCTGTCTTAAGTCTGTCTTAAGTGTGTCCTACATTTGTCTGTGCATACCAAAAGTAGTAAGTTTAGGATTTTGTCTTAAGTTAGTTCTGTGAATTGGCCCCAACATTCCCAGGTTCTAACAAGAATAACACCAATAATATAAATGCTATTATTGTTACTTCTATTATTGTCGAATGCCATGTGTGATGTACTGACATTATTAACTGCATATAGAAATTTACTTTGAGCGTTGAAAAAGTTTAACAAACACTAAATTAAAAAAATATGTTGTACATCCCCTTCTTGACGTAGATATGTGTCTAATTACAAAGAAGGTGGAAGCTAAAAATAAGCAGGGCGGTGTTTGTTTCCCCATGTTATTCTCTAAACCACATTCTCATCTGGTATCTTTGTTTCTGTGTACTAATTTAACTTCTGAAGGCGAGGCACTTGGAAGTGATTCTGTTTGAAGTTGCACTTGTCTTTAATCAACCAGCTGCATTCATTTACCCAGAGTGCATCTAAAACATATAGGGCGGGTCCGAGTCACAAAGGTTTTGTCCTATCTCCGGAAAATCGTACATTTTACACATGCACTAATTCTCAAAACATGTTATGCGCATCCTCAGCTTTTGAATTGAGTCCATTGTATTCTGATTGGAGGAGGGAGAGAAACAAGAAAGTAGCCAAATCAAACGAGGGGCCATATTTACAAGGGGATAGCGCTACCAGAACATCACTTTGAGAGGCCTTCTCCACCATTTTTTCAAAGTGGCGATGCGCCACTTTTCGTGGCTTAATGCTGCCTTGTAAATAAGGCCCCTTTACATGCATCACTTGGCGTGAAAAGGGTGTACAATGGGTGTTGTGATGGGTTCTTCCACCACAACACCCATTGCTTTTGAAGCTGCCCCAGCTTTACAAGGATGTGTAAATCGGAGGCAGCGCCAAAAACTAACGCTATGCAAGAGCAGGCATTACAATGGCGAAACGAGGAGAAATACTTTTATTTCTCCTCGTTTTTACTTTTTGCAGCACACATAGAAAGAGCAAAATACCATTAATGATTGTTTATGTGCCGAAAGGTGTACCTTCCTGTACATAAACACGCATTAAATAGTGACGATTTGTTACTTCTATGTGTGCTGCACAATGGAGCACACATAGAAGTAACAAACTGCCATTATGGATTGTTTATGTGGAGGAAGGGACACAATCCTGCACCCAAGCAATCATTCCCTGCAACGTGTTGGAGCTAGGCAGCTAAATTTAGCACCAGCGCTAGGGAAAACACATGGGTGTGCCCTATTCTTGGGAATATGGTACATCCCTGTGTTTTGAGAATGTTAAAGCGAGGCGCTGCCAAATTTGGCGCAACTCCGCGCTCCGACATTTTTTCGTAAATATGCCCCTAGGTGTGATTCATTTGTTCTGTGGTGTAACAAAAGCCCCTTTGGTTTTTGGGAGGCATCCGCGGTATGCCCTCTTTACCAAGACCTTTGTGTATATCGGTGGGGGCCGGACTAAGTTCTCCATGCATAAAAAGATAGAAGAGTCCTATCTTTTTATGTGCGGAGACTCAGTTAATCAGACTGATAGAGTGGAGCAGAGCGGAGTAGAGTATTATAGAGTGGAGGGTCATGAAGTGGAGTGGCAAAGAATGGAGTGGAGTGTCACAGTGGAGCATCGTAGAGTGGACTGGAATATAATGGGGTGGCGTAGAGTGGAGTAGAGTGTCGTAGAGTGGAGTGGCAAAGAGTAGTGTAGCGTGGAGTAAGGGAGTAAAGGGGATTATAGTGCCATGGAGTAGAGTAGAATAAAGTGCCCAGAGAGGCACAGAGGGAGTTGTGTAGAGTATCGTAGAATGGCATTGGGTGGAGTAGAGTGTTATAGAGGAGTGTGGCATAGAGTAGAGTGGAGGGGCATAGAGTGTTGTAAAGAGGAGTAGAGTGGTGTAGGGTGTAGTTTGTAGAGTGGAGTGGCATTGAGTGGAGTGTTATGGAGTGTTGTGTTGGAGAGTGTTGTGTTGTAGAGTGTTGATTTGTAGAGTGGAGTGGTGTAGAGTAGAGTGGCGTAGAGTGTTCTGGCGTACAGTGGAGGAGCGTAGAGTGCAGGTGCCTAGAGGGCAAGGGTGTAGAGTACAGTGGCATAGAGTGGAGGTGTGTAGAGTATAGGAGCATGGGATGGAAGGGCGTAGAGTAGAGTGGCATGCCTGTGAGTGGAATAGAGTGTAGTGGCATAGAGTGTAGTGACATGGAGTGAAGTGGCGTAGAGTGGAGTGGCATGTCATAAAGTAAAGTGGAGTGGTGTGATGTAGAGTGGAGTAAAGCGTTATAAAGTGGAGTGACCTAGAGTGTAAAAGAGCGGAGTTTCTTGGAGTGTTGTGTCTTAGAGTGTTGTGTCATAGAGTGTAGTGGCATTCAGTGTAGTGGCTTACTGTGGAGGGCATAGAGTGGAGGGGTGTAGAGTAGAGGGACATAGAGTGGAGGGGTGTAGAGTAGAGTAGAGTGGCATGGCAGTTAATGGCATAGAGTGGAGTGGCATTGAACAGAGTGCCATGTCATAGAGTAAAGTGCAGTTGTGCAGAGTGGAGTGGCATGATGGCATGATGTAGAGTGGCGTGTCATAGAGTGTCTTAGAGAAGAGTGGCATAGAGTGGAGTGGAGTGGAGTAGAGTGGAGTGGCATGGAGTGGAGTGTCGTAGAGTGGAGCTGTGTGTCAATGAGTGGAGTGTCGTAGACAAGAATGGCATGTCATGGAATGGGGTAGAGTGTCCTAGAGTAGAGTGGATTCACGTAGAGTGGAGTAAAGTATAGTGGAGGGGCTTACAAGGAGTTGCAAAGAGTGGAGAAGAGTGTTGTTGAGTAGAGTGTCATAGAGTGGAGTGGACTGCCATAGAGTACAGTGGAGTGGAGTGGTCTAGAGTGAAATGTCACAGACTGAAGTGTTGTAGAGTGGAGTGTCGTAGAGAGGAGTAGCATAGTGGAGTGGCGTAGAGTGGAGTGTCAAAGAGTGGAATAGAGTTGCATAGAGGGGAGTAGAGTGGCACAGACTGGAGTGGCATAGAGTGGAGTGTCAGAGTGGAGTAGATTGTCATAGAGTGGAGTGGCGTAGAGTGAAGTGTTGTTGAGTGGAGTGTGTGGCATAGAGGGAGTTGTGTCGAGGGGCACAGACTGGAGTGGTGTAGAATGGAGTGTCATAGAGAATGAGTAGATTGTCGTGGAGTGGAGTGTTCTAGAGCAGAGAGTGGAGTGGCGCAGAGTGGAGTGGCGTAGAATCAATTGTCATGGAGTGACATAGTGGAATGTCAGAGTGTGGAACAGCGTGGAGTGGAGTAGAGTGTCATAAAGTGGAGTGGCGTAGAATGGAGTAGAGTGGGTTAAAGTGCTGTAGAGTGGAGTGGTATAGAGTCACACAGAGTGGAGTGTTGAAGTGTGGTGTAGTGAAGTAGAGTGGAGCAGAGTGTCATGAAGTGCCATTGAGTGGAGTAGATTGTTGTAGAGCAGAGTGGCATAGAGTGAAGTATAGTGTCATAAAGTGGAGTGGTCCTAGAGTAGAGTAGAGTGTCGCAGAGTGGAGTGGCATAGAGTGGAATGGCACAGAATGGAGTGGCGTAAGGTAGAGGAAATTGGATTAGTGAGGAATAGAGTGAAGTGAACAGAGTGGAGTTGTGTAGAGTAAAATGGAGTAAAGTGTCAGAGAGTGGTGTGGCATACCGAGGGGTGGAGTGTCGTAGAGTGGAGCATCATAGAGTGGAATGTCGTAGAGTGAAGTAGAGTGTCATAGAGTATTATAAAGTGTCAAGTTGTGGAGTAGAGTGGCATAGAGTGTTGTGTCGTAGAGTAGAGTGGTGTAAAGTGGAGTGGCATGGAGTGGAGGGGCGTTGAGTGTAGGGGGTAAAGTGGCCTGTCTTGAGCGTTAGGCGTCGACCTAAAAAGTGCAAAAGTGTGGGCTAGTGGGCCATTAGGGCTTTCCTATTGTACCTGTAGGGACAGGTAGCATAGACGTAAACATATTATTACAGTGAAAAACGGAGCTTCAGAAAGAAAAATCAAAATCTTCTGAACAATACTGCTTTTTGACGTATAAAGCATGCACAATACATACACATGGTTCTGCATTGTAAGTGTCTTACTAATACTGACTTGGCTAGAAACAGGAGTGTCTGCCCAAATCTTTAGGAGACATATTTTAGTACTGCATGCAGTAATACAGTATGCACTATTAATGGCAGTAATACTGAAAAAAAAAACCAGCAGGCCAAACCAAGTGGAATTTGTGTCGACAAAAAGCCTGGAAGCCATGATTAGATGTGAAAATTGTAGGGCAACACCAATTTCTGAATGCTATTCCTCACTCCATCAGTGGTTCATGTGGAATTAACCCCCAGATCACATGCATAATTAACACAGTGTAATTGTTGCAGCAGATAGAAGGGAGGTCATGAGACTACAAACGGGTATGTCCCAATTCATAAATATCTAGGGGCTTATTTACAATCCCTTGGGCAGCCGGTACACCCCTTTTTCCCATATTAAAAGTGACGCACCAGTGGCGCATGGGGCTTGTAAATAAGCCCCCATATATTTAGGCTATAATTACAAAATCAGGGCTAAATTCCGTTCCCTGTGCAAACAAATGTTTGCACTAGGATCGCAATAATGGTATTTACTACTAGCGATAAATATCTCACCTTATTCCACCTCAAGCGGGGGGCCTTAGATGCACCCATCTCAAAACGTGCATTACGCATTAGTCGTATGTATGTGAATTAACAACAATGCCAGAAAGTACATACATATGTAAATATAATTTATGCGTCGCTTGGTTTAAATTTATACCTTTGTGAATCGACCCCATGCCTCTTACTGCCTTAAACGAAATATACAAAACTCCTCTTTTGGAACAGTAGAAGAAAGACATTCCGTCTAGCCTGACGTAGCTAAGGACAGGAGTCTTGGCCACTACATTTCCAGGATGATTCATCCACTGACAAGCCTTCTCTAACATGGAAATCCTTTGTCCAAATGGAGTATCTCATCATTGGAAATTGATTGAAAACAGAGATCTGGAACAGAGGGGCGTGGCTCTGCCATGTTGAACACAATTCTTGTGTTCTCTGCCAAACTCAAGTCAGGGCCAATCACGCCATGTTCTCTCCAAAATGAAGATATAGTGAAAGTGTAGACTTACTATTCTTAACTCCACATCTCCGTGCCTTGAAAGTTTATATATAATGTCAAGGTAAATATATATGTGGATTATGGTGACGCAGTGCCGCAAGTCACCTTGCTGTGCCGTGCTGCGTGACAGGGGAAGGGCAGGAATGTGCCGTATTTAACATTATACAGTTAATTCCTGCCTTTTCACAGCACTAGCGCACAATGTGCGCCAATACAGGCACTCTTGCACCATGGTGCAAGAGTGCCTACATTGCAAGAAGGATTGTTTTTGTGCAGGAAGGGGCCCCTTCTGTAACCGATGTAGGATGAAAGATTGGGCTTTATGGATATCCAGCATCAGGGAGATAAATGGGCCTCTAGGTACAAAACCATCTGCTTGGTTAGTTTTAGGTTCGAGCAACAGCTCCTTGTGCACGCTTCTCGGTGCTATGAATGGTATGGATGTATGCATATTTTCACCAAGATAAACCTCTGCTAGCATGTTTATACTTGCACAAGTCCCACCACTGCTTAATTTGTAAAAATATAAGGGCCAGGGCCCAGGGGATCCCTTAGGGGGCTACTGCAATCTGTACCACCCACTGCCCTTGCCCGTGCTGCCAAATTCCTAAACCCATGTCCTGGATGCACTACTATGATTATTTTCTTGTGTATATTAAATTTATAAAGTAAGATGTATGGCTGAAAATAGGCAGGCAGTGCACCCATGTGGTAATTATAATAAAAACAAAAGTGCTAGTGTTAAGAATTAAATGCCGCTGCTGAGTACTTGTGAACACCTCCACAAATTAACCACTGAGGCCCACATTTACAAAGGGTTTGTGCGGGTGTTCTCACAGTGCTAAGTAATGTAAAGCATCACAATGCATCATAAAATGTGCAGTGCTTAATTTGAGCCGGTGGTTTGAGGTAGGATTTAGTGGCACTGCTTTTTGGCGACTGAAACTCATTTTTCTATCATTAGAATTGAATCCAGTCAAGAGAGAAAGACAGAGGAGGGGGAATGAAAGGGGAAGAGAATTATGGAAAAACAGTGACAAACGGAGAAAGCAGGGATGACAATGAACCTGCAAGACTGAGATAGGGGAGCAGGGAGTGTCTGGTGGTGGATGAAAGAGACATGAGGTGGAATCAAGACTTGACAGTCTTGGTTTCGGCAACTGCTTCTTTCAACAGAGCCAGAAGCAAGCTGCTGAGAAAAAGATTGGGCACCGGCACTTACTAGGTTACAAATTAGGCAATGCATGAAGCATTATAAACACTGACAGCAGCAACAGAACGACTTTGATGCACAAAAGCAAAGCTGTATTGCACTAAATTCTGACCCTGGCACTGCGTTCAAACCCCTTTGTGGACATCCTGTACTAATGAATGTAAGGCAGGCTAACACAAAACCCTTAGGTTTTGGTGAAAAGGCAGATATACTGCTTTACCCTTTGCGTGTACCTGGTTTTCTTTGGTGTTGGGCAAAGCCAGTCTGGCTTTCTACTGAATCCAATATTTATTTGACAGCCCATGTCTGCACTTTCTTTTTACAAATTAACCAAAGAGAAGTGAGCTAGCTGAAGTGATTTTTAGGTCTCGTGGCGTTTACAGCGCGTAAGCGCTGTCTCGCCGAGACCTATTGTTACCGAGTCTGCTTCCCAGGAGACAGCACCTGGCTGCGCGCATCTCCAAAAAGGCAATCGGCACAGGCCACGCGCGATCGCGCGCGCTGTGGCTGTCTCCTGGAAAGCTCCCGCGCATGCGCACACACAGAGACACAGTCCCCACTGCCTGCTCTCACCTGTCGCACCCATCGCTCTTCAACCATCAACCACGATTCAGTGCTCCCCCTAGCCACACGCTTCCCCGGGCACAGCAGACTCGCTTGCGCCGCTGCTTCTTACCTTCCCGTGAGAGCCTGACCCCCGGCGCAGTCCTCGGTGTCAAGTTCCTGAGCTCTACGTCTGTCTTGCGGGTGCACGAGCTGAAATCCTCCTCCACTGGACAGAAAGAACAGCGGGGCATCTGTAGGTTCCCCGCCGGACGCTTGCAACCCACAGGGCGCACTCCTGGCCGCGGCGCCATTTTTTCACCAAGGTTTACATGCACTCTACTGGACCCGTCACGGAGCCGCAGGAGGGGGCGTGGTCAAAGGAGGCGGCCCCGCCGTGATGTCACCACACGAGCCGTGGAACCACACCGAAGGAGGCTGGTACAACTTGTTTTACTTCAGTGCTGCTTGTTAACTTTGGTTACAGACTGATTTAGCTGGTAGACATTGTGTTGGGTTAAAACTAAAAGAGCACTCCAGAACTCTATGGATTCCCTCTCTGCAAGAATCATTATCTGGGTCACAAATGCAATTTACTGTCTCCAAGGGGCCGACCGCACCGGGCCCCCGTTTCTTTCCAGCCTCTCTAGAATTAGACCCGGGGCCTGCGTCTCTGCCAGGCCCTAATTGAGATGAGTGATGAGCAGAGGCTGCAAGCACCTGCTTCCTGTCACTGCATTTCATCACGGGGAGTTTTACTAGAAGGTGTGACATAGGTGTAACGTGTGCCTGTGTTTTCTTTAGCTCCTGTTTTCATTTCAATGTTCTTTTTAAAATGTATTTAGTTGTATTGGTCTACATAGGGTTCTAGTAACAGGCGATGAACTTCCCATGAAATGCTGTTCCTGGGTACAGAGTTACAGTCTGGCTGTCTGTGTTGGCGCTCTGTGTGTGTGTGTGTGTGTCTGTGTTGGGTGTGTCTCTGTGTGTATACCTGTGTGTGCTTCTGTGTGTGCCTCTGTGTCTGTGTCTGGGTGTCTGTGTGTGGGTGTTTGTGTTTCTGTGTGTCTGTGTTTCTGTGCGTCTGTGTTTCTGTGTGTGTGTGTGTGTTACTGTTACGTCGTGCTCCCGCGGTGTTCTGGCCTCACACACCCCAACGCACCTTTTTAGTTCTTATGCTGGTCGCCTTAACGCTGGGAAGGCAGCTGCCGCCTTTCAATGGGAGAAGAGGTATTTCAAACCCTTTTTTTTGTTTTTCAAGACAGGGTACATACAGTGAAGTCTGGGTGTGATTTCAGCCGGCACCCGGCAAAGAGAACTGCAGTTAATGAAAGTGATTCATTTGAGGACTGTCAGTCACGCGCTGCCCTGGAACACTTTGCAACGTTATATTATTCTATTGAGATCTCAGTGCAACTACCATGAAAGGTTGCAAACCATTGAAAACAGCTCGGATGCACCTTCTGAGGTTTGTGTGCACGTGCAGCAGGGGGTCCAGGTAAGATAGCTCGGTGGGTTAATGCTTCAGCGGAGCTCGTGTGCATGAAGCAGGGCGGCAGTTCCAACCCCAGTCACACAGCTCAATATTTTAAAGACCTGTGTGCAGAGATGTAGATGCGACAGTCAGTGCTTGGGTCTCTAATCGAGTGAGATAGCTCAGATGAGTCATGCACCTGCTGCAGAGCGTGCAGTGTACAGGTTCCAGTCTCAGGAAGGCAGCTCAACCGGTCTACGCTCCCTCCCCAGTGACCTAGCCACTAGGTGCAATGCAGGTGGGATAGCTCAGTGTGTTAGTGCAGCTTCTGCAGAGCGTGAGGTTCCCAGTGAGACAGCTCAATGAACAATATGCCCGCTACATAGATCCGGAATCCTGCAATATAACACAGCTCTGGGGGTTCGTGCTCCTGCTGCAGAGATCCGCCTGTGCAATCCGAGGCAGAGACTTTTACAGCCAAAGATTGCTCAGTGAGCTGAGTAAGGTGATCGTCACAGGCGCCACTCCGCCTTTTAATCCGGGTCGCTTAGTAAGAGGAATCCAGCTGCAGTCCCTGTGCAGCGCCGGGTGGTCTGCAGGCGGCACTAGGCAGTAGAACTCCAGCTCCAGATGCTGTCTGGCCACCCTGCTCTCTGAAAGCACAGTGTGGAGAGGCTGTCAACAGGGGGGCCACAGTACACCCGTCGATCTCAGTCCGAGGCCGGTACAACCTCGGTCGGAGTCAGGTGCCGTCTTCTCTGGCAAGGCAGAATCTTGCTCCCTATCCCCAAACTCACCTCGAGCACCCGAACAATGGGACAGTCTCGCCCCACTCTCCATCCCTCGCCCCAAACTCCATCCCTCGCCCCACACTCCATCCCTTGCCCCACACTCCATCCTTCGCCCCACACTCCATCCCTTGCCCCACACTCCATCCATCGCCCACACTCCATCCATCGCACACCCTCTATCTCTCTCTCGCCCTCCCTCTATCTCTCTCTCGCCCTCCCTTTATCTCTCTCTTGCCCTCCCTCTGTCTATCTTTCGCGCCTCCCTCTATCTATCTTTCGCCCTCCCTCTATCTATCTTTCGCCCTCCCTCTATCTATCTATCGCCCTCACTATCTATCCTATCACCACAGCATCACTCTGCACCACCACAGCATCACTCAGAGGCACCACAACATCACTATGCGCTACCAAAATGCTTATAAGTACAACAGTAACTTACAGTATTATTATAATATAATATTATTGCCAACATTGCTTAATATTTTGCAACAGCTATCGTCTTGCAAATCATCTTGAGACACCAATACAGACTTTGCTAAAAATTTAATGCAACACATTGTCATATACAATGCCAATAACTCAAACTTTAATGCTGCGAGACCTATTGCATTGCAAATGCTTGTTAAAAGGGTTGCAGATGTCCAGGAAATGTTGAGACTAGACAAAGAGTTGCTTTTCTTAAAAAACATAAGAATGAGGATGCAAGGGGAAGGATTGGGGCATCAAGACACCAAAAACCTAAAAACCTAGGGGCCTAGAACTAGCGATATTTATCGCTAAATGCGCCTAGCGCATTTTTATTTATCGCTGCCTATCGCTGGATATGTTAGCTGAGAAAACCTGCTATTAGCAACGTTTTTCTCCATTGTGCTAAAATATCCAGCGATAGTGGCGAAATGCGTGAATATAGCTGGAAATTCAGCGATATTCACACATTAAAGTCAATGGGGACTTAACCTGAAGATCCACCTCCCATTGGATAAACAGGTAAGTCATGTTTTCAGCAGGCTTTAGATTATAGCGATAATCGCGCTTACGCGATTTATTTTACCGCTCTGCCTGCCTTGCTAATAGGCGACAGCTGTTAGAGACTGCTTTCAGCCGCTAACAGTTTGGGTTCGCCCACTTTGCATGTCATTAGCGATAAATATTGCTGACATACAAAGTGGGCCCCAAACCGGTCGCTATCGCCTAAAAGCTGTCGCTAACTGCTGTTAGCGACAGCTTGCTAATAGGGCGCTAAAAATATCACCGCTTTAGCGGCAAAAAGTGCAGCTAAAGCGGCGATATGGCCCTTGCTAATATGCCCCCTAATTCGTGGGTGAGGTATGAGATGCATGATACGGGTGTAGAAGACAAGATTGTATTTTCACTATATTTCTGTACACATTGCCTTTTGACTACAGCTATAAAGACAAGAGAGTTTCAAAAAAGAACAAGTATTTGAACGAAAAGAGGCTGCTGCTTGTAAAGCCTGCTCAGGCTGAGGATAGATATCTAAGAAAATGGAAGTATTTGGCTGCTGCCCCGTCTGCGGCAACTCTTTAAAACATTCATTAAAACAGACTGCATCCCAGTAGCCTGGCAAGGATGCCATGCAGAGTATTTAATTTGAGCCGGTGGTTGCCAGTGCGGGCCACCGGCACTCATCTTGGGGGACCAGCACTTATTTTTCCTCATCAGACATTTCCCAAGAGCAAGAGAGGGAAAACAAACAAACAGAAAAGAAAGAAGAAGAGAAAGATGGATAAACCATCACCAAGGGAGAAAGCAGGGACCTGCAAGAGGCCAGGGGTGGATTTCAAACTTTGCAACTTCTGTATTCAGCGAGTTGACATTTAATAGTGCTGGCCGGACTTCTGAGAAGTACTTTGGGCACAGCACTCTTTGTCTGCTGTCCAGACAGTAAAATACAGCAATTATCAGGGTTTAATGGGCCCCGCAGGGATTTAGGTCCTGGTGCCATGGCATCTGCTGTACCAATGGTAACTATCCCTCAACTCCAAGATGCTGCTAATTAATTAATATTTGTGTACAGCAGGGAAATGCAGGATAATCATACCCATGTCGTTTCTGCATGCATAACTAAGGCCTGGATGCTTATGACGAGCTCAGCTCGTCATGAGGCACAGTCGAACTGTGCTCATAACTGCCGCGGCCGGCCCACGTGCGGCTAATTCCCCGGTTGTGCGGGAGTTTGATTGGAGTAGGCGGAGCCGTGACGAGCCCAGCTCGTCATGAGCACAGCTCCATTGAGCAGCATGATAAGCTGAGCTCGTCACAAGCACCACGCCGCCGCGCCCCCCCCCCACCGCGGGGGAATTAGCCCCGCGTGGAAGGGGTTAGTAAGATTTCATGCAACACAGCTCAGCAAGGCAAGTTGTTGCGCTGTGTTCTGTGAAACGGAGAGAGCAGTTTTGAGCCATGTTCCGAAATATATTGTGCAGTTCTGCTCCCTGTTAGCGCAGGCGCTGTTGTGGCTGCCTAGTGGCAATGCTGGCACCCTCGCGTCACACCGCAAGAGTGCCTGCGTTGTGCTCAGGATAGTTTTCGTGCAGGACGGGAGACTTTCCTGCACACAAAAAATTATCTTCTGGGCTATTTCCTTTCGTATGTGTGCTACGGAATCAGCTGAAATAAAGATATTTCTGCCTGTTGAGCAAGCCTCAGGTAGGGGCGCCATTTTGGAGCAAACCCATTCGTACACGTTTTTGTACATACAGCTGTTCATCAAAGTACATGGGTGGATGCAAAGGAATGCCCATGCTCCCACCCATGTAATGTCTATCTAACGCAAGGCAGCTTTATGCACTGCATTACTTTTATTTAACAAAGCCACGCAAAGCCATTAAAATCGGGCTTTTCTTGACTTTGTAAATCCCATAATAATCTTTGCGTCTGGGCTGTGTCAAAAAAGTGAAAGATCTCCATTGCTAAATCTTAGTAAATCTGGGCCTAAATCTTTATCGTAAGATTTTCCCTATCTCTCTATGCACAGTAATACTGTCTGTTGCTCTTCCACTTCAAAGAGATTGTATGCCAAGAGAGGTTCTAGTTGTTTTAACCAGGACACTCATGCAAATAATTGATATCTCAGACATGTATGTCATGTGTCCATCAATAATAACAATGATGAGGCGGCTGCAAGCAGCAAGCTTCGGAGTGGTACTTTACTTGATGGAATACATACAAGCAGCTTTTCAACCACCCACCATCTTATCTGCCAGTTTCCTCTGAAGATGGGCAAGAACCCAGAACCACCCACCTAGAAATGCAAACACCAGCAGTGCCACCTCTGGTGGCAAGCATTCTTTTACCTCTGAATAATTCAAAAACTTTACAAACTGCATCTACCAGAACGCAGTGGGAGAATTGTTGATGACTTCCTGACAGTTTTCTCATACCCCTTTGGATGCAGGGAAAGCATTTGACCGTGTTTCTGGGGACAACTCATGGAAAGTATTAGGTACAAAAAAATGCTGTTTTGGCTCTTTTGTGTTTAGAGTAATAGTGCTGCACATGGTGAGTGTTGTGAGTGGAATGTTGTTACAGGCACCTCCCATTAAAGGTAAGAAGCACTGAAGATGCTTTTTGGCATCCTGCCAGTTCCTATTCCCAAAATGTGTTTCTCAAGTTAGCCCTATGTGTGGATGATTTAATATCGTAGACACCTACCTTGGAAAAACTTCCCATTGTGTTCACTGAGAGCAATATCTTTGGTGCTCTGTCCAAATATAAGTTAAACATAACCAAGAAGGAGATGTTATTGGGACAGAGTGCATGATAGGGCTTGCCAATGGTTATATGTCAGAATATATTGTCAAGATATTGCACTGTAAAAACATTGTACACAGACACAATAATATCATGAATGTAAGTATATTGATAATTATAGATGTAATATTCTTAATCCCAAATCAATGTACCATGAAGATATATATGTATCACGGAGGTACATATATGTTGAGATAAGTATAGTAAACCTGCGTACTTAAATGTATATATTTTCTTCACAATATGTCTGTGGGTTTGTGGCATTTTTCTGGCTGCAATGTTTTATATTTCAAAGTCAAAATTATTTTAGTATACCTTTGCAAAGACTTCAGAAGGGCATGATAAGAAACCTGGTAAGTCAGGTTTGCAAGAATTATTGGGAAATATTTTAATCCAGATCCAACATGCCCTCTTGGACAGCAAGAGTGAGTTAAACACTTATTATTTTCCTCTGTTTTGCTCGTGGGAAACCAAATTAAAATATGCTTCCTCCTCAAAGAAATGTTCCCCTTCCTTGGAACACACATCAATGAACCACGAAATGATGTGATTTAAATATAGAAGCTTTAATTGAAGAGAGAGAGAGTAAGAGTGTGTGTGTCCGTGCATGTGTGTGAGGTGTGTGTGTGTGTGTGGTGTCTGTGTGTGGTGTCTGTGTGTGTGAGTGTGGTGTGTGTGTGTCACTATTGGGTTTTAATGGGTATATTGTGGGAGAGAAGACATTTAGATCTAAGCAATTTGGGTAGATGTGTAAAGCAATTATATATCCTTACTTGGTGAAGGCTAATGTGTGAAAGTTTGTTCTTCAGATACCTCTTATGCATATCACTGCACAGTAGGTCAGACATGGGTAATGAGATTTATATTATACCTGCAGGTGCTAGCTCTTATATAAATCTCGTTATAGAACGGGGTAAAAAGAAAACCACAACACCTATCGAAGTATGAAGGGCTTTGTGTACTCTCAATTCTGCCATGTGCTTTGCGTACTATTTCGCCTTCTTGCATAGGAACAAAATTCTCTGCAATGTGCACGCATCCTGGGATGGTGTTCATTTGCTGGTGATATGGTGATACTGTGAGTGTAATTTTTGTCTCCGCGAAGTCCCTGTAACCTGAATCCAGTCCTTGCCAAAACGCTCAATGCGCAGTTCAAGTAAGTCATGTCCCGACCCCTTCTCCCTTACAATCCCCTCCCCGACTCCTTCTCCCTTAACGGACTTTTCGTAACTCTTTCAACAGAGCCACGCACAGACTAAAAGGCTAATACGTAAGTCTCGATTTACTCGAGCAGTTTTTTCATTTTTGTCCACTTTGGTTATAGTCTCCACCACCACCCGCCTCCATTTGCACTGACGGCACGTTGTTGTCCGGTCTCATCACCCTCCCTTACCCTTCTTTCACGATTGTTTTTTTCTATGACCACTTCCATTAAATCTTTTCTATTCTCACATTCACAACATCTTGATACTACCTGTGACACTATCGATGGGTATTTGTTTTTTGCATTTTTGTGGACGCATGTGGTTGACTCACTTACACACCAATGTTATATTTTTGAATGATTCATTTGCATTTTTGGCATAACCATTGATTTGGGTCATATTGTGTTCTTTGTTGCAGCGCTCCTTGAGAAAGGACTCTTTGAGTCCGAAATGCATTGGAGCATTTCCAACTTTATTATGTTGACTAAATCCATTGTATGATGATTCATAAGAAGAAAGTATAAAACTTCAAAATGAAAATCTTCAAATAAACTCAACAATATGATTATTTGAAACTGTTTATTGAACTTTGCGGAACTTATTGTGTTTTCAACACAAAGACCCATATGAGTGTGCCCGACATCAGGGATGCGCCTACGCCTATGTAGCGCACTCAACTCTTTAACCATTAGGACGCATTAGGACAGTTGCGTCACCTGTAGGAGCACCTTTAACCTCCTTAAAACAACACCACATTGTACTCAACCAGTGTTCTAAAAAACGCAGTGCGCCGTGCCTATTCCTTTATTTTTGTATTTTTGTCTCTCCCATAGATGATCCTGTAAGGTCTCTGATATATATATAGATATAGATATATAGATGTATTGCTTATATATATGTATTATCTGTTGGTGGTTGCCAGTAGGTAGGTATAGTTAGGACCTTATTTCTATTAAAAAAGCTTTTTATTATTTTGCCAATATCTTTGGCGCCGTTTGACGAATCTTCGCAAAATTTTAAAAACTAGTGGCCTGCTCAGGTCAGCTCCTGTCTTGAAAGTTATGGGGTGATTCGTCAAGCGGGTGCTGAGAAAAAAGGTGGTCCCAAAATGCGTTTTCTCCATGTTAATTTCCATAGGAAACTTTAGACAATGCTACAGCCCGAACTGCTGAATGGAATTACACCAAGTTTGGCAAAAAGGTAGGTAGGTCTTGGTTCAGCAAGTGACCTTTTAAATGGTGTAAATCTGTTCAGTAGTTCATGAGAAATGTATATATATAAAAAATATTAGTATCTGGTGACCACGGTGGATTCGTGAACCCTCCCGACCACGAGTTGACGTCTGATTGGCTGCCAACACTTCAAACCAGGAAGTGTTGCCAACCATCTTGTGACTTTGGTTGAACCGAGTCACAAGATAAAAGGTGAAAAGAACTATTACAAATAAGAAAAGGTGGCAGGGTAGAAACACCTTGATCCCCTAGGCCTGCTCAGAGGGCCAAAAAAAGCATCTTTAAAAAAAAAAATCAGCGTACAGTATGCGAATCCAGCTGAAAAAAAAAATTAAGCGCGCTCTCCCGCGCTTTGTTTCTTTTAAGCCCCCGGGTGGGCCAGGTCTGGGGCCCACCATCTCCCTGGGGCTTTGTTATAAAATGTGGGGGTCCGCGGGCCCCCGCTGCCCCGGGGACCGCCACTTCCCCGGGGCAAACTAGCCCTCCTGTTACCTCCAGTAAGCTCCACACAGCTGGATTGCTGAGAGTTGTCAGAGGCCACCCCCCTTTCCCCACCACTCTGCAAACACAGCTCCTGGCACACTACTGTTTGGTGTGTGAAGTTCACTTTACTCCTGAGGGACTTTGGGGGTCAAGAAGCCCTCCTGGTACCTTCTGTAAGTCCTATGCAGCTGAATTCCTGCGCACTGGTTGGAGGCCCAGCCCCCTTTCTCCACCACTTTGCCAACGCTACTACTAGTTAAAGAAGCATTTGCAATGTCATAGATCTCGCATTTGCGAGAGTTAGAGCTATTGGCATTGTTAATGTAAAAGTTCTTTACTAATGTTTTTTGGAGTGGAGTGGATGCACGTTGTGTGTAGTGGAATTATGTGGTATGCTGTGCAGTGAAATTATGTGGATAGAAAGCATGTGGTATTTAGTGTATAGGATTTATGTAGAGTGTGACTATGTGTTATGGAGAGTAATTATATGGTATCGTAGTCTGTGTTGTGGAGTGGTAACCTCAAATTTAGTATTTCTTGTTTCCATAGAAGCTACACTATAAACTCAATGAGACAAAAAAAAGAAGGAACCACTGACGAGCACTTCTGGACTTAGTCAGAAGTGTGAGCAGGGCCACTGGAATTATGCGACTGTTCGGCTGCACCAATTTTTGCCAAATTATACATTTTCGGCAGTTGCCACACAATCCACCATGCAGATTTCAACAACAAAAAACCTTATTGCTAGCTCAAATGTTACCAAAAATGCAGCAACAAGTATTACAGCGTGGTGGAATGGTCACCTGTTACTTATGGCTAAATGTGGGTGTTAAATTGGTACTAATGGGGCGCAACCCACTATTGCTTCTTTCTGCGCCTCTATTGCCTCTTTCTGCACCTCTCTTGTTCCTTTCTGAAACTCTCTTGTCTCTTTCATCACTGCTCTTCTTTCTGCACTCCTGTTGCTTCTTCCAGCACTTTTCTTGCCTCTTTCTGCACTTCTCTTGCCTCTTTCTGCACCTTTGTTGCCTCTTTCAGCACCTCACTTGCTTCTTTCTGCACCCCTCTTGCCTCTTTCTGCACCCCTCTTCCCTCTTTCTTCATTCCTCTTGGCTCTTTCTGCACCCCTGTTCCTTCTTTCTGCACCTCTGTTGCCTCTTTCTTTACCTCTCGTGCCGCATTCTATGCTTCTCTTGCCTCTTTCTGCATTTCTGTTGCTTCTTTCTGCACTTCTCTAGCCTCTTTCTGCATTTCTGTTCCTTCTTTCTGCACTTCACTTGCCTCTTTTTACATTTCTGTTGCTTCTTTCTGTACTTCTTTGGCCTCTTTCTGCACCACTTTGCCTCTTTCTGCACCTCTGTTGCTTATTTCTGCACTTCTCTTGTTTCTTTCTGCACCTCTCTTCTTTCAGCACCCATCTTACTTCTTTCTGTACCCATCTTCCTTCTTTCTGAACCTCTCTTGCCTCTTTCTGCAGTTCTCTTGCCTCTTTCTGCACTCCTACTCCCTCTTCCTGCATCTCTGTTGCTTCTTCCTATACTTCTCTTGCCTCTATCTACATTTCTCGTGCTTCTTTCTGCACTTCTCTTGCCTCTTTCTTCATCCCTCTTGCCTATTTCTGCACCTATGTTGATTCTTTCTGCACTTCTCTTGCTTCTTTCTGTACCGCTCTTGCTTCTTTCTGCACCCATCTTGCCTCTTTCTGCACCCCTCTTCCCTCAATCTGTACTTCTCTAGCCTCTTTCTGCTGCTCTCCTGTCTGTGTCTGCACCTTTCTTGCCTCTTTCTGCACCTCTGTTGCCTCTCTCTGCATCTCACTTCCTTCTTTCTGCACACCTCTTACCTCTTTCTGCACCCCTCTTCCTCACCTCTCATCCCTTTTTATGTGCCCCTGTTCCCTCTTTCTGCACCTCTCTTGCCAGTTTCTGCACCTGTCTTCCCTCTTTCTGCACTTCTCTTGACACTTTCTGCACCTCTGTTTCCTTTGTCTGCACTTCGCTTGCCTCTTTCTGCATTTCTGTTGCCGTTTTCTACATTTCTGTAGCTTTTTTCTGTACTTCTCTTGCCTCTTTCTGCACCCCTCTTGCCTCTCTGTGCACCACTCTTCCCTCTTTCTGCATCTCTCTTGCCTCTTTCTGAACCTCTCTTGCCTCTTTCTGCATTTCTGTTGCTTCTTTCTGCACTTCTGTTGCCGTTTTCTAGATTTCTGAAGCTTCTATCTGCACATCTCTTTCCTCTTTCTGCACCCCTCTTGCCTCTCTGTGCATCCCTCTTCCCTCTTTCTGCGTCTCTCTTGCCTCTTTTTGAACCTCTCTTGCCTCTTTGTGCAATTTTGTTGCTTCTTTCTGCACTTCTGTTGCTGTTTTCTACATTTCTGTAGCTTCTTTCTGCACTTCTTTGCCTCTTTCTGCACCCCTCTTGCCTCGTGGTGAACCCCCTCTTCCCTCTTTCTGCATCTCCCCTGCCTCTTTCTGAACCTCTCTTGCCTCTTTTTGCAGTTCTGTTGCCTCTTTTAGCACCTCTGTTGCTTCTTTCTGTACTTCTCTTGCCTCTTTCCGAACCCCTCTTTCCTCTTTCTGCAACCCTCTTGCCTCTTTCTGCACCTCTGTTGGTTCTTCCTGCACCCCTCCTGCCTCTTTCTGCACTTCACTTCCCTCTTTTGGCACCTCTCTTGCCTTTTTCTGCATCCCTGTTCCCTCTTTCTGTGCCCTTCTTACCTGTTTCTGCACCTCTCTTGCCTCTTTCTGAACTTCTCTTCGCTCTTTCTGATTCTCTTTTGTTTTTTTTCTGCACTTCTCTTGGCTCACTCTGCACCCCTCTTGGGTCTTTCTGCACCTCTGTTGCTTCTTCCTGTACTTCTCTTGCTTCTTTCTGTACCTTTCTTGCTTCTTTATGCACTTCTCTTGCCTCTTTCTGCACCTCTATTACTTCTTTCTGCATCTCTCTTGCTTCTTTATGCACCTCTCTTGCTTCTTTCTGCACTTCTCTTGCCTCTGTCTGCACCTCTGTTGCTTCTTTCTGCACTTCTCTTGCCTTTTCTGTACTTCTATTGCCTCTTTCTGTACTCAAATCAAATCAAATCAAATTTAGCTTTATTCGATTTATCTGCAGAAATCATAAAAGCATACAAGTACATTTTATACAACAAATTTTAAAAGGTTTTCCCCATCAAGAAATTTATAAAGAAACTATAAAACAGTTTTCCATAGGTAAAAAGTCACTGATGAAGATATGGCCGGAAGCCTCATGTTAAAGCGTCTAATAAAATTTAAACATGTAGGGCTTACATCATAGAATTTCTATATTTCATTACTGACATTAAAAACCGAGAAACAACAAAGATGACATACACCTCATCTAGCAAGAGTAACTTCAAATAAGCATTTTTACATGTTCTTATGCCCCAACGTTTAATCAGAGGTAAGAGGAACAATTTCCTTGGGGCAGAATACAGGTTACAGAAAAACATAATATGAATATTACTTTGTAATGAATGATCATCGCATGGGCAAATTAGATTCAGCGAAATCCAATCATTTTGTTTTGGAAGAGTGACCATACGGAAGAAAGTGCCTAAACGCAGCCTGGTAAGAAGCATACGAGGATAAGGTGCAATTTCAGTCTTAAGATACAATTGTAAGCCTTCAATAGGGGTAATTTTTTGGTAACTCAGGGTGGTATTTTTGAGTTTCTCAGTGTCCCATCTAACGCTTTCCAGGTGTGTAATTAAAAGTTTTTTGAGAGCTGGCCTAGGCAAATGTTCTATGGACTCTGGGTCATCATAATATTCAGGATGTCCAATTTTAGAGAACATCAGCCGGACGTGTCGTAGCCATTTAATTTTGGATGCAGCATCCAGGTTCATACAATCCGTGATGAGTTCTCTATTAAATTGGCATTCCATAGTGGTCCAGATTTTGTGCCAAAGCAAACACGGTGATAGCTTTATAGTGTCGCTAAGGTATTTGAGGCCAGTCTCAATGTGAGTAATAAAAGTTGAAGTAGATTTACTCACGCCTAGTAAATAGCGAATAAAAAGATTCTCACAAATTTGGAGTGAGGACACATTTTCGAAGCCCCATAGGCCTGCACCATAAGTGACTGTCGCTACACACTTAGCTTGGTAGATCTGTAGCATCTCGGCAGTTGGTTTGCCCCCAATTTTAGCTGCAAAAGTTCTCAGGGCCCCAATAGCACGGGTAAAGGCAAGCTTCCTAGCAGAGACTGCATGTTTCCAAGCTCCTTTCCTCTCAAAAACAACACCCAAATAACAGAAAGTGTCTGTACTCTCAATTCTTTGCTCGTCAAGGTATATCGAGCATTGTGGCTTTTTGTTTTTTTGGGTGCATGGCATAGAGAAAGTTTTAGAGATGTTCACTTTCAGATTTCTTTTCCCCATGTAGGATGAAAATTCACTTACGGCTCTCTGCAACCCTAGCTTAGTCCTAGACATAATTGCCGCGTCATCGGCGTATAATAGGATGGGTACAGGCCTACCATTGACGACTGGGTAGTCAATTGGCAGATTTATTAGATGGTCTACAATAGAGTTAATATAAAAGCTAAATAGAAGGGGCGCAAGTATACAGCCTTGCCTAACCCCTCTATTTATGGCAAATTTCTGAGTACATTGCCCCTGAGTCCCGAACCTCACTCTGGCACCGGCATCTCTGTACAGTTCTTTTATAAATGCGACGATGGTAGGATCCACCCCGATAAGTTCCAATGTTGACCAGAGCTGCAGATGATCCACACAATCAAATGCTGAGCTAAGGTCAACAAATGTAACAAACAGGTCCCCTTTTTTGGCCTCAGTATATTTGGACATCAATAAGGACAGGTTTAAACATTGTTCCTGGGTACCCAATCCCTTTCGGAAGCCATATTGGAATTCCGAAATGACCTTTTTTTCTGTCTCCCAATGCTGAATTCTCTTAAGGACGATCCTTCCTGCAATTTTCATGAGGCCGTCTAGCAACGATATGGGACGGTAGCAAGCAGGATCGTCCCTATTTCCCTTTTTAAAGATGGGCACTACAATTGCGTCTGACCAGGTGTTAATTAAGCCGCATTTATTTCCCATATTTAAAACATTAGTTAACATGGGAGCCCAGAAATCAAAATTTGTTTTGTAAAGATCCACTGGTGTATGGTCGGGGCCAGGTGCTTTCCCTGAGGGGCTTTCCCTGATTGCGTTTTCAACTTCTAAGGTAGTGAAGACCAGATCAATTGGATATGGGGATACTGGGGGGTCACTTGACTGATATTCCTGAGTTAATTTATTCAAGGAAGAGATTACCTTTTGTTTGCTCTGGGTGTCCCCCTGGCTATTGGTGTAAAGTTTGCCATAATGTTCTACCCAGAGCTCTGCCGTGATTGCTACATCTATGCAATTGTCAGTATCTTTTGTGTTGTATACTGATCTTATAACTTTCCAGAAGAGGTTAGTGTCCTTATTCCTGGCAGCTTCCCCCAAAGCTTCCCAGGCCTCCCTTTTCATGGTTGCTTTCCGATGATTGATTTCCCTCTTGTACTCTCGTCTGGCCTGGGAAATGTGAACCCTGTTTTTCGGAATGGTGTTTAAGGCTTTCTTCAAATTCTTTAGGGCAGCTGTACACCTAGAGTCAAACCACCCGCAAGCGTGATTCCCGTTCTTTTTGTGGCTCTTGGTTAAAGTATTTTTTATGTGCAGCTGGATATTAGCGAATGCTGCCATAATCACCTTGGGCTCAATATCTTCTTCCAAACAGACAGATATGTCTGCAAAGCAAGATGATATGAGGTTGTGAAAGAAGATTGTAGGGTTCAATTTCTCCCACTTGATCACATAGCCATTTATCTTCGTTAAGGTGACCTCTAGTGGATAAAGTGGACCGCCAGATTCCTTTGCTTTCTCCTCTAAGAGCCTAACCCCAAAGGTAATAGGGTAATGATCGCTCATTGGGTCATCCCCTATCTCCCAAAAAGTTATAAAATTGGGTTTAGTGGGGGATATCAGTGCAAAATCGATCGTAGTTTCACAGCCTCTTCCATTATATGTTGGGGCAAAGGGAACTGGGGGGGAGCATGCCTGATTAATGAAGGTAAGATCAAAAGAGAATATAATACTGTTAAGGAGAGACCCCAGATTGGTGTGTGAGAAGTGAAAAGGGCCATCCTCCTCATGATCTGTAAGGCCGCACAAACCTAACTCAGAAAATGGGCAGATGGCACAATTAAAGTCTCCCACCCAAAGAACTGTATGGTCTCCCATGTTTTGATCTCTCACTTTATGGATGTGATTTGACATTTTATTCAAAATCAATTCCATTTCACTTACTGGCATGTTGTTATAAAAATTCACCAGTATGACCTTTTGTGTAGTGCCCCATTTAAATGAAAGGATTTGGAAATATTGGTCAGAGTGGAAGTTATATACCTTTATATCCCCTACATTCGAAGTGTATATGCACAAACCCCCTTTATTGCGACCCTGTGTAGAGGGCGCAGCGGGTGAATGGAATGTTCGATACCCCATAATGTGTCTTTCCTCTGCCAGCCAAGTTTCTTGCAGGCAAAGTATGCCATGCTTCTTCACGGTCTCCAACCAAGGTGTGTGCATGATCTTATTGCCCAGACCTGCTACATTCCAGGATAACAGTGAGTGCTTTAATTCGGTAACTTCCCGATGTGTATGGCCCATGTTCCCCGTTGCATCTACTGGGACTTGAGAATGTACCCTATCTAAATGTGGTGTGGCCTGCACTAAGAGTGAGAGTGGGAGCTGGACAGGGCAGGGTTGTTCCACCACCAAATGGATTGGATTGTTAACATTGAGTGATGATTTATCACTACTACTGGCATTCATTGAGTGATTTTGGTCACTCGACCGGGGTGGGAGATCTGCGATTCCCAGTCAATCCACCTGATCTAGGCATTCAAACCTATTCATAGTGGGTGCTCCTTCCCACCAGTTGTTAGTGGGTTGCCATCCCTGCCCATACCCCTTCCCTCTGTGGTTGTGAGCAATAGTCCAGGCCCCAGGACACTCTACTACCTGTTTTGGAGGGTAAAAAAAGGTAAGGGGTTTAGTAACAATGGCTTGTTTAGTCGCATATGGATCCCATGTGATGATGAGATGGGCTGTATGGGGGTCCGCAAATGACACCACGATGCAATCTCCTGGTATCGATTTGTAAGTGCGACCCACCCATGGGACTCTCCTGGCCATTAGGACCCTACCCCTGTTGTTGTGAGGGAGCTGCCTGTTGACATTTAGCCAGTAGATCACTTTGTTCTTTAAGGACCACTGGGTTTCCACAGTGTTAGGGTCAAGCGGAGGTACCCCAGCCAAGATAGCAACATAGGGCCCGGCCTCAGGGGGGAGGTCAATATAGCCTCCGCGAAAATTCTGGTGATTTTGGTGTGAGTTAGGTCTACGCTCTAAAAGGGGAGTGATAGGATTGCTCGCCTTCTGGTCAGCTCTAGAAAAAGATTTGGGCTGCACCTGTTTTTTAGAAGGTTCTTTCTCTGGTTTTGGTGGATTGGATAATAGAGAATCAGCGACATTTGCAATTGTCCGGGGTTTAGGAATTGGAATAGGTTTGGATAATGGGGGGGGTAAAGGTGAGGGCAAGATTAAAGGAGCACGGGGTGCCTCCCTAGAGACTGGAGCCGTTTGGATGGCAGTATTAGAGGCTGGTACAGGTTGGATGCCATCATTACTAACCTGGGGGTCACCCTCATTAATTTGGGGATATGTTACTTCTAACTGTTTCAGGCTAAGCGTAGCCAGGGATACTAAGGTTTTATCCATTTCAAGAAGGTGGTTCTCAATGCGTGACAGTCTGAGTTCAAAAGGTGTCAATAGTTGTTTTAAAGTAACCCAGACTGTTTTGAGAAAATCTTCATCATCACCCGCTTTATCAATGTCCCTCCCTAGCTCGTTTTGCCCTTCCCTTGTTAAATTATCGCCACGAACGCCAGGATTCTCTACAACAGGGGCAGTAATAGGGTTGAAATAAGTAAGGTTGGTATCACCCCCTGTTAGTTGAGTAGCTGGAGGTGATGTTTGTTTAGGCTCCCCTGTTCTAGGCAGAGTTCTTCTGTGATTGAAAAACTGCTGCCTTGCAATTTTTGCTTTCTTGCGAGCATAAGCAAGTTTTGCATAGTTTTTCTTTTTCAGACTTTGGCGATGCAGGTTTTTACTTTTTGTTACAGAAAAGGAAGGGGCAGGAATATCCGGCCAAATGGTAGGGTTTCCCTTTTCAGTAAGCAATTGGCCCTCACTAGGTTTGGAGGTCATGGGTGAGAAGATGAAGGAAGAGTCTAATGGTAATGGAGAGGAGGAAGGGGTGGAGTGATGAACATCGGCGAGAATCAACAAGGGGGGGGGGCATGACGGATGTTGGGGGGATACAGCAGACGCAATGTTTCCCAGGGAAGATTTTTTCGAATTAGCAAATGTTTGGGAGAGTCTGCGCGCAGCGTCTAACTCGATTGAAACCCTCTTCTGCATCTTTGTGATTTCGGCATCTATGGCCAAGTTTGTTTTTACTAGAAAATCGTCCAAGGTACCATTTGGCTTAGTTAAACCCAGTGCAGTCTTACTGCGACTCCCCCGAGTGCACATAATGTGTGACAGTTATAATTTCAGTAAAGAACTCACTAGTCTCAAAGTCCAGGCACGATGACAGTGGCAAGAACCAAGGGAGGAGGGCCAGGCCAGTCCTCTTAGTCCTCGAACGGCCTCAAACGGTCCCGCCCTTGTCCCGGGCTTCTCCCGGCGCCCTCCCGCGCGCTCCCGCGCAGCGGGGATGTTGCTTCACTTTTATGCCTGTGAGGTTGGTGGATAAGGGGGTGGAGCCGGCAGGGAGAGCAGCCTAGGTGGTGACGGGCGTGCGGGGGCTCCTGGTCCTTGGAGTCCCCCGCTGCAAGCTCGCAGCCCTGCCGGTCAGTGGAAACGCCCAGCCCCTTGCTGGAATGCAATCTGTGACGGCCGCTGCTAGCCGCGCAGCGGGACCCGCGAAGCGGGTCCGGCCAGAAGTAGTGTTAGCAGCAGGCAGCAGGCAGCAAGGTCGCCAAAGGTCCAGAGGTGAGGTTTGTCCGTATTCAGCCCAGAGGAATCCGCCCGCAGAGTGTTTGCTGCCGATTAAGAAGGTAGATGGGGGCGGAGCCGGCAGGGAGAGCAGCCCAGGTGGTGACGGGCGTGCGGGGGCTCCTGGTCCTTGGAGTCCCCCGCTGCAAGCTCGCAGCCCTGCCGGTCAGTGGAAACGCCCAGCCCCTTGCTGGAATGCAATCTGTGACGGCCGCTGCTAGCCGCGCAGCGGGACCCGCGAAGCGGGTCCGGCCAGAAGTAGTGTTAGCAGCAGGCAGCAGGCAGCAAGGTCGCCAAAGGTCCAGAGGTGAGGTTTGTCCGTATTCAGCCCAGAGGAATCCGCCCGCAGAGTGTTTGCTGCCGATTAAGAAGGTAGATGGGGGCGGAGCCGGCAGGGAGAGCAGCCCAGGTGGTGACGGGCGTGCGGGGGCTCCTGGTCCTTGGAGTCCCCCGCTGCAAGCTCGCAGCCCTGCCGGTCAGTGGAAACGCCCAGCCCCTTGCTGGAATGCAATCTGTGACGGCCGCTGCTAGCCGCGCAGCGGGACCCGCGAAGCGGGTCCGGCCAGAAGTAGTGTTAGCAGCAGGCAGCAGGCAGCAAGGTCGCCAAAGGTCCAGAGGTGAGGTTTGTCCGTATTCAGCCCAGAGGAATCAAATGGGAAATGCAAGCTGTCAAGTTTAAAGGTTCGCATGCTCTCGTGACTGAGGTATATGTCTACTTGAACATGTATTCTCACATGTTATGCTTTTTTAAAAAACTTTTTATTAGGAAGAAATCAGGGCATTGTATAATCACATGACATATACATTGGTCATTATGCATTGAGATAAATGTTGGTGACACTGCATACATCAGTAATACTTGTTGCAACATAAATGTTCATGTTGACATTCTGCATACCCCCTTCCCCCCGTCCTCCCCCTCACTCTGATATGTCGTCCATTTCGGGCCTAGGAGGATCACAGATGTAGCCTCTGAATTTGTTCCACGCTCCCTATGCTTTCTCCCATTTCCGAGAGCATCCCCCCTGAATGTATGCCACCTTTTCTGCCATCATAGCCTCGTCCATATCTTTGCACCAGTCTTGGAGCGTCGGTGACTCCCTGAAACCCCACTTCCTGGCAATACTGCGTTTAGCAAACATCATCCCCAATGTCACCCAGTCCTGAGCTGGGTGGGTAAGATCATTTGGTTCCCATAGATTTAAGAGACAACGCTTTGGCTCCGGTACTAGTGACACCTCCACGGCCTGCAACATTGATCTCATTATCTGAACCCAGTACACTGCAACCTGCGGGCACTGCCATATGGTGTGATAAAAAGTGCCCTCTTCCCCGTAGTCTCTTAGGCAGAACTGATGTGTGGCCATCCCTATTTTGTAGAGGGTCAATCTGGTGTAATATGTGCGGTGAAGTATCTTTAGCTGCACTAAACGGAGCCTTGAAGGTATGGCTACTTCACGTGGGGACGACAGTGCTGTTTGCCAGTCTGCATCATCGAGATCGCCCAATTCTGCGGACCATTGTGTCAGCATCGGGTTAGGCAGGTTGTTAATTAGTTTACGATAGGTGAACGAGGTGGCCTTCTTGTGCACACATTCAGTCAACAGCCTATTCTCTAAGGGGGTGGCTTCTGGTATGCTGTTACCAGGTGTGAGAACCGTGTGCAATGCATGCCTAATTTTCATGTATCTAAACATCTCAGTGGGTGCTAGCTCATATTGTACCCTCAGATGTTCGAACGAGACCATCTCACCCTTCTTCCATAGATCCCCCACCGTGGAAATACTTATCATGTCCCATACCTGGAATCCCTTACTGTTTCTTAGCCGCCCAAGCTGCTGTGTGGTGCAAAGCGGTGTCATCTGGGTGATAACCCCTTGCATTTTAGTCTGACCTGCGCCACATACTATATGTGAACTGTGTGTGCTGTCGGTCCAATGAGGGAGGAGGATCTGTTTTTGTCGTACAGTACAGACATGATTCCTGCTTCTCCCAACCCTTGTCTATCCGTTTGAAACGCTGGGTCCGTCTGAGGTGCATGTATCCACTGATTGATTATTTTTAATTGGGCTGCCCAATAGTACAACTGTATATTTGGGAGGGCTATTTCGCCATCATACCAGCTCCTCACCAATTTATCCTTCGCTATGCGTGCTTATGTCCCCAGAGTAGACTGGAAACAGCCGCCGCTATCGTTTTGAAGTAGTTCGGTGGCAAAACAAATGGAGTGTTTTTCAGACCATATAAATACCAGGGGAGCGCCATCATTTTAAAAAGTGCTGCTTTACCCAGCAATGTCAGCGGCAGGTTGCGCCAGTGCGTCGTGTCTCGCCTAAACCGTTCCAGGGGGGGCATCAGATTTATCTGAATAAACTCCTCTTTAGCGGACAGTCCTCAGGGAGCAATCGAGGTGGGCCACGCAAATCATACAGAATCGATTTAGACCAATTAATGGTGTAGCCTGACACCCGGCCAAAGATTTCGCAAATGTTTAGGAGCACCAAAATAGATTGTCTAGGAGATGTCAGATACAATAGCACATCATCTGCATATAAGAAGATGCGGTCCTCCCAGGCCATTGTCCATTTAAACCCCTGAATCATTGGGTCCCATCTGATCTATGCCTCTAACGGCTCCAGCACAAGTGCAAATAACAATGGGGACAGTGGACATCCTTGGTGCGTTCCACATGACAGTGAAAAGTCCCATGATATAGGGCCATTAGCTACCACGTGTGCCAGGGGATGCGAGTACAACAGTTGCACCCAGGCGCAGAATTTTAGGCCGAAGCCCAGATGCCTAAGCACCGCAAACAAATAAGGCCATTCTACCATGTTGAACGCCATTCGCGCATCTAGGGAAAGGATAACTGCGGGCTCCTGGATGTACGGCATGCGTGCCACCACTGCATGCAACCTTCTGAGGTTAAGTGCTGTACTTCTGTTAGGCTTAAACCCGGACTGATCCGGGTGAATTAGGGTCACAAGGTGTGGGGTCAAGCAAGTCGCAAGAAGCTTAGCGAGGATCTTAGCCTCAGCGTTTATCAAGGATATGGGTCGATACGAGGAGCAGTCCTCGGGGGTTTACCAAGTTTAGGGATTGTTACTATGGTGGCCATGCGTTACCCTGCCTTCAGACTTTCAAGAAACATTCTTAGAAGATGCGGGCAGTTAGGTCAGATGTCCTTTTACAAAGCTCGATGGGTATACCATTGGGCCCCACCGACGTCCCGACTTGTAGGGAACTGATGGGCGCCTACAGCTCATCGACCGTGAGATCAGCCTCCAACATGAGGGCCACCTCTGCAGATAATGTAGGCATTTTTATATCTTTGATATAGGTCTGATCCTCCTCCATCGTCATGTGGGAGCACGAGGCATACACTTGTTCAAAGTACCCGGCCAATGTATTCACTATGTCTTGCGGAACAGTCACTGTAGAGCCAGATGGAGTACGCAGCTGTGCTATCGTTCTCTGCGCCCGTTCCTTCCTATCCAGCCATGCTAAAAGTTTACCCGCCTTATCCCCTATTTCGTATATCTTGTGACGTGTAGCCTGCAGCAGCGCCTTAGCCACTTCCCGTTATTGTTCCCTAAGTTCGCACTGTTTAAGGTGCAAGGTCTGCGATGTTGCTAGCGAGGGAAAGTCTGCATGTTGATCAGTAGCCCTGGCGAGGTCGGATTCTATGATGTCTAACTCTTCTAGCACCTCACGCTTATGACCTGTAATAGATGCAATAGCTTGCCCACGCACAACCGTTTTGTAGGCTTCGCACAGAGTGTTAGGGGATTGCACCGACAATACATTTTCTTGAAAGCAGTGTCGAGGTGCTGTACTGATGTCTTTTAGTATCTTGGGAACATGTAAGTATCAAGGGTAAGTGGGGTAGATGCGCCCCCTCACCTTAGTATGGGTTGTATAAGTCAGTAATTCTGGCGAGTGGTCGGGAATACCTCGGGGACGGATCTCAATGTTTGCCAAATTGGAAATGCTGTCTGCTGAGGTTAGGAAATAGTCTATGCGGGAGAGGCTATTATGTACCCCTGACTGAAAAGTATAGTGTCACGAAGTAGGGTGCCGATACCTCCATGCGTCTGTGAGCCCGAGGGCGTCTATGAATCCCCCCATGCGGGTGGTGTTCGTCATGTCCACTCTGGGGGGGTTTCGATCCATGGTACCGTCCACCACAGCATTGAAATATCCTCCAATTAACAGTTCCCACTTCTGGGAGGCCAAGTATAAATGCGCTAAGTGCCGGGAGGGCCACTGCCTGGAGGGCTGGGGGAATGTACACTAATACTATGTTAAAATGTCTCCCTTCCCACTGACATGTAATGGCTGCAAACCGACCTTGGTCATCTGTTCGTGTCTGCTGTATGATCAATGGGATTTGTTTACGCACTAAAATAACCACACCCCTCGAACCAGATGAGAACTCAGAGTGTACCACCATTTTAAATCCCCAACGATGCACTGCCTTACATGCTGAGCCCACCAAATGCGTCTCCTGTAGCAGGGCTACTGCAGGTGCACAGCGTTTTAAATATTGTAGAACTAGGCCTCTCTTTATCTGATCTACCAGCCCATGCACATTCCATGTGATCAACGACAGGGGAGCTATCGGGGACAACGGGGGATCATGCAAACTTGACTCTAATTGTGCCGCCATTTACCCTTTTGCCATAGGTAGTACAGTTCGTCACACAATCATCAATGCAGTGTGCCCAAGAAGCAGTAACAAATATACATTCTGCTGTTCTCGCCCTTGTGAAAATACCATCAAACCACAAACCAACTCTTAGTAACTGGTCCACCCCTCCTGATCCTCCAACTTTGCAGCCAGAAGTTTATTATCCGCCACAAGCTGCTGCACCTGCTTCTTAAGGGTGGACGTGTCAGACATCAGGGCCGCCGTTGTGGTCTCAACCTCCGACACCTTGGTTGACATCTTATTAAAGTCAGCACGGATCAGAGCAAGATCTACCGCAAGAGTCCCAATACGTGAGTCCACCTTATTCAAGGTGGTCATAATGTCCTGTAAGATCACTTCCTGGGTTGCACCTGTACCTGCATCATTCGGAGATGGAGTATCTTTATCCTGTGCATCCGCCTGCGATTTGGTGCACGCATATTTATCCAGCCTTCATTGATTAGAGCCTTTCGCGTTCCTGTTGCTCATCGCGGCGGTTCGATTGTGTGTCTAGGGGGGTCAGGAGTGCTAATCACCGCCGCCTGCCTGAGAGCACCCGTTGCTCATGCAGCCTGTCGGTTTTCACACCTTCCCTCGCCCCTCAGCATTCACCATAGCTGTCCTGGGTCAACTTGCTTCCACTGCGGTCCACCCAGGCGTTCCGCCTAAAGGTGTGTCGCAGTGTTGGGTCAATGAGGCAAAATGGCGCATCTCCCCACCGTCCTCTACCACGGGAAACATGCTGTCACCCCGCTGTGCGAATTACTTGTGGTGCGGTGACTCAGCCTGTGTAGCAAACATCCTGGGCCCGGGGCACAAACATGCACATGGAGGGAGAAAGCTGCGAGCAACACCGCTATCAGTCACCCACCCCCACAGCATGGCAACGTGAAGGCAACCCACGGGGGGGGTGGGCAAATTGCAACCTGCGGCTCCTACCAATGTCTTTTCCACCTAGTAAGTGGAAGCTCCGAGTCCCGGTGAAGAATGCATTCCGCCACAAAGTCGATCACTTCTGGCCCTCTCTCCCTCGCAGTGTGAGCACCGCTAAGTCAAGGCCCCAGGCGCGGCTGTGCGCAGCGAGAAAATGGCAGCCGAGAATACCGCCACTGTACCCCCGTCCCGACAGCAACGGGGAATATCCTTAGTCTGCGGAGCGGTGCACAAATATCCGTCACAGCACCCACCGTGTCTCTTCGAGGCGATGCGGATTAAGGAAGGTCTACGTTGTGCCCCGGGGGGAGGTGCTCGCTGCCAGCCGCCTCTTCCTCACACCTCCGTCCCGAGCGCGGATCCACCGCCATCGGGCTACCTCCAAACTTTAGGTCCCGGCCACCGTCACCTCACCAGGTCGCAGTCTGTCACACGCCGTCTGTGTCCCAGGGAGTGTTTTTCTTCCACCAGGTCTCGACCGCCTGGTAGCTTGAGCCTTCCACCGCTTCCGCCTATGTTTAAGGGCAGAAAAGTTTGTGGATAAGTATGCAGATTGACTGGGCTCAACTCAGGCAGCACGAAGCCTCTCTAAGCAGCGGCCATGTTCTCCGGCTGCTAGCCACGCACGCCCCCCACATGTTATGCTTTTGAAGATGGTAGCTTAAAAAGTGGGTAGCTTCTTCTATAGGTGGTGAAATCTTCTTGGTTCTGCTCTGTCATTCGGTTGCATGGGCAGACATGTCTTATGTATATAGGTGTTATAGAGACCCTCAAATATACTAGTGAATACCCATGTGCCCTGTATTATGAGCATAAACAAATACATACACCTTTTTGTACACAAATTTACGGAGTATGCTGTTTGAAAGACAGAATTTAAAGTATTTGTATGTTTCTTTTTATGTAACATGTTACTAGGTAAAAGCACAGATACACGGATGCATACCTTCACAAACTTGGTGAGACGTACAACAGTGATGCGGTTAGGATTGCTGTCTTACATCTGGTAGGCCTAACATTCTGAGTAGCCGATGAATGGTGAACATTCAAGAGAAAAGTGAGGTTTAAGACATCTTGGGAGAAGGATTAATGAGTAGGCTACTTTGTATGAGTCTGTGGAAAGGTACAGTCGAAGTAGGCCTCTTTCTGCACCTCTGTTGGTTCTTTCTGCACTTCTCTTGCTTCTTTCTGCACATTTCTTCCTCTTTCTGGGCCTCTCTTGCCTCTTTCTGCACTCCTCTTGCCTCTTTCTGCACCTCTCCTCTTCTTTCTGCATATATCCTATCTATGTAGGCATAGTTAGAAATTAGCATTTAAAAAACCTTAGAAATTCACTGAAAAAATCACAGGTTTCAGGGTTGTTATAGTTAGGCTGACATTCTACTCATACATAAATTCAGCTGTTATAATTAGCTCAGCTAACTATAACTCATGCCCCTGCAATACACTGCTGCTGACATCACATATTACATCACTCATGACATGGTCAGTGACATCACTGATGACATCTGAAATTGCATCACTCATGACATCACTCATGACATCATCCGCTTACTATCTGATGCACCTCCTCACACCCTTATATAACCTTTCATACACCCAGTCTAAAATACAGACTACCATACTCGAAACCATAGACACACCAATACCAGTTAGTACATACCTACTCACTGATTCATAGGTCTACACAAACATCTACTCACTAACACATACAGTCACTCATACACGCAGTCACTCATCAATACAGCCACTGATATATGCACTCATACACCCATACAGACACACTCACACACCGCCACTCACCCTTAGTTACTCACACACCTAGTTAGTTACCCAAAGAATCAATAACACTGCCATTAACTCAACTATACAGTTATGCACACACCACCTCCCTTATTCATACAGATACTAACACATACTTACTCTCTTCTATAATCACTGACACAAGCATGCACTCATCCATACAGCCACTCTCACAATCACTCACACTCACATATAGTCACTTATATACTCCAAAACTCACATATACTGCCTTTCACATATATAGTTACACACATATATACCACTGAGACACCCATTCACTCACCAACACAGCCATACGCACACTCACTCACCCATACAGCCTCTCTCAGATGCACTCATGAACCCATACATCCAGGGATTCACCCACTCATACATCCATGCAGAGAGTCACACACACCCTCACACACCCACACAGACACTCAGGCACTGACACAGGTACTCAGACAACTAATCAATAACACATATAGACATTCATGTACCTACTCACCAACCCATGCAGCCACTTACACACCAACTGACAGACTGATACAGACATTCACACAGATTAGTCATTCACTCATGCATTCACTAAGACATGTTTAATCACTCAACTATACAGTCAGTCATGCACCCTCTAAATCATCCAGTCAGACACTTATACACCCACTCATTCTTCAATACACCTTGGCGTGTTTATATAACATTCTTAAACTTTTTAGAAGCACACAGTCACAGGATGATGTCCTCAGTGAAGTCATGAGTGATGTCATTTGAGTTGTCATCAGTGATGTCACTGACCATGTCCTGAGTGATGTAATATGTGACGTCAGCAGCAGTGCATTTCTGGGGCGCCAGTTATAATTAGCTCAGCTAACTATAACAGCTGAATTTCTCTGGTTTTGTACGAGTGAAATGCCTAACTATAACGTCCCTGAAACCTTTGTTTTTTTCCAGTGTATTTCTAAAGTATACAGCAAAGCAACAGAGATGACAACGATGGGACTTTTGGCTTTCCATTCTTCAGTTTGTATACCTTCAAATTATTGGTGAGGTATGTCAAGTTTACAACACCACCAGTATTCAACCAGTATGCTGATGATACCCAAATGTACCTGAAATTCTGTTTTCTTACTGACATTACATATCCTTCTCTGAGCCTAGCAAAAATGTATGCATGGATGATTTAATACCATCCAGAGCTATAAGCTAAGAACACTAAGAACACTCAGTTATGCTCAGCTCTACTCTCCAAAAATCACCCTTTTCAAAAATGGCTACACTCTGCTCCATTTTTTAAAGCAAGCGTAGGGTTATCGATTGCACCAGATCCCATTGCTCTATTCTCAACAATGGGCTGCTGGAACTAATAAAATTGAATATATCTGAATAAGATTTTTAGATGTGTGTCTTAGATCATACTGTTGAGATAATTCTACAATAAGGCCTTGACTTACTCACTTGTATTCGAAATGTAAATCTCTGCACTGCAACACATCGAGCATCTGACAGTCGCCATTTTGATCATATCAAGCTTGTCCTTGCCGCACTGCAAAGGCTTTTCCTCGAGCCCAAGTACATCTATGAAATGGCCTGCTTGTTGTATGGGATACTGCCCGCTGGCTCTCACATGAAACTGGGGCAGGAATGGAGCTTCCCTGTAGGGCGCCATTAACTGAGGAGCTTGGGTACTACTCTTTTGGATACACAAGGTAGGAAGAAGCCCATCACTGTGCAATGATCATTCGATAAGGAGTGGCTGTGAATCTGGAACTAGGCCGAGCCCGAATTTGGTTGATGCACTTTCATTAGTAGAGAATGCCAAGCAGGCTGCCATCTTTATTCAACCCACTCTGCATTCTCTGTTGATTTTCACTAACAATTCCCCAAGGCGGGGTTCTGTTTCTGGCTTTTCTCCTGTACTACCAAGCTCCAAACGAGCCTGGTACAAAGTTGGTGTTAAATTCATATTACTTCACTGTTTGTGTCAAGCGCTCTGAGGCACTTTGTGCAAAACAAAATGACAAATAAATAAATAAATGCGTGCAACACCAATTGGAAGAGTTCATTATCATAGGTAAGCACGCTTCTGGGTGCTTCAGAGCCATGTACAGTACCCCAGACTAGACCTGGTCAGTGAACTTCGCTCCGTTCATGGAGTTTTCCGCACTCCAAGCTCTGCGGTGCACACGGAGTTCTGCAAAACGCAGAGGGAGTTTTTTGCCTCGCTCCCTCTCACCAACAGTAACTTGGAAAGCATGAGCGAGGAAAATCTTATCCAGATCACCTCCTGCATCGATTTTTAATGCGGGCACTCGCGGATGGCGGCATCCACTCGAGTTGAGAAACCTTCCATTTGCATTGAGGAAGCTGCCGTTCAAGTGGACTTTCTATGGTGCCATTCGCGCAGGACAAACGCCTGGTGCTAAAAATCAGTGCGAACTGCACAACCTAATGTACTCCGCCGATTGCAGAACTCCGCTAGCGCGGCAAATGTTTGTTCACTTCAACTCCATGAACTTTGCCCAGGCCTACATCAGACATGGGTGCAGGATTCTTGACAATGGTGCAGAGAAACACAGGAATCAGAGAGAGGAGAAACAGGAAGTAGGATGATGGTGATGATAGGCAACTCAGACAAACACCTGGCAGATGTTTATGCTGGAAGATAGATGAGGATGGAGGGGGTGAGAAGGAGATGTAAATTACGATGCAGCATCTGCAGCACAGACCTCAAGGACAATGTAAATCCCACAAGAGACATTGAAGCTACTTAATAAATTGCAGCTGCAGATGTTTAGCTTAATAAAGTTAATATGTGGGAAGAAAAGACGACTTTTTTTAAGAACAGATGCCAAGGCTGTGTTTAAGCAATGGGTTTAAGAATACATGAAAGTGATGTGTTGTCAGGGTAGGAAAACATGGTGGCCATTTAGCCTGTTGTGTTTATGACCCTGCTGCACAGGCTAGTGTACAGTGTGGTGCACATCTGAGACGGTTGAGTTGGCGTTTAATGGATCTGAAGTCTATGCAACGAGCAGGGGCGAACTGGAAGGCATAATAAACTCTGTCAGAAATGTTCAGCCCAGTCCCACACCGCTGCAGTGCTGCCACGGGGGCTTTCATGGGTGGATCTCTGGAGGCAGCCTCCTAGCCCACAACCCATTGGGAAAATGCCTGGTGACAAAATGTCCAGTCCAGTCCTGACAATGAGCACTAGTGAGTTGCTCAATAGCATCATCTTTTGCTCAGAATGCTAAAAGAAATGCACCCTGCTGTGATTTTAGAAGTTCAGGTAACACCCAACATGTTTTGGACATTGAATGGTACACGAACAAAATCCCAAAATCATTATGTCTTTTTTGTTTTTTCAGTATAACATTTTTCACTTTTTTGCATCTTAAGGCCTGAAATGTAACTATTGGCACCCAAATCTTTCTCCCTCCTTGCTATTTTCTGTCACGTTTCAGGTGGAAAATGATGTTTGATGCATGGAGCTTTGACGCACAATAATGTGTTACTTTATCAGGGTGCAAAGGCATGAGCTCTCATATAAAATAACAAAGTACCTATATCTCTTTTTCCATTTAATTTCAAATGTGTCACCGAAGAACAGGGAGTTACAAAGATGGCGGATGCCAAGTGTAATCTTTCGTCTGTTATAGTTGGAGGAAAGTGGCAAAAGTGACATCAGAAAATAATTAATTCTGAGATTTGGTACTGTCTGCCTTCCAATGCCCCAAAAATGAGCCGGATATAATTTTCTCTTCTTGGGAGTGTGCTGCTGGAAAGGAAATGCCGAGCCGGACGCAATGGGAGGCAGAGTGGCTTGGAGCTTGGAATATTGGGGTGTGGCTAGGGTCGGATTGGGATCACAATTTGGCCCGGGCACTGATGAAAAAAGTGGCCCACATTTGCGGGGCGGGGCCCACATTCACGGGGCGTGGCCCACATTCGCGGGGCGTGGCCCACATTTGCGAGCGTGCCCTTTCATGAAACACACAAGGAATGTAAGTGGGAGGATATTGTTCTTGGGAAGGACACAGGGCCAAGGTGACAATGTCCTACAAGCTGAGCACCTGAAAACAGCGAGGCCCCTTTCTCTTAAAAAATAATTCCCCAGCCCTCCAGTGCAGGAGCATCTAAAAACAGTGCGGCCCCTTTCTATTAAAACATTATTCCTCAGCCCTCCAGTGCAGGAGCACCTGAAAAACAGCCAGGCCCCTTTCTATTACAAAATTATTCCGAGCCCTCCAGCTCAGGAGCATCTGAAAACAGCGAGGCCCCTTTCTCTTAAAAAATGATTCCCCAGCCCTCCAGCGCAGGAGCATCTGAAAACAGCGAGGCCCCTTTCTCTTAAAAAATGATTCCCCAGCCCTCCAGCGCAGGAGCATCTGAAAACAGCAAGGCCCCTTTCTAATAACAAATTATTCCCCAGCCCTCCAGCGCAGGAGCATCTGAAAACAGCGAGGCCCCTTTCTCTTAAAAAATGATTCCCCAGCCCCCCAGCGCAGCAGCATCTGAAAACAGCGAGGCCCCTTTCTCTTAAAAAATGATTCCCCAGCCCTCCAGCGCAGGAGCATCTGAAAACAGCGAGGCCCCTTTCTCTTAAAAAATGATTCCCCAGCCCTCCAGCGCAGGAGCATCTGAAAACAGCAAGGCCCCTTTCTCTTAAAAAATGATTCCCCAGCCCTCCAGCGCAGGAGCATCTGAAAACAGCAAGGCCCCTTTCTAATAACAAATTATTCCCCAGCCCTCCAGCGCAGGAGCATCTGAAAACAGCGAGGCCCCTTTCTATTAAAAAATTATTTCCCAGCCCTTCAGCGTAGGAGCATCTGAAATCAGCGAGGCCCCAGCTATTTGTAAATTACTCAGCCCTCCCCAGCCCTTCACTGCCTCAGGGCAATGGCGTGGCAGAAGTGGGGCTAAAGCAAAAACACAGCTTCTGGCCATCCATGGGGGTGGGGGGGGGGCTAAGGTGAAGATGGTGCGAGTTCCCCCCACACCTGGCCCCCCTGGTGAGATCCATTGTTCCTCGCCCACTATGCCCTGAATGAGAAGGGCTGTGGGAGAGGACTAGTGCAAGCACTGTTTCTGGGCTGCGTGGGCCCCAGAGGGGCCGAGGTGAAAATGGCTCATAGGCCTGAGCAACACCTGGCCCCCTGGGAGACCGATTCTGGCACACAATTACCCCTCCCCAGCACACCATCAGCATGATTGCTTGGCAGGGCAGGTCAAGGAGAGGCCACAGCTGATCATCGCTGCCAGCCGCACATCGAAGCTGCTTTCCTCTCCCTGTCAGAGCTCTCTGTGGACTGGTAACGGGGGGGGAAAAAACGGCCCACAGAGTGCACTGATGCACCGGCCCTTCGGCCCATGCCCGAGTGCCCGCAGTGCCAATTCGCCCCTTGGTGTGGCCTCTACCCCTCAGCGGTTTCGCGGTCCATCCACCGCCTTACGTCCTTTCTTAATTGCCATTTTGTGGGGAGGGGCAAATATGACGTCACTTGTAGGTGAACTGTTTTCTTAAAAACATTTAATACCACTATCTTGGTGTAGGATTTCTCCACTGGATGACTTTACTACTTGGATTGGTCTCTTTTATACAGGAAGTCTGTATGCAGTCACTGGAACTCAATAACAAACAAGTGTTTCTCTGTGTCACTGGGGGTGAGACTTCACTCTCCAGCTGCCACACACCTTTGGCTGCCCATTTTCCAGCGCCACTAAGGTACTTGCTGACGTGTAAACATCCTATAGGGTCATCTGATAATGAAGGACCAAAGTAGCACTTCAATCACTTGGGGAAATCTACCAATGAAGACTTGAGATTTTCTAAGTAATATAACCTCAGATGTAATTACGTGCGAAAGCATTACAGTGATAGTACAAATCACAAGGCATGCATGTAAAGGGACTGTCAGACCCTGTTCAGGAGGGGCCCGGGGCAGTCAGGGGTTATTGAGCCTAGCATGGAGCCGACATGGGGCAAGTTGGGGCCTTAAAGGCCGGGTTCATTTGCCCCAGATGTCCCAGGGTCTGCCCCACTATGGCTCTGCAAACTTGGCCAAGTCCAACCCCTTCAGCACTTCACTCTCAGTGGCAGCCATAGCTAGCAGTCACAGGCTTCTCTGGTAGATTGTGTGCGTGTGCACAAACACAGAACTCAACAATCACCCAACAGTAGAGTACCTGAAAGTCAAACACACTTTAGAAACACAAAGGGCATATTTACTAGAGAAGTGGTGGAGCGTGGTGTTTGCCTTCTTGGATTAACGCCACACTCAGCCACTTTTGAAATGCAGGGCTGTACCATATTTAGAACAATACGGTGCAGTCCTGCATTTCACCCTGCATTTAGCAGCCTAGCGCCAACACTGGCACCCTTGCACCATATGGCAAGGGTGTCTGCCTTGAGGGGAAGATTGTATAGTCTCCCTTTCTGCACATAAACAATCTTTAGATGGCATTTTGTCACTTCTATGTGTGCTGCTTAATGCAGCACAATTAGGGGCATATTCTCAAGGACTTATCGCCGAGTTATTGGAACTTTATCGCAGCCAAAGGCGCAATAAATGTATCGCCCCATTCACAAGCTGGTGCAAACAGCCAATACCACCAGTTTACCTGCGTTAGCATCCGCAAAACACATCGCCACAGATGACCCCCTCAACTATCGCTAATGAGATGCAGAGTAGGCGTTCCCGAGCAAAAAGCCGCGACAACACCACACCTCAACATTCTCAACGACCAGCCAGATCATTGATAAGACCACAAAACATGCGATAAGATGCGTTAGCAGCAGGAAATTAACACCTGCTCTGACTTGTAGCTATGTCGGGCGACAACCAACACCAGAAAAGGGAGCCCAGCTCAAGGACACACCTGAAGACCAACAGATGCCATGGAGCCACTGATCATGCAGCTCGGAGTCACAAGAGGGCCACAACACCCACCACCACCAACCCCACGAACGCCACCCACCCCCCGGACCTCCCACGGACCACTACAGAGGCAGCGCGGACAAAGACAGCGGACCTTCAGGAAACGCACCAGCCTCACAGACCTAACACCAGACAATGTAATTGCCTACTACAGGCCCAAAAGGACAACCATCCTACGCATCCTGTCCATCATTGCCCACAGGCTGACGGTACCAACACAGCGGACAGCCAACATCCTACCTCAGACAAAGCTGCTGGCTGTGCTGCACCTGTTGGCCTCTGGTACCCCCCAGCTAACAACCGTCCTAGTCGAATGAGTCTCACAGCCAGCCCCATCCAAGTTCCTCACACCTGTCCTGGATGCCATCATCAGGCGGGTACCCCAGTACCTATACATCCTCCACAATGTGCAGGAACAGCTGGAGACCAAGCAAGGACTATAAGCCATAGCTGGATTTCCGCACATGTTGGGGGCAATTGACAGCACACATGTCCTACTTGTGCCCCCTGCCGACACTGCACACAACCACCGCAACAGAAAGCACAGACATTACATCAATGTGCAGGCAATAGTGGACCACCGGAGACTCTTCACCCATGTCGTCGCCAACTAGCCAGGCAATGTGCATGATTCCTTCATCTCCGGACAGTCCGTCATCAACCAGCGCTTCCAGGATGGCACCGATGGGAATGCACTGCTTGTTGGGAAGTACAAAATGAACACACCACACACCTCGACTCCACAATCATGCAACTCACAACTCTGGCAATGCACTTGTTACAAAATCACATACAACATGCCAAACAACATGCCCACCCACCAGACACGACAGCACAATATACTGTGGCAACCTAGGCTAGGCATGTAAATGAGCCTTCAACGGCATGGTACCTCAGCCACACAATAGCAGAATGTGGGAAGAGGTGGGAACCAGGCATGTGCGAAGGAGACAAGTGATCCATGAATGAGAATGTACACAATGCCAAAAGTGGCGGAGATGTGCTGGACAGTCTGCAGTATGCATACCACAGACATATGCATGTCTACATGCACTGCTGGTGTTTGGAGTGTTGTGGACAGTGGACGCAACCATGTCACCTCAGCCAGTGGGGAAGATCGCGGAAATGTAGCTTGTGACATACCCCCATGGAAGCGTGTGAGTAGTGGGCCGGCCCGGCGTACTCCAAGCCAGCTTAGGGTTGTGAATAAAAAGCACGTAGCTCTGGCGTGGTTCTGAGCAGTGGAATGTCATTTTTCCATCTGTGTTGCCAATGACACGGTGGAGGTGACGGACAGTTGTTGTTGGTGTTCCGTCACCTCCGTGACGACGATCCGGTTGTCATGCAGACTGAACTGCATCTTCCTCTTCGTCTTCTCCTTGGCTGTCCCGACCCCAAGGTTCCTTGCTGGTGGTCTGTGGGGCTTGTGGGGTTTGCGTTGACCTGGGCACTCGATCCATCCATGTTGCTACGCAGTTTATTTTATTTTTGGTGTGTTTTTCTTGTTCTGCTTTTATAGTGCATTTTCCTGCATGGGGCAGCATCAAAATCAATGGGTGTTGCGGTGGAACGCCCACCGCAACACCCATTGCGCTCCCCTTTCATGCTAAGTACAGAGTGAAAGGGTGCCTTATTTATAAGGCTGCGTTAAGCCACGTTAAGTGGCTTAATGCTACCTTGTAAATAAGGCAAAGCACATATCGCCACAGGAACGTCACTAAAAGTGACATTCCCGTGGCGATAGGGGCTTGTTAATATGCCCCCAAGTACTTTATTGTGCACACTGAAAATCATAACAGGCACACTGAAATGACTGGTGCTAGGGCCATTGCACCTTAGCATACTGACCATCCCTTCCCTCTGCCCAGTTGCCCATATTTTGGTCAGACTAGGCAGGTTACTCCAGTTGCAGCATGAACCAAGGCTTAGATACAGATTCAATACAGCAGTGTTTAATACAGTATGCTAATACAGTGTTTAATAAACCACTCTTTAATACAGCAGTGCTCAATTCAGTAAGTCACCTTTGGAGCCTTGCCAGTCGTCGATCTTTATGTCCCAAGCGTGGCCTGATTCAGTTCAGGTAGACTGTAGTGAGAGACGACAGCAAAAGCTGCAGCCTAAGATCCTCTGGTTTGAACATAAGGACTTGGAATTTCAGGGGAACAAGAGAACAGGCTGGTCTGTCTCTGTTTCCAACCTGCTTCTGGGTCACGTATTGATACGGTGTCTGTGGGCCAGAATCTGAAAGGTGGTTGCAGCGGCACCATGGGCAGCCGCTGGTGCGCCTCTTGGTCTCAGTGGTGAGGACCGCCATGGGAGCACTCTTGGCGACAGCGGCACAGTGAAGCACAGCTGCACTCCTTGGCACAGTGACTAAGTCAGCTTTAGTTGAACTTCTTGGCACAACAGTGAGGTCAGCTGTGGACGCATTTCTTGACAAAGCAGTGAGTTCAGCCGCAGCTGGATTTCATGATTCAGAGGCAGGGTCAGTTAAAGTCGAACGTCTTGGCACAACGGTGAGCTCAGCCACAGAGAGACTTCTTGACAAAACCCGAGGCGAGTCACAGGGAAGACTGGTGCCCACCACTCATGGAGCTCATAGATCACTCTCCTTCATCGTCCTTCTCCTAGCAGACCCCAACGCACTGAGGTCTCGCTGTTATGGCACCCACTGGACAGTCACACCTTCTGCAGAGTTAGCTGACCCCTTTCCTCTGTCAGCAGCCAGGCTAAGGTCTAACTGAGTTTCGGGCACTTCGGGTCAGACAAACAACTTTTTCCAGCAAGGTTGTACTCCAGGTGATGTATCCTCACTTCCGGGAAACTGTCTGTCAGGCAGAAACCAGCACTGGACAGCACAGCAGCCCTCTGAGTACTCTCCAGAGCACTCCCTTCCTTGGTCAAAAAGAACTTGGAACTGGAACAAGTGGGTTGACAGCTCCCACCTTTCTACAGATAAAGCAGACAGAGGATCCATATTCTCTATCTGCACTTTGGGAACCAGTTTGGGTCAGTTCTTCTTTTTGTGTCCTTTCCGAGCTGTCTTCCAGACTCAGCTTTTGTGTAGTGTGATAGTCATCACAGCAGGGCGGTCTCTAGGGTTTGAACATCTACCACAGACACAAACAGGTGTGCGCATTCTGCACTTGGGTATGACCATACACACTTAACAGTGCCCAAGAAAAGAAACAAAAGGCTGGCCTCACCTAGAGGACTCTTCACTCTCTGAGCATCAGAGACTACAGCACCACCCTTCACCCCTGCCAGCTATCAAATGGCAGTGCCCAAAAAGACTCGGCAGCAGCTCTTTCAGAAGAGGGACCTGATTGAATTTCTAAAAGGACGCCTGTCTCTCCATTTTCTGATCCAGTGCCTAGGTTTTCTTCTAACAGCTTCAGAAATATCAGCAATACACTTCCACTGTCTGGGAAAACAACTGTGCTTCCATCTTGTGTACATGAACAGTCCAGGGGCTTCCAAAACAGCCCACCATTATCTGGTTGACTCACACATGTGATGTATGCGCCATGCACTCACAGACATACATGCATGGGCAGTGGCGCAACAATAACCCCGAGGTCCGGGGGGCCCCCTCTGGCACCGTGCACGAGCAGCGGTCCCCTGGTCTGAGAGCTCCTGATAGCTTCAGACTGGGTCTAGAGCATGGGGGCCCCCCGCTATGTACTCTACATGCGGGGCCCTCAAGTTTCTTTACGCCTCTGTGTAAGGGGATGTTTGTGCTAGCACCTGGGTTACTGTGTACCAACAGAACTTAATTTTAAAAAGAAATCATTTTGAGTGTCAAACAATAACAAACAAACAGTTCCTCACACAAAAGTGCATACCATTCTTACTTAATGAGCTCCAGGTTCTCTCCTATCATTTCAACATGTTTTGGCTGGACATTGTCTTGGCATGAAAAAGCATACATATAAATAACCTTTATAGCACTATTCTATATCTTATAGTCAATTTGTGGTTTTTGGCACAGGTCCCTTTCACCAGTCTTTCGCAAGTCTTTGCTTGGCCAGCACCAGAGGAAACAATGTGAGTTTTCAGTCCATCAGGTGGAGGTCAATGACCAGTCCCAACAGTGCTTGAATTGGGTTTGGTTCTAGTGGCACTGCTAAGATATCCGATATTATCTTCTTCACCTTTTACCAATACGTTTATATCTCTGGGCACTGCCAGGCCAAGTGCGTAGAGCGCACTGTGGGCTCCCCGCATTGTTCACAGCTCATTATTAATCTATGCCCTAGCTCTTGTATTTCTGCGGTGTGTGATACAGCCTGTGGATAAACTTAAAATGTATTGAACTAAGCTTATTTGAAGATAATTCTTCCATTTGTGCACAGCAGTATACCCACTGTGCATCAGCTATCAGCAGTTACAGTTCCTCTCCCCATCACTCTGCTAGCTTTGTACATTGTTCCTGTGCCAGGCCCACATTGTGTACCTGGCTGTGTCTATGTCTTTTGTGGGTGTTGCCTTCTGAGAAGTTTCGGATATTGAGGAACAACAGTGCCATATTGTCCATCTCCATGGATAAATGGGGCTTATGTGTCATCGGCAGGGCACAAGTCCTAAAAAAAGAAGTGGGGGGACGCTGTCACCGGAAGTGACGTCACGACAAGAAGTGACGTCACGAAAGGTGGATGGCACCATTGGGCTCATTGCCTCCCCTCGCTCATCCCTTAGATGCGATTGCATCTGAGAAGCCAGCGCGTGAGCAGCATGCTGTGAGCTCCGATCTCGTCCCAGAGAGGCCAAAGAGTGAAGTCCAGCTGTTTGGCAGGGGGGATGGCGTCCATCCAGTAAAATATGGGGGGGACGCCGTCCACCCGCGTGGTACCCCGACTCGAGCCCTGGTCATCGGGTACTGCCAGTAGAGCATATAATGGACCTGAGCACTCAGGTAGTATAGCTCAAGGTCAGACGCCGCCAGTCCTCCATGATTCTAAGGCAATGTCAGTATCCCCATATAAAATGGGCTGTTTGCCCTCCTAGGCAAGTCGCTTCAGACACGACCTCAGCCATGCAAATGAGGCTGCGTTTAGAGGTAGAGGAATATTGCTAAACAGATAAAGGTATTTTGTTGAAATTCCACCTCAAAGAGAGATGAGGAGGAGAAGATCCACTCTCTATGTCCCCCAAACATAAACAGTGCTAAGCACAAAGAGTACAGAACATAGAAAACATACATACACAACAAGTACTATATAATGTCTTTTCCAACCCTAGAATCAAGAACTGAATCCAGTGTTTCTAGAGGAGGAAGCCTCACCAACAGTATGAGACAAGCTTCATCATTGGCTTCCTCAACCCACCCTTTTAAGAGGATGCTACCAGGGCGGAGTCAACCTCCAGTTATGAGGGAGTTCTAAATTAAATGTTATGGCTGTATAAATCAGGGATTCAGATAACAAAAATACTTTAGGGTACACCTGAATGGTTTTCCTTTATTAGTATGTATGTTTTCCTCTGATATGTCAAACCACCTGAAATTTATCAGGGGAAAAGTCCCATAAGAAAGGCAACATATGTTGAATTTGGTGTGTTCAATAATGATTCAACATGTTAAGCCTCATTTACAAGTTTAAAGCTCAGAATTTACTATACATGGTAAAATACCTCACCCTGAGTAATGTATTTAACACTAGTGGTAAATACCTCATACTATTCTGCCTAATATTGGCCTTAGTGCACACATCTCAACACGTGCATTACGCATTAGTCATATATATGTGACTTAACCACAAAGCCAGAAAGTACGCACATATGTCAATATCATGTATGCATTGCTTAGTCAAAATTTAAGTTGAACGCGGGCCGAAGGCAAGCCCGTCAGCGCCTGTGCACAATCCCGATCGTGCCCAGTGCCAGTCCTCCTGCCATTTTTGGGTCCCATCCATTGTTATGACTTTGGTGCTCGAGAGGAGAACTGGTAGCCCTCTACTCAACAGGTAAGAGCATGCAGGAAACTTTTTTTGAAATTACTGCTTATTAAATCCACTAAATTGGGCTCACCACATGATCCTTGCCTGCCAGTGGTAGCTAAATTAGCATTCGAAATCATTGCCTCCAATCTCACAGTCATTTTTAATCAACTGTTTAAGGGTCTCATTATGAGTTTGGCGGTGCAGGAGCAGGACCACTCTGCTCCCGCACCACCAATCCCACATTTGAACCGTCCCCAAGATTAGGAGTTTTCTCCTGTCTGGTGGGCTGTTTTATGGTGTTCCCATGGCGGTGCCTTGCACCACACTAGGAATGTCAAAATCAGTACCTGCATGGCATGGATGGCTGCAGTCCATGCCGCGTACGTACTGATATGCATGCACACAGGGGGTCTTTACCACACATCCCTTTGTCAGTCATACCTTTACCACAAAAACGCGTGGTAAAGTCATGCATGGTAAAGGAATGCATTGTTCTAACGCATTCGCTTTTCAGCAGCATTGTAAAGGTGCGCATGGTTTAGCCATGCGTGCCTCTGTCATACAACCGTCTGGCAGTGTTTAACATGTGCGTCACAACCTTGGACGATCTAATCATATCCTTTGGATTATCGCTTATGTCACATGCTTACGACACGGATTGCCACCGCCCTTTCCAATCGTGATCATGACTTTGGTATCAGATTCCATGACTGCTTGCAGGCAGTCAGTGACTGGATGACGGATAACTGCTTGAAATTGAACTCTGGGAAAACAGAGGTTATGCTGTGTAGAAACCAGGTTTCTTTCTGGTCCCCGTCCTGGTGGCCACAAGGGTTTGGAACTCTGTTTTGTTATGTTATGTTAACCAGGGTCTTGTAGAGCGCTCAGCTACTCAAGCAGAGTGTCCTGGCGCTATCAGACCCAACAAGGCACAGAACAAGGAACCAGATGGACTTTATTGGCAAAACAGCCAGGGTTTGAGCTCTTTTCTAAAAGACAGCAGGTTGTCGATCTTCCTTAGTGACAGTGGCAAAGCATTCCAAGCTTTGGGCGCAAGGTATCTAAAAGAGCGACCTCCAATGCGAGCACGCCTGATAGCCGGGATCGTGGCCAGCGACAGTGAAGCTGAGTGCAAGGCTCTGGCTGGATGGTGAAAACTGATCCTGTGCCTTAAATAGCGGGCACCCTTGCCATGCAAGGCCTTGAACGCAATTGTAAGGGTCTTAAAAATGATGCGTTTTCGTATGGGCAGCCAGTGAAGAGATTTCAGAAGCCTCGCGGCGTGGGATCTCCGGTTAAGACCGAAAATTGCTCGCGCCGCAGAATTCTGCACCACCTGCAAGCGAGACAGAAGATAGTCAGGGAGGCTGAGAAATAGCACATTCGCATAATCCAACCTGGATCCAATCAAAGCTTGCACAATCGTCCTCCTATAGGTAATAGATGGAAGTGGGAGGAATTTTCTCATCATTTTTAAGAGGCCAAAGCACTGACCCACCAGGCTCAGAGTCTGCGGTTTAGAAGTAAGACCATTGTCCATCTTCACTCCGAGATACTTAGCAACTGCAGTATCTGTGGCAGGTGGAAACATGGCTGCCGGCCACCAGGACTTCCAGCCAGGATCAGGAGGACAGCCAAAGAAGAGGACCTCCGATTTATCTGAGTTGCAATTCAATTGATTTAGTTGGATCCATGCAAAGACGGCATCCAGACAACTTTTGATCCGCTCTCCATTAAAGTCCATGTTCTTTCCACAGGTGAAGAGGAGCTGTGTATCATTGGCAAAAGAGACAATCTGGGCACCGTGAGACTCAGCCAGTGCCGCCAGAGGGGACATATAGATGTTAAAGAGAGTGGGGCTCAGGATAGAACCCTGGGGAACACCCACCTCCAGAGGCGGCACAGCGGCTGAGTACGGAGGAGCCCAGACTGTCTGTTGGCGGTCCGAAAGGAAGGACTCGAACCATCTGAACACCGTCCCCTCTACCCCGATCTCCAAGAGTCTTGCAAGGAGACAGTTGTGGGGGACGGTGTCAAACACTGCCGAGAGATCTAACATTACCAGCAGTGCTTTACCCCCCTCGTCCAGGACCTCTTTGATGGCCTCTGATACCTCCAGCAGAGACGTTTCCGTGCTCATATTTGCTCTAAATCCAGACTGGGTGTGATGGAAGACACCCTGCGTCTCAACAAAGTCCGACAGAGCTGCCTGAACGTGTTTTTCCATGATCTTCGCCAGGACTGGGAGCAAAGAGATAGGCCGATAGTTGGCATGAATGCTCGGGTCAAGCGTCGGCTTTTTCAAGAGAGGTAGAACCATCGCCTGTTTCCAAGCCAGCGGTACCACCCCCAACTCAAGTGAGCAATTTAAAATAGGATTGATGATGGGGTTAATGGCATGTGCAATTTTGGATAAGAATTTAGCGGGGCAAGGGTCCAGCGGGGAACCTGATTTCATTTTGGAAAGAATTTCCAACGATGTTTTGGGGCCAAGAGGCGGAAACTTAGACAGTGTGGGTCTCTCCGCAGCAGATGGAGAACAACGAGGACCGACATTGGCGACAGCCCCAAAAACAGCCGGCGAAAAGGTTGTCTGAATACTTCGGATCTTATTGGGAAAGAAATCAGCCAATTCCGAGACCCATGGATCAGAGAAGGAGCACTTAGTAGTAGTGGAGGCAGGTGATGTGAATTCCTTCACAATCATAAAGATTTCTTTACTGGTATTGGAAGCCTCATCAATCCTCCTGGCAAAGTAAGTTTTTTTTGCCGGCTAGATTTCTTTGTGATAGTTCTTAACACCCCGCCTATAAGCTGCCTTTAGTGGCTCTTCGTAATTCAATCGCCAAGCTCTTTCGATCTTCTTGCAGTGCCTCCGGCTGACGTTAAGTGCCGGCGTAAACCACGGTGCCGAGGCACGAGACAAGTTCTTATGCACCGATTGGGGAGGTGTTATATCATCCAGGCAGTGCATAAGCCATGTCTGAAAAAGCTCCAGATCATCCTCTAGATTGCCCGAGAGCCCGCACGGGTGTGCCGTTAGGTACTGCGCCACCATATCTACCGACACCCGATGAAGAGCACGCGGGGGCTGGCATTGACGGCCAGGGCCCCATAAATAGACCTGGATTTACCCAAGATGTCAAAATTCACCAGCATATGGTCGGACCACAGCACCGGTTTAGGTACGGCTGCAACAATCGGGACAGTTGAGAATATTTGATCCAGGGTGTGGCCTTTGTTGTGGGTAGGGGACGCAAGGTAAGGCAGTAGGCCCAAAGGCTTCCTGGTCTCAAGTAGCTACATGGTGTCAACTGCATCTGCCTGATCCATATGGATGTTGAAGTCGCCTAACAATAGGCAATGTTTGAACTTCACACTCAGGGAGGATATCACAGCATGCAGATCCTCATGAAAGGTCCCGATAGGACCAGGGGGTCTATCGACAAGCAATCCAGCACAGGATTGGGAAGGTGCAAGAGTTAGGCAGAAGCCCAGAGCCTCTGCCCCGTGGATATCACCTGTCGGAAAACAATGGAGCACTCAAAGCGATTGTCTATCACCAAAGCTACCCCTCCGCCTTTGCCAACTCCCCGGACTTTCTTCTTCTGAATCCAGTAAGGAAGGTTCGAGTGTTAGTGTATGACAAGCTAACATTTGGCACCCAGATTAAACCGATCACATCCTCCTCTTTTCGTATACTAAGGGTAATATAAAAGATCCTTCCTTATATCCCTCCTGACTTACAGAAAACAGTAATCACATCTCTGGTACTTTCTAAAATAGACTACTGCCATGGCCTCTACACAAACATGCAACAGCAATTTGTGAACAATTTGCAAACCCTGCAAAATGCGACGACAGGTTGCTGTTAAGGATTCCAAAATGTAAATCCGCCTCTAATGCCGTCAAAAAACTGCATTGGCGTCCAGTTAGACAAAGAATTGTCTTTAAGGCCCACTGCATTGCCTATAAAACTTTGCATGATATCAGACCAGACCATTTGCAATGGTACTTACCATCAAGGACATTACAGTCCTGTGTGGACAAAAAGGCGATAGTCCCTATGTTTAAACGCTCCTCGTAGGTAGGAAGATGTTTTTTGACCTGTAGATCCAAAACATGGAATCCTCTACCCTTGCATATTAAATCTGTGAACAATTTGCACTTTTTTTAGAAAAGCTTTAAAAACATGGCTATTTGGCTTTCTGTAAAGTTCTCTCTCAATCTGTTTCAGTAGAGTTCGCGCCTAGTCCCCTCCGGGTATTCAAGCGCTCTAGAAATAAATCTGACATAACATACCATATATTTATACCTTTGTGAATCGACCCCATGCCTCTTACTGCCTTAAACGAAAGATAATAAACGGCTCTTTTGGAACAGTAATAGAAAGCAATTTCGTCCAAGCCTGACACAGCTAAGGACAGGATTCTTGGCCACTAGATTTCCAGGCTGATTCATCCACTGACACGTCTTCTCTAACATGGAAATCCTTTGTCCAAATGGAGTATCTCATAATCGGAAGTTGATTCAAAACAGAGATCTGGAACCGAGGCGTGTGCCTCTGCCATGTTGAACACAAAACTTGTGTGCTCTGCCAAACTCAAGTCAGGGCCAATCCCAACATGTACTATCCAAAATGAAGATACAGTGAAAGCATAGACTTACTATTCTTAAGTCCACATCTACGTGCCTTGAAAATGTATATATATTGTGGGGTTTGGTAAGCATCCTCAGGGCCATATTTATGAAGAAACTAGCAGCCCGTCCCGACATTGTCCGGGTATGAATTGCTGCCGGCCAGTAGTAAATTGTTTTGTAGGATTTCGTTTAGATAGCATTTCTTATCTGTGACAGGCCTGTGAAACGCTCCGATTCCCAGTGCACTGCTGATGCACTTAAGAGTGCATGTTCAATAGTGTGTGAACTCGAGTTTCCCTACTTTATTTTTACTTGCAATATTATATAGCGCGAACTCGACAACATGGCATGACCACAATTTACATTACAAAAGAACACATTCATTTGTGGTAGGCACAGGAAGACAAAGCGATTTGCCTGGAATCACAGGATGTTGAGCTGATGTTGAGATTCGAACGTAGCTCCCCAGCTCTAAAGTTCGCAATTCTAGAACTTGTGGCGGGAGGTGTGTCTAAAAGTGTATGTCGGTGCTGGCGATCAATGAGAGAGACCTGTGCATTTTTCAAATCGGTGGTAAAAAAATATGAGTATGTTGCTGGAGATGTGGGCTGCCGTGCCACCAATGTACTTACCGGTGGAGGGTAAACACCCATAATTCCGCAACTTTCTTTCCGCCTACCATCACTCCGCATACTTTCATTACTAAAGTACCATGACTCCGCAATGCCATTATAACACATGGCATTACATTTTATATGCTTTTACCACGCATACATTTACAACGAAATTTGTTGTAAATGCATGAATGGTAAAAGCATGTTTTTTTTTATGTTTGGCTTAGGTAAGTATGGGTATGGGGTATATGTTTTGGGGTACTGAGGTATATGTTTTGGGGTGTTTGGGTATTTGAAGGGTTCAGATATAGTTTTGGGTTATGGGGTACAGAGTTACTTTTAGGGTTTAGGGATAGGTATGGGTTTTGGGGTACAGGGGTATTTTTAGGGTTTAGGGCTAGGTTTGGGTTTTGGGGCATAGGGGTATTTTTAGGGTTCAGGGGTAGGTTTGGGTTTTGGGGTACAGGGGTATTTTAAGGGTTCAGGGCTAGGTTTGGGTTTTGGGGTACAGGGGTATTTTTAGGGTTCAGGGCTAGGTTTGGGGTTTGGGGTACAGGGGTATTTTAGGGTTCAGGGGTAGGTTTGGGTTTTGGGGTACAGGGGTATTTTTAGGGTTCAGGGCTAGGTTTGGGGTTTGGGGTACAGGGGTATTTTAGGGTTCAGGGGTAGGTTTGGGTTTTGGGGTACAGGGTTATTTTTATGGTTCAGGGCTAGGTTTGGGTTTTGGGGTACAGGGGTATTTTTAGGGTTATGGGGTAGGTTTGGGTTTTGAGGTACAGGGGTATTTTAAGGGTTCTCGGCTAGGTTTGGGTTTTGGGGTACAGGGGTATTTTAGGGTTCAGGGGTAGGTTTGGGTTTTCTGTAAAGTTCTCTCTCAATCTGTTTCAGTAGAGTTCGCGCCTAGTCCCCTCCGGGTATTCAAGCGCTCTAGAAATAAATCTGACATAACATACCATATATTTATACCTTTGTGAATCGACCCCATGCCTCTTACTGCCTTAAACGAAAGATAATAAACGGCTCTTTTGGAACAGTAATAGAAAGCAATTTCGTCCAAGCCTGACACAGCTAAGGACAGGATTCTTGGCCACTAGATTTCCAGGCTGATTCATCCACTGACACGTCTTCTCTAACATGGAAATCCTTTGTCCAAATGGAGTATCTCATAATCGGAAGTTGATTCAAAACAGAGATCTGGAACCGAGGCGTGTGCCTCTGCCATGTTTAACACAAAACTTGTGTGCTCTGCCAAACTCAAGTCAGGGCCAATCCCAACATGTACTATCCAAAATGAAGATACAGTGAAAGCATAGACTTACTATTCTTAAGTCCACATCTACGTGCCTTGAAAATGTATATATATTGTGGGGTTTGGTAAGCATCCTCAGGGCCATATTTATGAAGAAACTAGCAGCCCGTCCCGACGTTGTCCGGGTATGAATTGCTGCCGGCCAGTAGTAAATTGTTTTGTAGGATTTCGTTTTGATAGCATTTCTTATCTGTGACAGGCCTGTGAAACGCTCCGATTCCCAGTGCACTGCTGATGCACTTAAGAGTGCATGTTCAATAGTGTGTGAACTCGAGTTTCCCTACTTTATTTTTCCTTGCAATATTATATAGCGCGAACTCGACAACATGGCATGACCACAATTTACATTACAAAAGAACACATTCATTTGTGGTAGGCACAGGAAGACAAAGCGATTTGCCTGGAATCACAGGATGTTGAGCTGATGTTGAGATTCGAACGTAGCTCCCCAGCTCTAAAGTTCGCAATTCTAGAACTTGTGGCGGGAGGTGTGTCTAAAAGTGTATGTCGGTGCTGGCGATCAATGAGAGAGACCTGTGCATTTTTCAAATCGGTGGTAAAAAAATATGAGTATGTTGCTGGAGATGTGGGCCGCCGTGCCACCAATGTACTTACCGGTGGAGGGTAAACACCCATAATTCCGCAACTTTCTTTCCGCCTACCATCACTCCGCATACTTTCATTACTAAAGTACCATGACTCCGCAATGCCATTATAACACATGGCATTACATTTTATATGCTTTTACCACGCATACATTTACAACAAAATTTGTTGTAAATGCATGAATGGTAAAAGCATGTTTTTTTTTATGTTTGGCTTAGGTAAGTATGGGTATGGGGGTATATGTTTTGGGGTACTGAGGTATATGTTTTGGGGTGTTTGGGTATTTGAAGGGTTCAGATATAGTTTTGGGTTATGGGGTACAGAGTTACTTTTAGGGTTTAGGGATATGTATGGGTTTTGGGGTACAGGGGTATTTTTAGGGTTTAGGGCTAGGTTTGGGTTTTGGGGCATAGGGGTATTTTTAGGGTTCAGGGGTAGGTTTGGGTTTTGGGGTACAGGGGTATTTTAAGGGTTCAGGGCTAGGTTTGGGTTTTGGGGTACAGGGGTATTTTTAGGGTTCAGGGCTAGGTTTGGGGTTTGGGGTACAGGGGTATTTTAGGGTTCAGGGGTAGGTTTGGGTTTTGGGGTACAGGGTTATTTTTATGGTTCAGGGCTAGGTTTGGGTTTTGGGGTACAGGGGTATTTTTAGGGTTATGGGGTAGGTTTGGGTTTTGAGGTACAGGGGTATTTTAAGGGTTCTGGGCTAGGTTTGGGTTTTGGGGTACAGGGGTATTTTAGGGTTCAGGGGTAGGTTTGGGTTTTGGGGTACAGGGGTATTTTTAGGGTTCAGGGCTAGGTTTGGGTTTTGGGGTACAGGGATATTTTTAGGGTTCAGGGGTAGGTTTGGGTTTTGAGGTACAGGGGTATATATATAGGGTTCAGGGCTAGGTTTGGGTTTTGGGGTACAGGGGTATTTTTAGGGTTTAGGGATAGGTTTGGGTTTTGGGGTACAGGGTATTTATTTATTTATTTATTTATTTATTCAAAGTTTTATATAGCGCGAACAATATCCTTACAGATATCAGAGCGCTTCACAATGACAGGGTAGGGGCAGTAGGAATGAACAGAGGTAATGGGAGCAATGTAGTAGTCACTAACATGAAAGGATAATAATAACATACATAAAACATATCAATATACAGTCAGGTAAACAAGTAATATAAGCCGGCATAAGTCATTGATCCCACTACAGAGGTGTTCAGGTACACTTTGGGTGTGTGGGAGGCTTATAACAGTGTTTTAGTATAGAGAGAGCACTGAGTGGGGGCAGCGGGAGGGTGAATCAGTGACCCAACGTGTATCATATATTGGTCGGTAGTAAGAGAGTAGCGTAATAGTGTCTCCCTCAAGTAGAGGTATAGTGCCAAAGGACAAGGTGAGCATTGACACAAGGCAATGCAGAGTCTCTGATCCAACACCTATAGCGTTCAGGAGATCTTGGCCAGAAGGATGGTTTTCACCTCTTTCTTGAAGAGTGCAGTGGAGGAGATAAGCCTGGTTTCAGGAGGGAGCGCATTCCAGATCCTGGGTGCCATTCCTGAGAAGGAGCGCTTGTAAGTTTTCTCTTTCCGGAATCTACGGGGTTTCAGGAGTAGATTTTTTGAGCTTCTATTGGATCTCGAACCTCCTGATATAGACAACTTTTGAGCGAGGTAGTTGGGTGCATTGTGGTGCACTGCCGCGTGTGTCATAACTGCAATTTTTAGTTGTATTCTGGCTTCAAAAGGCAGCCATTTTAGGGACTTTAAGTCTGGGGAAATATGCGAATGTTTTCTTGAGCCAGTAATGAGTCTTGCGGCAGCGTTCAGGGAGGCTCTTAAGGGTGCTGTTGTGGATAGCGGGAGTCCGCTGAGGGCCACAATTCCGTAGTCTATTCGAGGGATGACTAACGCTTGTACAGCAGTTCGGAAGTCTTCAGCAGGGAGGAAGGGTTTAATTTTCCTCAGTGTGTTGATTTGGAAATTAGCTGCTTTTGTGGCTTTGCTGACGTGCTGCTGCATGTTGAGCTTGGCGTCCAGTGTGATGCCTAGGGATTTCGCTGAGTCCACGAGGGTGGGTTGGACATTGAGTGCTGTTAGGTTGTTGAGCCATGTTTGGGTGATTGAAATTTTCGCCGGGGGTGAGATGAGAAGGAACTCAGTTTTCAGAGCATTTAGTTTGAGGTGATTATCGGCTAGCCAAGATTGAGTGTTAATAAGCGTGGAATTCAGATGTTTGATGTCTTCCGGGGATTGAAGCTTTAGGTACAGTTGTGTGTCGTCGGCGTACATATGGAATTGGACATTAGAAGCTTGGAGCAAGGTGGCGAGCGGTTCCATGACGAGGTTGAACAATGTGGGGGAGAGGGAGGATCCTTGTGGAACACCTAGATCTGCAGGCACAGGTGAAGATAGCACATTGTCGATCTTGAACTTCTGAGTCCGGTTGTGAAGGAAGGACGAAAACCATTTGAGAACCGTTCCCGATAGTCCCATTCTAGTGCTTAGCAGCTCCAGCAAGTTCTCATGTTTGACCGTGTCAAATGCTGACGAGAGGTCCAGAAGGATGAGGAGGCAGGACTCATTGCGATCAAGAATTTGGAGGGCGTCATCAATTATGTGTGTCATAGCTGTTTCCGTGCTATGTTTCGCTCGGAAGCCTGATTGATGAGAGTTGAGGAGGTCAAATTGGTCAATGTGTCTTGTTAGTTGGAGTTGGACACATTTCTCCAGCAGTTTGGCCAGGGTGGGGATATTGGTGATGGGCCGGTAATTGTTTAGGTCAGACGGATCAGCTGTAGGTTTCTTGAGTATAGGCGTCACTTGCCCCACCTTGAGGGAGTCCGGAATGAGGCCTTGTTGCAGGGAGCTGTTGATGATTTTGGTCCAGAGAGGGAGGAGCAAGGGGATGAAGTCTTTTACCGCATTGGCAGGTAGAGGGTCTGTGAGGTGATTAGAGGGCTTCAAGGTGCAGAGCAGTTTGCGGATTGCTTCTTCCGAGTAGGTATCGAAGTACAGCCAAGATGCCTTGTTTTTAGGTTGAGTGTAAGACATTCTGGTGTTGTTGGGGAATCGACTTACATCCAAGATGAGGTCATTTCTTATGTTGTCAGTCTTTAGCTTAAAGAAAGCAGAGAAGGCTTCACAGTGTGGGGTGTCGCTTGTTGTGCTGTTTGATTGTAGGGGTTGAGTCTTTGTTTGGGTCTTGATTAGTTCGAACAGCTTTCTTGGCCTGTTTTTTGCTTGATCCAACTGACGGCTGAAAAAGTCCGCCTTTGTGCGCTTTATTTTCCTGAAGTAGGCGTTTCTTTTGTTCTTAAGCCTTTTGAGGTGCAGTGCTGAAGGGTCCGATCTCCAGGTGCGCTCTGCCATTCGCATAGTACGCCTGTCGTCATTGAGTCTATCATCATACCAGGGGTTAGAAGTTTTGGTGGAGACTCTCTTCAGTTGAAGTGGGGCGACTTCATTGACTACTGTGTTCATAGAGTCAAGGTAGTGGTCCATCAGTGTTTGAACATCCGAGGCACCTGAAGGGGGAAGGAGGATATTGCCGATGTGGGGAGGCAGGGTAGAGGGGTTAAGGTTCTTCATGTCCCTTTTCCAAGTTTTGGATTTGATTGGTTGAGCTGGGATAGGTTTCACTTTTTCATTGATAAAGAAGGTGATAATGTGGTGGTCAGACCAGTCGCAGGGTTGGATCGCCTCCAGTTGTGTTGAGTTCTCTTTGGCAATGATGAGATTGAGTATCGAGCCTTTGTCATGTGTTGGTCTATCGCATATTTGGGTGAGGTCAAGCGCATTAAGGAAAGTTTTGAGACTATTCACCACTGTGTCTTTCTGATCGTTCCAGTGAAGATTGAAGTCACCCAGGTAGACTTGGGTTGTCTGCCGACCGGCATTGGAAGTGATCATGTCCATGAGTTGTTGGGTTAACATGAGGTTGTCACCAGGCGGGTGATAGAAGAGATGTAAAGCACAAGCTTGTTTGCCCTCGCTGGTGATGTCGAGGCAGAGGAGTTCACTGGAGGGGAAGGCGGGAGGGGTGATTTTAGTAACGGAGAGGTTGCTCCTAAACATGCATGCAATTCCCCCGCCCGTCTTGCCAGGGGACCTGTCCAGCCTAATGATGTTATAATTGGGGGGGACTAGTATGTCCATAATCGGGGTAGAGGCTTCAGTAAGCCACGTTTCCGTTGGAATGGCTAGGTCCAGATCCCTAGCTAAGACGAGCTCAGCGATGTCGGAGGAGTGTCTCTGGGCCGATCTGCAATTGAGTAGGATGCATTTAAGTTTGGGAGAGAGAAGGGTGGTCGAGCTTTCTAGTGTGAGGGGGACTTTTCTGAGGTTGTTAGGGACGGAACCTCTATTATTGAGTGTTGGGAGCCTCAGAGGGTTTGTAAGAATTGTGGGTATGGGGATGTGTACGTTGGATATGTGTTTTTCCGGACCTGGGCCATAAGAGTGCAGTAGAGAGCATAATTCACGGTCCGACAATGGGTCGAGGGCGCGCCGGGGGCGGTGGGCGTTAGTGCGAACGGGGATAGTCGGCCAGCGCGGGTGTCGTTGGTGGCGAGGGTATGTAGGGAGGGCGCGTCGTTTGTAGGGTAGAGGGATGGTGGGAGGTAGACTGCGCTGGGAGGAGAGAAGCTCTTTGATTGCGTGGACATCTTTTTTGATTTGTAGCATGTCCTCTTTGACTTGCTGGAGGGTGGATAGCGTCTGGTCAGGGGGTGTATTGGGGATGGGGTTAGTGATGAGAGCCATTGGAGAATCGTTGAGTAGTGAGTTGGAGAGCAGGCAGGGTATCGAGGGGGTGGATATGCTAGCGTTGTCGGAGTGTTCTGCAGTGCTAAAGAGTGGGATGGCATTCAACGTGGGGGCCTTTTTGTGGGCGAGGGGTGTGGGTGAAGTAGGAGAAGTAGGAGAAATGGGCGGTAGGTGGGAGGCATAGGTAGTGCCGTCAGTGGGAGACGGTGTCGGTGGGTAAAAGAGTGAGTGAAGGCTGGAGACAGTAGGGGAGACAGGAGGGTAGTGGGGGCTGAGAATAGGAGGTGGGAGAGAGGGGGATGCTAAGGTAGAGGAGACGGTATGTTCTGTATCTTTTGTTGGGAGGGTGAGAGTGTCTTTGGCAGGAGTGGGGAGGGAGCTGGGGAGGGAGAGGTGTCCGCCGTGGGGGGATGGGAGTGGGGGGTGGATAAACTCCAGATGGTGGTGTGTTCAGATGGCAGCGTGTGGGTGAGGGTTATTGTGTCAGGTGTAAGAGGCTCGTGGGTGGGAGTGGGGAGGGAGTTGGGGAGGGAGAGGGGTCTGCCGTGGGGGGGAAGGGAGGAGGGGGTGGATACGGCCCGGGTGATGGTGTGTTCAGATGGTGGCGTGTTGTGAGTGGGAGTTGTTAAGTCAAGTGGGAGAGGTATGGAGGGGGTGTGAGAGGGGGTACGAGGGGTCCTGTTAGAGGGGCGGCTAGTATATGATGTGGAGACGTTTGTGACTGTTCTTGGGGAGTGCGGGGCGTTAACCGCAGGTGGGTCGTTTACTGGGGTGCTAGGGGTATAGGTGTTGTAGGTGGGGGCTGCGACGTCAGGGGTGGTAGTGCTGGTGGAGTTCTGGGTGGGGGTCCGCAGCTTGGAGAGGTGTTCTTTGAACTTGGGGAACATGTTGTCTAGCAGTTCCAGGTTCTTATCCGTGGATTGAATTAGGACAATCCCGTTATTGTAGATAGTAATGGTAGTCCTGCCAGGGAAGAGGCGGGAAGGTGTGGTAGAGAGAGTTAGGCCATGAGTTGTTTTCCTGGTGGTGGAGACGGTGAGTAGGGATAGGAACACTTTTCTCCATTGGGCTCTGCGTGAGGTGTGGAAGATGATGTCAGTATTCAGGGCTCCATTGCCCGGAGAGAAGTAAGTGTCGGCAAAGGGTGTTTCAGGGTGCGATCTCAAGAAGTTATGTTTAAAACGTTTAGTGGCTTTTTTGGTGAGTGTGGGAGGGTAGATAATTCTAAAAGTGTGCGTGCCGTTGGGCTCCATTATAGAAAGGCTGTGATGTTGGGTATAGGAGAGTGGACGACAGTAAAACTGTCAGCCGCTAATTCCAGTGTAAAGGAGTGACACTTGAGGGTGACCAATGTGTAAGAGGTAGAAGTCAGTGCAATCCAGGGACAACAGTGCCTAAGGTGCAGCTTACACAATGTGTCCAATATGCGAGGTAGCAGTCAGCTTACACCATGTACATAATATGTGAGGTAGAACCGGTTAGGTGGAGTCACATTTACACATCAGAATGTCCGAGGTAATAGTGGTGTAGTCGGGGTGTAGAAGGTGGCTGGGTGCCGCTTACATGACTAGACGAAGTGAGTAAGGTAGTAATACTAATCGGTGCAGCATCGTGAGGTATCTTGCATCGAAGAACCCACACATAAATGAGGTAGCGAACAGTGAGTGATAGGGATAAGGGAGATATAGGTGCAGCTTACCGCATATATAGTATGAGAATAGCGCTAGATTATTAATGAGTTACTGAGTCCGATAAATGTGCAAGCAATTTACAGCAATAGCAAATACGACAGTAGAATATGAGAATATGAGGTAGCAATCAGTGCACTGTCAGCGAGTAATAGTGAAGATGGGTGTATATTGCCCAAGATGTAGGGTACCAGTGGTAGTATAGTACTGCACTAGAAGGCGGATCCTTATGCACATCAGGAGCTCTAGGTTACATAAAATGTAAAAATGTAAAATACAATAGTAATAAATGCCGCAGTAAAAGACAGACATTTAAAAACACAAAATAAAAGCCGCAGTAAAATACAGACACTTAGGGACACATAGGTTTAAATATAGGGCTAAGTGAGGCTACATAGAATGGTACATAGGTTACATAAAATGTAAAAATGTAAAATACAGTAGTAATAAGTGCCGCAGTAAAAGACAGACACTTAAAAACACAAAATAAAAGCCGCAGTAAAATACAGACACTTAGGAGCACATAGGTTTAAATATAGGGCTAAGTGAGGACCTTGGTACCGATAGTGAGTAATAGTCGGCAGGACTAGTCCATGATGGCCGTCAGAGAGAGCAAGAATAGTGTTTAAAGATGGCCACCAAGTAGGGAGGATGTAGTCATTAGTCCTCTTTTAGTTGTTGCTGTTTAGGTAGCCGGGCAGAGCAGTTTCACATTCCGTTCCGGCTGTCTCAGAGTCCTGCATACCAAGGGGGTCTTATCTCTAGTTTGTTATCTGAAGAAGGGTTGCTGAGGGGCCTCGTGTGTTCAGGCGGGGGTAGAGTGTTCAGTTCAGTTTAGTTTATGGCCCCGGCCATTTTGAAGACAATAAGTTTTATTTTATACAAGATGTATCAATAAGAGGGGCGGCACACGTAACTTATCCAACAAAAGTATTGGGGCACAAACAATACCTTAGTCAACCTTCACTTAGGCGTGTTCTCTGCACGTCCAGCCGCCGGGGCAAATACGACCTTAATTGCCAGCGTTTGCGTAACACCAGCAGTGGAGCCCAGATCGACAGGCTCACCGGCCGTCACTGCTCCAGAGTATTGCATCCACGCAGCCCTTCCCAAAGAAAAGCGTGAGCGTGCACAGGTTCCGGCAGTTCAGGGCAGACCTTAAGGGCATATTCTTCCTCCATGCCTGGCTCGCCCTTAGACGCTGTGTGAGGGAGAGCCGTGTCAGATCCCTACGTTCTCACCCCCATTCCTAGGACGATGGCCGCTCACAACCCGCAGGGATCCGTCAGGTGAGCCCAGCCTCTCGCCCGCTCTCCGCCAGTCCGCCCGTCCTGCAGCTCCCCGACCAGGTGTCGACGCAGAGAGGCGCCGGGGACAGACCAGCCGAGCTGGATTTTGGCAAGCTCCGCGAAGTCTAGCCCCTCAATGCCTGCAGGGGTGGAAGCGTGGCGGAGACACTCTTCTCGGGTCTGCCAGGACCCCGGTGTGCCCTCGGGTCCGTTTCAGCCACGGGCGTCCCTCTCGTGAGCAGCTCAGCGTTCGGCAAGCGGTGCGGGACCCCAGCGATGCCGCCACAGCCTCCTCAGCTCCGGCGGAGATGGACCTGGTATATTTATAGGGTTAAGATGGGTTAGTGTTTAAGGGTGTTGGGGTATTTTAAGGAGTAAGGCTGGGTTATGATTATGGTGTGCAGCGGTATGTAAAGGGAACAGGGTGGACACCCAGAGCTGGAATGTATAGAACCTGGGAAGAAAAAACAATTAAATACTGGGCACAGCGCTCGCTTTTTTTTCCGTAATCCCGCTCCTCACACACGCCCACGCCCCCAGCACACGACCACAGCACACGATATGAGACATGGCATGAAGGGTGGCACAGCACAACGCAGACACGCCCACAAGGGACTACTTTGCTGGTACGGTTCTTTTACCTTTTAAATGTATATGGTGGGCGTCTGCATAGCCTATGTCCTTCTGCTGCAACTGCCCTTTCCAACACTGTATTGGGTGTTGTGATTGGTGCTGTGGTTCCTGAGATTACCCGCCTCAAAGGTTTGGGCTCCCTCTTTATTATATTAGTGTGGATGACAGCGCAGTCACCTCGATTTGCTATGCTGGGTGACAGTATTTAACATTATACAGCAAATTCCTGCCTTTTCTCAGCGTTGGCGTACAAAGTGCACCTAGCACCAACACAGGCACTCTTGCACCATGGTGGAAGAGTGCCTGCATTGCATGCAGGATTGTTTTTGTGCAGGAAGGGGCACCTTCTGTAACCGATGTAGGATGAAAGATTGGGCTTTATGTTTATCCTGCCTCAGGGACATAGATGGGCCTCTAGGTACAAAACCATCTGCTCGGATAATGTTACATTCGAGCAGCAGTTCCTGGTGCACGCTTCTCGGTGCTATGAATGGTATGGATGTATATATATATTCGCCAATGTAAGACTCTGCCAGCATGTTTATATTTACACAAGTCTCATCACTGCTTAATTTGTAAAAAAAAAGGGCCGAGCCCAAGGTATCCCTTAGGAGGCTACTGCAATCTGCACCACCCACTGCCCTTGCCCGGGCTGCCAAATTCCTGTACCCATGTCCTGGATGCACTACTTTAATTATTTTTTAGTGTGCATTACATTTATAAACTAATGTGTACTGCTGACAATGGACAAGCAGGGCCACCATGTGGTAATTATAATAAAAAAAAGTGACAACGTTAAGAATTAAATGCCGATGCCGAGTACTGGCAAACACATGCACAAATGAAGCACCAAGGCCCACATTCACAAAGGGTTTGCGCTGGTGTTCTCACAATACTAAGCAATGTAAAGCGTAACAAAGCATCATAAAACGTGCTGTGCTTAATTTGAGCCGGTGGTTAAAGGTACTCTTTTTTGGCAACTGGAACTTATTTTTCCATCATTAGAATTGAACCCAGTGAAGAGAGAAAGACAGGAAAGGGGGAAAGAACGGGGGGGGGGGAGAATTATGGAAAACAGTGACAGAGGGAAATAGAAGGGATGACAATGAACCTGCAAGAGTGAGATAAGGGAGCAGGGAGTGTCTGGTGTTGGATGAAAGAGATATAAGGTGGGATCATGACTTGACAGCCTTGTTAATCGGCAACTGCTTCTTTCAACAAAGCCAGCCGTAGGTTACTGAGAAAAAGTGCGGGCACCAGCACTTAGTATGTTACAAATTAGTCACTGCAAAAAGCATTACAAACAGCAGCAAGAGAAGAACTTTGATGCCCAAAGGCAAATCTGTACTGCACTACAATTTGACCCTACTGCGTCCAGACCCTTTTGCGGACATCCCGGGGTAACAAATGTAAGGGTGTGCATGTCAGAGGCAGGCTAACGCAAAACCCTTAGGTTTTGGTGAAAATGTTAATGTTAATGTTATTGTGTGTTTTGTATAGCGCTCGGCTATTCCGAGGAGTGTCCCGGCGCTTCTGGCCCGAAGCAGAGCATGGTATGCGGGGGATGACCAGATCTACTGAGTGAAAAGCCAGGATTTCAGATCCTTCCTAAAAGCTAGCAAGGTGACAGTCTTTCTCAAAGAGACCGGCAAGGAATTCCACAATTGTGGCACCAGGCGTCTAAAGGAACGGCCTCCGACACGGGCTCGCCGAACACCAGGAACGGCAGCCAAGGCCAGAGAAGCTGACCTGAGTGATCTAGATGGCTGGTAGAAATCCAGCCGCTTACTGAGATATTTCGCGCCAATTCCGTGGAGAGCTTTAAAAGCCAGCGTGAGCGTCTTGAAAACAATACGCTTCCGAATAGGAATCCAGTGGAGAGTTTCCAGAAGATCTTTAGCGCTTGTTCTCCGATGAAGGCCATAGATGGCACGCGTGCGGAGTTTTGGACTATTTGAAGGCGCGATAGGAGATACTCTGGAAGTCCGAGGTATAACGCGTTCGCGTTGTCCAAACATGAACCTATTAGCGCCTGCACAGTGATTTTTCTATGGCCGAGGAATAGCAACGGGAGAAATTTCCTAATCATCTTAAGAATGCCGAAGCATCTACCAACTAGGCCAAGAATCTGGGACTTCAGAGTGAGACCATTGTCAATTATCACTCCCAGATTTTTGGCCGTGGTAGAAGCGGTGGAAGGAGGAAACATGGCCACAGGCCACCAGGCCTTCCACCTAGGGTCTGAAAGGCAGCCAAAAAAGAGCACCTCGGATTTGTCCGAGTTGCACTTAAGGCTGTTAACCTGGAACCATTTGAACACAGCCTCTAGGCAACCTTTAATGCTCTCTCCATCAAAGTCAGCACCCTTCTTGCAAGAGATGAGGAGCTGGGTGTCATCCGCATAGGAAACGATCTGGGCACCATATGACTCCGCCAGTGCCGCCAAAGGGGTCAGAAAGATGTTAAAAAGAGTTGGGCTCAAAATTGAGCCCTGAGGCACTCCAACCTCCAATGGCGGCACTATGGCAGAGTACGGAGAGACCCAGACCGTTTGACGGCGGCCCGCTAGAAATGACTCAAACCAGCTAAGCACCGTCCCCCGCAGACCGATCTCACTGAGTCTAGACAGAAGACCGCTGTGGGGGACGGTGTCAAAGGCCGCCGAGAGATCCAGCATTACCAACATCACCTTGCCCCCTGAATCCAGGAGCTCCCGGATGGCCTCCGTTACTTCCAATAGCGCCGTCTCCGTGCTCATATTAGTACAGAAACCTGACTGAGTGTTATGCAGGAGTTTGTTGCTCTCAAGGAAATTGGAGAGGGAGCAGTGGACATGCTTCTCCACGACCTTGGCAAATGCTGGAAGGAGAGAGATGGGCCTGTAATTGGCATGTAGCAAAGGGTCCAGATTAGGCTTTTTCAGAAGCAGCAAGATAAGAGCATGCTTCAAAGCCGGCGGGACCACTCCCGTACTGAGTGAAAGGTTTAAAACTGGATTAATCAGGACATTAATTACTTGTGCTGTTTTAGCAAGAAATTTGGCCGGGCAGGAGTCAAGTGGGGAGCCTGATTTAAGCTTTGCGAGAAAATCCAATGAAGCAGACAGGGAGAGGGAGGGAAAGGTAGAAAAGGTAGGGCCGTCGGCAGAAAGGGGCGAAGAAGGGGGGACCGTAGTACCGTGAACTATCGCTATACCAGAAGGTAAGAAAGAGTTCTGAATAGTCTTGATTTTATTAGCAAAGAAATCAGCAAGTTGGGTGACCCAAACTTCGGAAAGGGAGCAGGTAGGAGTGCTCATAGTGGGGGACATAAATTCCTTGACGATAGAAAATATTTCTTTGCTGGTGTTCATAGCTGCTTCAATTCTTCTGGCTAGGTAGGCTTTCTTTTCTACAATGATGTCAGATGGTATAGTTTAATAGTTTCTTTATAAGCCAACTTAGCACTAACATCGTGAAAAGGCAGAAATACTGCTTTTCCTGTTCCGTTGTTTGCACCTGGTTTTCTTTGGTGTTGGAGTTTGGGGCAAAGACCGTCTGGCTTTCTACTAAATCCTATGGGGCTTATTTACAAGCCTCTTGTGCCACTTCTGCATCACTCTCCAATATTTTAAATGACGCAAAATTGCCGCAAGGGCCTTGTAAATCTGCCCTTATATTTTTTGTGCCGGCCCATATATGCACTTTATTATTTATTAATTTATTTCCAAATTAAGCAAGTAGAAGTGAGTTAGCCAAAGTCATTGTTAAAAGGTTGCAGGTGTCCAAGAAATGTTGAGACATGAATAAGAGTTCCCTTACTTGAAAAAACACAAGATCGGGGATCCCAGGGCAGGATGGTGGCAGAAGACACCCTAGAACTAAAATCTTAGGTACCAGATACATAAAGAGGGTTTAGAAGATAAGATTGTAATTTAGCAATATTTTTGTGAGTTACCTTCTGACTACAGCAATGAAGTCAAGTAAGTTCCAAAAAAGAAAAAGCACTCGCTCAAAAAGAGGCTGATGCTTGCAATGCCTGCTCAGGCTGAGGAAAGATATCTAAGAAAACTCAAGCAATTGTGGTTCTGAAATTCTCAAACCTGCCTGCATTTTAATCTTGCCCTTACGTAGGCCAGTGCTGTGGGCCCAACGAACAAGTGGCTTTTTCGTGCATATATTAATTTGGGTTTCTCTGTCTCTGAATGAACTGCAGAGAGTAACCCTTTTCACCTGGAACTGACCTTTTGTAAAACCAGTTTCGCTAGCTGATGGTTGTCTAAGTTTTTCAATTACTGATTAGGACCTTGTTAACCATTAAGTTTCCTTGCGCATGTGTTATCTTAAATAACATCTAAATGTTTTCTTTCCTTAAAGACTTTCTTTTCTGAAACTTGGGTTTTTGCTATGTGTCGTGACTGCCATCTAGTGTTACTTTTTATGTAGGCTTCAGAAGTTAGTTTGTGAGCCAAACAGTCTGACCTGTTGTGAATCACATATACACATTAACCAGGGATTTCTTCGTGCGCTGGAGTTAATTTTAGAAGCTGGCCTTTCACCTAGGAATTGACCCTGCCAAGCCAATTTCCCTGCAAGATCGTTATTTACTTTTTCCAATCACTATTCAAGACATTTGTTAACTTTTTAGTTTCTTTACGTCTCTGTTAATCTTGCATATTATCTGAAACTACTTTTCTTTATTTTTCCTTCATTTCATGGGTTACGCTTTCAATTAAAGGTTAGATTAATATTTTAGATATGCCTAAATATTAACTTGTGGGTTGGGACACTGTAAAATGAGCTTTACTGTATGATGCTGTGTGATGTCATGTACTTTCTATTGGTTGAATTTTGGTGCAGGGGTGTGCATTTTAAATGTACCTTTTTGTGTATAAATAGGGATGTCTCGCCTTAGTAAAATTGAGCAGTTTCTTGACTTGTACATCGTGCTGTATTACTGGGATTTCTGCTACTAGCTGCAGCTAATAAATTTGATCTCTGACGCCACCTAGAAGTATTCCGTGTCTCTGTATACCAAGGCAAGGGAACCTAGAGGACTCTGGGCGTGTCCCTGACGCCGCTGGGTACTTGAAAACCCGGTTCTTCAGTTGGCGCGACCAACGCGGGCCGACTTCAGTGGTACCGGTCCAAGCCCGAAGTTTGCGAGGAGCCACGTGAGGAAATTTTGGAGGAGGGCCCCCACTTCATCGACCCCTGCATGTCGGCGTGGACCAAAGGACTTTTCTGCGAGGCTTCCCGCTTTCCAACGGCTGCGAAGGACTGCTGCCCTGACTGTCGCCTTGTCTTGGACCCTCCGATTGATGTCTGTAAAGCGAGACGGTAGACGGTCTTCTGGTGGCGTGACAGATATTTAGTTAAGTATAAGTGGGTCGCTCCCACGACTTTGTTTGGTTCCTTGGTTTTGATTTGGCTGCTGCAGTATCCAAAGCCAAAGGGCTTGTATATTTACAAAGTATATCATTTTTTTTTATTCCCTTTGAAGTTTGAAACCAGACTAGTGAGCAAGATGCCTAGTTTTGGTAAAATTGGTAATTGGTTTGTTTGTGGTAGTAACAGGGATTCCCGATTGGAGGATTCATGTCCGATACCTCCGGTTGGAACTCCGACTTATGAATTGTACTCAAAACATGGAGTGGGCCCTATTACTTATAATGAAGTATGGGTCCACTACACTAAAAAAGATGGTGTTTTACAATGGCCCCCACATGGTAGTTTTGAAACAGAGATTTTAGACAATCTAGAAATTTAGCTATTTAAGAAGAAAGCCCGGCCGGCAATGTTTGACTCTTTCCGCCTTTGGCGTAAGGAAGCCAAACAGAGAGAAATTAAGCAAGCAAAGAGAGATAGGAAAGATAAAAATATGTCAGTGCTACAAGCTGCTAGACAGTTTAAGGAAGATGGAGAAGAGCGTGCGAGTGAAGTCTTAGATAGACAGCGTTGCATGGCCATAGATAAATGTTATCCGGCCTTGCCGTCTTCTCCCCCGAAAGTGATGGAAGACCCTGAAAAAGATCCTTTGATCTCTCATTTACTGAGATTGCCTCCTCCCTATGTGCAGGGTGCTACTGCGCCTCTATTACCCCCAGTTGTTCCACCCTTTGTTGTTCAACCTCCTGCTGTTGTTCAGCCACCCGGTGCTCCACAGATGGTTTTGCCTCCTCCTGCGCAACCCATTCTAGGGTCGCCAGTCTTGTTATCAGCTTTGCCTCAAACTCCTTTGCCTTCTGCTTCTGCATCTTCGATTTCTACTGTTCTTGTCCCTACACCTTCCTTGCCTCAGAATACTTATTCTCCTGTTCTTATGTCTGCTTCTTCTCCTTCTGTTCGAAAACGAATGACAGAAACAGTTTCTAATTTATTGTCACCATTGTTTGGGTCACTGAATATGACCCCTGTTTCGGAACGTAAGCAGAGTCGTAGTCAGCTTCCTAGTTCTGAAGAACGGACAGTGTTGGATTTGTTGGCTCGTAGGTGGATTTTAAATGCTCAGAGGTATAATTTGCCATCAGTTATGGATGTTTTCTTTCAGTGGGAACCGCCTAAGCAAAGGTATGTTTTTGATGTAATGTGTACTTTTCTGCGTCAGGAATGGGAAGATAATGAGTTGGGTCCGATTCCGCAGGATGTGCTCTATGTTCAGTCAGATTTTGCCAAAGGGATGATAGTGGAATCTGATGTTACAGATGCCGTAGAGACAATACTTGCTTTCAGATCTAGACTTCCGCCTCAGACATTGTATGAACCTGATTCCTCTGTTAGGAGGAAAGTGAAACAGTACCCTATGAGAGAAGTTCCTCCAGTATGGAAAGAAGCAGTTCAGGCTAATGTAAATTTGGGTATTCAGGCCGCTCCGGCTCATTTTCAGCGAGTATGGGCACATGTCCCTTGGAAGAGAGCAGAGGTCTTGGCTCTTAAGCAGACCTTACCTGACCCTCGTAAGAATCCTGCTGGTTATTACAAGGAGTTGTCCCAGACAGTTGAAGCGTGTATTATGAATTTAGCTGACATCGATATGTTGATGGGTAATGTAGTCCCTCAACCCTTGTGGGCGAAGATTCGTCATGAGAATCATGCTGCTGAATTAGGTGATACCTGGGCGAATATTGTTGCTGCAGATGGTAGACAGGAGGGAGGTGCTAAACCTGAACCTCTAGTTTCAGAATTACCAGGTAGAATTATTAATCTGATGAAAACGATGATGCCCGCTTTACGAGTGAATTGGGATAAGTTAGCAGCATATAAGCAGAAGAAAGACGAGAGTGTATCTGATTTCTTCACTAGGTTTGAAGAGACGTTTATTGATCATAGTGGTCAGGATATGAGTACGGAGGGTGGTCAAAGGTTGTTTGTGGATAAATTTGTCTTTAATTTGCTTCCTGAACTTTCTAATAAGTTAAAGGACTCTGAGAGTTCGTGGGCTGTCTCTTCTTCGGCCCAGATATTGGCTACTGCACAATATTACGAGAATAGGGATAAAGATGAGAAGGATAAAGTGGAGAAAAAAACTAAAGAGTTAAAGACAAAAGTTCTTTTGCAGCAAGCTTATCCGCCTCGTCAGAATCACCCTCAGTTTCAGCAACCTTCACAATTTCAGAGATTGTTACAGAAGCCCGAGCCGTATGTACAGCGATTCTTTCCTGGCCCTAATCAGTGTGCTTATTGCAGAGAGGAAGGTCATTACAAGAATAGTTGCCCGGCTTTGTTACAGCGTGCGAATGGTGTATCTGGTCAAAGAGGTCGTGGTAGTTTTCAACAAGCTCCTAGGGGTAGGGGACGTGGTGTGATCCCTCAGACTGAGCGTTCCTCTTCCCTACAGAATTCTGTGAATTATTTTGACAGACAGAATGTTCCGAGTGGTCAGTCTGCCCAGTATTATGTTGAGGATTACTATGTCGAAGGTGAGAGTTCTGGTTATAATGATAACTAGGACAGCCAAGGACAAAGTGAGGGAGTAGTGTCAGTTCCAGTAGACCAGAGTGGACCTTATGTTGAAGTGAATACATCAGGTGCGGTAGAACCTTTTCTTTTGGATACTGGTGCGATGAAGAGTTCTATTATGCACTCTAAACTTCCTGGCGCACCTTTGTCTGGCTTGACCAATGTTTCAGTAGGATTTTCAGGCGCCCCAGTTCGTAATCCGGTTTCTAGTCCTTTGTCCCTTACGATTGGCCCTTGTGAATTGGAAGCTCCACTTATTTTAACGACTGGTTGTGGTGAGAACCTGTTGGGTTTGGACTTGCTGAAAAGATTGTATGCGACATTACATTGTTCTCTTTCAGGAGTACAACTTACCCTTGGTAGGAAAGTGATTTCTCCAATGTATTTGTCTAAGGATTGTTTGCCACTGGAATTACGTTCGCTTCCTGATACACTTTGGGCTACAGGTCCAAATGATGTTGGTCTTTTGCAAATTCCACCTTATGTTGTCACACTTAAATCGAATGCTAGGCTACCTCGTATTCCCCAATACAAGATCTCGAGTGATGGTGAGAGAGCTCTTTTAGCGATTGTTTATGATCTGGTTGAGAAGGGTGTAGTTGAGGAAACGAGAGGTAATGTTTGTAACAGTCCTGTTTTGCCTATCCTTAAACGTACTGATGCTTCTCAGCCACCTGTGTACCGGTTTGTGATTGACCTTCGAGAGGTAAACAAGATAGTTGTGCCACAGTTTCCTGTGGTACCTGATATCACTGCTTTGTTGACTTTGATTCCTGCTTCGGCAGCTTGGTTTTCTGTCATCGATTTGAAGAATGCTTTCTTCAGTATTCCTATTGCTGAGGAGAGCAGGGATATTTTTGGCTTCTCATTAGGAGGCCGAAGCTTCCGGTTTAAGAGAGCTCCCCAAGGTTATTGTGAAAGTCCCTCCATCTATAGTCAGGCGTTGAAAACTCAGCTTGATGGTTTTGTGTTACCTGTTGCTGCTACTCTTATTCAGTACGTTGATGACTTGTTGATTACTGCTGATGATGAACAGATTTGTAAAGAGGCTACTCTTTCTTTGTTGCGGTATTTGTCTGACCTTCATCATAAAGTGTCACCTTCAAAGTTACAGTATTGTCGCCAAGAAGTGACCTACTTAGGTCATCTCTTGTCGAAGGAGGGAAGGAGATTGACCCCAGAACGAATTCAAGCAATTGTGCAAATGAATGTACCATCCACACAGAGAGAAGTGCGTGCCTTTTTAGGTATTACATCGTATTGTAGACAGTGGATCCCCAATTTTTCACTGTTGGCGAAACCTTTGTTAGCATTGACTCTGAAAGATACTCCGCATCCTCTTCCTTGGTCTGACGAATGTCAGAAAAGTTTTTCTGAACTACGTGATGCATTGTGTTCGGCTCCTGTGTTGGGTACTCCAGACTATAGTAAGCCTTTCACGTTGTACGTGCATGAGAGAGAAGGTTGTGCGTTGTCAGTATTGACACAGACGTTTGGGGACAAGCAACGTCCATGCGCGTATTTCTCCTCTACGTTAGACCCAGTTGCTAAGGCGTTGCCGAGTTGTCTGAGAGCTACAGCTGCAGCGGCTGTTTCTATCCGACAGTCTGCTGGTTTGGTATTGGACAATATGTTGATTGTAATGGTCCCACATGCAGTGGATACCTTATTAAACAGGACTAAGACACAGCACCTTACTAGTGCACGTCTTTCAGGTTATGAGTTGACACTGTTGGCTAGCCATGTTCACATCAAACGATGTAATGTGCTGAATCCAGCCACGTTGTTACCGATCTCTACAGAGACGGATCCTCAAGAAAAGCATGATTGTTTTCTTCGTACAGAGGAAGAAACGAAAGCTAGAGTTGACCTTAGGGATACTCCCCTTATGAATGTTGATGGTACCCTATGGGTGGATGGTTCGTGTTTTAAGCTTCCGAATGGTGAAACGACTGCAGCATATGCTATTACAACTTTACATACAGTTGTTGAGACAGCACGCATACCACAGAATTCTGCGCAAGCAGCAGAACTAATTGCATTGACTAGAGCGTGTGTGTTGTCAGAAGGAAAGCGAGTGAATGTTTACACCGACAGCCAGTACGTGTTTGGAGTTGCCCATAGTTTTGGGCGTTTGTGGAGAGAGCGTGGGTTCCTTACTTCGCACGGAACCAAAATACAGCATGGGCAGTTGGTGAATGAACTTTTGGAATCTCTCACTCTCCCGAAGCAGATTGCAATTGTGAAGTGTAGTGCGCATAAGAAAGTTGTGGACGATGTTGGTCGAGGGAATGCGTTTGCGGATGAAGTTGCGAAGGAAACGGCGAAAGACATGTTGAGCCGTATGTATGTTGCAGGCCCAGCTAATTGGGTTATGGCTGGTGGAATGTGTGAAGACACAATAGAAAGTGTGAAAATGATTCAGGCTGAAGCGACTGAGAAAGAAGTGAGTGTTTGGAGAGAAACTACGGGTATGTTGGATTCAACAGGTTGTTGGGTTGAGTTGTCAGAACACCAGCGATGGCTGTTGCCAGATGCGTATGTGCTCCCAGTGGTTACAATGGCTCATGGAATGGCCCACATAAGTTCGAAGGGAATATGCAAGTTGTTGGCTCCAGTTTGGCAGAATGCTGGAATCCCGAAATGTGCAGAGAACGTGGTGAAACATTGTATGATTTGTTTGAAGTATAATCCTGGTAAGGGAACTCCAACTCCAGCTGGTCATTTTGCTCCTCCTACGTATCCGTTTGAGGTGATACAGCTAGATTATATACATATGGAGAGATGCAACAATTTGAAGTATGTCCTTGTGGTTGTTTGTGCCTTTTCCAGGTGGATAGAGGCCTACCCCCTAAAGGATAATACTGCCTTGTCTACAGCCAAGGTTTTGCTGAGAGAGTACTTCCCTAGGTATGGTTTGCCGAGAATCGTATGGTCGGACAATGGGAGTGAATTTGTGGGTCAAATTATGAAGAAAGTATGTGCTGGATTAGGAATAAATCAGAAGTTCCATGCAGCGAATCACCCCCAGTCTGCTGGACTTGTTGAATGTTACAATGGTACCTTGAAGCTGAAATTAGCTAAGGTACAAGCGAGCACTGGCCTTACATGGCCGGATGCCTTGCCGTTGGCTCTTTTGTCAACAAGGACGACTGTGCATTCTCGAGTGGGACTTAGTCCGTATGAAATTGTGTTTGGTCGTCCTGCGAATGTTTGGGGTGTGCCTCGTCCTAAAGAATACAGCAGTATTGAGTACCCTATGTTGGTGGATTACTTACATGACTTGACTGCTAAATTACGTGTTCTCCACCAACAGGTCTATGACAGTCTACCGACAGCAACTGCGGATCCAGGACACACAATTCAACCCGGCAACTACATTCTTACGAAGAATTTTCAACGAACAAAGAATTTGGAGCCGAGGTGGACTGGACCGCATTTAGTTTTGTTAGTGACTCGAACTGCTGTTAGAGTAGCTGGCAAGAAAAACTGGGTGCATGCCACCCATACAAAAAAAGTTCCATTGCCCTTACCATATGACAAGTGGGTGAGGGAAGGTATAGCCGATTCTGAATGTGAAAAAACTCCTAGGTTTGTTCCTTTTAGTGATGCTCATTTGACATGGACACGGTCAGAACGCGAGGATGACAATGTGCTGCAAGAAGCTGTTCCTCCACGTTTGAGATTGGACACTACCGAACCTGAACTTTTGTTTACCGACCAAAGTGTGCCGACTAAATCACGTTACAACCTCCGATCTCGAAATAAATAAAGGGACTTTGAACATTACATTTATTTTATTTTTTCCCACACTGAGACCAAAAAGAGACAATTTCTTCAAGTATTTTGCATTCGACTTTTGTTTTTCTTTTTCTCTTGCTTTTTCTGAAATTGTATTATGGTTTTCTGTTACATTTTTTGATTGGTTACCATTTGCCAGTTGCAGGGTCACGTAGGAGTACCAACGGTTCAGTTTGTGACCTGAGTAGTGGCAGTAGGTCTGCAGGACTTGCAGTGTCCCTATGACCTGCTAATAATCACAGCTGAAGTACTCTATCAAGATTGCATGAGCGACATTAGAAAATGGAGATTGTATTGAGGAATGACGATAAAAAGCAAGCGATGAAAACCAATATTACAGAATGTTGTTCTCTAAGTGTGGTATAGCTTTATCTATTTTAATACTTTTATGTATTCTATTAGCTACTATATTCTGGTTTGTTTCTCCTACACAATTGACGTCTGCACCAACTTCCCAACCTACTCTTTCTTTTTCTACTGTTTCTTCACATGAGTTTCATACGTTACCTGAGCATGAACAGACACGAAGATCAGAATTTGTGAACAATTCATTTATACAGATGTTGCATCAGCATCAGCTAGTCATAAATACCACGAATTGTTGGGTGTGTGGTCTTATGCCACATACTACAGATAAGGGAATGCCATATTTGGTTTTGCCTTTTTCGCCTAACGGGTCAGTTTGGGCACTCCAATCAATGTTTATCTATGCGAATGAAGCCTCTCCTGTACGTTCCGTCAAAGACAATGCAAGTAATAATGCCTTGATACGGGGAATAGTTGATATGATTAGAGATATCGATGCGTATAACGCTATCCCTAGAGATGAGGTGCGAGCATATGTTGGTTGGAATAAGACGACATATAGTGTTAGCTTGACAGAGAAAGAAAGACAGCGAAGGTCCCCTCCTATTTGGATTGTACCCCACCGAGGTCATCTTTGTTTGCAAGGTAATGGTCAGAATCCGCGATCTCAGCTTGGTAAGAGTGTGTGTGTTCACGCATACGTTTATACGTCCCAGAAATCCCCTCCGTTCGTGCCAGCTAAAGGCACGTATTTTGTTTGTCATGATAGAGCATATACATGGTTGCCATCTGATTTTTCGGGCACATGTTATGTGGCATTTTTGCTTCCCCCTACATACACTGCTGTTTTCGACTACCATAAGACAAGATATGGTAGAGGTGTAATCGATGCGAAAGATACTGTCGCACAAGAAGCTGGAGACTTCTTTAAGGGTTTCCTACCCTTTTGGGGTCCTATGGCTAATAGTAGGAATATTCGTCAGCTTACGAGAGTGGTTGAGGCCACTATAAATGAGACTGCAGGTGCCCTTAGCAATATTACAGCTGAGCTTCAAGCGGATCGCCTTATGACATTACAGAACCGTTTTGCTTTAGATATTATACTTGCAGATAGAGGTGGGGTATGCAAATTGATTAGATCTAGTTGCTGCATTTTCATACCAGATAATGCCCAGACAGTGTACCAAGCCATCTCTTGACTACATAAGATCTCTGAGTCTATTCATGTGGACGAAGGAGACTGGTCGTTGACGGGATGGTTATGGGAGTCGTTGTCCAAATGGGGATGGAAGATTCTGACGTTCCTTGGTATGGCGTTAGCTATCCTTTTCTCGTGTTGTTTATGCATCCAGTGTGGTCCGGCCATTTGTAGTCTTTGTGCTATGATCTGTGTGAGAAGACCAGTTCCGAGAGAAGTGAAGGATAATAAGATGATGTTACAGCAACACCTTGATGACCTGATGAGAATAGATATAGACCTAGATTCAGATTGACATGAGTTTAGGTTATTGCCTACGTAATGGCAAAAGGAGGGTCTGTGGTTCTGAAATTCTCAAACCTGTCTGCATTTTAATCTTGCCCTTACGTAGGCCAGTGCTGTGGGCCCAACGAACAAGTGGCTTTTTCGTGCATATATTAATTTGAGTTTCTCTGTCTCTGAATGAACTGCAGAGAGTAACCCTTTTCACCTGGAACTGACCTTTTGTAAAACCAGTTTCGCTAGCTGATGGTTGTCTAAGTTTTCAATTACTGATTAGGACCTTGTTAACCATTAAGTTTCCTTGCGCATGTGTTATCTTAAACAACATCTAAATGTTTTCTTTCCTTAAAGACTTTCTTTTCTGAAACTTTGGTTTTTGCTATGTGTCGTGACTGCCATCTAGTGTTACTTTTTATGTAGGCTTCAGAAGTTAGTTTGTGAGCCAAACAGTCTGACCTGTTGTGAATCACATATACACATTAACCAGGGATTTCTTCGTGCACTGGAGTTAATTTAGAAGCTGGCCTTTCACCTAGGAATTGACCCTGCCAAGCCAATTTCCCTGCAAGATCGTTATTTACTTTTTCCAATCACTATTCAAGACATTTGTTAACTTTTTAGTTTCTTTACGTCTCTGTTAATCTTGCATATTATCTGAAACTACTTTTCTTTATTTTTCCTTCATTTCATGGGTTACGCTTTCAATTAAAGGTTAGATTAATATTTTAGATATGCCTAAATATTAACTTGTGGGTTGGGACACTGTAAAATGAGCTTTACTGTATGATGCTGTGTGATGTCATGTACTTTCTATTGGTTGAATTTTGGTGCAGGGGTGTGCATTTTAAATGTACCTTTTTGTGTATAAATAGGGATGTCTCGCCTTAGTAAAATTGAGCAGTTTCTTGAGTTGTACATCGTGCTGTATTACTGGGATTTCTGCTACTAGCTGCAGCTAATAAATTTGATCTCTGACGCCACCTAGAAGTATTCCGTGTCGCTGTATACCAAGGCAAGGGAACCTAGAGGACTCTGGGCGTGTCCCTGACGCCGCTGGGTACTTGAAAACCCGGTTCTTCACAATGGCTGCTGACTTATCTGCGGCAACGCTTTAAGAAGTTCATGAAAAGACTGCATCCTCATAGCATGGCAAGGATGCCATGAGCAGTACTTAATTGGAGCTGGTGGTTGCCAGTGGGGACTAATGGCACTGAGTGGCGGCCACCACAATAAAGAGGTGGTGTGGAGGGGGCACGGGAGAGCACGGGGGTAGAGCGCCGGGGTTTAATAATAAAATTAATTTAAAAAACTTACCTGGAGCTCCCGCCTGCCTCCCGCGGCGCGCCTCGCCGTTCCTTGTCCAAGCAAGCACTGGGGCCACATCACAGACTTCCTGCAATCTCATCTGAGAGCAGCACCGGGATTGGTCTGAGCGGGCTGGAAAGATGGTCCGTTCTGGCTAGGGAGCCTGTGGGGGTTTCTCAGTTCAATGCAGCCTGGCTGGAGAAACCTAAGTGCGCATGAGTGTTTTGGTCGACCTGAGATTGCCAGATAAATACATTTGCACACTTAAGGAGTGCACATAGCACTCATCCCCATGCCCCTCCCATCCCTGCCAAGGGCAGAACTGTGCTATGTTCAAAAAGATATGATGCAGTTCTGCTCTCTGTTTGTGTTGGCACTCTTGTGGCTGCCTAGTACCAAAGCAGTCACCCTTGTGTCATGTCGCAATGCTACCCGTGTTGTGGTCAGGATAGTTTTCGTGCAGGATGGCAGACCATCCTGCTCAAAAAATAACCTTGAAGGCTATTTCCTTGAATGAATGTAGCACACTAGCAAAGACGAAAAAACGAGGCAAAAGAAAAATATTTCACCTTGTTACGCCAACCTTGGATAGGGGCACAATTTTGGAGCAAACCCATTTTTACATGTTTTTGTACACATAGGTGTGCATCAAAATACATGGGTGGATGCAAAGGAATGTCTATGTAACGTCTACCCAACGCAAGGTAATGCAAGGCAGCTTTATGTTCTGCATTACATTTTTTTTTTTACAAAACCCTGCAAATCGGGCTCTGCGTGGCTTTGTAAATCCCAAAACAGCTTTTGCTTTGGGCTGTGCCAAAAAAATGCCGCAGCCCGACGCAAAATCTTAATAAATCGGGGCCTTAATCTCTATAGTAAGAATCTGCCTATCAGTCTAGGTACAGTAATACTGTCTGTTTCTGTTCTACCTCTGAGAGGCTGTATGCTAAGGGAGCTCCTAGCTGATTTAATCATCACAATCATGCAAAAAACTGATGCCAATGATGCAGCAAATGATGAGGCGCTACGGGTTGCATCTGTGTGCTTTGGAGTGGTAGTTCACTTGATATAATACAAGTAGTTTCTCAATCATCCACAAAGTTAAACACTTGCCCAGAAATGAAAATACCAGCAGGTCCAAAGCTGGTGGCAAGCACTTTTTTACTTCTGAATAAATCAAAAACTTTACGCACTGCGGGCCTTATTTATGAGAAGTGATGCATCGCTACGTGAAAACAGCGATGCATCACTTTTCAGTGCGCCCTCCTTACGATATGATTGATGCATCATATTTACTGTATGACGCATCATGTTGCAAGCAGTTACAGATACGCCAGTATTTCTGACATAACTGTAGGTGCAGAAGTCACCCATTGCTGTGGTGTGTCTGAAAACACATGCAACTCCAGCAATATGTCTTTTCACAAGGGGCAAACCCCTTGTGAAAGGGCCTGCGTCAGTCTTACGCCTGCTGTGAGGCAGGCATAAGATATTGACGCAGTGGCGTCCTAGAAGTGTTGCACTGAAATCTCATAGATTTCAATGCGCCACTTCTGTGAGGCTTTTTGCGGGGGAACGCCCACTCTGCATACATTATACCTGGCGCAGGTATAATGTGGTGCAGGGGTTTACAAAGTGACGCATCTACCTAGATGCGTCACTTTGTAAAGAGGGCGCAACATGGTGCATTTTTTAAGCCACTGGTGCGTCACAAAACGTGATGCCCAGGCAGCTTAAAAGTGACGCAAGGCCTCATAAATAAGGCCCTGCATGTACCAGAATGCAATGAAAGAAGTGGTGCTGACTTCCTGCCAGTGTCCTAATACCCCGTTTGATGTAGAGAATGCATTTCACTGTGTTTCTGGGGACAATTTATAAGTATTATGTGCAATCTTAATTGGCACTTCTGTGGGCAGAGTAATAGAATTCCAAATGGGACAACTGCAGGGATTTCTGTTAATGGAATATTGTTACATCCATCTCTCATTAAAATGTATATAAAATGTTTCTGAAGACGCACTGAAGGTGCACTTTGAAATTCCGCCACTTACTATTTCCAAAATGTGTTACTTGAGTTAACCCTGTGTTTGGATGATTTAACATTGTAGACATTTAACTTGGTGGAAACTTTTCCCAGTGTGTTCCCAGGTAGCCACCTCTGGTGGTCTGTCCAAATATAAGTTAAACATAATCAAGCCAGAGGTGGTAAGAGGGCTGCGTGCACTAGGGATTGTCAATGATTGTACGCCAGAATATAATGTCAAAATAATGTGCTACAAAAATATTCTAGCCAGAATATCGGACACCAAAAAATTATGGTAAATATGGGTACGTTTAGATTTATTATTCCTAACTCAACATCTATGTATCATGAAGGAACATATATGTAGAGTTAAGTATATATTTTGCAATATTTTGTGGTTGGTGACTTTTTTCCTGGCTACAATATTATACATTCCAACGTCAATAGTCTCCTAGTGTACCCTTGCAAATCGGTTAAAAGGACATGATAAGATACCTGGTAAGTCCGGTTTGCAAAAATTATTGGAAAATAATCTAAGTATAATACACCATCTTGAACAGCAAGAGTGAGTTAAAAACTTGGGGCCTCATTTATGAAGAGTGTTGCAGCACTGCGGTAAAACAGCGATGCAACACTTTTTAGTGCACCCGGCTTGCGACACCAGGGATGCGCCGTATTTATTGTAGGGCGCTCCATGTCTCAGGGATTGACAGATACATCAGGAATACTGACGTACCTATCTGCGCAAAAATTAAGCATTGCTGGAGTGTGCCTGGAAACAGACGCAACTACAGCAATGTGTTATTTCACGTGAGGCAAGCCCCATGTGAAAAGGCCTGTCACCCCTTATGTCTGTTTCAAGCAGGCCTAAGGATTTGACACAGTGAATCCATAGAAGTGTTGCAGTGAAATTTCATAGATTTCACTGCAACACTTCTATGAGCCTTTTCTGCGCCGGAACACCCACCCTGTATATATTATACCTGTTTCAGATATAATGTAACGCAGGGGTTTACAAAGTGCGCTTCTGCCTAGATGCTTCACTCTGTAAATATGGTGCAGTGTGGTGCATTTTTAACACAGCCGCAGCACCACAAAAAATGATGCAACAGCGGCGTAAGGGTATCATGAATAGGGCCGTTGGTATTCTTTTCCTCTAACTACCTTGGTCATGGCAAACCTAATTAAATTATACCACAAGGAAATTATTTTTCTTGCTATATACATCGATTGATCATGCAGCCAGTATGAATGAAATACAGAGGCTGTAACTGAAGAGTGTGTGTATGTGTGAGTGTGTGTTCATTACTGAAGCTGTAATTGAAGTGTGTGTTTTTAATACTGGAGCTGTAATTAAAGAATGTGTGTGTGTGTGTGAATATAGGGATTTACAAATTAATAAGGGATATACTTTTGGAACTAATCCATCTAAAGGTAATGAGTTTGGGCAGATATGGACAGCAATGATATTTCCCTTTTTGTCGAAGGTTACTATGTGAGAGTTTGTAGATCCATTTTTCTTCAGATACCACATATGCATATCACTGCACACTAGGTCAGACATGCAGTATGAAACATGTGCATCATACCTCCAGGTGTTAACCTTATATAAACCTCATCATGGAATGGGCTAAAAAGAGCAACATCAAACTTATGGACGTATGAAGGTCTCCGTGTGTGCTCACCGCTCCCAGGTGCGTTGCTTACTGTGTCGCCTTCTCCCATAGGAACAACATGCTCTCCACTGTGCACCCCTCCAGGGATGGTGGTTAGCACCCCACAAAAGTGTTACTTTGCTGACACTATTTTGACTGTATGTGTGTCACCCCAAAGGGATAATGTTTCACTCTCCCCCCCATTGATGATCTGTTAAGTTTCCTTTGACTGAGTCAACCTTTAAGATGTGACATGAAATTGCATTGTTTCACACCAAGGGTGAGCGCTGTGCACTTCATGGGGCATATTTACAAGCCCCTATTGCCATAGGAACGTCACTTTTTTACGACTTTCCTGTGGCGATAGGGGCTTGGCCTTATTTACAGAGCAGTGGCTTAACGCTGGCTTGTAAATAAGGCACCCTTTCACGCTATACTTAGCGTGAAAGGGGCGTGCAATGGGTGTTGTGGTGGGCGTTCCACCGCAACACCCATTGATTTTGATGCTGCCCCATATAATACAAATAGATTGATTGATTGATATTTACAAGGACAGCCTAAATATGGGGCAGCACTAAAATTACGACCAGGTAAATCTGGTCTTGCCCTGGTGAAATGAGGAGAAATGTTTAACTTCTCCTTGTTTTTGCTGTTTCCATGTGTGCTGCGGTGTCACTTCCTGCACATAAACAATCATTTAAAAAAATGACGTTTTGCAACATGCTGCTCAATGCAGCACACATAGAAGTTACAAAACAAACATTTAAAGATTGTTTATGTGCAGGAAGGGACACCTTCCTGCACATAAAAAATCTTTCCCTCAACACAGACACCCTTGCACTATGGTGGTGCCTGCGTTGGCACTAGGCATCTGAATTTAGCGCCAGTGCAAGGGGAAACACAGTGCTGCATATTCTTGTAAATATGGTGTAGCCCTGCATTTCTAAAGTGATGAAGCGTGGCGCTTACCTTCTTGGCATAACACCACGCTTTGCCACTTTACTTGTAAATATACCTCTTGGGTGAAATAATAGCGGTATGCAAAAATCGGACTCATTTATTGATAAAATTATATTGAGACGACCTAAGTCTTCGTACATTTGGTGCTACATTGCTCGCTCTTGCTACCCATGGTCACCCATGTCCTGTAGCCGGCGGAACTAACAGTTACAGTCCAGATCTCTCCCACTGATGCCTCACGATGGAGCCAGGGCCAACATGAGCCAGAACAAACCAAAAATAGAGGACACAGATGAGACCTCTGCCTTTCCACCTTCCAGTTTCTATACCTTCAACTCATTGGTGGCTTATGTCATAGCTTAGGCATATGACGCCACCGGTATTCAACCAGTATGCAGACGACACCCAAATGTACCTGGAAATCTTCTTTCCTGTTGACATCATATGTCTTTGCCTGAGCCTAGAGATTTATGCATGGATGACATAATACCATCCAGAGTTATATCCTCAGATAACTCAGGGGCATATTACCAACGATTAGCGATATTTATCGCTAACTAGGCTTAGCAACGAATTTTTTATCGCTAAGCATCGCCGTAAATTATCGCTGAGATAACTTGCTATTAGCAAGGTTTATCTCCAAAGCGATAAGTTTTCCGGCGATAGCGTGAATATCGCTGAGAATACAGCGATATTCACGCATTAGCGACAAAATGTTCTTAGCCATGTTATCCACCTCCCATTGGATAACATGGCTAAGAACTGGTCTGTGCAGGCGTTAGTTTTTGGAGATATTTGCGCTTAGCGCGAATATCTCCAACGCTACGCCTGCCTTGTTAATAGGCGATAGCGACGTTATCGACTGGTTTCAGTCGCTAACGGGTTGGGTACGCCCACTTTGCATGTCATTAGCGATAAACATCGCTGACATGCAAAGCGGGCCCCAAACCGCTCGCTATCGCCTATAAGCTGTCGCTAACATCAGTTAGCGACAGCTTGCTAATGGGGCGATAGAATTATCGCCGCTTAGCGGCTGAAAACGGCAGCTAAATCGGCGATAATTGTCTATCGCCCCCCTTGGTAATATGCCCCTCAGTTGCTCTTTGTAAATGTGTCTCCGATCAAACATGGCTACACCCTGCCCCATTTTTTAAAGCAAGTCTAGTGTTATCGATTGCACCAGATCCCACTCCTCCTTCTCAACAAGAGGCTAATGAGGCTAATAAGATTGAACATACTTTATTGCCTTTATGTTCAAGTAGAGTTGCATACATCAAGATAACATTACATTCGGACCTTTGTCATATTCGTTACATCTCTTCGAATGTACTGTTGAGATGATTCTACAGTAACGCCTTATTCCAGATGAGTAACTTGACTCTCTATCCCCTACCCACTGCATGGCAACACATTGAGCATCTGACAGTCGCCATTTTGACCAGATCACGCTGGTCCTTGCCGCACTGCAATGGCAACTCCTTGAGCCCAAGTGCATCTATACAATGGCCTGCTTGTTGTATGGGATACTGCCCTCTGGCTCTCGCGTGAACATGGGGCAGGAACTGAGCATCACAGTAGGACGCCATTAACTGAGGAGCTTGGGTACTACTCTTTTGGATACACACAGTACGTAGAAGTCCATCACTGCGCCACGATCATTCGATGCAATTCGGGGCTGTGAATCTGGAACTATAACCAGCCCAACTTTGGTTGATGAACTTTCATGAGTGGTGAAGGCCGGACAGGCCGCCATACTCATTCAGTCCACTCTGTATTCTCTTTTGTTTTTCAACAACAACCCCGCAAGGCGGGGTTCCTTTAAGGAAAAGAAACAGGAAAAAGTTCCAGACATTTAAGGAGTTCTATTCTTTCCCATTAGGGATGTTGTCATCCTGTTCCTTCCCAAGTCTGCCATGACCTTCATGCTGGCCCTGGGCAGGAAAATGCAGTGATGGTCTTATACCTTATATATAGCGGGGCTACTCTTACTGTGCCCTTGAGGCCCCGTGGAGACGGGCCACCAAGTCATGGCTGTCTTCCAGCAGAAACCCTGCGGTTCTCCAATGAACTGTGAGTTTGGAGTGATGGACTCACCGCCATTTTATGGCTTTGCCTCTGCACGACCAAACAGCAAACGAGCCCGGTACAAATTTTGGACTAAACTTGTATTACTTGACAGTTGGTGTCAAGCGCCCTGAGGCCCTCTGTGCAAATTAAATTGAGAATAAATGACTAAAAAAACACGTATAACACAAAGCGGAAGTGTTTATGATCACAGGGAAGAACACTTCCGGGTGCTTCGGGGCCAGGTAGAGTACCTCAGACGGGGAGGGGCGGTTGTCTTGACAATGATGCAGAGAAACACGCGCATGAGAGAGAGGAGGAGAAACAGGAAGTGGGATGACGGTGATGATAGGAAAATCAGACTAACACTTGGCAAATGTTTATGTTGGAGAATAGATGAGGGGGGAGGGGGGGAGAAGGAGATGTAAATTACGATGCAGCATCTGCAGCACAGACCTCAAGGACAATGTAAATCCCACAAGAGTCATTGAAGCTACTTAATAAAATGCAGCTGCAGATGTTTAGCTTAATAAAGTTAATATGTGGGAAGAAAACAGGACATTTTTAAGAACAGATGCCAAGGCTGTGTTTAAACAACGGGTTTAAGAAAATACATGAAAGTGATTTGTTGTCAGGGTAGGAAAACGTGGTTGCCATTTAGCTCGTTGGGTTTATGACCCTGCTGCACAGGTTAGTGCACAGTGTTGTGCATATCTGAGAGGGTTGAGTTGGTGTTTAGTGGATCTGAAGTCTATGTAACGAGCAGGAAAGGACTGGAAAGCATAATAAACTCTGCCAGAAATGTTCAGACCATTCCTACACCGCTGCAGTGGTGACGTGGGGGCTTTCATGGGTGGTTCTCTATAAGCAGCCTCCTGGCCCACAGCCAGGACCTCTGGCATTATGCGGCAGGGGAGCTCCAAATTATGTGGCAGGGGAGCTCCAAATTATGTGGCAGGGGAGCACACAATTATGCGGCAGGGGAGCTCCAAATTATGCGGCAGGGGAGCTCCAAATTATGCGGCAGGGAAGCACAAAATTATGCGGCAGGGGAGCTCCAAATTATGCGGCGGGGAGCTCCAAATTATGTGGCAGGGGAGCACACAATTATGCGGCAGGGGAGCTCCAAATTAGGCGGCAGGGAGCTCCAAATTATGCGGCAGGGGAGCTCCAAATTATGCGGCATGGGAGCTACAAATTATGTGGCAGGGGAGCACACAATTATGCGGCAGGGGAGCTCCAAATTATGCGGCAGGGAGCTCCAAATTATGTGGCAGGGAGCTCCAAATTATGCGGCAGGGGAGCTCCAAATTATGCGGCAGGGAGCTCCAAATTATGCGGCAGGATAGCGCAAAATTTTGCAGCAGGGGAGCACCAAATTATGCGTCAAGAGAAAGCTAATTCTGCGGCACAATGCGACACATTTTTATACCCTTACTTCATTATTTTGTAATTTTTACACATGGAAATACTGTCTGGGCAAATATTTCCCCACCTTATTACCAGTTTAACAAGCAAAATTTTAAAAAGGAACAGAAAGATGGCTTGTTAACCTTTGCAAAGAGCCTGCCACTGCAGGCGAACACACATCACTGTGTTTTTAGTAACTTTTGATCCGTTTAAGCTAGAAACAAAATAGTTTTTGAGTTAAAATATGCAGATTATGCAGGAGATGATGGACTATGTGTCAAATGCAACAAATCCATACTTATAAGAAAAAAGGCACAGCTGCACAATTGCATAATTCCAGTGACCCTGCCACCACCCCATTGGGAAAATGCCCGGTGGAAAAATGGTCAGTCCAGTCCTGACAATGAGCTATAGTGAGTTACTGAATAGCATCATCTTTCGCTAACAATGCTAAAAGAAATGCAGAATGCTGTTATTTTAGAAGATGAGGCTGCACCAACATGTTTTAGACACTAAATGACATATGAACCAAATCTCAGAATCATTAGGTTTTTTTTAGTTTTATTCAGTATAACTTTTGTCACTTTTTTCCATTTTTAACAGCTTAAAGTTAACTGTTGGCACCCAAATCTTCCTCCCTCCTTACTGTTTTCTGTCAAGTTTCAGGTGGAAAATGATGTGTGACACATCGAGCTTTTAAACATAATAATGTGTTACTTTATCAGGGAGCAATGCATGAGTTTTCAAATAAAATAACAAAGCATCCATACTCCTCTGCATTTCATTTCAAAAGTGTCACCGAACATTAGGAAGTTAGAAAGATAGGGGTGCCAAGTGTTATTTCTTTCATCTGTTTAAGTTGGAAAAAAGTGGCAGAAGTGACACTGGAAAATAATTAATTCTGAAATTGGTATTTTGTGCCTTTCAATGACCCAAAAAAGTACTGGTTGATAAATATCCCTCCTTGTGGGTTTAATTCTGAAAAGCAATGCTGATCCAGCTGCAGAGAGAGCCAGAGTGGCTTGGAGCTTGAAATATGGAGGTGTGGCCTCTCCCGCCTCAGTAGTTTGGCGGTCCGCCCATCAAACTCGTAATAATGTCTTAAGTCCTTTCTCCATTTCCATTTCAGATCTGGGTAGGTCTGGCATCACTTGTAGATGATCTTTTCTTCTTGGAAACATTTAATACCACTATGTTGGTGCTGGATAACTTTACTACTTTGATTTGTCTCCTTTGCGCAGTACACATCCTTTACAACGCGGTCAGTACACCGCAGTGCTGTTACATCACGGTCGTTACAACGACCGCATGTAACAACGCTATGCCTTTACAACGCAAGTCTTTACATCGACTTGCGCTAGATGGCGTGCTAACATTAAAAATAGTGAAGTTTACTATCCCAACACCTTCCCTACTGATAAGTGGACTGGAGTTGGAATAGTAAATTACACTTTTTTAATGTTAGCACGCCACCTAGCGCAAGTCGATGTAAAGACTTGCGTTGTAAAGGCATAGCTTTGTAACATGCAGTCGTTGTAACGACTGCGATGTAACAGCACGCGTTGTAATAACACGCGTTGTTACATCGTACATCCCCTTTGCTCTCATATAGTATGTGGTCGGAGACGACACCAACCACAGCGAAAGCTTCTGCCTGAGATCCTCTATTCTGAACACAGGCATTAGGAAATGCAGGAGCCCCACGGGATGGGACCGGTCTGTTTCCGACCCACGTCTGGGTAATTTGGTCATACAGAGCAGGTTGGCCCCCATCAGAAAGGAGGCCACAGCAGCACAATGGTCAGCTGCTGGTGAGCTTCTCGATCTCAACGGTGAGAAAGGCCATGGGAGCACTCTTGGCGACTCCGGCACGGTTGAGCACAGCTGTACTCCAGTGGGGAAGTCAACTGTAGTTGAACTTCTTGGCACAACAGTGAGGTCAGCTGTGGACACATTTCTTGACACAGCTGCAAGTTCAACCGCAGCTGGATTTCTCGATCCAGCGGCAAAGTGAGCTCCAGTCGGACTGCTTGATACAACAGTGAGATCAGCTGCAGTGAGACTTCTTGACAAAGCCCATAAGTGACTCATCGATTCTGATCTGGAATTGCAATGCAGAGGAGACTGGTGCTCACCTCTCATGGAGCCCATAAATCTCTCTCCGCCATCTTCCTTCTACTAGAAGACCCCAGAAGCACTGAGGTATCAATGCATCTGGGACCACTAGACTGTCATGCTTCCTGCAGAGTTGGCAAGCCCCTTCTCTCTCTCAGCAGACAGGCTGAGTTCCAGACACTCCAGTTAAGATGGACTAATACTTCCAGCTAGGCAAGATTCCAGGTGATGGTCCCTCATCTCTGGAAAGCTGGCTCTCAGGCAGACACCAGCTGGTGTTGCACAGCAAGCTTCGGCGGACTCTACAGAGCACCCCCTTGCTTGGTGAAAGAGAACTTGGAACTGGAACAACAACTGGCAGTTCCCACAGTTAGACAGGTTATCAAAAATGAAAATGGACACTAGTTACAAATCTAAACCATTGGGTAAAGATACTATGGTCCCCTCAAAAAACTCAATGTATTTTCGGTTTTGCGGTGTATATCTATTCTCCGCCCCACATTGTAGTTTTTGGCAGTTATCATTGGGTACCATAGTTTGTGATTTGTGCCCGCCTCTTCCAGAGGCTCCTCTGGTCTAGCTTGCAGTGTCCAGAGATGGTTTTAAGGGTACCCCCACCAGGATAGGGTAAAAAAGTGAAAAAGTGATATTAAAAAATAGAACTCTTCCCCAAAAAAACTTTAATAATTGGCAAGAGTCTATACTGATAAAACATAGAAGGTACTTGTAAGGGATCAAGTTACTGGATCTCTAAGTGTTAAAAGGGTTTTGTCGACATGTTTCAGCCCCCCTTGGCTCAAGCGAGTCTATGGGGCTTTCGTCAGGACTTACACATACACAAACAAACACGTAGCGGTGGCATGTACTTACACAATTAGTGTAGTAACTTGTTTTGTTCACTGCCTTATTGTAGGCTTTCACTGCCCAATCACCCTCTGTTGCGCTGTGAATAGGGAGAGACAGAAGGAAATACAGACAAGAAAAACCATTCAAACAATTTGCGTAGTTATTCGCTGTATCTTGTGGGGGGTAAAGGAATGACTCTTCCATTATATAGGTATCTCTATTGGGATTGCCTATTATTTCTATATAAAGTTGTATCTAACATATGGGTAGAAGGTAATAAGGGGGCAGAGAACTGGAGTTTTAGAAAGCGGTGTATTTTATCGTCGTGGAGAGGTTTCTAGTAGTCTAATAAATGATCATAGTGAGTGTAGTTCTTCTCTCAGTAAGAATAATTGACTCTCCAGTTTTTTATTAATTAGCATTCGACTTCGCACACAAAGTTATCGATGAGTATGGTTATTTACGCAGTATTGTATGATCAGCCTGTTATCACTGCGCGCTCCTTCTTTGGCTATGCACATATTTTTGACTTGGGGCATAATCGGTAAATGTATCTCGCTATCTACATAGTGTAAGGGGATTGAAACCTACAACATGTTGTGGGAAGACTGACAAGCTGTCGGACGAGTAGTTTCTATCATGCATATGTACAGACTTTGTCTTACCTTGTAGTGATTGGGATTTCATATCGTCAGGGGGTTCCAGCTTCCTTGAAGCTCAGAGCTAGAGGAAAGCGGAACCGAATTTAGCAAGAGACTGGTGCCGTCTTACCGCACTGATAAAGAGTTGGAGTCTGCTCCGCCTAGACGCCATTACCCGCGTGGGTTCCAATTTCGCCGCTTGTGCTGACTCTGCCCCTGGATAGGGAGGGGTCTCGTGTGTTCGTTATTTAAAGGGCTAACGTTTCAATTGTGGTCAGTAGCTTTATTGTCCTAAGGCAAGCGCAGCAAACAAACACTCGATGCTCCGTGAAGGATAGAATTTTAGTGTAACCAGGGTCATTAGTTATTCATACAATCGGCAAATCAAATTATAGTTCTATAAATCTAGGAATTTTTGTTGTGACCATTTCACTTAGATTTATATAGAACATGTCGTTTCTAGAATCAATTTCTACTTTTGCTATATATTAGATCATTCCATTTTCCTTTGTAAATATGGAAATACAGAGTTCTCATTGTAAATTGATATTGGAGTCATCCGACTAATGTATGGACACACTCATATTTAGTAAGTCCTGTGTACTGAGGGTAGTTTGATTAATCAAATTGGCTGTTGTTAAGGTCATATTAGTCCAAAGAGGTGCCCTTACATTATTATACACTATTCTTCCGAGAACAGTGACGGTATGATCATGATTCAAGATGTTATTTTGCAAATTGATGCCAAGGTATGGCATCGTTGAGGCCCCAGATCTGGGTTCCAAGACGGTTCACCCACCTTTGTTCTTTCTCATATCGTTTTTTTTCTGCTTCGTGGCTTTTGTCCTCCAGCATTTCTAGGACTGTCCAACGTAGGTCATCACAGGAGTGTTTTGTTTCAATGAAATGGGCACAGAGTTTTGTCGTTGTTTTTTTTAGTCTTATATTGCTCCTGTGTTCTCCTATTCTGGTTTTAACTTTACGACAAGTCATCCCTATATATTTCTTTTGGCAGGGACAGCTAGCCATGTATATAACGTGAGTGGAGTTGCAGTTAGTATGCTGTCTCTGTGTCCATAGGAGTGTATCTGTGAGTTGCAATTGCTTAGAAGTTGTTGTAAATTTACAGGCAGTGCAGTCGCCGCACGGGTGGTGGCCTGTTATTGGTGTCATAGTTGCGTCTCTTATGGTGACTATAGGTGTTTTTTAGGTCTCGTAGCGATACAGTGCGTAAGCACTGTACTCGCCGAGATCTAATGTTACTGACTCTGCTTCCCAGGAGACAGTGCCGGCCGCGCGCTTCTCTCAAAAGGCGATCGGCGCAGGCCACGCGCGCGGCTGTCTCCTGGGAAGCGCCAACATATACAGGCACACCTCCCCCTGCACGCATGCGCACACAGCACCACACACATACACAAGCGCACATACACGCACGGGGAGACGTCCCCCCCCACCCCTCCGCCGTCGCATACACACACGCACACATACAGGCATTCCCCCCTTCCCCTGAGGGGGTCACATAGCTCCCCACGCTGGAATAAATATGAAAAGTGCTCTGACGCCTGGCATGGTTCCTGCTTTACACAGTCATAAAATAAATACCTTAAATTATGGCCCCGCCCGCTGCCGCAGCTCACCCCGGCTGTCTCCCATCCGGGGGGGGGCGGGGTCGCTCGCTGGTGCCGGGTGCCCCCCTCCCCGGTGTGAGCCGCTCCTTGCGGGCTACCGCCGGGTCCTCCGCAGTCCTTTCCACCTACTATCTCCCGGGGCCCGCAGCCGCCCCCGCGATCCCAGCCTGCACCGCGCGCGGCCGGAGGGAGGACCTCCAGCGATCCCATCGACCAGCGTGCAGCGGGGACTCCGCCTATTACTTCCTGCTTTCAATCATAGGCAGCGCCGCCCGGAGGCCTCCGCCTCCCATGAGTATCCAGGGGCCGCCTCTGGAGCCGGCAGCCAGCAGCGCTGATCCCGCCGCGACCGCACCGAGCGATGCTCCTCTCCATGGTGTGGTTCAAGGCTCCTCGACGCAAGGCCAAGAAGGCGCCTCTAAGGTAACCAGCGCTTTCTGACTCCTCGGAGGTGGCGGGGCGGGGTGAGGCGACTGGCGGGGATCCTGGGGTTTAGCACACATTGTCGGGTTTGGAGGAGGCGCGGCGGGCGCTCTGAGGCAGCGGCACGTCAGGCAGGGGTGATAACCAAATGCATGCTCGGTGAAAGAAATATTTGTGCATTTCACGTAAAATAATAAATGGTGTTGTCAGTTAAGCTTAAGTGTGTGTTTTGAGAATAGGTGTGAACACGGATTCGAGACGGTATTCGCCAAGTTGTACCCCAAGCAGTAATACCAAAAGGTGAACAACATGTTACATCTCTGCGCTCGCACGGATTCTCGCCTTCTGTTTTGTGTGTTGTAGACTGTGCGTGGCAGACCGCACATCTGTCTAGGGCTCTAGGCGCTGTATTCAAGGGTGCGGTGAGAACCCTCTCTACAGCAGGCACGCCACTGATGTATGAACAGTAAATATATTCTTCTGTCCCTTTATGAACTTGTGGTTTCTTGTTGCATATTTTTTCCCGTTGCAAGTGTAGCAAAAATTCTTTAGCAAAATGCGGAAGGCGTGCAATAGTTTCCTAGAACAGTGCGAGAGTTCCCACCACGAATACTGCACAGGCTGCCCCAGGACCAGAGGAAAGGCCTCACTTCAGAGGAGTGAAGGCTGAGTCAGTCTGGAGAGACTCCAGACCTGCGATATGCAGGAAGACCGTAGCTCTCAGCACCGAGTCCTTAACTTTTAAGCGGTTCTCTGTAGTCATTGACTTTCGGAAGTCAAGCTTGAATGCAGGTCTGACTGAGCCAACGCACCTCCAGTAGACACTGCTCCCTATGCGATGTGACCTCCAACTATCACTGCTTTAAACAGCCCCACCTCACCATGTCTGTACCCTAAGCTGTGTGAGCTCTAAGAGTTATCACTGCTCCACCCAACCCCACTAGACCATATCTGCTTCCTTGCCCGTACCACATCTACTCACTAAGTGCTGCAGTCTCCTAATCTCCCCTCCCGTCGTGAAAGGGATATCCGACCCTCTTAAGTAAAACTTATTCAGTGATTAAAAACTGATAATATTGTTTGAAGAAAATACACTCTGTGTCATCATTAGAGCTGCGTGAATAATAACAGCTGTGAGCAACAGCACTCTTGCACACACTCAAACTGCTCACCAATTCAAAGTATGCTAAAAAATTTATGCAACGCATTGTCATACACAATGCCAATAACTCAAACTTTAATGCTGCGAGACCTATTGCATTGCAAATGCTTGTTTCTTTCTAGGACGCGTATGGACTAGACTGTCCCTCAAGTTCTTTGTTCTTTTATTTGCGAATTGTGGTTTTGGCCAAGTGAATTTCCCTGTGTTTAAGATGCTCCAGTTTTTATTTACTAATTTTTGTACTTCGTACGTGGAGGGACAGAATGTGGTTACACATGTTGTCAAATCTTGCATAGGGTCTTTTGGGTATGTCTGTAAGAGACATTCTCTGGGTTGGTTTTTCGCACGTTTTCTACACTTATTGATGGTAGCTGTTGTGTAGTCTCTTGCTTTTAACTTCTTACTCAGTTCTTGTGCCTGTTTTTTGTAATCAGCATCTTTTGTACAGTTCCTTTTGATTCGTAAAAACTGGCTGTAAGGCAGATTGTCTCTGAGAGGCTTCGGGTGATAACTCTTATATGAAAGAAGGCTGTTTTTGGCGGTTGGTTTTGTGAAAGTTTTGGTATGCAGAGTGTTGTGCTCAACGAAAATGGTGAGGTCTAAGAAGTCAATCACGGTTATTGAGCCAGTCCATGAATTGTTGTAAATCATGTTTTTTATCCCATATGACGAGAATATCGTCTATGTATCTCTTCCAGTATAGGATACTGGAAGAGTACGGGTTTGCTTCATTGAGTATGTGTTGACTCATGGACTGGCTCAATAACCGTGATGGATGGTTAAAGTTTACATATACAGCAGATGACTCAACCATTGACTTCTTAGACCTCACCATTTTCGTTGAGCACAACACTCTGCATACCAAAACTTTCACAAAACCAACCGCCAAAAACAGCCTTCTTTCATATAAGAGTTATCACCCGAAGCCTCTCAGAGACAATCTGCCTTACAGCCAGTTTTACGAATCAAAAGGAACTGTACAAAAGATGCTGATTACAAAAAACAGGCACAAGAACTGAGTAAGAAGTTAAAAGCAAGAGACTACACAACAGCTACCATCAATAAGTGTAGAAAACGTGCGAACAACCAACCCAGAGAATGTCTCTTACAGACATACCCAAAAGACCCTGTGCAAGATTTGACAACATGTGTAACCACATTCTGTCCCTCCACGTACGAAGTACAAAAATTAGTAAATAAAAACTGGAGCATCTTAAACACAGGGAAATTCACTTGGCCAAAACCACGATTCGCAAATAAAAGAACAAAGAACTTGAGGGACAGTCTAGTCCATACGCGTCCTAGAAAGAAAAAAACACCTATAGTCACCATAAGAGACGCAACTATGACACCAATAACAGGCCACCACCCGTGCGGCGACTGCACTGCCTGTAAATTTACAAACAACTTCTAAGCAATTTCAACTCACAGATACACTCCTATGGACACAGAGACAGCCTACTAACTGCAACTCCACTCACGTTATATACATGGCTAGCTGTCCCTGCCAAAATAAATATATAGGGATGACTTGTCGTAAAGTTAAAACCAGAATAGGAGAACACAGGAGCAATATAAGACTCAAAAAAACAACGACAAAACTCTGTGGCCATTTCATTGAAACAAAACACTCCTGTGATGACCTACGTTGGACAGTCCTAGAAATGCTGGAGGACAAAAGCCACGAAGCAGAAAAAAAACTATATGAGAAAGAACAAAGGTGGGTGAACCGTCTTGGAACCCAGATCTGGGGCCTCAACGATGCCATACCTTGGCATCAATTTGCAAAATAACATCTTGAATCATGATCATATCGTCACTGTTCTCGGAAGAATAGTGTATAATAATGTAAGGGCACCTCTTTGGACTAATATGACCTTAACAACAGCCAATTTGATTGATCAACTACCCTCAGTACACAGGACTTACTAAATATGAGTGTGTCCATACATTAGTCGGATGACTCCAATATTAATTTACAATGAGAACTCTGTATTTCCATATTTACAAAGGAAAATGGAATGATCTAATATATAGCAAAAGTAGAAATTGATTATAGAAACGACATGTTCTATATAAATCTAAGTGAAATGGTCACAACAAAAATTCCTAGATTTATAGAACTATAATTTGATTTGCCGATGGTATGAATAACTAATGACCCTGGTTACACTAAAATTCTATCCTTCACGGAGCATCGAGTGTTTGTTTGCTGCGCTTGCCTTAGGACAATAAAGCTACTGATCACAATTGAAACGTTAGCCCTTTAAATAACGAACACACAAGACCCCTCCCTATCCAGGGGCAGAGTCAGCACAAGCGGCGAAATTGGAACCCACGCGGGTAATGGCGTCTAGGCGGAGCAGACTCCAACTCTTTACCAGTGCGGTAAGACGGCACCAGTCTCTTGCTAAATTCGGTTCCGCTTTCCTCTAGCTCTGAGCTTCAAGGAAGCTGGAACCCCCTGACGATATGAAATACCAATCACTACAAGGTAAGACAAAGTCTGTACATATGCATGATAGAAACTACTCGTCCGACAGCTTGTCAGTCTTCCCACAACATGTTGTAGGTTTCAATCCCCTTACACTATGTAGATAGCGAGATACATTTACCGATTATGCCCCAAGTCAAAAATATGTGCATAGCCAAAGAAGGAGCGCGCAGTGATAACAGGCTGATCATACAATACTGCGTAAATAACCATACTCATCGATAACTTTGTGTGCGAAGTCGAATGCTAATTAATAAAAAACTGGAGAGTCAATTATTCTTACTGAGAGAAGAACTACACTCACTATGATCATTTATTAGACTACTAGAAACCTCTCCACGACGATAAAATACACCGCTTTCTAAAACTCCAGTTCTCTGCCCCCTTATTACCTTCTACCCATATGTTAGATACAACTTTATATAGAAATAATAGGCAATCCCAATAGAGATACCTATATAATGGAAGAGTCATTCCTTTACCCCCCACAAGATACAGCGAATAACTACGCAAATTGTTTGAATGGTTTTTCTTGTCTGTATTTCCTTCTGTCTCTCCCTATTCACAGCGCAACAGAGGGTGATTGGGCAGTGAAAGCCTACAATAAGGCAGTGAACAAAACAAGTTACTACACTAATTGTGTAAGTACATGCCACCGCTACGTGTTTGTTTGTGTATGTGTAAGTCCTGACGAAAGCCCCATAGACTCGCTTGAGCCAAGGGGGGCTGAAACATGTCGACAAAACCCTTTTAACACTTAGAGATCCAGTAACTTGATCCCTTACAAGTACCTTCTATGTTTTATCAGTATAGACTCTTGCCAATTAATAAAGTTTTTTTGGGGAAGAGTTCTATTTTTTAACATCACCTTTTCACTTTTTTACCCTATCCTGGTGGGGGTACCCTTAAAACCATCTCTGGACACTGCAAGCTAGACCAGAGGAGCCTCTGGAAGAGGCGGGCACAAATCACAAACTATGGTACCCAATGATAACTGCCAAAAACTACAATGTGGGGCGGAGAATAGATATACACCGCAAAACCGAAAATACATTGAGTTTTTTGAGGGGACCATAGTATCTTTACCCAATGGTTTAGATTTGTAACTAGTGTCCATTTTCATTTTTGATAACCTGTCTACTAAACATGGGGAAGTAAATGGACATTTATTCCTCCTCCCTACCTTTTGATCATTCAGTTCCCACAGTTACACTGATAAAGCAGACAATGGATCCATATTTTCAATCTGAACTTTCAGAACCAGTTTGGGTCAGCTCTTCCTTCATGTGACCTTTCCGGGCTGTCTTCTAGGGCACCTGGTTATTCAGGTAGCAGCAGAACTTTGTTTTTTAATTTTATTTTATTGAGTGAAACCAACAACATACAAACAGCTCCCCACCCAAAGTCCATACCGTTCTAGAAAAATGGGCTCCAGGTTCACATATCACTGTCATCATGGTTTGGCTAGGCTTTCAAGGATTCATATACATAACCTTTATGGCATTTTCACTGGCTCACAGTACCCAGTGGTGCCCCATCCTTCACAGTCCTCTCCAATCAAACTCTCATTTGGTTCCGCTGCATCAGTGATTTAGTCAGTGTGGAGCTCTATTTCAGCAAGTAATAGCACAATGGTGCCCATATGTCTTTAGGCCTGTTTTTGGGGGTCATAAGTTCCCAGTATACTTCTAATTGTTCATTACAATATGCTATATCTCATAGCCAATCTGTGTTTTTTGGCACCAGTCCCAATTGCCATCTCATAGCAAGTCTTAAGCAGGGAGCAAACCAATTGTTGAGGTCACTCAGAAATATCAAACCTTTCCTTCCACTAAAAGATTTCAAGCAGGTGGTCCAAGTGCTTGTCTTGCCAAGGCTAGACTACGGCAGTGCTACCTTCTGTGGCCTTCCCAAATACGCCCTGGCTCCACTAAGATCATCACTGAACGCAGCGACTAGACTAGTCACAGGCACCAAATGATACGAACATATAGCCCCAGTCCTAAAATCTCTCAAATGGCTGCCCTACGAAGCATAAATTCAGTTAAAGATTGCCGTTCAGGTGCACAAAGCCCTTCACTTCAATACTCCCAGGTACCTTGCGCAAAAACTTGAACTATCCTGTGGTGTCAGAGCCTTAAGAAGCGCCACTAACTTCCTCTTGAAACAACTCATCCTTAACAAAAAAGAACTTGTCACCAAGCCTTCTCTGGTGCTGCCCCAAAGATATGGAACTCTCTTCCTCCGGAAGTACGCAGAATCTCTTCAATGACGATTCCTAATGAACAAATTCTTACCCTAAGAGGGATAAGCTCACTTGCTCGTCGACAATGTTCCTACTGTCATGGTACCTCCATTTGTTATGGATCCTCATTACTGCACATTGTGACCCACCCTCTTGCCAGCTTACACCTGTTTATTGTATTACTCTTCTGGGCGTAATTGTCCTGCATTCTGCGACCATTCATGTTTTTGTTTTTTTCTCTTTACCTGTTGTTGATATTGCCTTTATGTTCTTCCTTCCATCATATTGTAAAGCGCTCTGATATCCTTCGGGATCTTGTTCGCGCGTTATTAAACTTTATAAATGTGAGTTTTCAGTCTGTAGGAATGGCGGTCATTGACCCATCTCAGAAGTGCTCCAATTGGGGTTACTCACAGGTGCTGCAATATTATCTTCTCAGCCACTTTCCAATAAGTACATCTCTAGCCACTGCCAAGGAAGGTGCCAAAAATCCACTGGGGGCTCCCCGCATTGTTCACAGTTCACTGTGTCAATCTGGGCCTCTGTCTTTCAGCGGCCTCCACGGCAACATTCTGTGTGTGTTTTCCCTGGGACATTCAATTTGAGGATCACTGGCTAGTGGTCTGAAAAGGTCCTGAGGAGATGTCCAGCCCATGTCGCCAATGTTGTAACAGTATCTGATAAAAGCAATTACTCCATGCTGGAGCGAGATCCCCGGGACAGGAAAGTGTCCTCTTTCAATATTGGATGTCTGTTGCACTACACATCGATCAGGTTGTTATCTGTCATAGTGCCCTGTATTTGTTTTGATGCCAATGGGTGTGGTCAACTACTTACACTTGACCTGTCCATGATCAGATCTGCTATGACATTAAAGTTGCATTCCCAGAGGAGAGTCCCTGAAGCATATTTTAGTAATTTGTTGAAGGCCGGTGAGTCTGTGTTGGGACCGTGTGTGCAGAATATTGTAGTGGGTTGTGTGTACAGGAGAATATGCAGTATAATATATCGCGTCTGCGGGTCTAGTGTTTCGTAAGTTGAATGAAAGTGGGGCAGTGCGCCTCATCAGTGTGGCTGCGCTTCCGGCATGTGAGTGATAGGATGCTGGGTATTTGGTTTGGATCCATCTGGCTTGTAATCTAGCTTCAGTCAAGCATATTAAGTGTGTTTTCTGGACTAGGCTTATGTCTATTTCCTGAGTTTAAGTGGTTGCACCTTGAGAGGCCACTGAGTATCTACTTGTCAGAAGATTGTGTGTGCCTGGGAGGGTCTATATTACATGCGTCATTTGTTGACGTTGGTGGTGTAATCCGTGAGCAGCCAGAGTCTCATCATGCATAGCATTTCAATAAATGTTTATGCACTTTTCTCTTCCCACCCACTCTAGCCTCAATAACTTGCCAAAGATACCAACATTGTCCTCAGGTCCCCAATGTTTTATCCAACCACCAAAATTGCATATGCGCAGGGTCTGAGGGTCTGGGAACTTTAGATAAAATTATCTCCCTATTACCTAGCTGTCGCTAACACCAGTTAGCGACAGCTAGTAGGAGATAGCGACTATCTTGGGCCCCACTTTGCATGTCAGTGATATTTATCACTAATGACATGCAAAGTGGGCGTGCCAAGATGTTAGCCACTGGAAACAGTCGCTAACATCGCTATCTCCTATTACCAACTTTTGGAGATATTCGCGCTAAGCGCGAATATCTCCAAAAGCTAACACCTGCCCTGAGCAGTTCTTAGCCATGTTATCCAATGGGAGGTGGATAACATGGCTAAGACCATTAGCTCGGTAATGCATGAATATCGCTGACTTTTCAGCAATATTCATGCATTGCGGCCGATTTTTATCGCATTTGCGATAAACCTTGGTAATACCAAGGTTTATCTGCGATAAAAATCGCCGCAGCTCAGCAGTAAATTTTTGTCTCTAACCAAGCAATAGCGATAATTATCGCTATTGCTTGGTAATATGCCCCTTTGTGTGCTATCAGTCAAATCCTTCGTACTCTTCTGACTCTTCCCCTGGGGGACTCAGATACTCACCCTAAGCAGAAGTAGGGCCTTATGTCAGGGAAATTACCAACTCCAGCTGAATGAGGGTACAACGCATGTCCAACTCTCATTGAGAGTCTTTGTGCTAGGTTTCCAGAACAAGCAGAAGTGTCACTCACAATTAGGCATCAGTTTCAGTTTTGTCTTTGAGTTGAAGATCCGGCACACAGAATATTTTAGCTGTACAACATTGCAGTTTTTTTAGAAAGCTGTAACTAAAGTTGGTGAGGATCAATCTTTCAGATTGTCCTTCTTCTTTTCCTAGCAAGACTTTGTTTTAGGGCAGAAAACCTTAGCCTAGATCTTGTTGTTCATAGGGTCATTGTCGTTGCACCATGACGCGTCCCTAACAAGACCTGTCGGCGCAGGTTCTGGGCCAGGTCCATAAGAAAGTGCAGTTTGCCATCCTGGGTATCTGAAGCTTTGCCAGGTATAACATGCTGTAAGGTATTCCCGCCTTTTGCAATGTGCGTCTTACTGAGAGAAATTCCTTATTGGCTATTTGGATTGTAAAGTCAGGATGGTCAGAGTTGTGATTCTCATCATATTGTAAGTGTCACTGTTCCCTAGTCAGATGGAGCATAGTGTTGGGGTTCCTAAAGTTGAAGAGCCGTGCTATGGTTGGGCGTGCCAATGCCCCTTGAGGCGGCCGCGGTCCCAGTGATATGTGAGCATACTCCACAAGGAAGAAAGGAAGAAATTGGGCATGAGCAAATATGTACTTAAGTCGTTTCTCACTGTGTTCCTCTGTGTACCCTATGGGCCATATTTATGACTCTGTTTGCGTTCCTCTTGCACCATGTAATGTGGTGCAAGAGCAACTCAAATCTTAAGTCAGATTTTGAAGTCAAGCAAAGTCACTTTGCATGGCTTTGACCGGCTCCAAGAATCTGGAGTAATGCAACTCAGCGCAACTCACTGCATTGCGTTATTCTGCCCTGGGTAGGCTTTCCATGGACGTTGCGTGGATGTTCCCACAGAAGAAGTGTTCTCAGGGTCCAATATTTATACCTGGTGCCAGTCTTTGAAATGGGGGATTTTCTAGGCTACCCCCACATCTGATTCAAGAAAATTCCCCCTTCCCCTGCCAAGGCTCCAAAACATCTGAGATGCCAAAGTACTAGTGGCAGGTTCCCTTGTGTGTGTTGGAGGCAAGGCTTTTGAAGTGTAAGTGGGGAAGGAACAGCTCTGCCCCAGCCAGCCTAGCAGGATGGCCCATCCGCCAATGCCTATTCCCCTTTTGTCTCACTTTTTAGGAAGAAACACAAAAACCCTATCAGCAAAACCATTCATAGTCATGTGATACAGGACACAGGCAGCAGCCACCAAATGGTTAGGACAAGAAAATGCCAACTTTCTAAAAGTGGCATTTACAGAATTGTGACTTAAAATTTGACTTTACCATTAATGAGGATTTTAAATTACAATTCAATTGAGTCCAAATTTGCTATCCCTATATGTTCCCAATCAAAAGTTAGAGTTAGAACTTCTTAAATATAATAAGGTAACCCAATGTTATCCAATGGGAGCGAAATGCCTTACAGTAGTGAACATATTTTGGGGAGTTTTTCACTACCAGTACATGCAAAGCATAAAGCAAATGTCCTACTTTTTAAATACACTGCACTCTGCCATATGGGCTGTGCAGCGAGCCTACCATAAGGGTGAATGATATTTATTAATAAAAGGCTTAGGCCTGGCAAAATATTTTTTTGACAGGTCGAACTGGCAGTTTAAAAATGCACTGCAGGCTGCAATGGCAGGCCTGAGACATGAAGTGTTACTTTAGTTAGTGGCACAATAAGTTTTGTAGGTCCACAAATTAAATGTGCCAATCAGGTGTAGGACAATTTTACCCTGTTTTAGGGAGTGAGCACAAGCACTTTAGCACTGCTTAGCATTGATAACGTGCATAGAGTCCAAATGTCAACAAAACAATTTTCAGAAAACAGGAGGGTTAAAGGCAAAAAGTTTGGAGGATGTCAGATCTAACATCCGTGATAACATTTCAATCTTTGCAATTCATTCAGTTCTTCATGAACTGGCATGCTTGTTTAGGCACACTGCAACAGCAGATCACTGTACCTTCCGATGATAAGTGTGGGATTCATAACCCGGCCAGCAGAGCCTCATTATTGTGTAGCCATCTTGCACCCTGTAGTGACATGAGTCGGACAGTAGGTCTCTGTTCATGTGACACAGATAAACATGTCTGGTCACAGCTACAGATTCACAAAACAGGGTACACTGTTATAACCATGATACATACTAAACCCATGACAGAGCAGCAGTCCAGTATCTAACAAATAAGAGTGCACTTTGTTAGTCCCTCCAGGTCCAGGACCTCTCACACGTCTAGGATATCTCTCATGTCAAAGGACGGGCCTAGGCGTTTTTGCACACTCTAGATCTAGCTTGAAGCTGGGGCCAAAATCAAAGCCCGGCATACCAGATACTTACAGTTGGGCATGCAGGGCGGCAGAACACAACGGTATGTCATTCCTCTCCCCTCAATTGGGCTCCACATAAAAACCTAAGGGTGTTTGTGCTAATCCAGTCTAGTAACACCCCTGTGGAACAAAGAGTTGCACAACACTTATTGTCCTGTGAAAATGCACTTTTCCAGCTCAAAACTTCTTTTGCACAGTGTTAGACCTGGCATCTTTTGGCCTGATTTCCCTGTATTTTTACTTCTAACATCCTGTTTGTGACTGTGTGCGGAATGTAGTTTTTGCTGTCTTTAGGACTCTGAGCACTTTACCACTGCTAACCAGTACTAAAGTGCAAGTGCTACCTGTCTAAAATGCGATGGTATATTGGTTTCTCCATGATTGGCTTATTTGATTAACTAATAAGTCCCTAGTACTATGCACCATGTGTGACCATGGCCTGTAAATCCAATGGTATTAGTGGGTCTGCAGCCCTGATTGTGTCACCCACATAGGTAGCCTTGCAACCATGTCTCAGACCACCCACTGCAGTGTCTATGTGTGCAGTTTTAAACTGACAATTCGACCTGGCAACTGCACCCATTTGTCAAGCCAAACCTTCACTTTTAGTACATGTAGGCACCCCTAAGGTAGGCCCAAGGTAGTCCCCTAGGCAGAGTGCAGCATATTTAAAAGATAGGATATGTGCTGTTACGTTTTTCATGTCCTGGTAGTGAAACACTGCTAATTTTGTTTTTCCCTACAGGAAGGCCTATTTTTCCCAGGTTAGCATTGGAGCTACCTTGTAACATCTTACAAAGGTATCTGCCAACTGGGACCTCATAGAAAATTGGAGTTTGGACTCACAATTTAAAAATACATCTTTTGGTATAGTTGGTTTTTGAATTGCAGGTCTGAAAATGCCACTTTTAGAAAGTTAGCATTTTCTTACTTTAACTATTCTGTGCAGTTGCCTCACATCTCGGTCAGGATACCAGTTACCCTGTCTGTGCATTTACTCTAGATCAGAATTCTCCAAAGTCAGTCTTGGAGGGCCAGATCCATGCCATTTTTTTTAGCATATCCCCATTTAGATCGATGTTGTTTTCTTAAAAATCTGGCATGGATCTGGCCCTCCAGGACAGACTTTGGAGAACTCTGTTCTAGACAGTCACATAAAGGGAGCTGAGGTGTGCCCTACATATCCTGATGGCCCATCACCAGGCTGATGGGTCTTCCTGAGCTCAAGTGGTGAGAGGAGTTGACACTGACACCTGAATACCGCTGTGCCTGTCCTCACACAAAGAAGTCTCCACCCCCTGGAGTGTGTCAGGAGCCAGGGCAGGGATAGGCAGGGTCTTGTGCACTACAAAGTCTTTCCTTTGAAGTTTGCCTACTTCAACTGTGAAAATGGGTAGAAGTACTGGACCTGTGACACCATATACTCAGAACGCTTCTGAGTTGAGGACATTCTACCAGGAAGAGGAGCTGGATAGCTGTCTGGAGGGACTGCCATTTTGCTGTTTGCTTTGCTGTGTTGGCCTGCTGCTTGCTGCTTCTGTCTTGGAAGTGAAAGGACTGGACTTTGCTTTATACATCCTGCTACCACAGTTCTCCAAGAGCTTGAGCTGAGCTTGCCTCCTGTTAAGAAGTCTCAGGGACATTAAAGACTTCACCAGTCAGTACCTGGGCTCTTTTTGGAAGTGAATTCTGTTGATTTAAAGGAGAAAATCCACAAATCTACTCCCAGCATTACAACCGGCGCATTGCTACAAAACTCAGTGCATTGCCTCAACCTGCACTGGTGCATGGTCCCCGCTTGATGCATCGACCTCAGGCTTACAACGCAGGCCCCAGCCTTCCATTGCAGTGCATAAGGAGAACCTCCACTGCGTGAATTTCGAGCATCACATCACCGAGGTCTGTGCAGCACCACTCTGACTCTGATGCAGTTCCTGCTTCATCACTGTGGAACTGTCACACCGCAACTTGACTTTTAACGCAGCTCCCCTGGGCACCAATTTCTTCATCAACACCGCACAGCACTAAAGAACCAACGCATCGTGTCCGGAACTGACACATCACCTCTCGTGCCACAGAAAGGAACCAAGGCCTCACCTCCCCTGCCTAGCAGTAAGGACTGACGCACCACCTCTCCTGTGATAGTAAGGAACCGGCACATCATCTTCTTTTTCGACACTTCAACTCCCCTGCACCTTGAAACGCCTTTGATTTTTTAATGCATCTATTATACCTTGTCCTGATCAAGCGCATCCATTGATTTCTATGGCCTAAACTTGCTTTAATCTTTTAAAAGTGATATCTCGACCTGTGTATTTTGAATTTTTGTTGTTTTGGTCTTGTTTTCTTCAGATGAATATTGGCTGTTTTTCTACAGTGGTGTGGACTTCTTTTGTAGTGTTTTCACTGTATTACGGTTTGTATGTGAACAAATACTTTATACATTGCCTGTGAGATAACCCAGACTGCTCTGTGCCAAGCTACCAAGGGGGTGAGCAGGGGCTATCTTAGCTGTGGGACTCCCTTACCCTGACTAGAGTGAGGGTCCCTACTAGGACACGGTACAAACCACTGCCAACTAGAGACCCCATTTCTAACACACAGGATAATAACTAGCATGTGTCAATTTGTGCTGCTTTGCGTGGGGATTTTTGTGTCTTCAGTACAGCCACCAGTGCGGCAGCTCCACTAAAGACAATGAACTATGTTAAGTGGCAGCCATTTTTGTTGTGCCCATTCCGCAAATGTCATGTGTTTTCAAACTCACAAAAAAGAAGCTTGTTTTTAACCTGTTTACCGCGGCGGCAATTCTGCCGCTGTGCGGGCGTTCTATTGAGCGGGCGGGGCTGCGTTGGCCAACGGACGTGCGCAGCACTACCAAGGTAGTGCTCGCGATGGCCGTTGACTGACGGGTGCACTTAACGGGTTAAATATGTGCATAGTGTTTTTGCCATACACATTGGGTTAATTGTTTGATATCCTAATCCAGCGAAGGACCACATATGGTGAGGCGACTGTCAGTATAATTTGTTCATCAGTGGTGGACTGGCCTCAAGGTAAGAGATTTACACTCGTTAAGCCAGATGGAAATCCACCGGTGTAAACCTGGAGCTTCCCCCAGCCCTGTATGAGGTGGGTAAACTGTGAGTTTTGCGGCTCAGTCCCACCACCAAACTCAACATAATTCCTGTAATGTCTACTTAATGAAGTCACATTTAAGGGTGTGTGTACTAATGCACTGCTATTGAGCTACAGGAACGGTCCGCCAGAAGGGAGTCAGGATATATATGGAGAGACAGTATTGACACAATCATGTGAACAAAGGAATACATAGTCACATGTGTGTTACAAATGCAATTTAAATCTTGCCATATTATGCATGTGCACTTATCTGAAAACCCTTGTGTTTGCTTAAAGTTCCACCTGTGGCTGCAGGTACTCATTAATAGCCAGTCTCCATACTTGCTGGCCAGCAGCTTGCCATAAACTACCAGAAGAGCACACTATCGTGTGTCGCACCAAATGTAATACAATCAAGGGGGCAGACTTACTAAAATTTTGCATCCATATTGTGTCACAAAAATGATGCCAACCATTGCAAATTATTTTTGGGGAATTTACTTTTCAGCACAAAAGTGTATTTGTACTGGAAAGTAGCCCAAAAAGTAACGCAAATTAGTGATAGCACTGTTTTGCGTCAAGGAGGCATACCATGGGTGGCACAGGGGCGTTCCCATACAACCACCAGTGTTTTTGACACAAAGTTCTGTCTACTGACATTGGTAGGCAGGAGTTTGAGCACAAAAAGCCCTCCTTGAATTGGGAAAAGTTTGAAAGTGTATCTAGTCATAGTCGTCTCTACTAGATGGATACCCTTCCAGTACAAAAACTATGCAATACATTACAAAGTTAAATTTGCACTATGGTAGAAAGGTGCGTGGCGATAGGCAGCCTGATTCCATGCCATCGCGATGGAAAGAGCAGGATCGCGCCTTATATTGGTAGCTATGACTCTTACCTTCTGCTGTAACCCAGCTCAGCAACTTTGGTCGGTGACATCATTGTAAATCTGGCACTAGATTCCAAAATGGCCTCACCGCTCTTACAGGAATTCCTTGATGACAAGCCCTTGTGTGGAAATGGGCTCTTCTTCCAGTAGATAATCACCAACACAGGCCAATCATTGAGGGTTTCACTCTGACACAGTGTGACACATGAACCAATGACAGGGCTGGGAACATCCTGTCCTTGTCACGTTGGGTCTTTCCTGTGCTGAGAAGGACTTCCCTGTTATTGCAGCTCTGCCTAATGTCAGTCTTCGCGCCCAGTTGGGCACGTGGAGCCGGCTTCCAGGAATCATTGTCCCCGGCCTGTGACTAGGGCTGTCCAATCAGAAGCCGTCCTGATTAGCCTCAGACAATAGTGATAACTGAGTCACTGGTGATGTGTTCTGGCTGGAAACAATTTCTTTGAAGAATGATCCATTCTTGCGCTTCCTGAATAAACGGGGCACGTGGAGGTCGAAGCGGCGTCATTTCATGAAAATCCTAGGCAGGGGAAGTGATCACACATGCCTGTTGACCCCTGATGAAGGGGCTAGCCAAAAATACCATCCTCTCCACGCTGAGCAATATTCCATCTAGGACTGGGCAGGTAAGGGAGGCAAGCGAGCCCGGCACTCTTTCATGGAGTAGGTGAATCTACTCCTTATGGGAAACACTCTTTCCGAAGAAAAATAAGAAGGTTTTGAAAAAATGGTGCCATACTGTGCATTAGGCGAAACAATTTTCAAATAAATTGGGAAAGAAAGAAATATTTTTTAGAGGATATTGGTTGGAGGGTTGCCCAATCAACCTTTCCACATTTCTCTCGTCTTTCGTTCATCTTTATTTCCATGGCCTTCATTCTTACCATTTCTTTCCTTCTTTTCTTTCTCCCTTTCTTGCTTCGATTTTTGTTTCATAATGTTTCTATGCATTTTTCCATGCGGTTTTATTTCCATATGATTGTCCTTGTTTTCTCCTTTTAGTCTTTCTTTCGATCTTAAATGTGGTCCTTTTTCCTCGTACTTCCACCCGTCTTCCTATTCCTTTTTCTGTCCATCTATTTTCCATCTTTGCTTCTTTCTTACCTTCTTTACTTCATGTCGTTTCATCTGTTTCCACTTTATCTACCCTCTTTACGACATTCCTTTTTTGTCTACTGTCTTCTTTCTATTCAAACTTTTTCTCATACACTTTTTTTCTTCTTTTATCTTTTCTGTCTTTATCTGGCCTTGTTCCATCCTCCTCTTCACCTTTCTTTATGTCTTTTGCATATTTTCCTCTATCCATCCAACAATGCTTCCTTCTTTCTCTCCCCCTTCTCTCCACATTTTTGCAACCATCTTTCATTCTATACCTTCATTCATTCCATCCTTCTTTCTTTTATCCATCTATTCTTACTTTTCTACATCCTTCTTTCCGTCTGGCGCATTATGTCGTTGCTTTCATCTATCCATCTATTATTCTCTCTATCAATCCATCTATTCTTGTTAGTCTTTTTTATCTCCTTCCTCTTTCTTTTCATTCAGCTGCCCGACCTTTCTCCTCACCAAAAATGAATCCATGCACCCACCCTGCCTTTATTCTCTTCATTCTTCTTTCTATATTTTTCCAGATAACCATTCTTCCTTCTTTTTTAGGTATCTATATATTCATCCACACATCCATCCATCCAGCTTTCCGTCTTTCATTCTGCCTTTTTACTTTCATTCTTTTTTCCATCCATCAAATCAGCCATCCTTACTTCTGCATCCATTATCAATCTTTCCTTCTCTCTACCCACCCGTCCTTCTCTCCATTGATACATCTTTCTCTCTATCCAATCAGCTTTCTTTCTTTCTATCTACCATCCATCATTCTATCCTTCTATCCATCTTTTCACCCATTCATCTGCCCATTATTCTGGCCTTCCATCTTTCGATCTCTCCAACTATCCATCCTTCTCTCCATTATCCATTCCATCCACCGTTTTCTTCATTTATTTCACCTTCTTTCCATCCATACTCCTCAGAATCCTTATTCCTACCCATCAATTTCTTCATCCATCCATCCATCCATCCTCAATCCTTCTGTCCATCCCTCTCTTCCCTCACCGCCCACCCCCATCCTTTCTTCCTTTCATGCACCCAGCCTCCCCTCAGGTTGCTGAAGTGGGCTGTTCCGGACGCACCTGCTGACCAATGACAGGAAAGGACATCATGCAATTTCTCACTCCGATGATGGACCATGGAAAACCCATGGCTGCAGCTTGTTGATTCGCAAACACTGAAAACAAGAGCAAACAGCAGGCTGCCAATACTAGCCCAGGGCTATTCAAAGTAGTAAAATAGGGGCAGCAAATGCAATTCTTAAATACCTTTAAATGATGCCCATAGACGATGCAGATGACCAGGCCAGTCTTGAAGACACAAATGAAAAGACTTCAATTAAATTAAGTTAAAAGCAACTCACAGGAGCAGACACACTCATACATTTCTTCTGAACATTAATATGTGAAAGACAATGTTGATTACCTTACAGTGTAGACCTATGTAAATAATGTAAAACACACTATCTGCCCAAGAGCCAGTGGCAAATCCAATGGCAGAGCTTGAAGCCAAAAGGCAGTAAGTCCACAGTGCCTAGAAAGAGATCTGATAAATGAGTGCCTACCAACATAGTAAACCTCAGCCAAATTGACACCAATATAAATATACCAATTCTTGATCCGCAGGTCCCTTCCAATTTAGATCTAATTCATCATGAATATGTTCTCACTTGAAAAATACTTCGAGAATAGACAAAACAGGTAATTGTTCTTTGATATTTCCTGTTTTAAGAGACACTGGACATATAGTCTAATGTCAAGAATCAATTTGAATTATGTCACAATGTTTGTGTCAACTATTAGTATGAGTTTCCTTGGCCATACTATTTTAGTGATTGACATAAAATCCACACTGTAAATATATTTTTATCATTCATGTACATTCTGTACAGCACTGTACATATCACAGTATGAGATCACGTACGTATGAGTAGTTTAATGATTTAATATAGGATGTTCAGGTGACTTGGCCCACTTTGTTCACTATTTATGTCGCAGATCTACCCCTTAACTACTGTAATTATTATATGTATTATAAAATCTATGCGTTTTCACTACAGAATACTTATACACATTTCTTGTTTCATAGCAATTACTGGTAAAACAGAAATCCTGAAGAAGGCATTTGCCGAAACGCGTTGGTGATTTGTTCTGCACATCATTACCAGTGATATCATTAATTTTGTTTCTTGATTGTCTTTTACATTATTATCAGTTCTTGTGCCAATCTTGTCCTTTGCTTGTTGAAACTATCAGATGCAAGAATGAGTTCATGATATGTATATGTCTAACAAATGAATATTCAGAAAATATATTTTTGATAAAAGAAAAAAGACTAATAATAAAAATAATGCTTTTCCATAAGTTTGTTTGATGAATTGTCTCTTTCCAGTGTAAACGCATAGATTGATTTGTGTACCCTGCACTGAACCCGGTGCTTTTGTGTGTTTTTCTAAATTGCCTACCAACATAGTGCACACCCGTGACCTTGAAGTTACCACAGTTGGCTGGCACTAATGTTTTTGCACAAGTGAAGCGTCGAAGATGGAAGTTGCCCAGGAAAGATGTTTGTGGCCCAATCCCTTTACCAGGTGATTTCAAACAATCCGTACAGAAGTCCCTGCTACAGGCAAAGTCCCCAACCGTGCATCTATGGAAGAGTCTAGGACATAAATTATTCGACATGGGCCCTGTGGTGCAGGGGCCCCTAACACTTTTTGGGGTCCCAACCCTTCAGAGGGCCCCCATTCAGCCCATGGCCAATGAGTATCTGTGAGATGTGAGAGACTCAGGGGCTCCTCATCACATTCTGTATGGACACCCCACAATTTTGTGTTACCTCACTGCTGCGTAACACCGTATTCAGTTGAGTTGAGAATGGCATGCACTATCCCCATGCCTGGCACTTGCAATACAGTGTGATGCCAGCTTCTCAGTGTGCTACATATTGCAGTATATTTACATATTGAAGCCAAAGCAGGTCTGAGCAATGCCATTGTTGAAGATCTAGTATTGACATGCACCTTGGCTTGAGAAATCCTGCTTCCACCTGGTTATCCCATGCCTGCTTGGGGACTGAACAAGTGACAACATAAGCCACCAGTAAAGGAAAGAGCGCCCCCTGGTGCAGGGGTCGGAAAAGGGAACTACCTTTCTGAAGAGTGATAGCTTGTATTCCCACCATCATTCAGGCAGTCGCAGATTTCATAGCACTCCCTTACGTTAAATTGTGTCAGGCAGGCGTCACATGGGTGGTGCATGCGCGTTCTCATGCATCCACCCATTTGTTTTGTCCAAGCTCATATTAACAAAGACCTGTAAACCTTTAGACCTGGGTGTGCACCTACCTGAGGCAGCATAGAAAGAAGAAATATCTTAGGGGCATATTATCAACAACTGGCGATATTTATCGCTAAATGAGCTTAGCGACATTTTTTTATCGCCGCGCATCGCCGGATTTTATCGCAGAGATAACGTGCTATTAGCCACGTTTATCTCAAATGCGATAAAATATCCGGCGATAGCGGCTCAATGCATGAATATCGCTGGAAAACCAGTGAGGTTCAGGCATTAACGCCAATAAGGTCTTTACCTGAATATCCAACTCCCATTGAATATACAGGTTAAGAAGTGGTCTGAGCAGGCGTTTTTGGCATATCGCACTTAGCGCAAACTGTTTTACCGCTGTGACTGCGTTGATAATAGGCAATAGCGATGTTAGCGACTGCTTTCAGTCGCAGTGTGGGGCAGGGGGCAGATGGGGCCTGTGTCACAAGTCCATTCGACCTGACCCCATTTTGGACACCAACACCAAGACTGTTGAATCAAAATACAGACACTTCACGGCGCAATGTAAATCAATATTTCCAAGTAAATTTCACTCAAAAGCAACCAGTGCTTGAGGCAATATATAAGCCTACATATTTATTAATGCTAAAAATGTGCACAGATTTTGCAAGATTGAAAGTTGTAGGTGGCCCCCACCAGTTTTAAGGGCCATTGTCTCCCACGCCTGAAAATCACTTTTGCAGATACCACTGGATGACGGTAACTAGGCCAACCTTGCCTTCCTTGCTGACTGTTCTGCCCTTCTTCCCTCATTAACTTTGATAAAAGCAGAGGGGTATATTATCAAGCAGGGCGTTAAAAATTATCGCTGTTTTAGCGGCAGAAAACTGCTGCTAAAGCAGCGATAATGGGCTTGATAATATGCCCTTAAGAATTCCTATAGAAACCCATGTTCTGGTGTGAACATGGGCTTCTATTGGAATTCTCCAGGGCATATAATCAAGCCCATTATCGCCGCTTTAGCGGCAGTTTTCTGGCGCTAAAACGGCGATCATTTTAACGCTCTGCTTGATAATATGCCCCAAAGTTCTTCTCCCACAACAGGCGATTATGTACCCCTCATCCAAATAGGTATGTCCAATTCTAGAAAAAATGCTATGTGTATTGGCAACAAATATACGCAAATACCATATTACCTACTGCAGATGAATTGTTGATCAACAGCTACTTTCTGTGCAAACAAAAGCATCAGAATATTGAAGTGTCCAGACAAATTAATATGCAGATCCAATTTCTTCTGCCTTTGGCCACAATATATGCGGAGTCCAAAGTTGTCCATCTTTAACAAATATTGGCTAAGCCAATAGGTCTCGCTGTGCAGAATGGCTAAAAGTGGTCAGCGTGGAGTGGGGTAGAGAAAAGTGCCATGTAGGAGAGTGGAGTAGAGTGGTATAAAATGAAATGGCACAGAGTGGCATGGTATAGAGTGAGGTAGAGTAAAGTGGAGAGGCATAGAGTAGAGTGGAGTGGTGTTGGTTAGAGTAGTGTAGATTAGAACGGAGTGGGGTGGACTGATGTACAGTGGAGTGGCCTAGAGCAGATTGGCGTAGGGTAGAGTAGAGTGTTAGAGTGCAGAGGCATAGAGTGGCATAGAGTAGAGTGGCAAAAAATGAAGTGACATCGAGTGGAGTGGATGGAATGTGAATGTCATAGAGTAGAGTGAGTGGAATGGTGTAGAGTGTTGACTGGAGTGGCGTAGAGTAGAGTGATGTAGAGTAGCTGTAGAGTGGAGTGGCATGGTGTGGGGTGGAGTAGTGTGAAGTGGCATAGAGTAGAGAGGTGTAGAGTAGAATGGTGAGGCATGACGTGGCACAGAGTAGAGTAGCATTGAGAAGATTGGAGTAGAGTAGAGTGGCATGGCGTAGAGTGGTGTAGAGTAGAGGGGCATACAGTACAGTTGTGTGGAGTGGTGTAGAGTGGAGTGGCATAGAGTGAAGTGACAAAGAGTAGAGTGGAGTGGTGAGTAGAGTAATGTAGAGTGGTGTGGAGCTGAGTGGCGCAGCAGAGTAGAGTGGTGTAGATGGAGAAGACTGGAGTGGTACAGAGTGGAATGGAGTGGTGTAGAGTAAAGAGTCATAGACAAGAGTAGAGTAGAGTGATGCAGAGTGGTGTAGAGTGGAGTGGAGCGTAGTGGAGTGGAATAGAACAGAGTGGTGTAGAGTGGTGTATAGAAGAATGAAGTGGAGCGCCATGGGCTGGAGTGGTGTAGAGTAGAGTTGCATAGAGTAAAGTTGCATAGAGTGGTTCAGAATGGAGTGCCATAGAGTAGCATAGTGTAAGATGCAAATAGTGCAGTAGAGTGTTGTGGAGGGTCGTAGAGTAGAGCAGCGTAGAATGGCATATAGTGAAGTGGCATAGAGTACATTAGCATAGAGTGGAGTGGAATAGAGTGGTGTGGAGTAGCACAAAGTGGATAAGCATAGAGTAGCAGTGGCATAGAATAAAATGGTGTAGAGTAGAGTGATGTAGAGTAGAGTGACATAGAGTGGCAGGGAGTATAGAAGAATAAAGTGGAGTAGAGTAGAGTAGCACAGAGTAGAGAACCATGGAACAGATGGCATAGAGTAGCGTGGAGCAGAGTGGTATGGAGTGGTGCAGAGGATAATGGAGTGGCATGGAGTGGGATAGAGTAGAGTGGCATAGAGTAGAGTGGTTCAGAGTGAAGTGGTGTAGAGTTGCATAGAGTAGAGTGGCATAGAGTAGAGTAGCGTGCAGTGGCATAGAGTAGAGAAGTGTAGAGTGCTGGGAGTGTCATAGAGTGAGGCCGAGTAGAGTGGCGTGAAGTGGAGGAGAGTGGGATGGGGTAGAGTAGTGTAGAGTGGCATAGAGTGGAAAAGAGAGACCTGGAGTGGAGTGGAGTAGATTGTAATGATGTGGAGTGGTGTAGAGTGGAGTGGCAGACAGTGGCGTAGAGTTGAGTGGGGTAGAGTAGAGTGGCTTAGAAGGGGGTGAAGTGGTTTAGAGTGACATGGAGTATAGTGGAATGAAGTAGATCAGAGTGGTGTAGAAGAGTGGCATAGGTTAGAGTGTGTAGGGTGGCGTGGAGTTGCATGGCGTAGAGTGGATTGATGTAGAAGAAGCTGACATAGAGTAGAGTGGTGTAGAGTGGAGTGGAGTAGAGTCATGTGAAGTAGAGTGGAGTGGGGTACAGTGGTGTGTAGTGGCATATAGTAGAATAGAGTGGCATAGAGTAAAGTGGCATGGACTGGAGTGGCTTAGAGTAGAGTGGAGTGGCCGGTAGAGTAGAGTGGCATCAAGTGTAGAGTGGAGTGGCGTACAGTGCGCAGAGCAGAGTGGGTTAGGGAAGAATGGGGTGGCATTGACTGGCATCAAGTAGAGTGGAGTGGCGTAGAGTGGAATAGACTAGAGTAGAGTGGCATAGTGGAGTACAGTTGTGGGTGCAAGTAACTAAAGTGTCTATAGAGATGGCAGATAGAGTGAAACCAACATTAATGAGAAGCGCTCATAAGAAAAATTGTGTACTGCAAAAAGAGGAGAAAGAACAAAGATGAGGAAGAATGCATGTACTTGGTCCATGCTCCAGGGAGGAGTTAACACAAGAAAGGAAGGAAAGCCAATGGGAGCTAAGCAATAGAAAGATCGTAAATGAGAGTGACACCAAAAACAACCAATGGGATGCTATGATTCAATTGTAGGCCCACTGAACAGTAAATAATGTTTCACAGTCCACACACGGTGCGGGTAAGACCAAAAAATGGCCTTAGTTGGTCTAAAAACTCCACAGACTTGATATTGAGGAAGTGCTAAAAAGATAAGTCTACCAAGGCAGGACACATTGGATTACAGTTAAGCATCCTGCATGCCAGAGAGAGATTCTCCTTATCTACATACCAATCCCAGCCCCTTCATATGTAGGACTGTTCTCTGTCACTACCAATGAGCTTTTATATGATCACACAACATCTTGGCAGTGGTACAGTTCTGTCTTCCACAATAAACCATGATCTGGTGTGGGGCAGTGGGCATCAAGAAAAAGCAAGGGGCAAATAAAGTGACATCAAACCCATTGTCCATACCTCTTCTCCCAGTTTCTGTGTCTATCCCTTTCCCTCAAACCCCTCAAAAGAGAGATTTGGGGCAAATATGGTTGGAGATACAAACTGCAGCTGATGGTAGCAGAATTGAATTCTAGTTCGTTCACAATGACAGTCTCATAGGAGTCATACAGTGACATCTGAGTGTTGCAAAATGTCATGGGTGTTGAAAGGAGTGTATACCTGGGGTAAAGTTGGAATGGGGAACAGATCTCATTGTGTATATATAGGTTTGAGAAGAAATATGGCAGACTGCATACATTACTAGCTGTTCAAATAGAGCCCTGAGTTTGAAGCCAAGCTTCTTCATTTGATTGAATGATGTTGAACAAATCATTGAGGGGGATATTAGCAATAACTTGCGATATTTATCGCAAAACGCGCTTAGAGTGGTTTTTTTTATCACCACCTGTTGTTGGATATTATTAGCAACGTTTATCACCAATGCAATAAAATATCCAGCTATAGCAGCTAAATGCGTGAATATCGCTGGAAATCCAGTGATATTCACGCGTTAATGCCATGGTGGACTTAGCATAACAATCCACCTCCCATTAAAGAAACAGGTAATTCATGTTTTTAGCAGGTGTTCAATTCTAGCGATAATCGCGCTTAGCGCGACTTTTTTCATCGCTTCGCCTGCGTTGATAATACGGGGAAGTTTCCAGTCGCTTTTAGTTGGGAAAGCCTACCTTGCATGTCATTAGCGATAATTATCACTGGCATGCAAGGCGACAGGAAAACCGCCCGCTATTGCCAGAAAGCTGATAGGGCGATAAAAAAATTGTTGCTGTAGCGGCAAAAAGGGGGAGTGCAGCTGAGCAGTTTGCGAGGGCCGGTTTCGGACGATTTTGTTACATGGGACCGATATTGCCGACCCCCGGTAACAAAAACGTCCCCCCCGGGGCCCAAAACCGGCCCCCACCCTAGCGGCCCACCGTGGAAATGCCCGGTGCCCGCTATGGCCAGTTCGGCCCTATTAGTGACCTGTAATGTAGCAAGGATGCCATGGGCCCTGGTGCAAGCAAGGAAAATGGCCACTCCGATTGCTGTTGGGCTAGTAAAAAATACCAATTATTAGAGCTCAATGTGTCCCTCAGAGTTCTGGGCCCTGGTGCCATTGCACCTGCTGCATCAATGTTATCCATGCCCCTGATGCGGAGGATGGCAGAGAATTAATGATTGCACAGATGTATGGAAAATACTGCACAGCAGGGTGTCAAGATGGATCCAGATAGGAGTGCATTTATTTAGGTACAGTGATTGAAAGGCAGAGGCGTTTACTGGTAGTAGGGAACTGATGGGGTGGGGAGGCGGAGGTCTGATAGGTGCCTGAGTAGCAGATGGAAATTTGATCAGAAGTGAGGTTCATGGTTTTTGTTTTGCAATTTTATATAGCACAATCCTGGCCCAGGAGCATTGGAGCGCTTTACAAGAGCTCAGAAGTGATGTTATTTTTTTTTATTTTTGCAGACTTATACAGCACACATTTGGCCCAAGGGCATCAGAGACTTTACATGAGAAACAGACATTTTGCATGAGAGCCAGACGTTACACATTTTTATTTATAGGCACGGAGAAGTTAAGGAGATAAAAAGCTTATGAAATCTAACATCACTTTTTCCAGTCACTGTTCGGGGGAGAAGCCCTCCATGTAAAAGAAACTGGATCCATGGATTTGTGGACACACTGTTGAGAAAAAATGTGCTGCTGTACATGGCGAGGAAAAGGAATGAGTGGAACAGCCTGTAGTATGTTCTCTGGAGAAGGAGGAAATTCAGCGGTCGGTTGTGATGGAACAGCAGGAGGTTGTCTTGCTATTGGCCAGTGTGATTCAGCAGGAATGTGAGATGCAGCTGTCCAAGGCTGGCTTAACTCGTGCTTCATTTGGGAGAGAATGATTGGGTGCAGATGACCTGGCTAGCATTCATGAAACAGATTACATAGGCCTTGGTCCAGTTTCATATGAGATTATTTGGACGCGATTGCTGCCACGTAGAGTTGTGAGTGGAGTCAGCGAACAGTCACAATTTAGGCGGCAGTTAAGAGGCCTCTAACAGGACTTGCAAAGGGATCCATAAAATGGTCACATAATCTTGAAATTCAGAGAGATTTGGGTGGCTCAACATTTGAGACGTGGGAAGGAAATAATACCACCTGCACACGTTTTATCTGGGTGGTGCTTGAATCTACAGGAGACGTTTAGTTAAAATATGTCATGCAAAGTTTGGTTCATTCACAAGTTAAAGAGAATCTGAGGTGGATATGTTGAGATGCGGTATTCTGGGTCTTGGTGGAGGCAGGCTTGCTAGTGGACCATCACGCGCAGGCCACAATAAAACATGTTTCTCAATTTCAATTTGATGGAGTCAGCCAATAGGTCTATCTGGAAAACACACAAGATGATGGACGGAATGTTGCACAATGGCAAAACATTCACCCCCAGTCACAGATCTGGGTTTAATCCATCGTTATTTTGCTCACCAAGCCACCCCAGTTCAGACATGGCCATATGCAAATCAGTCTTGACCCTGTGCTTCATGGGAACAGTCCAGACCGAGCTGCCAAGCCATGTCTTTCCTGGACCGGAATCAAGCATCCTAGGACCAGTTTCTGGCTATCAGCCTTCATCAGCCAGGATAGATTGACTCCAGTGGCTTAGTGAGCATCGGACCCATGTCTGGGCATACCCTTCCCACTTAGGGTGAACAGCAAAACACACAAGATGATGGACAGAATGTTGCACAATGGCAAAACATTCACCCCCAGTCACAGATCTGGGTTTAATTCATCGTTATTTTGCTCACCAAGCCACCCCAGTTCAGACATGGCCATATGCAAATCAGTCTGACCCTGTGCAACATTCCATCCATCATCTTGTGTGTTTTGCTGTTCACCCTAAGTGGGAAGGATATGCCCAGACGTCGGTCCCCTGCTCACTACGCCACTGGAGTCAATCTATCCTGGCTGATGAAGGCTGATAGCCAGAAACCGGTCCTAGGATGCTTGATTCCAGTCCAGGGAAGACATGGCTTGGCAGCTCGGTCTGGACTGTTCCCATGAGTCACAGGATGAAGACTGATTTGCATATGGCCATATCTGAACTGGGGTGGCTTGGTGAGCAAAATAACGATGGATTAAACCCAGATCTGTGACTCGGGGGGAATGTTTTGCCATTGTGCAACATTCTGTCCATCATCTTGTGTGTTTTGCTGTTCACCCTAAGTGGGAAGGGTATGCCTAGACGTGGGGTGGCAGAGTGGGCTAAAAAACGGTGATGGATTAAACCCAGATCTGTTGACTGGGTGTGAGTGTTTGATTGGTTCAGATTCTCCATACATCACCACCCCCTTTTGTACCGCTTTGTTCGCCATAAGTTGGCAGGATATGTTCAGACGTGAGTCCTTTGCTCACATTGCCACTGGATTCAAGCAAGCCTGGCTGAAGACGGCTGGAATGCCAGAAACCGGTCCTAGGAAGCTTGAGTCTGGTCCAGGGAAGGCATGGCTTGGCAGTTCGGGCTGGACTGTTCCCATAAGCCACAGGGTCAGACTAATTTGCATATGGCCATGTCTGAACTGGGGTGGCCGAGTGGGCTAAAGAACAGTGATGGATTAAACCCAGATCTGTTGACTGGGTGTGAGTGTTTGATTGGTTCAGATGCTCCATCCATCACCATCCCCCTTTGTACCGCTTTGTTCACCATAAATTGGCAGGGTATGTCCAGACGTGAGTCCCTTGCTCACTTTGCCACTGGATTCAAGCAAGCCTGGCTGAAGACTGCTGGAATGCCAGAAACCGGTCCTAGGAAGCTTGAGTCCGGTCCAGGGAAGGCATGGCTTGGCCGTTCGGGCTGGACTGTTCCCATGAGGCACTGGGTCAGACTGATTTGCATATGGCCATGTCTGAACTGGGGTGGCAGAGTGGCTAAAGAACGATGATGGATTAAACCCAGATCTGTTGACTGGGTGTGAGTGTTTGATTGGTTCAGATGCTCCATCCATCACCACCCCCTTTTGTACCACTTTGTTCGCCATAAGTTGGTAGGGTATGCTCAGAAGTGAGTCCCTTGCTCACTTTGCCACTGGATTCAAGAGAGCCTGGCTGAAGACGGCTGGAATGCCAGAAACCGGTCCTAGGAAGCTTGAGTCCGGTCCAGGGAAGGCATGGCTTGGCAGTTCGGGCTGGACTGTTCCCATGAGGCACAGGGTCAAGACTGATTTGCATATGGCCATGTCTGAACTGGGGTGGCTTGGTGAGCAAAATAGCGATGGCTTAAACCCAGATCTGTGACTGGGGGTGTATGTTTTGCCGTTGTGCAACATTCCGTCCATCATCTTGTGTGTTTTGCTGTTCACCCTAAGTGGAAAGGGTATGCCCAGACGTGGGGTGGCAGAGTCAGCTAAAGAACGGTGATGGATTAAACCCAGATCTGTTGACTGGGTGTCAGTGTTTGATTGGTTCAGATGCTCCATCCATCACCACCCCCTTTTGTACCGCTTTGTTCACCATCAGTTGGCAGGGTATACTCAGACGTGAGTCCCTTGCTCACTTTGCCACTGGATTCAAGCAAGCCTGAGTGAAGACAACTGGAATGTCAGAAACTGGTCCTAGGAAGCTTGAGTCCGGTCCAGGGAAGGCATGGCTTGGCAGTTCGGGCTGGACTGTTCCCATGAGGCACAGGTTCAGACTGATTTGCATATGGCCATGTCTGAACTGGGGTGGCAGAGTGGGCTAAAGAACGGTGATGGATTAAACCCAGATCTGTTGACTGGGTGTAGTGTTTGATTGGTTCAGATGCTCCATCCATCACCACCCCCTTTTGTACCGCTTTGTTCGCCATAAGTTGGCAGGGTATGCTCAGACGTGAGTCCCTTGCTCACTTTGCCACTGGATTCAAGCAAGCCTGGCTGAAGATGGCTGGAATGCCAGAAACCGGTCCTAGGAAGCTTGAATCCGGTCCAGGGAAGGCATGGCTTGGCAGTTCGGGCTGGACTGTTCCCATGAGGCACAGGGTCAGACTGATTTGCATATGGCCATGTCTGAACTGGGGTGGCAGAGTGGGCTAAAGAACGGTGATGGATTAAACCCATATCTGTTGACTGGGTGTGAGTGTTTGATTGGTTCAGATGCTCCATCCATCACCTCCCCCTTTTGTACCGCTTTGTTTGCCATAAGTTGGCAGGGTATGCTCAGACGTGAGTCCCTTGCTCACTTTGCCACTGGATTCAAGCAAGCCTGGCTGAAGACGGCTGGAATGCCAGAAACCGGTCATAGGAAGCTTGAGTCCGGTCCAGGGATGGCATGGCTTGGCAGTTCGGGCTGGACTGTTCCCATGAGGCACAGGGTCAGACTGATTTGCATATGGCCATGTCTGAACTGGGGTGGCAGAGTGGGCTAAAGAACGGTGATGGATTAAACCCAGATCTGTTGACTGGGTGTGAGCGTTTGACTGGTTCAGATGCTCCATCCATCACCACCCACTTTTGTACCGCTTTGTTTGCCATAAGTTGGCAGGGTATGCTCAGACGTGAGTCCCTTGCTCACTTTGCCACTGGATTCAAGCAAGCCTGGCTGAAGACGGCTGGAATGCCAGAAACCGGTCCTAGGAAGCTTGAGTCCGGTCCAGGGAAGGCATGGCTTGGCAGTTCGGGCTGGACTGTTCCCATGAGGCACAGGGTCAGACTGATTTGCATATGGCCATGTCTGAACTGGGGTGGCAGAGTGGGCTAAAGAACGGTGATGGATTAAACCCAGATCTGTTGACTGGGTGTAGTGTTTGATTGGTTCAGATGCTCCATCCATCACCACCCCCTTTTGTACCGCTTGGTTCGCCCTAAGTTGGCAGGGTATGCTCAGACGTGAGTCCCTTGCTCACTTTGCCACTGGATTCAAGCAAGCCTGGCTGAAGATGGCTGGAATGCCAGAAACCGGTCCTAGGAAGCTTGAATCCGGTCCAGGGAAGGCATGGCTTGGCAGTTCGGGCTGGACTGTTCCCATGAGGCACAGGGTCAGACTGATTTGCATATGGCCATGTCTGAACTGGGGTGGCAGAGTGGGCTAAAGAACGGTGATGGATTAAACCCATATCTGTTGACTGGGTGTGAGTGTTTGATTGGTTCAGATGCTCCATCCATCACCACCCCCTTTTGTACCGCTTTGTTTGCCATAAGTTGGCAGGGTATGCTCAGACGTGAGTCCCTTGCTCACTTTGCCACTGGATTCAAGCAAGCCTGGCTGAAGACGGCTGGAATGCCAGAAACCGGTCATAGGAAGCTTGAGTCCGGTCCAGGGATGGCATGGCTTGGCAGTTCGGGCTGGACTGTTCCCATGAGGCACAGGGTCAGACTGATTTGCATATGGCCATGTCTGAACTGGGGTGGCAGAGTGGGCTAAAGAACGGTGATGGATTAAACCCAGATCTGTTGACTGGGTGTGAGCGTTTGACTGGTTCAGATGCTCCATCCATCACCACCCCCTTTTGTACCGCTTTGTTTGCCATAAGTTGGCAGGGTATGCTCAGACGTGAGTCCCTTGCCCACTTTGCCATTGGATTCAAGCAAGCCAGGCTGAAGACGGCTGGAATGCCAGAAACCGGTCCTAGGAAGCTTGAGTCCGGTCCAGGGAAGGCATGGCTTGGCAGTTCGGGCTGGACTGTTCCCATGAGGCACAGGGTCAGACTGATTTGCATATGGCCATGTCTGAACTGGGGTGGCAGAGTGGGCTAAAGAACGGTGATGGATTAAACCCAGATCTGTTGACTGGGTGTGAGTGTTTAATTGGTTCAGATGCTCCATCCATCACCACCCCCTTTTGTACCGATTTGTTCGCCATAACTTGGCAGGGTATGCTCAGACGTGAGTCCCTTGCTCACTTTGCCACTGGATTCAAGCAAGCCTGGCTGAAGATGGCTGGAATGCCAGAAACCGGTCCTAGGAAGCTTGAGTCTGGTCCAGGGAAGGCATGGCTTGGCAGTTCGGGCTGTACTGTTCCCATGAGGCACAGGGTCAGACTGATTTACATATGGCCATGTCTGAACTGGGGTGGCAGAGCGGGCTAAAGAACGGTGATGGATTAAACCCAGATCTGTTGACTGGGTGTGAGTGTTTGATTAGTTCAGATGCTCCATCCATCACCACGCCCTTTTGTACCAATAGGTCTATCTGGGCAACAGCTGAAGCAGCAAAAGAAGAAATGACTTACAGCTGTGTAATGCTGTAAACAAGTGAGAGAGGTGGTGTAACAGCCAAGTAGAGGCAGGTGGTCTGAGTTATGGTGTTGGGAAGGTACAGGGTACCTAATGTATGTGTTTGTCTTTTAGGGTCTTATTAATGTGTAAAGTGAAGGGACTGAGGGTGTGCTGTTGTGAGTTTTTTCTCCCTTCCATAATAAAGCACATTTCTACCAAATTGAAAGAGTCTCATTGTGGGTTTGTCTTGTGCAACAGGGTCCTGAAGAGAGTTGAGGCTTCCTCGCTCTTGGCTTCAGGGCTTTGGAGGAGAGTGGACCAAAGAGATGTTCAGCACGCGCCCACACACCGGCCATTGGCACGCACATGCGTGAACATTCTCTAATGTGGTGGGCTAAGGAAATGTCCACTTACCTCTCCTTTTATTAGGAAAGGATTTGGGCACAAAGGCCGAATTTACAAGCCTATTGCGCAGCTGGTGCGTCACTTTTTTGACACACCCACAGTGCAATGGGCTTGCTCGTATTTACAAGGCCACGTAAAGTCACCCTGCATGACTTTTCATGGCCTTGTAAATATGGGTCCCTTTCACGCATCAGTCTGCATGAAAGGGGCGTTCCAAGGGTATTGCTGTGGGTGTGCCCACACAACCTCCATGGAAGCTGACACATTCCCAAGTTTGGACAAAAACAGAGGTATGCAGGGGCATATTAGCAAGAGCGATATCGCCGCTTTAGTGGGACTTTTTCCCCTGAAAGCGGAGATATTTTTATCGCCCTATTAGCAAGCTGTCGCTAACAGCAGTTAGTGACAGCTTGTAGTCGATAGCTACAGGTTTGGGGCCCGCTTTGCATGTCAGCGATATTTATCGCTAATGACATGCAAAGTGGGCGTACCCAACCTGTTAGCGACTGAAAGCAGTCGCTTACACAGATATCGCCTATTAGCAAGGCAGGCGAAGCGATAAAAAAACTCACGCTAAGCATGATTATCGCCAAAACCTAACGCCTGCTCACACCACTTCTTAACCTGTATATCCAATGGGAGGTGGATATTCAGGTTAAGTCCCCATTAGCGATGATGCCTGAATATCGTTGGATTTCCAGCGATATTCATGCATTGAGCCGCTATCGCCGGATATTTTATACCTTTGGAGGTAAACGTTGCTAATAGCATGTTATCTCTGCGATAATATCTGGCGATAGCAAAAAATGCGCCAAGCACATTTAGCGATAATTATCGCTATTTGTTGCTAATATGCCCCGCAGTTCCTAAGGGAGGCAGGGAAAGAAAAGGGGGAGGGAAGGGGGGATTTATTGAGGCTTGTGGATAGTGGATGGCAGGTGTTCCTGGTGTAGAAGAGAAACTAGAGATGGAATAGATGCAACTAGGAGCAAGTACCCTCACACACCCCAAAGGGTGTCATGCTTCATCATTGGGCAGCTCCTCGTTGGGCCGGCGCTGAAATGCCCAACAGGCCCCGCAGGGGGTTCTTTGCCGGATGTCTTCTCTGGTTGCCGATGTGACGTTAGAAAATAATATGGGGGGATATGTGTAGTGAGTAGAGATGGGAAGCAAAACATGTGGATTAAAAATAGTTAGAGGACTCCCCAAAAACTATTTTATTTGTTGGGTTCCTATGCTATGAATAAAAACAACTGACTACAAAGTTGTGGCTGAGGAGGGGAAATTATACCAGCTTCAGCTCAGAGTGATATGTGTGAGGTGAATATGGTCAGCATGTTAAATGCCCTAAATCATCCAGTTGGATCTTGGCATTTCATCAGGACCGGGGGATCCTCATCTACTCTAAGGGGGATGGTATGGTATGCGAAGTAAAAATCACGTCCCCTACAGTCTGGACTCGTGTCGTAGTCCTGTGTGAAAGTTAAAAACGTGGAAAAAAGAAAAAGTGAGGTATACCCTCTGGAGGACACCTAGACAGGGGGGTTCTTTTTGTCCCCAACCGTGACGTCCAGGGTACCCGCAAACTGTCGAGGGAGGAAGAACCCAGTTGGAGGTCCTCCGAAGAGCGGGACCTACACACGTCTGGACATCACAAGGGATGATTCCTAGATTTATAACATTTCGAAAATCTGGGAATGCATCAGAATCCTACGCCTCCTCAAGGAAGGCGTAGGAGTGGCGCAACGGGAAGAAATACTTTTATTTCCCTACATTTGTTCCTCTTTCTATTCGTGCTGCATTCTGGTACATGCATATAAAGAGGAAAATGCCATCAATTATTGTTTTTGTGGAGGAAGTTTTCTGCAATGCAGACACCCTTACATAATGACGCTAGGGTGTCTGCATTGGCGCACGGCTGCTGTTTGTGTGCAGGGGAGAAGGACAGGAATGCAGTGTATCTTGTAGATACACCACATTCCTGCCCTTTTATTTTGATGCATGGCAGCACAGCAGGAAGGCATGCTGTACTGCTGTGTGTCAAATTAGAGTAAATGAGGTCCTTTGATGTAGTAGGGCAGGCTTGAGGTTTGGATTGAATTGAATGTTGTTGCAGGATGTAGGTTGGTAGCAAAAATTGCCAGGAGAATTAAAGTCAGGGTTAAATGTGACCTGTCTCTGCCATGTTTTCTTTATGTTGGCCTTTTTTTTATCACTTGCTATCAGCAAAAGTGGTGTACTGAGTATAATGGAGGAGAATCATGTGGTGCATTGTGCGCTTCATACCATCAATAGTGAATTTCAGTGCTTTTTCCATTTTATGTTTGCTAAACCATAACTAACATTTAACTGTGATTTTTTTCTGGAAATTCACGTTCTCTTTGGCCTTGTGAAGTGGAGGTTGACAATAGATTATGACATTGGGCCATGCCCTGTGCCCATGCCCCAAGGGTGGACAACCCCTGCTGGGCACATGTTCAGCCTTGTGCAATGGTGGATGGCCCCAAGGTAAGTAAGGCCTGACTCTGAGCCCAAGCCCAAGGACAGACAATTACCAATAATCAAGGCCTTCAACTCTATGCAAGACTCCCTGGCTGCAGGCTCTGGCATTTTTGTTACCCTTCCCTGAATGTTGCCCCCTGTTTGATCAACAGGAAGTCTGATATTTTTGCACTGATCCTAATTTGTTTTCTGCCAAACTTCATGGAGATTAATCAAACAGCGCCAAAGAAATTCATGAATGAAACGTTGAAGGTCCCACATTTATCTTTACCCCCCTGGTGGTTCCCCTCTAAATTTGACACAGCGAGAGAAACCCAAACTTGCTAACTGTCTACAAAATTTCACATGGATTCATCAAATGGTGCCTTGTTCTTCTTTTTTTTCCTTGTCCACTGCCTCTTATTCAAAAGTCCCATTTCTTGATCAAAAGAAATGTTGATGTGGAAATATTCTGACCCAAAATTCAATTTCTTGGGGGCGTGTCATGGTAAGTAGGGCTTTAGTTGCCCTTGCTTTTGTATCCAAAGCTCAAGCATCAATAGGGGTATGTCTTCAGTGTTCTCCCTTTCAATCTGGTGCCCTGAAACATAGGTCTTGTATAGTAGGCCTAACTTGTTTACATCAGAGTTTCTGCAGTATTTGCCAAAGTTCACCTCTGCTAGCCTTTAAAGCCAGATAAACAGCAGCAGTGGTGAATGCATTAGCAGTAGTCTCAATGACAACACAAGTAGCTCACATCACAAGTGTGTTTGCATTGTGGTACTCAAGGGTGTGTTGCTGTGTGGATTTTCGTTTTAGCTCGGCATGAACACCAGTAGTGAATCACTCCCCACACAATGATAAGAAAAGGGGATTGACAAAATACAGTTTTCCCCCAGTACTTGATTTATTTTTAATTATAATGTTTTGTAGAAGGTTTAACATTCATTGTGATTATCCTTTAAGAACTTCATTTTACTGCCTGCTGAGCCTGTACTTTCCTGACATTCGGGTGTGCCTTTTCCTTCACTATCACCATTTGGACACATTAAACACCGTAGGACTAAGAAAGCTGATCAGGGAACAATGTCCTTGGGCCAACCAAGAAGGGACAGAAATATATTGACCCCAGTAGTATGAGGGAGTTATCCATATAAAACTATACCTCATTCACTTTTGTTTCCAGCCTAGTATAAATAGGGCTCTAATGAAAGATTAAGAAGACTGCTTATCCCACCCAAAGCAATTTGAACAGTTAAAAGGACTTATAGGGAAGTTACACATCCACACTTACTCAACAAAGAGATCAGAGTGAGCCTTCTGAACAACTTGTTTGCCGGTGAAAAGCAACCCTTCTGATGGAGAATAACACCTTGGGGCATATGTACAAGCAACTATCGCCATCACAACGTCACTTTCAGTGACGTTGTGATGGTAATACGGGCCTCACTTTATTTACAAGGCAGCATTAAGCCGCTTAACGCTGCCTTTTAAATAAGGCCCCCTTTCACGCTATGCTTAGCATGAAAGGGGAGGGTAATGGGGTTGCAGTGGGCGTTCCATCGCAACACCCATTGATTCTGGTGCTGCCTCTTATGTGGAAAAGTCAGCCCATAACGCTCCTGATGCCCAGGCTGCTGGCGCAGGACACCTCTTAGTTCCCATCTTGAACAATTACCAAATAAAGAGACGGGCGCTGGAAGCAGGAAAACAAGAATAGAGTTTTATTTCTCATGAGGAGAGCCTGTCATTTCGGGTACCCGCATGGTGTCTACAGGGTGTGCCCTCTCCTCCCTACCCAACACACACACCTTCTCTGAGGCTTCGTCTTTTATACACATGTTTATGATGCACAAACATTCCTTATTACAATAAAGATGCTTTGAAGTAGGAAAAGGCATGCTTGGAATCCCAGCTTCAGGCCTATTCCCATACCAGTCGCTCAAATGTCATCCTCCCCTCCTGAATGTAACAAGAGATTGTGATCTCTCAGCCGGCCATTCCTACCGGACACGAGGGCAGGAGGGGATGATCAGGTCAAAGGTTGGCAAGGCGATAAGATCGTGCACTTCGGCTGGTGTATCACGGTTTTGTTATGCTGGGCAGGGAAAAGGGGGATGTACATCCACGAGGCTTGGTCTTAGGACTTGGGACCGGGTCGAGAGGCCAAGTGCAGCCGGGGGGGGGGTTGTCAGCTGAGGGGAAGGGTGTTCTTGGGAGGAAATGGGGGGGTGTGGGTCAAGCAGGAGTGCTACTTCTAGTGCAGGATCACGCAGAGGGAGTGGGTCTTATGGCCGATGCATGAGCAATGCGCGCGGGGAGGGGTGCCGGGGGTTTAACAAACGGGCAGAGAGGTCATGGTGCCTAAAATGACTGTCGTGTACGTGTGTGCATGGGTCTATGCTGGCGGGATAACACAGTCAGTGTTTAGCGATATCCGTTCTGCTTACAACAAGGAGTACAGTGAACACAAATGAACGCCGCTTATGTACATACACATTGCCATTTTCAACAGTCGCCGCTTTTTTTTACATAAGCTAGTTCAGTTCTATGCAGTCGATACGAAAGGCGGAATGCGGCACATATGATTTTACATTTGTTGGGTTATTCATACAAGTCTAGAGATCGGCATAATACTTAGTCGGGGTCAATCAAGAAAAATGTTCCGAAACATTATAGAATCAAGTTCAGACTTTCTCTCCGGTGACATCAACATGCAGTAAAAGTAATCTGATACCTTCGGGTCTTGTCAGTGCTATAAGAAACTTTTGGACAACTAAATACATGAGTGACCGATGAAACATTTTTGAAAGCAATACAAAAATGGTTGAGGGAGGAATTCAGTTCGATACAAGCAATTAGTCAAGGGGTGGGTAGAAAGTTCAGGAAGGGGGGGTCTTCGTCACAATGTCTTTTTAACAGAGTCCATCTTCTTTCGTTGGCGCTGTTGAGCACCGGCGGTGGAGCTATAGGTCCAGCTCGGATTCATCCTTACACGTTGCAGGGTGCGATCAGTCCTCTGCTGTTAGATCACAGTCCTGTTTCCTAACTGATCTTCTTAGGGGTGCCTCATGCTGGGCACCTGCGTATTTTTCTTCTTCCGTGGCAAAACCTTATTCTATAGTCAAAAGTTATGCGAAAAGGGTGATGTTGTTGAATAATCAAGGGAAGAGAGGGCGGAGGGGGTCAGATCTTTGAGCACACCAAGGGACCACAAGGAGCAAAGGATGACGAGCAGGCAGGCCCATCAGTCGGGCTAAAAAGGGACGGGGACTTCAGGCACGAGTGGGTCAGCAATCGAGGGCTTCAAGGCAGCCCTTCATTCCTTCATCTGCCGAGTTTGAGAGTGGTGCCTCTTCCCGCGTCTCGTTGCTCTGTGGCTCCACCTTTGCACACGTGCTTCATGATCTGTGGCCAGGCTGTGCGTCACGTCCAGCTCCTCTCCTCCGGTGATTGTATCTTTGAATGGGTACAAAACAAGTTTTAGAAAAACTGGCAGGAGAAGACATTTATACATCTCAATTCCGTCCCCAATCCTAAGTAGGTGGGGGATAGGTTCATCGGTCACAGTCAGAAGTCATCACTTATGGAGTATGTAGGAGGGCATTTCCATTGAATTCGTCTGCCTATTTGGCGTTCATTCGTGACGTACGTGGAGAGAAATTGGACTCCTATCGACAGTGTATTATAATCAAAACTCGAAATCGAGTCCTTGGGTAGAGACTCGCCCTTTTTCTCTTTAACCCAAGTACTGACAATCTTACATTTCCCTTCGGGGTCGGCTAACTCTTGCAAGCAGGGGTTATCATCATGAGAGGGGGGGGGTCGGAGGCATAGGCAAGACATCCCCCCCCGGTGGCCTGCAAGGCGCCGCTTCAGGGCCGAATGGGGAGCTTCTACCAAGCCGTGGCTGGACCAGGAGATGCGAGGGGGGGGGTCGGTGGCATGAGCAAGACATCCCCCCCGTGTTGTCGCAGCCATTATTGAAGAAAGAAGAGGGGACGCCCGGATCCCGTCGGCCTCGGCTCCTCTTTTGGTCCACCTTACTCGACGACCTCCGGCCGACGGCTGGCAGCAGGACCCGCCCTACACGTGCCGAAGATCTCGTCTTCCGGATGGGCGTAGCCGCGAACCTGTTGCACTTCGGGAGTTTCCAGAATGGGGGTAGGTATCTGTTGACTTGTATCTGTCTCATGTTACCGTTATTGGGGCGTGGCAGGCGGTGGGACAGACATGTTTGAAGCAGTGAGGGGTGGTGAAGCCTGGTTGCCTCGTGGCTGCCGTGATGTCAAGCTTGGCTTCTCTCACCATTTTCATGTTTCTTATTACGGACTTATTTCTTAACGTTTCTTATTTGTAGCGAAATCATGTGTTTCGTCGTGCGCTATTTCTAATGTTTTCTTATTTGTAACGAAATCAAAAAACTCGTCAGTGGCCTACTGATTTTGCTTTCTTATTTCTTTCTTCCCTTTTCTTCCTAGCGTGTTTCATGCTAAAGTTTCTGTTAACAGGATACGATGATTACTTCATTATTATTACATATGTCCTTTTTATTAGGGGTGCCCTCTGATCAAGCCAGATGACCTACCTCTAATAAATGGTCCGGGTGGAACTAGTTTACCAATCAGTGGGGAGTAGATAGGCCCGGGAGATTACAACGGGGGACAAAGGTCCGCATTACCTACCCTTCACTACTTGTAAAGATTAGACAGAATATTTCTTTTCTATGTTATTTGCAAACAGAGGATACCTTAAAAGAACTATTCCTTGAACAATAAATGTCTAGACAACTAATCAATCAATGGGGAGAAAAACAGGCATGACGGATTACAACGGGAACAAAAGTCTGCATTACCTATCCTTCACTATCTGCAAAAGGGGGGCAGAATATTTCTATTCTTCCCTGTTTGTAGACAGAGAATATCTCAAAGAGCAATAATCGATAAAAATCGATAACAAACAATCAGTGGGGAGAAAAATAGGCATGACGGATTACAATGGGGGACAAACGTCTGCATTACCTATCCTTAACTATTTGCAAAGAGAGAGGAACGTTCCTATTCATCACTGTTTGCAAATAGAAAATGTCTCAAAGAGAACCAATACTTCAAGTACAATCAATCAATCAATCAGATGGATAAAGCCATCCTACCAATCGGACGTAAAGACGTCCTACTTAATCTTACCCGGACCGGACCGTGTGGGCAATTCTTCGCCTTCCCTTTTCCAGCGCCCAATCGTTCTCTTTCTCCATGTTTTTACCGCAGCATTCCTGTGGGATTCCAGTCAGGACAATAGGTCACTTGAGAGAGGTCCGTTCAGAATCGGTGAAGTTCATTCAATCGGCAGCCGGACGAGGGCCCTCTCAAGGCAGGTATACTCCAATCGTTTAGATGTTCACCCCATCGTCTGGACCTCTCTTACCGGACCTTATGTCGCTGATGGACCCCGCGTTGGGACGCCAATTGTGGAAAAGTCAGCCCATAACGCTCCTGATGCCCAGGCTGCTGGCGCAGGACGCCTCTTAGTTCCCATCTTGAACAATTACCAAATAAAGAGACGGGCGCTGGAAGCAGGAAAACAAGAATAGAGTTTTATTTCTCATGAGGAGAGCCTGTCATTTCGGGTACCCGCATGGTGTCTACAGGGTGTGCTCTCTCCTCCCTACCCAACACACACACACACACCTTCTCTGAGGCTTCGTCTTTTATACACATGTTTATGATGCACAAACATTCCTTATTACAATAAAGATGCTTTGAAGTAGGAAAAGGCATGCTTGGAATCCCAGCTTCAGGCCTATTCCCATACCAGTCGCTCAAATGTCATCCTCCCCTCCTGAATGTAACAAGAGATTGTGATCTCTCAGCCGGACATTCCTACCGGACACGAGGGCAGGAGGGGATGATCAGGTCAAAGGTTGGGCAGGCGATAAGATCGTGCACTTCGGCTGGTGTATCACGGTTTTGTTATGCTGGGCAGGGAAAAGGGGGATATACATCCACGAGGCTTGGTCTTAGGACTTGGGACCGGGTCGAGAGGCCAAGTGCAGCCGGGGGGGGTTGTCAGCTGAGGGGAAGGGTGTTCTTGGGAGGAAATGGGGGGTGTGGGTGAAGCAGGAGTGCTACTTCTAGTGCAGGGTCACGCAGAGGGAGTGGGTCTTATGGCCGATGCATGAGCAATGCGCGCGGGGAGGGGTGCCGGGGGTTTAACAAACGGGCAGAGAGGTCATGGTGCCTAAAATGGCTGTCGTGTACGTGTGTGCATGGGTCTATGCTGGCGGGATAACACAGTCAGTGTTTAGCGATATCCGTTCTGCTTACAACAAGGAGTCCAGTGAACACAAATGAACGCCGCTTATGTACATACACATTGCCATTTTCAACACTTATTTACAAGGGAGGCATAAATAGGAGGCTTTTATCAAGAACACAGGTCCTAAGCTTAGCAAATAAATCTGTAAATGGCAAACATAGACTTAAATAAGAGCTATGGCTTGTTTTTCTCCAATGTCCAGCCGGACAAGGAAATATTTATTTTCCCCAAAAATTTTAACAGGGATTTACGAATACGTGAGACACGACATGGATCAACAAACTGGGCACAAGCCTGTACCAAGTCAGGGAAAAATAACAATAAAGGGAGAAAGATAAGGAAAGTTAAACAGGCAAAAGAGCTGGAGCAAATGGCGGCTTACAATACAATGCAATCTTGTGTAAGCACACACAAACAGTCACTGCAATAGATATATACAGTTGAGACATGCAGTTCTGTTAAAACAGTCGACGTGACGTTTCGATCCCTAGCTCCAAATACTAACTGGGATCATCTTCAGGACTAGTGTTTATGCTATTGCCTGAAATGTTAAAAGCCTGTGGTAATAAACAGGAGGAGGAAAGAGGGACAATTAGATGTCAAGCGATCACAATAGGAATTAAACATGTCATCCACTTTTACGTGGTTTCATCAGTGACAAGGTGCTCAAGTGAACTTTAGGGCAGTGACAGCTGTGAAATCAGTGTGGCCACTACGACGATGGGTCCGTGCAAGGGTGGATTGAGTGTCTAGTGATATGTGAGGGTGTGCGCTGCGAGCAGACAGAGCACGTAGCTAGCAAGGTGGCTGCAGGCAGGAGTGGTGGTGTTCAGGGGGGCAGATCGGTCACTATTTCGGAGTAGTAGCCCAGAAGTTGTGAGAAACTACGTGGGGGCATATTGGCGAGGCCGTGTCGGGTCGGCCGACTCATTGCCGTGGTGCCATTCTACAGCTACCATGGGTTGTATACAACGCCGTCATGCCGCGTAAAATACTTGACCAGGGTGAGAGAATGCAGTAGAGCATAGTCGGCAGACTCATTGCCGTGGTGCCATTCTACAACTACCGTGGGTCGTATAGAAAGTGCCGCTATCGCCGTAATCCCGCGTAAAATACTTGGCCAGTGTGAGAGAATGCAGTAGAGCATAGTACTGACCTGATCGCAATCAACATGGGAGGGGCATAAAGGCGTCTGGATATGAAGCCTTTGTGGTGAAGTGAGTCACCTGTTGGTATTAGGAGAGCCTGGTTATGAAATCAGTTAGAGATCGAGAGCGTAATGTAACCAAGGGTGTAGTCGGGGATTTACCTTAGCGTGTCCATGCAGGGCCTGGAGGGGCTTCTGTGAGTTAATGGGTGGGACGGCAGCGATTCTGGACGATATTCCTCGTCCTGGTATGGATAGCCTGTTGGGTCAAGACAGGCCGTGAGGAACTGCATAGTGGAGTGGAGGCACTTGTAAAAGGGGCATGCAGAGACGCAGATTTTACCCGTGACTTTTTGTCTGGGGCCCAGTTAAAATGGTGAGCCTGGAGAATGTGTAAAGGGCGGCTGCAAGAATATGCAATCCGCTTCCAACTGATCCTGTGAGGAGTAAAAGTTGGGAGGAATCAATACAAAGACATATACTGATAGCGTTCTAAAGGAAAAGCGGGGCCTTGGTGGGCCAGGCAGTCATACCTCAGTGGGATCGCGTGTCGGGCTTAGTCCCGTCCGTCTTGCTCGATGGCAGATGACTGGGGGCTCGGTGTGAGTGATCTTATGGTGGCGTTCACCGTGTCGGAATTAGAAATGGCCAAGGGACTAGTGTCGGCAAGACGCCAAGCATGTGGGCGCCATTTTGGAAAGGTGAAGAAGAGTGAAAGGGTGGAAGGGCGGCGGACATCTTGGAGAGGGTGAGGGAGTGTTCTGGGTGATACGTGAATACATAGTGCATATCAAATAGGTACACCAGCCATTTCGAACAGATAGGATTCTCAGTTGTGATTATCGATCATTATCTGTAACTATAAACAGGTGGAACAGTCAAGCAAAGAAGCAAGCCTTTTATATAATCGGCCACCAAGGAGTTGAGCAGACATTAGGGCATTGATGATCGGCACAGCCCAGCCTCGTGGTGTGCCTTACAGCAAATTGGTCCAATCTTCAGATCTAATTAGTCCGTCTTGTATGGAGTTGAACTGAATGATCGACTTGAGCTCCTCTTTATTTAGCAATAATGCCATGTTACCACCTCTGGGTGGTAATTTTAGTACCTTTAGAACTGTCCACTTTAGATCATCCTCAGTGTGTCTTGTTGCCGCATAATGGTCAACCAAGGGGGTGTTCAAGGTACCGCATCGAATGCGACTCCTGTGTTCTCCGATCCTGGTTCGAATCTTTTGTGTTGTCTGTCCTATGTACTCTTTCAAGCATGGGCACTGAATCAAATATATCACATTTTGTGTATTGCAATTCGAGAAGGGGTGGCTGTGGACAGTGATGTTGTTAAATGTAAAGCTTTTACCTTCAATTGTCAGATTACAGTTTTTACATCCACCACATTTTGAGTGACCAACAATGGGGGACAGACCCCATACAACATCAAGAGTGGAGGCAGTGGGTGCGCAAGGTCGGGCTGCCCTTACAAGATGGTCTTTAAGGTTCTTGCTTTTTTTGAAAGCAAAGAGAGGTTTGTCAATATCCAGGATGCCTGAGTTAATAATAGGCCATTGTTTGAGTATTGTTTTCCTTAATTTGTGTGAGATGGGTGAGAATGTGGTAACGCATGCAATGCGTTTCAAGTCCATTTTTGGTTTGGGAGTTAGTAGGACTTCTCTCGGGCAGTACCATGCTCGTTTTGAGGCGTTCTTTATCATTTTTCGGGGGTACCCACGTTCTTTTAGTTTAGATGCAAGAACTGCTGCTTCCTGGAAGTAGTCGTTTTTGCATGAGCAGTTGCGTCTTATTCTCAAAAATTGAGAATAAGGCAAGGAGTCCCGTAGGACCCTGGGGTGGTTGCTGCTGTAGGCCAAAAGTGTATTCTTCTCTGTTGGTTTACGGTAAAGCCTAGTGAGAAGGTGACCCTCGTAGTGAAAGATTGTTAGATCTAGAAATGCCACAGAGTCATTATCAGTAGTGATAGTAAATGACAGCCCTGAACAATTGTTGTTCATCCAATGCAGGAATTGGCGCAGGCAATCGACGTCCTGTTTCCAATAATGAAAATGTCGTCGATATACCTGCGCCAAAAGCCAATGCTTGTGAAAAATGGGTTGGAGGGTGTAAGAATAACATTGGTCTCCAATTGGTCCATAAAGAGCACCGCCAGATTGGGGGCAAAAATAGCCCCCATGGATGTCCCCTTAATTTGTTCAAAAAAGTCATTTTTGAACATGAAAAAATTCCTGGTCAAGCATACTTCAAGAAGTTGAAGGATGAAGGTGGTGGGAACAGGATGAGGGCGAGGTCGTAAATCTAGAGTTCTTTGGATCACTAATAGTGCTGATGTCTGGGGTATGTTTGTGTAGAGAGACTCTACGTCCATGGTGCATAGAGTCTCTGAGGCTGGATTGAAAGGGTGGTATTCAATCATATTGATCATATTCATTGAGTCTCTGACATAGCATTGGGTTTTTGGAACGAAGTCTTTAATGAAGAAATCGACATATGAACCGAGGGGTTCAAGTATTGACCCACAGGCAGAGACTATGGGCCTGCCCGGTGGGTTGGTTGCGTTTCTGTGCACTTTAGGAAGTGTGTATATAACCGGGATTCGTGGACTCTTTACATTAAGGAAGATTAATTCTTTTTTTGAAAGGAAACCAGCTTCCAGTCCTTCACTTGTAATCTTGTGGATTAGAGCCTGTATCTCTTTGGTGGGATTATGAGATAGCCTTTTGTAATGCTCTTTGTTATTAAGTTGGCGTTCAATCTCTGTGGTATAGGCTGTCTTTTCCTGGAGCACAATGCCGGCGCCCTTGTTGGCGCTCTTAATTATCAAGGTGTCATTGGTTTTGAGTTGGTTAATTGCCTGCTTCTCTTTCAGTGTGATGTTATAGGGAATACATTTTCTCGAGTTTTGGAGGCAAGCGAGTTCTTTCAGGACAACTTTCTCGAATGTCACAACTTCAGTGGGAATCATCCCGACTGAAGGCAGGAAGATGGAGGGGGGACGAACAGGAATATTGGCCTTGTGTTCAGGTGTAGGGTGCAACTGAAAGAAGGCCTGCAGGCGTATGCGCCTGAAGAATCTCATGAGCTCTTTTTGGAGTTCCATAAAGTTAGGTGGCACCGTGGGGACAAAGGATAGGCCTTTTTTAAGCAGGGAAAGTCGTTTTCTGCCAATGTGTGGGTTGACAGATTAAAAATGGGGATGGTGTCAATGTTTTGTGGGGAGGGTACGTCCGTCACTACCACTGGTAGTAATTCTTGCGGGTCCTCCGCTCTCCAGGTGGGTTGTACCATCTTTGGGTCTTTTTACTCTGCCTCGCTGTGGCGGGTCCTGAGCTCCTCTGGCTAAAAAAGTACTCTGATGTGCTCCACCTCTTCTGGTTGCACTGCTACCCTCACCTGGATCTGAACTGTCTGATGATTCAGCAGAGGTATCTGAGAATCCAACCAGATTTTGTCGTTTATTATATCGGCCCCAAGGGCGGCTGTTTTGGTGTGGGGGATAGGATGTATTCGTGTAAAAATCCTTATGCAGATATGGGTACGTGGTCTCTATATTGTAAGATTTTAAGTCCTTCTTAATTTTATTGGATTTTTTGTTTTGTTCTATCCTGTGGAAATCCGCTACCGTTTTGTCAATCTGTTCTAGCAGTTTTTTGGAATCAGTTGAGGGGTTTGAATCTTGTATCTGTTTTAGGATATCAGAGATTTCTACTTCAAGGGCTTTCAGGGTTTCTGTGGCGATGTCTATACCCAGGACTAGCCAATGACGTGAGCAAGTTGTTCCTATGTAACTAAAGTTTTGGATATATTTGGGATTATCCGTAAAGATCCCTGGGACGTTCTGGACCTGTAGGCCTAGGGGGATGACTTCTGCTTTTAGGTAGTCAGTCAGCATCAAGATCATAAGTTCTAATCTAACCTGCTTTTTCTTTAGCTTTTCTAATTGATCTGGGATAAATAGGAGGCAGCACCAGAATTAATACCAGGGAAAACGTGGTCTTACCCTGGCGCAACGAGGAGAAATGTTTAATTTCTCTTCGTTTTTGCTGTTTTCATGTGTGCTGCGTTGTGCAGCACACATGATAACAGCAAAAGGCCAATGATCGTTTATGTGCAGGAAGGTCCCCATTCCTGCACATAGACAATCATTTAAAAAAAAATGCTGTTTGTAACTTCTGTGTGTGCTGCCTCAAGCAGCACACAGAAAAGTTGCAAAACAGCATTTAAAGATTATTTATGTGCAGGAAGGGGCACCTTCCTGCACATAAACAATCGTCTCCTGCACGCAGACACCCTTGCTCTATGGTGGAAGGGTAAATTGTCAAAGAAAAGTTTCCCCTTCGGACTTTGGGTCCCTCTCTTTTACTAGAGCTATGGTGGAAGAGTGCCTGCATTGGTGTTAAGCTGCTAAACTTAGCGCCAGCGCAGGGGGATACTGCATCATATTCTTGTAAATACGGTGCAGCTTTGCGTTTCAGTAGTGGTGGAGCCCGGCGTTAAGCCAAGGAGGCTAACGGCACGCTCCGCCACTTTTCTTGTACTACCCCAAGTGTGGGTGGGTGAGGGGCCATGTCTTTAAACAAAAGGCTGTGGGCCTGATTCATGAAGGCACTTGTATGTAGTAAAGTTACAACTGCAAAGTCTCCACACTTGTGGCGGGGCCTCTACACTCGTGGTGGAGTCTCTGCACTTGTGACGGAATCTCCACACAGTGCACCGTGAGGAGATTCCGCCCGAGTATGGAGACTCCACAACGAGTGCAGAGACTTTGCACTTGTAACTTTACAACACGTAAGTACCTTCATGAATCGGGCCCTTCATGTGTTCACATTTGTGTCCGGAGTCTATGTGAGAAATCTTCCCACATACCGTAGTTCAGCACAGCCCTTCGTGTTGCACAATTATTTGGGAGGCTGCTCTTGAGTGTACTTTCACTTTCCCTTGTAAATGTGGCTAAATCTTGACATACCAATAGAACCTTAAGGGGCATATCATTAACAACCGTCAATAATTATCGCTAAGCGCACTTAGCGCTAGGATAGTTATCGCCGGCTATCGCTTGTTTTTATCGCGGAGATAGCGCGGTATCAGTGACGCTTATCTCCAGAGCGATAAAACTAACCGAGTTAGTTGCCAAATTTGCAATTATCGCTGGGATTCCAGCGATAATCGCACAACTTTTGGCGCTACGTTGTTGACAGGGCAGGGCATACATAACCATAATATCCACCTTCCATTGGATATCTTGGCTAAGTCAAATTAAAAGCAGGCGTAAGAAAAGTAGCAATAACCGCAGTTAGCGCTACTTTTCTTATCGCTATGCTTGTTAGAATGCCCATAGATAATTGGAAAAATGTCGGTTAGCGACATTTCTCCAGTTATTTTGGGAAGGAACACCCAATTTGCATCTCGTTAGAGATGCAAAGGGAGGTGTAGGGAAAAAGGGTGCTAACATGCGATTATGCATGTTAGCACCCTCTTGTTAATAGGGCGTAAACATTATCTCTGCTTTTCTGACTTTTAAAGCCAAAAAAGCGGCAATAAGGCCCTTGATGATATGCCCCTAATTCTTTTAAATTTCTGCCAAATTTAAGCAGATTTGTCACAGAGTGCTCATGTTATTATCAAATGATCACTCTATTCTCCCCCAGTTAACTTCCCCTTCCTTGATGAATCTGCATGAATTTGAAAAAAACAAGAATTAATATTTTAAGCATCTGCCAAATTTCATGCACATTCTTCAAACCGTCCCAAAGTTACAAGCACATTAAAGAATGCCCTTTACCTGTCAGGTTATGCTAACGAGCTTTCTGGCCTTTTTTGTATGTTTTTCTAAGTCTAACATTTCAAAAACTACTGAGTGGATTTGCACAAAACCAAGAAAAACACATTTTCTTAGTAAAGTTCGACTTTTGTCTGAAGTTTGGCATACATCTGTTGTGTGGTTTTTGCTGTAGCTGTGAGTGAATTTTCCCATGGGAGCAAAACTGGGAAAACATCCCAACATCAATTATTTTTCTCCTGAACGGAACTGCACAACGTTTACTTCATACAGTAAGTGAGTTCCAATTTCGTGAGGTATTCACGTTCAACACTCCATCAAAGAACAAAGGGCCATTTATTAGGACAGGATTGCAATAAACTCAAACAATTCAACAAAGATTAACCTAAAACATCTTAAACAACATCCTATTATATCCCTACCCTCATTCTCTCTTCATTCCAACTTTCACCCATCATGTTGTTTCACTCTTCCACACACCTCTTACTCCATGAGCTCCTTCCATCCCCAGACTCATTCTCACTTCTTTTCCCCAAGCATTCTTCCATGAAAAACTTCCTAGCCCTATCCTAGGGCATCCTACACACTGTCATCCTTCGCCAACATACACCCCCCCTTCGAGGGTTGGTAGGCCTGTATCTGATTCTCCAACCCCCCACACTACTGCCACCCAGCAAAAACCCCAAAGGGCATTTAGCTGCCCCACACTCAAACCCACTGCAACTCAGCAAAACACGCTCATTCACCTGCACCAAATAGTAACCCGCCATAAACTCCCCAGCAAATCCCTCAATTCCATCAGATAATATGCATTGCCCATCTCAGAGAAATACACCCAATCCACAGGTACAGAACCACTTCACCTTCTTGAATACCCCCATGCGATAAGACTGAGATGTCATTAGCCCCACAAAAACCCTCATGGCCCGATTCATCTTCCTCCTGGCCTTATCAATAGACCCATGCTTGATTGTACCCCTCAATTTCCATCTGGGCACAAACTCAGTCTATCTGAAGCAGGTCCCTGCCAACTTCTGTTGAATCAAAACCTAGTCACTTTGCATGTGTGCAGTAAGGTGAGCCCAGATAGCCGCACCAAATCATTTTCGCTCCAAATGGAGCAGAAGCATGCCCGGACAACCCTATTTTGGGACCACCATTGCTAAAAATGGTAGCAGGCTACCCCATCTCATCCCACTCTTTCCCCACCAGAGCCATGCATGCCAACTGCTGGGCAATCCTCGGTAACGTCCATAGATCTGGCGATCTGCGCACTTTTCTGTCCAGTGGATAAAAGCGTGTTCCGCCATCCATGTGACCATTTGTTCTCTCTCTGGGCTGCTTCTGCACCCTATGAAAAAGGAAGAATTTTAACAATGCATCCTGAGACCCTAGGTTCAACGCATCCCTTCTCATTTATGCACATATCTCTTGCAGCACCTAGACCTCCACCTGCCAATCTAATGAATCTGTGTCCAATGCCAACCCAAACATGCAGCTGCAGTTGCTGCCCCAATCCAGAAGGCAGGCGTCCCAAAGTGAGCTGGATTTCTACCCAACCTCCACAGAATCAAACAAAGCACACTCAAAAACTGATAAACCATAAGCCTGAAACCGGTTTTCATGACAGAACACTGCATGCTGCCTCAGCCCAGGCCAGAAGTAAAACTACACCATTCCCTCACAGGACACGTCCCTTCGCTACCTCCCTGCTATAGGTAGAGCCATTTACTCCTGCCCAACTGATCCGTCTTTGATTTCCTCAGCCAAATACCCAATCTAACCCTTCCAAACCCACCTCACCGCACAACACGCCCACCTCCGTCTTCAACCTCAAAACCACAGACACCTGACAAGTACTGAAAAACATCCTTATCATACACAGGTGAAACAGCAACCGCCAACCAATCAATACAACACTCAGGCAAAAATCGCAACATATCAAACAGTAACTCAAAGGTAATTGCCTCCCTCAACTACCTACCACAACCCAACCTCTCTCTACCCCAATCTTTTAAAACCTTACCCAATATGTCATCCTGCGCTGGCTCAAACCCCCAATACAGCTTCCCATAAAAGGATAAACCAGTTTGGTCGCAGGTGATAAACCTTTGTCAATTAAAAACAAAACAAAACACATGACCCTCCTTTCTTGTTTCACTTGGCCCATACGTGACAGCCTCCATGGATGGCCCTCAAAAGATTCAAATTCACTCCAAGCCAGATGATACGCTTCCTAGTGGGCTCAGTTAAAGACTTCTCGACCAGCCTAAATGCTCACATGCTCCAACTCCGAGATGTCTTGCAAGCCTCCGCTCCCAGTGCCAGACTGCGAAACTGCTGCCACTCTGAAAGAGACAAGGAATCAGCGTAGAATTGTTGACCCCAGGTACGTGCATGGCCTTAAAAGATATTTTCAGCTGTAAGCACAACATGAGTCTGCGCAGCAAACGCAACACCCTCAAGTCCCTTGCCTTCTATTTGTTAACCACGTCAACCCCTGTCATACTGTCCACATTGACCAGCACAGTCCTGTTCGCAAGTTTCTTGCCCCAAACAGCCAACGCCACCAACAGCTGGAAGAATTCCAAAAAGGCAGTGCTCCCCCTTTGACCAACCAGGTCACTAATTAGATGTCAGCGCACCACCGTCCATCCCAGAAAAGACCAAAACCATGTGCTCCTGCCACGTCAGAGAAAATTTGAACCTGCCACACCGTGTCCTCTACAGAAAAATGCTTGGAAACCCCACTGAAATCCTCTAAGAAAGACTTCAAAACCGCAGGTCCGCCTTGATCCCCATGGAAATCCCTATCCTGTGATGAGGCAAACCAGCCCCCACATGGCCAAACCCAAAATTCTGCAAAATGTCTGGCCACCCCATACTACCTTACAAGCAAGATTCAGGAAACCCACCAACTGCTTCACAACACTGAGGTCCAATCTCCTCACTCCCAACACCCCCTCAAGGAAGGCTGCCCAGGTGCAAGGAAGCACCTTGCACCTGGGCAGCCTGGCCTTCATGTGAACCATGTCCAACTCATTGCCCAAGAAAGTCCAAATTGCAGAGGGGCCCTCTGTGTTTTGCAGGTGCCAGCGGGACCCCAAAAGACACCGCCATGACCTCAAAGTGTCTCAGAGCCCTGAGGCAGTCTCCTGACCCGCCATGCCCACAAACAGGCAGTCATCCAAATAGTGAGACACCCCACGATGCTCGCTATCCCTCAAAAATACCCACAGCAGAAAGATACTGGAGGTCCCAAAGAGAGCACCAAAGATGGCACAACCCATGGCAGCACTCTGTCAACATAAATCTCGACATTCAATTGCATCTCCAATAAAGAGAAATCCTCAGGGTGAGTATGGAAAAGCCGAAACGTCGACTTGATGTCGTACGTAGCCACCTCCAGGTCCCCACCACAGGCTCTGATCAATCGAATAAGATGAGCCCTTTGGTCCAGGAGGGCCATGTACTCCTTTCTACTGGACGCCCTCCATTGTTCAGAGGGTCCCACCAAAGTAAAACACTGTGTAACGGGGTGTCTACCTCTTCATTTGGAACACTTGTATTTGAACTTACACGGGTGCCATGAACAGGAGCTCTTGTTAAAATTCCAACAGGCTCCAATATTCTTGCCTGGGATCCTTTTAGCCGCACCCACTCCCTGCTGGGTGGTACAAGGTTGAAAAGGCTTGTAAGTAATAGGCAGGCCACTCGCCGTGTACGTCGAGGTCATCCACAACTTAGATTCAACATCCCCCCCAAAGTTTTTCTGAATTAAGACTGACCTGGCCCTGAACTCCTCATCGTAACTGAGCCAGGTGTGCACCCAAAGTGCATTTGCTCTTTGTGAGTCATCTTCATGTATTTGAAAAAGTCTATTGCCCTATCCACATACTTCTCGCAATAAATGCTGGTGAATATTTGGAAGGCTGACGTCCAGCTATCCATTGTAATGTGCACCCTAGGCCACCTAGCCAATTCCTATTCTTCCACTTTCGACCCTTCTTTGGACTGAATGTCCCTGTGTAGTAGTTTAAACACGACCACATACTTGTGTTTCCATATCTGATTCTTGGTCTTTTCTCGAAACTTTAGACCCGAGGGGCATTACCAACCCCATATGGGGCAGCCATTCCTATGTGTTCTCCCTTCTTTATAATCCTTATCCCAAGCCTCTGCACCTTCTCAGCGATCTGGAAATTATTCAACCCTCCCCCTTGTCTTGCCATCCTAAACAGTCAACCCTTTACCATTACCTGCATCCCGCTCCCGAGTCTGGACCACCACCCCATCAATTATCCCATCACCCATCCCCACAGATTTACACTCCTTTACTGTCAAGCCTGCCAGCTGAGGCTCTCAGACAGCCCACCACTCTCCCTTACTTTTGGGTAACCGACCGGGTCCCTTGTGCAACTTGGAACTTTCACTGCTTGCCTCCTTCGGCCATCTGGCGCTTGCATTAGGGTCCGCACTTTAACATCTGCAAAACACCAACAGAAGAGGCCGTTGCACCACCACTCCCATTGCCCTGTGCCTCCGGCATTCCTCCATCCTCATCATCATGTACATGACCTTCGTCCCATTCATCGATATCTTCTTCATAATCAAACTCCACCACGCCCGCCTGATTACACACCTCATTCGCCAATCTGTAATCTGAAGATACACACATCATTCCAGAATGTGCCCCCCCAGAAGGGATGAGGGTCTCCCTGTGTAATGTGACCGATTCTACACCGCAGGAAAGGCTGCTGATGGCCCCCTAGTGCTTCGATCCAACGTCCAGTGGCCGTCATTCGCCCCGATGGGGTCTAAAACTGTCTGCCAGCCTCGCCTGCTGACATTGTCACTCTACCTACTGCTTGGCTGTTCCAACCCCGTGGTACCCTTGTGCCACCAGGACCCCGAGCCGCAAAAGCCCGCTCGCACTCCTTCCACGACTGGTCCTCTTCATGTACCCTTACCCAGAACTCCAAACCGTGAGCAGGGCCCGCAGCCGCTGTCCCAACCCTCGCACCAGGGGCACCGTTAACCCTCTTCACCTGTACCCCTTGCTCCAAAGTGCCCTCATCTTCCCTGCAGAGCCTCTCCCACCACTCTTCAATTGCCTGGACCAGCAGGTGACGCTCTCTGATCTTTGTCTGCCACCTGCTCACCTGACCTCTCCACAGCCCACCCCAAATATCTGCAGCCTGGGGGCCCACAACCACTGACCCCTGATCAAGCCCAGATGACTCCGCCATGTGACCTGCCTGGCACACACCCTTATGCCCGACCTTGCATCAGCCCCTGCCTGGGTCCCAGAAAACGCCTCCACAGTGACCTTTCTTTTGCCCTTGCCCTTGCGCCCCCCCTCTGGTGCCCCCGCCATTGCATAAGAGCCGCTGCGTTCCATGTTGGGCCCCACCCCCTTGCTCCCGCTGAGTTTCGATGGGCCGCAGTCAAATAAAAAAAATACATTGCTAAAAGAAAGTTACATTGAGCAATAGCTAGAGAGTGGCAACTGACACTGTAATAAATAATTAATACCTGGGATTCTGTAATCTCTGTATTAAAAAAACCCTCTAATTTCTTCATGATCGGCGACTTGTGACGCACCCAGTCGCTTTTTATATAAAGAAAGTACATATTCACTAAATTGTAATTTATTACAGTTGCGGTCTGACGTCACACTGCCTGCTGCCAGTCCAAGCAGCCGAGGGGAAAGGCAGGTCAGATCATGCAGCATAATTAAAGCAGTTGTTTAAAGAACAAAAATGAAAAATTGCTTTTCTTTCTTTTGCTATGTTTTTCTAGCATCTTAGGAAATTATTGAAAAGTTAGAATCATTCAGTATGTTGCTACATTTTCGAGCTACTGCATCTTTTTTAAAAACAAAATTTACTTGTATTAAACCAATTCTAATATCGTTTTTCAACAAAAATCTAACAGCCTTTTTGATGAGTTTAATTTTTCCCTAGAGATTCTGGGCCTCATTTATGGACTGGACAACTCCCCTGCCTTCCGCGGGAGTCATAGACCCGAGCTATCCCCCACTTTTAAATTCAACCTCTATCTTTACAGCGCTCGCTCGCGCTCATTTTAACTTCAGCCTACCTGCCCTCAGGGACTCTCCCTGCCTCTGTCAGCGCCGCGCAGCCCAAGGTGACGCTGCAGCGGCCATAGGAGCTCCTGCTCGCCGCCTCCAGCGGCCGCTCCCCCCGGCCACGCCCACTGCAACTGGCCACGCCTCCTACCATCGCCATAAAGCATGTGCTTCTATCGTACGCGCAGCGGACGGGCGCAGCGGGCGCGCCGTTTGCGCGCCGAAGGCGCGCCTAAGGCAAGCCCGTCTGCGCCCGTCCGCGCCCAGACGGGCCCAGGGCCCCGAAATGCTGCCCAATCTTTGGCATACTCCCCTGCTGCACTTAGAAACCTCCAGCAGCCCCTCTGCGCTCTCCTATCCACAACCTGGGACCGCTTGACATCTCTCGGCATTGCGGCCGACCTGGTCTCTCCCAGACTTACCCGTGCACCCGAGCTGCTCCCTGCGCCGCCGGAAACTTGTATCCGTATATTGTATCTTAACACCCGGTCTCTCCCCCAACACCACGCTGATATTTTTCTTCTGCTGACCGCGGAAAACCCAGACATCCTGCTGCTCACTGAGACCTGGCTATCCGACTTATCCCTTCCTGACATCCTGGCTGCCCTACCCCCTAACTATTATCTGCTGAACGCCAACCGGCCTCTCGGCCGCCGTGGCGGAGGGGTTGCAGGAATTATTCGTAAAGATCTACCTCTCATTAAGTCCTCATCTTTATGCCTCCCCGATGTTGAAAATCTGGTAATCAGCCTGCCAACTGAAGCGGGGGCTTTGACCCTTATCGTCTTATACCGCCCTCCTACCCTGATGCCATTATTTCCCGTCACTCTCTGTGAGCAGCTTGCTGCCCTCATGACTTCCTCAGCTCGCGTTGCCATATATGGCGACTTCAACTACTGGTTCAACCATGCTGCCGCTGGTCCCCATGCCACCGAATTGTTTGAGGCACTTTCTAGTCTCAATCTGACGCAGCATGTCACCTCCCCCACCCACACCGGGGGTAACATCTTGGACCACATATGGACTCAAGGTATCTCACTTCTCGGTCCGACTGTCTCCCCCTGCGTCTGGTCAGATCACTCACTGATCGAGTCATCCATCCTCATAAAGGGCCTGGTCAGGCCCCCCCCCCGATCTGGAGGGTCCGCCCGGAACTGGAAAACTCTTGACTCGCCTGCCTTTCTCTCCCTACTTGCTAAAACCCAGCCTCCACTCCCCGAGTCCTTGGACATTAACACCATGGACGCTAACATCTCACACTGGTTAACAACGGCCAGTGACACTTTTGCTCCCCTTATTTGCTTCTCCCGCACTCATCCTAATAAATCCCACAAATGGTATAACTCCACCTTAAAGCAACAACATCTGGAGCTGCGCCGATTGGAGCGCAGATGGCGGCGCCATTACCTCGGCCCCGACAGGGAAGCCTACGTGTCTGCGCGCAAAGCCTACAAAGCTGCAATTATCACCACCAAAACTTCCTTCATCTCCAACAGGATCCTAACAGCCCCTAATAGATCCAAGGAGATATTCAAAGTCCTTGGCGAATTGACATCGGACGCCAGGACACTCCCGATCCCACCTCCCTCTTTGGAATCCTGCACTGCTTTAAACTCCTTTTTCACCGATAAAATCACTGCCATTAAGAACTCCATTCCCCACTCACTTCCGCCCGCCACATCAGTTCCCCTCCCTGCCAATACACCTACCTTCTCTCAGTTTCCTGCGCTCGACCCGGAATCACTTGCCAGACTGTCCACTCGCGTGAAATCTGGATCTCCCAAGGACTGCTGTCCTCCTTTTGTGCTCCGTGACATCTGCCATACCCTTCCTCACTGTATCCTTCCCTTGCTCAACTCCTCTCTCATTTTAGGCACAGTTCCCAGCTCATTTAAAGAGGCCACATTGGTGCCCCTCTTAAAAAAGCCCGGCGCCGATTCAGCAGTCCTGGCCAATTATCGCCCCATTTCCCTCCTACCTTTCTTTTCCAAAATCCTCGAGGCTCATGTCACGACCTGCCTTTCACATTTTATCGAGGAATCCAACTACCTGGCACCCAACCAGGCCGGGTTCAGACCAGCTCACTCCACTGAGGCCGTGATCCCCGCTGTGCTGGATAATCTCAGGCGCAGCGAGGATAAAGGACATCCCCAGGCACTTGTTCTATTCGACCTATCGGCGGCTTTCGACACGGTGGACCATAACATCTTAATCCACCGTGTCGAATCCGCCGGAATCTGTGGGGCTGCTCTGTCTTGGATTAAATCCTTCCTCGAGGAGAGGTCCCAGGCAGTAAGCATGGGTCCTTTCTGTGCCACTAGTGTCCCCTCGTCCTGCGGAGTCCCTCAAGGATCACCTTTGTCTCCCCTTCTTTTTAATTTGTACCTCCAACCCCTCCCTCACTCCCTGGGTAAATGGGATATCACCGTGTTTAACTACGCGGATGATTTACAACTTATTTTTCCCCTCACCTCCCCTGACGCCGTCACCAACTTTCAGACTGCCATGACACACATCCAGCATTGGATGAACCAAAATCAGCTCAAGCTCAATCCAGGCAAGACTGAGCTCCTCCTTCCGGGGAGAAGTGCCCAGTTTTGGGGCCACCAGTACTGGCCGATTGAGCTTGGAACACCACCTTCTCCTGCTGGATGTGTCAAGAGCCTCGGAATTTTGATCGACTCCGGGCTCACCCTCAAGGCACAGGTGAGCGCAGTAACATCTTCCTGTATGTTTCAACTTTACAGGATTCGGAAAGTCGCTCACCTCCTTTCACCTGAAGCCTTGTTGCAAGTCCTAATAGCCCTGGTGATGTCCCGGCTGGACTTCTCGAATTCAATCTACCACGGTCTCCCTCAATCTCTGCTATCGAGGTTGCAGATAGTCCAAAACCAGGCCGCCCGGGTTGGTCTTCAAAATCCCCAAATGGCAGTCGGCCCAACCTTTATTACGCCATCTTCATTGGTTACCTGTGAACGAAAGAATTACGTTCAAGGTTCACTGCCTGATCTTTAAAGCTCTCACTGGCCCTGCCCCTGCTTTCCTCAAGTCTCTCATTACTCCTTATTGTCCCCCCCGCACCTTGAGGTCTACCCATCTTTCGCTTCTTGTTGTCCCCCGTTTCAAACTCGCAAGATCAGGCGGCCGCAGCTTCTCCTGCTTAGCCCCTAAGCTGTGGAACTCCCTCCCTCTCGCACTTAAGTCATCTTGTTCCCTCCTTTCTTTCAGGAAATCCCTAAAAACTATGCTCTTTCCTCATTAAATTCTCTGCTCCCCTGCTCCCTCCCTTCTTTTCCAATCCAATCAGCGCCAGGAAACCTCCGGTGACAGTGCGCTCAAGAAATCCATTAAAAAAAAAAAAAAAAAAAAAAGTGGCGCATCGCTGCGAGAAAACAGCGATGCGTCACTTTTCATTGCGCATTCCTAGCGACACCAATGATGTGTCATATTTACAGTATGATGCATCATGTCGCAAGGAGTTACAGATACGTCAGTATTTTTGACGTATCTCTAGGCACAAAAATGACGCATTGCTGGAGTGTGTCACAAAAGTGACGCAACTCCAGCAATGGTTCATTACACATAGGCAAGTCCCGTGTTAAATGTGTCTGCGTCAGTCTTACCCCTGCCATGAGGCAGGCGTAAGATATTGACGCATTTGAGTCCTAGAAGTGGCGCAATGAAATCTCAAAGATTTCACTGCGTCACTTATATAACCCTTTCTTGCATTGGAACGCCCCCCCTGCATACATTATACCTGACGCAAGTATAATGTGGCACAAGGGTTTACAAAGTGACGCGTCTTCCTCGATGCGTCACTTTGTAAATATGACGCAACATGGCACATTTGTTACACCACTGGTGCATCACAAAAAGTGACGCACTGGGGGTGTAAAAGTGATGCAAGGCCTCATAAATAAGGCCCTCTCTTTTTAAGCTTCAAGGCATGCTCTTTCTTTCATATGAAAGAGCTATGCACTAAGGAGTCAGTGGTTTGTAGTAACGGTGATGATGTGACCATGTGTTATATGCAGGGCCACTGGAATAATGCGACAGGGGACGGCCAAATTATGCAGCAGAGTTGAGTAAATTAGGCGGCAAGAAAAGCCAAATTATGTGGCGTAATGCAGCACATTTTATGATAGTATTACTTCATTGTTTTGTCATTTTTAAATGTTTTACACAGCTTGGGCATTGGTTGCACCTTATTAGTACCAGTAACAGCCGAATATAGCAATAAACAACAAAAAGGTGACCAGTCAAGCGTTGCTAATGGCCTTCCTCTCTGCAGCAACATATGTTGTTAAACTTTTGGTAAACTTTAGAAGCCTTTGAGCTAGAAACAACATTTATTTTGTTAAAATCTGCAGATTCTACAGCAGATGACGGATTATGTGGCAAATGAGGCAAATCTATAACTATGCGAAAAACACAGCAGCTGCACAATAGCATAATTCCAGTGTCCCTGATTATTAGGAATAAAGTACTCCCTGCCGTATATTGTAATAATGATTTTGCAAGTCTCCTCAGAGTTCCTTAACCTTATTAAGGAACCTGCCGCAACGTGTCCTCTACAGAAAAATGCTTGGAAACCCCACAGAAATCCTGTAAGAAAGACTTAACAAGCATTTTGCAATGCAATAGGTCTCGCATTAGGAAAGTTTGAGCTATTGGTATTGTAAATGGCAAAGTTTTTATTTATGTTTTTTTTTTTAAATACCTAAATTAATAGCTTTGTCATTTACAATGCCAATAGTTATAACTTTCGCAAATGTGATACCTATAGCATTTGTAATGCAATATGTTTTGTATTTACATGACTTAGATGTATTGATATTACAAATAACAATGACGTTTGGAAAGGGTCTGGCATTTTCTAAATGTGTTGGTTCCATAACACTATGGGTGTTTAAAATTCATGTAACTTTAGTGAAGCGGCGCCACTGGCCAGCGCTCCTGTTGTGAAACTCATTCCAGCACTTTTGGAAACCACAGAGCACTGACGTAGCCTGTCTATTAAAGCCAGCCGAGGCTTTTATCTTCCCTCAAGCCCTGCTGCCAGCGTGGACCCATACACCTCTATGTACATAAGAAACCCTCAGGGACCATCAGTGAGTCGAAAGCTACTTCCACTAATCTGTTGCTCAGCTGCGAGTGCCAGCGCGCGGGAGGGAACACCAAACAGTCCTCGCGACTCAAACTTCCAGTGACGTCTTTGGCATCCTGGGCCGAGCCAGGACTATCGAGCAACCTACAAGGAAAGACGAGAATAGGTATCCGCTTTTGCACAGCCCGACTGCGTGCCAAAAACCGACTTTTAACAAAATCACAAACACGCAACTCTTCTAGAAACAACCTCGCTAACAGGACGTAACAACATTCCACAAGCGCACTTATCAGCGCCCTGGGACACCGCAGTTTGTAGCGTACAGCCTATACGTGCGGTAATATGATTATTATTGTTAGACATTACCTTCTGCGGCAAGTGGCTGTCTCCAGGCATGCGGGAGGAAGCGTAGACGCCTGTGTCTGGCAGCGTGCATGCATACACTCTGACTGCTGCTGAACTCTGAGTGAAAGAAGCTCAGCGCACTCCTCGACTGCTGACGTCACAGGCTCCTACGCCTTCTTTTTTTTTAGACTTTCTTGGGCGAGGCTTGGCAGCAGCTCCTTAAACGATATTCATACACTCCATAGCTAGTCTACAATTAGTGAGCAATAGAGCCAATTAAATTCAGTAGTCATTTACAGTAATTTCTGTACATCTAAGCTTTACTTTATCCCGGTCACTCGATAAAAAACTCTAATCAAGCCAGTTACTTTGATGGAGTGAATTGACCATATAAAAGAGAAGTCAAAACGAAACCTAAGAGACTGAAGCGCTAGAAACGGGACATTGTACTTTTACGCGCCACATTAATATGAGCCTGTCATTTTTAAGCAGCTGGATAAACCGAGCGGGCGGCTTAAGCAAAAAAACGGAAGTCAGGCACTTTTGCCTGAGACGGGGGCGGGGCCTGCAATCCGGCAGGAAGTCCCGCCCGCCGCCGCCGCTGAGGAAGAAGTGGAGCCGGCCGACTGATGGCCTCTCCGCAGCCCGGGGCTCCCAGGTGCTGGAGGGAGCCCCGGAAGTGAAGTCCTGCCCCCTGGTACCAGCGCTGCCGTACATGAGACACTGAACACGCCGAAAGAGCCCGGTAAGTGGGGGGGGGGTGGACGCGCGTGTGTCAGTTAGAATGTGTCTGTGCGTGTGTCTGTGTGTGTGCAGTGTGTGTATGCAGTGTGTGTATGCAGTGTGTGTGTGTGCAGTGTGTGTGTGCCTGTGTATGGCTGTGTATGTGCGCATGCGTGAGTGTAGAGTGTTTGCGCAAGGGAATGAGGCAGGAGAGGGGCACGGCGCCGTGCGCGCTCACGAGGTCAAAACTGAGCAGATCTGCGCTCATGCACCCTCTCCTGTCCACATTCCTAAAAACGGGCAGCAATAGTTGTCGAAGCCGACTGCAATCAATGCTTACGCATTGAAGCAGGTCGTGCTTCGACCTAAAAACCGGCAGGTCCGCCTTCATCCCCATGGAAATCCCTATCCTGTGATGAGACAAACCAGCCCCCACATGGCCAAACCCAACATTCTGCAAAATGTCTGGCCACCCCATACTACCCTACAAGCAAGATTCAGGGAACCCACCAACTGCTGCACAACACTGAGGTCCAATCTCCTCACTCCCAACACCTCCTCAAGGAAGGCTGCCCAGGTGCAAGGAAGCACCTTGCACTTGGGCAGCCTGGCCTTCATGTGAACCATGTCCAACTCATTGCCCAAGAATGCCCAAACTGCAGAGGGGCCCTCTGTGTTTTGCAGGTGCCAGCGGGACTCCAAAAGACACCGCCATGACCTCAAAGTGTCTCAGTGCCCTGAGGCAGTCTCCTGACCCCGTCTTGCCCACAAACAGGCAGTCATCCAAATAGTGAGACACCCCACGATGCTCGCTATCCCTCAAAAAGACCCACTGCAGAAAGATACTGGAGGTCCCAAAGAGAGCACCGGAGATGGCACAACCCATGGGCAGCACTCTGTCAACATAAATCTCGACATTCAATTGCATCTCCAATAAAGGGAAATCCTCAGTGTGAGTATGGAAAAGCCGAAACGTCGACTTGATGTCGTACGTAGCCACCTCCAGGTCCCCACCACAGGCTCTGATCAATCGAATAAGATGATCAACAGAAGCATACTCCACTCTTGTATTCTCAGTGGCAATAAAGTCATTCACTCAGGACCCTTCGGGTTATGACAAATGATAGATCAAGCAGAATTTTCTGGCTTGTTTCTTGGGCACCACACACAAAGGGGACACAATCAAATCACACAATGGCCAGTCGTGGAAGGACCCACAATTGTCCCCTAAGCAATTTCCTTCTGCAGCGTGTCAACCACAACAGCAGGGGCAGCCTTGGCTGACCTCAAATTGTCAGCCCACCTTCTAGCCCTGGGTCCCTAATTCCCTACCCCGAAACCTTCATGAAAACCCCTCTCCAATCTCAAAGCAGCTTTCCTGTCAGGATAAAGAGCCAGCCATGTCAGCAAAGCTCTCAGACTAATTGGCTTAGGAGCCCTTTGGTCCAGGAGGGCCATGTACTCCTTTCTACTGGACGCCCTCCATTGTTCAGAGGGCCCCACCAAAGTAAAACACTGTGTAACGGGGTGTCTACCTCTTCATTTGGAACACTTGTGTTTGAACTTACACGGGTGCCATGAACAGGAGCCCTTGTTAAAATTCCAACAGGCTCAAATATTCTTGCCTGGGGTCCTTTTAGCCGCACCCACTCTCTGCTGGGTGGTACAGGGTTGAAAAGGCTTGTAAGTAATAGGCAGGCCACTCGCCGTGTACGTCGAGGTCATCCACAACTCAGAATCGCCACCCCCCCCAAAGTTTCTCCGAATTAAGACTGACCTGGCCCTAAACTCCTCATCGTAACTGAGCCAGGTGTGCACCCAAAGTGCATTTGCTCTTTGTGAGTCATCTTCATGTATTTGAAAAAGGCTATTGCCCTATCCACATACTTCTCGCAATAAATGCTGGTGAATATTTGGAAGGCTGACGTCCAGTTATCCATTGTAATGTGCACCCTAGGCCACCTAGCCAATTCCTATTCTTCCACTTTTGACCCTTCTTTGGACTGAATGTCCCTGTGTAGTAGTTTAAACACGACCACATACTTGTGTTTCCATATCTGATTCTTGGTCTTTTCTCGAAACTTTAGACCCGAGGGGCATTACCAGCCCCATATAGGGCAGCCATTCCTATGTGTTCTCCCTTCTTTGTCATCCTTATCCCCAGCCTCTGCACCTTCTCAGCGATCTGGAAACTATTCAACCCTCCCCCTTGTCTTGCCATCCTAAACAGTCAACCCTTTACCATTACCTGCTTCCCGCTCCCGAGTCTGGACCACCACCCCATCAATTATCCCATCACCCATCCCCACAGATTTACACTCCTTTACTGTCAAGCCTGCCAGCTGAGGCTCTCAGACAGCCCACCATTCTCCCTTACTTTTGGGTAACCGACCGGGTCCCTTGTGCAACTTGGAACTTTCACTGCTTGCCTCCTTCCGCCATCTGGCGCTTGCATTAGGGTCCGCACTTTAACATCTGCAAAACACCAACAGAAGAGGCCGTTGCACCACCACTCCCATTGCCCTGTGCCTCCGGCATTCCTCCATCCTCATCATCATGTACATGACCTTCGTCCCATTCATCGATATCTTCTTCATAATCAAACTCCACCACGCCCGCCTGATTACACACCTCATTCGACGATCTGTAATCTGAAGATACACACATCATTCCAGAATGTGCCCCCACAGAAGGAATGAGGGGCTCCCTGTGTAATGTGACCGATTCTACACCGTAGGAAAGGCTGCTGATGGCCCCCCTTGTGCTTCGGTCCTACGTCCAGTGGCCGTCATTCGCCCGATGGGGTCTCCACCTGTCTGCCAGCCTCGCCTGCTGACATTGTCACTCTACCTACTGCTTGGCTGTTCCAACCCCGTGGTACCCTTGTGCCACCAGGACCCCGAGCCGCAAAAGCCCGCTCGCACTCCTTCCGTGACTGGTCCTCTTCAGGTACCCATACCCAGCACTCCATTCCCTGAGCAGGGCCCGCAACCCCTGCCCCAACCCTCACACCAGGGGCACCATTAACCCTTTTCACCTGTACCCCTTGCTCCAAAGTGCCCTCATCCTCCCTGCAGAGCCTCTCCCACCACTCCGCAAGGGAAACATCCTTTGCAACGCAACTTTTACTCCGCACTACCATTACGACGCAACTATTACAACGCAAGTCATTACAACGACTTGCGCTGGAGGGCGCTCTAGGATAGGGAATAGTTTAATTACTATCCAACACCTTCCCTACTATCCACGGGGAATGGAGTTGGAATAGTAAATTAAACTATTCACTATCCAGCGCCCCCCAACGCAAGTCGTTGTAATGACTTGCGTTGTAAAAACTGTGTCGTAATGGCATGCGGAGTGAAAGCATGCGTTGTAATGTCATACATCCCTCCTCAATTGCCTGGACCAGCAGGTGCTGCTCTCTGATCTGTGTCTGCCACCTGTTCACCTGACCTCTCCACAGCCCACCCCAAATATCTGCAGCCTGGGGGCCCACAACCACTGACCCCTGACCAAGCCCAGATGACTCCGCCTTGTGACCTGCCTGGCACACACCCTTATGCCCGACCTTGCATCAGCCCCTGCCTGGGTCCCAGAAAACGCCTCCACAGTGACCTTTCTTGTGCCCTTGCCCTTGTGCCCCCCCTCTGGCCTTCACCTCAGCTCTGGCCTGACCAGAAAGGTCCAGAGGCCCAACCTGCATAACAAAAGCCCTGGAGGTAGGGGTCACCACCGCCGTTGCAGAGGAGCCGCTGCGTTCCATGTTGGGCCCCACTCCCTTGCTCCCGCTGAGTTTCGATGGGCCGCAGTCAAATAAAAAAAAAGTTTGCTAAAGGAAAGTTACCTTGAGCAATAGCTAGAGAGTGGCAACTTACACTGTAATAAATAATTAATACATGGGATTCTGTAATCTCTGTATTAAAAAAAACCTCTAATTTCTTCATGATCGGCGACTTGTGACGCACCCAGTTGCTTTTTATATAAAAAAATTACATATCCACTAAATTGTAAATTATTACAGTTGCGGTCTGACGTCACACTGCCTGCTGCCAGTTCAAGCAGCCGAGGGGAAAGGCAGGTCAGATCATGCAGCATAATTAAAGCAGTTGTTTAAAGAACAAAAATGAAAAATTGCTTTTCTTTCTTCTGCTATGTTTTTCTAGCTGTACAGCGAAAAGCAGAAAGATTTATGGCAATATTTTTTTTTAGCATTTTAGGAAATTATTGAAAAGTTAGAATCATTCAGTAGGTTGCTACATTTTCGAGCTACTGCATCTTTTTTTAAAACAAAATTGACTTGTATTAAACCAATTCTAATATCGTTGTACAACAAAAATCTAACAGCCTTTTTGATGAGTTTAATTTTGCCCTAGAGATTCTGGGCCTCATTTATGAAAAGTGACGTATCGCTGCGAGAAAACAGCGATGTGTCACTTTTCATTGTGCATTCCTAGCGGCACCAATGATGTGTCATATTTACAGTATGATGCATCATGTCGCAATGAGTTACAGATACGTCAGTATTTTTTACATATCTGTAGGCGCAAAAATGCGCATTGCTGGAGTGTGTCACAAAAGTGACGCAACTCCAGCAATGGTTCATTACACATGGGCAAGTCCCATGTTAAATGTGTCTGCATTGGTCTTACCCCTGCCATGAGGCAGGCGTAAGATATTGACGCATTTAAGTCCTAGAAGTGGCTCAATGAAATCTCAAAGATTTCACTGCGTCACTTATATAACCCTTTCTTGCATTGGAACGCCCCCCCTGCATACATTCTACCTGACGCAAGTATAATGTGGCACAAGGGTTTACAAAGTGACGCGTCTTCCTCGATGTGTCACTTTGTAAATATGACCCAACATGGCACATTGGTCATACCACTTGTGCATCACAAAAAGTGACGCACTGGGGGTGTAAAAGTGATGCAAGGCCTCATAAATAAGGCCCTCTCTTTTTAAGCTTCAAGGCATGCTCTTTCTTTCATATGAAAGAGCTATACACTAAGCAGTCTGTGGTTTGTAGGAACGGTGATGGTGTGACCATGTGTTATATGCAGGGCCACTGGAATAATGCGAAAGGGGACGGCCAAATTATGCAGCAGAGTTGAGTAAATTAGGCGGCAAGAAAAGCCAAATTATGTGGCGTGATGCAGCACATTTTATGATAGTATTACTTCATTGTTTTGTCATTTTTAAATTTTTTACACAGCTTGGGCATTGGTTGCACCTTATTAGTACCAGTTTAACAGCCAAATATAGCAATAAACAACAAAAAGGTGACCAGTCAAGCGTTGCTAATGGCCTTCCTCTCTGCAGCAACATATTTTGTTGTAGTTTTGGTAACTTTAGAACCCTTTGAGCTAGAAACAACATTTATTTTGTTAAAATCTGCAGATTCTACAGCAGATGACGGATTATGTGGTAAATAAGGCAAATCTATAACTATGCGAAAAACACAGCAGCTGCACAATAGCATAATTCCAGTGTCCCTGATTATTAGGAATAAAGTACTCCCTGCCGTATATTGTAATAATGATTTTGCAAGTCTCCTCAGAGTTCCTTAACCTTATTAAGGAACTCTGCCTCGTTCCTCTATATGGTAATCAGGCCCGGACTGGCCGTTGCGGGCACCGGGCAATCCCCCGGTGCGCCGCAAGGGTGGGGCCGGTTTTGGATCCTGGGGGCCGTTTTTGTTACAGCGCCGAAATCGGCCCTGTAACAAAAACGGCCGAAAACCGGCCCCGCCAAAGAGCTCGGTCGCACCCCCAGGGGGCCGGCCGAGCACTTTGCCAGGGCCGGTTTTGGTTCTGAGTCCGGCCCTGATGGTAATGGAACTTCTCTGTGACTTGTATTATACGTATAACGAGCGGAAAGGGGTACTTTATCTCATATATATTATGTAGGTAGCAATAGCGCCTACATATTTATGTCTAGGTTTGACTTTCCATTGAAAAGGTATTTTTGCTTTTCTTAAGAACGTTGGGGCCATTCGATGAATAAACAGGAAACTTTTTTGATTTCAAAGTATTTTATTAATTTTTTATAAGCAGTTACATTAGCATTTCTGTTACGAGGTTAGCCAAATGTAGTTTGTAGTAGTGGCGGTGCCTCCATTGGTGGCGTTGCCCCCCTAGCTGGATGACCGCACTGCCAAGAATTAAAAAGGATTTGAAATAATTAAATCTGAGCGGCGCGCAGTGACTCAGGCTCCCGCACTGCGCGCTTCCGCCCTGGGACAAGCCCGACCGAATCGGACATCGCACAAGGAAGTGGGCCGTGGGGGGCGGGGCTGCGGCAGAGAGTGACAGGTAACCAAAGCAGAATAGCGTAGAAGCAGCGAGCGAAATCCAGGAGTACTAAATCTTTCGACTGGCCAGCGCATGCGTAGACTGGTAGACCTCCCCCCCCTAATAGCACTCATAGACTGTGGCAGGGACCCGGGGCCTCGGCCTCATTATGGGCAGAATAGTACCTGCTCGTAACCAATCCTGGCGCAGTGACGCTGTTAAGGCTGCGCCAGGATTGGCTGCTGCAGCAGGATGGTGCGGCGCGTGGGTGTTGGCTGCTCTGCTGTCGGGCCGCACTGTATGGCCAATCACATATGGCTATATCCAGCCATGTCGAGGTGATTGGCCATTTCGCGCGTGGCGCACCAGACAGTGCTGCCAGTGCCACAACAACAACTGAAGTGAAAGTAGAAGTGAGTCTCAGAGTGACTAGAGAGACAGAGTCTGAGTCAGGACACGAAGGAGAGTGGACGGTCCGGACCGCCTGGTGCTTCGTGCTTGAGTCTGCTGCGCCGCCGTCGGTCGTCAGAAGACATCGAGTAGTAGACCAGAGAGAAGTTCCATCCTGGTGGCATAGCATAAGTAGTCGACGACGTCACGGTCGGTCACCACCACCGCGACCACATCCGTTTTTTTACTGTGCCAGGCCTCCTCTGCTTCTGCTCTCTGACCTCTGCCGACTGCCATCCCAACCAGTCCAGTCAGTAGCTTTACCGTCATGGCGTCATTGTCAGAGCGATGACAAACCAGGCCCTTTCATACCATATACCACTTTATTTTTAAACCATAATCATTACACGACGAGTGTGACTGTGCAGTACACCGCTGCAGCTGAGCGCGCAGTGCTAGTCTGAAGTGCTCCGTTTAATTTTGATGGCCAGGTCACACTCCACCCGAGCAGACGCCAGCCGCCCTTCCTTTGATGCGCTTCATCTGCGCACGGGGCTCCCCTTGTTAAAATCAAGACGCTGAATATTTTGTACAACAGTGAAGGCTCCATGATGTCAGGTTTTAGCACTGTGAGCTTTGTAACTTTCCATGCTGCCAAATGTGTTCACTTTCACTTTCTTCTTCAGAACAAAGAGCTTGTCTGGGGTGAGTGGGGTGGGGTGAGTGGGATGGGGGATTCACCGGGCACATTACCGTACAAAGGGGCATATTACCAAGCTTAAGCGAAAAATATCGCTAAGCTTGGTTAGCGGCTACATTTATATCGCCGTGCTTCGCCTATTTTTATCGCTTAGGAGCCTTGTTATTATTAAGGTTTATATCCTAAGTGATAAAAATTGGCCGAAACTCATGAATATCGCTGAAAAGTCAGCGATATTCATGCATTACCGAGCAAATGCTCTTAGCCATGTTATCCACCTACCATTGGATAACATGGCTAAGAACTGCTCTGGGCAGGCGTTAGCTTTTGGAGATAATCGCGCTTAGCGCGATTATTTCCAAAAGTTGGTAATAGGAGTTAGCGATGTTAGCGACTGTTTCCAGTCGCTAACATCTTGGCACGCCCACGTTGCATGTCATTAGCGATATATATCGCTGACATGCAAAGTGGGCCCCCAGAAGCTCACTATCTCCTACTAGCTGTCGCTAACTGGTGTTAGCGACAGCTAGGTAATAGGGCGATTAAATTATCGCCGCTTTAGCGGGAAAAAATCCAGCGGCGATAAGGCCTTTGGTAATATGCCCCAAACTTCTCAAGCAATTCTCAAGGCAATATATTGCAAAACATTGTGATAATCATTAACTGAACTAACCGGGAGATCTTGGCTTTAGCAATTTTTTTTTAAAGATTTGAATTTTAACATAGAACTTTAAGCAGATTTTAAATCCCATTTGGCTTCATTTCAAAGTCTATGGAAAATTTTAGGAGGAAGCCAGGTGTTGTATAGCTCAGCTGCAAATACAGTAGCAGGTGCGGTGTGTAAGAAGCTCGCTGCTTTCTAATTACAGTTGTTTTTTTTGCTTCAAAGCCGGAGGATGAGGGCCCCTTTTCCTTGCTTGCACAAGATGCCATATCCTAGTCACGTTAATATACAACTGCTGAAAAGGGAAATACAATAAAATACACATGTACCAAGAGAGGGGCTCGGTTTTTGTCGCGCTGCTCTGACGCACACACACACACACACACACACAGTAGTTACTGTTCCAATGCATCTTGTTAATGGTATTTCAGGTTTAGGCAGGCTGCTCAGGCACGGAAAGGGCCTTGTTGCTCTTGATGTATTGTGAACTGGACGTCTCGGGTCAGACTCACTTCAATTTGCCCTTCCGTCCTGCATTCATCTCTTTCCTCAAACACGAGAGCGGATGTTGACACCACATCATTCGGTACTGTACATGCACGACCGAACAAGCTCCACAGCAGCGGCAAACGTGAAGGTAGCATGATGCAAAGTGATAACCACACAGGGCCCGATTCACAGAACTAACTTAAGATAAAATACTAAATTTACTACCATTTTGGTATTCACAGAAGGCACTTACTCATTTTGGTATTCACAGAAGGCACTTACTCATTTCGGTATTCACAGAAGTTAGGAGTCCTAACTGTAGGACTCCTAAATGCCTTCTGTGAATACCGAAAGTCTTAAAGTTAGGATTTTTCTCAATTTAGTAGTAGTAAAGTTAGGACTCCTAACTTTAGGACTCTTAAATGCCTTCTCTGAATACCGAAAGTCTTAAAGTTAGGATTTTTCTCAATTTAGTAGTAGTAAAGTTAGGACTCCTAACTTTAGGACTCCTAAATGCCTTCTGTGAATACCGAAAGTCTTAAAGTTAGGATTTTTCTCACTTTAGTAGTAGTAAAGTTAGGACTCCTAACTTTAGGACTCCTAAATGCCTTCTGTGAATACCAAAAGTCTTAAAATTAGGATTTTTCTCAATTTAGTAGTAGTAAAGTTAGGACTCCTAACTTTAGGACTCCTAAATGTCTTCTGTGAATACCGAAAGTCTTAAAATTAGGATTTTTCTCAGTTTAGTGGTAGTAAAGTTGAGAAAAATCCTAATTTTAAGAATTGGGGTATTCACAGAAGGCATTTAGGAGTCCTAAAGTTAGGAGTCCTAACTTTACTACTACTAAATTGAGAAAAGTCATAATTTTAAGACTTTTGGTATTCACAGAAGGCATTTAGGAGTCCTAAAGTTAGGACTCCTAACTTCTGTGAATACCGAAATGAGTAAGTGCCTTCTGTGAATACCAAAATGAGTAAGTGCCTTCTGCGTATACCAAAATGGTAGTAAATTTAGGATTTTGTCTTAAGTTAGTTCTGTGAATCGGGCCCACAGTCTTCAGGGCATGCATGTTGCATTATATTAGCAGACGGTGCAAAGGAGAGTCAACATCCATACATTAAAATCGCCTTAACCCCGGGACCGTGGTCAGATGTGTGCTCTGTACAGTGTTAGCATTGGGGTGACGCGCGTTCTTGTTGCGCGCACTCAATCGTTATCGCAGACTGAGTTGGTGACGTCCTTGACACTATACTGTGGACGTCTTCGAATTGATTTTTTTATGAATAACTAACACTCAAAAGTGACTATTTTCAATATTAACCTGTTATGTGACTCCAGCACCGCCGCCTTCTTCAATAATTCCTTCCCTTGCAACCTTTCCTTTTCATGTCAACAGGAAACAAAACCACCCCGACTCCTTGCCAGATGATCTTGGCCCGGTTACTTTAAGACCGGTGACTTCACCTTTGTACTTGAAGTAATTACTCATCCGAGGTGCTGGTACAGACTGGCCTCGTGTACTGAGTACACACGACGAGTATGACTGCGCAGTAGACCGCTGCAGCTGAGCGCGCAGTGCTAGTCTGAAGTGCTCCGTTTAATTTTGATGGCCAGGCCACACTGGGATACCCCACCCGAGCAGACGCCAGCCGCCCTTCCTTTGATGCACTTCATCTGCGCACGGGGCCCCCCTTGTTAAAATCAAGTCGCTGAATATGTTGTACAGCAGTGAAGGCTCCCAGGCTGTATTTATAAACTCTCTTCCTCCAGCAGCTATAGTATATTTACAGCCAGATTAATCAACGGAAAATTGGCTCGCAAAGGGCCAGATTCTGCGAATCTGGCCCTTTGCGAGCCCTTTTTTTGCATTTGGGATTCATCATCCCAAATGCAAAAATCGCAAAATTTGAAATCGCTAAATTGCGAAGAATTGCATTTAAGGAATCTCAATTAGAGATTCCTTAAATGCAATTCATGAACCATTTTAGAATTGTGAATTCGCAATCTGGGGCCGCTATTTACCGCAAAGTCTGACTTCGTGGTAAATAGCGACAACTTAGAAAAATGCACTTTAGTGCATTTTTCTAAGTTGGATGTTACACACACACATGTCCTTTGGACATGTGTGTGCGCAACACCAGTGTAAATCACCATTTCAGGGGTGCTACTGGGTTGGACACCCTGGCACCCTTGAAATCGCTTCCTTATTTGCGATTCGCCAATTGCTAATCACAAATAAGGAATGACTCCCCATTCATTCCTATGGGCCTTGGCCCATACGAATGAATGGGGAGTCATTCCTTATTTGCGATTAGCAATTAGCGAATCGCAAATAAGGAAGCAGTAGAAATCGCTATAAATTTTGCGATTTCTACATGCATCCCGTTTTGCGAGTCTTTAATAGCGATTCCTTAATAATCGCTATTAAGGACTCGCAAAAGAGGAGCATGATGAATCTGGTGGTTAGAGGCTTCAAGGCAGTGCCGCGGCTCATTACGGTCTGTCTGTGTTAGGCTTAGAGCCTTTGTAATGCGTTTTAGACAACAGACAGCGCCTGGCACAGTCTGCTGCTTGGCAATCCGGGATATTGTGATCTGCATCACAGGTTCACACTGCGTTCCTCGCCCCTTCCCAGAGTCAGGTTGCTGGTGGGACTGGCCTGAATTTTGATGCCATCTGTGGTGGGGCAGTTTCCCTTCAGAGCAGCATTGGAGGGTTTCTTGAAACTCAAGGTGGGCACCCCAAATATCAGTCAAGAGTTCGCCCTATTAAACATAAGCCTGGTCTGAGACCCCTTCTTCTTAGGTATTGAAGCCACTGACCTGCCAATGACCCTGAGCAAGGCAAATCCTTTGCATAGTACTCATGCCTGAAGGAACCCTAGCCTGATTCCAAGTGGCAGGCAGGCCCTCAGCACCAGTTTCAAGTGTTCCTCAGTGTATTGATTGCACACTCAGCTGGAGCTGGACTATCCCATGAACCAAGATGGAGGGGTAGGGGGTGCTTATGGAGAAGCGTGGCTCAATGGTTAGAGCGGCAGACCCTGATGCAGAGGTCTGGCCCGGGACCAGGGTTCAATTCCCGCCTCGGCGGCTCTTGGACTCAATCTCCTGGAACCTGATAATTCTCGCCTCGGTGCCTATTCTAATCATGGGTCCCACTCTGTGAATCTGGGCAATAGCTTGCTTAATCTCCACAACGGCCCCAGCAGCGCTTGGATGCCTGGCTTCACCTTGGGGGTGCCCAGGAGTGGACATTTCACACGGAAAAGCCAGGAAGGGTTCCACAGCGGTATGAGTGCAGCGCCGGGACGCCCCGTCGCGGGGGCAGCCGTGCGCTTTACAAATACAACACATTTACATTTACATTTAAGATAAGTTAAAACAATATATATATATATATTCAACTTTTAGAAGTTAGGAGCACAGTGATTTCTCAGAGTATAAAAAAGTACTTTTTTTCTTGATGAGAGTGTTTTTACACGGTACAAAAACGAAATGAACTAATACTGCCACATCCAATCGGCCTAGCTTTAATGTGCCAAGACATGTAAATTCCTGAATTTGCAAATGCTGTTTACATGTGTTGCATGCACAAATGAAGTTTATCACATTTAAGCCTGTCCAATTTCATGTAGAAACATAAAGAATTGAATGCAACAAATGGCATGATGAAGGAGTGTCATTTGAGATGTAAACGCGGAAGGATACACCATATAGCTAACAGCATGACACCTCCGGTTGGAGCCAAAGGCCACTCTATGTTCATTTTAAATTATTGGTAATAATAGATCTTGCAGACAGCTGCACTGTCAAGTCAAGCCTACAAATATAATGTAAAACTTTAAACCATGGGTATGTATTGTTCATAAGTCATGCTTTCATTGCAGCTGGAAATTCAACTTAGATGAAACAGTGTATTTTCAAGTTCGCACTGGCCTTGTGGGCAATATGGCAGTGCCAGATGGGCCAGTCCGACAGGCCAGTGTGTGGCCCGGTTTTGTGCTGTGTTGGGCTTATTTTGTGACTGTGTGTGGGCTGGTGTTATAAACATCTTCAAATGAAGGCTAGGCGCTCGTGGCAGGCATCATTGTGCAGGCCGTGGATGATGTTATTTCATTGCATTCAACGTGGATGTACCAATCACACTTTGCATACAGAAGAGCGGGAAGTGTCAATGCTTTTATCTTTTTGATAGAGAAGGAACATACCCCCAGATTCATCAATGTCCCGATTTGCGAGTACTTAATAGCGGTTATTAAGGAATCGCTATTAAGGACTCGCAAAACGGGATTCATGTAGAAATCGCACAATTAAATGCGATTTCTACAGCTTCCTTATTTGCGATTAGCAAATTGCTAATCGCAAATAAGGAATGACTCTCCATTCATTCCTATGGGCCTACAGGCCCATAGGAATGAATGGGGAGTCATTCCTTATTTGCGATTAGCAATTTGCTAATCGCAAATAAGGATGCGATTTCAAGGGTGCCAGGGGTGTCCAAAGGACACCCTGTAGCACCCCTGAAATGAAAATGTAGACTGATGTTGCGCACACACATGTCCAAAGGACATGTGTGTGTGTAACATACAACTTAGAACAATGCACTAAAGTGCATTTCTCTAAGTTTGCGCTATTTACCACGAAGTCAGACTTCGCGGTAAATAGCGGCCAAAAATTGTGATTTCGCAATTCTAAAATGGTTCATTAATTGCATTTAAGGAATCTCAAATAGAGATTCCTTAAATGCAATTCCTCACAATTTAGCGATTTCGCAATTTGCGATTTTTGCATTTGGGATGATGAATCCCAAATGCAAAAATTGCGCTCGCAAAGGGCCAGATTCTGAGAATCTGGCCCTTTGTGAGCCGATTTTCCGTTGATGAATCTGGCTGATAGTGAATTAGACTGCTGCATTTCTCACATATTACCTTATACGTTGCCTGCAACAAGCAGAAAAACATGTGGTTCACCACACCTAATTGACCACCATGACAGCATGTCTTCAAAACTCGAGAGTTGTTGGATTCTCAAATGTGGGACACTGTTTTTACTACTCGGTTCATAAATGTCGGCCACTTTTATTTTGGTTCTTGGACCTATTTTCCTACCCATTTGCCTTGTGTACTTTGCACCATAAAGCTTCTCTTCACACGACACTGCAGCAATAATTCCAGTTGCATTTTGTGGTAGGTCACTGGCACTGATCTGGACATAGCAATGGGGCAGTTCCGTTGGGGGCTTGGAAAGAGTTGTGTGTAACCTTCAATTAGATTGGAAAATCTGAGCAGAAGTTGTGAAAACTGTGTACCAAGGTCTAATTCCTGGATCCTTGTGATGGGGAGAAACACACCCCAGCAGCACTTTTGGTGTAGGAAGCTCCAACCCTAAGGGACTCAGGAACCGACGCCACAAATGAGGTGCCTTAAAAACTGAGGATCCTCCAGAAATGCTTCCACCTAACCGAGGGGTTTTTAATAGTGACATGTTTCTGGTTGGACAGTAATGTCAGAGGCCCATGGGGAGGCAATGTCTCCAAGGAGTTACATGCTTTGTATATCAGAATCTTTTTACTCAGTTTTTTTGCAAGAGCGATGCTGTATTTTTAAAACGCGTGCTGTTCAATGTGAAAATTCCCTCTGCTGCAGCCTTTGCTGCTGGTGCCTTTGGGACCTTATACGTGTTTAGCCATGCAACACTTGTTGTTGCACCAAGGATATTGTTAATGTTTTTCCTAGAGAGAGATCAGAGTTTTGTCTAATGGAAAGGTAGCACAGAAGGTTAATGTGACTGCTGCAAAGAACATGTACCTGATGCAGATCACGAAATGCTGTCAATAGGTCAGTGAATCACTGCATTTGTCAGAGAAATCATTTTGTCACTTGCAGTTCGTAAGTAAAAATCCTAACATACAACAGTGAGCTATTGAAAACTGCAAGGTAAAAATTGTACCGTTATGTTTCCCCCCCCAGTCTTTGTTTGATTACCCCAATGTCTCAAAAATAAACTGTTATATTTTCATTTCCAGCACCTGGTAAAGCCTGACAACCTGAACCTTTACCTAAATTTTTGGGCAATTTTTGGAGAAAGAACAAGAGGCCCCAACCTCCTTGCTGCTCTTTCCTCCCGGCTACGACCCAGCAAACAACCGTGTTCAAGGTAAGGAAACTGATGATATTTTTTTGTAGCTTGGAGTTAGGGCTATGTTTGTGGTCACTCACTCTACATGGTGGTTGGGGTGGGTGCACATTCTGAACATTGTACCCTGACTGGATGGAATTTACTAATACTGAGCCTGCCCGTAGCCCTGTGCTTTGGGCAATAACGGTTGTTAAAGGCACTATCTATCCTTGCCTTGTTAAAGGCCCTCAAACAGTGTCTGTTTCAGTGCCACTATGGCACACAGAGGAAGCAGGCAGTCAGGCTGTATTTTTTACCTATCCTGTTGTCCAAAGGGGAGCGTTATGTAGGAGAGTAGGGTCTGCTTTCCTATGGTCACCCCATTTTTTAGCTTTTTGCTTCACTGGTTTACGGCTTATAAAGGCTGTAGGCCTGCTAATCAGACCCACTGCCCAGCTGTTCTCTCTCTAAATTCACACAATGTTCTTTAGGTGCATTACCAATTGGGTATTGGGTATACACCCTGTATAGTGTACTATAGGTACCCAGGACATAGGTGCACCCATGGCGCCTACCAGGGCCTGCATCATGTATTATGCCACCCCTGGCTGTCCATTCAAATGAGCTGTTGGAGCTATATTGCTGTCATGCACAAGATATATGTATTTGTACTGAAATTTGATATTATTGCACCAAATCTTATACGTTGTACTTTGACTATTGACAGGCTTCTTTCATATTGGTAAGGACAGCATCTGCAAGATAAATACGGCACAACAATTAATTACACAGTCATTCCATGCACGCCCACTAGAAGATAAACTACAGATAAAGACGTTTGGACCTGATCGGACTGACCTACAACTCCAACAAGTTACCCAGGACAGAGGAAAATCTTACAATCGTACATTCTCAAACACCTGGTACACAAAAGCTGATTGGCTTACAGGGTGTCCTTCAAGAAACAAACTGTTCTGCTTCCCCTGCTTGCTGTTTAATGGTGACTTTCCTTGGACAAGAGAAGGAGTGATAGACTTGAAGCATCTGTCTGAAAAAATAAAGAAGCATGCACACACAAGAAAGCATATGGAAACGTGACGAGACTGGGAATGTTGGGAGACGCACCAATTGAGCAGCACATAAGCGATGTATATCACCAAACAATACAGAAACACAATGAAACAGTTGATAGGAATAGACAAATACTATCAAAAATAATTGATTGCATTAGTTTCTGTGGTGCTTTCGAACTGGCATTGCGAGACCATGATGAATCGGAAGGTTCCACATATCCTGGAATATTCATGGGTCTTGTAGATTTAGTAGCAAGCATAGACAAGGAAATGGAAGCACATTTAGCAAGTGCTACAGTCTTTAAGGGCACCTCTAAAATGATACAAAATGAACCCCTGGAGTGTATGCTAGAAATTATGAGAAGCCATATTGTCCAAGAGTTGCAAAACACAGACTTTGTGGCTATTCAGGCTGATGACACCCCTGATGTGGCCACACAAACACAGTCCATATTAGTCTTTCGGTACCTGGACAATGGCTATAATGTTGTGGAGAGGTTCTATGGTTTCACTCATTTAAAAAACTTCACTGCAGAAGCCATTACTGCAGCTATACTGCGTCAACTCAACTTCATTTTTCCAGAGGTGCATCAAAGAAAAAAACGTATTGCACAAAGCTATGATGGTGCGTCCGTAATGAGTGGAAGCCATGGTGGCGTACAGAAAAGAATTAGAGATGTCTACCCGTATGCTCATTATGTGCACTGTCACGCCCACCAACTTAATCTTATTATGCAACAGGCAGTATGAAAGATCTCCGAGACACGAATTTTCTTTCAGGATGTAGGAGGCATGGCAGCATTCTTCTCATGTTCCCCAAAATGAATGGAAGCACTTCAGGAGATTGTGGACAAAAGGGTTCAGAGGGGAGCCTCAACTCGTTGGAACTATAACATACGTACAGTCCAACTAATATTTAAATATAGGGAGGACCTTGTGAAATGTTTTGAAGCCATAGAAGCCAATGAAACCTTTGATTTCAAAAGTCACAGTGAAGCCCGTGGCTTTGCTAAAACACTAAAAGATAGAGAGTTTCAGTTCTTTCTGTTTTTATTTGAAAAGATAATGTCAAATGTCGAGACTTTATACAATCAGTTACAAGGACGAGACATAGATACTGTCTCTGTGAAAAGATATACCACTGACTTTGTCGGAAGCATAAACAAAGTGAGAGATGAGGTTGACAATTTAGACAGCCAACTGCCAGCGGCTTCAACTTTTTCAAACCACAGGAAAAACATCACCACTCTGGTCCGAAGTGCAAAAGAGATATGTGACATTGTAATTGTGCATGCACAAGAGCGTTTTGCTTTCACAAAACATTTGGGGAGTGCCGCATTATTGGAAAGTAAATACTGTTATATGACATCTCTTTAATAATGTAATACCTGCACTTTCACAATTGCTTTATTAAACTTCCTGCTTTCTCAAATTTGCTTGAAAATGCACAATTTTTCCACTATTTTTTCAAAATTTTCTCGGGGGGAAATCACCCTGAACCCTCCTTAGGGGGTTCGGGCTCGTTCGCTACGCTCGCTCGCTACGGTGCAGTATGATTATCATTCTACGCCTCACCACTTTAAAATGTCGCCAGCCGCCACTGGTTTGTAGAGCAGTGATTACAGGTACTTTGAAATCTATGTTTAGCTAATCCCCTCTACCTTGACTTGCTGGAAAATTAGGCACAGGATGATAGAAAGAAGCAAGAGAGAAAGGGGTGAAAAGAGGATACTAGAGATGTTCTGTAGCAATGAGCCTAATTGGACTTACAGCCGTGTGACAAAGCCGACACCCCACTGGTTAGCTTGTGGCAAGATTGGTAGTCATGTAAGGCCCCCCGACGCCTCTTCTGCCATGGTAGTAGGGTTGAAATTAAAAGAACTTTTGTCTTTTCTTGCAAATGTGTTAAGCAGGGCTTAAAAAAAGTTGTTAAAAAAGTGACAGTTCCCAATTTAACTCCCACAGGATTCCTTGGTTTCTGATATAGAGCTGACTGAAATTACACCAAACTTGGCATGAAAGTAAAACTTTATTCACATACGTGCCTTTGCTTGGTATGCTTTGATGTTTGCGTGTCTCACTGCTGAAATCCATGCCTTGTACACTCAAGTCCCTTCCCTGTCTCAAACTGTTCTTTTATAGCTCTTTATTGGATTGTTAATTCAATGCATACATTCCACGTAACATCACACAAACGTAGGGGCATATTTCTTTCACGCAACACAATGGAGGGCAGCAAGTAAAGTTGCTGCACTGTGTTGCATTAAAAGAGGAGAGCAGAAATGCTTCATATTTAGAAAGATATGGAACATTTCGGTTCTCTCCTGGACCTAGTACACTCTGTGCTGCCTAGCTCCAACGCAGGCACCCTTGCACTATAGTGCAAGGATGCCTGTGTTGCGGTCAGGATTGCTTTTGTGCAGGAAGGGATGCATTCTTGCACAAAATCAATCCTTAGATGCATTTTTCTTTTGTATGGGTGCTGCTGAATGTAGCACACGTGGAAAAAGGAAATAACGAGGAGAAATACAAATATTTCTCCTTGTTACGCCTCACTGGGGAAGGCGTAGCATTTTGATGCATTTCCAGGTTTACTGGCTTTAGTAAATCTAGAAATGCACAAAAATCCATGGGTGAGTCCATGGGAGCATTCATGCTCCTCCTATGGAACGCCTCTGAGCTTGAAAAGTAACGTATCGCAGCTCAAAGTATACTTCAAATGATACTTTTTTACAAAGCCATGCAAAGCAGTGCTAATCACCCTGGCATAGCTTTGTAAATATTACTGAAGCATTTCCTTTGTCTTTGCATCGCCTAACAAACATATAACTACTACTTGACCATGGTACATTCACAACAATATGTCACTAAGGAGAGTAACTGTTCCTAAGAGAAGAATTGGGAAAAGAGTCATTTTAGAGAAATGGAAAATTGTCAGAGAGACTTTTACTTAATGCCCTCACACACCAGAGGGATGTCATGCTTCATCATGGGGTGGTGCTCCTCGTCGGGCTGGCGCTGCAATGCTCTACAGATCCTCAGAAGGGTCGCTTTGTTGAAGATCTTTTTTGTGATCTAGCCATATGGTGTGTGCGGGCCAGTGTGCAGTGTTATGAAAGAGGTGACAATTAAAAATGACTAGAGGGTGGCTATGGTAGACTCATTTTAATGAGGGGGATCCCTCTGTCATAGTTTAAAAAACCCAAAAGTGTGTGTGCTGCTCTAGGGTAGTTATGACCCTCAGTAGCTAGACAAGTGCAGTGTTTGTTCAAAAAGTGCATGGGGTCTACATGTTTCGCGCTATAGTGTAGTAGTGTAGTACAGAGTATTAATATAGTACTGCTTCACTGAATTTTTGACCACTTATTTCCTTCCTCCTTTTTGTCGTTTCAGATAGGACCACTATGTGGGTCCTCCGAATGGCACTACTTGACTCAATAAGGCCACCGCTTAACTCTTTCTCCCATTACCTTAATCACTCCCCTATGGTCCTGAAGAACCGCAAAGGATCTCCTCCTGAGACCACACTATAACGCAAAACATGTCAACCCCATTCTCTTTTTAAACAAACACTGCACTTGGCTAGCTACTGAGGAAGAGGTGGAAGGATGGTTGGGCCAGGATGTTCCCCGTATAGTCAGCAAAGCTCAAAGGGAGGTAATTAACAGCCCTATAACAGAAGGTGAAATCAGGAATTCCATGGGAGCAGATAAATCAAGTAAAGCTGCAGGTCCGGATGGCCTCCTCGCCAAAATATATAAAAAATTGGGGGAATGCCTTAGTCCAGTAATGGTGAGGCTGTTTTCAGCTATAGTTGAGAATGGAAGGGAGATTCCCACCTCTTGGAATGAGGCCACAGTTACCCTGATTCCAAACCCAGATAAACCACCAAATGTCTGCAACTCCTACATGCCCATGTCGCTACTGTTCTAGGGGCCAGATGTAGGTAATCTCAATTTACCTATTCTTTAATACCGAATTTTACCGATTCGGTATTTAAGAATAGGTAAATGGGATCTCGATAAGTTTTTGGTAAAAATTACCGAATCTGTAAGATTCGGTAATTAAGAATCGGTATTTACCCATAGGAATGAATCGGAATTACCGATTCGGTAAATACCGAATCGGTAAATACCGAATTGGTAATAGGGGGAACCCTTTCAAGGGTGGCAGGGTGTCACATTGAAACCCTGTTGCACCCCTGAATAGTGCATTGGTGCACATGTGGCACACATACATGCCCTAAGGGTATGTATGTCTGCCACATGGCACTGAATAAAAAGCAAAAAATTGCTTTTTAAAAGGAATTCATTATTTACCACCAACTAATAGTTGGTGGTAAATAACAGTTCCTTAAATGTAAGAAGCACTCACTTGAGTGATCCCTACATTACAGACTCAGTAATTTACTGAATCGGTATTTTAAGAATTCGGTAATTTACCGATTCCTTTAAATACCGAATCGGTAAATTACCGAATTTGTAATAGAGGCCACCTACATCTCAGTAGCCTAATACCATTCGGTAACGGCCGAAATTCGGAAATTTTGGCCGTTACTGACCGGTATTAGGCGACCTACATCTGGCCCTAAGACTGCAAAATCTTCGCAGAGTTACTTGCAGATAAGCTGAATGTGGGTGTGTGGGAGCTCCTACACGAAGATAAGAAGGGTTTTGAGTGGGGAAGGGGAATTAAAGATCTCACTTAAAACCTAATCGGAGGGATAGATATAGCATCCATCAACAAAGTGCCTCTAGCAGTTATCACCTTGGATGCGACTAAAGCCTTCAATTGGGTAGACTGGCCCTGTCTGCAAAAAATCCTAAGGCTATCTAACTTGGGTGAATACGTCTGTAGGTCCATAGAGCTAATCTACAAAAATCCTACCGATAAAGTTTTGGTAAATGGGAATCTCTCAATGTCCTTCAACACCTCTAGGGGAACTAGGCAGGGGGGCCCACTATCTCCCCTCCTATTCGATATATATAGTGAACCCTTAGCGGTGAAGATCAGAAAGCACGAAGGAATACTTCCCTTTAAGTTCTGGGGTTAGGTGAAAAAGGTGGGTCTATATGCAGATGACCTAGTGGTATATACTTCCCACCTCAGTACCTTGCTTCCCCTAGTGTATGAATTGTCATCACGGTTTGGGCACATTTCAGGCTAAGAGGTAAATGAGAACAACATGGTTGCAATGACCTGGAACATCAATTCACAGCTGGAATGCATTAAAAAGGAAATTAGATACCTAGGTATTAAAATTGTTCAGAATATAGAGAAAATCCCGGAAATCTATTTTTAGAAGGTTAGTAAGGAAATAGGGAGGCTACCGTTGAGTTGGTCCCATCTCCCCTTGACAATATATGGTAGAGTTAATCTTGTGAAGATGACAATTATCCCTAAGCTCACTTTCCTTTTTCAGAATATCCCCATGACCTTTAAGGAAGATTGGCTTAAAAGGGGGCAGTCTAAAATCAGTAGCTTTATTTGGACCTCGAAAGGAGTTTGAATTGTACGGAAGAAGCTTAGACGGCAATATGATAAGGGGGGCCTATGATTGACGGATCTACCCTACTATGCCTGGGTTTTTCTTTTAAAAGGAGGGCAGATGCTATACAATACACTGGATGACTCCGATAGCGGAAAGATGTTTAGGGCAATGCTTTGTGATGTGAAGGGGGTGAGCTAGGTTTTATACATGAATTTGGGGACCCCCGATTCTTTAAAAAAGTGCAACCTAAGACTCTGCAGGACTTTGCAGCCAGGTGGCATAAAATCAGGAAAGAACTAAAACTAGCTATTACAGTGGACTGCCACCAATCTGGGATTCCCCTGGATCTCTGGAATGGTCTAATGACAGCCTGGTTCTTCCACTAAGAGAAGCAGGGATATTAACTTTGGGTCAACTGACAGAGAATGGGAATCTGATCCCTTGGAACAGGGAGCAGGAGTTAACCAACAACAGGTTGTCCATATTTAAATATCTTCAAATTAAAAGTTGGAGTCTCTCTGCAGGACCAGGCATGAGCTTGTCAAATGAATTAGAATTCCGGATGATTAGCAGTGGTACCCGAAAAAAAGAAGTGGCGAATTGGTACTGGCTTCTGGTGGATCTATCGGATGGAGACTTCAACCTGCCAGTGACACTATGGGAGAAGAGCTTGCTGGGTTTGCAGCCAGAAGACCTATGGCAAGTATCTTGTGATATTCTATATTCCACAGTGTGTGCTGCAAATTTAAGGAGGAACCCCCTTTTCTGTCTTCACAGGGTCTGTTGGACTCCGCTTAAACTATTTAATCTGGGGATAGGCTCCACTTCCAGATGCCCAAAATGTGGCAAGGAAAAGGGGTATGACATTCACATGTTTATGCCCACTATGAGGCAGGCGTAAGGATGTGACGTAATGGCATCCTAGAAGTGGTGCACTGAAATCTTATAGATTTCAATGCACCACTTCAACGAGGCTTGGATACGGGGTAACGCCCACTCTTCATACACTATACCTGACGCAGGTATAATGTAGCGCAGGGGTTTACAAAGTGACGCATCTGCCTAGATGCGTCACTTTGTAAATAGGGCGCAACGTGGCACATTATTTACGCAGCCGCATCGTCACAAAAAGTGACGCACTGACGGTGCATAAGTATCGCAAAGGCTCATAAATGAGACCCACGGAATTTGAGCTGGAGGCAAAAAGACCACACTAATAATTAATTCAGGAATTGACACATAGGCAGAGCTGAGCACATGGCACAACCCGAAAGCGAGGCATAGCAAGTGATGGGCCCAGCACACAAACCACGGAACAGTTGGGCATGTTTTATAACAGAAGCAAACAAATACCCAGGGGCCGATTCACAGAACTAACTTAAAACAAAATCCTAAACTTACTACTTTTGGGATTCACAGAAGGCATTTAGCAGTAGTAAAGTTAGGACTTTGTCTTAAGTTTGACTTAAGACAAACTTAAGACAGACTTAAGACAGACTTAAGACAAACTTAAGACAGCCTTAAGACAAAATCCTAACTTAAGTCTGTCTTAAGTCTGTCTTAAGTCTGTCTTAAGTTTGTCTTAAATCAAACTTAAGACAAAATCCTAACTTTACTACTACTAAATACCTTCTGTGACTATCAAAAGTAGTACGTTTAGGATTTTGTCTTAAGTTAGTTCTGTGAATCGGGCCCATAGATCCTGCGCGCTCTGTGCCACGAGACTCCAGCTTCACTATGCAGAGGAGGTCCAAAACGGTCTGCGGTTGCTTCTGCTCATGTTCAGATGGGACCTGGCCTGCCAGCTCAGGCTGGACTGTTCCTAATTGGAGCAGAACCAAGCCTGATTTGCCCATGGATGATTCCTGTCTGAGATGGCAGTGTAGGCAAAAAGACAATGGGCTGGATTGCAGCCTGGAATAATTACAAGTGGCTGAGATTAATCAAGCATCCCAGCCCTCACTTTTTTTGTTTACCTAGACATAACATAGATCTACAGTATGTGCATGTAGAGTTAGGAAAATAGACACACCGGACTGAAATGTACACAAACACTATACACCCTTGCATGTACATCATGACGTGATTTACTTATATTACACATAACAAATCTCACACGCATTGTCTTTTTCAGGTCTGGACTAGATACGGCTGTCTCGTCAGCTTCATGTAGTCAAAAAATGAATTAACCCCTCCCATGCTCGTGACGGAACCGTTCCGTCACGAGCCTCGGGTGGGCTGTGCTGGTGACGGAACGGTTCCGTCACGGCCCGCTCGCCGTGACGGAACCTGCGCTGATGTTCTAATGGGCGGGCGGGTCCGTGACGGAACCGTTCCGTCACAAGCACAGCTCACCTTAGGGCCGTGACGGAGCGGTTCCGTCACGAGCACGGGACCGCCGCGCGGCCCCGCCTCCCCCTTAGCGCTGCGGCGGAAGGGGTTAAAAATACATACATAAATACATACACACAATTTTGACAATGACAGTAGCGAATATTGTGAGAATGACATACAATGTGGAATTAGTTTCTATAGTCTCTGTTTATATTTTGAACTAGAGAGTGGGGGGGGAGAGACACTACCATGCATAGGAACGCTTCAAATTATTGCATCTTACATGTTGGTTCCATTATTCTCTCTGATTGTTTGTATCTTACTATGGAAATTTACATGAAGGGTGTTTGAACAGACTTGTAAACTTCAATAAAATTTGTTTACAAAAAAATGAAACAAATAACACAAAATTGCATCATATGAAATTTCAAGTCATTTGGTGAATTTTGACAAAAACACAACATTCAGGTATTCTGTAAATGTGTAGAAATCGGGTTTCAGTAAATTTGTATCATTTGTACATCACTCATTAAAGCGTATTTATTTGTTTTGATCTTTTGATCCATTAAAATCTTTGTTTCCATCACAAAAATAAATAAATAAATACATACATACATACACACAAGGGATTTGGAATAAACCTTTTCAACTATTGGCCTGTTCAACTGTCATTCACATTTTGGTTCCACCTACCACAACATGTGGCAATCTTTCAGTCAGTCCACTTCAGCCACTGGTGCTCTTGTGGGGAGAATTACAAAATTTATTCTGATCACATGCGCATGTCCACCTAAAAAAATGTCCGCTTCATTGCCTGTGCTGGACGGTCAATACTATACTTTGCCAAATCACACTGTGGGATCTTTTATTTATAGTTGTATGCCTACAGGTACCAGCATGCAAATGTTATTGGCTAAAATGCCAGGACTGTCTGAAGGTGTCACAACTGACAGGGGACACACTTGGCAGCCATGCAAAGGGATCCACCCTTGCTCATTCTCCATTCAATGGTGCGTATTAGCTTTGGAATCTTCTTGATACGTCGCCGTGTTCTGAAATGGTTTCTGATAGTCACTGTTGCTGGGGGTTGGTTATCATTTCTGTTTTCTGTAGTGACTAATGCAAAGGGCAGTAGGGCAGAAGAGCCAAGCTACAACAACATACAGGGTTGGGGGTGATGGTCCAGGTCAAGTTACTGTACACTGCTGAAGAATAAGAATGTATGACGTTACAACGTGTACATTTACAAAGCATGCACTTACAACGCAGTTTTTACATCGCAACAGCCACTACAACACATTCTATTATATCGCATGACACTACATCGGATATTAAAAAACTACCTTTACAACGCATTCCATTACATCGCATACTACCTTTAAAAGGCATACCATTACAACGCATACCATTACATTGCATTTAAGATAAGTATTGGATAATATAGGGGTATAAATTAATATTCTAACTCCATGGGGAGCAACAGTAGGGTAAGTGTTGGATAGTGTAGGGGTAAACATTACTATTCTAACTCCAGGGGGTGCAACAGTATGGTAAGTGTTGGATAGTGTAGGGGTTAAAATTACTATTCTAACTCCAGGGGGTGCAACAGTAGGGTAAGTGTTGGATAGTGTAGGGGTACTATGCTTTGTAATGGTATGCGTTGTAATGGTATGAGTTGTAATGCCTGTGTTGTAGTGACATGCAATGTAGTGAAAAAGGATGTTGCGATGTAATGACTGTGTTGTAAGTGTAGTTTGATGTAATGACTGCGTTGTAAAGGTTGTTTCCCGAAGAATAAGGGAGGGAGTGAACAAATGGGCGAGTGGACGAAGGAAAAGGGCCAGTCAGTCAATGGGAAGCAAAGAGTGAGAGATGATGAGGGTGGGGGAAGGAGGAAATTAGAGCTTGGGAGTGAGACAGAGCATAAGGAATGGGCAGAGAGTGTTAGCAGATTTTCACCAGTTGTAAAATAGGTATAGAGGGGATAAAATATGTAGAGAAACAAGTGTTCATTAACTTGTGACTGACATGTTTATTCTCCCTTTGAGCAACCACCCTGGCAGACCAGGAGGCAGACTGCAGGGAGCTCAGTAGGAGCTGGCCACACACAGGTTTAGGTCTCTTCACAGCAGCAGGATAGACTTAGAAGAGAAGCAGGGCTCGAGTGGGGGTACCACGCGGGTGGACGGCGTCCCCCCACTTATTTTACCGGGTTTTTACCGGGTGGACGCCGTCCACCTTGCCCAAAAGATGGAGCCGGTACCCGAGGCTACACCTGCGCGCACGCTCATCGCTCACCAAACCTCACCTCCTATTGATGAGAGAGGGTGAACAGAGCTCTTTTAGCCACATGCTCCCCGTTTTGCGTGTGGATCAGGCTGGCTTCTCTGGCAGGCACAGTACAACTCCTCGAGCAGGCAGGTATGCTTTCCTGCTCGATGCAGGTCACCTTTCCAAACCTAGGCCGGTCTGCAGGGAAATTGTTCATTATGCAGACATTTTTGAGCCCGGGTCTGCAGCGGCCCTTGTCCTAAGATTTAATGGAAGCTCGCTTCTGACAAACAGCTCTTTAGATACTATGGGACTGTGCTCATAGAGGGCCTGGTAAACACGGTAGTGCATGTTACAGTTAACGCTGCTGTTGATTGCCGACCAGTGCAGCTCAACTAGTGCGAAGGTAATATGCTTGACTTTCTTTTTATAAATAGCTCTGGCTGTGCGAGTCTACATGCACATTTAGTAGGAAGGAAGCCCAGTGGAGACTACATGCATGTAGTCTAATCTGGATATCACCACGCCCCTCAACAAAACCATCCACGAAAGGCAGCATGAGCTGGTGAATACCGTTTTTCATTGAGCTGCCGGATGCCCTTTGAACCTGCCCCCATCACCTTTGCCTTTGAACCTGCTCCATCGCCTTGTAACCTTTGTTAATGAGAGGGGACTACATTTTGTTACGCCACTTCCTGGCATGACGTCACTTCCGGTGACACCACCTAACTTGGAGCGTCCCCCCACTTCTTTTTTTAGGACGTGTGCCCTGAAGAGAAGAGAGGATCAAAGGCAGTAAGCAAATGAAACAGGAAATATGCTATTGGCTTGGCAAGTCAGGCAGGAATTTCCAGAGTAAACAATGTTGGTTCATAAAGATGTTAGCAGATTTGAAGGACTCCCAAGTCTCCCTTTTCCTTGGTTGAGGAGCTCATTAAGTCCAATTTCTTTCTTTGCCATATGATACTTGCAGGTCTGAACTTAGAATGGGATAAACAGAACTACAAGAAACCAGAATGTAAAGAAAAAACCTAAACTGAATGAGCAGCTGATGCGTGGAATCAGTACCGTGCGAGCTCCTGGCACAGTGGAGGTTTATGGCCATCTGTCAAATCTCAGAAGAATTTATGAGAGGGACCCATTTGACCAACCAGGGGATTAGGGTACTACTGATAGGTAGAGAGAAAGTTCCCTTGGTGGTGGTTACGAACTAAGGGGCATATTATCAACAAGTAGCGATAGTTATAGCTAACTAAGCTTAGCAAATGTTTTTCTATCGCCGTGCATCGCCGGATTTTATCGCAGAAATAACGTGCTATTAGCAAGGTTTATCTCAAATGCGATAAAATTTCCAGCGTTAGCGGCGAAATGCGTGAATATCGCTAGTAATCCAGTGATATTCACGCATTATCGCCAATGGGGACTTAGCCAGAATATCCACCTCCCATTGGACATAATGGCTAAGAACTGGGCTGAGCAGGCGTTAGTTTTCAGCGATATTCACGCTTAGCGCAAATGTTTTAATCGCTACACCTGTGTTGACAATAGGCGATAGCGATGTTAGCGACTGCTTTCAGTCGCTAACAGGTTGGGTACGCCCACTTTGCATGTCATTAGCGATAAATATCGCTGACATGCAAAGCGGGCCCCAAACCACTCGCTATCACCTACAAACTGTCGCTAACTGCTGTTAGCGGCAGCTTGCTAATAGGGCGATGAAATTATCGCGCTTTGCGGCCGAAAATGTCCGCTAAAGCGGCGATAATTTCATATCGCCTACCTTGATAATATGCCCCTGAATCTTTCTATTCCCAGCACAAAATCAAGCCCATGTGTTAGAACATATACAAAACTAAAATGAAACCATAACAATTGTTAGATTTGGTATACAAAGATTGCTATAATTTTATTAAAAAGCACAAGACAACACAATTACAAATAGACATAAACCTCTCTATAATCATAAAACAAATTCATATACCATATACTTCCCGTACATTTGATAAAAAACTATTTCATTTGTGGACAAAATTATTACAATATAGTAATACAGGATTGCTATGATAATAACATAATGTAACCTATGCTTAGACTCTATATTCCAACAGACAATTTACAGAGAGACAGTATATTTTGTCATTACATAACACATACGTTTTAGAAAATTTTACAATAACTCATCCGAGATACAATCTAATCGTTCTGTATCTATAGGAGAACCTGTTCCCACGGATTATGTTAAATGCAGGGTCGACGCATTTCGATGGCTCTATTCAATAATCCATCTTTATCAAGACCCAGAATATGTCTCTCCTATTTTTGGCACTGGTTGGTTGTTGTTACATTTCACTCCTGTTGGCAAATTTCATTGTATTAGTTTTCTTTTGTAGGGGCAATCCATAACTTTCACCTTAGCCCAACTTTGTAATACATTAATTACAAATCTTTTCTGATATACTCTCCCCATTGATTGAGACATGAATTCATCATACTTCAAAAAAATGTGTAATTGTTGTATACCCTATACTTCTTATATTCTTTCACAATACAGTTTTGTTACTTGCCATATTCCTATTGCCCTATGCTGTTCTATCAAATGGGTTCCATCATAGTAAATACCTCATACTTCTCGTGGGCCTCCCACCCTACAGAGACACATAGCTCCAAAGCACACCTCACATTACGAGTAATGTTCGATATAAAGGAAAAGAGAGAAAGAGAAATCTATGGTCGAGGAGCTCATTATGTCCAGGTTTTTTCTTTGCTATATGATACTTGCAGGTCGGAACTTAGAATGGGATTAACAGAACTACAAGAAACCAGAATGCAAAGAAAAAACCTAGACTGAATGAGCGGCTGATGTGTGGAATCAGGACTGTGAGAGCTCCTGGCACAGTGGAGGTTTATGGCCATCTGTCAAATGTGCAAAACCTGACTGGATCTGCTCATTTTCTGGGAGATTGCTCATTATCATTGAGATGGTTGCCTGCATTTCCCCGGAGTGCGACCTTTAAAAACATGGACCCCCCAGAACCCCCCCTGCAGTGGATGCAATCACTCATTGTACCTGCCTGCACGTTGATCTCTTTCATTTGAAATACAGGCTGCACTGCTGTTGCAAAGTGAAAGACAGGCTAAGGACTACAAGCAGCTAGTCTGCCTTTCACTAATGTGCTACCCCAGGAGGAGTTCCAGCATTATCTGTAATAGGAGGCTCTGACCAGGTCTGCACCTGGTGCATGCATTTAAATGGAATCTGCAGAACAGACCAGGGCAGTGTGCCTTTATATATAATACAGCCCCAGGAGATAATTAAGAGCAGTCAGATTAAATATCAGATTTACTATCATTCACACAATGGAGTCCTGGACAAAAACTGCAGTGCTGAACTGCAAAAATGAGGAGAAATTGTGTAGTGCCTTATCCACAGTCACTCAACAATAATTCAACTGCAGTGCGCATCCAAGAAATGCAGGGATGGTACACCGCTAAGCATTGCGCTACAGCGCAAAAAAAGCAAGGCCATAGAGTTTTGTTCTTGAGGTACACCCTTGAGTACATATTCTTACGTGAAGTCAACTGGCAAAGGCTAAGCCATGAAAAAAGTCTAATGTTACTTAAAAAACACATTCATAAGTTGGAATATCACATAATATTCTGCTGTTCCATTAATTCTGTCTGATATGGTATGACATTAGGATTACTCATAAAGGAAGATGTGGCATTTTAGTTGCTTTGCTTTAACTAAGGTACTAGATTAGTGTGCTGTGGCCCCTTTTAGTCACGCCCCATTCATATATTAAGGGAAGTAAATCTTGTGCAATGCATGCACGTTTCGGCGCCAACTAGCTATTGCATAAGAAAATGAATTACTGCTGCCGTTTCCACCATGCACATAAGTTTCGCGTGGCGCGAGCAACGCAATAGAATGTGTGGATAAAACTTACTACAGAATTAGCAGACACATTAAAATAAATATCACAATGATGCATTCTGGGAAAAGCAAGTTATTATTTCTAAGGGGACCTTCATCAGGATTTACTCAGATTTGTAAGTGTTTCCTCCTCTTTCACAGAAGAGAACACTATCACTCTGCACTCAGGCTCCATAGAAGTAGGGTATGTCGTATCACCAGGTTATCTCCATCCATAGGTGTGTGTGAAGGTCAGAAACATTTGGCGATACCGCATTCAGCAAATACCATATCTCATGGGATCAGTATTTACTGTATGGGGAAATAGTGCTCCTTATAACCATGCACCTTGAATTAGGTCATCTGTGGTATCCCTTAGCACTACCTTAAAGGTGGAGTAGGTGCATTGAGGGCCAATAAAAAACTCAAAAGAGTGTATAGCTTCCAGAATTGGAACAGCACTGCCCTAGTTTAAGGCCAAGCCCCCAGTCCTGTCCATTTCAGAGTAATTCATCAAAGAGAAAGGTTACACATTCATACAAATGTATCTGTGGTTGCACTTGTGCAAACAAGATTCAAGAGGAGTTGGCCTAACGGCTAGGGCGGTCAACCTCGAATCTGGGGAACCTGGTTCGAGTCTCGTCAATGACGCTGAACATCCTGTGACTCTGCGCAAATCACTTAATCTCCCTTGTAAAGTTTGTTTAAACTTAGCCAAATAAACTTTTCAAACTTTAGATGTGTGCGCCACAATGCTGCACACATTCAAAGGGACAAACGTTTAAAAGTATTTCTAAGCAAGGTCTTTTGTACTGGAAGTAAAGCAAACCAGAAGCAAAGTGTTTGCAAATCTGGGCCTACATTTTTTAAACGAAGCACATTGAGGGAAGGATGATACAAGGTGTTCAATGGGAAACCACCAATAAATTGTATTGAGTTGAAAACATTTTAAGAGGAATAAAGTTAAAAAAGCCTTTTCCACTTATTAGTTCCCAAATTCAGACTATCCTTAATTGAAGAGGGACAGTAGGGAAGTTAAGCATATTTCAGTACAGTGATACAGAGATAGGTATACCAGAAAACTGAAGGAAGGCTGAACAAAGTGAAAGAAAAATGCACTCTAATTGTATATAAAATGCAAAGTTTGTTAAATTGTATTCGTGTTTTTTCCTCCTCATTTGTGTATTTTAAGAAATATTAACATAGATGATCATTCCTTTTTAAGATAATTTGAAACATTCATTCAAGGTGGGGTCTCCTTGTTGCATTGTTGTTAGACTTGGCATCTTTGGTGTGATTTCTCCTGACTTTTTGCCTCTACCTCCTGTATTTTTGATGCTGTGCTAGATTTCATGTTTGCTGGATTAGATGGTTTGGGTACTTTGCCACTGCTGATCAGTGTCAAAGTGCAAGTGCTCCCTGTGTAAATTGTTATTACAATTGGTTTTCCCTGATTGACATATTTGATTTACTGGTAAGTCCCTAGTAAAGTGCACTGAGGGTGCCAGGGCCTGTAAATGAAATGTTACTAGCGGGCCTGCAGCACTGATAGTACCACCCACATGAGTAGCTCTGAAAAGGTATCTCAGACCTACCACTGCAGTGCCTGCGCGCAGTTTTATGCTACCATGTCGATCTGGCAAGTACACCCACTTGCCAGTCCCTAATCTTCCCTTTTCTTACATGTAAGACACCCCTATGGTATGCCCAAGATACCACGAAAGGAACCAACCTTGATCCCATCAAGCTGCACAGCCAAACACCATTTGAATCAAATAAATCAAATTTATTTGTGTATTTCTATAATTTACTCCTTTTTCTATTCATTGCTTTTTTATCCATTAAACTTGTCTATTTTTTCGATTCATTTTACTCAATTTCTGTTCAACATTCAAACAGGCGCAGGAGCCGTCAGTGGGTTTCACATGCCATGCTTTATTTTCCACATCCCAATGCATTTCGGGAACATTTTCCCTTCGTCAGGGGCATCTATAAGTACAAACATAATTGCATGTTTACATTAACCATCCTGAATGACATTCCGTGATTTCAAATATAAATATAAAAAACAATGGCTAAACAATTTGTATACACGAATTCCTATTCAAATCTAAACATTGCGTGTCAAGCTCAAAAAGGTTACTACACTGCTTGCTGCAATCTGTGCTTTCCCTACCCTCTTACATCATCATTACCAATCTTGGTCCAACAGGTCTAAATACGGCCGTCCCCTCTAAAGTAGCAAGGATAGTTACGTTTGTTAAGAAACAGAAATACCAGCCATCCCCTTTCAGTAACAGAGATAATTATGCTTTGTTTAAAACTCAACTTAGACGCTAATAATAATAATAACCATGCGCTTACCATGGCATGTCTATATTTCCGTGTCCATTTCAAACTGCATCAAGGGTGCTAGTACCACATCTCCATATTTCTAACTTACTGGACGTTCTTCAATCCTTTGTGAAAACCGTTTCCGTGTGTTCCTGCCCTTCTTATACACTATCTCCCAGTAATTATTTCCAGCTGTGTGTGCCTGTGTAATAGTTTTCTGAAGTAAACATAAATGAAGGACCATATCACTTCCCACTTCCCATCCTGTACTACATATCCCAGAATGCCCTGTAGCCTCTCACTTTTCTCTGAATGTGTGACACCAAAACCGCATCATTATCAAGCCACTGCTGTTATCATTCATTGTATACAAGTCCATTATATTAAAAACCGTCGTAGTTCACAGAGTCTTTTTAATGAATCATTACATCAAAATGTTCCCCATTCAGTGAAACTCCGGCGTGTGAATCCCAGCTCCTGTGCCATTTACCATCGTTATCGCGATCGTTGGTTCTTTTTCACCATTTAATCTTACACTTAGTTCGATTTTGACTGTTCTTTATATTCATGGGTGCAACCTCATGTTGAGACGAAACAGTTCATGTTAATGAGGTAATGGAATGAGATGCACACCTTTCTTCTTGTACAATTATAAACATTAAGTTCCTAAGGAACTTAATGTTTATAATTGTACAAGAAGAAAGGTGTGCATCTCATTCCATTACCTCATTAACATGCCCAAGATACCCCCATGAGCAAGGTGCAGTGTATGTGAAATGTAGGACATGTACTTCTGTGTGTGACATGTCCTGATCGTGAAATACTGCCAACTTTGTTTTTCACTATTGAAAGTCTATCTGCCCCATAGGATAGAATGGGAGATACTTTGTAACATCTTACAAGTATAACTTCCCAGTGGGATATGATAGAGAAATAAAGTTTAGGCTCTCTGAACTCAGAATTTATAAAAACATCTTTTAGTAAAGATGGATTTTAAATTATGTGTTTGAAAATGGCACTTTTAGAAAGTAGGCATTTTCTTGTGTAACGATTCTGCGTGCCTCTTCCTGTTTGTGGATTGACTGTCGGGTTCTGGAGTGGCAGGGGCTGGGGATGTGCATTCACTGTAGACAGCCACTGTGTGGGGGTTGAGGTGCGCCTGGTCCTTCCTGGATGACTCAGAGCTGAGCTGAATAGACCTTGGCTGCATTTAGAGTAGTCAGAGGAGTTTTCCTTGCACCTGAATAGGGCCTGTCTCCCTTGCACAATGCTGCCTCCATCCCCTGTGATCACACTGCAGCAGTGAAGACAGAACTGGTTTGGACTGGTCTCAGAGACCCTTGCAATAAGAGAATAAAGACAAAAGGGCTTTTAGATCTCTTCTGGACTCAAGAGGAACCTTTGCCAAGGAGAAGAGCTGAAGAGTTGTGAGGAGGAGTACTGCCCCTTTGCTGTGTGCTGTTTGCTGTTGGCCTGTGTTGCTGTTTCTGCCAAGGAATGGGCAAAGACTGGAACTATACGGTGAACCTGCTTGGAGAAGAATCTCCATAGGCCTGAGTGTGCTCACCTCCTGTTCTGAAGTCTCAGGGACACAATGATGTCACCCTAAGCTCCCCTGAACTCTATTGCAGAGAGTTCTGACCTGCCAGGAGGTGCCTATTCCAACCTCTGGAGGGTTTTCCTGCTGTTTGGAGCTGGAAGCAACTTAAGAGAAGTAAGAACACCTGTACCCAATGCCGTCAACGATGCCGCTATGACGCTGCAACCCGTATCGAGGCCAGGGGCACCGCTCGTGAAGTGAACGATGCACCACCCGGCCTGCACCGCAGCACCAACGCCTTTCAAGGTCTGCCGATGCCTGCAGTTATCAGCATTTCCCAACGCCAGCGCTTGCACCGACTCTGTCATCCCAGGGCCTGCGAACTGTTATCGCGGTGCCAATAACCCCCTAGGGTGACTCACAGAATTCCCCAACATTGCTTCGTCACTGGAACCGATGGCTCACCACCAACGCAACCGACTTCCCCTGTCCTGGATTCAACACGTTTCCTCCTCGCGTCGCGGACACGACACCTCGCCTCCCCAGTGGCAGCCAGGGATCGAGCCTCAACCTCAGCACAGTCACCTCACCTCCACGATGCCGTGCATCGTCATAGACTTCGCTATCCAAAGGTACTGTTCGTTTTGAGGGCCGATTGACTCCATGCCCGACACCGCTCAAATCGCGGTCTGCATTGTACTTTGGATTTATTACTGTCACAACGTCACAATTGCCTCAAGTGGAACTATTTGTTTTCTACAAGCATTATTTTTGGAATAACTGTTCTAAAGTCATATTTTATAACCAGTATGTTGGATTTTTGTTGTTTTGGTCCTGTTGAGTTTATATAAAGATACTTTATTTTTCTTAACTTGTGTGATATCCATTTGTGGTGGTATCACTGTATTACTGTGCGTTTTGAGTGTAAATACTTTACACATTGCCTTTGAGATAAGCCTGTCTGCTCATGTCAAGCTACCCAGGGGGTGAGCAGGGGTTATCTAAAGTGTGTTTTTCCCTTACCCTGACTAGAAGCAAGGGTCCCTATCTGGACAGAGGTTACTCTGCCAACTAGAGAACCTAATTTCTAACAATTGTCAATGATTGCCCATGGAGGAACTTTCTGTTCCTTCTCTGAAATCATTCTTATTACACATTGAAGAATTTTCGATGGCTCAGTGGACTAATGCTTCCACTGCAGGAATTATGTTTGAACTCATGGTCATAGGTTTGAATCCTAGGGCCTCATTTATGAAAAGTGACGCATCGCTGCGTGAAAACAGTGATGCGTCACTTTTCATTGCGCCCTCCTTGCGACACCAATGATGCATCATATTTACAGTATGACACTTCATGTCGCAAGGAGTTAGAGATACGTCAGTATTTCTAACGTATCTGTAGGCGCAAAAGTGACGCATTGGTGGAGTGTGTCACAAAAGTGACGCAACTCCAGCAATGTATCCTTTCACATGGGGCAAGCCCCATGTGAAAGGGCCTGCGTCAGTCTTACGCCTGCTGTGAGGCAGGCATAAGAAATTGACGCATTTGAGTCCTAGCAGTGGCGCAGTGAAATCACATAGATTTCCCTGCGTCACTTCTACGACCCTTTCTTGCGTCAATACGCCCCCTTGCATACATTATACCTGGCGCAGGTATAATGTGACACAGGGGTTTACAAAGTGACGCATCTACCTAGATGCGTCACTTTGCAAATATGGCGCAACAAGGTGCATTTTTTACGCCACTGGTGCGTCACAAAAAGTTACACACCGGCGGCATAAAAGTGACGCACAGCCTCATAAATTAGGCCCCAAGTGGGGCCGCACAGCCCTTTATCTTTCTGAGGTCTATTATGTTAGAGATATGGAGCTGGGTAGCAGTAAAGGTCTGTTGTTCAGTGGTAAAAATATACAAATATAGGTTATGTTACTCAAAGGAGTATATTATGCTAGATCCATTTCACAAAGAGTGAGTGCTTAAATTCTGATTTAAGACACGGTCTCTGCCACACTTTTGGACTCACCACCTATGTCCTGAAAAGTTGAAGAGCTGAAGCAGTGATATTTTATCAACTTGCACAGTGGTAAAAGGTCACTTATCACAGGAATGTAAAAGGTATATGCTGCCTTTGGCTAAAAAAATAGTAGCATTTTATGACATTTCTAAAGTAAAAAATAGAGCATAATACAATAACAAACACATATTTTCTTTTTAGGTTCTTCATAAATTAGAATCCATAATTTTCAGCATTTAACACTCATGAAGGGTGAAGAATACAAATGCATTCTTCTGGACATTTGGTTCTAATTAACTTCAAAACAGTAAATGATAAGAGGACATTTTAGAAGGCACCTCCTCTGTAAGTAAGGATTGGAAAATACAACATCGCAATTGTGATAAATTAATGAGTCACTGGGTATGTGCTGAGTGCATATCAGTATTGAAGAAAAGTGCACTGGAATATTTTCCTGTTTGACGTGTCCGAGGTGTTGCAGAGCAAGGACAACAACCCATTGCACCAATAAGCAGTTCCAAAAAGAAACAAACATTGGCAAAACCAATATATCTGATGTTCTACCTCAGCATTTTTACTTTGTTAATGCTTGTTTTGCATTGCATTCATTTTTGTAAAACGTTATTGGTGGGGAATCTTCAGGGCCCTTGCCAATATAAATAAAACACACCAGCTAAAAGCAAACATATTCTTAGGTCGCAAAAAGCTCACATTGCCAAAGTAGGCCCTCAGAGAATTACTTTGTGTGGGGATGTGCTCCATGTGAAAGAGCAGAATGCCATCACTCACAGTGAAGTTAGCCAATGGCTGAAGTGGGCTGACCACTTACTTCATGCTGTATGCAGTTCTGGGTGGAAGAAAATGTGAATGACACAACAACAGACCAAGATGAATGAAGAGGGCTGGCTGAAAACACCTAAAAGAACGCATATCATATAAATAATTTTAGTAAAATCAAAAGGTCTTGGCTAACAATACATTTAAATATAAATCATTTTAGAAACATCAAAAGGTACAGGTTAATGCCAGACCTAAAAAACAAGAAATAATTTTGTCTAAACAGATCATAAATAATGCTGAGGGCTCAGAGAGCTGGATAAATCCTAATGAAAGTTGTCCAAGAATGGAGCAGGATAGAAAATGACCTGTGCCCTGCACCAGGAAAAGCTGATGGGTTGTCAGCGCTCCAGGCAAATTGTGGGCCTCATTTACAAGCCGATTGCGCCTCTGGTGTGTCACTTTTTTTTAACGACCCGGCAGCTCAATGAGCTTGCTCATATTTACAAGGCCACCTAAAGTCACCCTGCATGAAAGTGGCATGCCATGGATGTTGCTGTGGGTGTTCCCACACAAGATCCATGGAACCTGACACAATCCCGGATTTACAATGTTCTGTAATGCTGGGAATGCAACAGAATCCTACTCCTCCCCAGGGGAGAAGGACATGAACGTGCCGTATCTTGTAGATACGCCGCATTCCTGCCTTTTTATTTTGACGCACAGCAGAGCAGCAGGAAGACTTGCTGAGCTACCGTGCATAAAAATATTGCAAATGAGGGCCTAGAATTTTACCAGTTATATCCTACTCCGTACCCTGAAAAGAGGCCATTTTCCGGATTTTTTATTTAGTGATTGTGGGCCCACAAGGCTGCTGCCTTAACTATCACTATTAAAATATACAGTGGAGTCTCTTTTTATGGCCGCTGGAAGAGCAATGAGGAAAAGAGCTAGGTTGAAATGTTATATGTCTATACGCTCAGGAGGTTACGGCAGCAGGCAGAATGAAAAAAGGAAAAGTTTTAGAGAAAGTCAGTGAGCCAGAAATAGAGAGACAGCAAATAACTAAAGCAGACAGAGTGTAAGAACTCCGGGGCATATTACCAAGTAAATGCGATAATTATCGCATATTGTGCTTAGCGCAATTATCGTTATCGCCGTCTATTGCTGGATTTCTCCGCCGGGTTAGCGGCGTATTAGCAAAGCTTTTCACCTAGGCGATGTGAAATCCAGCGATAGAGGATGAGTACATGCTTTAGCGGCATAAAAGCAGCGATAATTTGCCTGCGATACAGAAAACCTTGTTAATAGGCAGGTTTGGACTAAACCATGCAATCCACCTCCCATTTTACAAATGGCTAAGTCGTATTTTTAGCAGTAGTTAAAATCCTGCTATAATGGGGCCTTAGCGCGACTTCTAATATCGCTTTGTGGGTCTGGGGCAACCTTGTAAATACCGCAAAGCTGTTGTAGCGAGGTTTCCCCATGATGTTATCTGACGAATGCCTACTTTGCATGTCATTAGCGATATTGATCGCTGACATGCAAAGTAGCAAGGAAACACGCGCTAACGCTTGTTAGCGTGTCCTTGTAAATCGCGTGATGAAAATGTTGCCGCTTTTTCGGTGCTATGTGCCGAAAAAGCAGAGAAATATCCCTTGATAATATGTCAGAGAGAATGAGTGAGCAAGTTGTATGTATTGGTGTTTATATGGTGAAACCCTAGCTGGAGAAGAAAGTTGGACTGTGCATCAACGGGTTTGTTAGGAGACATACGCACAGGTAGATGAAACGAGCTAACCAAACTCATATACTTTTCAATCAAGTGCTTAGGCTGGGATTTGCAGCTTAGACACTAGGGCCCAGATTGACTAAGCCTTCGTGTTGCCCCAGTGGCTTGCGCTACGTTACGTTTCCCTGTGATAGACACTCCATGGGTGGAGCATTGACGTTCCTCTGCATCCACCCGTGGAACTAAAGGTAGTAAACATGGGATTGCACCCAAAATCTGCACCTATAACAGAGGCCTAACAAGGAGAAAATCTTTATTTCTCCTTGTTTCTTCCTCTTCTATATGTGATGTACTTTGCATCATGCATAGAAAGAGGAATTTGTCTCTTAGGATTGTTTTTGTGCAGAAAGGGATTACTTCCTGCACAAAAACAATCCTTAGAGGCCCATGATGCAGAAAACCTTGCACCATGGTGCAAGGGTGTCTGCATTGATGCTAGGCAGCAACAAGTGCAGCAGCGCTGGGAGAGGGCTGTAAGAGCGCCATATCTTTAAAATATGGCGCTGTTCAGCTCTCTCCCATTAGTAAATATGGGGACTATTTATAGGCCCTTGCATCACTTTTGCGCTGCTGGTGCATCACTTTTTGTGATGCACCAGCAGTGTAAAGTATGTTGCGTCATATTTACAAAGTGATGCATCTAGGTAGATGCGTCACTTTGTAAACCTCTGCGCCACATTGTACCTGCGCCAGGTATAACGTATGCAGGGGGGGCGTTCCGACGCAAGAAGGGGTTGTAGAAGTGACACAGTGAAATCTATGAGCTTTCACTGCGCCACTTCTAGGACGCAAATGTGTCAATATCTTACTCATGGCAGGCGTAAGACTGATGCAGGCACATTTAACATGGGACTTGCCCATGTGTAATGACCCATTGTTGGAGTTGCGTCACTTTTGTGACACACTCCAGCAATGCATCATTTGTGCACCTACAGAAACGTCAGAAATACTGACGTATCTGTAACTCATTGTGACATGATGCGCCATACTGTAAATATGACGCATCATTGGTGTCGCAAGGAGGGCGTAATGAAAAGTGACGCATCGCTGTTTTCTCGCATCGATGCGTCAGTTTTCATAAATGAGGGCCTATGGATCTAAATCACTTCTCTGGCCTCTTTATCTAGAGAGAGAAAGAAGCTGAGGACCAAACAAAACAAGAAAAAGCAGGCAGTCAAAAAGATGGAGTTGGGCAGGACGAGAACAAAGAAAAAGCGCAGCACAAAGCGGGAGGTATAGGGTGAGACAAAGGCATATGGTGAGAGAAAGGAAAAGGAAGAAAGACGAAATTATAAGAAAGATAAAGGGTGGGTAGAAGCAGGACATTAGTGTGGATAAGAGAAGGTACAATGGATTGAGGCAAAGAAAAGAAAATATTTCGAGAGAGAGAGTAAGTGGGGAATGCTAGTCATGATTTAATAGAGCAGTGAAAGGCACTTTTAGCATTTCCTGCACAGAAGACCAGGGAGACGAACACACATTGCATTGTATAGAAAATGCATTCAAATAGTGATAAGACGCAAAAGCACTTTACGCCGGGCAGCAAACCCAAGGCTGGTAATTAATCCAGTGTTAGTGTTGGTAATCTTTGGTTGCAAAGGCATGACTTTCAGGGAAGGAGTAGTGGTGGTGTTTGAAATGAGTTGGTGTTAGTTTGCAAAAATGCTTAAAAGCTTAAGGCAAACATGCATGTCCAGCGGCGGCCGGCACAGGTAAATGTAGTGGGGCGGAGCGGGGCGGGCGGGGTAGGAGAGGGGGGAGTCGGCATACGATGGAATAAGTATCATTTTTTTTTTAAAATAACACCTATTCCGTCGTCTGCTGGCTTCCCACCCTGCTGCGCCGTGCCCTGCCCTGCCCCGCCCACAGCGCTTACCTGAGCCGGCCGCCGCTGCATGTGACTCAGAGAAGGTCGAACTCTTAGAGAGGAGACACGTTGCTTTTCAGTCTGTTGTTAATGTGGGACCATCAAATAAACAGAGAGTTAAAAAAATATAGATGTCCAACCTCATCTGACCTACAACAAAGAAACTGTTCTCAATTGGCAATGGCTAACAAAAAGGCACATTACCGAATGTAAAGTTCAGGGGTCATCTCAGGAGGGGATTTGCTGTACGCAGAGCAGAGCCAAGAGCCCTGTTTTATGCGCCTGGAGTGCATAAGTTTCATTCATTTCTCTGAGTGAGTGCTTTATTTTCAGAGAGCACAGCTCAGAAAGACAAAGAGGCACTATCGGAAAATATAGTCCTAACTCAGAGAAATATCAGGTTAAAGGAATTCACTTTGCATCCCACGCTTAGTCGCAGGAGCGTCGCCCACTGCTCTCCGAACAGTGAAAAAAGGAAAAATAAAATGATAATAACGCAACGTTATCATCATTTTATTTTTCCGACTTGCAGGGCTCAGTTGTTTCCTGCTGGCGGGGCTGGGAGCCGTGACGCCAGAGCACTGCAGGGGGAGGAGTGGTGGCCCTCCCAAAGTGCACATGACAGTTTGGCCAAACAGTCATGTGCTCTTGGCATGTTCTCCACCCAGCCTGCATTACAGCCTGGGTGGAAAGGATTGATGGGGAAATACTGGCACCCTCCCAGGAGAAAATGAATGAAACTCACCAGACATAGCAGGCTTGCTCAGAAACAGAGTGACATTTATTTATTGGTACCAAAAGCATGCATCATTGCTAATTAGCAAGGAAGAAGTCAGATCTACCACCTTAGGGGCTCTCAGACCGCTTCTTCCCAGAGTGACAGATTTCTAGGTGCTATATACCTAAAGTAATGCCATGTCAGCGGGATTAGAATAAGGCACCAAGCCAAATATGGCTGACATGGATGTGCAATGTCTGCACTATGCAAAACAGACAGATATGGGCAGACCAGAAAGGCAGGCTCTGCGCTGTGTAAGCACTTGCACAACCAGAATAAGAAATATCATGTAGTCAAGACAAGTAAGGTGACCTGTAAGGGGGTACAGAAAAGCTTTTTGAAGCTTGTCCAGTCAAAGTCCGATAGGAAGCCCTTTTGAGCTCCAGGCCTCATGTTAATGTGATCTTATCTAAGCATGATATCTTTTGAAGTGCATACGCATGAACTTATATGGATATTCATATATATTTTACAACAAGCATGCCCTAGTTCCCAGTCCCTGCCTAAGCGCCAAACCACATTGCAGCATTGTGATTGGCTATGGGGAGTCTGGGTGCTCGGCTGCTTCCTGCTTCCGGGAGTAGGGAAGAAGACAAGAAGATGAAGGGGACAAAGGAGAGGTGGAGGCTGGCCGGCCAGCCGTAGCCAGGTGTTTTTTTTTTAATTTCACCCACCTCCCCCTACCCTCCCTGCCCACCACCCCTACCCCGTAACAGCCACTACTGCACAGGAGCATAAAACAGGCATGTGGCTCTGTGCAGCGCCAGTAAAGTCCATCACAATACAGCCCAACATCTTGAGTTTGTCACATGGAAGGACTGAGAATGTGTTGTGTTTTAGTATGTGAGGGGAATATTTATGCAAACTGTGGCGCCGGGCAGCGCAGCAAGTCACCTTGCTGCACTGCCCTGCATCACAGAGAAAGGGCAGGAACGCACCGTACTTATACACTACGGTGCATTCCAGTCCTTTATCCCTGAACTGGCGCCATTTCGGCACACTGGCGCGAATGCAGTCACTCTTACACCATAGTGCAAGGGTGCCTGTGTTGTAGGCAGGATTGTTTTTGTGCAGAAAGGGGCACCTTCCTGCACAAAAACAATCCCAAGAGGTATTTTACTCTTTCTATGTGTGGCAGAAAGCTGCACACATAGAAAAAGGAAAAAACAAGGTGGAATACAGATATTTCTCCTCATTACGCCTCACCTGGGGAGGTGTATCAAATTCAAGTTCAAAAGTGCAAATAAGCAATAAAAACATACATTGCAGTCCAATTACATCAATTTTATTTCAGCGGACAAGCAAAACTGCATAAATAATAACAGACAATCAATATATATATAAATATCTATATATATATATATATATATATCTATGACAAAGTTCCTTCCTTCCAAAGAATGAAGCAGGAGCCCAAGGGGAACAGGTAAGACGAGCTTTATTGGTAAAAGGCAGTCCCAGTGGCGGCGGATGCATTTCGGCATGACGCCTTCTTCAGCGCCCAACACCGGAAGCCCTCATCCATGTAAAATCATTCCTGCTGTATTTCATGTGTTGCTTGCGTGAGCCGCTCCTCCCCCTGGCAATTAGGCACACCTGTTGTAGTCCGTTTGCATATCAGGACTGCAACTCCCAAGAAGCCTCATGTTCATGGCAACTCGAGTCGGTGAAATAATGGAGGGTGTCCAGAAAATCTTGACTGCGGTCACAAAGCAGGATGCGGTGTAAAAGTCTTTCACTGCCCCAGAACCAACGTGCCCGTCCTCGAGTCCCCTTATAACGCCACAGCCTCACAGACAGCGGGTCCAATTACATCAATTTTATTTCAGCGGACAAGCAAAACTGCATAAATAATAACAGACAATCAATATATATATATATAAACATCTATATATATATATATATATATATATATATATATATATATATATATATATATATATATATATATATATATATATTCACAGAAAAAACCATAGGTTATAGACCATATATAGTTAGGAATTAGCATTTACAAAACCTTGAAAATTCACTGAAAAAACCATAGGTTATAGACCATATATAGTTAGGAATTAGCATTTAGAAAACCTTATTTTACTCACACAAAACCATTGAAATTCCATATATAGTTAGTTGCACTAACTATATATCGCGCACCCGCAATCCACTGCTGATGATGTCACATATTACATCATTCATGTCATGGTCAGTGACATCACTGATGACATCACTGATAACAACATCCAGTGATTTTTTGTTTCTATAAAGTTTAAATATGTCTTACATATTGAAGAATGAGTGGATGTGTAAGTGTCTGGACGAAGGATTTAGTAGGTGCATGACTGACTGTATGAGTGAGTGATTAAATGTGTCTCACTGACTGCATGGGTTAGTGACTAAACTGTCTTAATTTGTGCATCATTATGTCTGTTGTTCTGTAAACTGCTGCATGTGTTGATCAGTAGCTATATGAGTAACTATATGGGTTATTGATTGATTGCCCAAGTATTTGTATGGGAGACTGAGTGTGTGTGTGGCTAGCTGGGAGGTGTGTGACTCTGTGCAGATCAATCTGTACTTGTATCAATGATTGTATAAGAAGGTAAGTATGTGTTAGTATATGTTTGAAAATGTAAGGTGCTCTATGTTTAACTGTATAGACAAGAAAATGGAAGTGTCATTGATTCTTTACAGGACTGACTAGGTGTGTGAGTAACTCCATGGATGAGTGGCAGACTGTGAGTGTCTGTATAGGTGTATGAGTGCATATGATAGTGTTGTAAAGATGAGTGATTGTATGTATGAATGATTGTATGGGTGAATGAGTGAAGGTGTGTGTAGACGTAGCAATCAGTGAGTGCGTATGTAGTAACTAGTATTGGTGTGTCAATGGTTTCAAAAATTATACTCTCTTTTTAACACTGGGTGAAACAGAGGTTATATTAAAATGTGAGGAGATGCATTGTATTGTCACATGAATGATATCATCAGTGATGTGGTCATTGATGTCAAATGAGATGTCATCAGTGATGTCATCAGTGATGTCATTTGAGATGTCATCAGTGATGTCATCAGTGATGTCACTGACCATGTCATGAATGATGTAATATGTGACATCATCAGCAGTGGATTGCGGGTGCGCGATATATAGTTAGTGCAACTAACTATATATGGAATTTCAATGGTTTTGTGTGAGTAAAATAAGGTTTTCTAAATGCTAATTCCTAACTATATATGGTCTATAACCTATGGTTTTTTCAGTGAATTTTCAAGGTTTTGTAAATGCTAATTCCTAACTATATATGGTCTATAACCTATGGTTTTTTCTGTGAATTTCATTGGTTTTTTAACAGCCAATATCTGTAGCTGTAAAATGTATTCTTCTTTAAATCCAAAAATATATTTTATATGTTCATGAATAATTTTATTTTTAAATATTTTTTTTTCTTCGTTCCCGCTTCGCGAATCGGGAAGCTTCCCGTTAGCTGACCTTGATGCCGCGAAATAGACCGCGAGCCGGTAAACGTTTCTTTACCGCAAGTGCCGCGTTAGAAAACAACATCGTGACGCCTCCCGTCCGCATGACGTTTCACGTTGTCGCGTGATACGTCATATGACGTGCTACGTTGGCGAACTGGTACGCGAAGCGAGTCGCAAAGCGCAGGTTTCTGGAAGCAAACCGGGAGGCCCTGCAAAGCGCTTAACGTAAACACAGCAAGTCATGTGACTTGGTAATAACACTTTTCATTGGTTCATTTCACTTTTGGTTTCCTAATGATGTAAGACTAGGTCATATAATCTAAAATGAACACTTTTGATTGGTTGAGAACTCTTGTTTTTCCCAAATGATGAAAATCCCTCCTTCTTTCCTCACTCTGACTTTCATCATTGTGAGAGAAAGACCCTTTGTGATCACTGAGCAATGGCTTCTTTAGTAGCTTCAGCTGGTGCTTCCCCACCACCTCCACCACATCCAAGGAAGAGTGGACCACCTGCTCAAGTTATAATTCAACAAGAAGAAGAAGAAGAGGAACAGGACGACGAGCACGAAGAGAGGCAGTTTTTGCCTGAGCAGCCCAGGACGTCTCACCGGAAAGAAAACTTCATTTGGCAATTTTTTAAAATTCCCAAAGGTCAGAAAAAAGTAAATGCAAGATACGTAACTTGCCTTATATGTCAAGATAGACTGTCCAGAGGAACCGAGAAAAAATACAGTTTCGGAAACTACACAATGCATCGCCATATGACTAGGTGGCATCCTAACAACTACAGTGCTGCACAGTTTCGGAACGACCTAGATAATCTCCCTATTATGGCCAGAAGATCTGTTGTACCGGAAGTAACGGGACCAGAGGGCAGGGAGATGGTGCCAAATATACAAATGAAATTTGGTGAAGTAAAACACATCTGCGTATTTTGCGATGGATTCATTTCCTACGGAGAAAAAAGCATCACTCTGATCAACAGAGCTATTGACTATCATATGCAAGTTTGTACGAAACGCCCAAAATAATAAATACTTCTTTTTTTGTTTTGTTGCTCCTGTTGAGCCCTTTACAATGAATCGTTTTCATTGCCCCCTCCAAGAAAAACCCAAAAAAATATAAAACTGTTCAGAAAAATTCAAAAAAAGTAAAAAAAATTTCCGAAAAATAATAAAAAAAATATAAAAAAACAAAAACAATAAAAAAAAGTTCTTTTCAGAACTACCTCCCCGTTATTAAAAAATTGGTACAATATTTGGAACTGTGCCAACCTCAATTTCTCTTAGTTCGCTTCCCAGTTCGCTCGCCGGTACGCGAACCAGAAGCGAACCAAAAACAGTAAGTATAAGGGAAGGAAACAGACACTTATGTTAAAAGAAAGACAGCTATAGGGGAGTAAACTAGAGATACTATTACCCGTAATCCACTGCTGATGATGTCACATATAACATCATTCATGACATGCTCAGTGACATCATCAGCAGAGGATTGCGGGTTTTTTGGCAACGTGCCTTATCCACGGTTTAATAACGCTGCCTTTTGCTTTATATAAGTTTTCAAATTGTATGAAATATATACCAATAGGTCGTTATGAACCTTTAGGTAGTGCTTTTCTTCATGAGGTCTGGTCGCTTCCATACACATACAGATGTTTCAAAGATGATCAAGAAGTTTATCTGAATGGAGAGGAATGCACTGAGACGCCAGATCATTCACTAATGTGTAGGCACATACAGTTACACGGTTCATGCAACAAACACCGACCAAATATGGCTTGCGTGTTGCAAGGCACGCCAGTTCCTGCTATCATCCCCACGTTCAAGTTGTTGGAAAATGGTAGTTATTTGATGCTCAATAATGAAGATTGTTCTGAGTTAATTAAAAGTATTCCTTTTATCGTAACAGTAAGTGAACGGGTTATTTGCTGCAGAAATGTTCTATTTCCTCCCACACATGAACATAGGGAGTTTTCAATCTGGCCACAAATACCAACCGTGGGACAGATTTCAACGGCATGGCAAGAATAAGAGCTCTTTTGTCTCAGAGAGAGGTGGCCTTGAGTTCGGCCCGTGAAACTTTCGTGCTTCACATAGCGAACACCCGTACAGAGGTGCAGACCCTTTTCAATTCAGATTTGCCTTTCAATTTCAGCAACATGGTTCCGACTATCTTTAACGCATCCTCCACAAAGACCCTGGCGCACTTTTTTAAAGTTGTTACCAGTGGTCTCGTGACTTCATTTGAGAAAATCTTTGGAGTCATCCCTGCTTCCTTTCATTCTATTTTCTCCACTCTGGTTCGTGGATTGGCATTTTTACTTGCATTAGCAGCGGACGCTCTTGTGCTTTTTTACATTTTTAAATATGGATGTCCCTCCTATGCAACCTCCCACCCTGCAGCTGCTGACACTGTTCCGCAATCGCATGCTAGAATATTATGGCACAATGCCGTTGGCGATATTAAGCACGGCATATGGATTATCTTTTCGATTCTCCTACTTCACCTGTGTCCAGCCTGTATTTCACTGCCTGACCTGTGATTTCGATTGGGCCATTGATTTGTGTCTCTGCGGACCGGTTTCTCCTGACGTCGACTTTAATCAGCTGATGACTCCTATCATTACTCACGAGTTGGTTTGTCCTGGCGAAAGGATTATGGCTGTGGCATTGATGCATGGACTACTTGGTCCCTGGAATTTACTGGCGGCAGCACAGTCTTTCTTGGAACAGAGCTTTCTTGAAAACCCACCGAGCTGTCCTCTGATGGTGATAGAGGATCCGGTGCTGGGAGAGCACGTATGTTCTTTTCCGCTTTTAAATTGGATGGCTGAACTGTTTTCGGATGAAGACGGTGACTTCCTATTGGAGGCTGTTGCAGCTTATTTTGCATACACAGTTATGTCATAGACCTTTTTCATGTTTGATATGCTGAGTACTAGCATTTCATTGACAATTCATTGACTTATTTGTCAAGTTTTTATTATTTACCTTGCCTATTGGCTTAAGACTCGATAAAGTACTTGGCTGTTTTATTTTTCTTTAGCATTACATTTTCCTAGTTTTTAATGCTTTACCTTGCGGACCGTCCACATATAAACTTGCAATCTGCTCTCATGAGATGGCACTTCTATTATCTTATTCAGTTCGTTTCCGGATCATGGGGAGGTGTCATCTAGGTCCTGGATATCTTTACACCGTGTTAAGTTAGCATGGGCTCATTACCGGTTTAAACGCCATTTTTCCTTTTTTGCAACTTCTGCACACGACACTTAGTTGTTGCTTTAGCTTTCCACCTAGTAGTTCATCGTGGTTTACATGAGAATAATATGTTATTGCTCTACTATCTGCTTTGCTTGTTAAACTATATCTGTACAGCGAGTGCTAAAGTTTCAAGAACAACACGATACAGAATTGTTATGAGGTCTGATCTCCACGACTTCATACTCATAACATAAGTGCAACTTCTGCCAATTCTGGGCATGAGGCGGGTTTTATATTGCTTTGCCGAACACACATACACAACAGTTGATGCGGTTCACATGAAGAGAGAGCTGGTGTATGCTGATGTGATTCCTTCAAATCTAAGACACTAAAGTATGGGCAAGCCCTAAACCAACACAAAGAGACCGTCTTAGCAAATAATATAATATGTGTATTAGGGAGGGTGAGATATAAGCAGCCGCGGGCCGTGGAGGGAGTTACGGTGAGGCAGGGAGGCGGGGAGGGGGAGAAGCAGGGTGGAGCCCTCTCTACCTTGCCCCTCCCCCTCCCCGCCTCCCTGCCCCACCGTAACTCCCTCCACGGCCCGCGGCTGCTTATAAGTGTTGCTAACTCTTATTCATTTACAGCATGTTAACATACTGTCACCATTCGCTTTTTATGTACTAGTAACTATGCTGGTAATTTTGCTACTGATAATATGTGTACTTGTATTCTCCACCCTGCTTCTCCCCCTCCCCGCCTCCCTGCCTCACCGTAACTCCCTCCACGGCCCGCGGCTGCTTATAAGTGTTGCTAACTCTTATTCATTTACAGCATGTTAACATACTATCACCATTCGCTTTTTATGTACTAGTAACTATGCTGGTAATTTTGCTACTGATAATATGTGTACTTGTATTATCTAAGATACTACGCCTGAGAAGACGGCATTAGTAAATAAACATTTCAAATACACATGTGTTCTTCTTAACTCCATGTTCTGGTTTCTAAGAAATATATAACGACCGACTGTTCATGAGTTCCACGTATCCTGAGGTACTATAAGTTCATATTCTGGATTGTCTAAACATTGAGAGTTTGTTATATCCAATGTGACACTGTACCTAGCTTGCTAAGGAGTTTTTGATTACTAACGTGAGTTTTGGGACACCCTAATTCGCCGAGGTTCCAATCCTCTGTCCACAGTTCTGTGTGAGAACAGAAACCCTGCGACAGGGGCACCCCCGACCCTTGCTGGAGCTTCATCACACTTGCGATACAACTCCAGCAATGCGCCACCTTTACGGCACAGATACATCACGCATCTGTGCTGTTTTTGCCCCATGATGCGCCGCATTGTAAATGCAGCACACCATAGGTGACGGAACAGCGGCACAGAATGACTAACACATCCCTGGTGATGCGCCAGTCATCATAAATGTATCCCTATGCTTCTTATCTTGTTAGAGATGAACCGCCATATGTATCATCAAAGTTTTTTGCATTTCCTAAATAGCGAACTTTAAGGAATAAATAGCGATTCTTTACCATTCCTAGTTTGCGATTAGCTATTTGCTAATTACAAATTACCCATTCATTTCCTTCATTTCCATAGGGCGGTTGGACTCACTTTTAGCTCGAACGGCTGAATGGATTTCCACGAAACTTGGCAAAATTGTAGGGACTGGTAGCCCGATGTGCCTTTGCTATGTCTCAAGATATATGCTCCAGTGGTTTTTACGAAAATTAACTTTGAAAAATATATATTGGGCTACATTGGCCTATATATATTTTGGAGCCCAAATGTAGCCCAATGTAGCCCAATGAAGCCCAATGTAGCCCAATGTAGCCCAAAGATGGCCGCCAGACACACAAAAAAACAAATGTAGCCCAAATATCAGCCAGATGTAGCCCAACTATAGCCCAGTGACAGAATGACCAATCAGCTTCGCAAACCTCCGTTACGCGAAGCGGAGCGCTGTTACAGATATATATCTTTTTTTGAACGTTAATTTCTCAAAATCCACTGGAGCACATATATTGAGACCTAGCAAAGGCACATCGGGCTACCAGTCCCTAATATTTTGCCAAGTTTCGTGCAAATCCATTCAGCCGTTCGATTATTATTATTATTATTTTTTTTTGCCCCGCGGGGCCCTTTTAAAACCTCCACATCAAACCTAGGGGGTCAGCGAGGATCTACTATGCCCCCTTATAGTTATTTCCCCCTTTGTTTTGACCTCCTCTTGTCTCTCGATCCTACCGAGAGACAAGATGGCGGCCGCTACGGACTTTTTGGAATGTTTACAGACGCCGGAGAACCAATCAGCTTCGCTTCACAAAGCTCCGTTGCGCGTAAAGTACGCGTCCTGGGACGCTGCCAGGTCCGCTGTTACAGATATATATCTTTTTTAAAACGTTAATTTCTCAAAATCCACTGGAGCACATATATTGAGACCTACAAAAGGCACATCGGGCTACCAGTCCCTACAATTTTGCCAAGTTTCGTGCAAATCCATTCAGCCGTTCGGGCTAAAAGTGAGGCCAACCGCCCTATGGAAAACTCAATGTTAAAAACACGTTTTGGGACCCCCCTTTTTTCTCGGCCCCCCCTTGACGAACCCCCCCCAAATTTTCAAGGGCTGCTCAGAAACAAAATGTGCCATTTTCCTGAAAATTTCAGCCAATTCCGTCCACAAACGCCAAAGTTATTAGACATAGAATTTTCAAAAATCCCATAGAGAAAAAATCCTAACTATATATACCTACTGGCGACCGCCAGTAGGTAATATATATATATATATATATATCTATACTACTATAATAAAGTAAGAACTTTCAGGCTTCGAGGCGGGTAAACTCGGGAACCACGGCACCAATCTACACACGATACACCGTTGAAATCGTCAGGGTGTGTAGATGGTTATAGGCTATATAAATATAAAAAATAAATGTTATTTACAAAATTTATATTAAAAAAAAGTAGTCCCTCCAAAGTAGTGCCGGCCGCGACGTGCGTGCTCACGTCAGGAGCACGGGGAGGAGCGGCGTCCTAGGGCGGCGGACATGGCGCGGGGGAGGAGCGGTGACGTGAGGAGCAGCGGACAGGCCAGCGGCGGTGCGAGCAGCGGAGAGGCGGACATGGCGCGGGGGAGGAGCGGCGGCGGACAGGCGGTGAGCAGCAGAGCGGTGAGGAGCGGTCAACTGAGGAGCGGCGGCTGAGGTAAGGCTCCGGGAACAATGTCGGGGCAGGCGGGTGTCGGGCCAGGCGGGGGATGGGGAGTTACAACAGAACAGACTACAACAGAACAGATCGGCTGAGGAAAGGCAATGTCGGGGCAGGCGGGGGTTGGGGCAGGCGGGGGATGGGGACTAACAAGGTGACGGGTGGAACATTTTGCACGTACTACTGTCCGACCTCCATTGACTCAGGACAGGCGGGGGTCGGGCCAGGCGGGAAAACAGATCGGCTGAGGAAAGGCAATGTCGGGGCAGGCGGGAGTCGGGGCAGGCGGGGGACGGGGACTAACAAGGTGACGGGTGGAACATTTTGTCCGACCTCCATTGACTCAGGACAGGCGGGGGTTGGGCCAGGCGGGAAAACAGATCAGCTGAGGAAAGGCAATGTCGGGGCAGGCGGGGGTCGGGGCAGGCGGGGGACGGGGCGGGCAGGGGCACGGGCTGCTGGGCAATGTCGGGGGAGGCAGGGGTATGTGAAGCCTGAATGCTCCCAGACAAGGTCGGGACGGGCTGCTAGTATATATCTATATATATATATATATATATATATATATATATATATATATATATATATATATATATATATACTAATATTATAAAGTGAGAGCCCAAACCTTTGAGGCGGGTAATCCCAGGAACCACAGCACCAATCACAACACCCAATACAGCATTGGAAAGGGCAGTTGCAGCAGAAGGACATAGGCTATACAGATGCCCACCATATACATTTGAAAGGTAAAAGAACATTACCAGCAAAGTAGTCCCTTGTGGGCGTGGGCGCGGCATGACGACAAAAAACAAGCGTTCCTTAAACGTGTGCGTTGTGCTGGGGGCGTGTGCTGGGGGCGTGAACAAGGCCAATGGGCGCAGCAATTGCAACTGCATGGCAGCAAGGGGTGTGGCCAATGGGCGCGACAACCAGCAACAATCGCGCCGGCACATCCCCAAAAAAGCGTGCTTTTTTGGGGGGGAGGGGGGGGTTTCCTCATATACCATTGTGAAACTTGGACAGCTCAAATGAGTTGGTCAACCTTATCTGGCCCTGATGTTAAAGACCATACTCAGGAGAAGCAATGACTGATCCCTCAAGCTGCCACTGCTTTCCCAATCCTCTTCTGTTCACGCCGTATCTGACACCCTGCGTTACTAAGAAGATAAGGGAACCAGCAGGGCACAGGATAAATCATAGGAAGACCAAATTACCTTTCACCTTTCACCTATCCTGCCAGGTCACTAAGGGTGCCCAGATTTTTTCCAAACTTGAGGGGTCACATGCCATGTCGGATTTGCTGGTAAAAATAACATGTTTGAGACAGTTTGAAAAGGTGGGGGGTATTGGGTCTTTCCATGCTCTACAAATTTCGCGCCTAGCAAGAAGCATGATGTAACAAATAATAATAATAATAATATGAAACTTGTAATGCGCTCAGCTTACCCGGGGGCATCCCGGCGCAACAGACCAAAAGGAGAGACTCAGCTAATCACTACCGGGGAAACAAGTGGGTCTTAAGCAGCTTCCTAAATGGTAGGATCTGGGGTTCTGAGCGAATCTTGAGGGGCAGAGAGTTCCAAAGAGAGGCCACCTGCACAGAGAAACGCCTACCCCAGACCGGGCTCTTCTTACTCTCGCTGACTGAAAAAGGTGTTTTTGATCAGAGCGCAACAGACGTGGGGGTTTGTAAGGACGGGCCATATTGGCAAGAATGGGAGGACCTTTACCATATAAGATTTTGTGAGCTGTACAAAGCGCTTTAAATTTCACCCGCTCCTTCACGGGGAGCCAGTGGAGCGCTTTAAGGGCAGGAGCAGCAGACTGCCTTCTGGGAACATCCATAAGGACTCTCGCAGCTGCATTTTGCACCTGTTGGAGGGTTTTAAAGGTAGCTTCAGGGGCACCGAGAAACAACGCATTCCCATAATCGAGCCTAGATAGAATTAGGCCGCGTATCAACAGCTTCCTTGCTGGACCGGGAAGCAGAGGTAACACCTTTCGGGCTGATCTCAGCAGACCAAAGCAAACCCCTGCGGTCTTCTTAGCATGAGTCCTGAAGGACAGATCATCTTCCAACCATATTCCCAAGGATTTGATCTCCTTCTTGGGGGATGGTGGGTCACCAAGAGACCGGGGCCAACAGCTCGCAATGATGGAGGGACTGGAATTACCCAGGAGCATCAGCTCGGTTTTACCTCCATTAAGCTTTAGAGCGGAGATGGACATCCAGCGATAAACATTGGCGAGGCAGTCATGTAATACCTCAGGGTGTGCCGCCAACTGCGTGAGGCCCACCACCAGCTGAGTATCATCAGCATAGCTGATGATCTTCACCCCTGAAGGGGCGACAACTCTTTCAAGTGGAGTCATATATGTGTTAAATAAGGTAGGGCTCAGTGATGAGCCCTGCGGGACTCCACATTGAAGAGGGATTAGGGCAGATTGCTCTGACCCTTCCCAGACTTGGTAGAAACGGTCCGCAAGGAAAGAACCCAGCCATTTCAAATAAACCTTGTGTGGGGATCGTTGACATCGTAGGCAGAGCTCAACCCGAAAAGAATGGTGCTGATGGTAACCGCACCATCAGCACCATGCTACAGCCAATCTACTTGATCGAACGCTTTGGCGGCGTCAACCGCCGCCAAGGTTAAGGGGAGCTTCTTATTGACTGCAACATCTATGGCTGCGATGGTTTGAAATGTCAATTCGTTGAGTTGTCTATCCGGGATGAAGCCCCTCTGAACTTGATGGATAATTGTTTTAGCTATTTTGGACAATCTAGCTGCTAGTACTCCAGCGAAAACTTTATAGTCTGTATTTAACAATGAAATCGGTCCATAGGATTCGATTTTGGAAGGCTCTTTATTTGGCTTCAAGATCAGGGTCACAGTGGCCTCTGCCCATGAGTCTGGGGCCCTCTCCCCCTCTTTAAAAATGTTATTGAACAGAGTTGTCAGAACAGGTATTATTTGATCCAGGACTATCCTATAAACTTCCACAGGAAGTCCGTCAGGCCCGGCTGCCTTCCCTTTAGCCATTTTCATAAGCTGGGTTCTTATCTCGCCTTCTCTAATGTCTGAGGAGAGATAGATGTTATCGTCTTCGGACAGACAAGGAAGCTGTATTTTACTAAGCCAGCTTTCTAAAGCCTGAGGTGAAAGATTTGCTTTAGCAGTATATAGCGTTTGGAAAAAGGATTCGGCCTCCTCCCTAATTTGCTCATCCTTAAATTATACCTGTGCTTCGCAGGAGTAGACTATTAATCTGGTTTCTAGTTCTATCCATACGTGATTTCCATGCGAGGAGGTGGCCGCATTTCTCCCCATATGAGAAATTTTGGAGCTTGCTGGCATCCCATCTGCTTTTAAGAACCTTATCAAGACCTGCTTGATAATCTGCCCGCAAGACGTCTAGCTCTTTTTGCAACTTAGCTTTGATGTTTATCTGGTTTGTCTGGTTAACTGAGGCTGCCTGAAGTTCCTGTTCTTTTGATTTAAGTTTAAGAAGATCCTCTTCCTTCTTCTTTTTATTCAACTTATTCCTTCTGATCGACCAGGTAGTCAGCAAGCCTCTCAGGAAAGCTTTGAAGGTTTCCCAGATCACCTGCTGGGTAGTTGAGCCATTATTGTTTTTAAAGAAGTCCTCGGTCAGAGTTATCAGTTCTAGCCTCATCCCTTCTTCTAATAGTAAGGCTCTATCTAGAGTCCACCTCCTCTGCAATTCTTTTTGTTTAAAACTGATTACTAGCTCCACTGTCAAATGGTCTGACAGGATAGCAGGGATATAAGAGATAGTGTCAAGAGAGGCAAATAACAACTGGTCTAGGAGGAAGAAGTCAATCCTGGAGTGGTGACCATGCCTCCGACTGTAAAAGGAAAAATCCCTTTTTGTGCTGTTTTTGGCTCTCCAAACATCCATGAGGCAATAATGTTTAATTAGGTTCCTTGAGGGCATGTGGAAAACAAACATGTGCGTTGGGCCGGGGGCGTGGCCAAGGCCAATGGGTGCTCAATTGCGCGGGAGCAATGCCTGCGGGGACAATAACTGCACAGTATCCTGCGCGCTGTCAGCCAGTCAACTCTCTGCATAAAGGACCGTGCCTGCGGGAACACTGAAGCGTCTCCTGCACTCTGTCACACACTCAACTCTCTGCATAAACGAATTGACACCAGGCGCACAACATCAATGAGCCCATAGCACCAGTTTACCTGCGATAGCAGGCGCAAAAAACATTGCCACAGATGACCCCGCAACTATTGCTAATGAGATGCAGAGTAGGCATTGCTGTGGCAAAAGCCGCGACAACACCACTTCCCAACATTCTCAACGACCAGCCAGATCGGCAATAAGAATGCAAAACATGCGATAAGGTGCGTTAGCAGCAGGAAATTAACACCTGGTGCAAAGTCGGAAGACAGCCCGCACCACAAATGGGAGCCCTGCCCAGAGCCACACCTGAAGATCAAGAGATGCCACTGAACATGCAGCCCGGATACCCAAGAGGGCCACAACACCCACTGCCACCACCCCTAGGACCTCCCCGGGCACCCAACCCGGGCACACCCCACCACCATCGGACCAAGACACTGCACATCAACAGCCCGAAAACATGGAAAAAAGCACCCACCTGATGTCGCACAATTGCAGCAATCAAGACACATGTGACTACAGATATCCTGAGTCATTCATGCACCATGGAAAGACCAAACAAAATACCACATACTAATTCGTCTCAAAACAACTATTGTGAAGAGTCATGGCGGGGCATCCCTGGACAATCTGTGAGTCACAGCCTGCAAGACAATATCCAAGATGAGAAGGTGTGTCAGGCACTCAGCAAAGGACAGGGAGAGAGAGAAAGAGAGAGCAAGTGAGAGACTGAACAAGAAGTGCAATGCCAATTGTGCTCTTGGCCCATGCAAACAGCTGCGTGTGTCTCGAAATTTGTTCAAAGTCAGCGCGAAGGCCACATCACATCTCCGAAATGCAAGCAGTAGTCAGACTAAAACCAGGAAGGAAAGCTCCATTGTTCACACACACAAGGCGGGAGGCCAACCGACCCTCCGACCTTGGTCCTGAATGTGGCTGGCACACCCTGCGTGAGATACCAAACCAGCCTCTGACGACTCCCACACCACGAACAGCACTAATGAAAAACAAACCTGCCCACACCCCACACACATTTGTCCCTGCAAAGGAAGCCCTTGACCCATGGGTCAATAACTACCCATATGTCCAAACGTTTCACACATATACGACTCATTGCCCAGAGCTGTGGCCTATCACCCACAAACTGCCGCCGGTCTGAGGAGTGCCGGTGCTACGTGACCAACAAACGCAATGGCAGGCATTCCCGGGCACATGCACAACCCCTGTCACATGGAACTGTACCGTGCGCGAATGCTGCATCTGTTGGGATCTGTGCCAATGGCAGTGTTGTAAATCAGTTACCATCTCAGTTTCCATCTTGCCCACATCACCTGCGTCCAGCCCTGGTTCCACTGTTGATCATGCACATTCAAGTGCCCCATGAAGGTCTGCTTATCCAACGCAATGATAGCTGAATTGGATTATGCCCTAACAGTGCCTCCCCTGTTGGCCCATGAACAGGAGTGTCACCGGGATACCTGAGCATGGGATGCACTGATCTTTGGCGTATGTGCCGGAAGTTATGCACGGGAGGTTGCACAATTCCTTGTGTGCCGTGACCACATCGAGGCGCTACCCTATTGGGCTGTACCGCGGATAGGGGAAACGGTGTGGACTGTGCACATCTGCCCGGACCAGGAAATGGATTGGGTAACCGTGGTGTTCCTTGAACCCAACAATGACGTACTATTGGAACACATTGCCCATGAAACTGCGCTGGTATTCATGGACGAGTAAGTACGTTCCTGCAGCCACAACGGATGGTCACCCACAGCACAGGTCCCAACACCTTGTTGCATCGTGGGGAATGCTCACATATCCCACCACAACAGTGGACATGTCTATCTTTGTCTGGACTCAGAATGCATGTGCGAGGAACTACGCGTGTGTACACACAACTGTGCAAGGTGAGGCACTTCCATGGCCGGAGCAGCACAGCGTCATTTGGCAACGTTCACAAATCTGACATACTGCGGGAGGGGGGACACACATGGCAATGTAGCACGACATGTGACCTTGTCGGACCCTCCCACCTGATCACTGTCAACAGAGCAGACAGTCGGCGCAGTCCGGTGGCACAGCACTATGCAGACCCCATGGGCTGTGAGTCGTGTCTACTCACTCGGGGCAATGGGGAGACGCCAAACATCACATGACTCGTCCAGGAAGGCAAGGTGGGCTAAGACCGTTGCCATCCGTAACGATTGGTATACATTTTTGCACCTCCATGTCTTGCACCTTGACATGTCCCCATGCTGCGTGTAAGCGTCTCAAGCATGTCCCTGCTTGTTTTGGCACTTGCCTTGTCCGTACTGACACTCACATGTCAATAAAATCCCCGCAACTTCACAACTGTCCAAATGTGATGAGTGTTGATTAGATGTATGAATCGTGCACTACAATGAGCATCGTGATGCCTGTACAATGGGGTGGGTCCCTTAGGCCTGCTCCACATCTGTGAGACAAACACTGTGTTCAGGATTATTGCTGGCAGGCCTGTGCACTTACGTGTCTCCAGCAATGTGAGTATGGTGTCCAACCTCTGGCCATGTGGAGCAATGCTATGAATCAAAGCAGATTGTGTCCACACTGATGTGTGTGAGTAGGTATGCGACATGAAGTACTGGTGACACATGTGATGTAGGACACCACTTCTGACCTGCTACCGATTTGGTCATTCCTACACAAAGCCCTATTCCATACATGGACGCGTGTGCCTACGCTGGGGGGTTGTGAGATTTACGTTAATGTGCAACAAGGCCACAGCTAGTACTCACCTTCACAGACATCCAACTGCCCATGTGGCTCAGGGTTCAACATGTGCATTGATGTCATTTACACGGGCGTACCTTCTTGTGCATTAATCAAAATAACAATACCTAGGCAACTTCGGGGTCCTGTTAGGATATCAGGTACAAAAACACATTGATAATGAGAACACAAATGTTGTGTGCAGTGAAGCAGTGTACAGGACAGAATAACTAGTATAACAATTTCATATAAATCTGATTTATTTAACAAATATCACAAAGAGTATATTTTATTATTTTAAAAAAATATACACAATCAGTCAATAAAAGGATTGATACATAAGGTTTCAACATATATATCACAGTTAAAAACAATTTGCACAAATAAAATTATACATTTGTAAAAAACAAACAAGTGGATAAATGAGGAATCTCTTGTGCAATCATTGTCCATACATACATACACACTTTCACACTTGAGTGAACATAGTCATGACACATCTTTGATTTTGAATGTTTTATTCACATTCTGGTGCATTCCGGAGCTTGAGCTGTACATAGGCATGCCAATCCCATATTACAAGGGAGCCCAGTGGTGGGACAACTAGAGTCCTCTGGGATTTGGTGAGTGATTTGGGAGAGGGAGAGTGCTGTCCACTGCAGGATTGCTGTGTAATAGTCAACCAGTGAAGATATAGCAGTCCACGTCGGGGTCCAGGTGAATGTCGGTTTGTGCCTACTACAAAACTTGAGAGATGTGTGCTCTTAAGACCACACGCCATTGTGAGTGATTTAGAAAAATTAGTTGATAAATCAAGGGTGGCGATAAATTATACAAATGAATGCACTAGCAAGCTCATTAATAAAGCATCACTTGCATAAAACAATACAGGGAGTGGGAGCCTTTTAACGTCCAGAGTGCAGGAGATCAGATTGGAGCTAAGTGTATCAATGTACAAGATAAACAGCAAGGGCGCGAGCAAGCACCGTTGTCGCATCCCTCACTCAATATGAATTTCCTTGAATACTTCACCCTTTTGGACTGACTCTAAGCCTGGCCTTTGTGTTCTTATGCAGGGATGCCAGGAGATGGACTAATGTCACGCCCAACCCCATTTCCTGTAAAAGTAGCTATAGTTTGGAATGATAAATGCAGTCGAAAGCCATGGAAAGGTCCATGAATGTGAGGTATAATGGGGTTTGCTTGGCCACTGGGTACTTGCCTAATATCAAGTGCAGGGTCGGGTATTGCTCTATCATACCTATACGACTGCAAAAACCCTATTTGCAGGGATTTTGATTTTATTTTCCTCCACCCACCCGATGAACCTATTATAGAGAACCTTTCTGAGAATTTTGTTGGGGCAATATCAGCTTGGCAGAGGGTGATCCCCCTTCTTGAAGATCGGTACAGTGGTGGATGAAGCCCAGAAGCCAGTTATAGGTGTTTTGAATTATTAAAAACATTTGTCAGCAAGGGGGCCCAGAGACTGATGTTACATTTTATTAAATCAATAGGTACAGCGTCTGGGCCCGGTGCTTTTCCCCTGAGCCCTGCTGTGTAGCTACTATAACTTCCTGTAACATGACCTGTATATCAAGGTAGGGATCTCCCATCTCTAAAGCCTGGGGAACAAGCTCCCCAGTGGGGTACATTTAGGCAAAATATGCCTCCCACGCCGCGTAACCCTGGTCGTCCGATTCGGCTACGCCCACGGAGTAGGCGTAGTGTTGCCTTCTACGCATTTTGCATAGACAGCGTAGCCGGCAACACTACGCCCACTCCATGAGCGTAGCCGAGTCGGCCGCCACCCGCCTCCCTCCCGCCCTCCCCTAGATACATTATTTAAGCAATTACCCTGATTAAAACAATTTTAAAGCACTTACCTTGTCCGGGGCTCGTCCGGGGCTCCCTCTTTGAATAGCGTCCTTTTCCTGGAAACAAATGCACATGCGCGGCCGCCCGCGCATGCGCTTTGGTATCCAGGAAAGGACGCTATTCAATGAGGGAGCCCCGGACGAGCCCCGGACAAGGTACGTGCTTTAAAATTGTTTTAATCAAGGTAATTGCTTAAATAACGTATGTAGGGGAGAGCGGGAGGGAGGTGCGTAGTGGGGCTACGCGGCGTGCGGGAGTGGGTGTAGCTTCTCGCCCTCTCCGCGTAGCTCCGTGGAGCCCCACTACGCCCACTACGCCCAGGAACTGATCTGGGTCACCGTCGGGTTAGCCGTTCCCATGACTGAAACAGCATTCCAGAAGGACTTGCTAGTTTGGGTGGAGACTGCATGAGCTAGGATGTCCCACCAATGGGTAATAACTGCTTTCCACCTCTTTGTTGTGGCCCTTTTATACTGTTTCCAAAGAGTGGCCGTGGCAGCCGAGTCCCTTGGAGGAACGGTTAGGGCTCTTCACAATGCTAGATTTATTGCCTAGCCAGTACTTAATCCTTATTGTTTATGACCACTTTATCCAAGAATTGGGGTGGGTTTGGGAGTTTCCAACACACTCTAAGATTGTCAGTGGATGGCGTAAAGTGGCACATTCCTACCCAAACGTAAAATTCTGCCCTGGATGACTCGGTCAGGGCTACTTCAATTGGGTTGTGATTGCCAAAGTTGGAGCGTATAATGGTGCTGTGTATCAGCCGTTTACTTAGGTTACTGGAGACCAAGATACAATCAACAGCAGACTGGCTTTTCCTACCCTTGAATGTTGGCCATCCCATATTTCTCATAACCACCTCCTCTAGCACATTAGGCAGGTTCACTGAGGAGAGGAAAACTTCCAGTTCCTTGACCCTCTGAGTAAGACCTACATCAATATCAACCCTGTTCCTTGACCTTACAAGGACCAACCTAGCATTAAAGTCCCCCGCTAAGCACAGAAACACTTGCTGCCCTTCTCCCGTTGCTCTCCTAATGAGTGAATCAATACATTTGAATAAACCAGGTAACCTCCTGTTTGGGACATTAGCAAAATCATTGTTATAAAAATTCATTAGGTACAGTGGAAATCCCCCTTGTATAGAACAGCTTGGAAAACACAACGTGAGGTGTTTAAGGCCACAGCGCGACCTCCAAGAGATAGGTTTATCAATATAGTTAGAACCCCAGAGGGTCAGAGCAAGATGGGGTAGCTGGGACGGTAAAGCATGGATACTCATCAATTCAAAAGGGTTGGGGTACCAAGTCTCTTGTAGCAGCAGGATAACATAACTTCTTATGAATAGTTGCCCTTCTGGAAGGGAGAACGACCTTTAAAACGCGGTTGTTACACTGTGATACCAGAAGAACGCGGTCATTACAACGCAAGTTGTTATAACGACTTGCGCTGGATGGTGCTCTACACTAAGGAATAGTATGATTTACTATTCCAACACCTTCGCTACTGTTCCACACACTGAAGTTGGAATAGAAAATCATACTATTCCTAAGACCAGCACCTCTAGCACAAGTCGTTGTAACGACTTGTGTTGTAAACTACTGCGGTGTAAATGTATGCGATGCAACGTCATACATTCTTCTGGAAGGTGTGCCATAGAGTGGAGTACTGGAATGTTCCAGCTTAAAGTTTTCATTCTGGAGCCACTTGTCTTTGGGGTAGGGATATTTAAACTTAGGGATGGCCAGTCCAGAAAAACCACAGCCTGTTTTGGCAAGATACCATTGAAAGATAGTCCAGGTGCCCCAAGTCAAACAATCTCTTTAAGGCCTGATAGGGCTGTAAACTATGTACCATGTCCAAATCTGATTGATGCTGGTAACTTGATGGTGGTGGATGTATCCCCTGCTTGGGAGGTTTGTAGAAATACCCAAGGGGCAGAGTAATGATTCTTGTGGGTGCATGGAGACAGTCCTCGTGGAACCCCAATAGTTTCTTGGCAATGGCCGGCTGGCTAAAGTTCACAATGATCCATTCATCCTCCATGTTTTTTAATGAGGGACCCACTCATCCAACCCTGCGTAGCATTAGGATTTAATTCCTCTCTGCCACATTAAATGCTGAGCCAGTGGATGACCCTATTGTGCAGCTGCTCCCAGGTCTCAGTTTGGATTGGCTTTAACAGGGGCCCTCCTGCCAATATCAGCATGTAAGGACATACCTCTGGAGGTAAGTTTAAGTCTGAGACACTAAGGGGCATATCAGCAAGCGGTAGCGATAATTATCGCTGGCCGCGTATAGCGTCCAAAATCCTAAAGCCACCAAATGCCGTATTCTATCGCCCGGTCAACGCAATATTTACAACGCGCATCGCCGAGGCGATAGAAATCCTGGCAATAGCGGCGATAAGCATAAAATATCACTGAAATACCAGCGATATGATAAACAGTTAGAGTCAACATTGTAAATAGGGAGATGTGGATCTAGCATTATGATCCACCTCTCATGCAACATATTGCGAAGTCATGAATTTATCAGGCGTAAGGAACTAGCGATAGACCCGGTTAGCGGTAGTTTAAATGACGCTTTAAATGACGCTAGAAGTGTTAGCGATTATCTAGTTAATAGTGACTAGCCGTTTTAGCGATTATTCCCACTGAGTTTCAGTCGGGAACGCCTACCTCGCATCTCATCAGCGATGCGAGGCGAGGCGCTAAAAAAATGGGCACAGAGGCATGGATTCACGAGTTAGCGTGTCCATGCTAATAGGGCGTTAGAATTATCACCGCTTTTCGTCCCAAAACGGACGCTAAAGCGGCGATAATTCTACCGCCGTACCTTGTAGAGATGCCCTTGGTTTGGGAGCTAACAGCCTGATTCATGTACATGCCGTTTTGCGTGTCCCTAATAGCGAATCATAGCGATTCGCTATTGAGGACACGCAAAACGGCATTCATGTAGGAATTGCTACTTAAATAGCGATTCCTACATGTTCTTTATTTGCGAGTAGCAATTTGCTACTCGCAACTAAGATAGCGATTTTAAGGGTGCCAGGGGTGTCCAAAGGATGCCCTGTAGCACCCCTAAAATGCACTTTTGGACAGGTGTTGCGCACACACATGTCCAAAGGACATGTGTGTGTGCTACATGCAACTTTGAAAAATGCTTTTAAAAGCATTTTTCTGAGTTTTTGCTATTTACCGACAGGTCTGACCTGTCGGTAAATAGCGGCCCCAAAAGTCCAAAATCGCTATTTTGTTTTGTGTCATGAATAGCATTTGAGGAATCTCTATTAGAGATTCCTTAAATGCCATTCCACGCAAATATGCGAATTCTTACATAGCGATTTTTGCATTTGGTATCATGAATACTAAATGCAAAAATCGCACTCGCTAAGGGCCAGATTCTCAGAATCTGGCCCTTTGCGAGTGCAATTTACCTACATGAATCAGGCTGTAAGTTGCTTTTACCCTTGTTGTCAGGGGCCCTGCGGTCCTGTGCATTCGTGAAATTCAAACAGGGGTCGATACGACTGTCATTGCGGGTGGGTCCATCCGCTTGCCCCGAGGCAATAAGGGCATAGTGCCAAAATTAGAGCTGAGGGTCATAGCGAGCGCCAAGGGGACTGTACTCTGATTTTCAGTGCTCTTAAGGAGCTAATTACCCCTCTCTTTCCTTGACGCTCGAAACAGCAGGCATGGGTGTCGTTGCAACCAGTGGTGTTATTTTGGTTAATAGCCAGTGGGATAAATTTAGTTTAAGCTAGCTAGTTGGGCCTCCAAGGTGGTCAAATGCTCCTTAATTAGACTGAGTGGCTCATGCAAAAGGGTGGCGAATGTTTTACATATTTCCTCATTGTTGCTGCTAGGAATTCATGCCTCTGTGACAGCCCTTGGAGTTCCTTCCTTCCCAGAGTCCTGTAAATTGCCTTCAAATACGTCAGAGCCTCTAGCCACACCTGCAATCCCCCCTCCCTTGTTCCACGGATAATCTGCGCTCCCAGGGTTGGATTGGGATTCAAAATCGGCCTGGGCACGCTAAAAAAAAGTGGCCCACATTTGCATATTTCCTTTCCTCAAAACACTGCTTCGGTGAAATATTATTAAAAAAAGGTGTGGGAGAGATACAAAAAAATGCACGGGTTTGTTTACACTGGTGACTGAAAACAAGTGAGGCCACTTCTGCTCAGGCCCCCTGCCCCTCTAGGTGTGCATACATTAATGGGCCAGCCCTGCCACAGAAAGAAAGTGGCACCTCTGCCTGTAGCTAAACGTGAGGTAATGAGCGCCCATCTGCCTCCAGAAAGGTCACTCAGACACCCACTGGGCCGCTGGCTGTATCCGAACAACAGCGACTGTGCCCAAATCTGCCCCCAGACTGCTCCAAAAAGCAGCCCACAGTTGGAACTCAGCACTGGCCCCTCGGGCATTGCCCTAGTGCCCGCGTTACCAATCCAACGCTGTGCGCTCCGTTAAAGCAGTTTCATTTGTGATGACGCCCACAGCTCATTCGAACATAGTGTCTTTGCTAGACATCCTGCGGGGAACAGTGGTGCATCCATACAGCCCATGCTGTGCGTGAAAATTGGAGAACTCCCTTGCGGCACTCCTAGCTCTGTGGCTAATTGGAGGTCCTTGTCAGAAGGTAGGCCGCGGACGGGTGCAAGCGGGTCTGACCATAGCCCAGGCGCCGCCCACGTGTTCCACGCCGCAAGAGAAGAGCGTAATGTTGGGCAGTCCCCCCCCAGGCAGCAGCTGTGTGCGTCTAGGTCCATGGTACTCATAGTACGACCGCAGCAGGCCTTCCTTGGTAGCCCGCGGACCTTGCAGGTAATTTACCCACGGCCCCCCAGAGAGAGAGAGTGAGAGGAGAGAGAGAAAGTGGAGAGAGAGAGAGAGAGTGGAGAGAGAGAGTGTGTATAGAGAGAGAGAGTGGAGAGAGAGAGAGTGGGAGAGAGAGAAAGTGGAGAGAGAGAGAGTGGTGAGAGAGAGTGGAGTGAGAGAGTGGTGAGAGAGAATGGAAAGAGAGAGTGGAGAGAGAAGGAGTGGGAGAGAGAGAAAATAGAGAGAGAGAGAGAGAGAGAGGAGAGAGAGAGTGGAGGGAGAGAGAGTGAAATGAGAGAGAGTGGAGAGAGAGAGTGGTGAGAGAGAGTGAGAGAGAGAGTGGAGAGTGGAGAGAGAGAGAGTGGGAGAGAGAGAAAGTGGAGAGAGAGAGAGAGTGGAGAGAGAGAGTGGAGGGAGAGAGAGTGAAGAGAGAGAGAGAGAGAGAGGAGCGAGAGAGAGAGTGGAGAGAGAAAGAGTGGAGAGACTGACTGACTGACTGTGAGACTGAGATACTGACTGGGAGACTGACAGACAGAAAGAGAAAGACTGACTGAGAGAAAGAGAGACTAACTGACTGTGAGAGAGAGTGGAGAGGGAGAGAGAGTGGAGAGAGAGAGAGTGGGAGATAAAGAAAGTAAAGAGCGAGAGAGTGGAGCTAGAGAGACAGTGGAGAAAGAGTGGAGAGAGAGAGTGGAGAGAGAGGGAGTGGAGAGAGAGTGGAGGGAGAGAGAGTTGAGAGAGAGTGGAGAGAGAGAGAGAGGAGAGAGAGAGAGAGTGGAGAGAGTAGAGAGAGAGAGACTGACTGACTGGGAGACTAAGATACTGACTGGCTGAGAGACAGAAAGAGAGAGGCAGACTGAGAGAAAGAGAGACTGACTGACTAAGAGAGTGAGAGACTGACTGGCTGAGAGAGACAGACTTGCAGAGAGAGACTGACAGACAGAAAGAGAGAGAGACTGACTGAGAGAGGGAGACTGTCTGACTGAGAGAGAGCGACTGACTGACTGAGACTGACTGAGAGAGACTCATTGAGTGAGACTGATTGACTGACTGACAGAGATAGAGAGACCGACTGAAAGAGAGACTGACTGACTGACTGAGAGAAAGAGATTGACTGAGACTGACTGAGAGAGAGACAGAGAGATACTGACAGGGAGAGACTGACTGACTGCGAGACAGACTGACTGACTAAAACTGACAGAGAGACTGAAAGAGAGAGAGACTGACTGACAGAGAGAGACTGACTCAGAGAGACTGACTGACAGAGAGAGAGACTGACAGTGAGAGAGACTGACTGACTAAGAGAGACTGACTGACTAAGAGAGACTGACTGACAGAGAGAGAAAGAGACTGACTGACTGACAGAGAGAGAGAGAGAGAGTGACTGACAGAGAGAAAGAGAATGACTGACTGAGAGGAGAGAGAGAGAGAGAGAGAGAGAGAGAGACTGACTGGCTGAGAGAGAGACTGTGCTAGTGTTAACAATGTTGATCATATTAAAACAGAAAAATTTAGACAGAAAAATGTATACAATGGGACAAGAACTATATTCACGAGTTTGTTGTAAAACAAAGCATACACATGTTTTAATTCAATTCATACAGTTGTATAAACAATTCACATCATATTTGTACATTAAAATCATGAATTACAAAGGCAATGGCCAATAAATAATACACAAAAAAATAAAAAGATTGCACAAAAACAAATAAAATTGTTCCAGAGAACAAGTGTCACTTGTTCTCTGGAACAATTTTATTCTGTCTACATTTTTCTATTTTAATATTATCAACATTGTTAACACTAGCATAGTTCACCTCCCGTGTGTGTGGTTGCTTCACAGGAAGGGTGCAATTATATAACTTGTGACCTCTTGCTCCAAAATTGGTTGGACCATATAGGCTGTCTGGCTGTTTGTGTTAGGGACACTACCTTTTCACAAGTGATTATAGCATCCCTTTTTGACATATTTCCAGGTTTACCGGGATTGGTAAATCTGAGAATGTGTTAAAAACCATGGGATTTGCGTGGGAACTCCCACCACAACACCCATGCAACGCTCCCTTGCGCAGAGTAATGCAACACAGCAATTTGCACTGCATTGCATTACTCCATATTTATGAAGCTATTTAAAGCCAAGCAAAGTGGCTTTGTGTGGCTTCATAAACATGACTTGGAGCTTTGCGTCATGCATGTATGATGGTGCATGGTCAGGCCCGGACTGGCCATAGCGGGCACAGGGCAATCCCCCGGTGCGCCGCACGGGTATGGGCCGGTTTTGGGCCCCTGGGGGCGGTTTTGGTTTCAGGGCCGCTTTTGCAGCATAGCTGCAAAATCGGTCCTGTACCAAAATCGGCCGAAAACCCGCCCCCGCAAGGAGTTCGGCGGCACCTCCAACCCCCCGGAGTGGGGAGGGGGGGGGGCCTGCCGAGCACTTTGCCAGGGCCGGTTGTGGTTCCCAGTCCGGCCCTGTGCATGGTGCAAGCATGATGCAAGACCCTCGTAAACATGCCTCTGAGTTTCTATGAGGCACTGTGCATGTATCCCTGTTTCTAACTCATCTCGTAGTTCAAGGTTGAGTTGGACCAGTGAGTCAACCATCATCGACAAGATATTCGGCTCTTCGCTGCCACCTGACGGAGACCGCCCCTGACCACTTCATGGGGCACAGCGTGCACCTCTGATCCAGTGATGGTGGACCCTGATTTGCTCTTCTTGCGCGCGCTACACTTAAGTATGGCATCCCATATCCCAGGCTTTGTTCCCACATTATGCCTTAAGGAAAAAATGTCACTGGTTCCAAAAATAACTCTTCGTGGCCTGGCGCAGGGCCCAGTGCAATGCACATATTTGCCAATTGCTGACACAACCCCCAGTTCATTGCACTAGCAACTCAGTCTAGGCTCTGGCAGAGACAGCAGAGTCTGATGGAAATACAAGGCAGTCGCTAAATGAAAAACGATGTCTCGTGACTGCCCTGGTCCAGCTTTGAACCATTACATCAGACTTTGAGGTTTTGTGAGCTCATGCTTCCTTCATCTTGCCCAATAACTTTAAAACAGAAAGCTCAATATGGAATCATAATTTGACATTAGGAAAGGGCTTGGTATATGCTTCCCTTAACTGCACTTAAAAGTTTATCAAGAAACAAGTACTTCCAGTGACTTCTTGAGAAAGGGCCTATAAATATGGGAAAGAATATATTAACACTTAGGGGGTCATTATGATGACGGGTGGACTTAGTCCGCCCGCCATCATATCGGGACCCGGGACCGCTCGCCATAAGGGCGGGGGTTCCGATCAGGGCATTAGGATGCGCCCGTCACACAGGCGGGCGCATCCTGTATATGTACCATTGCGGCGGGCGAAGCAGAAATCTCCATCCGCCGCAATGGTAAAAGTGCAAGTTGTGCTTTTCTAAGCGCGACATGACAGGCACGGTGCCTGCCATGTTGCACTTAGAAATGCGGGGGGGTACCATAGGTACCCCCCATGTGCACCCCCCAAGCCACGGACTCCCAGGGGGCCCGCAGGGGGGCCCCGCAGGGAGTCTCCGCATGCCTTTCCGGGCGGCATTGCCGCCACGGAAAAGCATCAGCAAAAGCCCATTGTAATATGGCGGGCGGTGTCTAACAGACACCGCCTCCATATTATCATCCGGGGCGGAAAACAGGCGGGCGGTGTTTCACACTGCCACAGTCCCCTCTGCGATCCTAATGTGGCGGGGGAGAATTGGGCAATAGATGACGGGCAGATTTCCTCCGCTAGGCTGGCGGTGGCCACCGCCAGGCCACCGCCAGCCTGGCGGAGGAAATCCTCCCGACATCGTAATGGACCCCTTAATGTCGGGCTTGTACCCCAAAAGTCACACAAACCCAACAGAAAGTGTTGTATTGGGATTTGCCTTCAAGCGCAAATCCTGATTTGTGTTGGAAATTAGCTTAAAGTGATGAAAAGTAGAGGTGTGAGATACTTGCTGCTACTTTGCATCGGAGCGTTCCCTGGGTGGTGCCTGCCATTCTTATGCAATCACCTATAGGTTTTGACACAAATCCCTATCTACTAACATTGACAGATAATGACTTTCGCCAAAAATTTATTCCTCCTCAAGGCAAGTGTCTAGCTTGAGAAACGTTTTTGGGGCATATTTACAAACCCCTTTTGCCACCAAAGCATCACTTTTACTGAAGTTGTGGTGGTGATAAGGGCGTCACTTTATTTACAAGGCCGTGTTACGCCAATTAACGTGGCTTAACGCTGCCTTGTAAATAAGGCCCCCTTTCATGTAGTACTTAGAGTGAAAGGGGAGGGCAATGGGTGTTGTGGTGGGCGTTCCACCGCAACACCCATTGATTTTGACGCTGCCCCCTATTTACAAGGGGACGTAAATTGGAGGCAGCGCCAAAATTAAGACCAGGGAAAACCTGGTCTTAAACAGGCGAAACGAGGAGTAATGCTTAATTTCTTCTCGCTTTTGCTGTTTCCATGTGAGCTGCCTTGTGCAGCACATATGGAAAAAGCAAAATGCCTTGGATTGTTTTTGTGTATGAAGGTGCCCCTTCCTGCACATAAACAATCCTTAAAAAACATGACATTTTGTAACTTTCATGTGTGCTGCATTAAGCAGCACACATAGAAGTGACAAAACGGCATTTCAGAATTGTTTATGTGCAGGAAGAGACACTTTCCTACACATACAAAATCCTCCCCTGCACGCAGACACCCTTGCACTATGGTTCAAGGGTGCCTGCGTCGGCGCTACACTGCTAAGTGTAGCACCAGTGCAGGGGAAAAAGCAGGGCTGCATCATATCTTTGTGAATATAGTGCAGCCTTGCGTTTCAGAAGTGGCAGTGAAGGTGTTAAACCATGACGGCCAACGCCTCACTCCCCCACTTCCTTGTACATACGGCCCATAATTTTATAATGGGAAGGTAACCTTTCAAAAAAACATATGCTTGACATCAGACACACACACACCGTAGACCTATGCTGCAATGTTGTGTGCATTGGCACAAGGAAGCCTATAGTGCCCCTCACAGAACCTGTGGATATATTGCTTAGTTGATAAAAGCTGTTTCATGTAACAACTGGTACAAACGTACAAGATTACATCCTAGGCTCATCATATGTTGATTTACATCATATATGATTTTCCATAGCAGTAGATTAAGTTATAAGCATTTGCAAAGATAATCGGCCTAGTTTTAATTTGTTAACACATATAAACACAGGCATTCTTTAAAGAGCTCTAAATGTTATGCATGCACAAATGCTGCCCTATTGGCTTTGACAGTGCTAGGCAAAGCACCAAAAAAGGGTTGCCTTTTAGACAGCTTGCAAATGGAGATGAAGAATTGAGACCTGGATTTACTAACTATTCATGCAACGCAGAGCAGCAAGGCAAGTTGTTATGCCTCGTTGGTTGAAGAAGAAAGAGATGTACTGCACCTTATTTTAAAAGATATGGCAGCAAAACACCACGGGGCAGATTTACAAGCCCCTTGTGACATCTTTACAACACTGTTGCGTCAGTTCTGTAATGCAGCGGCCTGGTAAACAATGCGCCACTATGCGACATATTTACAATATGACGCATCTAGTGAGATGCGTCACGTTGTAAAGCCCTGCGCTACATTATACCTGTGTTAGGTATAATGTATGCGCTGTGGGCGTTCTGACGGTGGAAAGCCTCGTAAAAGTGATACATTGAAATCTACAAGATTTCACGGAGTCACTTTTAAGACGCCACTGCGTCAAAACCTTACGCCGGCGGCGTAAGGAGTGACGCAGCATGTTAGGAATTGGCATTCCTAACCATTGCTGGAGTTGTGTCGTGCTTGCGACAAAACTCCAGCCATGAGCTGCCTTTACATCAGAAGATGCGTCACGCTTCTTTCCATCCTTGCCCCAAGGTGCGCTGCATGGTCAACACTCCGTCCATCATCCCCTTTGGTTTTGCTTTGTTCGCCCTAAGTTGGCAGGGTATGCCCAGACGTGGGTCCCTTGCTCACTTTGCCACTGGATTCAAGATAGCCTGGCTGATGAGGGTTATGAACCTGAATCAGGTCCCAGGATGTTTGTTTCCGGTCCAGGGAAGACATGGCTTGGCAGTTCGGGCTGGACTGTTCCCATGAGGCACAGGGTCAGACTGATTTGCATATGGCCATGTCTGAACTGGGGTGGCGAAGTGAGCTAAAGAATGATGATGGATTAAAGCCAGATCAGTTGACTGGGGGTGATTGCTTGCAATGTTCAACACTCTGTCCATCATCCCCTTTGGTTTTGCTCTGTTTGCCCTAAGTTGGCAGGGTATGCCCAGACGTGGGTCCCTTGCTCACTTTGCAACTGGATTCAAGATAGCTTGGCTGATGAGGGCTATGAACCCGAAACCGGTCCCAGGATGCTTGTTTCCGGTCCAGGGAAGAAATGGCTCAGCAGTTCAGGCTGGACTGTTCCCATGAGGCACAGGGTCAGACTGATTTGCATATGGCCATGTCTGAACAGGGGTGGCGGAGTGAGCTAAAGAATAATGATGGATTAAACCCATATCAGTTGACTGGGGGTGAGTGCTTGCGATGTTTAACACTCCGTCCATCGTCCCCTTTGGTTTTGTATTGTAAATGCGGCGCATCCATGGTGGCGCAAGGCTATTTTTCCTTGACGCAAATATGCAGAGATGCACCAGTTATTGTAAATCTGCCCCCATGAATGATTGTTTAGGTGCAGGAAGGTGTTCCTTCCTGCACATAAACAATCCATGATGGCTATTTGTCACTCCTATGTGTCCTGCATTGTGCAGCACACATAGAAGTTGCAAATCGTCATTTTTTTAATGATTGTTAATGTGCAGGAAGGGACACCTTCCTGCGCATAAACAATCATTCATGTTTTTTTGCTGTTTCTATGTGTGCTGCTTTGTGTAGCACACAGACATACAGCAAAAACAAGGAGAAAAAGAAGCATTTCTCCTGGTTTTGCCATATTAAGTGCAAAAACAACAGGTGATGGACAGAATGCAGAACAATGTCATACATTCACCCCACTACAGAGATCTGGGCCTAAGTCCATCGTTTGTTTGCTCGCCATTCCAGTTTGAACCCAGCCATATGCAAATCAGTCTTGACCCTGTGCCCCATGGGAACAGTCCAGCCCGAACTGCCAAGCCAGGTCCTGAACTGGGGTGGCTTGGTGAGCAAAATAACGATGGATTAAACCCAGATCTGTGACTGAGGGTGAATATTTTGCCATTGTGCAATATTCCGTCCATCATCTTGTGTGTTTTGCTGTTCACCCTATGTGGGAAGGGTATGCCCAGACATGGGTCCCTTGCTCACTAAGCCACTGGAGTCAAGCTATCCTGGCTGAAGACGGCTGATAGCCAGAAACCATAGCCAGAAACTGGTCCTAGGATGCTTGATTCCGGTCCAGGAAAGACATGGCTTGGCAGTTCGGTCTGGACTGTTCCCATGAGGCACAGGGTCAAGACTGATTTGCATATGGCCATGTCTGAACTGGAGTGGCTTGGTGAGCAAAATAACGATGATTTAAACCCAGATCTGTGACTGGTGGTGAATGTTTTGCCATTGTGCAACATTCCGTCCATCATCTTGTGTGTTTTGCTGTTCACCCTATGTGGGAAGGGTATGCCCAGACATGGGTCCCTTGCTCACTAAGCCACTGGAGTCAAGCTATCCTGGCTGAAGACGGCTGATAGCCAGAAACCATAGCCAGAAACTGGTCCTAGGATGCTTGATTCCGGTCCAGGAAAGACATGGCTTGGCAGTTCGGTCTGGACTGTTCCCATGAGGCACAGGGTCAAGACTGATTTGCATATGGCCATGTCTGAACTGGAGTGGCTTGGTGAGCAAAATAACGATGATTTAAACCCAGATCTGTGACTGGTGGTGAATGTTTTGCCATTGTGCAACATTCCGTACATCATCTTGTGTGTTTTGCCATATTAAGACCAGGTTTTCCCTGGTCTTAGTTTTGGGGCTGCCCCATATTTATACCACCCTTGTAAATATGGGACAGAGTACAAATCAATTAGTACTGTGGCAAAGCACCCCCCACAACACCCATTGCCCACCCCATTCACGCTAATTATAGCGTGAAAGAGTGCCTTATTTACATGGCGACGTTACTGTGGCAATAGGGACTTGTAAATATGCCCCTATATGACACAAAGGCGAGAGCTACTGACGTTGCCAGCGCTGCATTTGTAGGATTCATAGCTTCTTCACAGCTGCTCTAAAGCACTTAAATTGACAATGTACATCTTAATAGAGCTTCAAATTGCGTTAAAGTCTGCAACTGCATCATAAATATTTCAGTTGGATTTAATTGATTTCTTTTACTGTTCCAGTATTAGAATAGTCATTAACTTTGTCGTTACTTAACATAGGTTATCTGATCCATTGTTTTTTCCCATTTTACCCTTTTTTGTGATGATTAAGTGCCATATGTATCAAGGAACCATTTTGCGATTCTGTAATAGTGATTTTTAAGAAATCGCTATTTCAGAATCGCAAAATGGTATGTATCAAGAAAATTGCAATATTTTAGCGATTTCTTGATATTCCTTAATTGCGAAATCGCAAATTGCGAATTCTTCAATTAAGGAATACTTCCCATTCATTTCTATGGGCCAGGAGGCCCATAGGAAGGAATGCGAATTTATTCTCAATTTGCGATTCGCAATTTGCTAATCGCAAATTGAGAATAATTTCAAGGGTGCAGAGGTGTCCAAAGGACACCCTGTTGCACCCCTGAAATAAGCATTGGTGCACATGTGGTGCACATACATGCCCTAAGGGCATGTATGTGCGTCACATGCCACTTTGAAAAATGCGGAAATGTGCATTTTTCAAGGAAATCGCAACATACCACCAACTAGAAGTTGGTGGTAAGTTGCGATTCCTTAAAGGCATTTAGCAATTTTTTTTGGCTTCATACATTGCATTTAAGGAATCGCAAAATTTGCAATTCCTTAAATGCAATCGCAAAATAAGGAATCGCAAATTTTGCGATTCCTTATTTTACACTAGATTTTACTTCATACATACCATTTTGCAAATTCGCATTAGCAAAGGCGAATTTCGGCCTTTGCGAATGCGAATTTGCTTCATGCATATGGCCCTAAATAACAACAAGCTGGATTTGTTTAAAACAAATGTGTGCACAAATGTAATTATTTGTTGGGTGTGTAAAGCATTCCGCTGATTTACACATGACCCATGGCAACTTTACAGCACTTAAAAGTAAACTTTACACCTTATTATAGCATTAAATTGCTTTAAAGTGTGGATAATTCATACTTTTGTTGGAACTTAAAAACGTCCTTTCCAGCTGCAACCATTAGTATAGTCATTGGCTTTTTCAATATTCCCAGGACAAGTATCAATATACTTCCTTCGGGATGCTAACTCACTACGTGTTAGGCCATTGCTGGCATCACTATAATATGTGTCATTGCAGAAATATGTATGAATGAGCCCAATAAACTGGCAATCTAAATGATTACACATTGAGGGCCCGATTCACAGAATGAACTTAAGACTAAATCCTAAACTTACTACTATTTGGTATTCACAGAATGCACTTACTACTTTCGGGATTCACAGAGTGAACTTACTACTTTCGGGATTCACAGAATAAACTTACTACTTTCGGTATTCACAGAATAGATTTAAGACTACTAACTCCAAGTCCGAAATCGGGGAGTAAATTCCGGCCCGGAGGCGGAGCTTCCGGCTTGGGGGCGGAGCTTGCGGCCCGGAGGCGGAGGTTCCGGCCCAGAGTCGGAGCTTGCGGCCCAGAGTTGGAGATTTCAGCATGGCAAAAATCCCCACCTCTGAGCTGCAAGCTCCGCCTCCGGGTCGCAAGCTCCGCCCCCAAGCCGGAAGCTCCGCCTCCGGGCCGGAATTTACTCCCCGATTTCGGACTTAGAGTTAGTAGTCTTAAATCTATTCTGTGAATACCGAAAGTAGTAAGTTTATTCTGTGAATCCCGAAAGTAGTAAGTTCACTCTGTGAATCCTGAAAGTAGTAAGTGCATTCTGTGAATACCAAATAGTAGTAAGTTTAGGATTTAGTCTTAAGTTCATTCTGTGAATCGGGCCCTGAATGTTCCTTTTCACATGTGCAACTGACTTTTTTTGGGCCAGGTACATTAAACTAGGCTGAAGCAATTTTCATCTAATCTTTCACAGGGACTACAACCAAGATACTTGGGGCTGCCAAGTTTAATTCAGATTGGTCCAAATGTTTCTCAGTTTTTATTTATTTATTTATTACTTCATGTAGCACAAACTCCTCCCACCAGGGAATTCAGACATCATTGGCAAGAAAAAGCTTGGATGCTTCTTGGCGCACCTCAATTACATTCTATTGGCTAAAGCAAACGCCATACAACTTGCCAACTGCAAAACACGGAAAACTATAAACTTTTGGAAAATATTAGTTAATGTGAACTAAGGTTACATTGAACTGAAAAGTTGATGTAATATAGAAATATATCAACCATAGGAAATTTGTCTTTGGCATGTGAATGCATGACATAATCAGGTATTTAAAAGCAGCCAAATCGCGAATCATTTTTATCTCTTTTGATAGATGGATAGAGAAAAGGCAGTCCAGATTTTCAATCCAGTGCTTTGCACAATATACTTCCAATACTTTTGGTGTGCATTGTCTCGACACTGTCCTATGATCTGTTTACAACTCGGGCTCACAAACTTAGGGGTATATTTACAAGCCCCTACTGCCACCCCAACGTCACTGAGAGTGACGTTGAAGTTGCGATAGGGGCTCCGCCTTATTTACAAGGTAGCGTTAAACCAATTAATGTGGCTTAACGCTGCCTTGTAAATAGGGCACCCTTTCATGCTGTATTTAGGCACAAAGGGAGGGCAATGGGTGTTGCAGTGGGCGTTCCACCGCAACACCCATTGATTTTGAAGCTGCTCCATATTTACAAGGGAGGCGTAAATATGCTGCAGCATCAAAATTAAGATTAGGGAAAACCTGGTCTTACCCCGGCGCAACTAGGAGAAATGTTTTATTTCTCCTTGTTTTTGCTGTTTCCTGAACATAAACAACCATTTCCCCCAATGAAGACAACCTTGCACTATGGTGCAGGCAGCTGAACTCAGCGCCAGCGCTAGTTGAAACGCAGGGGTGCATCGCATTCTTGTGAATACGGCGCATCCCCGCGTTTTCAGATTGGAGAAGCGTGGTGTTAACAATGTTTGCCTAACACCACGCTTCTCCATTCTGTTGTAAATATGCCCCTTAGTGTACCAACCAGCAAAGCGATTTGATCTGCTCTAGGCTTAATTTGTAAAAAAATAAGTGCCAGGGCTCTAGTCAGCAGGCCACTTCCACTTACATTGCCCATTGCTGCTGTCAATTACATAAACAGCATAACTAATAAGTCGCACTCCTACAAGTGTTACAATTCTGACAATTTCAGGACCGCAATGGTAAAAGAATGGCTTTGGCAGCAGGTATTAGTCATTCTTAACGCCTTAACCGCGGCAGCAATTCCGCCACGGTGCAGGCGTTCTATTAAGTGGGCGGGGCTGCGATGGCCGTTGGCCGTTCGCAGCACTGGGGAGGGAGTGCCGCCGACGGGAGAACGGAAGGGGTTAAATGTATATTGAATTAATAAACAACAGTAGTTGTACTCATCTCTGAATTCAAAAAAGAGCGCCACCATGTGGCAGACTGTCATAGGTGCCGGTGTTGACAATCAAGTGCCGGAAACCACCGGCTCAAATTAATCACTGGATAAATTAGATTCCTTTGATTGGGGAATTTGTGCAACCGAAATCCATACCATACAATCCGTACTTGCTCAATTTATGCTAGTTTATTGCCATCATTTAACCCTTAGTGAGTCCGCTTTCAGATCATCGGGCAGAAAAGGTCCTCAATTTGCAGTGTCAGAAGGGATTTTAGGCCATTAGAGATTCTGCTTACATGGAAGGAGCACTTTCAGTGAGGACATTGGGGCATATTAGCAAGAAATAGCGATATTTATCGCTAAATGCGCTTATCGCTGCCTATCGCTGGATATGTTAGCGGAGAAAACCTGCTATTAGCAATGTTTTTCTCCATTGTGCTAAAATATCCAGCGATAGTGGCAAAATGTGTGAATATCGCTGGAAATCCAGCGATATTCACGCATTAATGCCAATGGGGACTTAACCTGAAAATCCACCTCCCATTGGATAAACAGATAAGTCATGTTTTTAGCAGGCGTTATATTATAGCTATAATCGCGCTTAACGCAATTTTTTTTATCGCTATGCCTGCCTTGCTAATAGGCGATAGCTATGTTAGCGACTGCTTTCAGTCGCTAACAGTTTGGGTACGCCCACTGTGCATGTCATTAGTGATAAATATCGCTGACATGCAAAGCGGGCCCCAAACCAGTCGCTATCGCCTAAAAGCTGTCGCTAACTGCTTTTAGCGACAGCTTGCTAATGGGGTGATAGAAACATCGCCGCTTTAGCGGCAAAATGTGCCGCTAAAGTGGTGATTAGGACCTTGCTAATATACCCCATTGTTTTTTTATTTTCTGTAAGTAGACCTCTCTAGCACTGCCGCTGACCCGCTAGTAGTTTACTCCTAGTGAATGGAACACTTTGTTGCTTTTTTCTGTCCTCATCCACCATGCTTTTCAAAGCACTGCCAACAGGAAAAGTCAGCTTTGGAACACCTGCCCTAAACAGAATAGGTCTTCCGACAACCTGCCAATGACAGTCGTGTGGTGGTTGACTCGCTGCAAAGGGGTATCGGAGAGCAAGGCTGGATGATGCTCAGCTGACGGAAACAAACTCTTTGACCACCTCTAAATGAGGCAGTGGAAAGGTACAATAGGTAGAACATGGCCTCCACCAATTTTCAGTGGATATCCCATTGCACCCATCCCTAAAAGTCGTAAATGCTTATGTTTTGGTCGAAAAATGTATTCAAGCGGTGAACATTCAATTAAGCTTCGTTGCGGTCATACAGGGTGGATAACTTAAGATTTTTTCCATTCATCATAAATATGATTCCCTGCAAGGACAATGGTATCCAGTAATGACATTGTCGGTAGACAACAGGATGAATGAACTGTCTTACGACTGTGTTGGTGTTGTGTTTAGTCTTTGAAGGTCCCACTGCACTGCAAACATAGTCACCTTTGAGACCCGTTGTCTTAACCTTCAATTGTTTATTTTTTCCTTTGTTAGGTTGTCTGGTAGTGGTGCACCTTTGACCTGTTGATTCTTTTGGTGGTCTACTGTTGTTGTTTTTTTATATCCGTGAAGTTATGATTTACAAACGCCTTTGGGCAGTACTACAAAAGGAATTCTAGTTGTTCAGGTTGAATCTTCCACTGACAATGACTTTACCTTGTCTGGCAGCATGCTATTGATTGAGAATTTTTTTATACAGTCATCACCACATACCATGGATTTTGGTCCTTTTACTTTTATTTTTCCCAATGGGTAGTTACGTAATATACCCTAAGCCCTGAAGAAGTCAAGTAAGACGAAACACGTGTTTGCTGTGCTGTTTGATCGGACGTGTTATGCGAAGACATACATTGTTCTTTTTGTGCATCACATACTGTCTGATCTTTTACCACCTGCATTCAAATCATAATGTTTTGTATCTATTAGATTGACTACTGTGATTCATGCTGTATGATGGCATTGTAAATATTTGACCTATCATTTTTGATATTCATACTTATGCTATGTATTTTGTAATAAATCTGAATGATATTTTGCATTACTTTTTTGACTTGCGTGAATTACAGTGCTCCAGAAAATCCTGCAAAACCATTGATATTGGTCAGGGGCCTTGGGGACACCCAAGAACAGGACAAGTGGATACAGGGACACTCTTGACTGCTGGCAGGTGTTCCTTTGGGGCGACTAATGCAAAAAGAACAATTGATGGACAGAATGCTGAACAATATCAAACATTCACCACAGTACAGAGATCTGGGCCTAACTCCATAGTTTGTTTGCTCCCCATGCCATTCCAGTTTAAACCCAGCCATATCTAAATCAGTCTTGACCCTGCTCTTTTGGGCCTATTGTGACCCTCCACTCCAAGGTACTGAGTGGCTGGAACCTGTCAGTGATACAACACCTTCAAATCAGGATAAGGAGGAGTAAGTCAGTGGGCTGGACACCTGGGAGCCCTCTATGAAGTCCTGGATATATCCTGGTCCGGAGTCCAGTTGGCATGGGAAACTGAGACCTAAACAGATATTGATTACGATTCTTAGGGCCAGATTTATAAATGTGTCCCACAACTCAGCACAGCATCCAAAGTTACTGAGCATGCACTGCATGAAAGGTAAAGAGAAGAAAAGTGTCATATCTATCTTATGCTACAGTGCAGCACACATAAAAAATGTGGAAAGTTTTATCAGGCTGACAAGGTTTTATGACCCTAGTACGTGTGTTCAGGCTTCGTCAGAGTGCTGGGGATGATTGCGAGGTCAGGGTGAATCAAAGGTGACTAATAGTGAATGAAATGGCTGCAATATCTAAAATGGTTGCTGCTTACGCGCACGATGTGGCTCTTGTTAAGCAAGATGGCGCCGGCTAATGTTCACGTCTGTCGATTATATTTTAACAAATGTCTGCGATTGCTTTTAAATAAAGCAATCTTTTTATTTGTAAAGCACCTTGTATTCTTTAAAGGAAAACAAGATGCTTTAAAAAAAGTTAATTAAAAGTTTATTTTTATTTTTTAAGGGTAGGCAGGTGTCCGTGGGACCACTGCCTGCTCTTAAAAAACGCTGTACCAAACATTCACATAGGGGAAGGGGTCCCTTGGGGACCTCTTCCCATTTGAGAATGGGTTATCACCTACTTAAAGTAGATCGTAAAATGCGAATGTTTTTCAACCGCATTTCAGTCACAAAACATTCCTACATACCAATGCAATTCGGTATTACGAAGGGACGCCCTAAACACGCCCCTTCCTAATAGCCAATCGCAAACCCATTTTGCGATTCGATAGCAGGTTACCAAATCACAAAATAGGGTTTGCTGCATCTGAAAAGCATTTCAGGCTCGTTTGTGAAGGCAAAAAGGCTTAATGCATGTACCCCTAAGCTCTGTTCTGCTCTGACCTCAATGGACTCCAAGGATGCCCCTTTGAAGAGCCTGCAACTGGAGAGGGAAGCACCCGGAGACACTCGCTGTGGCTGTAAGAGAGATGACCCATGGTTGAAAAGCCGTTTTACTGACCATGGTGCAGCTGGTGAATCAATTGTTGGCAGATGGCTGCAAATCCTATGGGTTGAGGCACAATGACTGTCTGTGTCCCCCTCGCAAAGCAGGCATAGCCATTTCTCTGCAGCAATCTTCCATATGCACAAATCGCGCTGCGCTTACCTCCCTTTAAATTAAGTGATACTTGAAAATTGTTCGGCTTGATCTGGGACCCATAGTCTTCTTGATGAACTACTCTCATGGACCTCTTACCACCTATATGTCTGGAAAGGGCAGGATATTTCTTCTCCCTGACTTCCAATATCCTAAAATGTCACTGCTATACTGGGATTCACCAGCATCTTTGGAAGAGAGAATTTTGCTTCAATAAAATGGTGCACGGATAACCCTTTCCCAGGCCTGATGGATACCGTTACTTGCTTTATTGTTAAAATGCCAGAGAAGACACAAACGACCTCGTTTAACACTGGTGTTACATAGGATTTTCTCTTTTAAAAACATTCGTGTCTTACTTCAACTATCTCTAGTATTACTTTACGGGATTTCTTAATTAATTTTTCTGTGCCACTTATGTTTGTCTTACATGTTTTCTGCATTATGTTGTCCTTTGGTACGATGATAAACTATTACACATAGTTTATTCTTTGTACTGCAATACAATGAATTATTTTGTACTATGATTACATCTTGTTTGACGCAAGGTCAATGCTTCTTTGTACTGTACTTTGGTTATTTAAATGCCAATAAAAATTATTCAACACTAAAAAACATTCTTTAACTTGTACAATTGGCTCGAGTTTTTCTGATATGCAATTGACTGTAATACATGTGTTTTTGATGTTGCACTTGTCTGATCACCAAACACACTGAGGACCCTAATTACACTGGATGTTCATTGTTGTTTATTATTCTTTTTTATCAACATTTCTTCTGTGAATGAATATTACAAAATAATTCAACATATTTATATTGCATGATGTGTATTCATTAGTTAATGTTATTTCTGTCCAATAACTAATCTATTGGTGGATTCGATAAGCCACAAATGCTTTTGCTAAACCAAACACATTTTTCCAAAATTACCCCTCTTTGCAACATTGTTGTTGTTTACATTCTCAGGATTCTTAAAGTGATATGAAACGTCTTTTTTCCTGAACTCTGTACATTTATAAATTGTTTTGTCGCATCCAATAAAGTTAATTTGATGATGACGACATGCTCAGGAGTGAGTGGCAGGCAGATCCAAATACATGCCAAGTTGTGGCGAAGAAGTGATGTATGGTTGTTATTTTGGTTAGCAACACATGTTTCCAGGATGGTTAGATTATAGCTTTGGGATAGATGGTTGGTTAGTAATATGAGTGCTGCTTGGTTCTGCTAGACATACTGCATGCAGATTGTGTCGTGCGGTCTAGGGTTTTAAAAGGGGCACTTACGCGGGCTATGTAATGCAATAACTCATTTGGATGTTTTTTCTCACTTTAAAGGAAACTTGCCAGTGAGTCAAGGTCCTTGACTTTGGAGAACTGCTTTACATACAGATATGTTTCATGATAGTGATAGAGCACGCGGGACCACTAGCTCAGAATTTACCATACTCACCTGGGCCTATAACACATTCACACCTTGAATACTAATCCTGCCTAACTAATTACTAATTAATCGCTTATCAGTACTTTGGGGTCCTTTAAGGACTTATACCTGTACACAATGACTTACCAATCCTTGTCACCTTTGCTATAAGTTCTAGGGATCGAAAAGGGAGTTAGAATAAACAGGTAATATTTAAACACATTTACTTTTCCTGTAATAACCACTGACTCGGGGAAGGTTTAAAAGTTTTATCTATGCAAGATTTTCTGAGTCAAAAGAAAGGCCACAATACCGTGACCATAAATTTTACAAGCAAGAATATAATCAATAGGACATAAAGTTTGTAAGAAATGACAGCAACACCTTTAAACATCGGTACCTGGGAAGGGTGAGAAAGAGAAATAGTACAAGGACATATCACATGGATTATATTTACCTAGAATGGTGCAATAACCAATCCTGGCCACGGGCTGGGGCAAACAAGGACCAGGCTCCTGACTAATCAGGTGCCCACGGGACAAGACAGGTGCAGATCAGGACAGGTGACCTCCGCAAAGTGCAACGCCAGCGTCACACCCCTCTCTAGCAAAATTTGGCACCCCCGACTGGGTAATCGATAATTTCCCAGCAACACCTCGATTCTTCTGACAGAGTGCTCCGCCAGCACCTCTGCTCTCGATCTCCTATAGCATGCGTTGGGTCAGTGACAGGTCAGCTACTCAGACAAGTTGGACAATTTCTCTATCTAAACGTACCTTAGTTATACCATTTCAAAGGCAATGTACCACCCCTAAATGTTGCAAATCTATGTGTACCCCTTCAGTGATTGGTCAGAAAGACGAGGGGAGGTTATCACACCATACTAAGATGAGGTGATTTCAATATTCGTTTCAATTGATTCCGGTTACCGCCCATAATTTATTTTCCCATGCACTTTTATTCCACCCAGCAATACTGTTCAACAAATTTGATACAATTTATATAGCTTCAGTTCCTCCTGAGGTCAGAAGGGCATTTTCTCATAGACATCGTGGGTAAGATGATTCTTGGCTGTGGTTCAATGTCAATGCTTCAGCAACTTAGGAGCATGAGTGCGCACGCGCAGCTTTTCCAAGATGGAGTTTGTATCAGTATTCAGGCCCAAGTACGAGCTAGCAGCAAAGTCAAAGAGAAACATATTAGAATACAAAAATAAATGAATGCACTGTATACCACTTATCTCTACTCTAAACCCAAGTTTTGCATTAATAGTTAAGCAGAACGAACAAGTTTAGTACAAGCAGCAGAATAAGCATTAGCATGTGAGGTTTAAAGCAGCCATTTCTGGCACTAGTGCGCAGAAGCGAGAAATTCCCACCAAAAGCAGAAGTACGTCACACCACATAGATGTGGCAGACGTATCAGTTCCCGCGTTTTCGGCGGCCATTTTAAGACACTCAGGTTAATGTTAGTAAAAGCACATTGTCAAGCTTCCCCTGGATACTAAAAATGTCGTGAAATGCAAAAATTGGTAAACAAAACATGTTGATTAATATACTATACGTTATTTCGAGAGGGCAGAGTCCAAGCAAGTTTCTGTACGTATGAAACCTTGCTCCATCAAAAGCTATTGCAAATGGTTCCTTAGACTGCAATTGATGGTCCAATGGTCAGGACCAAGATGTATGGCTCCCTTCTTAGACTGTGAGTGTTGGTTGAATACAGTGACTAGGTTACTGAAGTTAATGGCATTATAAGGGGGTGAGTGACCTGTGTAAATGTTTGTGTTTACAGTATTACTCCTATCATCCTGGGGATGGAATAACCTTTGATTTGCTCTACCGATAAACGAATAAATTGATAGATGTGGGTGTGCAACAGCTCCCCCTTCCCTGCAAGTATCTTCCCACAGAGTACCATGGGCCTCATTTATGATAAGTGACGTATCGCTGCGTGAAAACAGCGATGCGTCCCTTTTCACTGCGCCCTCCTTGCGACACCAATGATGCGTCATATTTACAGTATGACGCATCATGGCGCAAGGAGTTACAGATGCGTCAGTATTTCTGACGTATCTGTATGGCGCAAAAGTGGTGCTTTGCTGGAGTGGGTCACAAAAGTGACGCAACTCCAGCAATGTATCCTTTCACATGGGGCAAGCCCCATATGAAAGGACCTACGTCAGTCTTACGCCTGGTGCGAGGCAGGAGTAAGAAATGGACGCATTTGTGCCCTAGAAGTGGCGCAGTGAAATCTTATAGATTTCACTGCGTCACTTCTATGACCCTTTCTTGCGTCAGAACGCCCCTCCCTGCATACATTATACCTGGCTTAGGTATAATGTGGCGCAGGGGTTTACAAAGTGACGCATCTACCTAGATGCGTCACTTTGTAAATATGGTGCAACAAGGCACATTTTTTACGCTGCTGGTGCGTCACAAAAAGTGACGCACCGGCAGAGTAAAAGTCACGCACGGCCTCATAAGCGAGGTCCCATATCTTTGTCATTTGGAGGAGGGACAGGGCGGGTACCAGATAGAGCAAACGGCGGGGGGGGGGGGGGGGTACTTTACAGGGTTGCCTCAGGCCCTGCACTTTTGAAGGTAAGGCACTAGATTGATGTGTTCGCTGGTGACCAAATGTGGGGCATTGCAATGGGCCATCACCTGCATGAAAATAACCACTCCTGGTAGCCAACACAGATCGTGCCCCCTCTGGTCCAACCAATGGGGATAGGGAACTGCTGTTTGCTCGGTTCCTCTTTGCACTCAGCGGATCAAAGCAGTGATAAGGGTTGTCAAAGCACTAATGCTGAAAAAAAGAGCATAACGTGCAAGTTAGCTGAAAATAAGGCCATTAAGATCTGACAAATCACAGAGTTGGGAAAACAAAAATGTAAGAAGAAAGGTTTCAAAGAGAGCATGATCTCAAAATGAACTATGAAAATACACTTGGCATTAAAAATCCCTATCAGCTCGTTTCAATTTATTGGCTCAACATGCTGGCACAATCTAACATCAATCGAAGCCAAAGCTCACCGACTTTGGAGCACAACAACTAAGACATAAAAACCAACTTAGGGCAATTTCCACATCGAAAGGAATTACTTAAGGCATTAAAACACCAATTATGGTAATCCATGATTAAGGCAAGTTGCTTTACCGGCAGCTGCAGGAGATTACAGGGCTTGTCTGAAAATCTTCAAAGAACTGTTGGCCGATGCAGATCATAAGAGACACTGCTTTGCTGATGCACCGTGAACACACATCATCAATTCAAGGCCTAGAAAAATGCTAAGAAAAATGTCATTTTGATCACCATGTGCTCCCTAATATTCTGGGTGAATGTCAGCAAGGAATGTAACGTAAGGTAACATTTTGGAGTAAAGGGGTAAAGAGGTTATGGGCCATATGTATTAACAAACTATTTTGCGATTCCTAAATAGCGATTTTTAAGGAATCGCTATTTAGGAATTGCAAAATGGTATGTATGAAGAAAATCGCTATATTTTAGCGATTCCTTAATCTTCCTTATTTGCGAATTTGCATTTTGCGAATTCGCAATTAAGGAATATGGGAATGGTTGCGAAATAATTCTCAAATTGCGAATTCGCAATTTGCTAATCGCAATTCGAGAATTATTTCAAGGGTGCAGGGGTGTCTCAAAGACACCCTGCTGCACCCCCGAAATGTACATGTGTGTGCATATGGCGCACATACATGCCCTATGGGCATGTGTGTGCATCACATGCCACATTAAAAAATGCCACATTGTGCATTTTTTGAAGAATTCGCAAGTTACCATCAACTACAAGTTGGTGGTAATTTGCGAATTCTTAACCATAATTCGCAACCCAAAAATGGTACATACATAGCATTTATGGAATCGTAAAATTGCGATTCCTTAAATGCTATGGCAAAATAAGGAATCGCAAATATTTGCTATTCCTTATTTTGCGAATATTACATACATACCAAAACATGCAAAAAGGCCGTTTGCGATTCGCAAACGGCTTGATACATATGGCCCTATATTGTTCTACTGCTCACAAAGATACAACCAGTTCAACATTTCTTCTATTAAACACGTTAAAATGTCTCTAAAAGCATTTCTGCAACTGTATGTTTGCAGAGCATAGGTATGGGGTACTAGCGGGTAGCCATTTGCGCCAAGTAAAAAGAATCCCCAAACCTACCTACTTTTGTTCACTTGTGCACCACACACCTTTTGATAGTGGCATTACAAATGTTTGTTCTGGTTAACTGGCACAGGAGCGCACCAAGGGGCTCATTACGATGGCGGAAAAATAGCCACCGCCGGGCCAGCGGTGGCGACCGTTCCGCCATCGTCATGAGATTTACCACCACCACATTATGATGGCGGTGGGTATCGCGGCGGACGGAAAGTCCGTCCGCCACTTTTCCATTGGTAGCAATCATCACGATTGCCTGGCGGAGCGGTCAGCATGCTCACAATGGTGGCAGAACCTAGCAGGCTCCGCCCACACAATTATGATGCCGGCGGAAGCCAGCCTTTCCGTAGCGGTTGAACCGCCATTGAAAGGCTGGCGGAGAATGTCTCCAGGGGCCCGCTGCAGGGGGGGGAGGTGTGGGTGCACTGGGGGTGGAGACCCATGGTACACCCCTACATTTCACTGCACCAAGTGGCAGGCACAGTGTAGTGCCTGCCACGTAGTGCAGTGAAATGAACAACATGCTCTTTTTAACATTGCAACGGTGCTGCCGTCAGCAGCCATTGATGCAATGTTAAAGGTGCGGAATCCAACCGCAGTGGTGGCGGTCCCATCATAGTTGTATATGCGGGACTGCCTCACGCATGGTGGTTGGACCCAATCACCGCTATGGTCACAGGTGGACCAAGTCCGCCCGCCATCGTAATGAGCCCCCTACATCCTACAATCCACTCTCAAGATTCTTCTAATCTGTGAACACTGTTTTAGCACAATACTAGCACACATGTCCTGACTGCTGCCTCACTGTAGGTCATTACTCACTCTAGACTTCAGCAACTTGCTGTCTCTCTGTGGCCCGTGGCACTGTGGTAGACAGTCTACAGTCTCTTTAAACCCAACACACCAGCCATGAGTCACACCCGCAAAAATACTAACATCTCCACAGTGCCTCCATTGTGTGGCCCTGCGGCCCTCACTGGTTCAGATGTACCCTCTGCCAGGATACTACTAACCTGTTTGGCAATGACCTACACAAATGGGCACACTCGCTACTCCATGCGCCCAGTATACTATAGGGACAAATCACATACTCTGCAACTGATGAAAGTGGCCTCATTCTGGTTGTGGGCACAGGAAACCCTCCATCACAATAAGAAAGACACATGCAAGCTCTACCTTAATATACAAAATTCCAGTCACTTCAGGGCACAATATAAGAACAGTGGTGCTTCTCCTGAAAGCTGTGTGCAATCAATTACTCCATGTTATGTTATGTTGATTTGTAACGTGCGCTATTACCCGGGATGATAGCCTGGTGCTGTGTAGGTGAGAGTCTAGCCATGCCTTAGGTGGGCAGATGGCTGTTCGAAGAGCCAGGTCTTCTGCTTCCTGTGGAACTCAAGAAGTGAGGAGGAGGGTCTGATGTGTAATAGAAGGTCATTCTAAGATTCAGGAGTGATGTAAGGGAAGGAAATGCAAACTTAAATAACCCCTCTGCACTTCACTCTACTTCCATCACAAAGTAAAAATCTTTGCTCTTACTTCACCATTGCTATTCCTTTCATAGGATAGCTCCTAGAGATGTCTCTCCCTACTTTAAGGGGTAGCTCAATAAGTAGTGAAGCAATAACTAATCATGAGAGAAGGTGTGTGGCTAGCCTATTCCGTCTGTCTCGGGTACCATAGGTATCAGACTGTGCCTTTAATCTCTGGCTAAGAGATGCAGGACATGTTACAATGGATGTTGGTCAAATATCTTGGGGTAAATATTGGAAACAAGAGTCTTAACCCTACACCTTGTAACTCACCCATGATATTGGCAGCCCTTAATAGTCACTCCAGGCACATCGCCAACTTACTGCAAAAGGAAATATTGAACCAAGGTCCAGCAACACCTCTCTGACATCTATGCCTCAGTGTGTCATGCAAGAGCAGGCAGCTCGACATGGAGAGACGCACGGAATATATTATGTTACGTGAATTTGCAGAGCGTGTCTAATCACCCGGGAGGGTATCCAGGTGCTGAGTAGGCAGTCCTAAGGGGGAGGAGGAGATCATGCCGGTTTCATCTGGAAGAGCCATGTCTTGAGGTTCCTTTGGCAGTCCATGAGGGAGAGGGAGGTTCTGAGGTGTTTCAGGAGGTCGTTCCAGGTCTTAATTGAGAGGTATGAGAAGGAGCATCCTCCACTTCTCGTCGTCTTGATGTGAGGGAGGTGTGCTCTTGCCTGGGACACACATCAAAGGTGTTTGATATGTTGATAAAAGTTGAGATGGGGGTTGCGGTAAGCTGAACCAGTGTTGTGGTGAGCCTTGTAGGTGTGGGTGTGTAGCTTGAACTTACATTATTCCTATACTGAAGCCAGTGGAGATTGTTGAAGTGTGGGGAGATGTGGTTATTTTGCAGGATGTTCAGGATGAGTCTGGCAGCGGTGTTTTGGGTGGTTTGGAGTCGGCGTAGGACTTGGGCTCTGATTTTGGTGTAGAGGGCATTTCCATAATCAAGTCTACTTGTGATAAGAGCCTGGGTGATTGTTCATCTGATATTCAGCAGGATCCACTTGAAAATCTTGCATAGCATTCGCAGGATGTGGAAGCATGACGAGGAGACGGCGTTTATCTGTATGTTCATAGACAGGTTGGTGTCAAGGATGATTCCGGGGTTCGTGTCATGGTCCGTAGGAGCCGGGTGGGGGCCAAGTTCAGTGGGCTGCCAAGAGGCGCCCCACGTGGAGTGTTTGTTGCTGAAGATTAGGATTTTGTTTTTTTGTGGATGGAGCTGGAGGCAGTTGTTTTTCATCCAAGCAGCGAAGTTGCTCATGCAGTTGGTGAAATTTGCTTTGGTGGTGCTGGTTGAGTCAGTAAGGGAGAGGATAAGCTCTGGCTTGTCAGGGTAGGACACTAAGTTGATGCTGTGGGCTCTGACGATGTCCATGAGGGGCGCCATGTAGACGTTGAAGAGTGTTGCGCTGAGCGACGATTCTAGAGGGACATGGAAGATTAGTTTCTTAGGTTCTGAGGTATATGGGGGATGTCTGACTCATTGAGTTCTGTCCATGAGGAAGGCAAATATCCACTTAAGGGCCAGTCCGCAAATACCCAAGTGCTGAAGCTTTCTGATGAGGGACTTGTGGGAGACCCAGATCGACAACTGTGGAGAAGTTGAGGAGTATGAGTGCGGCCATCTCTCCTCAGTCGAGGATGCTTCTGATGCCAACGGTGGCCCCAATGAGGGCTGTCCGTGTGCTATGGTTGATGCAAAAGCCTGATTGAGGGCTGTCTAGGAGTTGATGAAGTTCTAGGTGGTCTGGGAGTTGGGTATTGAAGGCGTTTTCCTTGATTTTAGCTGGAAAAGGCACAAGCGAGATGGTTCTGTACCTGCTGAGGGTGTTGGGGTCCAGTGTTTGTGTCTTCAATAGAGAGTTGACTTCTGAATTTTCCAGCAAGATGGGAAGGTGGCGGTGGTTATGGAGGTGTTGGTGATAGCTGTGAGCATGGGGTAGATGATGGTTCTTCCATGGTTGTATATGAAGTTGGGGCTTGGGTCTGAGTTTGCTCCTGAGTGGATAGTAATCATCAAGGTGGTAGTTTCTACATTTGAGAGGGGCTTCTTATTGCTCAGCTGCTGTTTGGCAATGAAGAAGGTGTCTGGCTGGTCGAGGGAGTTCGTATCAGTATACTGTGGGTTGAAAGTGTTGTAGATCTTTGCAACCTTCTGTTTGAAGAAATTTGAGAAGTTGCTGCAGAGTGCTTGGGATGGGATTATGTAATTGTTCGCAGCTGCGGGATTGGAGAACTGCTTGGAGATGGTGAAGAGTTCTTTGCCATGGTTGGAGCTAGCTTTGAGTCTCAGAGTTGGGGCCTTTTTATTTTGCCTCTCATAGTTGTTGGTGATCGAGGTTTAGGTCAGCTTTGCATTATTTGGATCTTGCAGTGGTGTTTTCGTCGAGCCTTCATTTCCTCTCAAGTTGTTTGCAGTGGTGCTTGGGCTCCCTCAGATCATTTGTGTACCAGCTGGGTAGTTTTCTATTTTCATAGGTCTTGTTTCTGGTGGCAGTAGTGCAGTTGGCGCGGTCGGTGAGACATTTATCAAAGAGCTTGGTGTCGGCATTGAGGTTCCTGGTGTAGTTGGGTGGGCATTCCTGTTGGGTCGTGGTCCAGTTTTCTTCAGATATTTTGCCCCAGGGTCTTGATGGTGCTTTGGGTTGATCTGGTGGGGTGGCTTGGTGGCTGAGTATCTTGCAATGTAAGATGTAGTGTTTAGACCATTTGAGCTGGGACGTGTGGATATTTGTGATCCTGTTGTTGGAGGAAAAAATAGGGTCGAGAGTGTGACTTGCTGTGTAGGTTGTACTTGGACCTGTCATCCGTATGTACATTATTTTAGCATTACTGGCATATTTTTAGTTACCAGTTCTCCCTTCTGTGATTTCTTATGCCCTAAGTTTACTTTGCAGTTTTGATTGTGGGTAATAAACTCTAGCGTGTCAGTTTCTGGGTGAGGTGCACTATTTTGGGCTCAAACCTTCCTTTAGAGGAGATTGATGTTCCTGAAAGTTAGCACTCAAGCATTATGATTACAACCCTGAAATTGGTCCAAGGATGCTTGTTTCCGGTCCAGGGAAGACCTGACTTGGCAGTTCGGGCTGAACTGTTCCCATGGGTAGCAGGGTCACAACTGATTTGGGTCTGAACTGGGGAGGCGAAGTGAGCAAAAGAACAATGATGGATTGAGCCCAGATCTAATAGTGACTGTTGGGGAGTGTCTAAAAAGTGTCTGCGCTCCGTCCATCGTCTTATTGGGTTTGCTCTGCACAAAACAATTTAGCCCATGGTTTGATATCCCAGAGCAGTGCTTAATTTGAAAAAGAATAAGTGCTGTGGCCCAAAGCTTTGCTAAAAAGCTTGCGGCTGGCTGTTTTGAATGTCAACAAGCAGAATACCAATGATGTGTACTCATAATTGTCACCTCATGGCTCTTTAATTTACTACTACACATTCCCTGTCCCTTTGTCTCACTCTTGCAGTATCCTGCTTTCTTACATCATTTTTTCAACTTTTACTTTCTCCTTTGTTCCCCCTTGTATGTTTTTCTCTGTCTTGCTCTGGAGCAAAGCCTGATCAAGAAAAATAAGTGCTGGTCCCACAAATGAGTACTAGCGGGCCCTACCTGCAACCACTCGCTCAAATTAGGTTCTCCCACAGACTCTGGGGCATATTACCAAGGGTGGCGATATTGAATTTTTCTGCCGCTAAGCGACGATAATTCCATCACCCTATTACCAAGCTGTCGCTAACACCAGTTAGCGACAGCTTGTAGGCGATAGCGAGCGGTTTGGGGCCCGCTTTGCATGTAAGCGATATTTATCGCTAATGACATGCAAAGTGGGCGTACTCAACCGGTTAGCAACTGAAAGCAGTCGCTAACCTCGCTATCGCCTATTACCAAGAAAGGCAAAGCGATGGAAACATTTGCGCTAAGCGCGAATATCGCCAAACGCTAACGACTGCAAATACTAGTTCTTAGCCATGTTATCCAATTGGAGGTGGATAACATGGCTAACAGCATTTGCACGCTAATGCGTGAACACCGCTGGTTTTCCAGCGATATTCACGCTAACGCCTGCAATATTATCGCTTTTGAGATAAACGTTGGTAATAGGACGTTATCTCAACGATAATATTGGGCGAAGCGCAGCGTTAAAAAAACTAACGCTAAGCTCAGTTAGCGATAATATGCCCCTCTATTTCTACATGAAGTATTTTCCAAGTGTATTTTCAGAGGCAATATTGCTAAGCGTAGAATAGCACACATGCAGACACATGATGTTGATGCATACAAAGACCAAAAACAGTCCTAAACGCCTGAGTTCCATTTCTTTAGAGTGGACCTTTGATGAAACATGCTACGGCATGCAGCAGGTTCTTCAGGTGGGCAACTGTGGAGTCCAGGAGGTCACATTTCGGGTCATTGACACCATTCACATGCGAATGTATAGGGGCTTCAACACCAGTTCTGACTGCTTTCTGGGGAAAACGGTGTCACTTTCTTTAATAAAGTGCTGGTACCAATCTGTCTTGGTTTTCTTTGTAACATGTCTCTTGTGGGTGAGGTTGGTCTGCAGGGTGAATCTGAGTGACTTGGTATTGGGTGAAAGATGGAGGTTTCCAGGTTCATGCCATTGGGCACGGTATGGACTAGTTGTTGCTTGTTGTGCTTACCAAATAGCAGGAATTCTGGGCCATATTATCAAGAAAGGGCGATACATTATCGCCGCTTTTATCGGCAGGAAACTGCCGCTAAAGCGGCGATAATGGGCTTGATAATATGCCCTTGTGAATTCCCATAGAAGCCCAGGATAGCACCAGAACCTGGGCTTCTATGGGAATTCACAAGGGCATATTATCAAGCCCATTATCGCCGCTTTAGCGGCAGCTTCCTGCCGATAAAAGCGGCGATAATGTATCGCCCTTTCTTGATAATATGGCCCTCTGTTTTGGTGCTAGTAAAGCTTCAAGGGGTGCTGAAAATCCAGGTCTGCAAGAGGTGCAAGCAGTGTCTGAGCCATTAGATGTCAGGAGCAGACAAGGCTTTAAAATACAGGTGTGTGTCTTGTGATTCCTAGCACACCCCCAGAGGTAAGCAAAATGTTTTGATTATCGTATGGCTTCTATGTCATGTCTTGCTGGTGCAAGTCAGTAAACTTGCTCAGTGTGGGCTAAAAGCCTTAAGTGCTTTGTCACTCTTCCATCCTTCTGGGTGGGTAAAATTAGTATGTGCATGAAAACAATTAATCTTTTTTCTTGCACAATCTTGACAATAATGCCTGATATAGTGCTTGTAGCTCCAGTTTAGGTTGTCATTGTGGCACCTGTGCCACAAATCTCGAGTTAGGTTAACACATTGGGGCATATTTACAAGGAGGTATCCCAAGCGGCGTTAAGTTACTTAACGTGGCTTAACACCACCTTGTTAATAAGGCCCCTTTTAACGCTTCACTCAGAGTGAAAGGGACGTGCAATGGGTGTCGCGATGGGTGTTCCATTGCAACAGCCATTGCTTTTTTACGCATCCCCATATTTACAAGGCTGGTGGAGCGCCAAAAACTAAGACCAAGGAATACCTGGTCCTAGACTAAACAGTTTTTTTTTTTTGCTCTTTCCATGTGTGCTGTATCCTGCAGCACACAAAGAAAGACCAAATTACCGTTCAAGATTGTTTATGTGCAGAAAGGTGTCTGTTCCATAAACAATCCCCCCTGAAGCGCAGGCACCCTTGCAAGATGGAGTAAGGGTGCCTGCGCTGGCGTTAGGCAGCTTTATTAGTGCGAGCACAAGGGAAAACACAGCGGTGCCCCGGATTTTTGTAAATACTGCACATCCCTGCATTTAAAAAATCTGTGAGCGCGCGTTAGCAATTTTGGCGAAACAGCGCGCTCCGACATTTTGTTGTCAATATCCCCCATTGTTGGCAATGTTACAGCATTACGGCAATGCCAGATATTGTCATGCAACTTTTGGCACTTGGCAGAGCTGGTACAGCTGGTAAAATAAAGCTGGGCACTGAGCTGTGTCCTGCAGTGTCTGGGCACATCAATGCCCAGTCCCGCTCTGCCTCTGTCCACACTTTTAGGCAGGAGCCCAGCAGGGGCCAGGTAGAGGTCACAGCCTCTATCTGATCGTATATGCCACTTTACATCGCATGCTTTTTCAACGCATGCCATTACAGCGCGGTCATTACAACAACTGCGTTGTTACATCGCATGCCATTACAACGCAAGTCGGAATAACGACCTACTGTAAGTGGGGGCTCTGGATTTTGGAATAGTATGATTTACTGTTCTAACTGCAGTCTGTGCAACAGTAGGGAAGGTGTCGAATTTTAAATCCAACACCTTCTGACCCCTACAGCGCTGGATTTGTAATGGCATGCGTGGTAAACGATGTTTAGCATCTGATCCTGCATGGAACAATCAAGCCTGGCTCAGCCATGGTGTTGCCCTGGATCTGAGCTACAAATGGGGATGTATGTCATCACAACGCATGCTTTTACTCCGCATGCCATTACAACGCAGTTTTTACAACACAAGTCGTTACAACGACTTGCGTTGGGGGGGCGCTGGATAGTGGATTAGTTTAATTTTCTATTCCAACTCCAGTCCCCGTGGATAGTGGGGAAGGTGTTGGATAGAAAATTAAACTATTCCCTATCCTACAGTGCCCTCCAGCGCAAGTCGTTGTAACGACTTGCGTTGTAGTAGCTGCGTCGTAATGGTAGTGCAGAGTAAAAGTTGCGTTGTAAAGGATGTTTCCCTACAAAGGGTCATCAGACCGCAAAAGGAGGCTCTAGAGTCACGCCTTCACCAGAGGTCCTGGCACAAATCAGCAATAGAAATGGGGCCACTGCACACCTAAAATCAAGAGAGAAACACAGGGTTCAAACAAAGTAGCAACACTTTTTCCCCACCCTGCCAAAAGCCTGGAAGCACACAGTTCAAAGCAAAAATTAAAACACATTTCTCTGCACTTGGGACATGCAGTTCATGTCTGGGACTCCCAATTCCCACTTTAAGCACTTAGGCTTGCCAAACCCAGCAGCTGACCTCATGATCACCTCCAAAGGAGCAGTAGTAGCTCATTAAAACTAATCAGTCAATGTCCACATTTCAGGAGTCCCTGGACGGCTGCCGGTTCTATCCGACGCCAGCCGAGGGCAGGGCGCTCTCCTGTTCGCTCTCACAATACCACAGGAGCTGCTTTGATAGCCATAGCTGCCAAGTGAATTTTTTCCCCCCGAAAGTTTTATATAGCGCAACAATGACCCGAATCAGGGGCCTCATTTATGAGGCTTTGCGTCAGTTTTGCACTTCCGATGCGTCACTTTTTGTGACGCATCGGCGGCGTAAAACATGCCTCCTGTTGCGCACTATTTACAAAGTGACGCATCTAAGCAGATGCGTCACTTTGTAAACCCTTGCGCTACATTATACCTGTGTCAGGTATAATGTATGCAAGGGGGGCGTTCCCCCGCAAAGAGCCTCGTAGAAGTGCCGCAGTGAAATCTATGAGATTTCACTGCTTCACTTCTAGGACGCTGTTGCGTGAAAATCTTACGCCTGCCTCACAGCAGGCGTAAGACTGACGCAGGCCCTTTCACATGGGGCTTGCCCCATGTGAAAGAACGGATTGCTGGGGTTGCGTCACTTTCGTGACACACTCCAGCAATGCGTCACTTTTGTGCCTACAGATACGTCAGAAATACTCACGTATCTGTAACTCCTAGCGACATGATGCGTCATACATTAAATATGACGCATCAGGTATGTCGCAAGGAGTGTGCACTGAGAAGTGACGCATCACTGCTTTCATGCAGGGATGCGTCACTTCTCATAAATGAGGCCCCAGGTATCAGAGCGCTTTACATGAGCACCAGTTGCGTTACATGAAGACACATTGGGGCAAATTTATGTTAACTGGCGCATCCCCAGGGATGCGCCAGTTAACATGCGCCACAGTGCGCCACAGCTCCGCCACCCATGGTGCGCCGCATTTATGATGCGGTGCACCATGGGGCAAAAACGGCACAGATGCGTGACGCATCTGTGCCGTAAAGGTGACGCATTGCTGGAGTTGCGTCGCAAGCGCGACGCAGCTCCAGCAAGGCTCGGGGGTGCCCCATCTCCACAATGCTGCGTCAAGACCTACGCCTGCTTCAAGCAGGCGCAGGCTTTTGACGCAGCATTGGCCTGAAAGTGACTGAGTGAAATCTTATAGATTTCACTCAGCCACTTTTGCGAGGCGCACCTGCCCCGGAACGCCCACCCTGCGCCGGAACGCCCACAAGCGGCGCAGGGCTTTACAACGTGACGCATCTGCCTAGATGCGTCACGTTGTAAATCGTTCGTAGGGATGCGCCACGTTTACGTCGCCTTGCGTGACGCAACAGCGGCGTAAACGTGGCGCAAGTGCCTCATAAATCTGCCCCATTCATTTTTGTTCGGCACCGGGGCAGATTTACAAGAAACTGACGCATCTGTATAGATGCGTCAGTTTCCCTGCGCTTGCGTGAAAAACGCTTACGCCACCATAGATGGACCGTATTTACAATACGGCGCACCATGGCGCAAGGATTGACAGATGCGTCAGAAATTCTGATGCATCTGTTGGTGGAAAAGTCAAGCATTGCTGGACTCGTGTCGCAAGCATGACACAACTCCAGCAATGCGAGTTATGGCCTATTACCAATACACTGCGTCACTTCTTACGCCCGCTTGAAGCAGGCGGAAGGTTTTGACGCAGTGGCATCCTAAAAGTCTTTCACTGCGTTACTTTTACAAGGCTTTCCTGCGTGGGTATGCCCACCCTCCATATATTATACATGACGCAGGTATTTCGTGACACAGGGCTTAACAAAGTGACGCCTCTCCTTAGATGCGTCAAGTTGTAAATTGTCCGCAATGTTTGTGTTGCCGTTGCATCACAAAAGTGACGCAACTGTGGCGCAAGGGCCTTGTAAATCTGTCCCCGGGAGATTAAGTGATTTGCGCAGAATCACAGGATATTGAGTGTCATTGCCGAGACTCAAACCCGGTGCCACAGATTTGAGGTCGACCGCCCTAGCCATTGGGCTACATCCTACGTCGTGTGGTGCATTTGTCACGCCAGCCCGTCAACAAGCTTTCAGAATAGATTAATACTTCTTATCTCGTCTATATCAGTAGTAACATGTTATCATAACCCTTGGGCAAGCGCCTAGAGACCAGTGGTATTTGTGTGCTATATAAGTGTCATTAACATAACATGGCATAAAATGACATGACATAACATAGCAGTCCTCAGCATGGTGTTTTAACCCTAATAAATAGGGCACAGTAGGAGCAGGGAGAGTAAAGGACAGCAATAAACAAAGAGAGTGTAAAGAGGCAGGAGAGGAGAATAGGGGAACAAACGGAGGAGAGAGAGGGTGAGAAAAGGGGAATTAAGACAAAGCCAAAGGAAGGTAAAAGGGGACATGGAGGTTGGGGCAATGGGAAAAGGACGTAGAGTTATGGGGAGGTGACAGAGAAAGAGAGCCACAGAGATAGGAGAGAGACAAAGGTAGGCGAGAGAGGAGAGGCACAAGAACAGGGAGGAGATCTGAGAAGTTGAAGGAGGGAGCAGAGGGAGAAGTAAAGTGGGAGAAAGGGAGATGGAGAAAAATAGAAAGTGAGTTCAAAGGAGGAGGGAGAGTGAGATGAGAAAGGTGGTGTGAGAAGGAGACACAAAGTGGGAGCAAAGGTGAGAGTATTGAGAGAGAACAATTTCAGTTTATACATGCTTTATGATTGGTAGGATCAGGTCTTATGTGCCAATTTACTTTTCACCTGTGCCCACATGTTGCGGACCATTCCAGGCCCTTTAAGGCCCCTTTTTGGCCAATACATTTCAGAAAAGGATGTAATTTCCGAAAATAATCTCTTTACACAAGACACAACTGCCTTGTTTGGCTCAAACTAAAGTGCATCTCAAAGTTTAACACATGAAGGCTTGAACTGTCACACATAACACTCTGCAAACATGGCAATCTCACACAACACTGCACACATGCAAATCACGCTCATAAGAAAACTGAAGTACTGGGTTTTTAAGAACCCAGCGGTGCCAGGGAACACACCCTAAGACTTCGAGTCCTTCCTGTCCCAGACTACAGAAACACAGAGTCTTCTAGGTGAAGTCAAAGATCGAATTTATTGGCTGCAGCCAGTAACAGGTATCCTAGAAGTACAACACGGTGTATATTCTCGGGAGACTGCTCAACTTACAAAGCCAGCCATCCTCCTTTTATACACAATATTATGCTTTAGGCAAACATTCCTTATTTTACAGTTGACCATTCACATATTCTCACAACAATGAAAAAGCAGATTCATGATGACAAGCCTATTTTCAGTTTGTCCAGCCCACAATCAATTTCCCGGCAAGGCCCAACATTTCCATCAGATATCGGACGGCCCCTAATAAAATCGGGCACCTCCTCCTCGTAAAGCAAGTCATAAAGTAAGAAACAGAGACAGGTGTGTGTAAGATTAGGCGTGGTTTGTGTGCGATGAAGGGTTTATGGTATGCCGTGCCTTGATCTAATCTTGATCGGCCACTGGGAAAGGAACTGACCGAACAGGTTTGGCTTCAGGCAGTGGAGTCAGCTTGCCCAGGTCACAGGGAAGTCAGCAAAGGTGTACGTGTCCTTCAGACTCGTTTTTGGCCTTAGTCTTCGGCCTATGTGAGGGCAACCACAAAATGGCTGCCGTATACAAAATGGAATCCGAGGGTTCAGGACGAGATTCCTGATTTCAGGGTGATCTCGCCACTCGAATGGGACGAAAATGCTCGTACATAGTGTACTCGTCATTCTCGGTCCGCTGATACCAAAATCGTCATGATTCGACGATGTTTATGACACGGGTCCAGAATTTTCAGTACCACAGACCCTCCTTTTGCCCTTACATAGGCAATCAACCTACACTCACGCTAATCTGAGTCCAGGTCTATATTCAAAAATTCATTGAGGTGTTGCTGTAGCATTATCCTATTGCTTAGCTCGTCTTTTGATACAGGTTTCCTTACACACGATGTAGCACAGAGGCCACATATAGTAGGAGCACACTGTACGCACAGACAGAACAGGAAAAGGATGGCTAAGATCATCCCAATGACCATCAGAATCTTCCATCCCCAGGCGGATATCAGTTCCCAGAACCACCCCATCAACGACCAATCTCCTTTATCCACATGAATAGATTCGGAGATCTTATGTAGTTTGGAGATGGCCTGGTACACTGTTGGAGCGTTATCTGGGATGAAAACACAGCAACTCGATTGGATCACTTTACATACCACACCTCGGTCTGCAAGTATGACGTCTAACGCGACCCTGTTCTGAAGGGTCATAAGGCGATCCGACTGGAGCTCAGCAGTCAAGTTACTAAGGGCATCGGCAGTTTCAACTACGGTGGACTCGACCACCCTTGTCAATTGCCTTATGTTCCTGCTGTTAACCATAGGTCCCCAAAACGGCAGAAAACCCTTCAAGAAATCTCCCAATTCTTGTCCTGCAGTCTCTTTCTCATTGAAGACACCTCTAACTACCCTTGTCTTGTGGTAATCTGCCGCTGCGGTGTAGGTAGGTGGCAACAGGAACAAAACAAAACATGTGCCCGAAAAATCAGGAGGCAACCACGTGTAGGCTCTATCATGGCAGATGAAATAGGTACCCTTAGCTGCTAGGAACGAAGGGGAAGTCTGGGATGCAAAGACATATGTTTCGGTGCAGATACTCTTTCCTAACTGAGCTCTGGGATTCTTGCCATTACCTTGCAGACATAGGTGACCCTGATGGGGTACAATCCAAATCGGTTAGGATCTCTTAGCTCGCTGTTTCTCACTCAGAGTAACTCCATATCCGGTCACGTTCCATCCAATGTATGCTAGTGTCTCATCTCTCGGGATAGTCTCATAGGAAGTATCTTCCCTAATCATATCTACTATACCCTTAACTAGAGCACTATTCTTTGGATTATCTTTTATAGAACGTAGGGGGTGGACTTCATGTGCATAAATGAACATCTTTCTGTATGCCCACACAGAACCATTATGGCTGAAAGGCAGGACCAGGTAAGGGATACCTTTATCAGTAGTGTGAGGCATAAGACCACACACCCAACAGTTAGTTGTGTTCACTACTAATTGGTGTTGGTGCAAAAGCTGAACGAAGGAGTTATTGATAAACTCTAATCTCCTAGCGGATTCATGTTCAGGGAGAGGGTGAAAGGAATGTGGGGAGGCAGTAGAAGGAGGTATGGGCTGTGTAGTGGGTGCAAATGTCACTCGAAATGAGAACAAAATATATCCTATTAAAAACATAATTACATTGAACAACATGAAAATGCATAATATCAAAAACCGTTTCTTGGTCATCATTCTACAAATTTCAGCTTTAAAGTTCATCTCTTTGGCAGGTCTCTCCATCTCGAAAAACTCCGTCCTCTCTAATTGCTGCTCGCGATGGTAGGGTGTTCTATGCTAAGGAATGCTTCTGTCAGTCCAGGGCAACTCCCTTAGACCAACCAGAACCATCGACCTAACGTCTTCGGCTGCACTCCAAAGACTTCGGCAACCGCGACCCTACAGCTGAACCCGAATGGTGGTTCCAAAAACAAAAATAAAAAGTTTCTCAGATGAGAGAGCTGCACTTTTAAAAATAGTAAAGAAAAAGAAATCTTTTTATTTGTCCATAGTTCTCGGCCTCAGGTTATAACGTCTTTTTCCAGGTAATGTCTGGTCCTGAAACAAGAGTTCAGGCTCGGTAGTGTCCAATCGAATTGGCGGTGGCACAGCTTCTTGCAAAAGATTGTCACTTTCCTGTTCAGAAATTGTTCCTTTTACACGTGCATCGCTGAAAGGCAGAAAACGAGGCACAGTCTCAGTCTCAGAGTCAGCGATACCCTCCTGGACCCACCGGTCGTACGGCAGAGGCAAAGGGACCCTCTTGCAGTGTACGCCGTGGATCCAGTTCTTCTTTCCTTCCACTCGAACGGCTGATCTCGTTGAGGGAAGGACTAGGTGGGGGCCTGTCCAACGGGGCTGATCATTCTTTGTCCGCTGGAAATTTTTCACCAAAATCCACGAACCAGGATTGATAGTGTGACCTGGATCTTCAGAAACCTGAGGCAGAGAATCGTGAACCTGTTGGTGTAAAACACGCAATTTAGCCGTCAGATCATACAAATAATCAAGCAATACAGGGTGTTCAATTTCACTGAATTTTGTCGGTCTAGGCACTCCCCATATGTTGGCCGGATGGCCGAACACTATTTCATAGGGACTAAGTCCCACTCGCGAATGCACAGTCATTCTTGTTGATAGGAGTGCTAAAGGCAGAGCGTCAGGCCATTTAAGACCAGAGCTTGCTTGTATCTTGGCTAATTTAAGTTTTAGGGTGCCATTGTAGCACTCTACTAGTCCAGCTGATTGGGGGTGATTTGCAGTGTGGAATTTTTGCTGGATTCCTAACCCTTCACAGACTTTCTTCATCACTCGACCCACAAACTCACTCCCATTATCACTCCAGACCATTCTCGGTAACCCAAATCTGGGGAAGAATTCTTTGACAAGCGCTTTAGCTGTGGACATGGCAGTGTTGACCTTCAGGGGATATGCTTCTACCCATCTTGAAAAGGCACAAACAACAACGAGTACGTATTTTAAGTTGTTGCACCTCCCCATGTGGATGAAATCTAGCTGCAAAACCTCGAACGAGTACGTTGGAGGCGCAAAATTACCAGCTGGAGTTGGGGTTCCCCTACCAGGATTGTATTTCAAGCACACCATGCAATTCTTGACCACATTCTCTGCACACTTAGGAATTCTAGCATTTTGCCATACTGGAGCCAACAACTTACAAATCTCTTTCACACTGATGTGAGCCATTCCATGGGCCATTGTAACCACTGCAAGCACATATGCATCGGGTAATAACCATCGCTGATGTTCTGACAATTCAACCCAACAACCATTTGCATCCAATTTACCCGTACTCTCTCTCCACACACTCAACTCTTTCTCTGTAGCTTCAGCTTGAATAGACTTTACACTCTCTATCGTATCTTCACACATTCCAATGTCACCAACCCATCTCGCAGGGCCTGCAACATACATTCGACTCATCACATCCCTCGCTGTTTCTTTTGCGATTTCATCAGCAAATGCATTGCCACGACCAACATCATCAGTAACCTTCTTATGTGCACTGCATTTCACAATCGCGACTTGCAACGGCAAGGTAAGTGACTCAAGAAGCTCATTCACCAACTGACCATGCTGTATCTTGGCTCCATGCGAAGTCAGAAATCCACGTTCTTTCCACAATCGTCCAAAACTATGGGCCACACCAAATGCATACTGGCAGTCAGTATATATAGTCACTTTCATCCCTTTTGACAACCCACACGCTCTTGTAAGTGCAATCAACTCTGCTGCTTGAGCTGAATTATGTGGGATACGTGCAGCTTCAACAATCGTATGCAAAGTCGTAACAGCATATGCTGCAGTCGTATCACCATTCGGAAGCTTGAAGCATGAACCATCCACCCATAAGGTACCATCACACTTCACAAGAGGAGTGTCCCTAAGATCTACTCTCCCTTTAGTTTCTTCCTCTGTTTTAAGAAAACAATCATGCTGTTCAGAAACATCTGTTTCTGCTACAATCGGCAACAACGTAGCTGGATTCAACGTGTTGCATCTTTTTATGTGCACATGACTCGCTAAAAGTGTCAACTCGTAACCTGACAATCGAGCACTAGTTAAGTGCTGTGTCTTGGTCCTGTTTAACAAAATGTCCACTGCATGTGGAACCATTACAATTAACATATTTGTTAGAACCGGGGGTCTCTAGTTGGCAGAGGTAAGTACCTTAGACCAAGTAGGGACCCTTGCTTCTAGTCAGGGTGAAGGAATGACCCTCTGAGATAACCCCTGCTCACCCTCTAGGTAGCATGGCGCGAGCAGTCTAGGCTAAACAGAGGCAATGTGGATAACATTTGCACTTAACACAACAATAATCCCCAATCCACCACAAACTGAGACCACACAGGTAAGTATATTTTATAAAAATATATAACTTTATCTAGTTTCAGCAAGGTAAATAAAGCATTAGCACGATAATCACTTTTTCAAGACTAGGTTGCGCTTAATCTTAGTGGTTGCAGTTAATCTTTAAGGTGGTACTTAATTTCAGGAAGTTCGTATATCAAACAGTGTCTCAAGTCACTTAAATCAGCCTTCAAAAATAGGGTTGCTGATTTGTGTTTAGGGGGCTCGCAACACGAGCACACCACGCTATGCAAGTAGGTAAATAATGTCCCCAAAACAGCCCTAGGAGCACTGTACCCCCAGCGCTGCAAGCGCGCCTCACCGCGTGCTCCTCGGACTCTTTTGTCCTCCGCCGGCACAGCTTCCTGCGCCCGCTAGCTTCAGGCGCCCCACGCCTGCAGAGCACACTCGCTCCTTGCCCCGGCCGGTCCTGGTTGCTCTCCCGCCCGCTCTCGGCACTCCTACGAGCGGCGGGGGAGGTAGGCAGGCAGTCAGCTGCTGGGACGGCAGGCCAGGGGTCTCCAAGGCCCTCGCGGTTCCCTCGGCGGGGACGGGTCACTTCTTCCCGGGTCCGGCAGTGATCAGACGGCGCTCACAGAGGTCCCGATGACGGGGACCAATCCTGTCGCGGCGTCGGGGGCGAGCCTCCAGCAGCACCCGGGAGTCAGCCAATGGCAGAGCGGCTCCCGGGACAGGCAAACGATGACGCTCCGCTCCTTCGGCCAATCACGGCCCAACACCACTGATGACGCTGCGCCGCACGGGCCAATCCCGTCGCGGCGTTAGTGAGGGGGCTCGGCTCCCTCAGCCAATGGGAGGGCGGCGGCTTCGTTCTTCGCCGCTTCAGCTCCCCAACGATCGGCGATCTTCGGGGGGGTATTCCTGGCCCCCGGGCAGCGGCGGTGACACAGCTCACGGTGGTTTTCAGTGCGCCTTGCACTGGGAAGGCCCACAAGTCTCCGGTCTGCCCCACACACGTGTCGATGAACACGTCGATCTTGACCACGCAGCAGGCTGGGTCAGCGCGGCGCTCTCAAGCAGATTAGAGAGCAGCCCGTGCGCTAAGCAGGCAAACTACAGGGTTTCACGATCTCCTCGCCACACAGCAGCTTCAGAGGGCACAGCAGGGTCTTGTAGTCCTTGGGCAACCTTTATGTCCCTGGGTTGCAGACAGGGGGCCAGCTCTTCTCAGGCCCTTGGAGATTCAAGTTGCAGACACAGCACACAGCAAAGTCTTGGCAGTTTCAAGCAGGCAGGGTCACAGCACACAGCAAAGTCCCTTTCTCCTCCTCAGCTTCCAGTTAGACAGGAGAACAGGTCAGCCCTTAGAGCACACAGCCAGGCAATCTTCCTTTAGTTCTCCAGCCGTCCTTCTTCCAGCCGAGGTTCCTTCTTGCTTGTAGGATCTTAGAATCTAAACTTCTGTAGTCAGGGGTCCTTTCCTTATACCCCTCAAAGTCTTTGAAGTCCTTTGAAGTCTTTGTGCAAGCGGCCCTGACTCCAGTCGAAACCAGTTCTGGGGGTTGCTGAAGCACTGAGGTGTTTCTGGTTTTCTTCTTCCTGTCAGCTCCAGGGTCAGAGGTGTCAGTTGGCCGGCAGGAGGGAGCTAGCATGGGGGGGCAGGCAGGCACAGCCCAGCACTATCAGGCTTTTCTTCCTCCCACCTCCCTGGCAGCAGATGTGCCCTTTCATCCCCGGGCTGGCTCCGACCCTCTCCTCTGGGGGCTCTGCAGCCCCCCTGTCACACCCAGACCAGACAGGCATTCCACAAACCCAGGCACACAGAAAGGTTTAAACAAGAGAACAGCCACTTTCTAAAAGTGCTATTCTCCAACACAGGATTTAAAAACACCCTTCACTAAAAGATGTGTCATTAAATTCTGAGTTCAGGGATATCTTTCACTTATGTCCCATCTTGTTCCTATGGGGAGATAGGCTGGCATCACATGGGGCCAGCCACCTCCATGTTACTCTATGGAGCAAGAGAGCCTTACAGCAGTGAGCACATAAAATGGCTGCTGCCCACTACCAGAGCATGTGACCTGCTCTAGTACATGCTCTACCTGTTCCCTGGGGATTAGCCTCCGGCTAATGAAAGCCACTGGTTGATCTCTGCCCTCATCATTGATCTGTGAGAGTACTGCTCCCACGCCTTGCTCTGAAGCGTCAGTCTGCACAATGAACTCACTGGAAAAGTCAGGTGCCTTAAGCACCGGTGCTGTGCACATGGCAGTTTTGAGGGTGTCAAAAGCAGTTTGACAGGCCTCAGTCCAATTCACTTTCCTGGGCTGATTTCTAGATGTCAGCTCTGTCAAAGGGGCTACAATGGTGCGATAACCTTTGACAAACCGTCTGTAATACCCGGTGAGACCTAGAAAGGCTCTCACCTCAGTCTGGGTCTTGGGGGGCTCCCAAGCCAGAATGGTATCAATCTTTGCCTGTAGGGGCGCCACCTGGCCGCTCCCCACCTGGTGTCCCAAGTACACCACAGATCCCTGCCCTATCTGGCATTTACTGGCCTTGATAGTGAGGCCTGCCTTCTGCAGAGCCTTCAACACTTCAGTGAGGTGTTGCAGGTGTTCCTCCCAAGTGGAGCTGAACACAGCAATGTCATCCAGGTAGGCTGCGCTGAATTGCTCCAGTCCCGCCAGTACCTGGTTGACCAATCTCTGAAATGTGGCGGGGGCATTTTTCAACCCGAAGGGCATGACACGGAACTGGAAGTGCCCCTCTGGTGTTGAAAATGCTTACCTCTCCCTTGCCCCCTCAGTTAAGGCAATCTGCCAGTATCCTGAAGTCAAATCAAAAGTGCTCAGGTACTGGGCAGCTCCCAACCGATCCACCAGCTCATCAGCTCTGGGGATGGGGTGCGCATCAGTCTTGGTGACCGCATTGAGCCCACGGTCGTCCACGCAGAACCAAAGTTCTGGGGTGCCACCGGGGTTAGCAGCTTTCTTAGGCACTAAGACCACTGGGCTAGCCCAGGGGCTGCTGGAGGGCTCAATCACCCCTAGCGTCAACATCTTGGAAACGTCTTCCTTGATGCTGGCTCTGACCTTGTCAGCCACTCTGTAAAACTTCTGTTTCACAGGCAGACTGTCTCCAGTGTCCACGTCGTGGACGCACCACTTGGTGACACCGGGGATCAGGGAGAACAGGGGGGCGAACTGACCCAAGACTTGGCGACAGTCATCCGGCTGCTCTGGAGTCAGGGTGGGGGAGAGGACCACACCATCCACTGACCCATCTTGCTCCTTGACTGCCAGGAGGTCAGGGAGAGGATCACTATCCTCCTCCCCTCCAGCATCTGTAGCCATAAGCATAGTCACTTCGGTCCTCTCAAAGTGGGGTTTGAGGCGGTTCACATGTAGCAATCTCAGGGGCTGCCTGGGAGTCTTCAGGTTAACCGAATAGGTAACCTCGCTCTTGCGCTCCACCACCTCATATGGCCCAGACCACTTGTCACGGAGCGCACAAGGCTCCACTGGCGCCATCACCCACACTTTCTGACCAGGGTGGAACTCAACCAGAGAAGTGTTCTGGTCATACCACCTCTTCATTTCCTCCTGGCTAGCCTCCAGGTTCTCTTGAGCGAGCTTCCTGAAGCGCTTGGTCTGGTTGCGAATGGCCAGCACATAGCTGAACACATCCTGAGGGGTTTTCCCACGGGATTTCTCCCACCCCTCCTTCACCAGAGTAAGAGGCCCTCTGACAGGGTGGCCATACAGCAACTCAAAGGGACTGAACCCTAAGGATTTCTGAGGCACCTCCCTGTAGGCAAACAGCAGGCATGGTAACAAGACGTCCCATTTCCGCCTCATGGGCTCTTCCAGGCCCATAATCATGCCCTTCAATGTGCGGTTGAATCTCTCAACCAACCCATTTCCTTGAGGGTGGTAAGGAGTGGTGAATTTGTATGTCACCCCACACTCACTCCACAGGGACTTCATATACCTAGAAATGAAGTTTGTCCCTCTGTCTGAGACCACCTCCCTGGGAAATCCCACACGGGAAAAGATCCCCATCAGGGCACGGCCCACCACTGGGGCGGTGACTGTCCTGAGCGGGATGGCTTCCGGGTACCGAGTGGCATGGTCCACCAAGACCAGGATAAACCTGTTGCCTAGGGCTGTCTTGGGATCCAGGGGCCCCACGATGTCAATGCCCACCCGCTCAAAAGGGGTGCTCACCACGGGAAAGGGTTGGAGGGGGGCCACGTGCTTCCCTCCGCTCTTGCCACTGGCCTGACAGGTCTGGCAAGATTTACAAAAGGCAGAGACGTGCGTCTTCATCTGGGGCCAGTAGAAATGGGTGACAAGCCTGTGATAGGTCTTGTCTTGCCCCAGATGTCCTGCGAGAGGCACGTCATGAGCCAGACCCAGTAGGAAGTTCCTGAAGCGCACCGGTACTACCAGCACACGGGCTGCACCGGGCTCAGTGAACTTAGGCTCACTATAAAGTAAGTCATCCTCCCAGTAGATCAAATGCTCCTTGGACCCCAGGCCTGCTGTCTGGTTTGCAGCCTGCTGCCGCACACCAATGAGAGAAGGGCACTCCTTCTGAGCCTGGCAGAATTCCTCCCTGGAGGGAACACCCTCTTGCTGCCACTGGGACAGCTCAGGCAATTCCCCTAGTTCGGCCACCTGCTCCCCTGTAGGTTCCAGGGTATCCCCCTCAGGGTCTGCTTCCTCCTGGACCGTGGGAACAGTGGGGGCTGGTTTCCCGCGCCCTCTACCCCTTCCTCTCTTGGCAGGTCCCTTGGCCATTGTTCCAGGCTCCAGCTCTGCTAGACCGCCCTCTCTGGCTGTCATTGCACGGGTGGACACACAGATCCACGCAGGCAAACCCAACATCTCCAAGTGAGTCCGGTGCTCCACCTCTTTCCATGTGGAGCTCTCCAGGTCATTACCTAATAGACAATCTACAGGCAAGACATCACTTACAACAATTTCCAAAATACCGGAGACTCCTCCCCATTCAAATGGAACCTTTGCCAACTTGCAGTAGTGCACTGAACTGTCAGATGACACCACAGGCCGGAGTAACTTGGGAACAATTTGCTCTTCAGTCACCCACCGACACCTGACAGATGTCACGCTGGCCCCTGTGTCTCTCAGAGCCTCCACCTCCTGTCCATTGATGGTCACCTTCTGCCCGTATTTCTTAGTGTTTTGGGGCAGCAAGGTTTCCGGGGCCATCTCTTGGTCTCCTAGAGAGACAAGGGTCATCAACGCTAACCCCTTCTCCCCACTAGAAATCAAATCCCCTCCCAAAGCTACACTGGCTAACGCCGGAGCTGGAGCTGGAGCACCAGTGGGTGCTGATTTCTTCTTTGGACATTTGGGGGCAATGTGCCCCACCTCCCTACATGAATAGCAAGTAAGTGGGGCCCTTCTGTCCTGCGTGCCCTTAGGGGGCCAGGACTTCTTAGGCTGGGGGGTTGAGACACCTTCTCCTGGGAACCATTTTGGGGCCCTTTAGAAGACTCCTTGTGATTACCCATGTCCCCCCCACTCTTCTGCTGGGGACCCTGTCCACCTTTGGCTGGGGTACTTACCACCCCCTTGTGGACTCTGGTGCTAGTCCACCGGTCCGCCTCTTTAGCAAGCTCACTGGGATCAGTTAACTTGCTATCCAACAGATGCTGGCGCAGCTCTGGGACACATAAACTACTTAAGTGCTCCCTACTAATCAAGTGACACAACCCCACATAATCAGTAACTTTGCTGCCCTTTATCCAACCTTCCAGTGCACGCGTGTACATACTCACACAGTCCACCCAAGTACTTGAATCAAGCTTCTTGAAGTTCCTAAACTTCTGGCGGTACTGTTCTGCAGTGAGCCCATACCTGAGGCACAAAGCCTCCTTCATTGCGTGGTAGGATAAAGCATCCTCTGCTTCCAAGGGTGCCAAAACATCCCTCCCTGAGGCCTCAAAATGCTTCCACAATCCTGCCCCCCAATTCTTCTCAGGCACTTCATTCATCTTTAAGGCAAGTTCATACGCTCTGAACCACGCATAAATATCCTCACCCTTCTGATAATTCTGTACCAGATCCTTTGGTATGTATACCTTACCCGCCTGTACCGGTTGTGCGCTGCCACCATTAGAACTGGACACCCTCTCTTTAAATTTGATGTCCAACTCCTTCATGCTCAACTCATGAGCCAATTGGAGTTTCCTCTCCTCCAAAGCGAGAGCGGTTCTTCTCTCCTCCGCCTCTGCTTGCGATTTGAGCTTAAAAAGCTCAATCTCATGGGCCCTAGCTCTCTGATTCTCCTCTATTTCCTCTGGAGAAATAACCCTACCGGAGTGGTTGCTGCCGGGCCTAGACGCTGGCTTCCCCACTGGCAATTCACTGGACAAAAAAACATTCTCCTGTGTGCCTCCCTCTCCAATAGTAGCTTCTGGAACACCATGTTTGGCCTCCCACCAGGCCCTCAGAGCTTTCCGTAGCTCTTCCTTGTTCGCGCCGCCCCTTACTGGGCATTCAAGCCGTTTGCAGAAGTTTCTCAGTTGCTCCTTGTTATGGGTGAACAACTCCTGGATTTCAAATTCCACTTCCACTTCTCCATTCACGCTTGGCGCTTTCCGAGACATGATGCTTCCTAACCTTTTCAACTAAAAAGGTTTCACCAAAAAGAAAAAAAATCTTGCGCAACCTGTTCTGCTAAACTAGACTAGTGATGTACAAGAAATCACTGCAGGTCAAGTGCAATTATTAGTTCAAAATCCGCACCGCTGTCCAACAATGTTAGAACCGGGGGTCTCTAGTTGGCAGAGGTAAGTACCTTAGACCAAGTAGGGACCCTTGCTTCTAGTCAGGGTGAAGGAATGACCCTCTGAGATAACCCCTGCTCACCCTCTAGGTAGTATGGCGCGAGCAGTCTAGGCTAAACAGAGGCAATGTGGATAACATGTGCACTTAACACAACAATAATCCCCAATCCACCACAAACTGAGACCACACAGGTAAGTATATTTTATAAAAATATATAACTTTATCTAGTTTCAGCAAGGTAAATAAAGCAATAGCACGATAATCACTTTTTCAAGACTAGGTTGCGCTTAATCTTAGTGGTTGCAGTTAATCTTTAAGGTGGTACTTAATTTCAGGAAGTTCGTATATCAAACAGTGTCTCAAGTCACTTAAATCAGCCTTCAAAAATAGGGTTGCTGATTTGTGTTTAGGGGGCTCGCAACACAAGCACACCACGCTATGCAAGTAGGTAAATAATGTCCCCAAAACAGCCCTAGGAGCAACTGTACCCCCAGCGCTGCAAGCGCGCCTCACCGCGTGCTCCTCGGACTCTTTTGTCCTCCGCCGACACAGCTTCCTGCGCCCGCTAGCTTCAGGCGCCCCGCGCCTGCAGAGCACACTCGCTCCTTGCCCCGGCCGGTCCTGGTTGCTCTCCCGCCCGCTCTCGGCACTCCTACGAGCGGCGGGGGAGGTAGGCAGGCAGTCAGCTGCTGGGACGGCAGGCCAGGGGTCTCCAAGGCCCTCGCGGTTCCCTCGGCGGGGACGGGTCACTTCTTCCCGGGTCCGGCGGTGATCAGACGGCGCTCACAGAGGTCCCGATGACGGGGACCAATCCTGTCGGGGGCGAGCCTCCAGCAGCACCCGGGAGTCAGCCAATGGCAGAGCGGCTCCCGGGACAGGCAAACGATGACGCTCCGCTCCTTCGGCCAATCACGGCCCAACACCACTGATGACGCTGCGCTGCACGGGCCAATCCCGTCACGGCGTTAGTGAGGGGTGCTCGGCTCCCTCAGCCAATGGGAGCGCGGCGGCTTCGTTCTTCGCCGCTTCAGCTCCCCAACGATCGGCGATCTTCGGGGGGGTATTCCTGGCCCCCGGGCAGCGGCGGTGACACAGCTCACGGTGGTTTTCAGTGCGCCTTGCACTGGGAAGGCCCACAAGTCTCCGGTCTGCCCCACACACGTGTCGATGAACACGTCGATCTTGGCCACGCAGCAGGCTGGGTCAGCGCGGCGCTCTCAAGCAGATTAGAGAGCAGCCCGTGCGCTAAGCAGGCAAACTACAGGGTTTCACGATCTCCTCGCCAAACAGCAGCTTCAGAGGGCACAGCAGGGTCTTGTAGTCCTTGGGCAACCTTTATGTCCCTGGGTTGCAGACAGGGGGCCAGCTCTTCTCAGGCCCTTGGAGATTCAAGTTGCAGACACAGCACACAGCAAAGTCTTGGCAGTTTCAAGCAGGCAGGGTCACAGCACACAGCAAAGTCCCTTTCTCCTACTCAGCTTCCAGTTAGATAGCAGAACAGGTCAGCCCTTAGAACACACCGCCAGGCAATCTTCCTTTAGTTCTCCAGCCGTCCTCCTTCCAGCCGAGGTTCCTTCTTGCTTGTAGGATCTTAGAATCTAAACTTCTGTAGTCAGGGGTCCTTTCCTTATACCCCTCAAAGTCTTTGAAGTCCTTTGAAGTCTTTGTGCAAGCGGCCCTGACTCCAGTCTAAACCAGTTCTGGGGGTTGCTGAAGCACTGAGGTGTTTCTGGTTTTCTTCTTCCTGTCAGCTCCAGGCTCAGAGGTGTCAGTTGGCCGGCAGGAGGGAGCTAGCATGGGGGGCAGCCAGGCACAGCCCAGCACTATCAGGCTTTTCTTCCTCCCACCTCCCTGGCAGCAGATGTGCCCTTTCATCCCCGGGCTGGCTCCGACCCTCTCCTCTGGGGGCTCTGCAGCCCCCCTGTCACACCCAGACCAGACAGGCATTCCACAAACCCAGGCACACAGAAAGGTTTAGACAAGAGAACAGCCACTTTCTAAAAGTGCTATTCTCCAACACAGGATTTAAAAACACCCTTCACTAAAAGATGTGTCATTAAATTCTGAGTTCAGGGATATCTTTCACTTATGTCCCATCTTGTTCCTATGGGGAGATAGGCTGGAATCACATGGGGCCAGCCACCTCCATGTTACTCTATGGAGCAAGAGAGCCTTACAGCAGTGAGCACATAAAATGGCTGCTGCCTACTACCAGAGCATGTGACCTGCACTAGTACATGCTCTACCTTATCCATACACTGCACCCTGCCCAGGGGGGTACCTTGAGCCTTCCATAGGGGTGACTGAGGTGCACAGACAGGGAAGGGTTAGGCCCAGCCAGTGGAGACACTGGCCAGGGGGACAGGGCAGTCCACTGACTGCACACAGGCCCTGCGCTGGCAGGCCTGAGTCCTTTTTAGGGCTACTCATGTGGGTGGCGCAATCTGCGCTGCAGGCCCACTAGTAGCATCTGTCATCACCAGCCCTGGCACACACAGTGCACTTTACTAGGGACTCCATGGTGATACAAATATGCCAATCAGGTATATTCAATTAATATGGCAATTTACAGAGGGAGCACTTACACTCTGACACTGATCAGCAGTGGCAAAGTGTCCAAAGCATCTAAATCAGCAAAAACGAAATCCAGCACAGCATCAAAACACATGAGTCAGAGGCAAAAAGATGGGGGAAGAACCACGCCAAAGGTGTCAGGTCTAACAATATTATTCATCACTAACCCAGCAGACTGCCGAATAGAAACAGCTGCTGCCGCTGTGGCTCTCAAACAACTCGGCAACGCTCTAGCTACTGGATCCAAAGTCGACGAAAAATATGCGCATGGACGTTGCTTGTCCCCAAAAGACTGTGTCAACACTGACAATGCACAACCTTCTTTCTCATGGACATACAGTGTAAAAGGCTTACTGTAGTCGGGGGTACCCAACACAGGAGCCGAACACAATGCTTCACGCAATTCGGTAAAACTTTTCTGACAATCCTCAGACCATGGAAGGGGATTCGGTGTATCTTTACGGGTCAATGCCACCAAAGGTTTGGCCAGTAAAGAAAAATTCGGTATCCATTGCCTGCAATACGATGTAATGCCCAAGAAAGCACGCACTTCTCTCTGTGTCCTTGGCACACTCAATTTTGCAATTGCCTGAATTCTTTCTGGGGTCAGTTTCCTTCCCTCCTTCGATAAGAGATGACCTAAGTAGGTCACTTCTTGTTGACAATATTGCAACTTCGAAAGGGATACTTTGTGATGCAAATCAGACAAATGACGCAACAATGACAATGTTGCTTCTTTACAAATTTCCTCAGTATCTGCAGCGACTAGCAAATCGTCAACATACTGAATAAGTGTAGCACCATCAGGTAAAACAATCGTATCAAGCTGTGTTTTTAAAGCCTGACTATATATTGATGGACTTTCACAGTAGCCCTGGGGAGCGCGTTTGAACCGGAAGCTTCGTCCTCCTAAACAGAAACAGAAAATATCCCTACTCTCCTCGGCAATTGGGATGCTGAAAAAGGCATTTTTCAGGTCAATCACTGAGAACCAAGTGGCGGAAGCTGTAATCATCGTTAATAAGGCAGTGATATCAGGGACAACTGGAAATTGTGGCACAACTATTTTATTCACCTCTCTAAGATCAATTACAAATCCGTAAACAGGTGGCTGGGAAGGGTCAGTGCGCTTCAAAACAGGCAAAACAGGACTATTGCAAACGTTGCCTCTTGTCTCTTCAATTACATCTTTTTCAATCAAATCATAAATGATCGCTAGCAACGCTTTCTCACCTTCATTAGAGATCTTGTATTGGGGAATGCGTGGCATTTTAACATTCGCTTTCAATGTCACAACATATGGCGGTATTTCCAAAAGACCCACATCATTAGGGCCAGTAGCCCAAAGAATATCTGGAAGAGATAACAATTCTGCCGGAAGTTTATTCTTCGACAAATACATTGGGGAGACCACTTTCTTACCCAGTGTAAGCTGTACTCCTGAAGGAGAACAATACAAGGTTGCATACAATCTTTTTAACAGATCCAATCCTAACAAGTTCTCACCACAACCCGTTGTCAAAATAAGGGGTGCTTCCAATTCATAAGGTCCAACAGAAAGGGACATAGGACTAGAAATCGGGTTCCTAACCGGGGTGCCAGAAAAACCTACTGAAACATTCATTTCGCCAGACAAAGGTGCGCCAGGGAGTTTAGAGTGTATAATAGAACTCTTTGTAGCACCAGTATCCAACAGAAAAGGCTCTGACACACCTGATGTAATCACCTCAACATAAGGTCCACTCTGATGTACTGGAACTGAAACAACTCCCTCTCTTTGTCTATGGCTGTCCTAGCAATCATTACCTTCCATATTCTCATCTTCTGCATAGTAGTCATCAGCATAGTACTGAGGCTTCCTACCAGACGCGTTATTCTGCTGATCAAAACTATTCATTGAATTCTGAGGCGGAAAGGAACGCGCGTTCTGGGGGAAATTCCACTTCCTCTACCTCTAGGCGCTTGTGGAGTACCTCGACCTCGTGCGCTAGAAACACCATTCATACGCTGTAGCAGAGCAGGGCAACTACTTTTAAAATGGCCCTCTTCTTTGCAATATGCACACTGATTATGGCCTACAGGAAAGCGTGGTTGAGAAAACCCGAACCTTTGCGAGTTTCTCTGAAATTGCTGAGGTTGCTGATAATCACGCTGGCCACCACGAGGCGGATAAGCTTGCTGTAAAAGAACCTTAGTTTTTAACTCTTTAGTTTTCTTGTCTGCTCTATCTTTTTCGTCCTTATCTCTATTTTCGTAATACTGTGCAGTAGCCAATATCTGTGCTGATGAGGAAACGGCCTAAGAACTCTCTGAATCTTTCAATTTTTTACACAACTCAGGAAGCAAATTGTGCACAAACTTGTCAACGAACAACCGTTGACCACCTTCTGTACTCATGTCTTGACCACTGTGGTCGATAAAAGTCTCCTCAAACCTAGTGAAGAAATCAGACATGGTTTCCTCTTTCTTCTGCTTACATGCAGACAATTTGTCCCAATTCACTCGCATAGCAGGCATTAAAGTCTTCATGTAGGTAACGATTTTACCAGGGAGTTCTGCAACTACAGGCTCAGGTTTAGCACCACCAACTTGTCGGCCATCTGCAGCAGAAATATTAGCCCAGGTATCACCTAACTCCTGCGCATGATCTGTGTGACGAATCAAACCCCATAAAGGCTGTGGAACAACATTTCCAAACAACATGTCGATATCTGCCAAATTTATAACACATGAGTCTGCAGTCTGTGATAATTCCTTGTAATATCCTGCAGGATTTTTACGGGGGTCGGGTAAAGTCTGCTTAAGGGCCAAAAATTCAGCTCGCTTCCAAGGAACATGTACAAAAACACGCTGAAAATGTGCCGGCACAGCATTGATATTATGAGCGGCATCAGCCTGAACTGCTTCCTTCCATACCGGAGGAACCTCTCTCATTGGGTACTGTCTCACTTTCCTCCTAACAGAGGAATCATGCTCAAACAATGACCAAGAAACACCCTCACTCCTAAACGACAACAATGTCGCAACTGCTTTTTCAACATCGGAACCCACAATTGTGCCTTTTGCAAACTCGTACCGTACTCGACACAGCTCAGGTGGATTGCATTCTAAATCATTTTCCTCCAATTCCTCACAAAGAAAAACACACATTTTCTCGAAAACGTATCTCTGCTTCGGTGCTTCCCACTGATGGAAGACATCCATAACAGAATCTAGCTCATATCTTGTGGGGTCTGTAACCCATTTGTGTGCCAAATAATTCAATGTTTCCCGCTCTCTAGAGTCGGGCAATTGACTACGCAATTGTTTGTGTGTTGAAACAGGGGTCATACTTGTTGCCCCAAAAAGAGGATACAGAAGACTAGCAACTGTATCAGTCATTCTCTGCCGAACAGAAGGAGAAGTCGGCGAAAGAACAGGAGAAAAAGCAGAGTGCGATAAAGCAGATGCAGATGCAGACGCAGAGGCAGTAACAGGAGGAACATCAGAAGAGGTAGTCAGTGCAGTAGGCAAAGTTGTAGGAAGTACAGGGGGAGCAGGTAGCAAAGTCAGCGGCCCTTGAGGAGGCTGAGCCGTAGCAGTAGGAGCCAACTGAAGAGGAGCTGGCGGTTGTGGAAGAACCTGGGGCACAACAACCGGAGGTTGCACAACTAAAGGTTGCGGAGGTGCAGTAGCATTCTGCGCATAGGGGGGTGGTGAATTCAATAAATGCAACATTAAAGGATCTTTCTCAAGTTCCTTTGCTGTATCCTGCTGGAGAGGTGCCAAAACTGGATAGCATTTATCGATTGCCAGTTTACGTTGCCTGTGCAACTGCTCACTCGCTTGTTCTTCCTCGTCATCTTTATATTGCATGGCAGCTTGCATTATCGAAATACCCTTTTCTCTTTTATTCTTTTTAGCTAATTTAATTTCTTTCTGTTTGGCTTCTTTTCGCCATAGGCGGAAAGAGTCAAACATTGCCGGCCGGGTTTTCTTCTTAAAAAGTCTTACCTCTAGATTATCCAATATCTCTGTGTCAAAACTACCATATTGGGGCCATTTTAAAACACCATCCTTTCTGGTGTATCGGATCCATACTCCATTATACGTGATGGGGCCCACGCCGTATTTCACGTAGAGCTCATAGGTTGGAGTTCCAATCGGAGGAACCGGACACGAGTCCTCCAATCGGGAATCCCTATAACAACCAAGACAAAACAAGTTTCCAAGTCTGCTAAGACCAGGCATCTTCGCTCTCTAGTCTAGCTTCAAACTTCAAAGGATTATCGAAATACGATAGTCTCGTGAATACACGAGTCCCTCGGCTTTGGTACTTGCAAGTTCCAAATCAAAGATCCCAAGGGGATACCCAGACTAAGAACCAAACTAAGGACTGGGAGACGCTCCACTTATACTTAACTGAGGTATCGATGACGTCACCAGAAGACTCGTCTATCGTTTCGCTCTACAAATCATCAAGGGTCCAAGACAGGGCGATATTCAGGGCAGCAGTCCTTTGTAGCCGTCGGGAAGCGGGGAACCTCGCAGCAAAGACTTTCGGACCACAAACGACATGCAGGGGTCGATGAAGTGGTTGGCCTTCCTCCAGAATTTTCACACGAATCTCCTCACGAACCCCTGGCTTGGACCGGTACCGCTGAAATCACCCCATGTTGGGCGCCAACTGAAGTACTGGGATTTTAAGAACCCAGCGGTGCCAGGGAACACACCCTAAGACTTTGAGTCCTTCCTGTCCCAGACTACAGAAACACAGAGTCTTCTAGGTGAAGTCAAAGATCGAATTTATTGGCTGCAGCCAGTAACAGGTATCCTAGAAGTACAACACGGTGTATATTCTCAGGAGACTGCTCAACTTACAAAGCCAGCCATCCTCCTTTTATACAAAATATTATGCTTTAGGCAAACATTCCTTATTTTACAGTTGACCATTCACATATTTTCACAACAATGAAAAAGCAGATTCATGATGACAAGCCCATTTTCAGTTTGTCCAGCCCACAATCAATTTCCCGGCAAGGCCCAACATTTCCATCAGATATCGGACGGACCCCTAATAAAATCGGGCACCTCCTCCTCGTAAAGCAAGTCATAAAGTAAGAAACAGAGACAGGTGTGTGTAAGATTAGGCGTGGTTTGTGTGCGATGAAGGGTTTATGGTATGCCGTGCCTTGATCTAATCTTGATTGGCCACTGGGAAAGGAACTGACCGAACAGGTTTGGCTTCAGGCAGTGGAGTCAGCTTGCCCAGGTCACAGGGAAGTCAGCAAAGGTGTACGTGTCCTTCAGACTCGTTTTTGGCCTTAGTCATCGGCCTATGTGAGGGCAACCACAAAATGGCTGCCGTATACAAAATGGAACCCGAGGGTTCAGGACGAGATTCCTGATTTCAGGGTGATCTCGCCACTCGAATGGGACGAAAATGCTCGTACATAGTGTACTCGTCATTCTCTGTCCGCTGATACCAAAATCGTCATGATTCGACGATGTTTATGACACGGGTCCAGAATTTTCAGTACCACATAGAATAGGGGAACAAACGGAGGAGAGAGAGGGTGAGAAAAGGGGAATTAAGACAAAGCCAAAGGAAGGCAAAAGGGGACATGGAGGTCGAGGCAATGGGAAAAGGACGTAGAGTTATGGGGAGGTGACAGAGAAAGAGAGCCACAGAGATAGGAGAGAGACAAAGGTAGGCGAGAGAGGAGAGGCACAAGAACAGGGAGGAGATCTGAGAAGTTGAAGGAGGGAGCAGAGGGAGAAGTAAAGTGGGAGAAAGGGAGATGGAGAAAAATAGAAAGTGAGTTCAAAGGAGGAGGGAGAGTGAGATGAGAAAGGTGGTGTGAGAAGGAAACACAAAGTGGGAGCAAAGGTGAGAGTATTGAGAGAGAACAATTTCAGTTTATACATGCTTTATGATTGGTAGGATCAGTTCTTATGTGCCAATTTACTTTTCACCTGTGCCCACATGTTGCGGGCCATTCCAGGCCCTTTAAGGCCCCTTTTTGGCCAATACATTTCAGAAAAGGATGTAATTTCCGAAAATAATCTCTTTACACAGACACAACTGCCTTGTTTGGCTCAAACTAAAGTGCATCTCAAAGTTTAACACATGAAGGCTTGAACTGTCACACATAACACTCTGCAAACATGGCAATCTCACACAACACTGCACACATGCAAATCACACTCATAAGAAAACTAGGGGCATATTACCAACAAGTAGCAATAATTATCGCTAAATAGGCTTAGCGACGATTTTTTTATCGCTGCCTATCGCTGGATATGTTAGCGGAGAAAACATGCTATTAGCAACGTTTTTCTCCATTGTGCTAAAATATCCAGCGATAGCGGCGAAATGCGTGAATATCGCTGAGAATACAGCGATATTCATGCATTAGCGACAAAATGCTCTTAGTCATGTTATCCACCTCCCATTGGATAACATGGCTAAGATCTGGTCTGAGCAGGCGTTGGTTTTTGGCGATAGCGGGAATATTTCCATCACTACGCCTGCCTTGCTAATAGGCGATAGCGACGTTAGCGACTGCTTTCAGTCGCTAACAGGTTGGGTACGCCCACTTTGCATGTCATTAGCGATAAATATCGCTAACATGCAAAGCGGGCCCCAAACTGCTTGCTATCGCCTAAAAGCTGTCGCTAACATCAGTTAGCGACAGCTTGCTAATAGAGCGATAGAATTATCGCCACCCTTGGTAATATGCCCCCTAGTTATTTGGCAGCTAAGATGTGTTAGGGTACAGTATATCTATTTCACTTTTGTTTAGGGGGAATAGTGTTTTGAAAATGAAGTCTAGGTGCTTGTGAGGATGTGAGTGTACTATGTGATATGACGTGGGGCCTTATTGTGGAGTACACTCACAAAACCTGTCTTGGGTTCTGTCAGACTGTTTTTTTTATCCTTACTCTGAACCCTGGGTAGGCATGGATCCGAGCAGTAAAGCTTGGCAAAGGAACTTGGGGCCATGTGTATGACCCCAGTTACATTGTGCTTGCGCCGCGCTATGTAGCACATGCACAACGCAACTGAAAAATCAGATGAATGGAGCTACGCAAGGCCACTTTGCATAGCCATTATAGGCTTCATAAACCTCGTGCAAAGCAACGCAGCACAAATTGCTGTGCTGCATTACTCTGCACTAGGGAGGCGTTCCATGGATGTTACATGGGTATTCCCAAGATACTCCCACGGTTTTTGACGCATTCTCAGATTTAACAGAACTGGTAAACCTGGGAATGTACCAAAAAGATATGCCTTCACAGGAGAGGCGTAACAAGGAGAAATATCTATAATTCTTATTACTTCCGCTTTCTGTGGGCTACATCCTGCAGCACACATAGATAGATAGAGGAAAATGCCTCTCAGGATTGTTTTTGTGCAGGAAGGTCCCCCTTCATGCACAAAAATAATCCTGCATGCAGCACAGGGACTCTTGCACCAAGGTGCATGGGTGCCTGTATTGGTGCTAGGGAGCCAAAACGGCGCCAGCGCAGAGGAAGAGGCAGGAATGCGTCGTATTCTTTTAAATACGGCACATTCCTGCCCTGTCCCTGTCATGCAGTGCAGCGCAGCAATGTGACTTGCTGTGCTGCATTGCGTGACAATGTCATAAATATGTCCCTTAGTATAAAGCATTTAACAGCACCAAACAACTAAATAAGAATGTCACACAACATGAAAGAAATCAGACACCAATTTATGAAAATAGAGAATATTGTAATGAATTTCTAGAAACCTTGGTGAGCATAATTTCCCATATTGTTCAGGAGCTGCACATTTTATATGTTTTTATCACTTTTGAATCTAGCCAGAAACAAGCATTGGTCAAAAAAACTTGTGCAAAGTTTGAAAGATTTGGGGGCATATTATCAAGGGATTTATCTCCGCTTTTTTGGCTTTAAAAGCGTAGAAAGCGGAGATAAAATGATCTCCCTATTACCTAGCTGTCGCTAACACCAGTTAGCGACAGCTAGTAGGAGATAGTGACCATCTTGGGCCCCGCTTTGCATATCAGAGATATTTATCACTAATGACATGCAAAGTGGGCGTGCCAAGATGTTAGCGACTGGAAACAGTCGCTAACATCGCTATTTCCTATTACCAACTTTTGGAGATATTCGCGCTAAGCGCGAATATCTCCAAAAGCTAACACCTGCCCTGAGCAGTTCTTAGCCATGTTATCCAATGGGAGGTGGATAACATGGCTAAGAGCATTTGCTGACTTTTCAGCGATATTCATGCATTTCGGCCGATTTTTATCGCTTAGGAGATAAACCTTGATAATATCAAGGCTCCTAAGCGATAAAAATCATCGCTACACTGCAATAAAATTATTGCCGCTAAGCCAACCTAGCGATAATTATCGCTAGTTGTTGGTAATATGCTCCTCAGTATGGCTACTCCGGCCCGGCTTGGGGGACCAATTTCAATGGGACAGAGGTCTAGGGGACCAGAAAGGAACTTTAGAGATTAACTGTCTACCAGAGCGTTTTAAGGCAAGTTGCAAACTTTACAGGTTGACAGCCATAGGAATCAATGGAATGGTCCTGATGCTGAGGATACAGGCAAACGGTGCTCAAAGGATGCTACCGTTGTGGTGTGGTCGATGGAGGTATCTTTGTGGTGGTTCCATGGCCCACGGGTAATTTGGGGCAGACTTAGCAACAAAGATCGGGGTCCCTCCAAGTCCTCTACATTGCAGTAGCAGGCCGGTTAAAGCTGGGCTACTGGTCACCTTGCACCTCAGTTGGGGCAAAATCCTTAGGTGGGGCTAGTGTTCATTGTGGTTGATGAATCTGGTCTTGGATAGCACTCCTGGGTCCAGCAAACTCGGGTGCATTTTTTGGCTATTTCGGCATTGTCCCTTGGTGTGCCCCGCGTCTGGTAGTGGCAAAATGTCAATGGTGGCTACCAACTTGTCAGTTTAGGCTACGTCAGCTCTTTTACCCCTGGAGCTGGTTCCAGAGGATCAGCCGACTGAACCATGGAGTTACTGCTTCAATATGGGGCTAGGAATCAATTTTTCCTGCAGCAGGATCCACAGGCACTCACTAGCCCAAAGTGCAGCACGAGCAGTCTCTTCGTGCGGGATCAAGGGCAGCTGGTTAGCCCTACTTCGATCCTTTCTCCAAAATCCAATGTGTACTGAGGGGCGGGGTGCCAGGGGTGCCATATTTATCCCAGGTAAGAGCCCAGAGGAGACCACGCGGTCACTAGCCAATGGGCTACTGGGTTCCCTCCCTCCTAGTGATGAGTTTCCTGTGATGTATTATACCTGGCTATCCCAGAGTACAACATTCTTGCCCCTTTCAAGATGGCACAACCCTTCTTTGGTCTCCAGGAGCTTGGTAGCCCACTTTAGGGGTGTGGCTACCAGAGGGCTACTAGCCCACGGAAAAAGCGGTTTGGGGACAGGTTTCCCCTCACGAGCCCTGGCTCCTCTTTGTCTACAGGAACAAAAGGCAACCTTCTCAGGGGTGTTGTCTCCATTTCCCTGTCAAAGGCGGCTTCTCTTTGAAGCACTCCTTTTGGGCTAACACCCTGAGTGGCCATCCTGTGGGAGGAGGTGACACCTCTCTGCTACAACTGCCTTTGTTCCTAATCCTGGGAGTAATTCACACATCACGCCAGGCAGGCAGAAAGCTGTCTGCATGCCAGGGCCTGTGTGCCTGCTGGAGCACAGAATGGCAACTTTCTAAAAGTTGCTAAACCTTAAAAGTGACATTAATTTTGACTTGGCCATCGTGTTGCATTTAATGCCACGATTAGTTTGAAACCTTATAGTACCCAGTTAAGTAGTCACATTCAGGAGTTAGTCAGGCTAGGGTGCCAGCTGGAAACACTGTGGGGCATATTAACAAAAAAGGCGGTAAAATTATCGCCGTTTTAGCGGCAGAAAACTGCAGCTAAAACGGCGATAATGGACTTGATAATATGCTCTATGGAATTCCAATTGAAGCCCATGTTAGATGTGAAGGACATTTAACATGGGCGTCAATTGGAATTCCATAGGGCATAATATCAAGCCCATTATCGCCGTTTTAGCGGCAGTTTTCTGCCGCTGAAACAGCGATAATTTTATCGCCTGTCTTGATAATATGCCCCTTTGTAAGTACTGGGGCTACAAACTTTTCCACAGCAAAATGGCAACTGCTGAGATGTGCTGGCACGCCCCCTTTCAAACTAAGCAAGCTCTGGCAAAGCCAATCGGTCTCACCTATGTAACAGCTAATGGCTTTGCCAATGTCTTTTAGACAGCTGTGCAGCATGACTGAAAGTTATTTTTAAAAAAGCACTATAAAGGTGCCAACACTGGCCTTATCATAGCCCTTATGGCAGGTGGCAGAGGGCAACATGTAAAAGGAAAGGGAGGGTGGGATGGAACGGGCAACACTGGCAGCAACAGGGAGTGTGGCGGCGAAAGGGCAATGAGACAAATAAAGAGCTATGACGCGGCTAGAGCTCCCTATGTCATAGCCCTTTCTTTTCTCATGTGGGTTGTGAGTGGGCAACAATGACAATAGGAGAGAGAGAGAGTGGGGGAAAAGCAAAATGGACAGGAGGGTTGAGGGGAAGAAGCAACTCAGACAAGAGGGAGTTGGGGTAAAGAAGCAACAAGGACAGGGGTGTTCGGAGGGGAAGAAGCAACCCAGGCAACAGGGGGTGGGTGTGGAAGGGGAAGAAGAAACGCGCACAACGGGGAAGTTGGTGGGGACAAAGCAACAGAGACAAGGGGTAGTGGGAAAGGAAAGAAGTTTCAAGTTTCAAGTTTATTTATTTTTATTTGCTTTGGTACTCAACTGAGGACCACAAATATTTTAAGCATAAAATTCAATTTTTACACCATTTAAAATTTCTCATGTTAATAGAAAGTTAAAAATGATTTTAAACATTTGTAAAATTTATGACAGACAAATTCATTTGGGGGAAATTTACATAAAACGATCAATTCCTTTGCTAAGCTAATTTTACATTTGACGTATATAGCTTGCAAAAACTTTTTCCTTGCCATTACCACTTTTAGATTTGGGCATACAAACATTAAATGCTCTAGATCCTGCTCTCCGCCATTACACAAGTTTTTTTTTCTTTTTTTTTCTTTTCAAGTTTATTCAGAAGCAATACAGGCATGGGGTGAGAGGGGAAGATGCAACAAAGGCAGTGGGGGTTGGGAGGAAAAAGGCAACATGGACAAAGATGACAGACGAAAAAGAAAAAATACAAATAATACATCAATCACGGTTCGGTCAGCTGAAGGACAGCCATCAAGCTGACCAATCACTACATGGTCCAAGATCCGGCAGAAATAAGAAGTAGTGAAGCCAGCACACATTGGCCAATTAGAAGGCAGCAAATCAGAGTGACAATGAAGCCAACAGATGGTAAGCAATGGGTGGGCTGCAAGACCTTTGTTACATACAATATGGCTCGTAAGCGAGAGCGCATGTAGCACATTCACTGTCGCAGGCAATACCAAAAAGTGCAGATACTCACTACCTGCTCATTTAACCACTGCTATAAAAGCAAATTGATCATGAATTCTGAGGTGGTCTTTCAAATCATAGCACTATTTCTTGGAATCGAGTGGGGCTGGTGATCTAGTATTCCAGGAAGTCACCCATAACAGATAGCATGTGGAGTTCAATGAACCCGTGCACAGATAAATCGAGGCATCCTATGGTAGCATTTCACACTAACAGGTTCCGGCCTGCAAAAATCTGAACAAACCATGCACGTGTCAGCTGACAACCATTGGACAAAGAATGCATGCTCTGGCATGCAACCGTTTGGTCAAGGCAACCATACTCTACCTGCAACCAATCAGGCAAGGCATGTAACCTCCATCTTGCAATCTTTTCAGAAAAGGCATGTACACTGAAATCAACCTTACAAAGCATGCATGCTCTGACCTGCAACTATCTGGACAGGAGGCGTGCCTGGTCGACTGTGTATTGATTCAGTTAAGCTTTGTGTGTATAGCCGCAGTCATTCAGAGAAGGCATGAACATATGAGCCTACAATCACCAGACAAAGCTAGCAGACTCTGGCTTGCAACCAACTGGACAAGGTATGCATTCTCTGGCCTGCAATGATGAGGACTAGACAAGCAATCCACAGTCTGTACCATTCGGACAGGCTATGCGCATGTCAGCCGGCAACTGCTCAGACAAGGCATGCATGCTCTGGGCTGCGATGATTCAGACCAGGTATGTGTGGTTTGACCTTCAAACTTGCGGCAAGGAACACACGCTTTGGGGTGCAGCCATTCATATTAGGCATGCGTGCACACTGCAGCTTGTTACCATTCTGATATGCCCTGCACACTTCGGCGTGCAACCATTGGAACAAGGTATGAGCGTTTTGGCCTGCACCCATTAGGACAATGCATGCACGCCATGGTCTTCAACCATACGATCAAAGCATCTCTCTCTTACACCAGAGGTAGAGACTAGGGGGCAGATTTACAATCCCCTTGAGTCATTTTTGCGCCGCCGTTAAGTCACATTTTGTGACGCAGTGGCAGCGTAAAAATGCGGCCCATTTACAATGTGACGCATCTAGGAAGATGCGTCACGCTGTAAAGCCCTGCGTCACATTATACCTGCGCCAGGTATAATGTATGCAGGGAGGGTGTTCCCACGCAGGAAAGCCTAGTAAAAGTGACGCAGTGAAATTTACAAGATTTCACTGCGCCACTTCTAGGGCGCCACTGCGTCAAAACCTTACGCCTGCTTGAAGCAGGTGTAAGGAGTGACGCCGCACAATGAGGACGGCCTCAACATGCATTGCTGGAGTTGCGTCGTGCTTGCGACACGACTCCAGCAATGCGTGACTTTTGCACCAACAGATGTGTCAGAATTTCTGACACATCGGTCAATCCTTGCGCCATGGTACGCCGTATTGTGCACATCCATGATGGCGCAAGGGTTTGTCAGGGTGGCGCAGGGAAAGTGACGCATCTCTACAGATGCGTAACTTTCTTGTAAATCTGCCCCTAGCTGTGTAACTGACTAGTAACATAACATAGCATAGCATTGCATAGCATAACATAACAATTGAAATATAACTTATTCAGTAACCTGAAACAAGTTAATATCCATAGAGGACCATGGTGCAGTTGCCGGCTGGCTGGATTCTACTAGATTCTGACGAAGGACGTGGGCAGCAGAGGACTAGATTGCAAACTACATTACTTAAAGGCACAATGCTACAATAGCAAAGAGTACCCAATTTTTCAATTTCAAAACACTTTATTCGGTTTTAAGTTTTAAAACCATAAAAGATACATGATTAAAACATATTAAAACAGTTCGACAAAAGTATACCAAGCATGAAGATCCTCCCGACGAGACTCAGCATAGTTTATACAAATTAATAAACTGTACAGGATTCTACACGATACACACAACAGATACATTATTATTATTTTTTTTTTTTGTTAAAAGACAAGTGCGTCATACATAATCAAATCAATCGGGTAGACTATTTCTAATCCTGACAACGGCTTTTAAAAATCCTACCACAAATAAAATACATTCAGGATGAAGCAGCTGTAGATAAAGGAGAGCGGGGCGGACTTGGGAAAATTTCAGTTTTTTTACAAGAGGAAATAAAAAATATCGCCGTGGTCCCACAGAAAAATTACAGAAAAACATAAAGTGAAGCAGATCCTGCGGAGACTTATAGTCGCAGCCGCAGGGTGCTAACACTTGGCCTCTATGGCTACCTTTTGGTACTGCTGATAACAAATGTAAATAGTCTAACCGGAATCTTGTCAATAGAAAACGTTCATGTGTAGTGATGGGGTACGTGAGATAGGGCTCGATGCCCATAACAGTTTTTAACAGTAAATGACTGCAAAGAGTACCCATCAAACCTGCCTCATTTCAGGATACATACAACACATACCTATTCTTCGCCTTAACAATATAAAAATAAAAAAAATACAGAAGAAATGTCTTGCACAAACCACCTTAAACCTTAAACCATATTGAAAAGGTTATGAATCGTCTTTATTTATTGGATATGGAATTAGTGTATTCCTACAGAGTTAGAAAATAGTTCTGACTCTTTCTGTTTTTCCCCAAGTAAACCAGCCTTCTTGAAGTTCTGCAGCATAGTTCCCACTGGTCTGAAATGACCCCTCCCCCTTTGGAATGCAGGGGCAGGGTGGTACTGATAGCAAGCTGCAGACCCTGCTGTAAAACATAAGTGTAAAGATGTCAAGTGATAAGAAAGCATACCAGGCCCACGATAAAGTAACCAACCCCCCCCCCCCGCCCCCCCAACACATCTTTGGAGGGTCTGCCCAGGGGTCGCTGTGTATGTGAAAAGACAGGCTTACATTAAGCAGATGCCTTCCCTGTGCTCCTGTCTTCAGATGGCAGCGTTTATCTGCTTCTGTGCAGTATCGGTCATCACAGATGGTTAACACAGAACTTTAAAAAATAAATCCACTTATGTTACATTCTCTGTTCAATATCACTGTCCAGTTCGTTCAGCATTTTGTTTGAATCCGACAAAGTTCGAGGGTTTGTTTCTCTTTTCTTTTTTACACTCACTTTTTGACTGAAATGTGAATTTAACACTCACAACATTTTCCCAACATATGCTGTTTTGAAAATGTGCTTTCCTTCAGTGACACCTGGAGTGACTGGTGTATTTGGCAAATTCGGCAGTGCCAGGAGGGCTGGTCTGACAGAGTAGTGTATGGACTGGTTTACTGGCTGCTTGTGGGGTTGTTTTATGCTCTGGTGTGCCAGTTTTTATGTCAATTTCCCTGATATTAGCACAAATAATGCCAGCAGCAGGCATAGAGGTAGAACATACTGGGTCTCATTAATGAGATTTTGCAATAGGGCCTTCGTGCTGTGCTGCCCTACAGTAAAAGAAAAGGGCAGGAATGCGCATTCCTGTCCTTTTCTCCTGTGCCGGCGCACAATGGGCAGTTTCCTGCTGGCTTTACCTCTAGGTAGATAAAGTGCATTGGGTTCAGGTCTCCTTTTGACTCCTTGATGAGGATAATGGTTTGACCAAGAGGAATAAGGGGGATATTATCAACGCTTTGCGTTAAACATCGCAAATCACGCTTAGCGCGATTTTGAATATCGCTGCCTATCACTGGTTTACATCGCTGTGTTAGTGACGCATATTTACAACACCTTGCTCACAGGGGATGTACAAACCTGCGATAGGCGGCGAGATTCATCGTTAGCGTGTGAAATCAAGTGATGATTTCACACGCTAATGAAAAGCTTGATAATGGGGGAGTGTGGACGTAACCAAACAATCCAACTCCCATTCAAAACATGCCTAGGTCAAGGTTTGACTAGGCGCAAGGATCCGGCGTAAACCGTGGTTAGCGCGGGTTTGATCATCGCTTCGTGGTTCCGGGGCCGCGTTGTAAATAACGCGATGTACTGGTCGCGACCTTTGCATCTCATTAGCGATGCATATCGCTAAGACGCTGTCGTGCCCACACGATGGCACTAGGACCCTGGGGACTCAAGGCTAGGGGACAGGGACACCGGACACCACATCCGGTCAGGGGAGGGGATGAGGGGTAGTCGGGATCAGGACCTCGGAGCAAGAGGTCAGGGCACAGAGCATGCTGTACCAATATGCTGTTATTGTAATAAAGGAACTGCCTGCTGTAACCCTACCGTCTCCTGCGTGTTGTGTGAGGGTCCGCGACGCGACAGACACGTGGCGTTACAAAAACGGCAGATATAATGTGCTAATGCATGTTAGCACCGCCTTGTTGATAGGGCGATGAAATTACCGTCGCTTTAGCGGCAAAAAGTGCAGCTAAAGCAGTGATAATGCCCTTGTAAATATGCCCCCAAATTACTTACGTTGTTTGCTAAAGCCCCTATCTCGTAGTATACTGACTTGTTGCACAGCTACCCACAGAGATTATCACAATACAGGGCCGGATTTAGAGTTTAGCGTGCGGGATTCTCCATCATACACGTGCCACATATTCTGTCCTCTGTATCACAAGTGCATCATATCCTCTGGCAGACTGGATATCCGTCACATTTGTAAAGGTCCATCCCATCCACCAAAGTTGAAATCAGGCCCAAAGTCAAGATATCTTTTGATATCTGTTGAGGTCTTGCATCTTTTGGACATGCTTCCTGCTATGCATCACCCTGGCATGAGACATCTCCAAACAGCAATAATCATTAGTTGCCCACATTACTGGATGGTACTGGATCTAATCTCGTACACCGTCTGCAACTCATTGGCTTATCTCTCTCCTCCTAGGATGGGTGACCTGGACCTCCTGTAGGCCACTAGCCCCTTCCATTATTCTGCCGCCACTCACCTCGGAGAGTGAGTTCAGGATGCCATTCCTCTTGCTTAGGGGCATATTAACAATGGCCAGCGAGAATCATCGCTGGCCGTGCTTAGCGATAATTATATTATCGCAGGCTATCTCTGGTATTTATCGCCCTGGTAGCGCGTAATTAACAACGCGTTACTCCAGGGCGATAAAAATTCCAGAGATAGCGAGGTTATCGCCCTTTGGCAGGGAACATCACTGGTTTTCCAGCGATGTCCCCTGCAAAAGGGCGATAACCTTGCTGATACGGCCCACAGGGTCGTATCAGCATAATCCACCCCCTATGTTAGGGATGGCTAAATCAGGATTTTAGCAGACGTTAGATTTTAAATCTAATGTGTGCTAAAATCATGTGGGCTGCCTTGTAAATATTGCGATGTAAACATCAGCGATATTTGGAAGTTGTCCATCTTGGGTACGCCCAGTAACACCCACTTTGCATCTCATTGGAGATGCAAAGGGAGGCGTTGGGAAAAAGGGTGCTAACATGCGATTATGCATGTTAGCACCCTCTTGTAAATAGGGCGCTGGTTTTATCTCTGCTTTTTAGGCTTTGTAGACCAAAAAAGCAGAGATAAAGCCCTTGTAAATATGCCCCTTAGTTCCTTAGGATTCAGAGATATTGCAACATCTCATTCAGTCCTGGGAGGCCATCTCTGAATTTAGATAACTGGTCTCGGGAAGTTTCTTGTTTGTGGAATTCTGATGAGTTTGCTCTTCTCAGTTATGTAATGGCCAATTTAAGGGATTTTGGGAGCCCACACTCTTTCCTAAGGAATTTTAGGAAACATACTAAATACAGTTATGTGGAGGTGTTACCTGTTATGGCCAGCTACTGTTCTCACAGGGAAACTAGCAATTGCAAAATGTTTGAAAAGGATAAAGAAAAGGCATGCCTTTAGGACATGCTGACATCACCTCCTTAGCAACATTACCTTTTCATTTGGCTTCTCATATCACCTCTGTGATATCTACACCCAAATCACTCTCCATCTCATATTCATGCTCTGATCTCAGACTGCCTTACTACTATCCATTACTAGATGCCTCTAATAAATCTCGGAGCAGATTTACAAGCCCCTTGCCCTCCCAATACGTCACTTTTTGTGATGCACTGGCAGCGTATTTCTCTGCCCCATATTTACAAGGACAGGAAAAGCCACCCTGCGTGGCTTTTCCTGTCCTTGTAAATACAGCCCCTTTACACGCAGCACTTTGAGTGAAAGGGGCATTCCATGGGTGTTGCTGTGGGTGTTCCCACGCAACACCCATGGAACCAGACACTTATCCAGATTTACGAGGATTCGTCAACCTGGAAATGTGTCAGTATGCTATGCCACTCCAGCGGTGGCGTAGCGAGTCGCAACAAGGAATAATGTTTTCATTTCTCCTTGTTTTTTCCTTTTAATGCGTGCTGCATTCTACAGCACGCATTGAAAGAGGAAAATGCTTGTAGTGATTGTGTTCGTGCAGGAAGGTGTCCCTTCCTGCGCAAAAATAATCTCCCCATGATGCAGGCATTCTTGCACCATGGTGCAAGGGTGCCTGCGCCGGCGCATGGCAGCTGTTTGTGCGCCAGCACAGGGGAGAGCACAGGAATGCGACATATCAAAACTCTAAAAGTGCCGCAGCGTGGCGCAGCCAAAGGGCTTGCGGCGCCACGCTGTGGCACCTTCTTGTAAATCTGCTCCCTCGTGCTTTCCTTTTCTAGAACTGAGCTCATTTATTTTCCTGCATCCTTTGGCCCAAACATCTTTCCTCTGGATGCCCTCTCCGTGTTCCTTAATGCCAATAATTTGATGGTAGTGTTTGGCAACATGATTCTGCTTGAATCCAATACCTGAGGCCAGATTTCAACAACTACATATATGGAACAAGCATTTACAATGCAACGGTCTCGGCATTGCAAAAGTTAGAGCTATTAGCATTGTAAATGAACGCAAGTTTAAGGTCTTGACATTGTAAATGACAAGGTCTTTTATTTATGTTTTAAAAATCAAAACATAAATAAAAGTCATTGTCATTTACAATGCCAATACCTCAAAGTCGCGTAAATGCAAGACCTATTACATTGCAAATGCTTGTTTTCAAATGTTGGCAACTACGAATTTAATTAACTGTCGTGGACCATTGCACTCTTGCAGTGTCAGCCATTATGTCAGTTGTGGTTAATCGGTGCTAAAGTGTACATGCGGCGAAGTTGGCAGCTCTGGCCATTATATCACATCCTCTCCCCACTTTCATGGTATGTAGTTGGTTCTGTTTTAGGCGGTGCTAAGAGGAGAAATGGGCTGGTGCAAGCTGCCCTGGATGAGAGGCCCAGCACCTATTGTTATAGAAATGAACCACTGGTAGGGCCTCTGCCGCCTCAGGAGGCTGTCAGGACACCCACCAAATTGAAAATATGCCTGGGAGTGTTTCCCAAATCGCTGGTGAAACCTCAGATTTCGGGTCAGCACTTCCACAAATCAAGGTGACGCAGTAGCCTTAAGGCCCCAATTGGTGTAAAATTACGACAAACAGTTTGAGAACTGTTTTTGGGGTGTTGTTGAGGAGACGAGACATGCTTCTTACAGTGAAGCATTGCATTCAATAAATGCAATATATAGCAGGTGTGTAGAGAGAGCTCCATGACACAACACTTTATTTTGCCTTGGGCTTTGAAAAGCTTTATTTGCGTTGGTTCACTCCCTATCTGTCTATAAGAGTTCAGTTCTCCACTTTTGCTTAAATGAAGGAGTGTGGGGTGGGACCAGCCAGCAATGACCTTGCTTTTTCCCCGCATTATCAATGACCCTGTGCTACCCCTGTGCGCCGACGCAGGTGCCATGCACGGGTTTTCAAAGTACCAAGCAAAATCACTTTTTTTTCCATTTTAGAGCTCCTTATTCCCTTGGAACGGGGATGTTTGGGCCTTTATTTATAATCTGGCAGCCCCTTGGTGTTCCGACCGTGGTATCGGCTTCAAGTGTCGTCGGAATTGCATAACCAATAAATATTGTTATGTGGGTTGGGTAGGGTTGCGGGGTGCTCTGGGGTGTGCATGCTGTGGGAATCCGTGAAGTTTACAGGGCAACTGAAGTCATAAATGAGCATCGAAAACCTCCCCCCCAGTCACCGGAACCCCAGTGCAAGTGGTCCCTTTCGAGTGAAATAAGCGCCGTTTCAATGCATGCCTGAGAGAAGCAGACCTGTCACTGAAGCCAACAGAGAAAAAGTTATTTTAAAACGTTAAATTTAAAGAAGGCCTCTAAAATGTAACGGCAGTTACACAGATGAAAGGTGTGTGGGGCCCTGCAGAATCCTTACAGTAAAGGGATTGGAAACTGCTCAGTAACGCGTACCCGACCGAGCCTGCACAGGGACCGGGGCTGCAGTAGCGGAGCCAACAACTGGAGGGGCTGGTTACTGGATCTGTAACGGTCAGAGCCCACTAACTGAGCAGGAGAGGGTGGGGCGCACTACAGGCAGAAGGGATGCTCAACATAAGAGGAGCAGCGCAGCAGGCGCTAGAGTAGCGGCTGAGCCTCCTGTGCCCCTCACTTTCATGCTCACACACAGAATAGGCACTGACCTGGCAGAGCAAATTGCAGGGGTGGGTAATTGGCAGAGGGGGCGCGAAGCACAAGAGGAGGAAAGGTGCAGCGCAACAGAAACAAAGACAGGGCGGGGCACACAGTAGCAGTCTTGAAAAGCAACTTTGGGATAAACAGTCGCACTTGTGAAAAACACTCATAAATATTTTCCAAAATAGTCACTAACTCTGCTCAAGTAGTACAACGCCATTGTACGCTTTGGTACGGTGCAGTGTGGCATCACACTGCTCTTTGGGCGCTCACACACAAGGGTGCAACTGTTTCACCTAGGAGTGCAGGGGTGTACTACCCGGTCCCCCAGCAACACGCCGACGGAGGCTGTAGATGATCGGGTGCACCGTCTCATGTTTCCACGCCGTTCTCCGCTTGCTCACCCTGCCTTGTAGCAAATCTATGTACACATACCCTCTGGTTGAAGAGAAAGCAACTAAAAGACGAAGTCTTCATATAATAATCAGCATAATTAACTAGATAATAGAGATTAAGAATAGAATATAAATGAGTGAGTTTTTAGCTGCGCTATAAACGAAAGTGCAGTTCAGTTCTGGGGAAGTCACGATCGGATCAGCGCCGCGCGCCTCTCTGCAGACTCTTCCTGCATTCCAGAGAGGCGCGCGACGCGATCCGGTCAGCCCTGGAATGCCGTGGAGACAAGACCTGGCCGCGCGCACAACGTTATCCTATGGAAAAACGCTGCGCGCGGCCAGGTCTTGTCTCCCTTCGGTGTTCTCAGACTGCTGAGACGCCGACAATAGTTCTCGGCGAGAACGCGCTTTTCAGCGCGTTATAGCCGAGCCCTAAAAATCACATTACCTCAGTTTCCACATTGCCATTTATGAATGCCATTGTTATGAGCAAGCTAAAATATAATACTGGCCACTTGACAGGCCACCCACAACACCACTTTGCGCCCCTGGGTAGAGTCACACACTTTGCCACCAGAAACCTTTAGAAACTGCCACATCCCTATGTTCCAATACCATCGTTGGTCAGTATGGCAATCATCCAAGTACCAAGAACTTTGTAGACTCTTTGCTGTGGTTTTGAACATTGTCCATGGCACGATCCCTTCGCATTGCCCAACTTGGTCAAACAATGTACTCCTGACTGGAACAGAGCACAAATCACTCAACCGCCTGTTAGCGACTCCTAAATTGCCATGTGCCTGATTTCTGTTTAGAGCCTTCACTTTCTGAGCCCTTTAAAAAACAAAAAGTTGTTAACTGATAGGGTTGATTACCCACCTCAACTAATAATTACACCCATGTATGGGGAAACCTCCAAGTAACTAAATTAATCTGAGCTCACCCCTTAGTAGCTATGGCATAGAGCAGACAGGCTTAACTTAGGGCACTGTGTAAAGTATTTATGGAGTGCATAAACAGTAATAAAGTCAAAATGCAAAGGGATAATAATAATAAAGCAAATTCGAAAACAGAGTACAATTTTATAAACAAAATGACAAAAATCCAAAAAGGGGACTATGAGACATGATTTTTTAAAGTTTTAAAGTAAAAATAGCACCAAAAGCACAAAGCTCCAATGACAGTCAATGGTCGCTGTAGACCAGGACTGAGACATAATGTGAGGCTGACAGCCATGGAACGCGTGTTAGATACATCAACAAGTTCATCGTGATCAAAGATTTGACCTTCTGACTTGGGGACCTATTTACAAGCCCTATCGCCACATGAACATCACCTTTAATGACGTTCCTGTGGCGATATGTGCATCGCTTTATTTAGAGGGCAGTGTTAAGCCACTTAATGTGGCTTAACACTGTCTTGTAAATAAGGCCCCCTTTCACACTGTACTTAGCGTGAAATGGGAGGGCTATGGATGTTGTGGTGGGCGTTCCAATGCAATACCCATTAATATTGACGCTGCCCTCTATTTACAAGGGCAGCGTAAATCGGAGACAGTGTTAAAATTAAGACCAGGGTAAACCTGGTCTTAAACAGTCCAAACTAGGGAAATGCTTTATTTGTCCTTATTTTTGCTGTTTCCATGTGTGCTGCGTTGTACAGCACACATAGAAACAGCAAAAGGCCATTGATTGACGGCAACCCTTCCTGCACATAAACAATCTTTTAAAAAAAATGACATTTTGTAACTTCTATGTGTGCTGCATTAACCAGTAACATCCATTGCGGCAGAACGTCGTCGACATTTTCAAAAACAGTACCATTGTTTAGCAATTTGTATGAAGAATGTGGCTACTGTTTTTGCTAGCTTGCTTGACTCTATGACTATTTCAAGCCGCCATTGCTCTTCTGTTGTCTGAAAACTCTTTATGTTGTATGTTTTTTGTTTGCTTTCTCCTATGTCGGGTGCAGGATTGCGTCTCCCTTTTTATTTTTTTGTTGTTCCTTATGAAAATTATTATTGATCAAAATTGCACATTAAAAATTCTTTGTCCGGCTGGGCATTGAATATCTATAGTACCCATTAAGGTCTATATGTTATTGTTTCCTCTTTATTCTCTATCTAAGGACCATTGTTTTTCTAAAATAAAGGCTGCTAAATTTAGCACCAGCGCAGAGGGAAATGCAGGGCTGCACCATATTATTGTAAATATGGTCCAGCCGTGCATTTCTGAAGAGACGGAGCGTCGCATTAAGCCAAGGAGGCTAACGTCACGCTTTGCCACTTCATTGTAAATATGCCCCCTGGTCTTTTATAGTCTTGTCCACCCCAAGAGTACATTTCTTATGCCCCCAGGATCTCAGGGCAGGCCCTCAGAAACTCCCATGATGTCAGGAAGAGACCAACTACAGATGCCAATCCAGGTCCAGTTGCCACTGATCAGATGTGTACATCGAGGAAAATGCCTTACGTCTCCCTGTAGCCACACAGGAGCTCAGCCAACTGACTATTGGCGTCCACTTCTTTGTCATAGGTACAAGAGGGGGAAGGTCCAGTCCTTCAGGGTTCCGCTAAGGTTACAGACAGTATGTCCAGTACTTTTCTGCTATTCCGCAGGTCCAGAAACTGTTCTGAAGTGGGTTTTTGGAGGTGCCATGTTTATGCCTGACACTAGCTAATGGGTGGGAATGACTCCTTGGTATACCCTAACCAATCAGATAAAAGGTTTCAAAGCCAACCTGTGGTATCTTCCAGTGCAGGGGGCAATGCATAGGGCGAGCTGGTCTGAGTTTACTAAACCCACAAGAATAGTCAAACTGTTTAAAAATGCTGTAAAAACTCAAGAGGGGAAGATCTGGAATCTAGGGAGAGTTGTAAGATGTCACTTCCCCGAAGTGGACAAAGACATTGAGGATAGAAGTGTAGTCAATCCTCAGACAAGGGGCGGCCCGCCCCTGAGGAGGGGCCCTAGGGAATCCTATCCTACCCGCAGAACTAGCCACAGGGTGGTTAGTCGGCCCAAACACCTGGAGCAATATGTTACCAAGTAAAAGTTATCACGTCAAATGTTTCTTTCATGCATTGTCTTTTCTTGTTTTGCACAGGGAAGGGGGATGTGTGGTATCTTCCAGTGCAGGGGGGGAATGCATACTTTGCCACTGCTGCACAGCCCTCCCCGATCGCCGTGGAATGCGCCGCTGTGACATCATTTAGAATGTCACGGCGGTCAAGGTTCCAAGGCGAGCGCCCGGGTGATTGACGACGGCTGGCGAGCTGAGGAGGCAGCTGTGGCTGGGGTCGGTCATATCTGCTATGTTATCTTGGCCAATAAACTTTACAGTTTATATATCTTTCTGCGTGGGCCTCCTTCTTCTAAATGTCACACAACCCTACCCACTTTGGACATTTTCAAGATGGCGAAAGTCTTCCACCACACTAGACTTCTGCTCTGAAGAAGTGTACTATCGCAATCTTAATGTCTTCCCCCATCTAACTCTAAAATCCAGTTTAAGGCAACCACTGTACCCAAAATGAACCCAGAGACAGAAGTCCTGTAGGACAAAAACAGGATTCTTCAGCCACCAGACAAAAGATAAACAGAAACTGTCTTGGGAGCCTCTTCCCTTCATTTCAAGTGCATCCTAAGCGTCATACGTAAAACCCAGAGACAGAGGTCTGGTAGGATAAAAGCAGGGCTCTTCAACAACCAGACAGTGGCTGAACAAGAACTGCTTTGGTTTGCCATTTCTTTCCTTTCAAGTACACTCCAAGTTTTATGTGTGAACTCAGCAGACCTGTGAAGCAGGATTTGACACTGGAGCAGGATATGACACTGAAATGCCCAAAAGGATGCTCACAGCCCTTCTGTTGAGCTCAAAGTAGTAATAACTGCCCATTCAGGTTGCCCTGTAAATCATACTGTCCAATTGTGTAGCTCCTTGGAGGAATTCTACACTTCATTACCACATGTTTCAGGCCAAGTACTGGCTGGAAGAAGCTGGAAAAGTAATTCAAATTAACATTCAGGTGATCCAGAATGGAAAAAAGTAACTTTCTAAAAATTACTTTTCCTTAATATCAATTACAATTAGATTTGTTTGGCTTAAAATCTTGGAAAACCAAGGAAACAGGAATATAAAGAATGTAATTTTTTTTCTCTATATGAATAAACCTTTCACTATTAAAAAATATCATTATATCATGTTACATTGAATTCACAGGACATTTAAACTCAGGTACAATGGAATCTTGTGAGTGATGTGAATTCACTGCAAGATATATTGTGTCTGTATAAACCAAACCCACTGGACAAATACATTAATGTGCTCAATTTATTTATTTTATGCATATGCTGTAGCGAGGAGACACCTCTATTTGCATCAAAGTACTTTACAGAGAACTGTTTTTTGTAAATGTGAGGTGCAAGGAAATGTAACAACAAAACAGTGACGTGGTTATACTTATAGGTTCACTGGAGCTTAGGTATTAGAATAGCACTAAATAGTATTCAATTACCAAATGTAAATACGGTGCTCAAAGGAATGGAGAACCACACAAACTCCATAAATCAAGAGACTAATCTCTCACCAGAAATTTTCTAACTCCCAAGCACACGTGTGTTCATAAGTTTGAGTTCACTTATTCAGAATTTCACAAATATCATAAACAAAAGAAAATGTCAAACAGAACAATTATCAAACAAAATTCTTGTCTTGTTTAATTCGGTTTTCTTCTCAACAGCAAAACAACAGCCAACGCGTTTCGTCGCTACAGAAAGTGGATCCGCGACTTTCTCAAGGCTGCATAAAAGGATATACAAAATTGTATAGTCTTTTCTCCAAACTCAATCATTATCCATTAACCCCAAACACAATATACAAAAGGTATCAATAGAAAATTACACCCCTAATTGTTAAGGGCCCAAATGTTTATGCACATTTCAACATTTATTTACTTAATAAATTACATACGTTGCAATGACATTTCATTTGTGTCTAACGTATAGCTTAGAAAAGTTGTGATGGAAATAACGGAGAATTAACTCCAAATGATTCATAATATCTCTACCTTACTGCCCAGAAAAGCAAATTAGTGGTCAGTTATAGTGTCCACAAAGACCAGAAAATATAAGGTTCCAATTACTAATTCTATATTACATGCGAGATTGGAAAAGGAAAAAAATGTTATGAGAGAAAATGTGAATTTCGTCACCCAAAGGTCCGTTAGTTTTAATTACTAGTTATTAATTCAATGGGAAAATATGTCAACGATACCTAAGAATTCCTGTGTTGATCCCTGTAAAAGGTTACATTTGTCACAAATTTGTAAACATTATCAAACGATAACGTTCAAATATATCAAAATTACGAACCAAAATTACTTAATCACCTACTTCAAGCGTGGTGATAATTCCGACCCACACGGGGGTTCCAAGTGTCAAAAGCGCTATCAATACGTTGTCTCTTTTGTGTTCAGTATAAGGTCCTGGTTCTTCATTTCTAACGTTTTGAAAATAATGCATTTAGTATCAAATTTAGCGTTTCTTAGTTTCCGACTATATTAAAGTATCACAACACTAAGTTAAATGCTCGATAAGAGGCATCAATTTCTAGGGAAGTCGAGAGCAAACAGTAAGGCTAGAGTAGGTCAAATATGACACAATCTCTGCTATTAACAAACGGTAAATTATTACGGATATTTTAGTTCCATTGTCACGCATAAGTGAACATCCAATTAGTTCAAATGTCCACTTACCTATAAGTACAGCTACAGTAGTGCTGCTCCAAGGTTTCCCATCGTCTTGTATATCTCGCGTCTGTGGCCCAGGTGTCGTCCGCCTCTAATTTCAAATCGACTCTCTCCTATCTACGTTTCTGATTGGTTAGTAATCGCGAGTTAAAAAATCAAAGAAGGACTAAAAGATTAACTTAGTGAAGCGGCCATCTTAGTTGTGGTTTATCACATCTATTACGACATTTATGTTAATGGAGGATATACTATTCCCGCTCGTAAATGATTAATCATTATCCTGTAACGATCAGAAGTATTATGTTTATTCGAGCACTTATGTACCTTAGGTAGCGTATAGATACATGGATATTTTGGCTTAATAGGTTTTAGGTAGATTAATTCGTCATTATCTATTAATCCCAAGCCATGCCATCTCTTGAGTTGTTTAGTAATGTAATCAGTCAAAGCCCACATTGGGTTCCCAGTCAAAGGTTCATAGCACAGGCAGATGCGTCACGTTGTAAAGCCCTGCGCCACTTGTGGGCGTTCCGGCGCAGGGTGGGCGTTCCGGGGCAGGTGCGCCTCGCAAAAGTGGCTGATTGAAATCTATAAGATTTCACTCAGTCACTTTCAGGCCGATGCTGCGTCAAAACCCTGCGCCTGCTTGAAGCAGGCGTAGGTCTTGACGCAGCATTGTAAAGATGGGGCACCCCCGAGCCTTGCTGGAGCACCATGTGTGGCGGAGCAGCGGCGCAAAATAACTGGCGCATCCCTGGGGATGCGCCAGTTATCATAAACCTGCCCCTAAGTACTTAGGTTCAGATTTACTAACAATTTGCACCATTTTCTTTTGGCGCAGCTATAATTCCATACTAGTAGAGAACTACAAACACAGGAGTGACTTGAGCTGCATTGCATTACATTATGTCCCATAATGTAATGCAATGCAGCTCAAGTATCCATCCATGTATTTTGAAACAAACACAGATTTAAACAGCAAATCTGGGTTTGTGCCAAAATGGTGTGCCTACCGGAGAAAGGCATAACAAGGAGAAATATCTTCATTTCTCCTCGTTACTACCTTTTTAGGTCGAGCGTAGCGAACGGACCTCATGTATACTTTAGTATACTTTTGTAAATGGGACAGGGAGGTGCACGTGCTTTCCGTCTCGGATCTCGGATTTGACCTCGTGAGCGCACATGCGTGCGAGCGCGACTCTGCCATGCGCTTTGGAAAACGAAACCTAAGAGCCGCGCGACGTGAGCTGTCTACGGTAGAAGCTCACGCGCGCGGCTCTTAGGTTTTGTTCTGACTTGTTTATTTAACTGGGTAACTAGTACTGCTGTCGGGGGGCCGTAAGCGCTTTCTAATCGCCTCACTGTCAAGCTGCTTCCTCTGATGTTTACTCTCGTCTCGCTTGAAGTTCTCTCCTACCCTTTCCCTCTGCTTGCTACCGCCGAGCGGAACCTCCCCTCCTGGCTCCGGGATGCGTGATGTGCTCTCCGGGCACCCTACTCTCCACAGAGGCGCTCTCCAGAGATCGTGCTGGTGCCAGAGTGCTACTAGCCTGCATGGAAACCTGGAGATTTCACGGCAGGCCAGTGGCTCCCAGAGGAAAGTAGGGCTGGTACAAAGAAAGTTGGATGACAGTCGGAGCCTGACGTATGACTGACTCTGCTTCAGTTCTCCCTGCCTGCCAGATGTTATGAAATCTCACTAAACCCCCATAACAAGCAAGAGAGTTACGAGCGAAGCCAAAGCCCTGGCGTCATCAACGGGGGCAAGCCAGGAGCAGTGCATTCTGGGGTATTTTGACTGCTTTGCTCGACACAATTCAGTGTATTTTTAGTGCTGCATTGCAGCTGAAGTTTTTAGGAGAATTTCTGTGGATTTGTATAGCAAGCAGCCTTGTTGATATATGTCGGTTTTGTTCTCTTATAAATGTCAGTCCATTTCACGGAGCTTAAAGTCATTTAACAGCTGAAATTTAAGCCCTGGTTTGTTTTCTCAGTCTCCTAGAATAAGGGGCATAGCAGGACGCCAGTAATTAACTGTGCAGAATCAGAATAAGGGTGACTCATAGAAATGTCACAGCCAATTGGTTACTGCATTAAAGTAAATTAACACCGCCTGTGTCAGTGGTTTGAAAGTCAGTGGGTCGTGTAAGCATCGAGATGGCATGCTTGTCGTTGGAATAATGTGTATGATCCCCTATGTTATTAAAAGTAAAACGAGTGAAAACTTGCGTTGTAAGATAAGCGGAGTTTTTAAGGGCTGTATTCCTCGTAGAGGGGGCACTAGTGTGATAATTAGATTTGTTTACTTTCTGGTGTTTTATCTGTATCCCTTTCACCTTTATCCCCATTTGTAGCTGTCTTATTTTTGTTAGGGCCAAGTTGAAAAGATGTCAGACACGTGCATCGGAGAGGACAGTGGGAAGTGTTAGCCATTATATCATACGCGGCTGCAGATGGGACGAAGTGGAAGTTTCATCATTTAAATAGTAACCCATTTGGGTGCAATGTCTTTCGTGGTCTTTGAGCACAAAAAATGGAAATCAATTATTTTATCAGCCGAATAAATGCCTTATTCTAATACTCTTGGCTAACATGGTATGTCTATCTACATAAAATATTTTTTACGCTAAGTCTAATGCACGTCCAAGTGTCCCCTGTGATTCTAGGCAAATCAAAAATCTCCCCGTGGCTACCAAAAGGAAAATAAATTCATTAGAAGCACGTGTTGAAAGCATATTTGAAGGATTAGCACATATTTGAAGGGTTAGCGGAAGGAGAGTCATACATACCGAGTTCGCTGTTTTATTATAAGCATCCTTTGGGTTTTTTTTACCGTTTCCGTGTACGGATTCCATATTGACTGACAAAGAAATACATTCAAGAATAGACTGCAAGTACTGGTTCTCCTGTAAACGCCTTAATCTGACCACAATGTAGGAAAGCTGCTTCTCGGACAGCTTATGACAGTACCTATCGTGTGAATCTCATTTGCTCAATGTTAATCTTTATACCAAATTCAGGTTTTAGGTATTCACAATTATTGGGCCACTTTTTTATTCAAGTGCAGCAGTTCTTGTTTCTAAGCTCTTTTTTTAAGGTTTGTACTTTGACACTTTATGGACATTTGTAACTAAAATGCACTACTAATTATTAGACCTGACATCTTTGGTGTCATATTCCTCCAAACGTTGTGCTTTCATACCTCCTGTTTATTGAATTGTTTCTGTAGTCTTAAGGACTCTGTGCAGTTCTGCCCTCTGTTAGACTCGGGTTTTGTGCATTTCTGCCCTCTGTTAGACTCGTTTTTCCCTTGTTTTTCTGCCCTTATGCCCTCTGTTAGACTCGTTTTTTTGTGGATTTGTGCCCTCTGTTAGACTCGGTTTTTGTGCCTTTCTGCCCTCTGTTAGACTAGTTTTTATGCCTTCCTGCCCTCTGCATCACCACATCACTCAGCGCTACCCCAGCATCACTCAGCACCACCACATTATCACTCAGCACCACCACATTATCACTCAGCACCACCACAGCACCGCTCAGCACCACAACAGCATCTCTCAGCACCACCACAGCATCACTCAGCACCACCACAGCATCACTCAGCACCACCACAGCATCACTCAGCACCACCACAGCATCACTCAGCAGCATCACTCAGCATCACCACAGCACCACGCAGCACCACTCCAGCATCACTCAGCACCACCCCAGCATCACTCAGCACCACCCCAGCATCACTCAGCACCACTCAACACCACCACATTATCACTCAACACCACCACATTATCACTCAGCACCAACACAGCACCACTCAGCACGACCACAGCACCACTCAGCACCACCACAGTATCACTCAGCACCCCCACAGTATCACTCAGCACCCCCACAGTATCACTCAGCACCACCACAGCACCACTCAGCACCACCACATTATCACTCAGCACCACCACATTATCACTCAGCACACCACAGAACCACTCATCATCACCACAGCACCACTCAGCACCACCACAGCATCACTCAGCACCGCCACAGCACCGCTCAGCACCACCACATCATCACTCAGCACCACCACACCACCACTCAGCATCACCACGGCATCACTCAGCTCCACCACAGCACCACTCAGCACCACCACAGCATCACTCAGCACCACAACAGCATCACTCGGCACCACCACAGCATCACTCGGCACCACCACAGCATCACTCAGCGCCACCACAGCATCACTCAGCGCCACCCAAGCATCACTCAGCACCACCACAGCATCACTCAGCACCACCACAGCACCACTCAGCACCACCACAGCATCACTCAGCACCACCACAGCATCACTCAGCACCACCGCAGCATCACTCAGCACCACCACAGCACCACTCAGCACCACCACAGCATCACTCAGCACCACCACAGCACCACTCAGCACCATCAAATTATCACTCAGCAACACCACATTATCGCACAGCACCACTCAGCACCACCACAGCACCACTCAGCACCACCACAGCACCATCACATCATCACTCAGCGCCACCCCAGCACCACTCAGCGCCACCCAGCATCACTCAGCGCCACTCCAGCATCAGTCAGCGTCACCACAGCATCACTCAGCGCCACCACAGCATCACTCAGCACCACCACAGCATCACTCAGCGCGACCACAGCATTACTCAGCATCGCTCAGCACCACCACAGCACCCAGCATCACTCAGCACCACTCAGCATCACCACAGCACCACTCAGCATCACCACTCAGCACCACCACAGCACCACTCAGCACCACCACAGCATCACTCAGCGCCACCCCAGCATCAATCTGTGCAACCATTCAACAACAACTGGTTCAAATATGTTCTCTCAATATTTCAAGCTTTATTACAAATGTCACAAAAAGATGTTAATATTTCACTTCTGGTCTTGGATATCCGTCACAATAAAATACACTGAACATAATCTTCACAAAAGGTATTTACAAAAGTTTAAGCTATTGCCATTATAAATTACAATCACTTTTATTTAAGTATTAATTATTTAAAAAATTAAAAGCCATTGTAATTTGTAATATCAATACATCTAAGTCACGTAAATACAAAGCATGTTGCATTACAAATGCTATAGGTTCACATTTGCGAAAGTTATAACTATTGGCATTGTAAATGACAAAGCTATTAATTTAGCTATTTTCAAAACCAACACATAAATAAAAAAAATTGTTATTTACAAGACCAATAGCTCAAACTTTCCTAATGCGAGACCTATTGCATTGCAAATGCTTGTTCCATGTGTGCTGCATTCTGCAGCACACACAGAAAGATGAATATGCCTCTAAGGATCGTTGTTCTGCAGGACGGTAACCCTCCCTGCAAAAAGAAAAAATCCTGCCCTTAACGCAGGCTCCCTGGTGTCATGGCCCAATAGTGCCTGTGTTGGCGCTAGATAGCCACAAGCACAGGGAGGGAGTGGAACTGATCATATCTTTGTAAATTTGGCGCTGTTCAGCTCTCTTCAGTGAATGCAGCGCCGTGTAGAAACTTGCCTTGCTGCATTGCGTAGTTTGAACTTCTAGTAAATCTGCCCTATAGAATCAGGCTCAACAGTGCCACAGTGCGATAAAACAATAGACTGGAAGCCACGCACATTGGCTATAACCCTGGGACATGCAGCAGCCAGTCGCATTGTCTAATCACCAAACGTTATGATGGGCAAGCAGTGCTGCATTGTAGCAAACTGTGTGGCCTTGGACATATAGGTTTAATTGTATGTGGCCTGGAGCCAAAAGGCCACCAGGACTCCAACACGCACTACGAAAAATGAAATATTTCGTTTGTCAAATTACCAATCAATTTTATCCAATATGGTTCATCAAAAAATTTATCATATTACAGTCATTGTAAGGAAATACATTTTGTAAATCGTTAATTTCACATTACATTTGGATGGCAAAAGTACAACTTTATACATCAAATAATGAATACAAAAACACCCAATGCATTTCGGGGCGTCTTCCCCTTCGTCAGGGGTCTGTTGAAAAAACACAAAAAGGAAATCTTATTACTTTCGGTGTAGGGGAGAATCGAAGCTATCGTGTACTAGCTCTTGTATTATAATGCTTACCTCGTGATTGCAAGTACTTAATGCTACTTTGTAATCTGAAGCATTAAGAAAAATCTACAATGAAGAAAAAAGAAAATGTTTTAACCTCAACGTGTTATTTTAAGATAAATGATGATAATCATGTTTGTTAACTAATCTCCTCATATAGGGAGCATTGATTACTCCGATTTCAATGTTCCACAGGTAGAATCGTCTACAGGTGAAAAAGCGGGGTCAAGCTTCAACTGAAGCCCTGCAGGTAAAAAGAGCTCCTTCACATAAAACCCATACCGTTTTTTGAAGTATGTGACAAGAAATACTGAGATTTGCTTATTTGCACGTTACAGATATGATGGATTAAGGTCACATTAAAGAAAACAACAGGTGAGATTTGGACAACATTAATGACACAGAAATGTCATTATTGATTAATATTTTATAAATATTTTTTTAGCCCAATTATTGAAAGCCTGTGATTATTATTTCTTCACAGACTCTGCACACTCAAAGGAGGATCAGGTAAATTCAAGGATTCCCTATATGAGGAGATTGGTTAACAAACATGATTATCATCATTTATCTTAAAATAACACGTTGAGGTTAAAACATTTTCTTTTTTCTTCATTGTAGATTTTTCTTAATGCTTCAGATTACAAAGTAGCATTAAGTACTTGCAATCACGAGGTAAGCATTATAATACAAGAGCTAGTACACAATAGCTTCGATTCTCCCCTACACCGAAAGTAATAAGATTTCCTTTTTGTGCTTTTTCAACAGACCCCTGACGAAGGGGCAGACGCCCCGAAATGCATTGGGTGTTTTTGTATTCATTATTTGATGTATAAAGTTGTACTTTTGCCATCCAAATGTAATGTGAAATTAACGATTTACAAAATGTATTTCCTTACAATGACTGTAATATGATAAATTTTTTGATGAACCATATTGGATAAAATTGATTGGTAATTTGACAAACAAAATATTTCATTTTTCGTAGTGCGTGTTGGAGTCCTGGTGGCCTTTTGGCGCCAGGCCACATACAATTATTACGTCAGTGTGCAGGCACTAGTCCAACACAGCACACATACCGCACAAGCACATAAAAACTGATCATTTTGAGTGCAGCACCCGCTCTCATACACTTAGACATATAGGGGCAGATTTACCACCCCCTTGTGACACTTTTCCACCGCCATTTTGTTACTTTGTGGGACACAGCGGCGATGTAAACAATGCACCACGATGCAGCCCATTTACAACATGCTGCATCTAGGGAGATGCATCACCTTGTAAAGCCCAGCACCTCATTCTGCCTGTGTCAGGCATAATGTATGCAGGGTGGGTGTTCCCATGCGGGAAAGCCTTGTAGAAGTGACACCACTGCGTCAAAACCCTACACCTGCTTGGAGCAGGCGTAAGGAGTGACACAGTGTATTAGGAATGGGCCTCCCCATGTATTGCTGTAGTTGTGTCGTGCTTGCGACATGACTCCCGTAATGGGCAACTTTTGTACCAACAGATGCGTAGAAATTTCTGACGCATCTGTCAGTTCTTGCGCCAGAGTGCGCCATATTGTAAATATGGCACAACCATGGTGGTGCAAGGGTTTTGTACGCAGGTACAGGGAAACTGACGCATCTGTTTCTTGTAAATAAGTCCCATAATGCCTATCTCGCCCAACCTGCCAGTACGGGGTTACTTTGAAACAGCTTTACAGAGGATTAAGAGAACCAAGGACCAACTCATAGAACAGGCCCACAGCACGCTTTTCATCCATACAGGATTATAATTTTATCTCATTTTTAGGTCAAACCTGGGCAGCGCATGCGCTGCTCTACGAGGCATGCTGTATTAAGGTATGGAATCCAAGCTCTGCCCATTTCTCACCCATCTCCTCAATTGGCTTCTGTTACGGTCCTTTTGAAATTGTTGCTATTCATTCATGAATAGACTTACTAGTGCCTCCTTGGTACCGCCTTGTCTGCATTTGTATCCTCCCATAAGGACTGGACTTTTTACTTGTGGTGTTACACGGTCTGCTTTACCTAGTCGGTGAGCACTATTTTCTTTAATGATCTTCCCCTATTTCATCCCCGACATCGCAGCATGCCACAACGCCACGCTTAATATTTTAGCAGGTGCCCACTTTTATAATTGCTTTTTTGGCAATAACAATAACTATTACTTTGCAATTTGTATAGTACGCAATGCTGCCGGTAATCACGGCGGAAACTAAGCAAACAATGGCAGACGCACGGCTCTCCCAACTCTATGGGGAGAGGTGTGGCGCCGCGGCCAGGGCGACTGACGCTGGAATCTGGGGATCAGGGTTCGATCCCCGGCTCCGGCGGCAGGTTAGCCCAGCACCATGTGACTCTGGGCAATAGCTCGCTTAATCTTCCCGACGGCCCCCAGCGCCTAGAGACCCTTACGGGTGATTGTGCGCTTCACAAATGTTGATTATTATTATTATTATATGGGGCCGATTAGGATATCCGTCCGCTACCCCAGAGGTGGAGGGACCGTCCGCAGGGGCAGCGGCGGTCCCTCCGTGCAAATTAGGATTTGACCGCCACCCTGTACGTCACATCCTGTATGTTTAACATTTACATGCACAAAGCGGCAGGCACCGCGCGGTGCCTGCCGCTTTGTGCATGTAAATGTTGGGGGGTGCACCCCCAACACACCTGGGGGCCCGCAACGGCCCGGAGGATGCGGATTCACCGCGATCGTAATCGGGCCCTATGTCAACATCTCCTCTTTCATTTCCACAACCCGCTTTTACAGTCTTTGCTCCTTATTGCTGTCCCACCCCCAGGCATACGCTAAACTCTGAGCATTAACAACACGGGCTCCACGCTTAATATTTTAGCAGGCGCCTGTTTTTATATTTTAAATCTCCAACACAGTGCTTGGACATGCAGCTTTGTCTCTCTAAATTGTTCCGCAGTATTTCCCTCGCTGAACACTGACTTCCAGGTTGACACAAAGAATGCCCACGCACGCCACCCAGCTGTAATTAATTTGCTGGAAAGACCACCGTGGCTCCAGGGAGACAGCTGGTGAGTTTGCTCAAGCTCTCCACCGTGGCTCATTCTTCATTGCAAAGGGCAACTTTCAGGCAGGACACACTCTCTCCTAACGCCATTTGCAATTCAATAGATCTCGCATTTGTGAGAGTTTAAGCTATTGGCTTTGTAAATGATGATGCCTTTTATTTATCTGTTTTAAAAACAACACCTAGATAACAGGTATTGTCATTAACAATGCCAATAGCTCAAGCTCTCATAAATGTGAGACCTATTGCATTGCAAATTCTTGTTATAGGTAAGTAGGGAAAATTGACAGACAATGACGCCTGGTCCACCACTGTACATGACTGAGGAAGCAACATACCTCTATTTAGTCTCAAGTTCTGTTTTGCTCTTATATTATGATTAGAGTAAAGATGTGCTAAAATATCAAACTTCCAGCACATCTGATTTGTGGGAAATGACTGCATCGCTGCTGGTGCAGGGCGCTTCACTTCATTGGTTCATGTTCTTCCTTATTAGCATCACTATGGGCCCGATGTAGGTAAAAGGGAATTTCCGATTCCAAAATACCGAGGCGGGCCGATTCGGTATTCTGAAATCGGAAAACGAGATGTAGGAAACAAACAGCGAAATAATAAGGAATCGGTCGGCATCGGTAATGTGAATCGGTACGTACCGAATCAGCACGGACCGAATCGGAAAGTACCGATTCGCCTACCACCGAATCGGAACTAGCCGAATCGGCTACCACCGAATCGGAATTAGCCGAGTCGGAAAAATCAGAATCGGCTATTACCGAATCGGAGGTATGAAAACACACCCATGGCCAAAAAGCCCATAGGAATGCATTGAAGAAACCGATTCGGCTATCTCCGAATCGGATGATACCGATTCGGATTTTACCGAATCGGTAATATCCGATTCGGAGATAGCCGAATCGGTTAAAGCCGCTTCAGCCAATGAGGTGGCTCCCCCTCCCCCTCCCAAACAGGGAGTGGCAACCCTGGCAGGTGCAGCCAATTAAGAACTTTCTGGAGAGCCAGCCTGAGCTGAGCAGTCACAGTTAGCAGCAGTGGGAGTAGGAGGTAGTGAACTGTTCAGACCAAGATGGCAAACCAGAGTGAGAGCCAGAAGTCCAGCCAGAAGAGGAAGCCTAAGTTCAGCAGCACCGAGCTGCAGGTGTTGGTTGAGGAGGTGGTGAGGGTGCACCGGCAGCTATTCGGAAGGCTGTCCCTCAATGTGCCAGAATGCACCAAGAGGAGGCTCTGGAGCGATATCGGTCAGAAGGTCAACGCTGTGGGTGTCACCCCCAGGTCCCTGGATGAGCTGAAGAAGCGCTTCTATGACATCCGCAGCCTGACCAAACGGAAGATGGCAGAGATCCAGAAGCAGGCTGGAGTCACTGGTGGTGGCAGGAACCCGGCGCCACCCCTCACCGAGCTGGAGGAACTGGTCTCCAGCACCATTGAGAGGGAGAGCGTGACCGGAATTGGGACCCTGGACAGCTCAGCCAGAGCTACAGCTACAGGTAAGAGGCATGCGCATCAGGACACACCCTACCAGACACCTCCCCATTAGACACAATGCATAGCCAAACCCCAGCACAGTACTGCAACCAACATACAAGAGACAAGCATCATGGTACATCCAGTCAGCAGTAGGTATCAAAATATGGCAGTGCAGAATCACAAGACATGAAACAGTGGAACACATTCTACGGAGATGCTAGGACATGTGGAATGCTTTAATTGTACTGACTGTAATACATCGGTACTCTATTTACAAATGCTTCTTTGTACCTAGGGGCACCATCAGGCGGACAAACACTGCCAAAGGAGGCAGCAGCACCATCTACCACTGCACTCGCAGGGCCGAGCACGAGTCAGGCTGCCGAGGAGGAGGAGGAAAACACCATAGGCCTGGATATTGAGGGAGACCTGGAAATTGACTTTGATGCACTTCACTCCCCACAAATGCAAAGCACACCCTCCTTGCAATTCTCCCCAGAGAACTCCCCGACAAGGGAGCTCTTTCCACCTACACCAGCTCCTGCCACTGTGGCTCCAGTACACCCTGTCCTGGGAGCAGGGGCTCAGGCCCCGGCCAGCACCACACCCCCACCAGTGGCACCCCAGCCCACGCAGCAGGCGGGCAGCAGCAGTACCCGGCGCCGTGCCATTCCCACCACTGCAGACCCAGCACGGGAGGCCAGTGTGTTCCGGGGCCTCGAAGGCAATATGGTGAAGATCCAAAGGCAGCAGGCGAAATCCATCATGGCATGCCAACGCCAGCTCCTGCAGCACAACCTGCAGATGGGGGAAATGGTGAAAGGATTTCAGGCCTTTGTGGCTTCCAACAAGGAGGCAGTAGCAGGTTTAGGCAGGCTAACCACTGCCATCACACAGTTATGTGGCAGAATGGAGGAGCAAGAGGTGGTGCGCAGGCGGGATGCCCGGGTGCAGAACCGCTCCTTGAGCCGCCTTGCTGCAGCAACGGCACAACTCTGTCAGCGTGGTGCCAACATGGAGTCTAGTCTCGCTCAAAATACCGCAGAGTTGACAAGGGGAATGGCCCGCATCACGACAGCAATGGAGGCCTTGATCATCTCTAACACTGCCGCAAATCCTGCCCTGGACCTGGGGGATGCTGGGGACAGCAGCAGCCGCAGCAGCCCGGCCAGCGCTGCGTCAGAGCCACGCAGGAGCACCAGGCGCTCCGCAGATGCCGCTGGTCATTCTGAAGGGGGTGAGGGACACCACAGTGGGGCTGCAAAGCGCTCAAAGAAATAGCCTAGCAAGGGCGGGTGAGGCAACCTGGACCCTAGACTTTTGTTTTCATTGACATTACACCTTTGTTTTGTTGCACATCAGTGCAGTAACTGTGTAGCAACAGTATTAAAAATTGCTTATTCAACACAACCATTCACCTGTCTGTGCATTTTTACTCACTCAGAAATAGTTTGCTGTTATCTCCTCACGTCTATGTCTCCCATCACTTGGCGTACACACCCCAGCTGGCTGTGTTAGTGGCACAGCTTCGTCGTCATCATGGTCCTCGTAGTCACTCAACTCCACCTCAGTGCCCTTCTTCACCGCAAGGTTGTGTAACATTGCACAGACAGCTATGATTTTGCAACAGGTGATGGGGGTGTACTGCCTTGCACCTCCACTCTTGTGCAGGCATCTAAACCTGCTTTTCCAGATGCCGAATGTCCTTTCCACAACATTCCTGGTGCTTTTGTGGGCACGGTTATACCTCCTTTGGCTGGGTGTAGAGGGGTTGAGGTAGGGGGTGAGAATGAATGAACGGAGGGCATATGCACTGTCGCCTAGAAGGAAAAGGGGTAAAATTACTTACATGCATACATGTATTTCACTTTGCTGTTTTTGGTTATGGGGGGCTGATGATGTGTCTCACCTAGGAGGTATCCTTCTCCAAATTCCCCAGCCATCAGCCGTGCATAGATGCCGCTCTGTTGGAAAATGTAGGAGTCGTGGGTACTACCCGGAAATTTTGCTACCAGGTCTGTGATGATGCATTTCGCATTGCAGATCACCTGTACGTTGATGGTGTGAGTGGACTTCCGATTGCGGTAGATGTATTCTGTGTCAGATGGTGGGCAAATCGGAATGTGTGTGCCGTCTATGCAGCCAATGATGTGGGGGAATCTTGCCATCTGGTAAAAGTCTGCTTTGGTCTGTACAAGTTCTGCCTGGGTTGCAGGGAAGGAAATGTAGTGGGCCATCCTCTGGATCATGGCATCAAGGAACTTGTGGAAGAACCTTGACAGGCTGCTCTGGGTCACCCCTCCTGCCACAGCGACTACACTTTGGTAGCTGCCAGACGCCAGCAGGTGTAGGCAGCATAGCACCTGCACCTGCACAGGGATTGCGTGTGCCCTTGGGGTGGGGTGCTGCAACAGGGGTTGGAGGTCCCTAATGAGGTCTGTGATGGTCTCTGAGTCCAGCCTGTACCGCTGTAGGATCTCTGCATCTGTCAGCATGACCAGGGTGATACGTTGTCTGTATACCTGCTCCTCTCTTTGCCATTCCCTCTCTCCTTGCTGCTGTAGCCGTAGCCGCCTCGCTATGACATAAAAAGCTGCCATCCTGCAAGTTGCAATGCATTTTGGGGCTGTTTTTATGGGTTGGAGTTGGTTACCACCTGATCGTAATCCATGGTAATTTCCGAGTGGATTCTACCGATTTTGAGCCAAAATCGGTGTTTCTGTGTCTCCCTACATCTCCCCATCTGTCCGAAGCGGGGATTTTCCCGATCGGTGAATCTACCGAATTGGTAGGTTCTCCGATTTGCCTTCTGTCCGATTCGGTGTCTCTACCGAATCGGTACATGCACCGAATCGGCTTATGTCCAATTCGGTGTCACTACCGAATCGGTACATGCACCGAATCGGCTTATGTCCGATTCGGTGTCACTACCGAATCGGTACATACACCGATTCGGCTTATGTCCGAATCGGTGTCACTACCGAATCGGTACATGCACCGATTCGGTGTTTGCATCCGATTCGGTGTGTTACCGATTCGTACTGTATCCGATTTTCGGTATGTACGTATCGCATTCTTTTACATTCGGTAATCATTCCGATTCGGTTTTCGCTCCCATTTGTACTTTTTTTTGTGCCCTACATCTCGATGCCAGTATACCGATCGGTAAGGGCCCAGATTCGGTATTTTCGGCCGTTACCGATCGGTAACGGCCTACCTACATCGGGCCCTATATGTAAATATGTTCCTAAAGCCCCTCCCTCAGTGGTGTCCTGTAAACAAACTCAGGGTGAGGATAGGCACCACTTCCCAGCTCATGTTCTCAAGCAGGGCTGAGACAAGAGAGGGACACATTTATAGGTCTTCAGGGCATCACATTGGGTGCTTGGAGAAATCACATTCCTCCTTTTTTGTGTCATAACCTCCTGATGAGAATTTCCTGCTTTGTCCTCTGTGAACAGCAAAATGCTAGATATTTGGGGGCATATTACCAAGGGTAATAAGCAATTATCGCCGGTTTAGCGGCCGTTTTCGGCCGCTAAACGGCGATAATTCTATCGCTCTATTAGCAAGCTGTCGCTATCTGATGTTAGCGACAGCTTTTAGGCGATAGCGAGCGGTTTGGGGCCCGCTTTGCATGTTAGCGATATTTATCGCTAATGACATGCAAAGTGGGCGTACCCAACCTGTTAGCGACTGAAAGCAGTCGCTAACGTCGCTATCGCCTATTAGAAAGGCAGGAGTAGCGATGGAAATATTCCCGCTATCGCCAAAAACCAACGCCTGCTCAGACCAGTTCTTAGCCATGTTATCCAATGGGAGGTGGATAACATGGCTAAGAGCATTTCGTCGCTAATGCATGAATATCGCTGTATTCTCAGCGATATTCATGCATTTCGCCGCTATTGCTGGATATTTTAGCACAATGGAGAAAAAAGTTGCTAATAGCATGTTTTCTCCGCTAACATATCCAGCAATAGGCAGCGATAAAAACATCGTCGCTAAGCCTATTTAGCGATAATTATCGCTACTTGTTGGTAATATGCCCCTTGGATTCCTGCACCAGCTGGGTGTCTGGTGGGAGAAATAAGCACAAATTTAGAAAACCGACTTACTGTTTTAGAATTGCACTTTAAACATGCTTTAAATGTTGTAGAAACGTTTATGTTAGGAAATGACTTGTAGGAAAAAGAGTAAATGCATAATATTTACAATCTTAGTAAATAAATTGTAAAAATATATTGGATAAACACCTGTAAATGAATGCAAGTTTCCAAAGTTTTTGCACTAGGTAACCATTTCCTAACATATATATTAACAAGGCCCAAAAAGTCTTTGACTTGACTCTTGCTCACAGTTACACAAATTAGATATTTAGCAATAAATGTTATATTGCTGGCTAGCTATTGTTTATGCACCAAGCTCTTAGTGCATCCTTTAGCCTCGGTATGAGAGTTCTCATGAGAACCTTCCCTCATGTAACAAATAATGAAACAACTGTATTGACTAATGGGTACAGACTGTGGGAATAGGTAGAAGAAGAATCGAATGACTGACAACGTCACCTCATGAACTATTCTCATTGAACATAGACAGAGAACGCCTATTGAATTGATACGAAAGTATGAATCTATATCAATGAATGTTCCTATATAGTTACTAAAATGTATTTTTCCTCTTTCTCTGAGACGTACCCTTACCCATTATTTAATTCCAGTGGTTCTGTAACTGGGCCTCTTCTTGTCCTGATGGTTTCTTTATGGAGAGATGGATTTCCTTAACTATTCTCCTGCAGTGGCGACTTTTGGATCTTGGTGATCGATGCTACTACAAGGATCACACTTTTAAGTACAGTTGTTACTGCAGCTGTAGGGAATTCGGCTTAGTTTCTAGAACTACTCTTTATGAGAAGTTAATTTCTTACTCGCTCTTCTACAGAAGAACTTATCATGAGTTCTATTTAGAATAGGTCCTTTAGTCATTTTACAGGGTTTCTTTAAGGAACACTGTATTTTTCCAACGATGACGTCTAACCAAATATATTTTATATTTCTGTAAACCTACTAATTTGAATAAAGAGATTTCGAGATTCTAAACTTATGATAAATAAAGGTTTTTAAACTTTTACCAGCTTCTAATCATTGACTGATTGCAAATTCTAAATGTCATTGATGTTTTGGATTATTTGGGAAAGCTCTAATTCGCCTGCGCTCAAAAAAGTCTGTTGACCTCTCCAGAGCCACAAGGATTCTCTACGGCGAGATTTGTAAGTGGGTGTATATTAGGATTGAACCATCTTAGTTAGCCTTGGGCTCCCGCACTGGCTATGGTAGGACACTCCAGAGGTGTGTTCAGTCAGCAGGCCCAGACCAATCGTCCCATTTCATCGAAATCATACGATCTTTTAAACTTTTTACTATGGTCATTTTTTTGGAGTTTTCTTTCTATAGTTGGTGGAATTTTGTGGCCGAGGTTGGAAGGGTGCCGCAGCTCTGGTCAGGTAAGAACCTTTTTTTTTAATGAAAAATATGCACATTTATAAAGGTACATCTATTGGAAGGAGAGTCTAAGGGAGGTTAGATTGCTTAAATAATGTTGAATTTTTTTTCACATTTATTTTTTTAACCGTTTACTTACGTAGCTTGCCTGTCTGTACTGTTCTTTGGCTGCAATTTTTTAACCTTTATTTCTCTCTCTTCATTTTTATATGCTATTACTTAGTATTGGAGAGTATTTATACTTTTTGTAACAATGCATTTTACCATATTTTTGAGTTGTTTATGTATCCCAAGATAAACAGACTTTACTTCTTGGCTTTATGTCTTTAGGGATAAGTGCAGTGTCAAGTTTTAAACTTGACTTAATATTCTTCCCTTCTACACTTTGCACTTTTAAAGGGTTTTTTTTTTGGTTAATTATTATTTTTTCTAAATTTCAAGGGTTTCAAGTTGGATTTAACACAGGAGTCATCTTTTTTTATTGTTTATAGTTGGGTTTTCCTGGAGCACGTTTTTACACCAAAAATATGGATCTTTTTTTAATGGTCCAGACTTGGATCAATAAGGTGTGATGGTGGAAGGAACTGGTAACCCAGTTGAAGGAAGAAGACAACTCCAAACTAGAAACAAAAAAAATGAGGACAAGGATTTTGTCAGTTTAATTTAATGTATTATGATAACTACGGTTGCAGTAAATTTGGGCTTAGCCAATGATATCGGTTTTGCAAGACAGGAGAGTAAGGTGAATTTATTTATTGTTAGTAATATAAATATATTAGCAGTGTTATATGTAAGCTATATGGACGAGGTAGGCTGTCCCCCCAAACATTTCCAATTATTGTACTTTAAGATGCAATATTTTGCTCATTTTCCTTGTTTTATTTTAGGTACTTTGGGCTACAGATTACTAGTAAAAGATTGGAACTGTCTAATGTCCTGGAAACTTTGCACTTTTTTCAAGATTTCCAGGAAATTACAGAACTAGGGGGCATATCATCAAGGCGGCGCTATGAAATTATCGCTGCTTTTGCGTCCGTTTTCGGGCGAAACGCGGCAATAATTTCATCGCCTTATCAGCAAAGACACGCTATCGTGTGTTTTGCTGATTTAGCGCCCGTTACAATAACGCCCAGCTTTGCATCACTAATGAGATGCAAAGTGGGCGTAACACAGAGATATTTCCAGGAAAATGTCACTAAGTGAAATTACTCCTATTATCAACCTGCACGCTAACCTGTGCAGCGATGATAAAAGGAGCGCTAACCGCGCTCATCGCAGGTTTCTTTATGCCTGCTTTTCCTGTGACTAAACAATGGGCCCTATTAGGATGGCGGACGGACCTACGTCCGTCCACCACCCCAGAGGTGGAGGGACCGTCCGCAGGGGCAGCGGCGGTCCCTCGGTGCAAATTAGGATGTGACCGCCACCCTGGCGGTCACATCCTGTATGTTTAACATTGCGGCGGGGGCTGCTTCAAGCAGCACCCGCCGCAATGTTAAAAATGCATGCATTGCATTTGCATGCACAAAGTGGCAGGCACCGCGCAGTGCCTGCCGCTTCGTGCATGCAAATGCAGGGGGGGTACCATAGGTACCCCCCATGTGCACCCCACCCACCCTTTACCCTGGGGGCCCGCAAGGGCCCCCCAGAAGCAAAGGTCCACATGCTTTTCCACGGTGGAAAAACTGCAGCAGTAAAGCATGTCTACTCATGCTTCCTAATTTGGCTGACGGTGTCTTGCAGACACAGCCACCAAATAGCCCGCAAAAACTCGCGGATCAGCGGCGGACGGACCTGCCGTCCGCCGCTGGTCCCACCACATTCCCACCGCCATCCTAATCTGGCGTTGGGTGTTTCATGTGGCCGCCATCCTAATGAGGCCCAATGTTAGCCAATGGGTGGTGGATTATAGGGATGAGACCACCCAGCCCTATCAACAAGGTAACCCCTGTCCCTGTGCCTTTATCGCTGGATTTCCAGCGATAATCGCACCTTTTTGAAACTATAGATGGTTTATTTGTCGCAATCGAGATGAGCGTTGCTGATAGCACACTATCTCGGCAATATGAACCAGAGATAGTCAGCGATAATTATCCAAGCGCTAAGTACGCTTAGCGATAATTATAGCCGGTTGTTGCTGATATGCCCCTTAGGAAGCTGTTTCTATACACAGCTATAGATAGAAGGAGTTATGCCACTCTCCATTAGATTGTCAGTTCTTGCTCCCCCTCTAAGCCGGTCAAGTAGCAGTTTCACCAGTTAAGTTGATACTGTGGTATCCGGCTAGACCCCGATCTCTTTAGATGGCAATCCATGTTTGTTCAAAGTAATTTGGTAGGAGTGCTATTTTTTTCCATTTTGGGTGCAATAGTCCAACTGAATGATTGCTGTGTACGTGGTCAGTGGAACCAAAAGCTAAGGCATGTTTGGGCATATATACAAGCCCCTATCGCCACAGGAAGATCACTCTTTTCAACGTTCCTGTGGCGATATGGGCTTTGCCCTATTTACAAGGCAGTGTTAAGCCACTTAACGTGGCTTAACGCTGCCTTGTAAATAGGGCACCCTTTCACACTATACTTAGCGTGAGAGAGGTAGGCAATGGGTGTTGCGGTGGGTGTTCCGCCGCAACACTCGTTGATTTTGACGCTGCCCCATATTTACAAGGGTGGCCTAAATATGGGGCAGCATCAAAGTTAAGACAAAAAAAACCTGGTCTTAACATGGCGCAACAACTAGAAATGCTTTATCTTTCCTTGTTTTTGCTGTTTCTATGTGTGCTGCATAGTGTAGCACGCATAAAAACAGCAAAACACCATGCATGATTGTTTATGTGCAAGAGGGTGTCCCTTTCTGCACATAAACAATCATTTAAAAAAATGATGAGTTAAAACTTCTATGTGTGCTGCACAATATAGCACACATAGAAGTTAAAAATCACCATTTAAGATTGTTTATGTGCAGAAAGAGACACGTGTCTGCACATAAACAATCTCTCCCTGCAATGCAGGCACACTTGCACAATGGCGTATGGGTGCCTATGTTGGCGCTAGGCAGCTGTAATTAGTGCCAGCGCAGGGGGAAACGCAGAGCTGCACCGTATTGTTGTAAATACAGGTGCAGTCCTGCGTTTCAAATGTGGCGGAGAGCGGCATTAAGCCAAGAAGGCTAACACTGCCCTCCGTCACTTCCTTGTAAATTGTCTCTTTTGTTTTAACTTTCAGCTTATAGATATTCATATAGACTCCTGCAAAGGATGTTCTTTTATATTTTCTTGCATTTTATGATATTGACTGTGAAAAATGGAAAAAAACTCATCCTTGAACATCCTTGAATTTGAGTGTCAATTTAACAGGTCTCTGAGTACTGGTTTTTCTTTTACCACAGTTAATAATTCCATGTAGGTAGAAGAATGCTTTTCTGGTAGTAAGGCATGCAGTAGAGGCATTGTAATGTCCGTTAATTTTAGAAGGTATTGTGTACATTTGAAGAATGGATATAAAGTTGTTTTAAATGTCCCATGCACTATCCAAATGTCACTGTGTTCTAATGTTATGGTATTGTGTGGAGTACCAAGGAATATTATTATTTTTTCAGCTTTTTATTTATTTATTTATTTATTTATATTTCTTGTAAAGCGCAGGAATTCGATCTCCAAGGAGATATCTCCGCGCTGTGTTGTTCCGAAGACAGATAATGACAGCAAGTTTGTATGACCTATCTTAGGATTACTAGACAGGAAACTAGTATGTCTTCAAGTATTTTCTGAAGGTAACAAGATTGGAATTTTGTCTTAGGAAGGGGGGTAAAGAATTCCATAAGGTAGGACCTCTAAATGCAAGGGCCCGGCCTCCTTGTCTTTCTCTTTTGATCCTAGGGATCTGTAGCAGAGCTTGATTTTCAGATCTTAAAGTTCTTCCAGGTTGATAGAGTTGGAAGATTTCAGTCAGATACCTAGGGCCAGTACCGTATAAGCACTTGTGAATGGTACAACATATCTTAAATTGTACTCTCTGACGTATGGGGAGCCAGTGTAGCTTGTTCAGTAGGGGGTGTGAAGGGGATCTAGCAGGGACATTAAGGATCAATCTGGCAGCAGTATTCTGAACAACCTGTAATCTCTTCAGCTGTTCTATATTAGCAAATATAAGCAATCCGTTACAGTAGTCAAGCCTACTCATAACTAAGGTTTGTACTAGTGTTCTCCGATGATGGTCAGCTAAATAAGGGAAAACCCTTCTGAGTAGGCCAATGACTCTCATGCAGGTTCCCGTAACCTGTGTGGCATGATCTTTTAACACCAGGGATTGATCTAATTTAACACCCAGATTTTCACACTTTCCTTGGGACAAGGAGCTGTACCTAATTCCGGCGGCCACCACTCAGGCGACCAAAAGAGAGGGGCATTTCCAAAGAGCATGACCTCCGTCTTGCCCACATTACACTGTAGGCAATTGGAGGTCATCCATCCAGCTATGGCTCTCATTCCAGCAGCGAAGGAATTCCTTACTGCAGAAGTCATGTTTTGGAATGGAAACAACAGCTGGGTGTCGTCTGCATAGGATATTGGTATAAACCCAAATTTCCTTGCGACCTTCGCCAGGGGGGCCACATACACATTAAATAATGTGGGGCTTAGGCATGAACCCTGTGGAACCCCCTTGGTGAGCTCCCTTGAGGTGGAATAGTGGGAGCCCAGGCGAACATTTTGTGATCTGTTGGAAATGAAGCTTTTCAGCCAAGATAGAGCGGTTCCCTCCACACCTACTCCCTCTAGACGACTGATCAGGGTGTCATGAGACACCGTGTCGAAGGCAGCGGACAAATCTAATAGCACTAGAATCATAGAGTCTCCTCTATCCTGTGCCATTCGGATGGTATTGGTCACGGAGAGGAGAGCTGATTCTGTGCTATGATTTGGTCTGAACCCAGATTGAGAAGGGTCCAGACCGTCCGCTGCCTCGATGAATTTAGACAGATAGGTGTTAACATGTCTCTCCGTCATCTTACTGATGTACGATAGGAGGGAAATAGGACGTAGGTTATTAAGGTCAGACCATGGTAGCGCGGTGTTTTCACGAATGGGGTTAACTACCGCCATCTTCCAGTCATTAGAGATCCTTCCTTCCTTTAGGGAGATATTGATCAGAGTTCTAAGACTTGGAGCCAGAATGCTGGCCAAAGGTGCAATCATCATGGCTGGTAATAGGTAAATCGGTGATCCAGATTTAATTAAATTAAGAAGCAAGTCTACTTCAGTGGGACTGATCTCTGGAATCGAAGTTAGAGTGAGTCTACATGTTCCATTATTAGTGGACTCATCCCTGGGACTATCTATGATATCTCTGTTATTGTATGGTGTTTTGGTGATTTTGTCATAGATTAAGTCTATCTTTTTCTCAAAGAATATCGAGATCTCATCACATAAATTTTGGTTAAAATCATCTGGACTCTCACAAACTGTAGGTTTGACAAAGGATTGTAGCACTTTGAACAGTTCCCTAGTGGAATTTCCTGCCTCTGTGATTTGTGAGTCAAGTTTGTGCCTCCGAGCTTTCTTTATATTTTTAAGGTAGTTGGAGTGGGCTTCTATATAAAGAGTTTTGCTCATAGGAGTGTGAGTTTTCCTCCATTTTTTCTCCAAGCTCCTGCATTTTTGTTTTTCGGCTCTTAGTTCCTCTGTATACCATATTTCAGTTTTGGACCTAATACATTGTTTATGTAATTCTAGTGGAGCAATTTGATCAATGGCCTCTAATAATGCTTTATTGAATTTGGCCAATCCTGTTTCAATATTATCCTCTTCAAGGAAAGTGGGTTCTTTCCATGTTTGTTGTAATACTTCTGGTGTTATTTTGTGCCATTTCCTTTTCCATATAGGTGGAAGGGGTTTTTGGGACCGTGTGTACGGACCAAGTAATTGGAAGGATAGTAGATGATGATCTGACCAATGAATAGGAATGGGTGGACAACATCTTATTTTAGGACAGTTAGTTAAAATTAAATCTAGTGTGTGACCTCCTATGTGTGTTGAACCATAGTTTTGAATTTCAAGTCCTAAACTGGATAGGTCATCAAGTAAAATTCTGGTATCAAGATTATTTGGTATATCTACATGAATATTAAAATCTCCAAGGAGAATAAAGTTTTCATTGGCTCTAAAATATGGGGCTAATAGTTCTATGAGATTTAAGGAAAAGTCCAGACAAGAAACAGGGGGGCGATATAATAATGCCCCTTTCCATTGTGATTTGGGAGAGGAGGTAAATCTAAAAATCATTAGTTCCATCTGGTCGTTGCTACACTGGTCAAGTATTGAGACCTTTAAATTATCTTTGTAGACAACAGCCACACCACCTCCGGTTTTAATCTGTCGATCTAGGTGTAGAATCTTATATCCGGCAGGTATTGCTAACATAATTGTGGGGATGGTATGAGGTTTAAGCCATGTTTCGGTAAGAAAACAGATATCTGGCAATTTGGAATTAATGAGATCCCACAGTTGTTGGTGGTGTTTGGCTAATGAGCGTACATTCAATAGAAAACATTTGAGTCCTGGGGGTCCTTTCCTGGCAGCATGATTAATATTGTCTGTGCTATCAGCTCCGATTAGAGGAGGGGTCCGAGCGAGCTGTTGTGTTCCAGTTATAGAGCCCACATCAGTGGGGATATCTCTAGGTATGCATATGTTTGTAGTCAGAAAATGGCAATTGGCACAAGAAAAGGGGCCTTCGAAGTTAGGCCAAGTGTCACGTATGCATATCTCATCAGGGGTTGTATTTAAGCTAAGAAGCGTTTCTCTAGGGTAACATAAAATGGGGCTTACCTGAGTATTAAAGGATCCAGGGATCCGCGCCATGTCCCTTGTCCCGTCCTGTCGTGGACGGGCGCAGACGGGCTTTTCTTCGGCGCTTCTTAGGCGCGCAACCGCTGCGCGCTTGTTTAGAAGGGCGTTGCTAAATAGCCCTGAGGGCGGTGACAGCTAGAGCGCTGACCTCCGCTCTAGCGGAAGTATGAATTTGGTAATGCCTGGTTCTTACCTGGCCGCCCTCCGCTCTACGGCAATAATTGCCGAGTCGGACCGGGGCGGACAGGATTCAGTATCGAACCAGGGAATGCGGACAATGCGGGGGAGAGTATCAGGAATTTAGGCAATTGTAGTAATAAATGTGGATTCTTAAATCAATTCCAACAAATATTTAAAATCACGATATTCACTATTAAAAGATGCCTTGCGTGCCGTTCTCCTTCCCAACTCCTCGCAGCCCTCGCAGTCAGAACAAGCAGGCAGTCATTTTACCTTCGTATGCAACAGCGGGTCGGGGGATGCTGCCACCACCTCCCTACCGCAGCGCATAAAGAAGGAAAGGTTCATATTAAAAGTTTCAATCATTAAGTATGTTAAAATTAATGCATGTTTTGAGCTGGGGATGGCCCTCATTACTGGCCTCTTTTTCCTCCTATTAATTGTTTTCGAATTTGGGATAGCAGGTATTTATCCAGCAAAATGAGCAGGTATATTCTTTTTGGAACCTCCCGTAGCACTGCACCAGATGCCCCATTGGAGGTGGAAGCTATTATTTCACAGAGATAGAGTGATAATGCTCTGAGGCTCTCTTAATAAAGTCTCACAGAGTAACTGCTCTGCCTCTGCTGTGGGCTCAGAACTAATTTACACAGTTCCAATGCACCTTGGGTTTAGTGTGTCTCTCTATACAAAAAAAGCTATCGTCCATATTTTAATAATCTTTCAGTGTTGGCATTCAGCCCTTGACATATTTTCCACTGAAGGTCCGTTCATTTTTTTGTTAAAGAAACATTCAATGAAAATTGTCGTTTTGATTTTATATTGCATTTTACTTTGACTTCTTATGCTTTCAGTGTTCTTTTTACCTTACCCTTCTCTGTGGGTCTTTGCTGAGTAACAATATTATGGTTTTAAATATCTATTTTCCTGCAACACAAAAAACAAGATTGTTAACAATTGCTTATGTTTCCATTTATTTTTCCTCTATTTAATGGCTGAAGGAAAAAGTTTACCAATATTTCCTCTTCACCAGTTCTCATACATTAAACACACAGACCCATTTTCCTCCAACAGATCTTTTTTTCAGCTGATAGGGAACTGGAACACGTGGGGATGCAATCAATTATCCTATGAGAACCTGGAATAGATAATTGATATCCTGACCATATATCTTCTCAAACCTGCAACAAAGCCTTCCTTAGCTACACATTTAGACTCCTTGAAATAATAGATATGACCAAAAGAATGGGACAGAATCGATAAAGATATTTCAAGAAAAACATTTATCTCATGCCTCGAGTTGGATTGACAAAGCAGGGGCAAATTCAGTTTCGGATTTAATGACATAGGTTAATTTCAAGTACATTCACAGTTTAGCTCAGATCATTAATGGGCAGTACAATTCAGCCTAAAATAGAGCATAGGGAGAAATACATGTATTAGCATACAAACCAAGCACTGCAGTTCGCTTCAGGTCTGTCCTCAAGTCCTGCAGTTCAATATCAAGCTAAAGCACCACATGCCATAGCAGGAGTCAGTTAACCTCTCAGCCGAAAGGTTATTTGTCGTATGCTGCAAGGTACAAGGTTAGGAGTTGCAGTTCAATTAAAGTTCAGTTCATTAGGAACAAAATCCAGAGAGATGGAGTGGGAGAGGGTCTTAGGTGAATATTAGAAATCCAAAGTCAGACTGACAGCATGTCAGGCAGAAAAGTTGAATGATAGCCATCACTGTCTCCTCCTCAGTGGGGGCAATATACTCCAAAGTGCTTCAGGTCTACACCCCTTAACATATCCATTTTATCAGTCCATCGGGTTGTCATTGGTCATTCACGGTGGGTTTGACATGGGGTGATCAGTATATCATAAAGTTTCCGGAATCAAATAATCCCTTTTTGCATATCTCATTAGAATTCATTACGGTCCATTAGTTAGTATTTCGTCACTTCCCCTGAATTAGGAGGTATTTGTACTTGTCCATAATCAATCCGTTCCCAAGTGCCTTTCCCTGGGTTTGCAACAATGTTTGCTACAGCTCTATCGATTACACTGCTAGTGAGAAGAGAGTCCATTGTTAGTCTGAACAGGAGTGACACTTTACAGAAAGTTCTCAGAGCACTTAGGTGACTGTCTCACATTATTTTACATTAGCGAAAAGGAATCAAAAGCTATGAGGCCTACACAGCAAAATAGTTGAATCGCGGTTGCGTTAACATTATTGAAGAACTCATTTTCACAAATGCATTTAACTTCTCATTAATGCAGTTATAATTTCTCTTCATGAAATACACGCCAATATTAGGTACTACTAAAAATCTTTTATCCTTATTAGTCATTATCAACTCAATACCAGTTATTATAATTCTTAACGAAACACCTTTTAGTACCTTATCTATATTAGTTTTCATATATGTTACAAAATTCAATATTCAAAATTCAATATTCTTGTTACATCAGTTTCTCTTTGCAAAAGCATTTTCTACATTTTCTTTAATACCACCATGCATTTATATGTTCATTTTAATGCACATTTGAATACGTTTATTCTCGAAAACTCTCACTCTGTTAAAATTTCATGTCATCATTGTCATAACTCTGCATGCTTTTACGATGCAGTATGTGAACTCATGTTTTGTCTTAATAGGTTTATATGTCATATCCATTAAAAAGGTGTTGTACATAGTTTCTTTCAGGTGGGAATTGGTAAAGATATATGCTAGATAACATCGGACCTCATTACTAGCCTCTTTTTCCTCCTATTTGGGATAGCAGGTATTTATCCAGCAACATGAGAAGGAACATTTTTGGGAACCTTCTGGAGCACTGCACCAGATGCCACATTGGATATGGAAGCTATTATTTTGCAAGGACAAAGTTATAATGCTCTGAGGCTCTTATAATAAAGTCCCACAGAGTAACTGCTCTTCCTCTGCTGTGAGCTGAGAAATAATTTACACACTTCCAATGTACCTTGGGTTCAGTGTGTCTGTCCTTACAAAAAAGCTATCATTCATATTTTAATATAGCCTTATAGCCCGCCGTAGCGGGTTATACCGGCTATTAAAGGCCTGCTCCCGCGTTAAAGGCTGAAGGCGAGGTACTTGAACAAGGGATGGTACTTTAATAGCCAGTATAGCCCTGCTACGAAGGGCTATAAGGCTATTAGAACATTCTGAAACTAGAGGGCAGAATGTTTCATTTCCCTCGAGCTCCGAGAGGCCTTTGTAAAACATTAGAATGTTGCTCTGCAGGCCTTTACCGGCCTGTAGCAGCAAGGAGCACTCCATTTGTCTTCAATGGAGCTCCCAACTTTCCAATGTTCTAATAATCTTTCACTTTTGGATAAAAGGTATTTAGCCCTTGACATATTTTCCACTGAGGGTCCGTTCATATTTTTTTTTAAAGAAACATTCATTGAAAATTGTCGTTTTGATTTTATATTGCATTTTACTTTGACTTCTTATGCTTCCAATGTTCTTTATACCTTACCCTTCACTGTGGGTCTTTGCTGAATAACAATAATATTGTTTATATATCTATTTTCCTGCAACACAAAAAACAAGATTGTTAACAATCGCTTATGTTTCCATTTATTTTTCCTCTATTTAATGGCTGAAGGAAAAAAGTTGCTAGCTTTTCTGTTTCATTTCTGTGCTATTACATTCTTCTGTAAAAAGCAATTATGTTAGGTGTACTGTAAACAAAAATATAATTTTGGTAATTGCTGAGACGAAAGAATTATCATTAATTGAAATGCTAGTTAAATAGTTTGTCACAGGTTTTTTTCACTTTGAAGTAAGAAAGAAAGTGATTTTTTCATTCCATGGCTTGTTCTTTGGTGTTTTTTGGTGGTGTATTTAATATATGATGTTATTAATCAACACTCCCAATAGAGTTCAGTAAGTTTAATTTAAAGGCTGTAGTAATATTCCTACCAAAAATCCCTTTTTAAAATAAAACAAAAAAATTCTTATAATATTATTTTTATGTATATATTTAAGTGTGTATCTTTATTGATTTTGGATACCAAATGCAAATGATAGATGGCACAATTGCCTCAGCATTACTCCACACCAGCCTCAGGCTTATTGTACAGTCTTCTCAGAGGTTTCCAGTTGACTGACAGCAAAATGGTGGCCATATGATTATATAGGTATCAGCTGTAAATCTGTTTCTATTTCTAAAAGAGGTTTTGGAATACTTTCCAATCTGGGAAATGTTGTGTGTCAGAAACCTATTTTTTGTTAACGTTTAAAAAAACACTTTTTGACCTTTTTGCAAGAATATTTGTTTGTGAATTTTAAACTGTTCGTAAACACATTCATACACATTCATTTTCAATATTGATATACGTTTTTAAGAAAAAAAATGCTTTTTAATTATATTCTTTTATTTAAAAGAATTTATTTTCTTCTGTAATACGGTATCAAAAAAGCACTGTAAAATCTTGTGTGGTAAAGGTAAATTACACAGTGGTACATTACAATGTTTTGTAAAGACATGCTTGATAAAAAAACATTTTGGAATGTACTACAATGTAATGATGTGCTGTAACAAATGATATTCGTTCAAAATCTCTTCTCGATGCGAGCTTGCCTGGCTGCACATCTACTTCACATCTATTTCTACTTTGAGTCAGCTGGGCCTCAAAGCCAAATGGCAGGCATGAGTCTTGGGGTTCCTGACTGAACATTTCTAACTACAATGATGTGGAACAAGTTGTTGATGGTGCTGATCTGGTGCTGCCACCAGATTGTTGCCTAGCATTTGTAATCGTAAAGCTGTTAATGCTCTCCTAAGCCATTCTAGCAAATGAATCTTCTTCGGTGTACACTAGCATTTGGAACAATCGCTAATCTTCCTGACCTCCCAGTGACACGTTAAACCTATGACAGGCAATAGGCCAGCAATAGACCGCCTGAACAGGCCGCTATGGAAAACACCATGGAACTCCCCCAATCAACAACTGCACCCTCTGGAGGCAGAGCTAGGGTAAGTGCATATCTAAGACAGAGCCGCTAACGCCTTGCTATACAACACCTCGAAGGGAAAATTCAGTAGATCCAATTGCCTCGTTGGCAGTGCATTAAATATCCAAAGATCCTCTCATGAACTATCAATAAAAAGCTCCCATGTGTCTAAACCTAGAAAAATGTTGGGAACTTTTCAGTCTGCAAAAAGCTCAACAAAAACAATGTCAACGAGCCACGAGAGAAACAAAGAAAAGTATCCACTGATCAGAAATCTTCAAATTTTGACAAAGTTCCGGCCAACTATTTCATCATGAACATCAGTCTATTTAAAAAAGGCTGTTCCTCATGACATGCAGCAGCAACATCCTTCCTCTTAACACACTCTTGGCCGAGAGATCCAAAGTAAAATCACTAACATGCCTAAGCAATGGCTACAACCTAAAATCTCTAATTCACGTCCTGCTCCTTTGCACAATTTACCGCCAAATCTGCAAAAGAAAAATATGGCCCTAATTAGGAAGACAGGACTGACAGAAACTAAACCCGTGTAGATTCTTCTCCTGGCTCAGGATACTGAATACATTATTCCACAAATGGACCACTTTTGTGGGAGAAGTCTGGTGACCCCATGGGACGCAAACTGCAAATAATGAAGACGTGCTTAAAGGCAATCAAACATCTGCACTACTTGAAATCTTTAAAGAAACAGAGGAAGAAAGAAACAAAACCCAAAGCAATAGACATTGGCTAAGCCAAATGGGCTCAATTTTGAAGGCTTTTGGATATTGACTTTGCCAGTACTTATTGCCAATGCAATAAAAACGTTGACGCACCAAAACAAATATGCACACATAGTTGCCAGTCTTTGAATTGGTATTATATTTAAAGGAAATCCTTTCCAAGATAACTTGGAATTTTGGGTTAGTGTATGAGCTGCAGACAGTGCATCTCGTAAACAACGAGCAGTGGTGCCACTCTCTGTGTCCGAGGTGTTCTCAGCAGCTCAGGCACTAAGAGAAATTCCAAGTTAAATGCATGCACTTTAACCTCTTCCATGCTCATGATGAGCTCAGCTCGTCATGAGGCATGGTTGAGCTGCACTCATGACGAGCTGAGCTCGTCATGACCGTTGGAACGTTCATACGCGGGGATAATTTCCCCGCTGTGCTGAACATTCCAAAACGGGTGTGGCTGTGACGAGCTCCGCTCGTCATGAGTGCAGCTGCACTGTGCCTCATGACGAGCCGTCTCAAGAACAGCGGCACCGAGTGCGGCATCCCCCCGCAGCCAAGGGGTTAAACAGTACAGTGGCATGAAAACTAGAGCAGAGCTGTGCCCTGACTGGTCGCATATGCCCTGGATTATCCCTGGTTCACGATGCTAGCACAAAAAGGATACCAGGTAGCAGTGCTTAATTTGAGTCGGTGGTTTCCATTGCTCAGCACCGGCACTTAATCATGAACATGAGTGATTTTAGCGCGAACTCGACCCAGCGGTTCTGGAGCATGGACAAATTCATTTTCGCTAGGCACGGGGTTCTGTTTTAGGCAACGCTTACAGCAGAAACGGGTGGGTTCAAGCTGCTTCCTGACCAGAGCCCTTCCATGTTGTTTTTCAAAAATTAACCACTGCCGGGGAGTAGGTAAAAGGAAAACCTGAATCCAGGAGAAGTTGTGTTTTCCTAATGTGGATGGACTCTTGATAAAGGAGGTAGTCCACTGCCAATTGTGACAGGCTCAACACCTAGCCAAGAGCATCTCGTCTGATGACCTAGGAATGACAACCCAAGAGAAGCTGAGCCTTGACTTCTGAAAACCCCCTGTGGTGCATCAAACCTTTGGTATTCATTTCCCTGAAGTTGAACTGATGAAACCTCTGCGGAAGTACTGACTTTCTACATAGATAAGAATCTGGTCACCCATAAAATCCACCCCAAAAAAAAACTGGGCAATGCCCCTTTCATCACATTATGGGATTGTCTTTCCAAGGGGGGCGTGGTTACGCACGCGACCGACATGGACGCCTCCGGGTAGAGCTCCGCGCTGAGCTCCCCTACCCGGTGCATTTATCCTGCTGAACACCAACTGCAGCCGACGAAAACTACCGGCGCCGCGGTGGGGAGCCATCGTCCACCACCCCACCAACTTTGGGGGCGATCGGTGCACCCGGCCCGCTCCGAGAGATATCCTGAAACGCAGCCGCGCACGCCGTCTCCACACCCGGCGTGCGCCTAGGAAAACCCGAGGCTCCACCTCTGCTGCTAGGCCCGGAGGAGCGGCCTGCATGAAACGCCCACGGCACTGGCCGCGCTGACTGGCCATACCATACTAGGCCTCTCAACGGCCACTGCGGACACAGGACCTACACACACTGCCGCTCCCGACACCTACGCACCTAAACGGTGCTGTGACACTGCGTAGCACTGGGGAGGTCGCTGGGACCCGGAGACTGCGGAGACGGCCCCCTTTGTGTCCGGCGATCGACGGAGGGCCCACGCGACGACCAGAGGCAAAACCCGGTCCGCGGTCAGTGCGGACAGGCCAAGCACCCGGCGAGGTGAGCGACGGGGACCTGGGCGGAGGAGGCGGCTGGGGCCGGGAACGCTGACGACTGCCCCTGGAGACAGCACACACGCCTGCCGCCGGGCCGCGACGAGGAGGCTCAACCGCCCGAAGCAGAGGAGTGTCCGGAAAAACCGGGACGCGCCTGCAGCGCCCCACCAACTTTGGAGAGGATCGGTGCTCCCGATCTGCACCGGGTGATCTGCTAGGGCGCAGCCGCGCACGCCGCCTCCACACCCGGCGTGCGCCTAGGAAAGTCCGGGGCTCCACCTTTATGGATAGGCCCGTGGGAGCGGCCTGCATGACACGCCTACGGCGCTGACCACGCTGACCGGCCACAACATACAAGGCCTCTAACTGGTCACTGTGAACACTGGACCCACACACGCTACTGCTCCTGACGCGGCACTGGCGAGGGAGCTGAGACCCAGAGGCCGCGGGGGCGGCCCTCTTTGAACCCAGCGATAGGCGACTGGCCCACGCGACGACCGGAGACAAAACCCAGCCCGCGGAAAGTTCGGACGGGCCGAGCTGCTGGTAGAGGTGAGCGGCGGGAGCCTGGGCAGTGGAGGCGGCTGGGGACGGGAACACTGGCGACTGCCCCTAGAGATAGCACACACGCCCGCAGCCGGCCACGAGGAGGAAGCCCAACCGCCCGAGACAGTGGGAAGTCCAGACGCATCGGGAATGCGGGCAAAGCACCCACAGCGCCCCATTTACCAGTAGAACCACACGAGGTGCGGGAGGGTGGAGGACCTCCATGAACAGACTTTGTTGGTTTGATACCACGGTTACGGTGCGCCTTGCACACCTGCCCCCTCTTGATTTAGACATTGTTGCTCTCCTTGAGAGTATGGACGGGTGCACGTTCCGCACCCAACCTTTTGGTATTCTATCTGTTCACCACATTCACAGGTTCACTGTTCCTTCTGTTGCACCTTTACCCTCTCCCCCCTTCCATTGCTGGGAATTGTGGCCACGGATATGCTGCTGTTGTGTGGTGCTGGGGAGGACTGTTCAACGAAAATGTGGGGCGTGGGAGGAGGTGACGGGGAGGCGGGAGAAGGGACACTATTGAGATACTGTAATGTCTGTCATTAAGATATGCACGTGGAATGTCAGGGGCATGCACACACCGTCCCGACGCTACCAGATATATTCATACCTCAAACGCCATCACATACAGATAGCTCTCCTGCAGGAGACGCACCTCAGTGACTCGGAAATCTGCACTTTACGCCGCCGATTGCGGGGGCAACTGTATGCCACGCGCTATTCGTCTTACGCTAAGGGAACACTGGTGTGGGTCAGACCGGGCACCCCATGGGCGACGTTGAACACACATGTAGATACCGGGGGAAGATTCGTGGTGGTCCATGGCAGGTTAGACGGGAACCCGCTGGTGCTAGCCTCGGTATACGCACCCAACACGGGCCTGACGGCTTTCCTGGCACAGTTGTCCACCACTTTAGCTCCCTGGCATGGTATCCCTTGGGTGCTGGGCGGAGATTACAACAGTACATTAGATCTGGCCCTGGACCGATCACATCCCCCGCCGCCCAACTCACGTGCGCCAACTGCTGCGGGCACCCTCCAGGCATGGTCCACACAATGGGGCTTGCAGGACGCTTGGCGCAGTCGCAACCCACACACCCGGGCCTACTCATTCTATTCTGGGGCACACGCTCTACATGTGCGTCTAGACAGATACATGGTCACGGGTGACATCTTGCCACACGTCACGGACACCTGCTACATGGGCCGCACACATTCTGACCACAACCCCCACACCCTGAGTATAGCGTGGGACTGCCCCCGACCCCCGACACCTACTTGGCGGATCCAACCCGATCTACTCTTAGATGGTCAATTCCGAAGCTCCATTAGCGCACAGACAGCGCAGTACTTTGAAGACAACACAGGCACGGCGTCGACCCGGCAGATTGAGTGGGACGCATTTAAAGTGGTCCTCAGGGGGCAATGTCTGGGCACACAAGCTCTCTCACGCCGTCGAATAGAAACCGACCTTAGGCGACTAGACAGACCTGTTACAAGCGGAACAGGATGCGGCTGAAGGCGACGACGTCAGACTATTGGAAGCTCGCGCGGAACATGATAGACTGATAGACAGCCTGAAACATGTTAACTACGCGGCACATTCGGCCCGCACACATCACACCGGCGATAAGCCCGGCAAAATGCTGGCTTGGTTGATACAACGCGAAGAGCGAACATCACCCGTCACGGCGATACACCCGCCCACCGGCCCGGTGGTATACACCCAAGCGAAGATCCATGAAGCCTTTATAGCGCACTATCAAGCACTATACAAGTCACGTCTATCGAACCCACATCCGAACATTGCCGAATACCTAGACGAAATCACACTGCCCGCCCTCACGGCAGACCAGCGCGACGACCTCGGGTCGCCAATGGAGGCGGACGAGCTGCGCGACGCCATCTTTGCCCTCTCGAACGGCAAGGCCCCCGGGCCGGACGGCCTACCGGCTGAATACTATAAGGCATGCTCCGATATATTGATACCGGAGCTCCTCAAAATGTACTCGGCGGCACTAGAAGATTCTGCCTTGCCCGCATCCATGAACGAAGCAACACTGGTGTCGCTTCTCAAACCTGGTTGAAACGCCACACTCCTCGGCTCGTACAGACCCCTATTATTATTATTATTATTAGGGAGTTTTGTAAAGCGCCTGGTTTACGCCCAAGGCGTGTCCCCGCGCTGTGGTGGGTAGGGTGATCGTGTAGCAGCCCAACAGTAGTTAGCGTTTGAAGAGATGAGTCTTAAGTTTTCGCCTAAACAGGGTTTCCGAAAACTCCATGCGAAGTTCCATCGGCAGATCATTCCACCGCTTAGCGGCCAGGTATCTGAATGATCTACCCCCCATGCGTGTTTTCTTTATTTTGGGGATTTTCAGAAGACCTGTGCAAGACGAGCGCAAGCTCCTGGTGGGCTCATACCAGGTGACCAGACTTTGTAATGGGGCAGGGGCTTTTCCTCTCAGAATGCGGTGGCATGTGGCCAAAGCCCTGAATTCCACCCTACTCCTGACCGGAAGCCAGTGCAACTCCTGGAGCGCTGCCCTGGAGGGAGATCTTCTAGGAAGCCTCAAAACAAGGCGAGCGGTAGCATTCTGCAACACCTGGAGGCGGTTTAAAACCTTTTCCGTTGCCCCCAGATACAGCAGATTGCTATAGTCCATGCGAGATGTGACTAACGCATGCACCAGCGTCCGGCGAGCAGCAATGGGTAGGAAATCCAAGATCTTCCTCATGGTTTTTAGAATGCCGAAGCATGTCCCCACCACTCGACTAACCTGGGAGTCAAAAGCAAGATCCTCATCTAGCCATACACCCAGGTTCTTTGCTTCATGACATGGAGCAGGTACCTCTCCCAGGCAGGGTGGCCACCATGCCGACGACCAGACAGGTGGACCCCCCCCCACCACGAGCACCTCGGTCTTGCTGCCATTAAGTTTTAGGCAGTTGGCGGACATCCAGGCTGCCAGTTCTTGCATGCAGACTCTGAACTTGTCTGCCATTAGACCAGGTGCGCGTGAGAGGGATACCACCAGCTGAGTGTCGTCAGCATAGGACACAAGACGTAGACCTAGCACTCCTGAATACGGATTATAAGATCCTGGCGTCAACCCTGGCCAGACGACTGGCGCCATTGGTGCCCTCCCTGGTACACAGTGACCAGAACGGCTTCGTGCCCACTAGGAGCACATCCCACAACATCAGAAGGCTGTTTCGGGTGCAGGAATATGCGGTGCGGGACTGGCCGAGATCAGGGTGCTTAATTCTCGATCTCGAAAAAGCATTCGACTCGGTTGAGTGGCCCTATCTACAAGAGGTACTGCGCAAATTCGACCTGGGCGATGAGTACATCGAATTGGTCGGACTACTATATAGGAGTCCTGAGGTACGCGTCCGCACAGGCAAGCTACTATCAGACGCCATAAAGGTCAGACGGGGCACCCGACAGGGATGCCCGCTGTCCCCGCTACTCTTCTCACTGGCAATTGAACCTCTCGCTGAGATTCTGCGCGGTGGTGGGGCGAACTGGGGCATACCGCTAGCAGACGGCACACACGTTGTCTCGCTGTATGCTGACGATTTACTACTGTATTTCAGGGACCTCGCGAATTTACCACCAGAACTCTCGGGCATATTCCAGACCTTTGAGGCCATGTCTAGACTCAGGGTGAATTGGACAAAATCGGGAGCATATTCATTTGCACCCAACATCCCGGACCCCGGCATTAGCATCAACGGGGAGCAGCTGCCGTGGCATGATACCACGTTCAAATACCTGGGGATCTATATATACAGATCGCACCCAGACATCCTGGATGGCAATCTAACACGCGCCATCACGTCCATTAGGTCGCAGATAGCCTTTTGGAAGACTCTCCCACTTAATGTACCGAGCAGGGTGACATTGACAAAAATGATAGTGTTGCCCAGACTCCTATATTACTACGCCAACATCCCGGTATACGTCCCGGCCCGCACGTTTAGGGAATTAGAGACTATGTTCAGGGAGCTGATTTGGAACGCAGGAAGACCCAGAGTAGCGCTAAGTAAATTGTACGCACTGGTCGAAGCGGGCGGCCTCGCAGTACCCAACCTGGAGCTCTACTACCTGGCGGCGCAGCTACAGTGGGTGACGGCCTGGCTTTCGGGCAGGAACCTGGCAGACACGGCCACGTCCGCGGACTCACTTAATCTCCTACAGATACACTCACTCTTCCACCCACTAGCGCGCACGAAACACCGACCACAACTACATGTAGACGTGGCTGTGAAATGCCTTAACAGAGGCCTGCGGCTCACTAAGCATGTCAAACCTTATGCCCCGGCACTTCCGCTCCTGGGTACGCCTAAAGCAACAGCCACTGTCACGGAAGCCGCACTGGAGCACTGGACGAGCTCGGGAATAGACACCATGGCGGACCTATATGTTGGCGGCACCCTAATTCCCTTTGCGACACTAGTCAGTGACACGGGCATCCCCGCAGGACAGTTCTTACAACACGCATCCATAGTGGCGGCATACACCCGACGATGGGGGAACATCACAGATGAGCCCCCCACACATCAACTGATACAACACCTACATGTCATGGGGGATGGTACACACGTGGTGCATTGGTTAACTCAAGCTTTATTGACACACACACACCATACTCTACAACCCCTGCGAGCCAAATGGGCGATCGACAGAGGGAGGGACTGGACGGACAAGGAGTGGGCGATGGTGCTAGCCAGCCCCAAAAACGTCCCTCGTAACGCACGCTTTAAGGTGATACAATTTTACGTGTTACACAGGGCATACCTCTCGCCGGACAGAATCAACCAATATTTCCCGGGTGCCTCGGCTAGCTGCCCAAGATGCGCACTTGCTGGAGCGGACCTACTACACATGCTGTGGCAATGCCCACGGATACAAACATACTGGCGGTCTGTGCTTTCGATCCTTGAACGTTGCACGGCTATGCCACTGCCGCATACATGGGAGGCATGCTTACTGGGCCTCTATAGGAGGACCGCCCTCAATAGAGTCCCCTCCCGCTTCTGGGACCTAGGCCTCATTACGGCCAAAAGGCTGCTCACTAAACATTGGAAACGCGCGACTCCACCCCTAACGCAACATTGGCGCGCCTCCCTAGACAACTGGGCGAGAGCGGAAAGCATAGTCCTCCACAATGAAGAGACAGCGGGATTGCGCCAGTTCCCAATAGCAGCAATATGGGATGACATGCTCAACACCTTTCATAGAGACAGGCACCCACTAGGAGACCACACGCCTATCAACTCCCCCAGAAGGGATGGAGACGCGATAGCGGAAGCGGCCGAGGTAAACAACAGCCCTGATATCTCTAGCCTAGCCACTCATGCATCCCCCTGAAAGGGAGATCACCACACCATCAGTTGAGCCACACTCTAGCTGACGAGATGACGACCTCCACGCCTTTCCCGCGTCTCGCAGCTCCTGCACGCCTCCCCGCGCATTCACCACAACAGAAATGCCCCGACAAACACACCAGATGGCCTCTCTGAGACCCGCTCATGTCGCGGCGCACCCACAGCATCACGCACGACACGCCACCGAGACTCATGACCACACCCCGGCCCCCCCCCTTCTTTTTTCCTTTTCTCCCCTGTTTACATGTTCATATGACGGAGCGCACAAGACTGCAATGACACTGCTGAGACCACATTGCGAATCGCTGAGTGGCAGAGAGAAACATTATGCGCAACGCACTGCGACCATTACCTATATCCTTGTGAATTAGAAACGAGTAGGATATACTTTCACTTTTCTTCTCCCCCGACATAATTAACGCGAGATGTCTGGGCATGGATTGGCCTGTGCCGCACCCATCACGACCTTCAGCGGCGCCCCTCCCCTATGACACCCCACTGCCCGTGCACTTGACATTTGTGATGAACCACATTCACACTCACATTCGCATGCTAAGTCCAGCTGCCTTGATCTTCGAAGGCAATCTTTACTCTGGTGGATGGTTACGGGTGGAAACGGTCACAGGCAAAACACCCTGGTGGGGAATGCGGAGAGGGACTGCTGTATGTCTCCAATACTATTTTCTTTTCCTTTCCTTTTTCTCAGCAATGTTGGATGGGGCTCGAGATGATTGTAACGTGCAGTGTTGCCACTGTATTTACTCCTTGCTGCTGATCACATCGATAATTGTTGTCTCGCCCTACACTGTGTACAGCTCTGTGTTGTTACTATATGTTGAAACACCAATAAAAATATTCAAACAAAAAAAATGGGATTGTCTTTCCAACATTTGTTTTGAATCACTAAAGCTCATTCATTATTGAAAGATCACCTCAGATGAGCCGTACATCAATGGCCAAGTTCATACACAACTTGAAAAGGGTAAAGAACATAGCAACCAAACAAGACCCTGGCATCTAACCGCCACTCAAATGTTTCCCAAGGGAGTACTGGTGTGCTCTTCAGTCTTGGACTGAGTGCCTCTACATCAGCCTTCAGCATGACCCTGGTGGCCGACACTGTTTCAAGTTATCACGTGCGGGTTTGCGGGCCCAGGCCAAAATTGTAAACACTTTAGGATACCTGGCTCCTGGAGTCCTATGGTGGTCAGAGGTTACTGGTCTAGCACTGGTAATTTAGGGCCACATTACTATTAGACACCAAATTGAAATGGCCAAGTACCCCCTCTTTCACACTTGGCTCATAATGGTAACAAGGCAGGTAATATAATATAAACACTCAGAATGCAGTAGAACACAAAAATACTCCTTAACCCGTTCCGTGCTCCCTTCGGCCATTGGCCGACAGGAGCAATCCCTTCCTGGTGCTGCGAACGACCGTTGGCCGACGCAGCCCCGCCCAGCCTTCAGAACGCCTGCACCGCAGCGGAATGTTCGCGCGGTAAACGGGTTAATAATGGCGTGACTAGTCAGGCCTTCACTTTTATCATGACTAGACCTATGACACAGAGCAGTAAATAAGAAGTATTATTGTTATTGCTCCATTGCACAACAAACACAGCCCCCTTGAACGCGGGGATCGCACAGCGTTCACCCCTGAGAGCCTGCTTCGGCTCCGCCTCTGGTGATCTCTCTAACTGCACCCCGGACCCTAAATGGTGGCTGAATAGGCATCGAGGAGAAGTCTCCTACTGAAACAGCCAAGGAGACACTTGACGAAGTTGCGCGATTAACCTTGGGGCCCCTGTGAATATATAGGGGAAAGATAAAAATGGGGACCGGCAGAATGAAACACCAGGGGCTGAATCCCTTGCCTGACCCCAGGATGGCTGCCGCAGTGGTCCTTTACCACGTTGTGCTACTACTCTTGGACAAAATCGGACATCGACCAGACCTCAAGCATATCCCCCATCCGGCTGACCGTTGATATAAGGCTTGTACCGCCTTGTCTGCAATTGTAACCGCCCATGAGGACTGTCCTTTTTACTTCGGTTGATACAGGGTACGTCTTCTTTAGTCTGTAATCACTATTTTCTTTAATCCGTTTCTCTTACTGCTGAAGGGTCTCTCGTGTGCAGTTGTGACCACCGGCTTGTTTATTTAACCAGTAGCAAACTGGGAGCTCTTCAGGGGCCATGGGAGACAGAAGGGGGCAAATCAGCGATGCCTTCAAATATTTGAAATGCAATAGGTCTCGCATTTGCAAGAGTTTAAGCTATTGGCATTGTAAATGACGTACAGCCAGATTCATCAAGCCGAAATCGGTTCGCAAAGGGCCAAATTCTGCGAATCTGGCCCTTTGCGAGCGCTATTTTTGCATTTGGGATTCATCATCCCAAATGCAAAAATCGCAATTTTAGAAATTGCTAAATTGCGAATAATTGCATTTAAGGAATCTCAATTTGAGATTCCTTAAATGCAATTCATGAACCATTTTAAAATTGCGTATTCGCAATCTGGGGCCGCTATTTACCGCGAAGTCTAACTACGTGGTAAATAGCGAAAACTTAGAAAAATGCACATGTTACACACACACATGTCCTTTGGACATGTGTGTGCGCAACACCAGTGTACCTTACCATTTCAGGGGTGCTACAGGGTGTCCTTTGGACACCCTGGCACCTTTGAAATCGCTTCCTTATTTGCGATTCGCTAATTGCTAATCACAAATAAGGAATGACTCCCCATTCATTCCTATGGGCCTTTAGACCCATAGGAATGAATGGGAAAGCCATTCCTTATTTGCGATTAGCAATTACCGAATCGCAAATAAGGAAGCAGTAGAAATCGCAAAAAATATTGCGATTTCTACATGCATCTCGTTTTGCGAGTCTTTCATAGCGATTCCTTAAAAATCGCTATTAAGGACTCGCAAAACGGGACTTTGATGAATCTGGGGGAATGCCTTTTATTTTGGTTTTAAAAACCAAAGCATAAATAAAAAGCATTGACATTTACAATGCCAGTAGCTCAAACTCGCGTAAATGCGAGATCTATTGCACTGCAGATGCTTGTTATTAGCATCCCCTCTGGTATTGGGCTTTGTCCCGCCCTCTCTTTTTCTCGCTCAGACCCACGCCTATGGTCTCTTTGGGGTAGTCTGTATTTAATTGAGACAGTTTAAGAGTACGCGGGGGGGGGGAAGTATTTCTGTTGTTTTATATTTGAAAAAGCAGACGCTTATGATTATAAATTTGCTGAAGTAGGAAAAGTAAAGGTCACCTCAGTTACCCCCTTTCTTTGTGTTTATGACTGTAAAGCATAATTTCCTCCTGAACGGGAGCACCCTGCGGAGACAGTCTGCATTAAATTCAAATATGCCTAGGAACAGCAGAGGCTTCTCCAGGACAAGGCAAAGTGGAGAAAATGAGTACATGCTGGGGTGAACAGCAAACCGATATCTTTGGGGAACCCGTGGGAAGGGAGAGGACCTAATAGTTAACCCTGTTGAAAGATCTAACCACCCAAGTAGAGAGTGAACTTTGTTGCTAGTGTTTATACTGAGCAACAGAATTGGGTCCAATCCACAAAGCTGTTTGCATGTGTAAGTTCAGCTTAAGAGCACAAATAACATTACTGGTATTCACAGAATGTAGTCTTGCACTCTTAAAAAGATGTTATATTACCACATTATTGAATAAAAGTATGTCAACCTGGATATTCTTCTAGGGGTAATATTTGGACTGGAAAGTTTGTGCAATCCCAAAAACTTTTGAATTTGTGGGAATTCACAAACCTCTGCTCAGCCCATTCCCACCAAGAATATGGTTGGAGATGTACTCCTGTCAAAGGTAGAAGAAAAATCCTTCTTGAAGTGCAATGGGGAGGGAACAGCCCCATAATTGGTACCAAGCTGTGGGAGGTGGTTTATCCACAGGAAATACTATTTGAGACAAGGGAAAATAAAGCCTTTTTAGAAGAGTCTATACAAGCAATGTACAAATAGGCATGCAGAATTGACTTCACAATGGCATAATTATAAACTCACAAATGTTTTCCAAGAGAACTCTTGACATTCTAAAACTTTGAAAATGTGCATCCAATTGTCAAAGCAAATCAATGGGTGCAGATGTTCCCATTTGTTAAGAATCCGGACCATGGACTATTTGCCAATTAGAAAATAAACTAGTCCCACGTATTAGTCAATATTTTATTGTATGATTAATTAAAATCGTTACAATTCCCCACCAGTGTACATAGAAATCATAATAGAAATAGTATTTCATTAATAAAATACACCTGGTTTTAACACAATACCGTTATTATAAAAAGGTGCAGTTGCTTTTCATTAAAAACTAATTAGTATTAGTATTTAAAAATCATCTTAACTTTTAATTTCTATCGAAATGCTAAATCTGAAAAATCCCAATAATGTCATTTCAGGGGTGAGCTATTCAACGTAGCTGCTGTACATAGTAGTTCCAGAGAATATTTACTAAGTTGGAGGAAACCATGATAACATCACAAAGAGAGAGTCTGCTTAGATGGTGTTCCCATTACTAAAAAGCATTTATAAAAGATTCTTGCATCATGACACAGTTCAGCACTAGGGAGTGGCCGGAGGAACAATCCTTGGATTCATCTCAGATAGTGAGAAGCATTGAAAAGCCAATAGGTTTGCTTTATTACACAATGATTGCACATATAGGTGGGTAAGGTAAGCGCACAATAAAGCATTCATAAAGGCCAAGACCCCGTTAGACACAGGCGAAGAGATATACAAAGAGTACACACCAACATTTCCACACAACCATACGTATCAGGGATCCTGGGGGATGTGCATCAGTGTAACACACAATTGTGATCACAAATGTGCAGTGCAGTCATGGAGCATATGTTAATATAAGCCCTTTGGGTCTTGTTTGTGGTTATATAAAACTACACATAAATAAAAATGAACAAATGACGAGGTGCGCCTGGTAGCATTAATTAATGCACCTCTTGGGGGCACCGGGAGATGTGTCTTAGGAGAGCAGAGAAAGATGCACTTCCAGGCAGCACAGGTTGAGGTACCCAAGGGTGCATTAGGTGTTGCACATGGGTTGAGCACTGCGGGCTCATTTATGAGAAGTATTGCATCGCTGCATGAAAGCAGAGATGCAACACTTCTCAGTGCACCCTCTTTGCGACATGATGGATGCGTTATATTTACTACATGATGCATCATGTTGCAAGAATTGACAGATACGTCAGTATTACTAATGTATCTGTTGGCACAAAAGTGGCGCATTGCCTGTAACCAGACACAACTCCATCGGTGTGTCCTTTCACATGGGGCAAGCCCCATGTGAAAGGGCCTGCATCACCCTTACGCCTGCTATGAAGCAGACATAAGGTTTTGACACATTGGTGTCCTAGAAGTGGCGCAGTGAAATCTAATAGAATTCGCTGCGCCACTCCTACAACCCTTTCTTGCGGGGGAACGCCTAGCCTGCATACATTATACCTGATGCAGGTGTACTGTAGCGCAGGGTTTTACGAAGTGACGCATCTGCCTAGTAAATATGGCGGCAAGCTGATGCATTATTTTCGCCGCTGTTGCGTTGCAAAAAGTGAAGCAACGGCGGCGCAAAAGTGACACTGGGGCTCATAAATAAGCCCCTGAGTGTTTTGCATGGCAAGGTGACTTCATGGTGAGTTTACTGAACTATTATTGAAAGAGCAGTGTCCATGGGTGAAGCAACCTGAATTGTATGTCTTCTAAACTCTGTAGTGGCTTCCTTCATGTCCTTAGTATTTGCGCTGTACAATCTTCGAAGAGTTGGACTTCTATTCCTAGGAAACATACTCTGGACTGTTCTGTCACCTCTCAAATCATCCTTTCTTTGATCCGGTAAAATGGACACCTTGACCAATGCGTCTCCTGGCTTATGTGTGACACCTAGCTCTGCTTACACAGAGTGCTCGATAAATATCCACCAGCATGCTGACATTTATATCAACAGGACTGTGAAATGAACTCTTAAAACATTCTTTATGTCCTTTTTGATTCCGATATATTTTAGGTGTACATTATCTATTACTGGTCTGTGTTCCAAGTCAATAAACTTTTCTCAAACTTACATCAATTGTTCATCTTAAGCCTAAAATATTGTGTGTTTTCATCTCCTGTTGAAGCTGGTCCCTTCGGTGCCTGTTTGTTTATTTTTATTTGTATCCCCAGATGCTGAAATCCTTCACTGATTAACCCCTTGTGTTCTGCAGACGGCCCCTGGCCGTCCGACGTCACGGTGGGCATGTGCGGAGGACGGCCGGGGGCCATCCAAACTCCACCCACTCAATAAAACGCCCGCACAGCACGAAAATGTGCGCAGCGCGGAATGGGTTACGCCAAGTTTGATTTAAGGGAATGAAGATGTTCTTGGAAGTTTGCTGTACTCTTGTCCCGCACTGCCTACAAGCTCTTCTCAAGATCTTCCTTTGTGAGGCTCTGTGACTTCTTGTATGTTTGCCATTCCAGATTCTATTGAAGTTGGAATTTTGTGTGTACTTCAGCACCAACCTATGTCATGTATTGTATTCTTTAATGCACTCATGAAGGGAGATCCTCTTCGTGTTTTGTTAGAACCCAATATGTTTCTCCCCAGCACCCTGCAATGGCCAAGGTAATTAATTCTGATAAGCTACGCTGAAGAGAAACGGGGAAAAGAACTAATTATGGTACAACCCTGTAACTAATATATTAATAACCCAAGTACCCTAGGATAAGTGCACTGCAATAATGTGAACCAATGTTAGAGTGAGAAGAACATGTGAACTTACCTTTTCAGCATGGTCACCCTCACTCACCCTTAGGTGGCATGCTTCATCATAGGGTACCTCCTCACACCTGTGTGGCCTACCCCCCTGAATATGCCACTCATTGTGATCAAGGCTCGTATATCGAGCAGAAATGTCTCCAATCAGCTGATGGCTGTTTGAAGAATAAAATATCCACTGCACCAGATACAAGTGTGTTAGACCTGACCCTTAGGGTGGTCTCCCACACCCAACTTTTTGCCTGCCTCTCTCCACTTTTCTGACCTTGTGTTAGCTGGTTTTAGTACTCCGTGCACTTTACCTGTGATCACCAGTGCAAAACTGCTTGTCCTGTCTCCCCTAAACATGGTAATATTGGTTCATCCTCAATTAGCATATTTAATCTACTTATACGTCCCTCGAACCATGGTACCCCCTATACCTATTGCCTTTAAATTAAATGCTTTTAGTGAGCCTGCAGCACTGAATGTGCCACCCACTTATGTAGCCCTTTAACCGTGTCGCGGGCCTGCCATTGCAGAGCCTGCATGTGCAGTATACTACCATGTCGACCAGGCAAAATAAACCTTTTGCCAGACCCACACCTTCCCTTTTTAGGTTGAGCCTGGGCAGTGCATGTGCTGCTCTGAGAGGCATGCTGTATTCAGGTAGGGACTTGAATCTCTGCCCACTCTCTGCATATATTGTTCATTGGCTTGTGTCATTGTCTACTGTAAACTGTAGCTGTTCATTGGTCAATAGGCTTAGTAGTCCCTTCTTAGTACCGCCTTGTCTCAATTTATAACCTCACATAGCGACACCCCGTTACGTGTGTTGTTACTCTGTAGGCTTTAATTACAGCCTCTGAGCACTATTTTTTCAAATAGCTTTGTCCTGCCTGCGACACTCTCTCTCCTAGCGCTTTTTTTACTTTAGAGCCGGGGCGCCGAACGCAATGCAATGGGTCTCGCAATTGAGAGAGTTTAAGCTATTGGCATTGTACATGGCAATGCCTTTTATTTATCTGTTTTAAAAACAACACATAAATAAAAGGCATTGTCATTTAGAATGCCCATAGCTCAAACTCTCATAAATGCAAGACCTATTACATTGCAAATGCTTGTTATGCATATGTCACCTCTAAGGTAGACCCTTGACAATCAAGAGGGCAGGGTGCAATGTATTAATGTCTTTAAAGGGCAGGACATGTACTTTTAAGTTCAACTTGTCCTGGTAGGTGAAAAACTTTCAAAGTTGTTTTTCATTACATAAAGGCTAACCTCTCCCATAGGATAACATTGGGATTACCTTATTGCCTTTTATAAGTGCAATTTCCAATTGGGAAGAGATAAGACCCCAAAGTCTTTGGAATTCTAATTTATAATCCTAACTCATGGTGAAGTCGGATTTTAAATTATAATCCAGAAAATGCCACTTGTTGACCGTTGGCATTTTCTTACTTTAGCCATTTGGTGCCAGCTGCTTTTTTCTGACCACATGTCTGGGGTGGGTGACAGCTGGGCTTTGTGTGTTCCCTCTAGACAGCCACACACAGTGGGAGCTTAGGTGTGACTTCATGGGCCATTCTGGGAGGAAAGAGCTGGACCCAGCCTCATATACACCCGAATAGGCTGTGTCATGTCGAAACATAAAGGGCGAAAACAACGTGCAAGGTCAAGTGCACTCCTATTTGCTTTTTAACTCTTTATCGATTTAGTCCATGTTTACAATGTTTGGCGTGCGCTCGATAGCGGTCTGTCCTGGAACCACATGGTGAATAGATGCAAGTGAAATTGAAGCGGGTAACTTCAAGTTCGAGCGCGCCGCATTTGCCGGAACGGCGTATATCAAAAGTTCATCAATCATTTCACATTTTAATTCTTTTATTTTGTATTCAAATTGTATCCTCAGTTGTGCTTGTTACAGGGTAGACCATAGAAAGTGACACTGCTTCTACACGGCAGCTGTGTTAAAAACTTCTTGCTGTCGCATGCTTGTACTTTCAAACAAATCTTTAGTGATTCTGCTGGTTCCCAATGCATTTCGGGCTTATAATGTAGCCCTTCTTCAGGGGGATCACTACAAATTTAAACAAACATCACTGTTACGTATGAACATGTCCCAACTGTGTTGTACACAGAGCCTTATTACCCATAGCGATAAACATTTTCCAATTGACATTTTCCCTCTATGCGCTTAAAAAAGCGCAAAAACCTTAAACCAAAATCACATAGATGTTATTCTGTTATGATAATACTGCAAGTGTGGGAAATTCAGTTATTTCATACCTTCAAACGAGGTCCAAGCAGCCTTTATTTTCTAAAAATGAGTTCTTACGCTACTTTCTAACATGCTCGTCATTAATAGGTGTTCCTCGGGACTCCGCCCTATTATTTTTGACCACATAAAGGGCTGCATACCCCTCTGTAGTGAGTCTGGAGCCAGGGCAGGGAGAGCACTTCAAAAGCCAAACTGGGTATAAGTACTGGACCTCGGACAGCACCACTTCAGTACACTTCTGGACCTGTGAATACTCTGCCAGGAAGAACGACTGCTGTGCTTCTTGGAAGGTCTGCCACTCTGCTGGACTTCTTTTTTGCTGAACTCTTGCCTTAATGCTGACTTGCTGCCTACTGCCCTCTTACATGGGTGAGGGGACTGGACCTGCATCACTTGAACCCAGAGTGACTCCAAGAGCTAGCTGGCTGGCCTTCCTTCTAAAGTCTCAGGGACATAGAAGACTTACAACCATCCTGCTTCTGCACCTGGACTATGCCATCTGTGAGTCTTCCCTGTCAAGTGGTGCTACCCCAGGCCTGGTCCCTTGGAAGTGGGCCTAAGGTGTTTCTCTGGTGGAACCGACGCATCCTCTATTGAGCGACACATCCCCAAGCAAAACTGATGCATCTCCTCAGCTTAGCGGTGCATCTTCGAGCAGAACCGAAGCATCACTGCTGTTGCGTGGACTGGACCTGTCGCAAAAGACCTGCATCGTCACTGTACCCTCCATCTGAGATGATACACTGCCTTCGGAACCGACACTGAGTGAGCCAGCGCAAGCTCCTCCCATCCCTTGACAACAGTCTCAGAGATGACGCCGAAACCTCCGCATCACAGCTTCACTGCTCATTGAACTTACAAATCGTCTCACCTGCTCCTCGCATCCTTGACACCGGCCTTCGCATCGCATGCCCTGTCAACAGGATCCTTGACATTGTTGCATCAGAACTTCACACCACAGACTCATCGCATTTCAGAACAGACACTTTGCCTCTGCTGTGTGACACATCTTCGATGCAGATCCATGAATCGCTTCGCAACCAGAATTTAAGGTACTTTAGTCTAACTGGGTCCATGTAGCCGGCCTGTGTTCCATCGCGGTCTTTTGGCTTTGTCCCGGTCCGGTGTGACCAGATATCCCTCAAAAGTGCAGGGGCGGCTGGTACCCTTTGAAAGTGGTGAGGCAAGCAAAGTGCCCCACCACTTCTAAAAAAAAAAATTAGAAAACCACTCCCTCCAAAACCACAAAGTAAAATAACCCTCCCTCCAAAACCCCAAATAAAAACAACCCCTCCCTCCAAAGCCCCAAAATTAAACATAAACTAATTACATGCATTACACATTTAATATATTTTTAAAAAGTGAATTTTACTTACCCACGGGCTACAACTAGTCCTCCTTGGTGTTCTCCTGCAGTCTGTGGTAGGAAGAGCTCCCCTAACCAATCCATATGCTGCTCACATACTGTTAACCAGCATGAGAGGAGTGCAAGGATTGGATGGAGCAGGTTGCATTGACGCACCTTTAGGCCCTGGAGACCTATGCTTCCTCTCGACCCAGCTATCTAATCAGCTAAGTGGAGAGCTGCAAAGTGCGCAGGTCACTTTGGCAGCCGTAAGACAGCTGGCCAAACTGACATGCATACTCTCCAGTGTTTAGCCGGTCGTCCGTGCTGCCAATCGACAGCAAAGGAGATGCCCCCATTTCTCCTGGCTCATTTTGGCAATGAGGTTACTTTTTTGCCATTTTATTTTTAATACCTAGCGTGGCTCGCAGCTCGTGGGAAGACGACACTCCCCCGTCCTTACGCAGAAACCACCGCTGAAATAGCGCTTTGTGCTGTTTGTCACTATTGTTGACATTATACTTTAAAATTCACTATCTCAAGTTCTACTAATATTATTTTTGTCGTTTTGGTTTATTTTTTCAAATTCAAAGTTTATTTTTCTAACCTGGTGTGGAATATTTTTGTGTCGGGTTTTCAATGTTCTACTGTTTGAAGTGTCGCACAAATACTTTACACATTGCCACCAAGGTAATCCTGACTGCCCTGTGCCAAGCTACCAGAGGGTGAGCACAGGTTATTTTATGGTGTACTTGGCCCTTAGGATATGGGAGCACTTAGTGTCTTTTAAAATACCCCTCACACACCAAAAGGCCCCTTGGTGTCATGCTTCATCATCGGGGTCTTCGCACCCCTCTAACGGGATGCGGCGTGCTACGACCTACGACTACGCGGGAGCACTGATAAATGGCTATGTGTGGTGTGTGTGGTGCAAGTGATAAAGCAAAATAATGTGAGTGGTGGTGGGTAGTGACTGGTTTAAAAAGTACCTGGCTCGTAGGTGAAAGAAAAATGTATTCAGGACCTCGGGCTGGCACTATTAAAAGAAGTGAAGTGCGAGGTAACTTCTGTCTTGTTAATGGACAGTACCTCTTGTGTGCGTCGACATGTTTCGAAGCAAACGCTCCTTCTTCAGGACGGGAGCACAACTTCCCCACCTTACTCACGTTTTACTAATTAGTAACTCAAAATTTCAACTTGGTTTAATAACAAAAAGTGAAAATTTAAGTGAAAAAAAGGCTATAATGTGCCTACAGCGGTTTTTTGCTCAGGAAACATGCAATTGCATGACCTGAAAAAGAAAAAGAAAAAAGGAAAAATGAAATGGTCTCCCAAATAGTGGGTAGTTCTACAAGTGCAGTCACCTGGAACCAACCATATAGCACAATTTGCCCTGTAAAAGAAAAAGACTTACACAACATACACTACATGGAACACACAAGACTGTTTGTATTATGATATCAGGGAAATGTGGGTCATACTTAGTAGATGTGGTTTTGCTTGCTTTCATGAGCTCTCAGGGGCGTCTGGGGGTAATTGCTAATTTTTGCAATCTGAGTGGAAAGATAAAAAGGAGCAAGTACAAATAAATAAAGGAGTTGGCCAATTTTTACTCACTTGTTCTGGAAGAGAAGTGCAATTGCCCTGCCATATATACTCACAGGACGTAGATGAGTATTCTCCGCCTTCCCCACACGCAGCTCCGCTCGAATGGTGATGCGTGCTTGCTGTGGGCGGTATTTATACCATGTAGTCCTAATTAAGCTAGCCCTAATTGCCACGGGAGCGGATGTGATAAACCGTCCAAATATGGACTTTCCGCTTGCCCAATTACCGGTTTTCTGGTCCCTCGCACCAGGACCAAATCAATTCCTTGTAAGGGGAGGTCCCGTACATAACCGGGCGTTGCCGTTTAGTATCTTGGCTTAGCGCGTGCTCAGTTTAATCTAGCAACAACGCGCAAGGTCGGCAAAAAGACAACGGTTGGCCGCGCATGGGCGTATGGATGTGGGAAGATCCCCTACACGGCCGGGCGTTGTCGTTAAGTATCTTGGTCACGCGCATGAGCAGTTTGTTCTAGCAGCACTGCGCAAGCTCGCCAAGGAGACATAGGTCGGCCGCGCATGCGCGGTCGTATGGATGAGACGCCTAGGTCTACTGTTCTCAGAATTGAGTAATCTATGAAAACCATGGCCCCTGATTTTATTTTCGGTCAAATACATGTTTAAATTAACAAAGAGAGTCTTCTAGTTAATTAAAATAAGTTGATATTAAATAGTGAGGGAGTATAATATTTACAGAATTCAGGCCTTTATATTAAGCAAAGAAAGATACCTTCTGATTGTGACAAATAGTTCCCATAGGGCATTGTTGTGGGAGATTGAGGGTTGTGCATCTCCAATGGTAGATGATAATATTACCCCATGTGTATGGGTACCCAGCCATCATTCAGAATAGGACATATTTTAGGACCTTTTCAGTTATTGTGTTGCCTTTAATTGGATAATTGTGACCACGGGACATCATCATTGAGTCCATGAATGTGTGTGCCCAGGCGGAACACCCATCTTTGTTCCTTTTGGAACAAACCGTTTTCAGACGGTAGTGATTCGATGACTGTCCACCTTAGGTCATTGACACAATGCTGTTCTTCCAAGTAATGTGTGGCCATCTTTGTGGTGCTTTTTTTACACCGGACATTACTTTTGTGTTCGCTTAGTCTCGTTTTCACTGCTCTGGTGGTCATCCCCACGTATTCCAACCCGCAAGGACAGGTTATTATGTAGACCACGTTTTTGGTGTTACAGTTAGTGAAACGTCGTTGCTCCCAGGTAGTGCCGTTTCTGAATGTAAGAGTCTTGCTCTTTTGTGTCAAGTGACAACTGCTACAATTGCCACAAGGAAAATGGCCTTGGATCCCGACTGGGTTTGTCCTTGTATCCGTACTCATTTTTGGTCTGGTATGCACCAGGATGTCCTTTAGGTTCCGTCCTCTACGATGTGCGTGCATTGGTTTCTCCAGTTGCAGGGTGCCACAATTCAGAATGGACCAGTGTTTATTTATAATTTTAGACACTTCATTGGACACCTTGTGAAGTAGTGTGGCTCACTGGTTAGAGGCGGCAGACCCGAGAGCAGAGGACAGCCCGGGACCAGGGTTCGATTCCCGGCGCGGCAGGTTTCTGGATCAGGGTCAGCGGACTCGATAATTCTCTCGCCTCGGTGCCCACTCTGATCAGCGATCACACTCGGCAACTCTGGGCATTAGCTTGCCTCATCTTCACTAACGGCCCCACCAGACCGCCGGGGATGCCTGGTCTCACCCTGGAGATACCCATTAAGGGACCATCTCTCAGGGAAGCCAGGAAGGGTTTCGCAGCGGTCGAAGCGCCTTGGGACCCTACGGGTGAGTAGTGCGCTATATAAATGCCTATACATACATACATACATACACCGTGCTATAGGTGGTGACACAAATTGGTCTTTTCTTATCATCACTAGTCTCACATTCTCTTTCTTCTAAGAGAGCTTCCCTATGGTTGTTTCTAGCCCTCTTCATGGCTTTATTGATTGTCTTTTCTGGATACTGTCTTTGCAGCAGTTTTTTCTTGAGGTCACAAGCCTGTGACCTATACTCAGTCAATTCGGTGCAGTTACGCCTCAATCTTAGAAATTGGCCATATGGCAAGTTTTCTTGTAAATGTCTAGGATGAAAGCTGTCATATCTTAAAAGACAGTTCCTCGCAGTAGGTTTGAAATGTGTGGTGCTTTTCAATTTACCACCCTCTGTATAGACATTTAGGTCCAGAAAGACCATGGACTGGTCTGAAACTGTGCAGGTGAATTTTAGAAAGGCATTTTGATTGTTCAACCACGTTAGAAAATCCATCGCTGATCTGTGATCCCCATTCCAGATGACGAAAACGTCATCTATATACCTTTTCCAGGTGTCAATTTGACTCCTATACGGGTTATCTGAATGTAGTATCTTACTTGTCTCCAGGTGGTGGACGTATAACCCTGCCAGGCTGGGAGCAAAAGTACTGCCCATGCTGGTACCATGGCTTTGCAAATAGAGGGTCTGCTTATACTGGAAAAAGTTCTGTTGTAGTGCCAACGAGATACATTCAAGAACCACTCCTCTCGGTGTTTGGTATTTCCAGGGAGTGGTGAATAATACCTCTTCGATGATTTGGAGTGTCTCGTCATGAGGCAAACTCGTGTACAGACTCTCCACGTCTAAACTCATCAGGAGTTGTGTGGAGGGGTCAAAATCTCTGTTGTCCAACAGTTGTAGGACTGATTTAGTGTCTTTTAAATAAGTCGATGTGGACTGGACCAACGGGCGTAAAAAGGCATCCGCAAACTTAGAGAGGGGTTCCAAAATAGAACCGATCCCTGACACAATCGGTCTTCCCGGTGGATTGGTCAAGTTTTTATGGATCTTCGGGATGCAGTAAAAATAAGGGGTGCGTGGTGTGGGTTGTTTCAAGAACTCAGCCTCCTTTCTTTCGGAAGACCGATTGTGTCAGGGATCGGTTCTATTTTGGAACCCCTCTCTAAGTTTGCGGATGCCTTTTTACGCCCGTTGGTCCAGTCCACATCGACTTATTTAAAAGACACTAAATCAGTCCTACAACTGTTGGACAACAGAGATTTTGACCCCTCCACACAACTCCTGATGAGTTTAGACGTGGAGAGTCTGTACACGAGTTTGCCTCATGACGAGACACTCCAAATCATCGAAGAGGTATTATTCACCACTCCCTGGAAATACCAAACACCGAGAGGAGTGGTTCTTGAATGTATCTCGTTGGCACTACAACAGAACTTTTTCCAGTATAAACAGACCCTCTATTTGCAAAGCCATGGTACCAGCATGGGCAGTACTTTTGCTCCCAGCCTGGCAGGGTTATACGTCCACCACCTGGAGACAAGTAAGATACTACATTCAGATAACCCGTATAGGAGTCAAATTGACACCTGGAAAAGGTATATAGATGACGTTTTCGTCATCTGGAATGGGGATCACAGATCAGCGATGGATTTCCTAACGTGGTTGAACAATCAAAATGCCTTTCTAAAATTCACCTGCACAGTTTCAGACCAGTCCATGGTCTTTCTGGACCTAAATGTCTATACAGAGGCTGGTAAATTGAAAAGCACCACACATTTCAAACCTACTGCGAGGAACTGTCTTTTAAGATATGACAGCTTTCATCCTAGACATTTACGAGAAAACTTGCCATATGGCCAATTTCTAAGATTGAGGCGTAACTGCACCGAATTGACTGAGAATAGGTCACAGGCTTGTGACCTCAAGAAAAAACTGCTGCAAAGACAGTATCCAGAAAAGACAATCAATAAAGCCATGAAGAGGGCTAGAAACAACCATAGGGAAGCTCTCTTAGAAGAAAGAGAATGTGAGACTAGTGATGATAAGAAAAGACCAATTTGTGTCACCACCTATAGCACGGTGTCCAATGAAGTGTCTAAAATTATAAATAAACACTGGTCCATTCTGAATTGTGGCACCCTACAACTGGAGAAACCAATGCACGCACATCGTAGAGGACGGAACCTAAAGGACATCCTGGTGCATACCAGACCAAAAATGAGTACGGATACAAGGACAAACCCAGTCGGGATCCAAGGCCATTTTCCTTGTGGCAATTGTAGCAGTTGTCACTTGACACAAAAGAGCAAGACTCTTACATTCAGAAATGGCACTACCTGGGAGCAACGACGTTTCACTAACTGTAACACCAAAAACGTGGTCTACATAATAACCTGTCCTTGCGGGTTGGAATACGTGGGGATGACCACCAGAGCAGTGAAAACGAGACTAAGCGAACACAAAAGTAATGTCCGGTGTAAAAAAAGCACCACAAAGATGGCCACACATTACTTGGAAGAACAGCATTGTGTCAATGACCTAAGGTGGACAGTCATCGAATCACTACCGTCTGAAAACGGTTTGTTCCAAAAGGAACAAAGATGGGTGTTCCGCCTGGGCACACACATTCATGGACTTAATGATGATGTCCCGTGGTCACAATTATCCAATTAAAGGCAACACAATAACTGAAAAGGTCCTAAAATATGTCCTATTCTGAATGATGGCTGGGTACCCATACACATGGGGTAATATTATCATCTACCATTGGAGATGCACAACCCTCAATCTCCCACAACAATGCCCTATGGGAACTATTTGTCACAATCAGAAGGTATCTTTCTTTGCTTAATATAAAGGCCTGAATTCTGTAAATATTATATTCCCTCACTATTTAGTATCAACTTATTTTAATTAACTAGAAGACACTCTTTGTTAATTTAAACATGTATTTGATCGAAAATAAAATCAGGGGCCATGGTTTTCATAGATTACTCAATTCTGAGAACAGTAGACCTAGGCGTCTCATCCATACGACCGCGCATGCGCGGCCGACCTATGTCTCCTTGGCGAGCTTGCGCAGTGCTGCTAAAACAAACTGCGCACGCGCGTGACCAAGATACTTAACGACAACGCCTGGCCGTGTAGGGGATCTTCCCACATCCATACGCCCATGCGCGGCCAACCGTTGTCTTTTTGCCGACCTTGCGCGTTGTTGCTAGATTAAACTGAGCACGCGCTAAGCCAAGATACTAAACGGCAACGCCCGGTTATGTACGGGACCTCCCCTTACAAGGAATTGATTTGGTCCTGGTGCGAGGGACCAGAAAACCGGTAATTGGGCAAGCGGAAAGTCCATATTTGGACGGTTTATCACATCCGCTCCCGTGGCAATTAGGGCTAGCTTAATTAGGACTACATGGTATAAATACTGCCCACAGCAAGCACGCATCACCATTCGAGCGGAGCTGCATGTGGGGAAGGCGGAGAATACTCGTCTACGTCCTGTGAGTATATATGGCAGGGCAATTGCACTTCTCTTCCAGAACAAGTGAGTAAGAATTGGCCAACTCCTTTATTTATTTGTACTTGCTCCTTTTTATCTTTCCACTCAGATTGCAAAAATTAGCAATTGCCCCCAGATGCCCCTGAGAGCTCATGAAAGCAAGCAAAACCACATCTACTAAGTATGACCCACATTTCCCTGATATCATAATACAAACAGTCTTGTGTGTTCCATGTAGTGTATGTTGTGTAAGTCTTTTTCTTTTACAGGGCAAATTGTGCTATATGGTTGGTTCCAGGTGACTGCACTTGTAGAACTACCCACTATTTGGGAGACCATTTCATTTTTCCTTTTTTCTTTTTCTTTTTCTTTTTCAGGTCATGCAATTGCATGTTTCCTGAGCAAAAAACCGCTGTAGGCACATTACAGCCCTTTTTTCACTTAAATTTTCACTTTTTGTTATTAAACCAAGTTGAATTTTTGAGTTACTAATTAGTAAAACGTGAGTAAGGTGGGGAAGTTGGGCTCCCGTCCTGAAGAAGGAGCGTTTGCTCCGAAACATGTCGACGCACACAAGAGGTACTGTCCATTAACAAGACAGAAGTTACCTCGCACTTCACTTCTTTTAATAGTGCCAGCCCGAGGTCCTGAATAAATTTTTCTTTCACCTACGAGCCAGGTACTTTTTAAACCAGTCACTACCCACCACCACTCACATTATTTTGCTTTATCACTTGCACCACACATAGCCATTTATCAGTGCTCCCGCGTAGTCATAGGTCGTAGCACGCCGCATCCCGTTAGAGGGGTGCGAAGACCCCGATGATGAAGCATGACACCAAGGGGCCTTTTGGTGTGTGAGGGGTATTTTAAAAGACACTAAGTGCTCCCATATCCTTTGGGTAACACTTCTCCTTTGGTAGGATTCCTTTTGTTTATACATGTTAGATTGTGGAGTAAGAATCCTACTTCGTTTACTCTACCTCCCTTTTTGTTAATTTCATGTACTTGGCCCTTACCCTAACTAGGACTGTGGCTACGGCTTGACAGGGGCTTATGCCCCAGTCAATCAGTAACCCAGTTTCCAACAATGTGTAAGCATCATTTCTGCAGAATGTTCGATATCTACAAATATATATATACAGACACATTCCTGGCATCCTGCCTTGCACTAACACAAAAAAAATACCTGGGGGCAGATTTACGACTTCTGGCGCATCTCTGCTAATCAGCAGAGATGCGCCAGAAGAGTTGCGACGCATCTGCCCACCCGTGCGCCACCACTGATGCGTCGCATTTCCAATGCGGCGCACCGTGACGCTCGGATGGGCAGATGCGTGACGCATCCCCGGCAGAAATGCGGCGCAATGCTGGAGTTGCGTTGCAAACACAACGCAGCTCCAGCAAGGCTCGGGGGTGCCCTATCTCTAACATGCTGCATCAATCTTTACGCCTGCTACAAGCAGGCGCAGGGTTTTGACGCAGCATGGCCCTTAAAGTGACTGAGTGAAATCTTGTCGATTTCACTCAGCCACTTTTAGGAGGCGTTCCTGCACCCCCCCTCCCCCCGTGCCAGAACGCCTACATGTGGCGCAGGGCTTTACAACGTGACACATCTCCCAGATGCGTCATGTTGTAAATACCCCGCAGCATGGAGCTGGTTTTGCACAGCCGCTGCGTCACAAAAGTGACGCAACGGCGACGTAAAAGAGGCTCAAGGGGCTTGTAAATCTGCCCCCTTTGCTTTTGTCATCCAACCTCTCCTCCAACCAGGTGCCTATAATCTTAATATTGTATACATTATTTATACTCGACATTCTACCACTCTTCCTTACGCACCTTACCCCTCCCCCCTCCCCTTCCAAGCGATGGCTGCTTCTGTTCTCACATAGAGCAAAAGCAACCCTCGTGCTTGGCAGCAGCTCAGAACACATTTTCTCTTCATACCTCGAGTCACTGCGGGTTTCCTAGTTTTTTTTTTCTTTTTTATCTTCAACTTCTGCCGAGGAACTGCCCAGGGGATTGCGTCAATATGCTAAATTGCAACACGTCATCCATGCATTTCAAGATTTGGGATTTTTTCCCACACAATAACCCCTGTCACATATAGTATATAGAACCATGCCTTTTCTGCTCTTTCCTTCTGTCTGTTTGGGCCTTGGGCGAGGTGGCAAGACAGCTGGAGTCCCAGTGACGTCACAGGGTGGATACACACAGCAGCAGCTGACAAGAGCTGCCAGAAATCCTTGATTTGTTTAAACGGGTGTGGGGGATGTTGGGCTTTGAGTTTGTGTAGCTGCCTTTGCTGATTCATCTGCTCGCCTTTTGGTTGATTTGCATTTTTTTAACTTTCAAGTGCCTTTAACAGCGTTTCTCAACAAATACAGTCAGTATGACAAAACATAAACAAGGGGTCCAGATTAACACCAAAAAAGGACCGAAGAGCAAAATGACAGGGCCATTTTTGGAATAATTTGAGAAGTACGACTGACTGGCCCGGGCATGGCACAGCGAAATCCCAAGTGGGCTAATTCCACGTTGTAAACTGCACTACATACCGGATCTCAATGAAAGATCAAGGGAAGCCATGATATGCTGATGAGAAGGTCTGTGAGCGGATGCGCAGCTTAGAGGATGTGGCCTGACGGCCAGAGCTACCGACTTTGGAGCTGGGGAACCAGGCTCGAGTGTCGGCGTCGACTCAACATCCTGTGATTCTGGGCAAGTCATCTAGGGCCTTATTTATGAAAGCCTTGCGCCGCCGCTGCGTCTCTTTTAAAATGGAAAAAAGTGACGTACTGGCGGTGCAAGGCCTTCATAAATAAGGACCCTAATCTCCCTGGGGCAGATTTCAAGGCTTTTGTGCCACTTTGGCGTCATTTTCCCCAAAAAAATGACGCAAAAGTGGTGCAAGGAGCTTGTAAATCTGCCCCCCAGTGCCTACCAAAAGAATGGGGGGCTTATTTACTAGCCCCTTGCGCCACTTTTGCGTCATTTGTAACATGGGAAAAGTGACATATGGGTGGAGCAAGGGGCTTGTAAATAAGCCCCTGAATGTGTCCTTGTGTCACGTAACTGGTGCTCATGTAAAGTGCTCCAATACCTTTGGGTCGAGTTGGCGCTATATAAATAACTATAAAAACAAAGGGGCTCATTTATGAGCTCTTGCGTCACTTTTGCGCCGCCGGTGCGTCACTATTTGTGACGCACCAGCAGTGTAAAAAATGCGCCTTGTTGCGCCACATTTACAAAGTGACACATCTAGGTAGATGCGTCACTTTGTAAACCCCTGCGCTACATTATACCTGCGCCAGGGGGTGTTCCCACGCAAGAAAGGGTCGTAGAAGTGACGCAGTGAAATCTACCAGATTTCACTGCGCCACTTCTAGGATTCAAATACGTCAAAATCTTACGCCTGCCTCACAGCAGGTGTAAGACTGACGCAAGCCCTTTCACAGGGGGTGAAAGGACACATTGCTGGGGTTGTGTCACCTTTGTGTCACACTCCAGCAATGCGTCACTTTTGCGCCGTACAGATACGTCAGAAATACTGACGTATCTGTAACTCCTTGCGACATGATGCGTCACACAGTAAATATGACGCATCAGGTATGTCGCAAGGAGGGCGCACTGAGAAGTGACGCATCGCTGCTTTCATGCAGCGATGCGTCATTTCTCATAAATGAGGCGCAAAGTCTTGACTATACAGCTGCATGGCCTTTCCTCCACACCCTAATCATGGGAGACGGCCTTCCATGTTCTGCAACGTCCTGTTGTTGAACTTGTTTTACTTTTCATACATTCACGTGACTATGGTGTCTGCTGGAAGCGGGAAGCTGGATTTTTGCCCGACAATGGGAATTCCATTATGACAAGATGTACTAAATCTTTCTTCAGCTGGGTCAGCAATAAAAATAGGACCCGAGACATCTGAGGATCCTGCAGTCAGCAAGAGTTTTTTTTTTCTTCGGGGGGGGGGGGGGGGGGGGGGGGGGGGAGAGAAGCGGTCGCTGGAATCAAACCATTTAAATGTTCACACTGGAAAGAACAGAAAGTCCCGCGCCAGGTCCTGCTGCTCAGTTAACTGCAGGAGTCTGGGGGTGGGGAAATCTGTTATTTTTATTTTTAGAAATAAGCATGATTTTTACGGGGCCACGTGAAATAGATTTCGCCAGTATCTTTTCTCTGTGAGCATATACATATGGCTAAAAAAAAAATCAAAAAAATAAGTCATTCATTCATTCATTTCAAAGCTTTATTCGATTATTAAAAACAATCACAAAAGCATACAATATAGAAACACACAATATGAACATTACAGTGAGAACAATAACTCAACAGTTAAAGAGTTTTAAAAGTGTTAAAACACCAGACTTTTCCTATGCGAAATGGCTTTAAGTAAAAAGGAAGCGGTAGAAAAACAGATATCTGCAGAATCAAGTGCAAATAACAATTTCAGGGCTTGGGCTGTAGTATACGCAGAGAATTTTAAAAACACGGGTCTGAGGTAGAAACGGCGAAGGTGCATATAAAGTGGGCAAATAAGCATAAAGTGCAAAGTGCTTTGCCTAGACTGGCCATCACAAGGACAGGGGGAATGGCTATGTAATTTCATCACTGGGAAGGCCACTAAATTATGTGCAATACCAAGTCTAAATCTTGTAAGAACGAACTGATGGGATTGCTTGGTTATAAATTTTAGGTACATAGGCATGCCCTTTTCTTCCAACTTATTAGAATGATAAAATACATGAGTAGGCATGGAGATACACTTCGCTCTGCGTAAGTCAGATTTAATTCCAATAAAAGCATCTTTAAGTTCCTTTTTTGATATAGTAACGGCACAATATGGGTCATTGACGATGTCAAGGTTAAAAACACCACTATAGGAAGAAGAGACATAACTTAACCAGGGGATCTTGAGGGCTTTGTCCAGCTTCAGACAATCTAAGATAATCTGCCTGGTAAAGTCAGTCTCTTCTTTAGCCCAGATTGACCTCCATACCATTAAAGGTCTCAATCCCATCAAATCTGTCAAATAATTCAGGCACACCTCGCTATGACACAATACAGTGGGTGCCGAAGGAGGTAAACAAAGAAGCCTTCTAAGGAACCCATTCTCAGTGACTTGCAGTACCCCATGCTGACAGTAGCCCCAGATACCAGAGCCATATAGAGCAATAGATACACACCTATGCCTATATATATCTACCATATCAGGTGTGCGGCGACTCCCTAACTTTGCTGCAAATCGAAAGATTCCAGAGGAACTTTTACCCATTCTACCGTTAACATTTAAAATCTCTTGCGCCCAGGTCCCTTTGTCGTTGAAAGTAACTCCGAGGTAGCAGAATCTGTCCACAACCTCAATTTTATGATTATTAAAATGGAACGGCATAACAGATTTCATCCGTTTACCACAAGCCATAATAAAAGTCTTGGAGTTATTAACTTTCAGTTTTCTCTCGTTAATAAAATTATAAAAAGTATTCATGAGTTTCTGGAGCCCATTTGGGGTGCGCGAGAGCAACACCGTGTCATCGGCATAGAGCAGGACTGGTACCGGGTGGCCACCAACCTGGGGGGAGTCTGCCTGTACATTCTTCAGTTCCGATTCTATGGAATTAATGAAGAGGGAAAATAGCAGGGGGGCCAGTACACAGCCCTGCCTTATGCCCGGTTTAACCTTAATTTTCTCTGTACATTCACCTGACCGACCAAAACGTATCTGGGCTGATAACTTATTGTAGAGTCGTGCCAGGAAGTGGATGATTGCTGGGGGGGGCACCCATACCCAGTAATGTGGACCATAACAAGTTATGATCCACAAGGTCAAAGGCACTCGAAAGATCGGCGAAGCAGAGAAGTAAGGAACCCTGCTTCGCTCTCGTGTACTTTCCAATGAGGAGGTCAAGATTGATGCACTGCTCGGTTGTCCCCAGTCCTTTGCGAAAGCCATATTGGGATTCGGCCAAAATTTTATTTTCCTCTACCCATTCCTCCAGCCTCATCAGGAGAACCCTACTCATAATCTTCAGGGAGGAATCAAGAAGGGAGATAGGGCGGTAGTTCTTGGCCTCTACTCTATTTCCCTTCTTGTAGATGGGTAGAATTATAGATTCACTCCAAGTAGGTGGTGTATTCTCCAGAACTGAAGCATTAAACACCTGCGTCAGGAGTGGACTCCAAAGAGTCGGATTAGATTTATACAGGTCAACCGGGACCCCGTCGGGTCCCGGTGCCTTCCCCCCTTTACTCCGGCTTATGGAAATAACCACCTCTGATAGGGTAATATCCAAGGGTAACCTCGTTTCAGACATCAGAGTAGGAGAGCTGACAGAGTCCTCCCTGAGCGGGTTAAAAATTCCAGTGAAGTGGGCAACCCAGTTTGCTTCACTGACCTGGGCTAACAGTACGGGAAACTCGTCATTAGCAAGAAAGGGGCTGTTGACCGTAGACCAAAAAAGCCTGCTGTCCCGAAGTACCGATGCTTGGTTCAAGGCATCCCAGGCAAGTTCCCTAAGCTCTTGCTTCCTACGTACAAGATTGTTTTTGTAGGTAAGTCTAAGTGATTTAATAGCCTCCCTGTCTCTGGGAAGTTTAGTTAAAGCCTCCTTAAGTTCCCGCAGAGATTTTGTACACATGCTATCAAACCAACCCACATTTTGCTTCCTAATTCGGGCTTTAGTAATAGTAAGACACCTTTTTAATACGATGCCAAGTGCCACAAAATTAGTTGTAATGCTCCCATAAAAGGCCTCTGAATCTAAACAATTGTAAATTTCAGCGAACCCAGCTTTTAGGATTTTGGCTTGCAGCTTTTCGGAGTTGTCCAAACTCCACTTTATACGGATACCATTCCGTCTACAGGGAGCGACATCTTCAATTACCAGATGATCACTATTGGCTGGTGACACCCAAGCAGAAATGAGCATGGTAATAGCATGGTGATCGCTACTTCCAAGGTCAATAACAACGGGGACCGTACAAAGTGGGATAAGATGCGTAGAGGCCAATAGGTGGTCAATAACAGAAGCCGAGTTGGGTCCTACGAAAGTTGGAACAGGTTTGCCATCAGCATCTACAGCCGGGGGATGGATCATAAGATCCAAACTTAACATAAGGGAATTAAGGGAGTCACCATAAGGTGAGTGAACAAAATGTGCCAGAATTTCCCCGTTATCCCCGTCGTATCCACAGATTCTAGTAAATGAATGAGGACAGGTACGAAGGTTGAAATCCCCGCCCCATATGATATCAGTTGGTTTATTGATATCTCTTCGCAAGTTCCTCAAGGCAGAACCCAACTCCTCCACCACTGAAGTATTAGAAGCATCAAACAGGTTATTATAATGGTTGATCACCATTATTACATGGCCCTTTACATGTTCTAATATTAGGATTTGGGAGTGGTAACCCACAGGGTGGTAAGATTTCATACAGACTGGGAGGTTTACTGACAGTAAAATCACTAACCCCCCTTTAGCCCTACCCATACCTGACCTTAGTGCTGGGTTATTATATGACACAAACCCATCAAGTTTAATGTCAGTAGTTGCCCAGGTCTCTTGCAGACATAAAATATCATATTCGCAGAGGATCTCACTCCAACCTAGGGACGCCGATTGCCTACTCCAACCTGCAATATTCCAACTAGCAAACTTAAAACCAGGGGAACAAGGGGAAGGTTTAATAGGCGCTGGTTCAGTGGTAATTAAAAAGTTGTTAGCAGCTAGGGGAACCAGTGAAACAGGAAAAACAGCGGGAAGCACCGGGGCAGTCGAGGACGTTACAGGGCTTGGAGTAGGAATGGGGCTACTGCCAAACGTTACAGTATATCCTTTATCAGGGGAAGGGACAATGGGGTCTGTAGGTGGGGGCAGTCAATCTACACCATCCAGTCCGTTCAAACAACTGAAACGGTTATAATCACAAAAGGGTGTCAATGGGGGTTGAAAAACAGGTCGTGCTGTATACCCACAATGTCTGCCCCCCCGATCAACGCTCGTCCAATTACCTTGGACTTGGTCATGGTACATATGTATAGGGGGGGAAGAAAAAATACACTGGCAGAGTCCGGATGGTGGATTCAAAAGATCTATTCGACCCTGCACATATGTGAAGAACAGTCCTTGTATCTCGAAAACTCACCATGATACAATCCCCTGTTATTGACTTCCTGGTCTTACCCAGCCAAGGTACCCTTCTCACCATGATGATTTCGTTGTTAAAATGCGCTGGGAGGGGTCTATTCCAGTTCAACCATTTGATTACTTTGCTTTTAAGTGAACGGAAATTCTCACTTTCACCCACCTCAAGGGGGGGAACCCCGGCCATAACTACCATAAAGCCATTAGCCTCAGGGGGGAGGTCAGGTCTCCGGGGTCTGGGAACAGATTTCTCGGGGAGTAGGGGGGGGATACTGTCACCGGTTTTTGCCCCACTAGGGATTATCACTGGGGGGGCTGGACCTGAGGGATGTGATGGAGGGATGATAGATTTACTATGATGAGACGGGGCTAATTTAGCCATAAGTGGTTGCAAAAGGGGGATAGCAGTAGTCGCCAAGGGAGGTCCTGAGTTATCTAAGGGGATATGTGGGGTATGAGAAGTGGTAGAAAGGGGCTTGGGATCAGAGAATCTACCTTGAGGGGTTACCTGTGATTTCATACTACTTAATGTAGCCTCAAGAATAGTGAGTCTAATCTCCACTTTCTTGATGCTCTCGCTGATAGGCAAGAGCAAAGATCTAAGAAGAAATTCCAGGTTCCCTAGAGGAGCAGCCGGGGGCAATGTATTAGACGGGTTATTCCCAGGGGGAACAGCAGGATCCAACGCATTAATACCCTTATCGGGAATTGGGGCGGGCTTAGAGGATTTTCCGAAATCAGAATGGGGGAGTTTGGATTTACCCTGCCCTCCCCTCATCTTCCTTCTTCGCTTATTAGGAGGAGGGCCATGCAACTCCGCCACAACAACTAACTTCGGCTTAGCTTTCCTAGCTTTAGATGTTGGGATGGTTTGGGAAGTTCAGCCGTTCAACTATGGCTGATGGGAAGGGTAACCTTAGAGGCATGCACAATGGGTAGACAGGGGCTAATAGTACAATCCCTAAACAAAAGCGGGACGCCATCCTGGGATAATGGCTCCTCACTAATGTTCAAAGAAGAGCCACCCTCTGGGGAGATAGAGGTATCTACCAGGGGTCTATGTTTCAGATTTTCAATGGAGCGGCGGCGCTCGGCCCTGCGCTCCGCCAGGGAGGTTTCCTTATCCCCATCCCCATCCCCCAAAGGGCGTGAAAAATAATTATCCAAAGTCCAGTTTTTCACCCCCCCCCCCGCCTTCACAGCTTCTAGAGCTGGTGAAGGCATGGCAGGTATACAGTACCCGAGTGGGAAACAGGGGCTAATTTAATCCAGAACCCCTACAACAGATGCAAGAGGGTAGGCCCTGCCCGGCCTACTCCGGCCTAGGAGGGCCTTAGAGGGCCCACCCTTTGCCCGGGCTTCTCCCCGAGCTTCGGCCCGCGCGCGTCCCGCGTGCGCGTGGATGGACGGGGTTAAATAGATAGAAGGGGGGAGGAGGGAGGGGGTAGGGCGGGAAGAGTCGCAGGTGCGCTGGTGACCGGAGCGCTACTCCTGCTGGGACTCGCAGTCCCGCCCTCACAGCCCAAACAAGCTTCTCGGCCGCCCCTTGCAATCCAGTAAGTCCAGGTCAGCACACGGCAATGTTCCGATTTCCCCCGCGTTCAAAATTCACCACAAAGTCTCTAACACACGCAGATGGCTACGAGCGGCACAAGTCATAAGTCATGAAAGGAACAGAAAAAAATCTCGTCCAAAGACAGATAGATAAAAATGTATTGTGTGATTAATTAAAATCACTACAATTTAACATTCATTGTTGTGCATAAAAAAGAGCATCGTCTATTGCGCAACAATCGATAACAAGACAACAATCAGAAAGTGGAATAAAGTGCTTGTGCTTTAGTGAAAGACAAGACTCGGGGCTTCTACAATAGGCTGCCGCCCATTTTGCACTTACTTATGGCGGACAATGCAAAAAAAGGGCTTGAGATTCAGTGGGCAGAAAGGCTTAAAGTCTATTTCCGAGTAGGCATGCAGGTAGGGTTCCTTGTAGGGTGTGCGCGTGCACCCCATAACTTCTACGAGCACGCAATCATGATTGCGAAGCGCGCGCACTTCACATATCACATGCAAGACTGTTAGCTGCTGTTTTGATTTTTTTTAAGTCAAGCCTGGGCAGCGCATGCGCTGATCTGCAAGGCATGCTGTATTCGAGTATGGAGTTGAAGCTCCGCCCTCTCTCCACCCATATTTGTCATTGGCTTATGCCATTGACCTTTGTAAATGCTGGCTTCTGACCCCTTAATAGGCTTGTTAGTCCCTCCTTAGTATGTCTTGTCTTCATTTGTAACCTCCCTTGAGGACTGGCCCTTTTACTTCTGTTGTCACACTGTATGTCTTATTTAGTCTGTAAGCCCTATGGGGCATATTATCAAGGACGGCGTTTAAATTTTCGCCAGTTCAGCAGGAGAAAACTGCAGCTAAAGCGGAGATAATGGGCTTGATAATATGCCCTGGAGAATTCCAATAGAAGCCTACTCTTCCTACATCAGTGTACATGCCCCTCTGTCTCGGCAATTTTTGCCCTTGTGCCAGCTGAGCCCTAAAATATTTGCCATCTAAATCATGCAGAAAACATCACCTAACATATGACGAAAATCTTCAAAATATAAACAAGCATTTGCAATGCAGTAGGTCTCGCATTTGCGAGAGTTTAAGCTATTGGCATTGTAAGTGACAATGCCTTTTATTTATCTGTTACCTGTTTTGCTAATTAAGACATAAATAAAAGGCATTGTCATTTACAATGCAAATAGCTTAAACTCTTGTAAATCCAAGACGTATTCAAAGAAGTGGCAGCCATTGCCCCGGGCTGCTCTGAAAGTGAAAGTGCACATTGCACGCTGAATGTTGCAGGAAAGCATGTTGTGCCTGCTGTAGGAGGAACTCATTAAAGAAAATAGTGCTTACAGACTAAAAAAGATGAACAGTGTAACAACCGAAGTAAAAGGGCCAGTCCTCATGGGAGGTTACAAATGAAGACAAGGCAGTCCTAGGAGGACCTAACAAGCCTATAACGAATAAGAAGCCAGCATTTACGAAGGACAATGACACAAGACAATGACAAATATGGGTGGAGAGTGGGCGGGGCTTCTATTCCATACTCCAATACAGAATGCCGCAGAGCAGTACATGCACTGCCCTCGCTCGACCTAAAGAGTACCTTTCTATAGCACACAGAAGCTTGAAATTAGTATGTCACACTAAAGCATGGTTATTAGCAAACATTTTGCCAGGAGCCAGAATGTTTGGTCAGTAAGGTGGCCGAGGGCCGCACTGATGGCGGTAAGGTGTCTGTAGGGGAAGTGAAGCATATACATCTGGTGGCTGAACTGAACAACGTACAACCAGAAAACCGGGGATTAATCCCAGATTCGACACTTAGCCAAATTGTGTGATACTAGGCAATTGTTTTTTTTCGCTTTCTATCCTCTTTCTTCATAATCACATATAAGAGAACCTTGAAATACAGGACTTAAGCTGTGTGCTATAGAAAACTTTCTCCAGTGTTTGATTTAATAAACTATGATGTTTTTCATGTACAATAGGAACACAGGCCACCCAAAGACTGCACATAACAACTGATTACCTCTTAGTTCACTATTAGCATTGTTGCCGGGGTGGAAGGAGTCAAAGAGTGAATATTACCAAATTCATGTTTGAAAACTATCCCTTTTAAAAAATACTCTGCAATGCATGGATATAATCTGATTTACTAAGGTGAAACAGTTCTGCATGTTAGCGAAATAAACTTTTAGAATTTTAAAGAGACATTATCATACTTTCGCACTTACGCTGCAAGGTGTCTTTAAAAAAATATCGTTTTTCTAAAGTTAAGAGGAGCAGGACACCCTAGTTACTTCCTTTCTGTAACTATAATTTACCTTTAAATACACGTTTGCCGGTTTATATAACATATTTTTAATGTTCGTGAAAATCTGAGGTAACAGCAAAGGGTTGCATGTAAAGGTCAGGAGGGCCGCAAGCGGCCTCCAGGTCATAGTTTGAGTATCACTGCTTTAAAGCAGTTTACTGAGAAGTACATATTAAAAGTGAGAGTTTTTAAAGAGGAACTTAGAAGCATTCTTGCCTTTCCCTTGCCCTGGCAGCATGTTTGTGAACTAAGAGGCAAGTCATTTGTCATGTGCACCCTGAATGTGGCCCACAATCAAATAAATGGAGCAACATTATAATCTATCAAATCAAACAAAATTGCATCCTTGTATTCTGAACTAACCTGAACTAACCTATTTGAAAGTGCTTTTATATGTGATAATGAAGAAAATGTAGGATTGCTGAAATACAATATTAGCCTAATTTCATACTGTTTGGTTAAGGAGGAAACTGGATGAATCTCTGCTTTTTTTGTCTCTCTTTCAATAAACTGGCCACTAAATGGTTACCTATTCTTCTCTCCATTTTACCTCCTGCAAAAGTTCACATTATGTGAAATGGCAACATTTTCACAAATTTTGCATAAGCTGAAATTTGTATCATTTTTTTTTATTTTTTTTTTTTTAAATATCTTTTATTCAGTGCAAAGGATAAAAAAAATTACAAGCATATGTCATACAGAGTCTTGGTATATGAAGATTCAACAGTTAAAGAAGTTCATACATAGATCATGGAGCGGATCGCAAAGTGCATTGCAATAGTTCGCTGATAAAGTCAACGTTCAAACATTGCGTGATCATGCTATCTCTGTTAACGGATCTTGTTAAGCGAGCAAATTCAATAAAAGCGTAATGGGAAAAGGATATCAAACTTGGGATCATGCGGCGTGTGGTGTAACAGGTAGTGGAGATTGCGGCGGGGGGGGGGAGGCCGGGGAAAAAAGGGGGGGGGGGAGGGGAGAGTACGGTGGTAGCGCGTCGGTCAGTTCGTGGCTGTTCCTGCAATTGCGGGAGCTATGTTGGCGATGCGGGAGGGTGGCAGCAGTCTTGGCGTGTCGGCCGGGCAGGGGGGGTGGAAGAGGGGGGATCTAGGTGTCAGGTGTGTGGGCGTTATGTCCGTTGTCTGTGGCGTCTGGTGTGTGGTGGCCATCACTGTGTTCCCCGTCTGGGAGTGGCTGTCTCTCTGGCTGAAATTTGTATCATATTGGACTTATTTATTTGTTTGATGTTTTGCCGACAAGGCAATACCCATCAATTCCCTCAAAACATTAAAAGCTATAGAACCACTGCATACATTTCGTTACTTAAAAGATGATTCAATAAAAATAATAAAGGATTTTTATTATACCCCAGGACCCTTCCCACCCTGTAAACACAAAATACATTCCTGTTCATATGATTCTTATTAAAGTACACTAAAATGCTTTAAAATATAAATACATTATCAGAAAACATATGCAGTTATTCATAAAAGTATCTTCTTTAACATTACCAAGCATTTTCCTGATGTGTGTCTGATATATATCCTCAATCTATAATTCATCACAACAAAATATCTAAGCAAAAACCCAAGAAGGTTTTTAAACTCTGGGAAAGATAGCTATCATGCATCATACAATAGGTTGACAACAAAAGCGGTCTCTGGCCTCACAGTCAACAGAAAAGCCCGATCGCCTTGTGGGCAAATAAATACACCATATTGCAAAGATAACATTGAAGTTTCCTGGTATAAAAGCATTGAAAGTAGATTGCCAAACTGATCCCATACAATGGATACAAACTTTCCACCAACATGGCATAATCTCATATTGTTTAACTTTAGAATTGTTTTCATAATATCAAGAACACAAAAAACCTGAAAAGCACTAAAAACTGGAGGAAATAAGCCTTTCCTTTCTATCACAAAAGATGTGTGAAAAACAATTACATCAGACAGTGTCACGGGAAAGAGTTTACAGAAGGGACAAAACTAGGTATCAACTACATCCTGATTAAACAGTGGCGGCCGGCAAGAATCGAGGTTGGCGTGTGCGGGGTGGTTCCCGAGTGGGCTGCGGGGGAGGGGATAGTAAAAAAAAAAAGAAACACTTACCTTGTCACGCATGTCCCACAGCTATGCCCCTGTTCTCGAAAGCACAGAAAAGGCTCCCCTGACCAATTACAACGCTGCAATGCAGAGTTGTGATTGGTTTTGAGCATCCTGGTTCCACGCTCAACCAGGGATTGGGGGCTGGGCTTGTTTTCCACGCATGCTGTAATGCAGCCTAATGTATGGTCATTGTAATTTCTCTTACAATCTTTGGATTCATGAGGTAGTACCACTATGGGTCTAGCTAAATCATATGCTACTTATTCCATGGTCCATCAGGTAAAGAAGTAGGTATTGATGGGGTATCCTTAAATGTTCAGTGTTTATTTGACATTATGCACTCCTGGCACTTGCTCAAGAACTCATCCACATCATTGTCCATGTAAGGGTACCAAAAATGACATCTCAATATCTGTTTGGTAGCCGTGGAACCCATATCAGCTTTATGAGGTAGGACAATTATTCCAAGTCTTATACTGCTTCGTACTACAAATTTGCCTGCATGCAATAAAACTCCAGATTCAATAGGGCACAGATCTGACACCTGTCCAAAACAATACAACTCCACTTTAAATAAGTGTGGGCCAACAGTTATGTCCAAAATCCACGACCTTCCTGAGACTTATATGTTCTTCACTAGCCTTATCCCCATTCTTCTTCAGTCACAGTCTCCTGGCACTTGTTTTTCACATCATTACTGGCCACCACACCGTTATTATCAAAAACACCTTCATTTTGCACTTGTTCCGTCACCAAAGAGGGCAACCTGGATAAACAATCTGCGTGAGCATTATTGCCCTTTGGTATATATCTGACTTCAAAATTGTATTTCTGCAACGCTGCTCCGCTGACGTCACTGGCTCCATAATAGGACTCCGTCGGCGTGATGACATCAGTCCCGCCCTTTTTTCCGTGCCTTCGAGGCACACGGACGGACCGACAACAGTAGATACACACAAAATGTACACAGTACCAAATAATTCAAGAAAACACACACACAGTGTGTAGTCAATGTAGGAAAGTCATTATAAAAACACATTTCCTTTGACAATAAAATATTTACATTAAAACAATGACACCAATATAGGTATCGAAGAGTGGACAATGGGGAGGCGGGTGGGCCAGTGAGGAATCAACAGACAGATACTGTATCCACCAGAAAAAGCATTACCGAAGTTAAGTAACTTGTTCTTCTGATGGATACATCTGCCAGTGGATTCCTCACCTTGTGAATAGAGTCCCACAGCAGTCCCCACTCCTGGAGGAGGGTGTCCACTCCTCTATACCAGAAAATTTTGGAGGACAGAGTGCGCAAAGTGACCATCCCTCGTCACTTCGGAATCTAAGCAGTAATGCTTTGCGAAAGTGTGGAGGGAGGCCCAAGTCGCCGCTCTACAAATGTCCTCTACAGGTACACCCCTAGACAAAGCAGATGTAGCAGACCTTGCTCTAGTAGAATGAGCTCTTAAACCTTCAGGAGGTTCCTTACCCGCCAGAGAGTAGCATTTCTTGATACACAAGACAATCCATCTTGACAGCGTGCGCTTGTGCACCGCCTTGCCTCTTCTCGCTCCAACATAACCCACAAAGAGCTGGTCATCCACTCTGAACTCTCTGGTTCTGTCCAAGTAGAAGCTCACCGCCCTCTTAGGGTCCAAGCGGTGAAGTCTCTCCTCCTCCTTAGAAGGGTGAGGGGGAGGATAGAAGGTAGGGAGGGTAATGGACTGCCCTAGATGGAAGGGAGTTTCCACCGTAGGCAGAAAATCAGCCCTGGTTCTGAGAACCATTCGTTCAGCATGAATGGTCAAGAACGGGGGCTTAGAACTAAGAGCTTGAAGCTCACTTACCCTCCCTGCCGAGGTATAGCAATCAGGAAGATCCTGTCCGGTACATTACCCCAGGGTGGGCCAGGGCCCAGGGGTTGCACAGGAAGATAGTACAATGGACATGTGTGGGGCCCCCTCCCCTCAACCTCCTAATCACCTGGAGACCCAATATCTGGGCGTACTACTTTCCTGGGGGTAGGGACTCCAGCCCCAACAAAGCAAAGGGGGAGTGCCGTCATGTCCACCTCAATGACGGTATCCTCACCCCACTCCCCGTCTCTGGGAGGAACAGGCGGCCACATCTGAAGAAAGCACCCAGGCAGGGAGCATGAAGCTGCTGGCTCTCATGGCCGCACTAGGAGGTGTGCGCCACCGGGGGAGTCAGCGGGGCAGCGAGGGATGGTCTCCCTCCTGAGCCCCCATTTGGGGGACATGAGTGTGCCCAGGTGGGACTTGGCACCCCTAAAAACAAAGAAAAACAAAAGAAAAAGCACCATGCTCTAATTTCCACTGATTCTGAAGGAGTGGCCCATAATGCCAAGAGGGGCCTGACTATTTTTGCACCAAATCTGATCTTCTCTCCCTTTGTGGTGTCCCCAAGATGGCAGCGTCACTACCATTAAACTCAGGGGATGCACCCTTTTCCCCTAAAAGATTTCCCACCCAATACCCTATGCTAAGTTAGGTGGCACTCTAAAAAGATAATTCCCCATGATTTTTCCTCATGTTTTCAAGCATTCCCAAGGCTGGAGCGTTTGCTTTATAGTAATGAGAGTAGCACTCTTGTAGGGCCAGGTGTATGAATGCAATAGAGTATCAATATAACATAAATGACTTCATGGGCTTTTAAAAAAAATGCAGTTTGATGTATAATAAATACACAAATGCAGGCGTTATAGATTATAGATTTAAGTACACAATGATTTTAACATGTGGTTTGTTGCTTTTAAACCTTGACAAAACCAATACACTCACATTATATCATTGTGTCGGGTGATTACACAAAATCATATATGGTATTTTCCATCTCCCAATGTACATATGTGTAAATTATTTAGTAGTGTGCGGGTAATAAATGTTCTTCTCCTTTTCTTAAAGGTAAAGTACTGACTGGACAATCGTTTAATGAGTGTTATTATGGTGTGGCAGTGAATGGTGATTACTAGCCGACACCACATCCCCCGAGTAGGCTTTGGACTGCTCTGCCTCGCTACCCTGAGAGAGTCAAACTCTACAATGGGTTGCTTGGTTCCCAGTATGGACAATTGTGGAACATTTACTTGTGCAGACCACACAATTATTAACCCAATTTCCTACAATTGTTTTCTGGGAGAAATCAACACATTTCCTGTAATTTGCACATGCTTCCAGCAGCCATACGTTTTTGATGTAAAGCCCAGTCTGGCTGTCTAATGTTTGGGTTACCCCTATGAGTTTTTGCAACTATCCACTCACAGTGACACCTTCTTGATGTAAAGTGTTTTTATGCCATAAGAAATGTGCATCTTTCCAGCACAGAATACCTTTTATGCTGGCTAATAAATCACTGCTGAACCTGACTGAAGATCTCAAACTAGTGTGAAACTGGTCTCGTGTTTGGAGAGGACCTGACTTGGCAGTTGGGGCTGGACTGTTATGTTATGTTATATTAATTTTATAAAGCGCACAGCTACTCAAAGTATCCCGGCGCTAACTCCAAAAAAGTAATTCCAAGCTCAAGTTAAAAAAACAAAAAAAAGCAGCGTTTTTAGTCTGTTTTTAAAGATCACAGGGTCATGCACACTCCGAAGCGCCAGCGGTAGCATATTCCATGCCGGGCCAGCTTTGCGAGTAAAAGAACTCCCACCAAGCCTATGGCGGTTAAAGCGAGGGTTCTGTATTAGAAGCTGGTCGGATGTACGCAGTTGTCTAGAGGGTTTGTAAAAGACGAATCTATTCTGCAGGTAGATCGGGCCTAACCCATAGAGGGCCCGATGAACAATGGACAGCATTTTAAATTTAACACAATTCCTATTGGAGCTGGGTCAAGGCTGATTTGCATATATCTGGATCAAATCTGATGTGAATGTCGCCAAGAAAGAAGATGGACTGGGAAGCGATTCAACTAATTACCAGTAGCAGAGATTAATTCAAGAATCCCATCTATCACTTTATTGTCTACTTCAGTGTGGCACCCTTAATGGGACATGTACGCACACACGTGGTGTTCACTGTGCCACTGGAACCCAGCTGCACCGGACTGACGAGCCACAATCAGGGCAACACTGGTCTTGAATTGCTTGTGTTCCGGTTCGGCGAAGGCCTGGCTTGGCAATTTGGGCTGGACTGGTCCTACTGGAGCTGGACCAAGGCTGGTTTGTCTATAACCATATCTAATCTGAGGTGCCATGGTAAGCAAAATAATGATGGATTGGGATGCAGTCCATGAATAATTACCAGTGGCTGAGATTTAACTCAATCATTCCACCCATTGCTGTTTTGTTTACTTAAGTGCATTGCTTTGTGTCATGCTAGCACTGGTGCAAAGTCTTTGTCTGTATTTTTTATGTATTTGTTTATTCTTAGTAGGCATGTAAATCACTCATGGAAGCCTCTCAGAATCCATAATTTGATCTAGAATGTCAGCGCAGACACTGAGGGGCATATGTACAGGCCCCTATCGCCACCACAACGTCACTTTTACGGACGTAGTGGTGGCGATAAGTCCTGAGCCTTATGTACAAGGCAGCATTAAGCCACTTGATGTGGCTTAACGCCGCCTTGTACATAAGGCCCCCTTTCATGCAATGGTTAGCGTGAAAGGAGTGGGCAGTGGGTGTGGCCCCTATGTACAAGGGTGGCGTACATAGGAGGCAGCGCCAAGACCAGGTAAATCTTGGTCTTAAGTTGGCGAAACGAGGAGAAATGCCTTATTCCTCCTCCTTTTTGCTTTTTCCATATGTGCTGCACAAGGCAGCACACATCGAAAAAGCAAAATGCAATGTTTTGTTCATGTTCAGGAAGGGGTCCTTTCCTGTACATAAACAAACCTTTAAAGGAAATGCCATTTTGTCACTTTCCTGTGTGCTGTATGAAGCAGCCCACATGAAAATGAGAGAATGGCATTTTAGGATTGTTTAAGTGCAGGAAGGGACACCCTCCTACAGATAAATAATCCTTCCCAGCACGCAGACACCCTTGCACTATGGTGCAAGGGTGCCTGCATTGGCACTAAGTTGCTAAGCTTAGAGCCATCACAGGGGGGTACCTTAGGGGCACATGCATCATCAGAAATTGCATTCGCAAACAGTGCGAATCGCTAAAATTGCCCGTTTGCAAATGCAATTTCTGATTTTGGAATGCATCATTTTTTTTCCAAAATTGGAATCGCAATTGTCTTTGCGATTCCCTATTTATTCGCAAACAGATTTGCGAGTTTTTCAAAAATCGCAATTTTAAAGAATCCTTAAAAAAATAGCAAAAACTGGAATGCATGAAAATTCGCTATTTGCGATTTTCATAGAAATCGCAATTAAGAATTCCTAAAACTAGAAGAAGTGTGAGCAGGTGGTATTTTTTTTTCTCTCAAAACATGTGCAAATGATTGGGCAACTATAAAAGGGGTTCCACAGTCCCACAGGAACTCTTCTAGGATGGCAGCACTCATTGTGCTGGCACATAGGTGGCGTTTGAGAGCAGCAGGGAGGAGGAGAAGAATACTCAATGAAAGAATATTTAGATTGCGCATCACTTTGCTTGGGCAGACACAGGCAGACACATTTATTTTTTATATATTTATTTATTTTTTACACTTGTATGGCGCACAGCTACCCAAAAAGGGTTTCCCCGCGCCGATGACCAATAGTTGAGCGGTGGTATGAGATGAGCATAGCAAAAGTTATTTCTGGAAGAGCCAAGTCTTTATGTTCTTCCTAAACCTGGCATAGTTTTCTTCTTTACGCATGTAAGGGGGGAATGTGTTCCAGAGAATAGGCCCTAGGACAGAGAAGGATCTTCTTCCCACTCTTGCCAATCTGAACCTGGGGACCACAAAGTTTGCTGCGGTTAGAGAGCGCAAATTCCTTCCTGGCATGTAGGGAGTCGCCAGTGATTGCAGGTATTCCGGTACCGTTCCGGATTTAATCCTGAACATGTAGCTCAGGGCTTTGAACCTAATGCGGTTTTCCACCCTGAGCCAATGCAGGTCATTCAGGTGCTTCGACACACTGGCCATTTTTGGAATTCTGCACAAGAGTCTTGCAGCTGAATTTTGGACAAGTTGTAACCGTTTAATGACTGCCTGGTTAGAACCCAGGTAAAGAATGTTGCCGTAGTCAAGACGAGAGGTTATAAGTGCATTGACTACGGTCTTTTGAGTAGCAAGGGGCAGCCTCCACAGGATTTTTTTCAGCCACTTTATGATGGTGAAACAAATGCCTGCCACTTTGTTGGCCTGTTATTTCATGGATAGGGCGTTGTCGATGATAACTCCTAGGTTTCTTACCCGGGTTGCAGGAGTGGGGAGGTTTCCTAACTCTGAGGGCCAGTGGGAAGAGTTCCATAGATCTTTATTTTTCCCCAAAAGGAGAACCTCGGTTTTGTCACCGTTTAGTTTCAGCTGGTTGATGGACATCCAGCTGAAGATTTTTTGGAGCCCCTGTCTGAGGAGGGATGGAACTAGAGGGTTAGCATCTGACAGTGAAAAGATGATCTGGGAGTCATCAGTGTAGGTCATGAGGGTAAGTCCTACGCTATCGGCTAAGTCAGCTAAGGGTCTGAGGTAAAGGTTGAAAAACAATGGACTCAGAATGGAGCCCTGAGGTTCACCATGTGGGGCACTGAACGTATCAGAACAGGCGAGGGAAGATGTGATCTGGAACGTCCTGTGTATCAGGAAGGACTCGATCCATTTTAGTGCATCACCACGAATACCATTCCTCCCAAGTGTGGCCAGGAGTTTGTTGTGTGAGATGGTGTCAAAAGCCGCACTCAGGTCTAATAGAATGAGTGCGACTGTTTGACCCTCATCTAGGAGTTTCCTGACGTTTTCAGTTACTCCCAGCAGGGCAGTTTCGGTGGAAAATCCCACTCTAAAACCCGACTGAAGGGTGAAGGAGGGCATTTTCTTCAGTGAAAAGAGATATGGGTCGATAATTTGCTAGTATTTCAGGGTTGGCTGAAGTTTTTTTTTAAAGTGGGTTAACCATCGCGTGTTTCCAGAGTGAGGGAACTGTGGAAAGTTGAAGGGATGAATTTAAAGTGTCAGCTATGATGGTCAGGGATGGGATATCGATCTGTTTCAAGACACTAACGGGTAATGGGTCCCGAGGGGAACCCGATTTAATGGTTTTGAGGGAGGATTTAAGTGAGTCCACTGTTATGGGAGGCCAGTGTTCTAAGATGTTTATTTCGGCCAACCTTGGGTGGATGTCCTCTTGTGAGCCATTCGCGGTGGTGTTCGAGTTAATGTCAAGGATCATCCTATCAATTTTTTCGGTGAAGAAAGAGGCAAGGGCTTGGCATTGTTTAGTGTTTAGGGTGCGGCACGTTGCGGTCGTTTGTGCACCTGCAAGGTCTTTAACCGTGTTAAAGAGTGTTCTTGCCTTATTGGGAGCAGTGTTTATAGTATTTGCTACATACAGGGCTCTGGCCTTAATGCAAGCAGAGTGATATACATTTCTGGCTTTATGATAAATCGATTTCTTTTCTTGTGTATAGTCCTTTCGCCACTGTCTTTCAAGGGCTTTGCACTTGGATTTTTCGATTTTTAAGAGCTCGTTAAACCAGGGGCCTGGGGGGCGGTGAACATACCTTTTTGCATGAGATGGAGGAAGGCATCCATCTGCTGCATTTTTCAGCCATGAATGTGTTGCATCAGCAATTCTTTCCATATCCAGGGCTGGGGTAGGGGGTTTATTGGCCAGAGTTTGGTTTAATTTTTCTGCATCAAGTAGCTTCCAGTTTCGCATGGAGGTGGCACGCCAGGCCGTATTAGTTTGAGTGAGTGCTGGTAGTGTTAAGCAGAAGTGAATGAGATGGTGGTCTGACCAGCAGATGGGACTGGTTTTAAGCCATTTTAATTCGGGAATATTAGAAAAAATGGGGTCTAACAGGTGTCCTGCCTTATGAGTGGGTCCCGAATTGAGTAATGTTACGTTGAGTGCTGCTAGGTCCTCCAGTAGGTTACTGCATGGCATATTTGTGGGATCGTCGAAGTGTAGATTTAAATCTCCAATTAGAGTGACATTTTTGGAGTCAACATGAAAAGGAGTAATATGGTTTGCCAAGTTGGCCACCCAAGTGTTGGCATTCCCGGGGGACCTATATATTAGGAAGCCAGAGAGCGTGAAGTTAGGGTTTAGGGTGATTTTAAAAAATGCCGCTTCACATTCAGGGAAATTGACTGGCTCCAGACTACAGATGAGTTCTTTACGGAAGATGATAGCGATACCCCCGCCTACTTTACCCTCTCTATCTTTCCTTGCAATGGCATAGTTTAAAGGGAGAGCAGTTGCTATGTCCGGGCCCGCACTTTTGTGCAGCCAAGTTTCCGTTAAGAATAGGACACTGGGTTTATAGTCAAATAGCAAGTTAAAGATGTCTAGTTTATGCTGTGGTAAAGATCTGCAGTTTACGCTGTAGAATGAGAAATCACAAGATGCATGTTTAGGCCGCTGGGACTGCGTTAATTTGCAGGATCTTGGGTCAGGGTAGGGTTGAAAGTTGGTAAGGGTAAGATTACAATTAGGGCAAATGGTACTTCCTGACGGCGTTAGTACGGTGCAGTCACTGTGTTTTGCAGGACGCAGGGCTCTTAATTGTTCGGAGCTCATACCTGTAGTTTGTCGGGCTAGAGGAGTATAGTTCCATGCCCCTTGTCCCCGCCTGGCCCGGACGGGCCCAGACGGGCTAGTCTTAGGCTTGTCTTCGGCGCGTCTATGGCGCGGTTGCAGCGCGTATTCGCTGCGCGTCATAGAGAGCATCCGGTTAATGTAGAGGACGGGCTAGTCATCAGCTCCGCCTCTACACACTCATTCGCCCAATCAGTGCCTGCCCCGGCCGGGAAGCCGGAAGGAGGTACCGCCCTGCACCCTCCACACAAACAAGCCTAGCGCTTGCGGTGGACCGGGGCTACAGGGGCGCCAATTGCCTTAAAGGTGAGGATATACAAATGTATTTAAAAAGTAAACACACGGTGCAATTAGTAAAAACAATCGACGCGGTGCTTTTTAAAATTATTATCGCGCTCAGAACATGAAATCGTATCTCAGCGCTGGTCAGTGGGGACAGGTATTTGGCATTAGAAAAGTAAGCGGTGCAATTATTCATTAAATCACACAGCAAAGGCGTTCTAGAATGTAGCGCATCAGCATACAGTTCGCACAGCAATGTCATCAGGGAGAGCAGAAGTTTGTGCTGGCCTTATGTAGAGGACGGGCTAGTCATCAGCTCCGCCTCTACACACTCGTTCGCCCAATCAGTGCCTGCCCCGGCCTATGATAAGTATAGGCTTAATGCAGACTCAATTTTAGAGCTGATAGCAGAATTAGACCCCATATTGCATAGGCAAACGCGTAGGACTCAAGCCATACCCACCCATGTACAGGTGTTATGTTGTCTTCATCTTCTAGCCTCTGGCTCCTTTCAAGGTGTCATTGCTGTTGCGGGGGGGGGTTTCACAGAGTGCATTTTCTAGATTTTTTAATGACTTTCTCAATGCAATGCTCCATAGGATAAACCATCACATAAAGTTTCCTACCACTCAGCAGGAGTTGCTTCAGACAAAATTAGACTTTTACAACATGGCACATTTCCCACATGTAATAGGATGTGTTGATGGAACACATGTTCCCATTTGTCCTCCTTCTGCAAATGAGTATATTTTTAGAAACAGGAAAAATTACCATTCTTTAAATATTCAAGCAATCTGCAATGCAAAAGGAATCATCACTGACTTAGTTGCCAGTTACCCAGGGAGTGCCCATGACTCGTACATTTTTAAACATAGTGCCATCCATGCTTGCCTGAGAATTTGGAGATGGATATTTACTAGGTAAATGTAATTAATCAATGTGAAATGTATTTTACTATTATGCTTTGGCATTAAATTGGTACTCATTTCCAACTTTTACCTTAAAATATAGGAGATAGTGCATATGGTGTGAGGTCATACATACTCACACCTTTCCTGACTCCAACAACCCACAAAGAACAGCAGTACAACCATGCCCATATCTCAACCCGCAGTATCATAGAGAGGACTTTTAGTGTTATGAAGTCTAGGTTCTGCATACTGCATAAGACTGGTGGAGCATTGCAATATCGTCCGGATGTTTGCTGCAAAATAGTTGCAACATGTGCTATCCTGCACAACCTAGCTACTAGGAGAGGCCTTGAACTTGATATGGAGGATGTGCTACCAAATAATGACAAACAGCCTCAACAACCCCATGCAAGGTTACATGGACCTGACGCAGCAGAAGGGAGGAGAAGAAGGGCAGAAATTACACAACATTATTTTTAAGAAAAGGTGAGATTAATGTCATTTTTTATTCTAATTTTTTTTATTTATTGTTCAAATCAAAGGAAGAGCTTGGTACTGCAAATAAATTACTGCATGTAATTTGAAAAAAACCATAAACTTTTAGCAAACTTTAATCAGTCAAGGTCCACTGTTAAGCATTTTAAGAAATCATGAAAATACTAGCAAATTATTACAGGTAATCATTTCTTCCTTCCGCGCAAACCTAAAGCTTTGGTTTTCACATTCTCTGAAATTATAGGTTTTCTTGTGTTTATGTCTTGGCCTCTTGCACTACGACGTTCAGACAATTCTTTTGGTTTAATTCTGACACTGCTTCCATCACAATCAATGTTTAAACCCCCTTCAACAGATTTATTAAGGTTTTTTTTAGGTTGCATCTCAATAGCAGCACTTTTCATAGACATCATACCTTCACAAAGCTCCCCACAACATTGTCTAATGTCCCTCTGAATGGAAATTGTATGTTTAATAAGTCGTGCATTGCTGGCAGTCACTCTATTCAAAGCCCTGGCATATGTGTGCATGCTCATCATTGTTCTCATGTGTCTATTGCAATTTGCAATCTTCTGTCCTTCCATGCCATGACAAATAGTCTCCAATGCATTTGCTATGCGGTCAAAATTGTCACATGACGCCTTATGTGCACCTTCAATCACTTTTGTTAATGTAGTCAAACTTTTACTCATTGCACTGATGTCTTCACTGATATTACTCAGTTTGCCCTTCATAATCCTCATATCCTTCCCTTGCAGACGCTGCACTCTCAATAACTTTAATTCTACATCACTTCCATGGGCGTTATCTTCTATGGAGTTACTTTGATTTGAAGACCTTGGCCTTCTTCTGAAGAACTTTTGAAGCTTTCAGCGACGACTTGACTGTTTATTCGAAGTGCCAGTGATTCCTGCATTTTGCTGTTCAAGTTCTGGGACATTATGTTCTTCTTCAGTGTCTGAATTCTGAAGCTGACACACTCTCTTTCTACCTTGCAATGTGTGCACAGTTGGTGAAGATGTATCAGAGTTTTGATCTAATGTGTTCTGTAAATCCATGTTGGTGTCTTCAAAAACATTTCTTTCTGTTTCCTTATCAACATCTATAAATGATAAAGTGCATTCAGTATATAAATGTATTGAAATGACATGTTTGAAAAAGCACTGCAATGCACATTTTTTTGTTATATAAACATGCTAAATGCATGCATTTGAACTATCTCATTAGTGATGTGTTATTTTTTAAATTAAAAAATGATTTTTTTAAGACATTGTACTAATCTTGTTAAAAAAACTACAATTCCCATGATGCACTACTTCCTTCATGAAAATGCCTTTTAAACAACCATATGCCAAAGCAAAGTGTACAATTCTTTAGGGGTTTGAACATGAGCAGGAATAAAATGTGTAATTGCATTATGCAACCTCATTTACTTACAATGTAAAATATATTACAAATAAAAATCTTACCTTGTGAAGTGCCCGCATGCTCAGAGGTGTCTATTTGAATCACTCCAATGACTGCTTCTGTCACAAGGGTCCCCTCAACCAAATCCTCAAGGGGGGTAGTTGGTCTGTCCCTGGGAGTGCCCCCACCAGTTTTATTGGCACCTTTGATCCTTGTCGCAATACTTTCTTTTGCGCGAGAGCGTAAATCATACCACCGTTTTTGCAGGTTGGTGATTTTTCGGTGGGCAACCCCCACAGCATTTACTTTTGCTTGCATAGCCAGCCAAAGTTTTATTTTGACTGCTTCTGGAACCTTCAATGACTGCTTTCCAAACAGCTGATCATGCCTCAGAGTGACCTCCTCCATTAAAATCTCCAACTCCTGCTCACTAAACTTTATCTTCCTTTTTCTGGCAGGAAGGTCTTGACTAGCACTTTCTGGCTCCATTTGTCCCTCTGCTGCACTCCAAAAACACTCCTCGTGGTGCAGCAAACAAAGTTGAAATGACCAACTGCCACTCTCTAGTTCAAACTAGGTTTCAGGTGTGTTTAATCAGTGTGTTGGATTCCTGGGTATGTCCTCAATCCAATGCATGAATTTGCGTTTTCGCAATTTTGCGGTTTTTTTTGCGAACCGCTAATAACTTGCGAATCGCAAAAAATAGGGATTTTTACCGATTCTCTAAAAAAAAAAGAAAATGTTGCATACAGTTTTGCGATTCACAACTTGCGATTCCTTAAAATTCGCAAATTACGAATCGCAAAACGACACAATGATGCATGTGCCCCTTAGTCTTGTAAATATGGTGCAGCCGTGCGTTTCAAAAGTGGCGGAGCCAAGGAGGATAACGCCGCGCTACGCCTCTTCCGTGTAAATATCCCCCTGAATTCCTGATTTCAGACAGCGTTCAGGTCACTTAGAGCAGTGAGGAATTTGTGTGCCACTGCAAGTACTGTGTTGATGGGCCAACAAAGTACATGCATTAATGGGCTGTGTAATGAAAGTCAGTGTCCACCCACATTGCAGGTATCAGTGGGCCTTGACAGGAGTGCCACTGGCCCTACTCTGTGTATTCATCAATGGGATTAGGGATGAGCATCACTTTCAGGTAATGCTACATAGGTCTGTCCATGAAGGTTACAAGTGGTCCAATAAAGCACACAGAGGTGTTGAAGCATTTACCATTTACGGTATGACCTTTATTCTAGGTGGGCTGAAAATCACACAGTGCGGGAACCAACCATTATGAGTATTGCAGCCCTGCTGAGAAATGCTGACATGTTAATTACTAGAAGTGCTGATGTCACCCATTATAAGTATAGCAGGCCTTCTAATAAGTGCTGGTACTGCTAATTATAAGTATAGCAGCCCTGCCGAGAAGTGTTGACATTTTTCATAACTCACCTATTATAAGTAAGGGAGCCCTGCAAGTAAGTACTCATTATAAGTACAGTTCATTCTAAGTATAGAAGTTCTGCTGAGAATTGTAGGTACCGCTCATTACCACTGCAGCAGCCATGCTGAGAAGTGCTAGTACCGCTCATTATAAGTATGGCAGCCCTTCTGAGAAGTAATGGTACTGCTCATTGAAAGTACAGATGCCCTGCTAGTAGGTACTGGTACTGCTCATTATAAGTATAAAAGTTCTGCTGAGAATTGTAGGTACCGCTCATTACAACTACAGCAGCCCTGATGAGAAGTGCTAGTACTGCTCATTGTAAGTATTGCAGTCCTGCTGAGAAGTGCTGGTACAGCTCATTATAAGTATGGCGTCCCTTCTGAGACTTTCTGGTACTACTGCTCATTGTAAGTGCAGCTGCCCTGCTAGTGAGTGCTGGTACTGCTCATTATTATATGTATTTATTTGAAAAGTTTTATATAGCGCTGGCTAGACCTGGAGGTATCAGAGCACTTTACATGAGAAAAAACATTGTTTAGGAACATAGTTACACAGTTATATCAGTTGCTGGAGCAATATTTACATGAGTTACATGAGTATGGCGTCCCTTCTGAGAAGTGCTGGCACTGCTCATTATAAGTATTACAGCCCTTCTGAGAAATGCTGGTACCACTCACTATAAGTATGGCAGCCCTTCTGAGAAGTGCTGGCACTGCTCATTATAAGTATGGTGGCCCTTCTGAAAAGTGCTAGTACCGCTTAATATAAGTATGGAGGCCCTTCGGAGAAGTGATGGTACCGCTCACTATAAATATCGCACCCTTCTGAGAAGTGCTGGTACTGCTCATTGTAAGTACAGCTTCCCTGCTGAGAAGTGGTGGTACTGCTTATTATAGGTATTGCAATCCTGCTGAGAAGTGCTGGTACTGCTCATTGTAAGTATGGCGGCAATTCTGAGAAGTGCTGATACTGCTCATTGTAAGTTCAGCTGCCCTGCTAGTAAGTACTAGTACTGCTCATTATCAGTATTGCAGTCCTGCTGAGAAGTGCTGGCACTGCTCATTATAAGTATGGCGTTCCTTCTGAGAAATGTTGGTACCACTCATTATAAGTATTGCAGCCCTTCTGAGAAATGTTGGTACCACTCATTATAAGTATTGCAGCCCTTCTGAGAAATGTTGGTACCACTCATTATAAGTATTGCAGCCCTTCTGAGAAATGTTGGTACCACTCATTATAAGTATTGCAGCCCTTCTGAGAAATGCTGGTATCACTCATTATAAGTATGGCAGCCCTGCTGGTAAGTACTGGCACTGCTCATTATAAGTATTGAAGTCCTGCTGAGAAGTGCTGGTACCGCTCATTATAAGTATGGCAGCCGTTCTGAGAAGGGCTTGTACTGCTCACTGTAAGTATTCCAGTCCTGCTGAGAAATGCTGGTACAGTTCATTATAAGTATGGCATCCCTTCTGAGACTTTCCAGTACTACTGCTCATTGTGTGTACAGCTGCCCTGCTAGTGAGTGCTGGTACTGCTCATTATAAGTATTGCAGTCCTGCTACTAAAGACTGGTATTGCTCATTATAAGTATTGTAGCCCTTCTGAGAAATGCTGGTACCACTCATTATAAGTATGGCAGCCGTTCTGAGAAGTGCTTGTACTGCTCATTGTAAGTATTGCAGTCCTGGTGGGAAGTGATGGTACCGCTCATTATAAGTATGGCGTTCCTTCTGAGATTTGCTGGTACCGCTCATTATAAGTATTGCAGTCCTGCTGAGAAGTGCTGGTACCGCTCATTATAAGTATGTTGGCCCTTATGAGAAGTGCTAGTACCGCTCATTGTAACTATGGAGGCCCTTCGGGGAAGTGCTGGTACCGCTCATTGCAAGTACAGCTGCCCTGCTAATAAGTACTGGTACTGCTCATTATAAGTATTGCAGTTCTGCTAGTAAGTACTGGTACTGCTCATTATTATAAGTATTCATTTATGTATTTATTTAAAAAGTTTTATATATCGCTGGCTAGACCCGGAGGTATCAGAGCGCTTTACATGAGGAAAAACATTGTTTCAGAACATTGTTACACAGTTATATCAGTTGCTGGAGCAATATTTACATGAGTTACATGAGTATGGCGTCCCTTCTGAGAAGTGCTGGCACTGCTCATTATAAGTATTGCAGTCCTGCTGAGAAGTGTTGGTACCGCTCATTATAAGTATGGCAGCCCTTCTGAGAAATGCTGGTACCACTCACTATAAGTATGGCAGCCCTTCTGAGAAGTGCTGGCACTGCTCATTATAAGTATGGTGGCCCTTCTGAGAAGTGCTAGTACCGCTTATTATAAGTATGGAGGCCCTTCGGAGAAGTGATGGTACTGCTCATTGAAAGTACAACTGGCATGCTGGTAGTTACTGGTACTGCTCATTATAAGTATTTTTGGACCTTCTAAGAATTGCTGGTACTGCTCATTGTAAGTATAGCAGCCCTGCTGGTAAGTACTGGTACTGCTCATTCTAAGTATTGAAGTCCTGCTGAGAAGTGCTGGTACCGCTCACTATAAATATCGCACCCTTCTGAGAAGTGCTGGTACTGCTCATTGTAAGTACAGCTTCCCTGCTGAGAAGTGCTGGTACTGCTCATTATAGGTATTGCAATCCTGCTGAGAAGTGCTGGTACTGCTCATTGTAAGTATGGCGGCAATTCTGAGAAGTGCTGATACTGCTCATTGTAAGTTCAGCTGCCCTGCTAGTAAGTACTAGTACTGCTCATTATAAGTATTGCAGTCCTGCTGAGAAGTGCTGGTACTGCTCATTATAAGTATGGCGTTCCTTCTGAGATTTGCTGGTACCGCTCATTATAAGTATTGCAGTCCTGCTGAGAAGTGCTGGTACCGCTCATTATAAGTATGTTGGCCCTTATGAGAAGTGCTAGTACCGCTCATTGTAACTATAGCTGCCCTGCTAATAAGTACTGGTACTGCTCATTATAAGTATTGCAGTTCTGCTAGTAAGTACTGGTACTGCTCATTATTATAAGTATTCATTTATGTATTTATTTAATAAGTTTTATATATCGCTGGCTAGACCCGGAGGTATCAGAGCGCTTTACATGAGGAAAAACATTGTTTCAGAACATTGTTACACAGTTATATCAGTTGCTGGAGCAATATTTACATGAGTTACATGAGTATGGCGTCCCTTCTGAGAAGTGCTGGCACTGCTCATTATAAGTATTGCAGTCCTGCTGAGAAGTGTTGGTACCGCTCATTATAAGTATGGCAGCCCTTCTGAGAAATGCTGGTACCACTCACTATAAGTATGGCAGCCCTTCTGAGAAGTGCTGGCACTGCTCATTATAAGTATGGTGGCCCTTCTGAGAAGTGCTAGTACCGCTTATTATAAGTATGGAGGCCCTTCGGAGAAGTGATGGTACTGCTCATTGAAAGTACAACTGGCATGCTGGTAGTTACTGGTACTGCTCATTATAAGTATTTTTGGACCTTCTAAGAATTGCTGGTACTGCTCATTGTAAGTATAGCAGCCCTGCTGGTAAGTACTGGTACTGCTCATTCTAAGTATTGAAGTCCTGCTGAGAAGTGCTGGTACCGCTCACTATAAATATCGCACCCTTCTGAGAAGTGCTGGTACTGCTCATTGTAAGTACAGCTTCCCTGCTGAGAAGTGCTGGTACTGCTCATTATAGGTATTGCAATCCTGCTGAGAAGTGCTGGTACTGCTCATTGTAAGTATGGCGGCAATTCTGAGAAGTGCTGATACTGCTCATTGTAAGTTCAGCTGCCCTGCTAGTAAGTACTAGTACTGCTCATTATAAGTATTGCAGTCCTGCTGAGAAGTGCTGGTACTGCTCATTATAAGTATGGCGTTCCTTCTGAGATTTGCTGGTACCGCTCATTATAAGTATTGCAGTCCTGCTGAGAAGTGCTGGTACCGCTCATTATAAGTATGTTGGCCCTTATGAGAAGTGCTAGTACCGCTCATTGTAACTATAGCTGCCCTGCTAATAAGTACTGGTACTGCTCATTATAAGTATTGCAGTTCTGCTAGGAAGTACTGGTACTGCTCATTGTTATAAGTATTTATTTATGTATTTATTTGAAAAGTTTTGTATAGCGCTGGCTAGACCCGGAGGTATCAGAGCGCTTTACATGAGGAAAAACATTGTTTCAGAACATTGTTACACAGTTATATCAGTTGCTGGAGCAATATTTACATGAGTTACATGAGTATGGCGTCCCTTCTGAGAAGTGCTGGCACTGCTCATTATAAGTATTGCAGTCCTGCTGAGAAGTGTTGGTACCGCTCATTATAAGTATGGCAGCCCTTCTGAGAAATGCTGGTACCACTCACTATAAGTATGGCAGCCCTTCTGAGAATTGCTAGCACTGCTCATTATAAGTATGGTGGCCCTTCTGAGAAGTGCTAGTACCGCTTATTATAAGTATGGAGGCCCTTCGGAGAAGTGATGGTACTGCTCATTGAAAGTACAACTGGCATGCTGGTAGTTACTGGTACTGCTTATTATAAGTATTTTGGGCCCTTCTAAGATTTGCTGGTACTGCTCATTGTAAGTATAGCAGCCCTGCTGGTAAGTACTGGTACTGCTCATTCTAAGTATTGAAGTCCTGCTGAGAAGTGCTGGTACCGCTCACTATAAATATCGCACCCTTCTGAGAAGTGCTGGTACTGCTCATTGTAAGTACAGCTTCCCTGCTGAGAAGTGCTGGTACTGCTCATTATAGGTATTGCAATCCTGCTGAGAAGTGCTGGTACTGCTCATTGTAAGTATGGCGGCAATTCTGAGAAGTGCTGATACTGCTCATTGTAAGTTCAGCTGCCCTGCTAGTAAGTACTAGTACTGCTCATTATAAGTATTGCAGTCCTGCTGAGAAGTGCTGGTACCGCTCATTATAAGTATGTTGGCCCTTATGAGAAGTGCTAGTACCGCTCATTGTAACTATGGAGGCCCTTTGGAGAAGTGCTGGTACCCCTCATTGCAAGTACAGTTGCCCTGCTAATAAGTACTGGTACTGCTCATTATAAGTATTGCAGTTCTGCTAGGAAGTACAGCTCATTGTTATAAGTATTTATTTATGTATTTATTTGAAAAGTTTTATATAGCGTTGGCTAGACCCGGAGGTATCAGAGCGCTTTACATGAGGAAAAACATTGTTTCAGAACATTGTTACACAGTTATATCAGTTGCTGGAGCAATATTTACATGAGTTACATGAGTATGGCGTCCCTTCTGAGATATGCTGGCACCGCTCATTATAAGTATTGCAGCCCTTCTGAGAAGTGTTGGTACCGCTCATTATAAGTATGGCAACCCTTCTGAGAAGTGCGGGCACTGCTCATTATAAGTATGGCAGCCCTTCTGAGAAGTGCTGGCACTGCTCATTATAAGTATTGCAGTCCTGCTGAGAAGTGTTGGTACCGCTCATTATAAGTATGGCAACCCTTCTGAGAAGTGCGGGCACTGCTCATTATAAGTATGGCAGCCCTTCTGAGAAGTGCTGGCACTGCTCATTATAAGTATTGCAGTCCTGCTGAGAAGTGTTGGTACACTCATTATAAGTATGGTGGCCCTTCTGAGAAGTGCTAGTACCGCTTATTATAAGTATGGAGGCCCTTCGGAGAAGTGATGGTACTGCTCATTGAAAGTACAACTGGCATGCTGGTAGTTACTGGTACCACTCAGTATAAGTATGGCGTCCCTTCTGAGAAGTGCTGGCACCGCTCATTATAAGTATTGCAGTACTTCTGAGAAATGCTGGTACCGCTCATTATAAGTATTGCAGTACTTCTGAGAAATGCTGGTACTGCTCATTATAATTATGGCAGTCCTGCTGGTAAGTACTGGTACTGCTCATTATAGGTATTGAAGTCCTGCTGAGAATTGCTGGTACCGCTCATTATAAGTATCGCACCCTTCTGAGAAGTGCTGGTACTGCTCATTGTAAGTACAGCTGCCCTGCTGAGAAGTGTTGGTACTGCTAATTGTAAGTATGGCTGCCCTTCTGAGAAGTGCTGGTATTGCTCATTGTAAGTTCAGCTGCCCTGCTAGTAAGTACTAGTACCACTCATTATAAGTATGGCAGCCCTTCAAAGAAGTGCTGGTACTGCTCATTGTAAGTATTGCAGTCCTGCTGAGAAGTGCTGGCACTGCTCATTATAAGTATGGCGTTCCTTCTGAGAAATGCTGGCACCGCTCATTGTAAGAACAGCTGCCCTGCTATAAGTACTGGCACTGCTCATTATAAGCATGGCATCCCTTCTGAGAAGTGCTTGTTCTGTTCATTATAAGTATGCGTCCCTTCTGAGATTGGCTGGTACTTCTCATTATACGCATTTTAACCCACCTCGGCTCGATGCATGCCCAAATAAAACAGGCTGAGGTGTTTTTAAAAAAAAAAATGTTTTCCTCGTATCACCAGTGTTTGCGAAGCCGAGCCTTGATACACGACCTGTTCCGCCCTCAGGCTACTTGCAATTAAACATCTAGCCCTGCTGTTACAGAAGAACAGGATGAAGTCTTGGCTTAGAGGCCCATGAGCCTGTCCCAGAGATGGGTATTCTTTCTGCAGGCCCCATGTTAGTGTTCCCACTCTGAGGGTGATAAACCCCTTGTTGGTGCCATGGAGTACAGCCACGTAATCATTAACACTTGCAAGATGTCCGTGTGCGCAGTGACGTGTCCAGGATTTATCACCTAATACGATTTTTGGGAAATAACATGGATTTTGGTGCCTACCACATCAAAATCTGCATGTCTTCTTGTTAAGTTCCAACACGTTTAGGTGCAATGTTTCTCGCGGCTGTGGAGAAAACAGCACATTTGTGCGAGATCCCAATTTAGAAAGGTCACTTGTGACCAGGACCTACAACAGAACTTCACGAATAGTGATTCAAGAGAAAGCTCTGGCTACTGGCGACCATGCAACATTACTGCTCAAATGCGTGCACAATATTTTTTGTGCAAACATCTTGGGGCAGATTTACAAGAAACTGATGCATCTGTACAGATGCATCAGTTTCCCTGCACCTCCATGCGAAACACTTGCGCCACCATGGATGTGCCGTATTTACAATGCAGAGCATCATGGAGCAAGGATTGACAGATGCGTGTTGTCGCAAAAGTCATGCATTGCTGGAGTCATGTTGCAAGCATGACACAACTCCAGCGATGCACGGGGAGGCCTATTTCCAATACACTGCATCACTCCTTACGCCTGCTCCAAGCAGGTGTAGGGTTTTGACGCAGTGGCGTTGTGAGAAATCGGGGTCTGTAGTTGACAGAGGTAGGTACCTTTGTCCAAATAGGGACCCTTGCTTCCAGTCAGGGTAAGGGGGATACACCCTTTAGATAACCCCTGCTCACCCCCTTAGTAGCTTGGCACGAGCAGACAGGCTTATCCCAAAGGCAATGCGTTAAGTATTTGTACCAACACTCACAGTAACACAGTAAAAACACCACAAAAGGACACCACACCAGTTTAGAAAAATAAAATATCTTTACCTAAACTAAACAAGACCAAAATGACTAAAATCCAACAAACAGATACTCAGAAAAATTACTTTTGAAAGGATATTGTATAAATAGGCTTGTAGAAATCAAATAGCACCAACTGGGGCTATTGCAATGTCGTGACAGCAAAAAATTCAAAGTAGGGCGCAGACCACAAGGATCGCGGCATCGGGCGCGAAGTCACACATACCCCCAGACAAACAGCACCTTGGAAGCAAAGTCTGTGACGATGCACGGTGTTGAAGATGGCCGATGTCGGCACCGTTGACGATGCGACGTCGGTAAGATCGTGGAGTCACCCTCGGCGGTTATCGGCACTGCAATACCAGGAAGTAGGCGCTAGCAATGACAGAGTCGGTGAAAGCGCTTGTGTCGGGCACGGCCGATCACTGCCGGCATCGGAGGGCATCGTAGGGCATCGTAGGGCATCGGACCTGCGGAGAAAGCCGGGCAATGCGTCAGTCACTTCTCAAGCAGCTCCCAGAGCCTCAGGGAAGGTCGCGGCCTCACAGTGGCGTCATTGAGGGCGTCTGAAACAGGTTTTCTTACTTCTGTTGGGTTTCTTCCAGCTCCCAACAGCAGGCACAACCTCCAGAGGCCCAACAGAGTTACAGGCACCTCCTGGCAGGTCAGGACTCCCAGCAAGGAAGTTCAGGGGAGCTGGGGGTGAAGTCTTTTTGTCTCCTTCAAGCCCTTGGAGACTTTCCTCAAGCAGGGGACACAGCACACAGCAAAGTCCTTCTCCTTCCCTTGACAAAAACGGCAACTGCAGGCCAACCCCAGACACACAGCAAGGGCAGTAATTCTCTTCAGTTTCTCCAGCTCTTCTCCTTGGCAAAGGTTCCTCTTGATTCCAGAAGTAGTCTAAAATTCAGGGGTTTTAGGTCTAATACTTATACCCCAGAATGTCTTTGTTTTCTTTGAGCAGTGGGCTCTAAGCCTAGTTCAAACCAGTTTTGCCTTCACTGGTGCCACTTGACCACAGGATGTGGAGACAGCATTGTGCAAGGGAGACAGGCCCCATTCAGGTGCAGGGTAAATCTCCTCCCACCACTCTATATGCAGCCAGGGTCTATTCAGCTCAGGGCTGGGTCATCCAGGAAGGGCCAGGCAAACCTCAACCGCCCCAGAGGCTGTCTTCAGGGAATGCACATCCTCTGTCTCTGTCACACTGAAACCAGACAGTCAGTCAATCCACAAACAGGCAGAGGCACACAGAAAGGTTGAACAAGAATATAGCCACTTTTTAAAATGCTATTTTCAAACACACAATTTAAAAACCATCTTTACTAAAAGATGTGTTATTAAATCCCGAGTTCAGGGATACCAGACTCCAATTTTCCATCTTATCCCTATGGGAAGATATGCTTGTAAAAGATTACAAAAGGGGGTGGTGATGGACGGAGCATCAGAACCAATCAAACACTCACACCCAGTCAAAAGATCTGGGTTTGATCCATCACCGTTCTTTAGCCCACTCTGCCACCCAGTTCAGACATGGCTATATGCAAATCAGTCTGACCCTGTGCCTCCTGGGAACAGTCTAGCCCGAACTGCCAAGCCATGCCTTCCCTGGACCGGAAACAAGCTTCCGAGGACCGGTTTCGGGCATTCCAGCCATCTTCAGCCCGGCTTGCTTGAATCCAGTGGCAAAGTGAGCAAGGGACTCACGTCTGAGCATACTCTGCCACACTTATGGCGGCCAAAGCGGTACAAAAGGGGGTGGTGATGGACGGAGCATCAGAACCAATCAAACACTCACACCCAGTCAAAAGATCTGGGTTTGATCCATCACCGTTCTTTAGCCCAGTTCAGACATGGCTATATGCAAATCAGTCTGACCCTTGGCTTGGCAGTTCGGGCTGGACTGTTCCCATGAGGCACAGGGTCAAGGCTGATTTGCATATGGCCATGTCTGACGTGGGGTGGTGTGGAATGCAAAAAAACGATGGATTTAGGCCCAGATCTCTATACTGGGGTGAATGTATGACAATGTTCTGCATTCTGTCCATCACCTGTTGTTTTTGCTTTTGTCACCCCGAGTGGGATGGGTATGCTCAGACGTGAGTTGCATGCTCTCCACACCACTGGAGTCAAGCTATCCAGCCTGATGATGGCTGATAGCCAGAAACCGATCCTTGAATGCTTGATTCCGGTCCAGGAAAGACATGGCTTGGCAGTTCGGGCTGGACTGTTCCCATGAGGCACAGGGTCACGGCTGATTTGCGTATGGCCATGTCTGACCTGGGGTGGTGTGGAGTGCAAAAAAACAATGGATTTAGGCCCAGATCTCTGTACTGGGGTGAATGTATGACAATGTTCTGCATTCTGTCCATCACCTGTTGTTTTTGCCTTTGTAAAAGATTACAAAGCATTCCCTATTCTGTCCTATGGGCAAGATACCCTTTCAATAGTGAAAAAATAAATTGGCAGTATTTCACTATCAGCATATGTTACACACACCAGTACATGTCCTACCTTTCACATACACTGCACCCTGCCCAGTGGGGTACCTTGGGCCTCCCATATGAGTGCCCTATATGCACGACAAGGCAAGGCTAGGGCCTGGCAAGTGGGTGCACTTGCCAAGTCAACATAGCAGTTAACAAACTGCGCGCAGGCACCGTGGTGGCAGGCCTGAGACATCTTTTCAGGGCTACTCATGTGGGAGACACAATCAGTGCTGCAGGCCCACTAGTAGCATTTGATTTACCAGCCCTGGCACCCTCAGTGCACTTTACTCGGGACCTACTAGTAAAACAAATATGCCAATCAGGGATAACCAATCACAATAACAATTTACACAGACAGCATATGCACTTCAGCACTGATCAGCAGTGGTAAAGTGCCCAGAGTCCACCAGCCAACAAACACAGGTCAGGAAAAAAATAGGAGGAAGAAGCAAAACGATTGGGGATAACCCTGCAAAAAGAGACATTTCCAACAGGCGTCCTAGAAGTGGTGCAGTTAAATCTTGTAGATTTCACTGCATCACTTCTACAAGGCTTTCTTGCGAGGGAATGCCCACCCTGTATACATTATACTTGATGCAGTTATAATGTGGCACAGGGCTTTACAAGGTGACGCATCTCCCTAGATGCAGCACGTTGTAAATGGGCAACATCGTGGCACATTGGTTATGCCGCCACTGCGTCACATAAAGTGATGCAGCGCAAAATTGTTGCAAGGAGCTTGTAAATCTGCCCCGATGTAGGTCTTTTTATGTAACGGTTTGCAGCAGGATTGTAAATCTTTTGATGAGTTACATGTAGTCAGGCACTGGCTGTTCATGTTTTTACTTGAATCAATAAAGCTCTGCTTTCTATTAAAAAAATGGACTTATTGACTCAATCTATATGAGTAAGGACTCAGCCTGATGAAAAGAAGAATTATTGTACAACACACTCGCTACCCCTTTAAAGACTTTATCTGTTCAAAACTCAAGAGGTCCAGAGTTTTTTGAGTGTGTCCCTCCTATATAAACTAAGTGAAAACTGATATAGCCTTGGAGTCTCTTTTGGACCCCCTTCCTTTCTAGAGACTAGAATGAGCAGAGACTCCAAAAAAGCCTGTTCATGTGTTCTAGTGGTGGAGGCGACGTAGGGGCACAACTAGACCCGAACTTTGTGGGGGGGGGGGCTAAGACTTCCAGGTCTGGCTGGCCCTATCACTGGTCGTGCACGGTGCAACAGATTTTTATGGCATCCTCCCCCATTTCCTCCTTCTCCGTGAATTCCTTCACTACCACTCACCAACAATGCACCTCGTCTCTCTATAGCCCCTTTCTGACAAACATTTCATTTTTTATAGGTCTACTCGTAGTTTACTCCCACTCAGTTCTGTGATCTGCTTGGTACACTTTCTTTGTAGCAGGCACATTAACCTTCTGCGCTGTGTGGGTGACATGAGTGCCCATGTGAGTGCACTGTGAGCGATGCAACAGTGTGACAGTAGGGTAATAGGAGTGACTGCAGGGTGAGTGAGGTGGCCATATGAATTAGGGTGCGGATATAAATGCAGAGTGGGATGAATGAATGTATGGTTAGTGACGGGCTTGTTTGTCTGTGATTGCAGAGTGAGCACCGAGGGGGACAGGTGAGTGAAGTGTCCCATGAGTGCAGGGGGAGTGGTTTGCTCTTATGACTGCAGGGTGAGGTACAGGGTGCAATACACAATGGGGGCTGGAGGAGAGTTAAAGGACCAGCGAGGGCACTCTCCCCAATTCAAACGATAAATAACACTAGAAACCCTCGGGTCCGAGCAATGGACAACCAGTTGTCCCAATGAGGGAGAAATGGTGGAAAAACAGTGCTGTGGGAAGGGAGGGTGTCCCTTTTAAGGACCGTTTCCCTCACACACCAAAGGTGTCATGCTTCATCATGGGGATACCTCCTCGCGTCATGAGCCTCCTTGTTTTTTGCTAAGTGTGCTGCATTCTGCAGCACACATAGAAGGAGCAAAACACCAATAATGATTATGAAGTCGCTTAACGCTGCCTTGTAAATAAGGCAAAGCCCCTATCGCCACCACAACGTCCATGAAAGTGACGCTGTGGTGGAAATAGGGGCTTGTAAATATGCCCTTTGGTTTGTAGATGGAGACTGTTGAAGCAGTTCTTTACAATGTGACAAACTGTTCGAAATTACATTGTTCAGGTTTTCAGCAGTAAAACAGTCCTTCATGTATTCTAAAGAATACACTTCCTGGAAGGCAAATTGATAAAGCGATTAGCCAACAGGATAAAGTGAGAAAGTAATACTCCTATGAGTGTGGCCTACACCCACCTTATGTAAATTGTAAAGAACAGTGACTTTGCCATAAAAAATAAAAATTCATCAAATTCAGGGTTAAAGTGTTTTGTTCACTTTGTGTCTAAGTTAACCTTAGCTGCAGCCCCCTGCATCCACTATTCACAATGTACAACCAGGTGCATAATGCAGACTAGTAAAGTCCCTTCAGTGCAGGTGGGACTCCCAACCTTCTAGGGTTCCCCAAAAACTTAAAAGGGGCCCCATTCAACCCAAGGTCAATGAATATCGGTGAAATATTGGAGATGAAGGGTCCCCTAATCACATTCTGCAGGAGAGACCTATCATTTTCCATAACACCCCTGTGTACAACACGTTCACAAATCAGCTATTTCTCCGGACAGAACATTATGGGTAGCTAGCCTAATGTACACACAACAGGTAGGGAAGAAGGAAAGGTAATGGACAAGTAGAGTTAGGGAGGGAATAGAGATATGGGGTAGAATTGGAGATGAGTGGCCAGAGTGAGAGGAATTTGGCCAATGGAGGAATATGGGGGCATATTAGCAAGGAACCTCGTTAAAATTATCGCCGTTTTATCGGTAGGAAACTGCCGCTAAAACGGCGATAATGGGCTTGCTAATATGCGTTATAGAATTCCTATAGAATCCCAGGTTAGATATGCAGGACATCTAACATGGGCTTCTATAGGAATTCTATAACGCATATTAGCAAGCCCATTATCGCCGTTTTAGCGGCAGTTTCCTGCCGATAAAACAGCGATCATTTTAACGAGGTTTCTTGCTAATATGCCCCTCGGAGTCATTGTCATGGTACATTGTTCCAGAGATAATAGGGCAGGCTGAGAGAAGCCGCTAGAAGGTTGAGAAGTGCCCACCAGTCCAAAGTGTCCACAGTGTCCACAGTGTCCACAGTGTCCGCAGTCAGACCTCTCATGCAGCCTGTCCTAAATAGATATATTTGGGTACCGACAACTAAAGAGGGAGTCGGAAGGAGGTAAAGCTGGACTGCTCGTGGGAACACAGGAGCCATCAGGAGATGGTATGTCAAGATGGTATGTCAAGCCACTAACCGTGCTTTGAAAGGTGACTGTGACAGAATTAATCGAACAGGAGGAAAAGTTATTCGAATAGGAAATACATCATGGATACTTGAATCTTGCTCAGCTGAGACAGAACTTTAAGAATGAAAATCAAATGAAGCTAGTATTTTGATTACCACGCCCCTCTATTCTGCTCGGTTCCCTACCTTCAGCAACACAGCAGACCCTAGTATGCCTGGATCTTAATATTTTATTACAATGTAATTACTCCTCTGTGTCGAAAATTGTTTTCATTCTGTTTCTGATTCTGCTCAGTCACTTGTGTTACAAGGCAATTTCATGCATTCCCCATTCTTTTTGCAATAATTTCCTTATGCCACTAGTGAGCCTCAAACCAGATTCCCACTGAACCCCACCCATCAGGACAGCTGTAAAAGCATATGTAAAATTACACTGAAATAAATTGTAGCAGAATTATTCTTCATGCACCACTGCCAAATATTTTAAAGGCGAGGATTTTATTTAATATTCTGTGCTTATAAGTGGTTGAGGTCATTGATGTTTTTTAGGTCGAGCCTATAGTCAGTGCACATGCGCTGCTCTGCGAGACTTGTACTGGATATGGAATAGAAGACCCGCCCACTCTCCGCCCATATTTATCATTGGCTTGTGTCATTGTCCTTGGTAAATGCTGGCTTCTGATTCGTAAATGGGTTTGTTAGTCCCTCCTTAGTACCGGCTTGTCTTCATTTGTAATCTTCCATGGCGACTGGCCCTTTTACTTTGGTTGTTACACAGTACGTGTTATACTCTGTAAGCACTATTTTCTTTATTGGGTTTCTCTTACTGCAGGCATGACGTGCTTTGCTTACATTCAGCGCGCGTAATGTGTGCTTTCTCTTTTCAAGCAGCCAAGACAATGGCGGACACTTCTTTCCAATGCCATAGGTCCCGCATTTAAATGCGAGACCTATTGCATTGTTTTATCGGAAGTCGGTGCTGGGGCAGTGTCCATTTGGGTGATACAGTGACTCCTAATGTGAAAGCAAGGAGGACAACTCCTGTAAATGTATCACTTTTATAACTGTATCACTAGCCAATGCTTCTTTGCCATTATCCTGTATATAACACAGATGTTTAACGTTAGATTCTATCCATCTCCGAATGATGAAGGGTTCAATCCCATTCATCAGTTTAGCATTACGTCAGCCATCTATGACGAATGAATGGTTGAGTGGATGTAGCCGGGATTTGAACACGTTTCATATGGTTTACACAGACCTCAGGAGTGAGTGCAGATCACAAATGAGGCGTACTGTACAAGATTAAGAATATTCATCTCCATAACACTGCACAGAACTCTATACAGGCTTTTTGAGGGATTTCACTCCAAAATCAAGATACATGTGTAGGCTGTCAAAGTGCTAATTAATTTAATCTAGGTGACCCACCTTTTTAACTTCATTTTTTTCCAATCAAAGTGCCCGTGGAAAGATCAGAATAGATGTTTTTTTAATTAAAATATTCACATGCAGTTTGTTCCCTAGTCTTCGCGTTGAACTCTGCCCTCGGATTGCGATTTCCGTGCAGCAGCTAGAGCCATATGTATGAAGCAAATTTGCGATCGCAGACGCTAACATTCGCAGAATTTCAGAGTTTGCGATCATCGCAAATTAGCAGTGTGCAATGTAGCACACAAAAAACCCTTGCAAAATAAGGAATTGCAAATTTTGCGATTCCCTATTTTGCGATTGCATTTAAGGACACATTGCAATTCCTTAAATGCAATGTAAGAAGCACATAAGAAAGTGCGATTTGAACTTAAAGAATCGCAAATTACCACTAACTTCAAGTTGGTGGTAATTTGCGAATTTCACTTAAAAATGCACTATTTTGTTTTTTTAAAGTGCCATGTGGTGCACATACATGCCCTTTGGACATGTATATGTGCCACATTTCCACACATGCACATGTCAGGGGTGCAACAGGGTGTCCTTTTGACACCATGGCACCCTTCAAATTGAATTCTCAATTTGCGATTCACTATTTGCTAATCGCAAATTGAGAATGCCTTCCCATTCATTCCTATGGGGCTCTTAGCCCATAGGAATGAATAAGAAGGTATTCCTTATTTGCGAATCTCAATTTGCGATTCGCAAATAAGGAATATGTGGGATTCGCAAATAAGGAATATGTGGGATTCGCAAAATTATTAGCAAACCCCACATACATTGCATTTTGCGATTCTCAAATTGGGATTCGCAAAAAATCGCAATTTGAGAATCGCAAAACTCTATTTTCATACATATGGCCCATAATCTTGCCATTTTCCTAATCAAAAGCAGTGTGTCATGCCTGCTATCATATCAGCCAGTGCGGACGTTGGTGTTCGGTGCATGGCTTACAATGGCAGCGGGGTAGAGTTTGACAGCATTCTATATGCCGACGGGAGGCACACGTCAAATATTTACAGAGAAGCAGATCTGTTGCAAAATGAGATGATAAAAAAAACAGCAGTGCATCGGTCACATAGTAGCTTTTATCTGAGGGCTGTTAATGGATGCCTTGAGCAGTGCATTACAACAACTGCAATCCGATCTGAATTGGATGTTGGCCCAGATCCGGGCACCCTTCTCTAAATGTGGATTGCAACTTTATGGATTTCAATTGTCCTTCCCGTCCCCAAACCCTGCTTCCAGGAAATGAATATACAAAGCAAACCCTGCCTTGTCACTGCAGGCAGGTGTGTCTCCTGAATACGGTCTTCCTGCCCCTCCCCATTCGGCCAGTTCCCTCTCTACATTGCCGCTCTTTCTACTAACTAGGATTTGTCAGAAGCAGGTGCAGTTTCAGTGATTCATGTATAAAACTTTTGAGTCAGTAGGGTGAGCCTTCAAGTTCTGGTTCCCTGAGACAACAGATTCTCTCATCTTTGGCTAATTCTGTATTATTCATTGCGGCGTCTGAAATTTAGATATATACCACAAGGGCCGGCTTTGGCGCTGGTGGCGCCCAGCGCGACAATTTTTGGCACCCCACAACCCATGGTTCACTCCTCGGTTTCTCTCACGACCCCAGTGCAAAAGTGCTCCTTTTCTGTAGAATCATAAGTTATTGCTAAACACAGGGCCCCTCCCCTGAAGTCAGCAGGGGCAGCTCTAGGCTCATGGCGGCCCTGGGCAGGGAGCGTAGGTAGGGGGCCCCGGAAGAGGGGGGCCGGGCGGGGCGGAGCGCGGAGGCCAGTGAAGAGGGGGGAGGGGGGATCAGGGTGTTTGGCAATTCCTGCCAGGGGCCGCCACGCAAATATGTATCCATCCTCAGAGGATTATTATATTAAGGATATATATTGGTGTGGTGGCCCCTTGGGTTCGGTGACCCTGTGCAGGTGCACAGCTTGCACATGCCTAAGGCCGCCCCTGAAGTCAGTGCCCCCTCCACAGGTTTGCGCCTAATGCGGCTGCACCAGTCGCACTGCCCTAAAGCGGGCCCTGTATACCACCGCAAATCACATCATAAATTTGAAGTTTCGTGACATGTCAGTGGTGGTTGTTCACAGCTTTAGAGGCGGTCACCCAAGGTTCTTTTCCCAATGTTTACCTACTGCAAGATAATGAAATCAATCCTCAGCTACTTCGAGTATTCACTTTTGGCTGAGTTAGTAGCTCGTGAATGTCAGTTTGTTCGCTAAACTGTAGTTAGTTAGGCTGGTGAGCTACGTCCTTGCTGATGTAGTTTACTACTGGTGTGATTGCTCGCCTTTGATCTTTTTACCCATTTCTGTATTCTGCTGCACGTACGATTATGTTCCTTCCGGAAATACTGACATTCTTTAACTGAGTTATATGCAGAGTCTGCATATTTTATGCAGAATATTGCACAGTGCTCTTAATAGTGGCATAGCCAATAAGTCATGGGCCCTAGTGCAAGGAAGGAAACAGGCCCCCTGGCCACTGTTTGAATTATGAAATGCAGTAATAGCCAGGGATCCGTGGGCCCCTCTGACCTCAGGGCCCCAGGGCCACTGCTCCTGCTGCATCAATGAAAACTGCGCCCCTGACTAAACAAATTCTGTCCTACACAAACAGGCGGTTTGGTTTCTTCCCATTAGAAGAGTTTAGGCTTATCTTGGGTGAAGGCGATATGTCAGGCCTGCCACAGGATGGTGGCACAAGGGTCATCCTTATACCCCACTTATTTACTTTTTTTAAACTCCATGCCACTCTACTTTGCACCACTACATGCTATAACACTGCACTGTACTCTTCTCCACTCCACTCTACCCCACTATACTGCACTCTATTTCAATTGACTCTATGCTAATGCACCCTATGCCACTGCAGACCACACCACTGCCACTGCACTCTATGCCACCACACTCTACACCAATACACTCCACGCTACTCTAATCTACTGTGCACCACTGCACACTATTACACTGCACTCTACGCCACTCTATTCTACACCATTCCACTCTACACCTTTCTACTCTACTATCCCCCACTTTACTCTATGCTAAGGCACTTTTCCCACTCTACTGAACACAACTGCACTCTTTACCATTGCACTCTACACAACTCCAGTGTAGGCCACTTCACTGTACTTTACACCACTCCACTCTGTGCCACTTCATGCTACCCTACAAAACTGCACTCTATGGCACTGCACGCTATGCCAATCCACTCTACTCTGTACCACTCCACTCTATACCATTTGACTCTAGTCTAAAACAATCTACTCTAGGCCACTCCACACTACACCACTCTAAGCCACTTTTTTTACAATCTGTGCCACTCCACTCAACTCCACTGCACTCTATTCCACTGCTGTAGGAAGCTGGCTACCTGACTATGGTTACCCCCAATTTTTTGCCTTGTGTTTAGCTGGTGTTTGACTTAGTTGGCCTGGTTCCCTGCTAATCAGGGCCCCAGGCTATCTGCTCTCTCTGTAAAATGGATTCCATGTACCCTAGGTACATGCCATAATTGGAAATGGACTCCTTGTTAGCCCCTGTACCATGCACTATAGGTGCTCAGGGCATAGGTGCCACCAAGGCCTACCAGGGGCTGCAGCATATCTTTTGCCACCCCTGGCTGGTTCTTAAATTGACACAACTGGCTGATCACTCAGCTGAGGCAAGATGGTGTAATCACCCCTTGCTTAGATATAGTATACCTATATCTAAACCTATATCTGGACACATATAAACCTGCGAGCCACTCCTATGGAAGGCCTCATCAATCCTGGAGGCAGAGTGCGTGGTTTAATGTGAGATGGAGCTCTAGCATGAGCTGAGCCTGTCTGCAGCCGTCGGGAACAAATCCCTAAGCTGTTTCAGGATAATGCCATACCATATACTATTAAGTGCATTATAATCCTCGCGGTTATATAGCAACTCTGGTTTGGCTTTATCAAAACATGTCGTGTAAGGTGTCATACGATTTGGAATACTATCCCCTCGCCAGTTCTGGCGACGGGGATAGCATTCCACCCCTCTAGAGGGGTAAGACATGTTACTTTACTTAAATGCGGTTAATTTCTAAAAGGGCCTCAGATCCACAAAATGGATGCTTCTGCCACAGACACGAGTCTGACCCCCTAAAGCTGACCGAAACTCAGCCCAAGGGGCCTGGACAAAGGGTTTCCTGTCGCAGAGCGGTGTTACAACCCCCCAGACAGGAGATAGTGGATTGTAGCAGGGAGGTTTGAAAGAAACCAGACAGTGCCTGGGGAGCACAAGGCTGCCCCTTGCATAATCCGGCCAAACCGGTTCTGGGGCACTCCAGCCCCCGTCCCAGCGCGGCCAGGATCAAAGGAAGGGGGTGTATCCACCCACTTCCTGGGTCCCACCCATAGGAGGGGACCTAGCAGGTAATCCAGCCCCCCAGATTCGAATAAGAGTGGGAGCAGTGCCAATGCACTTCAGATTATCCTGATGAAACATAAGAAACGAAACTCTGGACCCTTCGACATCCTACTCAACGTAGAAGACTGAAGAATCTCCCTTGTGGTCAAGGAGTGACCACCCTGTGCAAACAGGCACCATCCAGCCCTCGACGTCTACTTTGTTGCAGTTCCCGCCGGAACTCGAGCGACAGAGATCGACGAGATCAAGCTTGCCTGCCTTCTAACAGCCCGATCCACAGTCCCTGCAGAGCTGAGACCCGTGGAGGCGACCGGAAGCGTGGGGCACGCCATCTTGGAAAGACCATGAGATGCTGACCGTGCAGCCCACGAGTGACCCTCGAAGCTGTACAACGGGGTTTGAGAAGCCCCAACCCTGAGCCACTCCTGCACCGAAGTTCAGCCCCCTACACTCGACGAGTGCTGCGTGGGACCCTTCTGCTTCTTTTTGGCTCACCTCGTTGGCCAGTCCCTTGCCAGCTGGCTTGTGGCCCCTGTGCCGACGAAACTTGAAATCCGACTTGTGATTCTGGTTGCTCCAGATTTGCACCAGCTCCCCTGAAAAGGAGCCCCACTCTGACTCTCCTGGTCCGAGTGAGAAGCAATCTTCCAGTTCCGCGTGGATTGCTTTTGCCAAGTGTTGTTTACTCCAATCTTGAAGCCGACAGCGCCGACGGCGAGAGCCTGCGTGGGACAGATCGTGACCTGCTCCTGGACTTCATAGATGCCCCAGAGCCCACGTGACAGCGGAGAGAAGCTCCTCAACAACCACCTGATTGCACCAGACATTGCCTGGTTCCGTCCTGGTTCCACCCTGGTCACTGCTGAGTGACCCAGACTCTGTCCCCTCTGCTTTCAGGTACTTTTCGACTCGAGTCCACCCTTGGACTCCACCGGACACTTCTCCTTCACCTCGCCTGCAGCCCTTTCAGCTCCAAGCACCAAGAACCTGCGTGACGAAACCCGACTCAACTTCGACCCTGTGCACCCACTTCCTGTGGGTGAGGTAACATTGCAACGCCGGTGTTCCCACACTGGTACACACTTCTAGGGTCTGTGTCTTAAGTTTTGTTCCTCTAGGTTCAGCGGAAGTGTCCTTAAACTCTAACTTTGTAACTTTTACGCACCATTGGTTAACATTGATGCATGCGTGCACTTTCTGCACGGCACCCGAATCCCGCGGGCTTTTCCCGACTTCAGCATTGCTTGTCCCGACTGCTCCCAGTGATTCCCTAGGCCCTAGGCCTAACCACTGATCGATTGGTATCTCTTATACCATTTTTTTAGTATATGGTTTGAGTGGCCCCTTGGCCTCATCCAAAATTGTGCAACTTTGTATGTTATACTGTGCTTTTGATTTAACGCTTGTGCCCCTTTATTCATAAAGAATACTGGGGATTGTTTTTAGTAATAAATACATATATTTTTATAATATATACTTGTGTGGTGTCCTTTCATTTGATATTACAGGATTGTATGTGGTAAAACAGCTTGCTTAACACGACCTCTTAAGTTAAGCCTTTAAGGCTGCTTAGTCCATGCTACCCCTAGGATAGCTTGTCTAATAAGGTTGACTTACAACCAGACACCATAAGGGTTGTTTGGACTGATACAAGGTGGTTCCAGAATTGGAAACATCATATATCAGGCCAACTTCTCACATTGGTGAGCAGCGGTGCGGATTTGAGCTTGCTGTTTGTTTTACCATTGCAATCTTTTTATCAAATTGAAAGATCACATCAAGTACCTCTAGGTACATATAAATCAAAAGCTTAGCATATTTAAGTTCTACTGAACTTAGTAGTTGTAGATTAAAGGGATTAGCACACCCTGACTACAACTCACTAGCAAGGTACAGTAGGGAAACACTTAGTGTAGGTAGGTGCATCACTTACACCACACTAGAGTCATGTCTGACACAGGAAAAGCCTCAGGGTCTGTTCCTGTGACAGTTGACCTTACCCAGGCAACTTCCAGCTATGACAAACTAACCCACAAAGACTTGGTTGCCTTGTGCATCTCAAGAGGGTTAAAAAGGGGCAGAAGTCCCACCAGTCCTTCCCTGATAGCCATTCTAGAACAGGATGACTTGGAAAAGGCAAATGCAGTTCCCTTAGAATCAGGAGAGGGAGTGGACCCCACAGCCACTGAGACCACCCCAGAGGAGGAAGAAGAGGAGGTAAAAGAGGAGGAGGACTCAGAGGTAGAGGACCCTGAAGATCAGGATCAAGGGGTTAACCAGGTTGTAGTTGCCAGGCTTAACCAGGCCAACTTAAACCTACTGGGAAATGGAGAGGGCCAGCACCTCCCCAGATCCCACCAGAGCATTCTCCCAGGCAACAGAAGAGTCAGATCTCCACCAGGGGACTCTCATATTTCTAGTGCCTCAAGAGAATCTCAGAGAGGCATGACTGCCTCACAAAAGATAGAGCATAAGGCCAGGATGAGAGCTGTCAAACTCCAAATAGAGAGGGAGGAGGTAGCCCTGGCTCAAGCTAGACTTGCCTTGGCAAGAGAACAGAAAATGTGTGGCTTAGATGCCACTGGTGGCAGCAATATTCCTAAAGAGAAACCCAGGTCCTATGATAGTAGAAACCTGACAAAGATTGTGCCCCCCTACAAGGAAGGGGATGACATCCGCAAATGGATAACTGCTCTTGAGAGAGCCTGCATGGTACAGCAGGTTCCTGAGGAACAGTGGGCAGCAATCTTATGGTACTCCTTTTCAGAGAAAGGGAGAGATAAGCTCCTCACTGTTAGACATGAGGATGCAAACAATTACAAAGTCCTGAGAAGTGTCCTAATAGATGGGTTTGGCTTAACCACTGAACAGTACAGGTTGAAGTTCAGAGACACCCAGAAGACACAGACACAGGACTGGACTGATTTTGTAGATTGTGCTACTAAGGCTCTGGAGGGTTGGCTACATGGCAGCAAAGTACATGACTTTACAGGATTGTATAATTTGATTATGAGGGAGCAGATCCTAAGTAATTGTCAGAACCAGCTCTTACACCAACACCTGGTGGACTCAGATTTGACCTCTGCCCAATAATTGGGAAAGAGGGCAGATAAATGGGTCAGAACCAGGATTAGGCCTAAGAATCAGGACAGTAACCAGAAGAAGGAGTCTACCAAGCCTCAAGATAAGGGTGGGGATAAAAGTAAAGAAAAGACTTCCCCATGGCCCCAAAACTCCAAGAATGGGGGTGGGTCCCAAGACACTTCCTCAACTGAGAAAAAGCCTTATTGTTATGATTGTAAACAGGTTGGGCATTACAAAACAGACAACTGTTGTCCCAAGAATAACAATAAAGAGAATATACCTCCAAAGCCAGTTCCAACACCTGCTGTTACTGTCAGCAGTAATCCCCCAGGAAGTGGGAGCACACCCAGGAATCTGGGTGGGTTTACTTTCGAGCCCAGGAGGACCCTGGCCTATCCAGGTCCCCATCCCCAAATAATCTTGTTTATGAGACTGGCATGGGGTTTGCCAACTTCCCTGATTGCCCAAATCCTTTGAGCAAATATAGACAAGAACCCATCATCAATGGTTTGAAAGTTGCAGCTTTTAGAGACACAGGGGCTAGCATCACCATGGTGGCTGATTGTATAGTCCCCTCTAAACAACTTTTACCTGGTGCCACATATCAGGTAACAAACATTGATGGCATCCAAACAAATCATCCCATGGCAGTAGTAAGTCTCAGCTGGGGAGGTGTCACTGGCCCAAAGAGAGTGGCAGTGTCACAAAACTTGCCTGTAGACTGCCTACTTGGTAATGATTTGGAAATCTCAGCCTGGGCTGAGGTTGAACAGGAAACCCATTCTAGAATGGTAAATTCCAATGGAAAGGTTAGTGGGGCTGTAATGGCTACAGCCCCAATTCAAGATGTCCTTCCTGAAAAGGTTGGTAGGGCTGAGCAACTCTCTGCCCCATCTTTAGCAGAAGCTCTTCCTGAAAAGAATAGCAAAGCTGTCATGATAACGGCAGAAACCCAAACTGAGTCCCCTCCTGAAAAGGTTGGTGGGGCTGTGATGGCCACAGCCCAAACTCAAACTGATATGTGTGTTGTGAAGCCTGAAATGATGGATAACTCCACACAAACTGAGAGCATGGAGGAGGAGGAGAAATCTTCCCCTCACCAGACATTAGGACAGGATCAGCCTCCTCAGGGAACTGATCTTACCCCTGATGAAGGAACTGCCCCAGAGGTGGTTGGGCCTAGCCTGACAGAGCCTCTGATGTCAGTGGACCCTTCTCAGGTGGGACCCAGTCTGGAGCAGGTAACCTGCCCCTCTCTCCCTTGCCTTAGTCAGCCCAGGGCTGCAGAGGACAAGAAGGACAGTGAGACCCAGAGGGCCCCCTGTCAAATAAAGCACCCCCATCCACAGATTAGGGGCACCAAAACTAGTAGCCCTAGTGAGGTGAAAACTTTAAAAACTCCTGAGGGAGCCCCCTTAAAAGTAGTTAGGGACCTCCCACAGATGGATTCTGTTGGGCACAGCTAAACCTGGGACCCAAAGGGCCCAAACCTGAACTGTCCCTCCAGCAAGCCAAACAGAGGGACCCAGCCTCCAGCTTTAGGTAGCCAGAGGTTGACCCTGAGAGCACAGTGCAACTCAGTTGAAGAAAGAAAGGCACACATGGTGGAAGATAATTGGAGGAAGCTGAGCCCTAAATTAGTGGAGCCTCACTTCAACACTCCATATCCAACCCAGCCTTTAACTTTGCATAAACACACCCAAGGTAGTGATTCCCTATGGTGGAGACCCTCTAATACCCCCAGGGTGAGGGACTGCTTAGTGGACCATGAGACAGGGGGTACCCATGCTAGTGCAGGTACTTCCTTATATGGCCACTCAGGCAATATAGGCTTACCTGGCCAAGGATAGCCTTATCTCCTTTCGTTTGGGGGGGGGGGGGGGGGTTATGTAGGAAGGTGGCTACCTGACTATGGTTACCCCCAATTTTTTGCCTTGTGTTTAGCTGGTTTTTGACTTAGTTGGCCTGGTTCCCTGCTAATCAGGGCCCCAGGCTATCTGCTCTCTCTGTAAAATGGATTCCATGAACCCTAGGTACATACCATAATTGGAAATGGACTCCTTGTTAGCCCCTGTACCATGCACTATAGGTGCTCAGGGCATAGGTGCCACCAAGGCCTACCAGGGGCTGCAGCATATCTTTTGCCACCCCTGGCTGGTTCTTAAATTGACACAACTGGCTGATCACTCAGATGGGGCAAGATGGTGTAATCACCCCTTGCTTAGATATAGTATACCTATATCTAAACCTATATCTGGACACATATAAACCTGTGAGCCACTCCTATGGAAGGCCTCATCAATCCTGGAGGCAGAGTGCGTGGTTTAATGTGAGATGGAGCTCTAGCATGAGCTGAGCCTGTCTGCAGCCGTCGGGAACAAATCCCTAAGCTGTTTCAGGATAATGCCATACCATATACTATTAAGTGCATTATAATCCTCGCGGTTATATAGCAACTCTGGTTTGGCTTTATCAAAACATGTCGTGTAAGGTGTCATACGATTTGGAATACTATCCCCTCGCCAGTTCTGGCGACGGGGATAGCATTCCACCCCTCTAGAGGGGTAAGACATGTTACTTTACTTAAATGCGGTTAATTTCTAAAAGGGCCTCAGATCCACAAAATGGATGCTTCTGCCACAGACACGAGTCTGACCCCCTAAAGCTGACCGAAACTCAGCCCAAGGGGCCTGGACAAAGGGTTTCCTGTCGCAGGGCGGTGTTACAACCCCCCAGACAGGAGATAGTGGATTGTAGCAGGGAGGTTTGAAAGAAACCAGACAGTGCCTGGGGAGCACAAGGCTGCCCCTTGCATAATCCGGCCAAACCGGTTCTGGGGCACTCCAGCCCCCGTCCCAGCGCGGCCAGGATCAAAGGAAGGGGGTGTATCCACCCACTTCCTGGGTCCCACCCATAGGAGGGGACCTAGCAGGTAATCCAGCCCCCCAGATTCGAATAAGAGTGGGAGCAGTGCCAATGCACTTCAGATTATCCTGATGAAACATAAGAAACGAAACTCTGGACCCTTCGACATCCTACTCAACATAGAAGACTGAAGAATCTCCCTTGTGGTCAAGGAGTGACCACCCTGTGCAAACAGGCACCATCCAGCCCTCGACGTCTACTTTGTTGCAGTTCCCGCCGGAACTCGAGCGACAGAGATTGACGAAATCAAGCTTGCCTGCCTTCTAACAGCCCGATCCACAGTCCCTGCAAAGCTGAGACCCGTGGAGGCGACCGGAAGCGTGGGGCACGCCATCTTGGAAAGACCACGAGACGCTGACCGTGCAGCCCACGAGTGACCCTCGAAGCTGTACAACGGGGTTTGAGAAGCCCCAACCCTGAGCCATTCTTGCACCGAAGTTCAGCCCCCTACACTCGACGAGTGCTGCGTGGGACCCTTCTGCTTCTTTTTGGCTCACCGCGTTGGCCAGTCCCTTGCCAGCTGGCTTGTGGCCCCTGTGCCGACGAAACTTGAAATCCGACTTGTGATTCTGGTTGCTCCAGATTTGCACCAGCTCCCCTGAAAAGGAGCCCCCACTCTGACCCTCCTGGTCCGAGTGAGAAGCAATCTTCCAGTTCCGCGTGGATTGCTTTTGCCAAGTGTTGTTTGCTCCAATCTTGAAGCCGACAGCGCCGACGGCGAGAGCCTGTGTGGGACACATCGTGACCTGCTCCTGGACTTCGTAGATGCCCCAGAGCCCACGTGACAGCGGAGAGAAGCTCCTCGACAACCACTTGATTGAGCCCGACATTGCCTGGTTCCGTCCTGGTTCCACCCTGGTCACTGCTGAGTGACCCAGACTCTGTCCCCTCTGCTTTCAGGTACTTTTCGACTCGAGTCCACCCTTGGACTCCACCGGACACTTCTCCTTCACCTCGCCTGCAGCCCTTTCAGCTCCAAGCACCAAGAACCTGCGTGACGAAACCCGACTCAACTTCGACCCTGTGCACCCACTTCCTGTGGGTGAGGTAACATTGCAACGCCGGTGTTCCCACACTGGTACACACCTCTAGGGTCTGTGTCTTAAGTTTTGTTCCTCTAGGTTCAGCGGAAGTGTCCTTAAACTCTAACTTTGTAACTTTTACGCACCATTGGTTAACATTGATGCATGCGTGCACTTTCTGCACTGCACCCGAATCCCGCGGGCTTTTCCCGACTTCAGCATTGCTTGTCCCGACTGCTCCCAGCGATTCCCTAGGCCCTAGGCCTAACCACTGATCGATTGGTATCTCTTATACCATTTTTTTAGTATATGGTTTGAGTGGCCACTTGGCCTCATCCAAAATTGTGCAACTTTGTATGTTATACTGTGCTTTTGATTTAACGCTTGTGCCCCTTTATTCATAAAGAATACTGGGGATTGTTTTTAGTAATAAATACATATATTTTTATAATATATACTTGTGTGGTGTCCTTTCATTTGATATTACAGGATTGTATGTGGTAAAACAGCTTGCTTAACCCGACCTCTTAAGTTAAACCTTTAAGGCTGCTTAGTCCATGCTACCCCTAGGATAGCTTGTCTAATAAGGTTGACTTACAACCAGACACCATAAGGGTTGTTTGGACTGATACAAGGTGGTTCCAGAATTGGAAACATCATATATCAGGCCAACTTCTCACAACTGCAATATATGCAGCACCACTACATGCCACTATAATCTACATCTATTAATGCCTCTACATCACATAATTACTATACACATAATTCCACTGCACACCATGCCACATATTTACACTACACAAATCTACTCCACACAATTTCACGCCACATAATTAAACAACTAACAATTCCAATCCAACCCACATAGTTCCTTCCACTCAAACCACATACATCCACTCCATAACACAGGGGTAAAACACATTGCCATTTACAACGCCAATAGCTCTAACTAAACAAATGTGTGACCTTTTGCATTTCTAATGCTTCTTCCAAGATGCATCCAGCAAAAGTTGTCTCCTAATGACATATCTGTGCATTGCTGGTGCCCCTGTACTCTGCTGCATGTGCATTTGTACATCTGCCTGTCTTTGACACTGTACCTTGGCATATACTTCTGGCTGTGCTGGAGAGGGTGGTTTGCCCATGTATGTGTGCTCACTGGGGTACTTCTATGCCTCTGTGGTCTTCAGTCTCTCTATTCCTACCTACATTTGTGTCGAGGCTGCAGCCATGTCAATAAGTGTGCTGGTTTGTTAGACTTTGTGTGTGTAAACTAACAGTGCCCATTTGCAGGGAAACTGTGGAAACTAGAAAAATATTTACATTACAACATTGTGTGAGAAGGTGTGGGTCGTCAGCACAAAAACTGGAAGAAACTAAGGGAGAAAAATGGATCCTTGCCAATGTGAGATCTTTCAAAGAGCTAGGAGGAAATCTAATCCAGGATGATACCATGAATGCAAATTCTCAGACTTCGAAGCAGGCTGGGGTGATGCAGTATAGCAAAGGCATAAAAAAAGGTTCAGTATCATTGCCATAGCTACTCCATTGAAGTCTTCTGATCATCCCAGATGGTTAACTACCTTGATGCTTTCCAGGACAGACCAAGCTAAAATGGCCGCCAACTACCATGTGACATTCTATTTCCTGTTTGCTGTGTTGTCAGTATAAAATGAGGCGTAAAGTTCTTGGCGCTGTGTTGCAAAGAGGTCAAGTATATTTAGGCAAGTTCATAATCCCCTTGCTTTCATTTTTGACCCTATTTCTCACTAGTTTTCACATTGTGAGTACTTCTTCAGCCTTGCCTTATTCCGTGCTATGTGGTCCCCTAGCTTTCTCTTAGTCTATTTTCTCTTTCTACTTTGGTCTACTCCTCAATTCTCCTGTAATTCTTCAGACCATATTAGACCCTGGAAGTTTTCCAGCCTTCAGGGTTTTTCCTCCAGCACAAGACCCTTCATGCTGGCACAGATCTTGTAGAACGTTTTCGAACAGTGCAAGGAGACAGTAGCTACAGGAAGGCATCGCCCATAACCTGGAGTAGCCAGGTCTAAAGTCAAAGAAGATTATCCATGTTTTGCCCTCGGCAGAAGTTCACTCTGTTACAGACAGACACCATCCTTCCCTTTAGGAATGTACATTGGTAATCTGTTGTTCTCTGTACAGCCAAACTCAGATCAGATTGGAGCTAGTAAGTATCTGCACACTTCTCAATCTACTGCAACTAGTATGTATCTGCACAATCAACTCCATCTAACGCAACCCAAGCACAACACCAAATTCATCTAAAACAAATGCCAGGATGCAAACCCACATCTTACCAATCAAGTGCAATAAGGAAGGAAGCTTCTTACACAATCACCTGAAGATGGTAAGTATATGCAAACTCAGCACTCTCTTACACCATTATCCTTCACTCCATTGTTAAGTGCAGCCACAAGTTTGGCACAACATGACTAAAGAAGTGCATCACAAACAGCAATCAAAGCTTCCCCCATATGACTATAAACCTATACCACATGAAATATGCTCAACAGAATAGCCTCTTACTGGCCAAGATTGAACCTCTGTATTGTCTCCTAAGCAGTATGCAGCTTTCTACAAATTGGCAACATGTGTGCAATACTGCAGCACTATGGAAAGCACACAAATATATTGTTTACTTTCTCAATGTGGAAAGTGAAAAAGAATGGTTATTACTGAAGAAATTGGGAAGACAGAAAATATGTGCATTGCTGCAGCATTGTTGAAACTGGGCAAAGTGTGCATTAGTATTAATGTAGATTTGTGATAGAAGTGCTGCTGGAAATTAGCATTTATTATGGGGCCTGCTGCGAAGAACTAGCAGCACTGCTGTGTTACAAACTTTATGAGACCATAGGGGTCTAGCCCCTAAAAGTTATCTTTGAACTTCATCCTCTTCTCATAGATGTATCTTGACAAATGAGGTTTAAAATGCTTTTTAAATTAGGTTTAAAATTGCACACTAATTTTCAGAAAAAGTGCAGAGTTGAGGGGGCATCTTGCTTGTGCAGTCCTGTACAAATCATTTTAACATTTGAACAATACTACTGCACAGTGTAAAACTGAAACAATTGTAATCATCTTAAAATTCCTAGGTGAGTTTGCCGACAGCATCCCTTCATAACATTTTCTTTTCCTTTAAATCATATCCAGTTTAGAGCAATGTCACTGGCCCAGACTACTTAAAATAGAACAACATGCCACAAAATAACCCAACCTTCCCCCCGACACTATGGGCCATATGCATCAACACATTATCCCATAGACACAGAATGGGCAAAACCCTCTGATGCATCTGGGCCTATGTACCTCAATATTTGTTACAATTCATCACTTCTGAAACAATTTCTATAAGACTTCAAACAAGTGAGACAGAAAAAGCAGGCCCACTCAGGGTTTAGATGAAGAAAGGGAGGGGTTCAACTAGAGTGGCGCTCGGTGGGGCAGCATTTTCCTTGCTTGCTTCGAAGGCCCCCTTCATAGCTGCCAAGGTTTCAGATTGCTATGTGTGACATTTTCATAATTTCAGAGAAATTATGAGTGACATTTCAACGACTATGAGTGGTGCGAGCAAAATCAAGCTATGAAGACGAGGGAAACACATGAATTTCAGAACTTACACCCATTTGAGCAAGCAGAAACTCTATGGGGCATATTAGCAGGGGGAATCTTCGTGGCTTTTTTGGCGATATTCGCAGAAAAAGCGCCGAATTTTCCATCGCACTATTTACAAGGACTCGCTAACATTCGTTAGCGCTTGCTTCCTTGGGAGTCCTGCTGTGTTTTTTTTCCTACTTTGCATGTCAGCGATATTTATCGCTAATGACATGCAAAGTAGGCGTTCCTCACCTAAACTTCGTGGTAACTGTCCCAAACACGACTTCGCCCTATTAACAATGCGGGGGGTTCTTGAGTTTTGTCCCCCCATTTAATGTTCTCTTTCTAACATCTGTACATGCATGTATCCTGAAGACTTTGCGTAGACTCTGTACACCATACCCCTAGACCTATATTTCCAAAGCATGAAGCAGTTTAGTGTATCGCGGTTCAAACTGCCGCTAAGTCATCACTGACATTGCTGTATGTTGCGGGGGTTCTCCTGGGCCAAGGACATGCTCATCCGTTAATGCCTAATACTCTACGGTATGGTCAATGTAATTTGATGACTGTTGCCTGTCTACAGGTTGTAAACTCTGCAAAACAATAAAAACAGATTTAACAAAAAAAACAATGCCGGCCCGGACCCGCAAAGCGATAGGAAAACTTGCGCTAAGCGCGTTTATCTCAGGAATCCAACACCTGTTTGAAACTTGATTTAAGCATCCTGTGAATAGGAGGTGGATTAAATGGTTAAGTACACACATGCCTATTATCAAGGTTTACATTAGCGATGCATGATCATCACATGATTTCACACGATATTTCTGATTATCGCCATCTATCGCTGGTTTTGACATCGCCTCTGTGCAAAGCGTTGCTAATACGCCGCTAACACGACGATATCAACCAGCGATAGACGGAGATAATAGAAAATGCGCTAAGCGCGATTTGCGATAATTATCGCGTTCTGTTGTTACTATGCCCCCAAGTTTACTGCTGCAAAGTGTAAGAAATATAGACAACTTCCATTTATCAGACTCTAGCCAAAATTGCGGAAAATAGATAGAGCGATCTGGAGAACATTAATAATTTAATTATAATCAGCTGAGTGACTCGCAGACCCACTCGATGGCCGTTGGCCACATGAACAGTAAGCACGGCTACATTGAAAAGCTTGGATTGGGAGGCACTCATTTATGTCACACCTAGGTAGGTAGCTGTCATTTATTTTATGCTCGCCCGGTGCTGGGGATATTGCTGTTGTCTTTCTAGCTCGCAGCGCTATAACCAGGTTAGTTGCACAGCCAGTCTAGTCAGAGGCTAGTAGTCGCAAGCCCACCCCTACACTGTGATTGATATGGATGATGCAATAATAAACCGAAAGTAATCTGTGCAATTTAACTGGAGGCCGTGATAAACCAGAGACAGCCTAGGCTATTTAACAAGACGCTCTAATAAATATACGTTCCCTATGCAATAAATATGTCAGTCGCTCTTTTTTTCAGCAACCAGCAATGCGCATTGTTGGACCAGTAGTTTCGTATGTCGTACTAAAAGCCTACAAATTCCGACTTGGCTAGTACTGTTGGTCGACAAACACAAGTGACTGAGAGCCAAGTGGCAGCAGTGCATTAACGGGACAAAAACATGCTATTTCACAACAGGAATGTGCATGCGGCCACTGCATTCTGATAGTTTTTATTTCGAGAGGGTTTGCTGTGCCAGCTTCCCTGGTCCAGCAGTCTGAGGGTTTCTGTATTGAGGATGTGAAGGATCCGCCCTCATGTGCTGCTTCTAATTTCTTTTCCTCTGGCCTATGAGCAGGGGAGACCTGCCCCTCTGAAGAAACAAAGAGGTCCGAAGAGGGGGCTCCGTTACCAAGAAATAAACAGTGGGACTTCTTGGTCAGTGGATTGTGTAGGGTAATTGTGCTCCTAGGACACGCAGTGAGTATATACTAGTGTACAATTATGATTGCGGTGCATAAGGGTGGGGAGAGCCACCCTCCTCCCCAATGTGTGGATAACCACTGATAAAAAAAAAAACAACAGTTCTTTGCCCGCGCGACAGTATATATTATGCATCATTGACAATAATAAAAACACTCTTGTACAAGAGTGTTTTTTATTACTGTCAATGATACATAATATATACTGTCGGTGTAGTGTCTCAGCTTGCCTCGCGCAAGCTGTGCGCGAGGCTTGTATGATTGTTCTCGTGCAGTCGGCTATGACGTCGTGGTATGTGACAGTTTGGCGGTTGAAACACGCATTGAGCGGAACCACAGACGATGATCTAGACGTGCATGTGGGAGCTGTAATAAAGACATTACTGTTCTATTCAACAGCTTTTATCGAGTTATTACACTCGAAATTGGCGACGAAGACGGCTCCCACAGCGAACCCACAGAAAGAAGGTAGCGACCATACCTTGTATAGAAGGAAGCAGATTTCATCTCCGCAGCGGTATTGTGAGGTAGCGGTCTCTTTCGAAGGCGATCGGCTTTTGGAGCTTCTGCGACGTTGCTCTGCGTGTGGCGAGTGACTGCTTTCCTTGTACCTAGCCTGGTTCCTGTACATGGCGTCTGCGATGAGAGAAGCCTGAGGTGAGGAGGCGGGGAACGCGCAGATCTGGGCGTGTAACCTTAACTACACAGTCCCGCCTTCACCGGCATTCTGAACAGGAAATGGATGGCATTCTCGTTCCGCCCTGTTCTTAAAGGGGAACCAGCATAATTTGTTCTCTACAGTGCCGATTTCTGACAAAGAAAGGTTTTCAACACGACATCTCTGTGGCACAATTTAAAATATTTGGTGAAGGGGAAATGACATCGTGTGGCTTGTGACTGTGCCGACTTCTGGAATTTGGGGAAGATTATCCCACTAGGAGACCTTCAGGCTCAAACATCCCATTTGGCACAAAGTGAAATAAACTTTGCACGTCTTGAGGAAAAAATATAGCCACATAATTCACCATGGGTTCTCCCTGATTTCTGTATTAGGGAACCTTTTTGGTACTTTTCTGGCCCATATATACAAAGTTTCTGAATTTAGAGTTCCTTGCAGCATAACAGGAACAAGTCCTGCATTTTCTCTCACATCATCCCTTTCTTCTTATTAAGGAAAAAAGTGATACAGTATGCAGTCCATCCTTCCTCCACCTCCTTTTTTGGATACACCTGGTGAACCACCTGTGCCTTGGAGGAAGTGGTTTGATGCTTTCGAAAATTACCTGGGCGCAATTGGAGCACATAGATTCAGGGCAGAAAGAAAAAAGTTTTTACTACTTCATTGCCTGGGATTTGAAGGAAGGGAAACTCTTAAACATCTACCTGATGTGGAGGGTTTTGGTGAAGAAGAAACTGATGAATACAAAGACACAGTGAGGAAATTGAAAGTCAGGTATGACAAACAGCCCAGCGTGGTGGTGTCAAGACATAAGTTCTTCAAAAGAGCGCAGAAAGCTGAGGAAGACGTAGACACGTATATTACTGCCCTGAGATAGATGGTGGCAGAATGTGATTTTGAGAACTTCAGTGAACAGTTGATTCGTGACCAGTTCATAGGTAAATGCCTGGATAAAACCATAAGACAAAAGCTGTTGTCTTTAGAAAACCCATCTTTGGATGAATCCATTTGCATAGCAAAGAGCATTGAAACTTCACAATCTTCTATCAAGGAGTTAGAGTGTAAAAATGTAGAGGTGGTTACCCCTGTGCGTTTCAAAAAATACGAGAGAAGAAAAGATTACCAGCCAAACAACTTTTTCAAGAGAACAGACATCTGCTTCAGATGTGGTTATCCCTCCCATTCTAAAAGTGGAAGACCGTGTCCAGCGACAAATGCATCCTGCCGCAAATGTGGGAAGTTAGGGCATTTCGACAAGGTATGCCAGAGTCAGAAAAGCAAAACAGAACAAGTGGCATGTATAATGGAAGCAAGTGGTAGTGACAGTGATGACACACTCAGCGAACTCAAAGATATGGTTGTAGTTGTCAGTGAGGGAAATGTAAAAAGCGGTAATCCTGATGACTGTGTTGATCCCTATGCTATCATTGGAGTAGGTGAAGAAAATTTGAGGCTTCTTGTAGACTCAGGTGCAAGGATCACAATGATAAGCGAATCACTGTTCAGGAAAAAATGGGGTAACAGACCTCTACTACCACCTGACCGTGAGCCTGTATCCTATGAAGGGAGAAGCATAGAACTTCTGGGATACTTTGAAGACATCCTGATTTTCAAGAACAGGCACATTTATGGAAAAATATATGTAGCCGTCAATGGCTTAGACATATTGGGATGGTTCCACCAAGGTTTGTTCAGCATGATGCTTTGTCCTGGTGCTAAAGAACAGATATTGGTTGTTCGTGACCAATCACATGTGGAAGAATTGCTAAATAAATTCCCAAAAGTGTTCTCTGGCGAATTGGGAAAGATAAAAGGATTCAAACACAAAATCAAGATAAGGAGTGATGCTGAGCCGGTAAAGCACAAAATAAGGAGTATCCCTTTCAGCATTAGAGAAGACTTGGAAAGAGAACTTTTGTCTATGCAAAAAAGAGGGGTTATCGAACCCATCGAATCGTCGGATTGATCTTCAGCTTTGGTTGTGGCTCGAAAAAAAAACAATGAACTCAGGATTTGTATTGATCTGCGCAATCTAAACAAGGTGATCTGGGTGGATTCGCATCCTCTACCGAATATTTCGGAAATGTTGGGTGTAGTTGCTGGAGCTAAGGTCTTCACCAAACTAGACTTGGCCTCGGCATATCACCAAATCGAACTTGACAAAGAATCACGCCATTTCACTGCGTTCAACTCTCCTTCTGGTCTTTTTCAATTTTGTCGCATGCCTTTTGGTCTGGCTTCGGCAGCCTCTGTCTTTCAGAGGGTAATGGTCAATCTGTTGAAGGGAATAAAAAACGTGGCTATATTTCAAGATGATATTTTGCTGTTCGCTAAAGATCAACAAGAACATGACATGGTGCTGAGCAAGATCTTGTCTATTTTCCAGGAACATGGTGTGGTTCTAAAAAGGGACAAGTGTGAGTTCTCAAAAGACAAGGTGGAATACCTGGGACACACAATCTCAAGCGAAGGGGGTCACACCCAAGCCGAGTTTGGTCCAAGCCATCGTTGATGCTTCTGCACCAAAGGACAAAGCGGGAGTCAAATCTCTTTTAGGTCTCACTGAGTTTTATGCCCGCTTTATTCAAGACTATGCTACGAAAATTCGCCCCATATCAAAATTACTACAGGATAAATGTGAATTTGTGTGGGATGATGAATGCAAAACCGCTTTTGGATGGATTAAGGAACAACTCAGCACCGTCAAAGCTTTGAAACCTTTTGTACAGGGTGTGCAGTGCACTCTGACTGTGGATGCCAGCAGCTATGGACTGGGTGCTGTTTTGACACAAGTTGTTGGCCAAAATGAACACACAGTAGGATTTGCTTCCAGAGTACTCAGAGAGGCAGAGACTCATTACTCTGTTATTGAGAAGGAACTTCTTGCATGCTGGTGGGGTATAGAAAAGTTTAAAAATTATTTGTGGGGACAAAAGTTTACACTCCAAACGGACCACAAACCGCTGGTTGCTATTTTAGGAAACACTAACAACCGCGGCGCCACCCCTCGCATTGCACGCTTAGCATCTAAACTCTTACAATTCAACTTTGATGTTGTACATATAGCTGGTGGTAAAAATGTGAGAGTGGATGCATTGTCACGTTTACCTGCTAATACCGGTCAGGACATGCAATGTAATGATGATTGTTGTTTTGATGAAAAAGAGGATTACATCATAGCAAGTGTTGAATTGACTAATATATGTACTGTAAAGCAGGAAAATTGGAGGGAAGCTTTAGAAAGTGATGAAGTTTTGAGAAAAGTGATGAAGTACATTACCCAAGGGTGGCCCAGGGAAAGGAATGTGGAGGTTGCATTACAACCCTATGTTAAGGTGTGTGATGAACTTTCGATTGAAGATGGTCTAGTATTCCGGCTAGAAAAACTTGTTCCACCTGTGGACATCAGATCCACTCTCCTGTCCAAAGCACATGAGGGGCATCTGGGTGCCACATTAACCAAGCGTAGAGTAAGAGAGTAGTTTTGGTGGCCCAAAATGGATAAAGACATTGATGAAATGGTGCAGGAGTGCTCAGTTTGTTCTTCTAGCGACAAATGTCTTCGCACAGTCTGTTCCCCCCTCACACCTATTCCCCTCCCTAGTGGACCGTGGGAAAAACTTGGTATCGATGTGTTAGGTCCCTTTCACAACTTACCTCAACAATGCAAATTTGCAATTGTTATGGTGGACTATTACACCAAATGGCCAGAGGCAAAGTTTGTTACTAAGGTTGACTCCAGAGAAATAATTGACTTCTTGAAAGAGACATTTATGAGAGAAGGGTTTCCCCAATCCATTGTATCCGACAATGGGGTACAATTTGTATCAGCTGAGGTGGAAGAGTTTCTCAGGGAATCTGTCATTACCCATCACAGAAGTTCTCTCTATCACCCACAAACTAATGGGTTGGTAGAGAGACTCAATAGAGTTATTGGTGATTGTGTCAAATGGGCCATAGAACACCACAAAGCCATTCCCCAGAGTGTCAGGACAATGTTGTGGTTCTATAGAACTACCCCCCATTCTTCTACAGGAGTGTCCCCTTTCGAATTACTTAGAGGGAGGAAACCATGCACAGAGTTTAGACCTGCTTGGATGTCCAAATGGAATAAATCTAATTACACTCCTCAAGAAATGGATGAGAAAGTGAGGTACAGGTCCACTGAGGTCCAGTCCAAACAAAAAGAGTACTTTGATGAAAGGAAGCGGGTTAAGAACAGAGAGTTTGCAGTTGGAGACAGGGTCAGAATAAAGAAACCTGGTTTTGTAAAAAAAGGTGAATCCAAATTTGGGGAAACTGTGGTGGTGGACAAAGTGTGTGGTAATGCTGTCCGGGTCAACGGTAAAGACTGGTGGAATGGTAACAAGGTTGCGAAAGTCAAAAAAACTCTTAATGATGCTATGTGTCCAATGCGGAAAAGAGATGTCTCTGAAACTTTCTCTCAAGGTACTCTCAATGTTCTGAGTTTTCCTCCTTGTTACTCGACTGTCAGGAAGAGTGCCAGAGTTGTTAATATTCCTGTTAGATACCGCCAATAGTCTCCTGCTCTTCTCCATGACTCTCCTCAAGTTTTTTTTCTCTCTCTCTCTCTCTCTCTCTCTCTCTTTCTCTCTCTCTTTATTTCTCTCTCTTGCCTTTGTTTCTTCTTCTCCTTGTTTTAAGGAAAGGAGATATGTAGTGTCTCAGCTTGCCTCGCGCAAGCTGTGCGCGAGGCTTGTATGATTGTTCTCGTGCAGTCGGCTATGACGTCGTGGTATGTGACAGTTTGGCGGTTGAAACACGCATTGAGCGGAACCATAGACGATGATCTAGACGTGCATGTGGGAGCTGTAATAAAGACATTACTGATCTATTCAACAGCTTTTATCGAGTTATTACAGGACTGTTGTTCAAGAAATAAACAGACCATGGGCCGCTTCAGCGCCCCGCCGCCCCAAGGCTCCCCGAGAAGAGAGACGCCTGACACAGTGGAACAGGTGCAAGCAGGGGGAGCACAGCACCTCAACTCTGCGCACACCAACCTCTCTCTCCCACTGGACTCAATCAGTCACGTGAGGGGATATAAGTCTCACTGACCTGACTCTCCACACACGGCAGCGATTGGCGGGTCCCAATGGTTGCAAGCAACGACTGTGCTGTGTGGACCGCTGTTCATTAACTCCATCACCTGCGGCAGTGAACATGACACACATGTTGGCGCCAGCTTAGCCCCAATCATAGCACACTGGTGCCATCTCAGCCCTGATCTTGGCAAACGCGCTGGCTGTGGCGCCAGTCGGTTCTTGGGCCCCCTGACTCTGACCCGTCCTCCTGATGTCAGTGATATTGGCGAGGGGTGTGATGTGCCCTTAGTAACTCATTGTTACATTGAAGCACCTCTCTCTGTGCAGCTGAGCCAGAGAGCCCCCAAGCCTCCCGGGAGCAGTGCTTGCTGCGCGCTGCTACTGCAGCTTATATGGTGCTTTATTATAGCAGCGATCCAGGCTCGACAGACAGTGCATTTCAGTGCTCTGATGCAGACCACCACATTGAAATGCGTTAGTCTAACGCCTGATGCTGGTACTTGGCAGGGCTGCCCCTTCCATGCCCTCTTTCGGCTTGTTTGCTGCGCTTCCTCAGTGTCATAAGTGAATTGCTTAATTTGTGCCTGGGATGCAGGTAATGGGAAACCGTCCTGCACTCATTATTGTTGGGGAGCAAGAGAGAGAGAAAAACAGAATAGGGGAAAAAAGGCAGAGTAGAAAGAAAGAAAAACACAGAGAAAATAAGAAAGAGATACAAACAAACCTAGAACTGTAAGGTAAAGAGACATGAATTGTAGGGTGCTGGAAGAAATAGGTGTGAGGTGAACTCCAAACTACATGGACTTACCATTAACAAAGCAACCGGTCAGCAGCTCCGGTTATGGGCTCCCAAGAAAAACTTTGGGCCCCTGAACGTATTTATTTTTACAAAGTAAGCCCCAAGTATAGAGTTGCTATTTTAACAGTTTCCAAAGCTCCATTTTGCACCACGTCCCGTCCTCTAAATACAGTCCCGCTTTTAACAGCTATGTTTTTTAAGCACATGATTTACGGTCCAATGAAATCCGTCGAGCGCTGCATGAATGTATCATTGTAGGATGTGGCATCCGGAGGCCAAACATGCCCCTTTTTCCTCGCCTCCCCTCACACGCAGCTTTATCGTGGAGCTGGGGGCCGAGGCCTACAACACGTTCTTGAGGGATGGGTTTCACAACAGGAAGCCTGGCTGGGCTGATAGGGAGGCCAGTACTCGGTGATGAACAGGGCAGAAGGGCGGTGGCACGAGGCCGACGTGCGTGTTTGGACGTTCTTGACGTCATACGCAGGAAACACCGTATTCTTCCGTTGCAACCGCAGAGTGTGTTGGGAAAGAAAACAGGTGCAATGGTTTTGGGAACTAACGGAATTAATGTTAACTAAGCAAACTCGACGTAAACTGGTGAAAAACAAAAGTGCCCAAATATTACTTAATGCAGAAGCGGTCAAGCAATTGCCTCATACAGGACGTAAAATGTTCTTCATGTGAGGGGGGCTGATTGCAGCTCTGTTGAAAAAAAAAGCCTGGATCGATTCACGCCTAAATCTACAAGGTTCACTTAACTCTTTCGATGCTGATGAAGGAACCGCTCCGTCATCAGCTGCGGTGGCGCTGTACTGATGATGGAGCAGTTCCGTCATGGCATGGCCGCCGCGCAGCGTGGATTCCGCGCCTGCGCTGGGCGTTCTATTGAGCGGGCGGGGCCATGACGGAACCGCTCCGTCATGAGCACAGCCCAACCGCGGCTGATGACGGAGCGGTCCGTCACCAGCATGCGCCCGCCACGCGGCCGCCCCGCCCCCTTAGCGCTGCGCCGGAATAGCCGCCGCAGCGATGTGGTTAAGTATGGAAAGGACAGGGGAGACAGCAGTGTTGCTGAATGCACCTTTTTTTATGAGGTGTAGTTATGTTTCGAGAACTGGTGACTAAACGGTTCCTGCACTTTTAATTAAATTACCTACAGCGGGCAGCAATGTGATTTTCAACCTACAATCTTAATAGGAGTTGCGATGTGATGTATCATTGGAAACAAGGGGCCTCATTTATGAGGCCGTGCGTCACTTTTACGCCGCCGGTGCGTCACTTTTTGTGATGCACCAGCAGCGTAAAAAATGTGCCTTGTTGCACCATATTTACAAAGTGACGCATCTAGGTAGATGCGCTTCATTATACCTGCACCAGGTGTAATGTATGCAGGGGGGCGTTCTGACGCAAGAAAATGTCCTAGAAGTGACGCAGTGAAATCTATAAGATTTCACTGCGCCACTTCTAGGTTGCAAATGCGTTAATTTCTTACGCCTGCCACACAGCAGTCGTAAGACTGATGCAGGTCCTTTCACATGGGGCTTGCCCCATGTGAAAGGACACATTTCTGGAGTTGCGTCACTTTTGTGACACACTCCAGCAATGCGTCACTTTTGCGCCATACAGATACGTCAGAAATACTGACGTATCTGTAACACCTTTCGCAATGATGCATCATACTGTAAATATGACGCATCATTGGTGTTGCAAGGAGGGCGCAATGAAAAGTGACGCATGGCTGTTTTCACGCAGCGATGCGTCACTTGTCATAAATGAGGCCCAAGGAGCTGATTTTAAGATTCCTGCCTCTCATTCTGCAAGCTGCAGCATAATCAGGTACTATGAATAAAACCCATAGCCAGCTGCTCCTCCAAGGATTTAGAGTAATAGCCACCTGCAGACATTTTCAGTTTCCTAGGTCGATGCATGAGTAGATTGGACAGTCGAGATATGTTGCTGTGCAGTCTGGCAATTTTAGTCATAGTTATCCCCATTTTAATTTTAAGACCAGCAAAAATCTAGCCTGAAGAGTTCTGCACTTAGCTTATCGAGCATAGTCATCGATTCCCCAAATGCAAGGGACAGCGGCAGTGGACCCTCTGAGCATAGCATTGAACCCTTGTCGCACTCACAGGCCCTCGAAATCCTATTGTTACCTTCTGAGGGAATAACGTAGCTGATAAGTTTACCAGGTCCATGTGTGATGTTTTGTTTTCAGTCCACATTTTTTTCTTTCTTTGAATTCTGGGACTTGTAATTTTATTTTACCGTAGGGATTTGGGGGGGCAGCTGACAGGAAGGCGGTCCCCCCCAGGCAGATTGGGAGGGTGGTGCAGTCCAGAGGACTACCATTTTGAGCTTAGTTGGTCTACATCGGCGTAGCCCAAAGGCTATATAGCATGAGGGTTTTGGGCTCCCTGCCACCATTCAGCAACTAGATGTATATACCTTGCTTCCCCTACACCCACCTTACTGCCAATGCCTGCCCAAGTCCCCCCCTACACCCAGGAATGACTGCACACCGCTGGCATCAATACAGCCCTATGTCACATCACAGACCGCACCTTTTGGCCCCAGGGGAAATGCTTGTGAGTACCCAGGTCTCCGATGGACTCTGTTTGATAGCCAGCAACTGCACATTTCCACTCCCTGACGCTTGAGCTTTGTTTTGTTTTCACTTGTGACAAACATGGTCAACATTTAGGTATACATCAGTGTCGCGTTTCGGTATTACAAGTGTCAGGCCAGAGTGAACAGGCCCCTGGGAACAAACACCCCACAAGCTCCCATTATTAACAATATATGGGGCATTCCCTACCAGCCGAAGTGGGAATTGTTTATCCCAACTGTTTATTTTTAAGATTGAATATGAGGGAGTATATTTATTAAGGACTTGCCTTGTCGTTCCTTGATGCAGTCCGTAAATGGGATTTAAGGAGCCACGCAAAGAGCTATTTGGTCCGGCATGCCTGACTTTGTAAAGAAATGTAATGCAACGCAGAGGCTTGTGCTGTATTGCGTTACATTTAGTTGTGACAGGCATTCCATCGGTTGAGTATGAGCGTTCCTGTGCATCCATCCATGGAATTTGATGCAATCCCAAATTAATGGTAGCAAACCTGGGTTTGCGCCAAAATGTTGCACCTACCACAGAGAAGCGTAACACGGAGAGTATCTTTATTTCTCCTTGTTACTTCATCTTTCTGCACGCAATGTCCTCTCCATCACAAATATAAAGGGGAAACTGCCTGTTAAATTTGTTTTTGTGCAGGGAGGTACTACTTCCTGCACCAAGGAAATCCTGCCTATAACTCAGGTATCCTTTCAGCATGGCGCAGGGTGCCTAGGCTGCACACAGTATGCCAGTGCTAGGAGAGATCAGAAATGCCCCATATCTTAGTAGATAGGGCGCCATTCTGCTCTGTAACTTCCATGCGATACAACACAGGAAGTTGCCTTGCGTGAAATATTAATAACTATGCCCCAAGGTTTTTTCAGTGATGTCACATCTTTACATGTCTGAACTAGACACAATTCTAGCAGATCTGATGTGGCCACTCTGACCTAGTAGGAGTTTGGATCATTATTTTTAATAATAAATGGTGTAAGGGCTGGATGGGAGTAAAAGCAGCCCTAGAAAAAAGATAAAATCCACTGGTCAGAGCGAGCAAGGCTTACCTACACCATTGTATGCGAGTTTGGCTTGGGTGGTTCTATACCCCTCCCAAGAGAATGTCAGAAAAATGGGCTCAAACAATGTAAATGATAGCACAATCTTTAGGATGTACTGGCTAAGAGCTTTCATAGCTGGCTCATGGTAGCCCATCTGGTTGTAAAAGCAGCCTCCTAGGTCAAAGTCCACTGGGCAATGTCAGAATGCCTGATTGACCATTCTTTCCTCGCATGGTGCTTGGCTTATTATTAGCAAATGCCAATCCAACTAAGGGGCCCATTATGATCGCGGACGGACTTGAGTCCGTCCGCGACCATAGAGGAGGAGGGAACCTCCGCATGGCCTGCGGAGTTCCCTCCTGTCCAATTAGGATGTGACCGCCACCCTGGCGGTCACATCCTCTATTTTTACCATTGCGGCGGGTGCGGCTTCAAGCTACACCCGCCGCAATGGTAAAAATGCATACATTGCATTTGTATGCAGAAAGCGGCAGGCACCGTGCGGTGCCTGCCGATTTCTGCAACAAATGCAGGGGGGTACCATAGGTACCCCCCATGTGCACCCCCCACCCCCCTTCACCCAGGGGGCCCGCAACGGGCCCCCGCAGTGAAGTTCCACATGCTTTTCCACGGCGGAAAACCCGCCACGGAAAAGCATTTTTTAAAGCCCATCCTAATATGGCTGGCGGTGTCTGAGAGACACCGCCACCATAGTAAAGCTTTTCCGCCGCGGTTGTAAGCCAACCGCGACGGAAAAGCTGCGGACGGAAACAAGGACCCACCAGCCATCCTAATGTGGCGGTGGGTCTTTGGTGGGTCCGCTGCAGTTTTTCCGCATCCTCCGGGCTGGCGGTGGCTTCCGCCAGCCTGGAGGAAGCGGAAAAACCGCAATCGTAATAGGCCCCTTAAGTGTAGATTTTACTAAAAGCCAGTGCAGTGCGGCCTTTCACCTCGGATATGGACATAAGTGTCCTGCTCATCGAGTACTTTGACTTGTCACCAACCTTGTCTCAAACACAAACTCTTTTTGTGCAGTGATGCCTGGTAAACATTAAGAAAAATAAATAGATTTTCTGTGATGTGCATTAAAACAAAAAATAGATTTCATGCCTGTTCTAAGCAGACCTGCTTGCTTGGCAGATGCCCCCTGGGAAACATCTGCACTGTTCCATTAAAATTACATTCCATAGTTTTCTTATAAATTTGCATCTTTTATTGCAAGCAGATGGCCGCCATGTTTAGGCAGCATGTTTTCCTTTTGTCCTTTTTTTATTGTTGTGCCATATGTTTGCAATAAAAAAAATTAATAATCAAACCAGCCTGCCAAGGCCATATGTTTCTGCTTAACTAATGCTTGTATAATGTTGGCAACTAGTTTACATTGACTGGTTAGACTTTACGTCCTCCATGGGGGGCTGTTGCATGTTCTTTTACCAAATGCGAGGGATACAGACCATAAGCCGAGGTCAAGCACACAATGAATGTTAATAATGAGCAGCTAAACAAATCTACATTACATATGCAACTAGTCAAGCATGACTACAGAATATACACAATGACAAAAGGTAGTAGTGGGTTATTGATCGATCCTCTTACAATTAAGTACAAATGATTTTTAAAAAGTAACAAACTTAGTGTTGTTGGTGCTCTTGTGGTACATACCACTGTAATACCAAGGATTCTGAAGACACATTGGTTCCGAAGTTCCTCTTTGTAAATATAATATGCCACAGTACCAAAGCGCTAGATAAGTAGTCCAACAGAAAACAATTTGAAGCATTCACACTACTTGATGTTAGGTCAACACTGTATCAAAATTGAAGATAGAAGCCAGAAGATTGTGGTCTGTAAACGTGTATTTTGAAAATAGCATAAGACAGCCGACACGTGTTTCGTCAAGAGGTGACTTCTTCAAGGCTACAAAATAATTTATTGGTCTGTTGTTGCAAAGTTGTAGTGATATATTAACTCATCAAATTGAAAACTAAATAAGTAGTTTAGAAGATACTCCAAGATCCTAGAGTACAGGAAAATTTGGATATGTCCGAAGTAATTGGTTTTTCACCTATTAAAGTAATGACCACAGGTCTGATGAAGGGCCAAGGTATTCATTGAATTCAATGTTAGCGGCCAAATAGTTTATGAGAAACCCTGATAAGTTCCTGATGTGTCTCGTGGTACGCATACAAGTTTGGCATCCTGGAAGTCAAGCTAGGAGAAAAAAACACATTCATTACAAAATAAGCTTTAATTTGAATGAGCGCAGAAAGGAACATAATGCTCTTCATCAATGGAATAGTTCAATAATGCACCTAACCAAAAAGCCACTATGCCTACCACATACTAGTCAACATCTGGGACAAGATGAAAGTGGTATTTTGAAAACAAAATGGGTATGTGAGAACGTGGATAATTAGTTGAAGTGGATGGTAGTACTCTTGGAGTAATAATGGCACTATTCCTGACTAGGCCCAGTTAGGTCTTAATAATTTAAACCTGAGCTCAACCCTTGGTAGCTGTAGCACAGAGCAGGCAGGCTTAACTTAAGAGAAATTTGAATATCATTCATCAGTACCAAAACAGCTAAAAAGTAGAAAAAACAGCACAATAAAGATCTCACTTCAGTTTATAAAAATAGAGAAAATGTAATGGGCAAATAGAGACCCAAACGACAAAAATCAGATGCAGGTAACTAGAGATATGATTTTTTTTTTAATGTTTTGAATGCCAATGTGCCAACCTTGGATATATGGTTGTGCTAGACTGGGTCAGACCCAGAAGTTAAGGGCGACCCCAATAGAGTGTGGGCTTGATATAGGGACCAGGTTCTGAGCTGTGGAAAGATTTATCTTTTGACTTAAAACGTTTTTGGGAAGTGTCGAAGATATTCAGCGAGGTAAAGCAGCATACTGTGGCCGAGGTGGGTTCCATCTGGCTGGATAGCAGACGGACAAAGTCAGATGAAAACTGGAAAGTTCTGAGCAAGAAAATAAATAGTTCAAGCCAGGGGAGGGTCCGTCTCCAAGCAGATTCTTCCACTATTTTATCCCAGTGAAGATTTCTACCTTTGGACTTAGAAACCTTTTAGGAACTCAAACGTCTTTCAGCGTCCCAAACTAGCAATTTGAATCGGACCGCTGATGCAATGTTGGTTGGTGCAGCTCTGCAGCAGTCTGGTGGTAGCCTATGGTTCTTTTAGGAAAAAAGTTTCTAATAGTCCAATGTTTCAGTTCGTATTGGGGAGAGTGAGTGCAATTATCACCAACCAAAGGTCCTGGCACTTTTTAGTACAATCTGTGGGTTACGTTGCAAACTCACAGAAGGGCCCAGGGCAAATCCAGTTGGAACTGGTCAGCTGGCTCAGCAGAATCTTGGGTTATATTTCAGATTTTGTGTTCCTAATGCTAGCTAACTAGCCCCAGGAGACCACTCTTCATTCCTGGCTACAAATGGGAGCAGGTCCAGCCCCTGTTGTCTCTCTCCATAGTTTACAGCAGGTGTAGTCCTCTTTCTGATGTCTAAGGTTCAGCAGGCTCAGTATTTCTTCTGACTTCCACTGGTCTACAGGTGTTCTGAAGAAGGTACCCACGGGTGCCACTCTTATGCCTGGCACTAGCTTGTGGGTGGAGGAAACTCCCTGGCTTAAAGGGGAAAAGTTCCCAGAGGCAACCTTACCCACTTTGACATAATTTCCTTGTGTTTTAACCCTAAATAATTTTACAGAGCCATGCGCTGTCAAAATCCATTATGGCAGAATCTTTTTTCTGCTTGTCAGAGCTCTGAGCGCACCCCCTGAGTTGTGGCTAGGGTAATGAGGATCATACTGTAAGTGAACCAGACACAGCCAACACAAAGGAATGGTAGTGGGAGTGGCAAAGGGACATTTTGCCATAGGCCTTGCAACTTCCAGGCACCCACTCCCCTTCAGTAACATTTATTTATGGACACCAAACAACATGGTTTCTATTTCCCTGAAGTACTTTTTTTTACAACTTGAAAATAGGTGCTGATTATCTTACCTGTCCAAAATGGAAGAAGCATCCAGAGGACACCACATTAAGTTATGGACCAGGCCTTGCTCTAACTTCTGAAAAGCCTGGAACCAGTTGCAATGCTACAGGGCCACAATTTAGGTTCAAACAAGGTTGTCAGGGCAAAGCTCGGTATCTATGTTCTTTTCAGGAAAAATTCCAATCACAAATTGATTCTTTTTGTAGGTTCTTTATGGTGGTCTTGTCAACCTATCCGTGATAGTGAGTGAGCAAAACAGCCAACACGTGTTTCACCCCTTTACATGGCCATCCGGGCTGGGGCTTCTTCAGGGCGGTTGATTGATATATCGTATAGTCAGGATACACTTGGTCAATAGAATTCTTAGGTTTCTTAATTTTTGGGCATAATGCCGATCTCAAAATAATGGTCCGTCGATGTGGGGCCACAATTGAGGACATTGGAATATTTCGATTTTGCATCAATCAAAGCTCAACTATCTTTTTATGGCGGTTCTTCCTCAGAAAAGAGAGCTTTAGTAACAGCTGGCCTAAACACAAAAAATGATTTCAACCGCAGAATCACTTTTTCCTCATAAGAACTAATGTGTCACAACAGAGTAGGAATGACACATTTTTGTTGCAAGGTTGAAGTGGCTCCTGAGAGGTGGACAAACTTTGAGAGAGGGTCGGTGGCATAATACAAAATGATGGTGCCCACCTGTAGAATGTAATAACTGGCTACTGAGTCACCCATATCTCACAGAATTTGGGGCCGCCTGAACAGTAGGGGCCCCAGTATCACAGGGACCCATGTTATGTCCCTAGGGAGAGAAGTCTGACTGTAAGAGGGTTAGGTTGCATTGAACAAAAGACGGAAGGTCAGAATGTGCTTTGAGGCATGTATGTGTCCTCAAAGTTTACCACACTGCTATAATGTAACGCCTTCCTGAAGGGTTTGAAATGTGTTGACCAGTCAAGCAGCACAGTATGTGACATTACTGTAGAGTGAGTATAGAGTTTTAAAAGAGGCTCGAGAAGAATATAAGTAGATAGGAGGGAAGACTGACAAACAAAGAAGAGGGGGTGGTCCACCCTAAGAAAGAGCAGAGTACAAGAGTCAAAGTTTTGCTCACCACAAGTACAAGGTGAACATAACAATATCACCAAAGGGAAGGTTAAGGAGATGTGCCCAAAAATTGAATGGAAAACAACAGATGGAGTTAAGAGCACAAAATTGGTGAGGTGAGAGAGCAAGACAGTGTGAGGAGGGAATACACCATAGATGGGACGAAGAACAGGGTGGATCGATAGGAATGCAGGAGTGACCACATATTATTATGTTATATCAAAGCGCCAGGATACCCTCTGGGTGACAGTGTTGCGCTATATAAGATTGCAATACATACACACATACATGTGCTTTCCTACCCTTTCCAACAGGTGTGGCATGCGCACCCACAACCAGTCGTGGCCGGCATGGCTCACGGGTGGGGGATGGGCGCAGGGGGGTATGGACGAGTGGCCATGAGGGAAGGGGGGGTCGCACAGGGAGGGGGGGTTTAAACATTAATAAAAAAACATACCTTTCTCGGGTTCCACATCTTCTGCTCGGTCTGCTCCTGCTTTCCTGCCGCCACAAGAACAAGAAGCAGGCAGTCTCCCTCCCCTAAGCCAATCACAATGATGCAATGGATTGGTTGGGACGCCGACCCCACAGGCGTCTATAGGGAGGCCATTTTCTCCATGTAGGATGCATGCAGCCTACATGGAGAAAAGGGAGAGTGCGCATGACTGGTTTGGTCGGCCCCAGGAGGGCCAACCAAACAGTCAGGGCCCGCAACATTGGGCTAGCCACTCCTCCCCTGCCATCGAGCAGGACCGCCCACCCGCCTACCCCCAACCAAACCCTTCTGCTTTCTCGCAGTGCGAAAAGCAGAAATATAAAATGGTATTTATTATACCATTTTATGTTTCTGCTTCTCGCACTGCAAGAAAGCAGTGGGGTGACGCTCCTCCGCCCACATGGAGGAGCCGCCCCTGCACACAACCATTATTAAATGAACACCTTTGTGAAGAAAGACATCCCAGTTGGCGCAGCATCAGGGACCTCTTTTCAGAAAAATTAAGCCATTTGAAAGTGAAGATACCTTTCTATGTGCTTTGCCAGCATTAGTATTAAATACAATTGATCAAGGAGATGAATCCTGAATAGTATACCCAATGTGTAAAAAAATGAAAAATGTAAATCCAGTACCTGTATAGCACACGAATCACCCCCGAAGGGGTATCTTGGCGCTGGGGGCCGTTGGGAAGATTAAGCGAGCTATTGCCCAGAGTCGCATAGTGATGGGCAGACCCCCTGCCGCCGGATCCCTCCGTGATCCCCAGCATCCAGCGTCAGTCGCCCTGGCCGCGGTGCCACACCACCTGTGTATTTTACATTGATCTGCATGCCTAATGGTTGGCAGTCAGACAATTTGATGTCTACCATTCAAGTGCTTCTCTTCCCAGGCTTCTAGTTGAAGCCTGGATGTATTTTAATCAGGGTGTTTAAGCATCACAGCAGTCTAGTTAGATAGTCAGATCTTTGAGTGTAGTGGTGCATCAGAATGGTACTGTCTTGTTGCTTGTTCCCAGGGGTGGAAAGCCCCAGACTGACAAAACACTTTTTAAATACTAGACCAGACAGGTATCCTTGTTCCTTTAGTACTCCCTCCCTATTTTTGATGTTTTTTAAGCAACTGAAAACGTTCCTGTTTACCCAAAAAATTGAAAACCTGATTCATTTCCTTGTGGAGAGGGGGTTTGTGAGGAATTTGTTGAGGGCTTTTTTAACTGTGATGTTTAAGAGCCAGGACGTTGTGCTATTGGCTTGGGTTTGGTATTAATAGTGTTTAGTGTTCTAGATACTATTGCCTATATTTTTCTGCTTTTCAAAATTTGTTTTATATCCAGCTTTTTATGCCGTAACTTATACATACTTTTAAATTAATGATGTACGTGTTTCCACCTTCCCTCAGAAAGGGCCAGATCTTTATTAAACTCCTAAAAATTAAATTGTTGATACATTTATACATTTCTTTTCAGCTCTTCGTTTGTTAAAACGAGCCTAGCAGAGTGCTTAAAAGTCAGGTTCTGTTTACACAAACCTCCAGCTCTTCACTTACAAATAGAATCCATTTCTTCACTTCCTTCCTCAACCATCTCCCACCCTTCTAGGTCCGGCCCTCTTCCTGCATCTTCTTCCTGTCTATACTGTGTTTTGTAAACAACAAAGATCAAGAGGCCAAGTGAGATCTGAAGCTTGTAGTGCAAAGGGCTGACACATGTTGAGTTTCGAGGTGAATCCTGGAAGCACGACTATAACTCAGAACTTCAGGGCAAATCAGGAAGGCGAGGCGATAAAATCATCGCCGCTTTAGCCTCCGTTTTCGGACGAAAAACGGCGATAATTATTTCGCCCTATCAGCATGGACACGCTAACGCGTGAATCCATGCCTTAGCACCTGTTTACTGAACGCCCAGCTTTGCATCTCTAATGAGATGCAAAGTGGGTGTTCCGTCCCGAAATAACTGGAGAAATGTCGCTAACCGACATTTCTCCAACTATCAAGGGAATCGCTAACAAGCATAGCGATAAGAAAAGTAGCGCTAACCATGGTTATCGCTACTTTCCTTACACCTGCTTCAGTTCTGACTTAGCCATGTAATCAAATTGGAGGTGGATTACATGGCTAAGACCACCCTGCCCTATCAGCCAGGTATCGCGGGTCACAGTGCGATTATCGCTGGTTTTCCAGCGATAATCACACTGTTTTCCAGCTAACGCTTGCAATCTCTATCGCTTTGGAGATAAGCGTTGCTGATATCACGCTATCTCCGCGATAGAAAGCAGCGATAGCCGGCCATACTTATCTTAGCGCCCTTGCTGATATGCCCCTTCATTCTTGAACAATTTCTCCTTTCTGGGCCTGATCCTTTTCACATGCCCGACATTTGTTCCATCAAATGGTAGCTTAACTCAGAGAACAACTTCACACTAGATGTTGACAATTGGAGCAACAAGAGATGTGAAGAAAAGGGATTGGGAGGGTGGCTTTGCTCAGAAAACTCTAATTCTTCCCTACAAAATGTAGCTCCTTCACGATATTATATAGGACCTGGGTGCTGATCATAAGCTTTCCCTCTGACTGAAAAGGCTCTTTGCCTTCCTCTGAGTTTGGTCTCATAGAATTTGTCAAACTAGTTTCTGTTCCACTCACTTTTGTGATTTGTCTAACTGTGTGAGCTTTGGAAACCCTCACACTACATTCTACAACATTCCTACTGTACTCAAACCCAAGACCCTAAACAGAAGCATATTTAATCCTTTCGCATTAAGGGGCATATTTATGACGCCCTTGCGCCGCCGTGGCGTCACTTTTTGTGACGTTGCGGTCGGGCAAACCTTGAAATCATATCTATGAGGCCAAGCAAACCTACTTTGCATGGCTTTTAATGGCTTTAGATATGGAGTAAGGCAAGACAGTACAAATCTCGGTGTTGCCTTACTCTGCGTATGGGAGGCATTCCATGGGCCTTGCGGTGGGTGTTCACACACAACACCCATGAATTTTAAAGCTTCCCATGATTTACAAGACCATGTAAACCTGGGGATGCACCAAAACCTCATGCCTCGCGAGGTGAGGTGTAACGTGGAAGAATAACTTTATTTCTCCTCGCTTATTCCTCTTTATATGTGTACTTTATTCTGCAGCACACATAGAAAGTCCAAAACACATCTCAGGATTGTTTTTGTGCAGGAAGGCGCCCCGTCCTGCACAAAAGTAATGCTGTTGATAGCACAGGCACATGGTGCAAGGGTGGGGAACTTGGGTACGAGAGCCCGACAGCAGACTAAGTTATCCCTATTGGAGTTTTGATTAAGGATCTATCTGGGAATTTCATTTTTTGTCATCCCCAATACCCATGGAGACAAGGAGCTTTTCTTTGATTGATTACGCAGAGGCCTTTCTGGTCAAACTTTTTCCAAGGCCTTGTGCATTCAGCCTAGAGATTTTCATCTAACTCTATTTACTGGGCGGCATTGTCATCTGCCACCCTTACTTTTGGGCTTTTTTGTAACATCAGTAGGGATTGAACATCCCTTTGACTCTCCTGATGACCTGTGCCAGGGTTGTATTTACCACTCTCCTCTTGGACCTAGTTTTGGGTCTATCTGTCGTCCTGAAGAAGGTTGACCACATCAGAGGTTGGTACCGAAACACGCATTGGCCCATATATTGAGATCAGGCAGACCAGGACCATTACTGAAAATTGAGTCCCAGTGAATGTATGAACTCTTAACTATTCTACAGTTACTAACTATAAAAGAGACAATTTTTATTCTTCCATACAAAGATATAGGATCAATTTATTTTTTCTGTTCTGGTCTACTGATAATGAACTGGTGTTTTACTAAGAAATGTTTTGTCTGAACAATTGAAGGGTGGGTATGGTTTGGTAGGTTTGGTTTGAGTAGTTGTGAGTTTGTTTAAGATGTGTAGTTGGGGGAAGCTCTCTAGCTTGGCATAGGACCGGCATGTGTAACCCTCCTCTAATATGCAAATTGGCCCCCGGGGATGGGGCTCCCCTTGGCCTATAAAAGCTCAGGGGGGGGCTGGGCACCTCTCTTCCCTTTTTGCAAGACGTAGCCTCAGGGTATGGGGTCCTTGGGAAACAAATTGGTTTAGGGAGGGTGGGGGGGCACTCATGCCGCTTCCCCAAATGTTTTTATAAATGGCAGGCTGCTATTCTTTTTTCTGGTTTTGTATTTGCCGTGATCCCGTGGGATTCCCATGGAATTGCGGCAGAATCGAATGTCTTTTTTTATACTTTCATCCCAGGGTGAGTCCCTCTGGATCTTCCATACAGGGCCTAGAGGGGCAGGGTATCCCTGCACTGCCCCCTTATATTTTTTCACGTTTAAACTTCAGAACAGGATACTGTATACAAGTCCTGTAATGGCTGGCATCAACATTTTTCTTCATGCTGCTGGCAGCCAATCAGAGCACTCGCTCGCGCAGAAGTCTGTATCTCACACGAAGCAAGTTGGTTTACAGGAAAAAAGCTCCCTGGCCCAATCAGAATGCTCTATTGTTTAAAGCAAAAGACACACAGATGATTGACGGAATGCAGAGCAAATCACACATTCATCCCCAGTCAAGGGATCTGGGGGAAATCCATAGCTCTTTTGCTGACCATGCCACCCCAGTGTAGACCCAGCCATATGCAAATCAGTCTTGACCCTGTGCCCCATTGGAAGAGTCCAGCCCAAACTGCCAAGCATCCTGGGACTGGTTTTGGGGCATCACCCCTCACCAGCCAGGCTAGCTTGAATCCATCATTCTTTTGCTCACAATACCACCCTGATTTGCAAATCAGCCAAGACTTATTTGCATATGGCTGGGCCCAGCCCGAACTACCATGCCAGGTCTTCCCTGGACCGGAAACAAGCATCCAGGCACCGGTTTCGGGGCATCACCTCTCATCAGGCTAGCTTGAATCTGTGGCACATTGAGCCCAGGGCCCACGTCTGGGCATACCCGGCGCACTTAGGGCGCAGAAGCAAAAGGCACGCAAATGATGGACGGAATCTAGAGCAAATCAAACATTCACCCCCAGTCAAGAGATCTGGCTTAAATCCATTGCCCTTTTGCACACCATGCTAAACCAGTTTAGACCCAGCCATTTGAAAATCAGTCATGGCCATATGCCACATGTGAATAGTGCAGCCCAAACTGCCAAGCCATGTCCTCGATGGACCAGAAACAAACATCCTGGGACCGGTTTCAGGGCATCACCCCATATCAGCCAGGCTAGCTTTAATCCATCATTCTTTTGTGTACAATGCCACCCTGATTTGCAAATCAGCCAAGACTGATTTGCATATGGCTGGGTCCAAACTGGGATGGCATGGTGAGCAAAAGAATGATGGATTCAAGCTAGCCTGGCCGAAATTCTCTGCATAGGGCAATGAATTTCAAAGAGGACTTTCACATTTGAAGATGGTGCTGCTGATTGACAAGTCAGGCTGGTCCTTTGTTTATGTTTGTTATTCCCATTTCTTTTACGTTGATATATTGTATATACTGAATTCACTAATGGCAGTTAACTTCGTGAACAAGGCGTTATTCGCCGAAATGCGTTGATGTTTTTCCTCTGCCGTGGAAGAAATTAAAAACACTTTGCTAGTGATACACTGTCTCGGAGTGCCGTGACCTTTTTACCATATTGTCTGAAGGAACAGTTTTGTATATATATATATATTCACTGAAAAAACTATAGGTTTCATGCCTTAAATAGTTCGGAATTAGAATTTAAAAAACCTTGCAAATTCACTTAAAAAACCATAGGTTTCAGGCCTTATATAGTTAGGAATTAGCATTTTAAAAACCTTGCAAATTCACTTAAAAAACCATAGGTTTCAGGCCTTATATAGTTAGGAATAAGCATTTAAAAAACCATTGAAATTGCTCCTATATAGTTAGTTGTACTAACTATATTTCGCGCACCCGCAATCCACTGCTGATGATGTCACATATTACATCATTCATGACATGGTCAGTGACATCACTGATGACATCACTGATGACATCTCATTTGGCATCACTGATCACATCACTGATGATATCATTCATGTGATAATACGATGCACCTCCTCACACTCTAATATAACCTTTGATACACCCAGTGTTAAATACAGACTACCATTCTTGAAACCATTGTGCGGTATCGTGGGGTACGTGCACGGGCGCATACCGTACGCGTACGGTGCGCGTACCCCGCGATTTTTTTTAATTTAGTTTTTTTTTTGCCCTTGGGGGTCCTTTTGAGACCCCCTGAGAAGGGCTAGAGGGTTGGGGGGGTCTCAGGAAGTGTTTTCCACTCTTGTTTTGGGCTCTCTTGTGCCTCAGTTCTCCTGAAAAACAAGATGGTGGCCAACACTTCCTGGCTTGGACAGTTTGGAATGTTGACAGTCGACTGCCAGCCAATCCGAAACTCGCTCGCGCACGTAAGGGTACGCGCACGTACGCGTACGGTACGCGTACGGTGCGCGTACGGTGAGCGCATATAGATATATAATTTGCTCAAATTCAATTTTCTCAACAACTACTGGAGGGATTTTCACCAAATATAGAAAAGGCACTACTGCATACATGTCCCTACCATTTTGCCAAGTTTGGTGTAATTCCGTTCAGCCAATCGGGCTGTAGCCGTGTCTAAAGGTCCCATAGAAAATGCCATTTGAAAAATTTCAAATTCAATTTTCACCAAACATAGCAAAGGCACATCTGCATACCAGGCCCTACCATTTTGCCAAGTTTGGTGTAATTCCATTCAGCCGTTCGGGCTGTAGCCGTGTCTAAAGGTCCCTATGGAAATTAACATGGGGAAACACGTTTTGGGACCCCCCTTTCGGCCCCCGCTTGACGAATTCCCCCGAAACTTTCAGAGAAGGAGCAGAGCGGAGCTGGCCACAATTCTGGAAAATTACACACAGATTCCTCAATCGGCGCCAAAGTTATTCCCAATAGAATGTTGAGCGCATATAGATATATAATTTGCTCAAATTCAAATTCTCAACAACTACTGGAGGGATTTTCACCAAATATAGAAAAGGCACTACTGCATACCTGTCCCTACCATTTTGCCAAGTTTGGTGTAATTCCGTTCAGCCGTTCGGGCTGTAGCCGTGTCTAAAGGTCCCATAGAAAATGCCATTTGAAAAATTTCAAATTCAATTTTCTCAAGAACTACTGGAGGGATTTACACCAAACATACAAAAGGCACTGCTGCAAACCAGTCCCTACCATTTTGCCAAATCTGGTGTAATTCCGTTGAGCCGTTCGAGCTGTAGCCTTGTCAGAATGTCCCTATGGAAATTAACATGGGGAAAACACGTTTTGGGACCCCCCTTTTTTCTCTGCCCCCGCTTGACGAATCCCCCCGAAACTTTCAGGGAAGGAGCGGAGCGAGGCACATTTAAGGAAAATTACAGGCAGATCCCTCAATCGGCGCCAAAGTTATTCCCAATAGAATGTTCGGAACTTCCTATGGTAACTAGGTCCTAACTATATATACCTACTGGCGACCGCCAGTAGGTAATTAATATATATATATATATATATATATATATATATATATATATATTCACTGAATAAACCATAAGTTTCAGGTACGTTATAGTTATAAATTAGCATTTAAAAAACCACAGAAATTCACTGAAAAAAACATTGGTTTCAGGGACGTTATGGTTAGTTAGGCATTTCACTCGTACAAAACCAGAGAAATTTGGCAGTCATAGTTAGTTCAGTTAACTATAACTCGCGCCCCCCACAATGCACTGCTGATGACGTCACATATTACATCATTCATAACATGGTCAGTGAAATCACTGACGACATCACTGATGACATCTCAAATGACATCACTGATGACATCATCCAGTGAATGTGTGTTTCTGTAAATTTTAGATGTGTTTTATATTTCAGCGCGTCTTTAATTACGACCTGGTCACTCTACGCGTTCACTCGTGATCAGAGTAAACGCGTAGAGTGACCAGGTCGTAATTAAAGACGCGCTGAAAAGGATCTGTGGCTCAGATGTAATATGTGACGTCATCAGCAGTGCATTGCTGGGGCGCGAGTTATAGTTAGCTGAACTAACTATAACAGCCAAATTTCTCTGGATTTGTACGAGTGAAATGTCTAACTAACTATAACATCCCTGAAACCAATGTCGGCATTGCTTTTCCACATGGGGGGCTGCTGACATGCTGCTCCCCATGTGGAAAAGCAATTCAGCTTGGCTTCATTGAAGCGAGAGCAGGTTTCCATGCTCTTGCTTCAATGAAGCAAAGCAGTTTGCAGTGACAGGGTGGGAGCAGCGACGCTCCCGCCCTGTCATTGCAAACAGCAGTGTCCCGGGGGTGGGCACCCCGGGACACTGCAGGAGATGGCCGTGGGGGGTGGCGGTCCCCATGGCCATCACTGGCTCCAAGAGGGGGCCACACGGCCCCCCTCCCACCATTGGCAAAGCCCCGAGGAGGTGGTGGTCCGTCACGGACCCCCAAATTTGAATAATTAGAGCCCTGGGGAGGTGGCGTTCCCCGGGGCGACCCCCCCCCCACACAGGTATTATTTAAAAAAATAAGAGTCCCTGGGTGGCGGTCCCCGGGGCAGCGGGGGGGCCGGGTGCCCCCGCAAATTTATTAATGAAAGCCCCGGGGGTGCAGTGAGTCCCTTGCTCACTGCACCATCAGGATTCAAGCAAGCCGGGCCGAAGACGGCTGCAATGCCAGAAACCGGTCCCCGGAAGCTTGTTTCCTTTCCAGTAAAGAATTGGCTTGGTAGTTTGGTCTGCCCTGTTCCCATGATGCACTGGGCCAGGGACAGACTAATTTGCATATAGCCAGGTTCTGAGCTGGGATGGTGCAGTGAGCTAAAAAACGGTGATGGATCAAGCCCTGATCTTTTGACTGGGTACGAGTGTTCTGTTTAATTCAGATACTCTGTCCATCACCACCCCCTTTCATGAATTGTTTTGGCCACTATAGGAGTGGCAGGGTATGCTCAGACATGAGTCCCTTACTCACTGCACCATCAGGATTCAAGCAAGCCGGGCCGAAGACGGCTGCAATGCCAGAAACCGGTCCCCGGAAGCTTGTTTCCTTTCCAGTAAAGAATTGGCTTGGTAGTTTGGTCTGCCCTGTTCCCATGATGCACTGGGCCAGGGACAGACTAATTTGTATATAGCCAGGTTCTGAGCTGGGATGGTGCAGTGAGCTAAAAAACGGTGATGGATCAAGCCCTGATCTTTTGACTGGGTACGAGTGTTCTGTTTAATTCAGATACTCTGTCCATCACCACCCCCTTTCATGAATCGTTTTGGCCACTATAGGAGTGGCAGGGTATGCTCAGACATGAGTCCCTTGCTCACTGCACCATCAGGATTCAAGCCGGGCCGAAGACGGCTGCAATGCCAGAAACCGGTCCCCGGAAGCTTGTTTCCTTTCCAGTAAAGAATTGGCTTGGTAGTTTGGTCTGCCCTGTTCCCATGATGCACTGGGCCAGGGACAGACTAATTTGCATATAGCCAGGTTCTGAGCTGGGATGGTGCAGTGAGCTAAAAAACGGTGATGGATCAAGCCCTGATCTTTTGACTGGGTACGAGTGTTCTGTTTAATTCAGATACTCGGTCCATCACCACCCCCTTTCATGAATCGATTCTACTGAGGCACAAGATGGCTACCAACACTTCCTGGTTTGAATGTTAACAGCCAATTAGAATGCAGCTCGTCATCGGCAGGGTGCGCGGATCCTCCGTGCTTCTATTTATCAATATTTTTATTTTTTGCTTTTCTCACCAACTACTGAACGGGTTTACACCATTTAAGAAAAAGAGTTCTTTCTTAACCAAGCACTACCTTTGTGCCAAATTTGGTGTAATTCCGTTCAGCAGTTTCAGCTGTAGCCGTGTCTAAAGTTTCCTATGGGAAATGCATTTTCCACCTCCTTTTTCTTTATTTCTCAGGAACTACTGAACGTATTTACACCATTTAACAAAGAGTTTTTCTCTGAAACAAGGGCTACCTTCTTGCAAAATTTGGTGTAATTCCGTTCAGCAGTTCGGGCTGTAGCTGTGTCTAAACTTTCCTATGGGAATTAACATGGAGAAAACATGTTTTGGTGATGGAGCGAGATTCAGAAATGTTTTTCATTTCAACTCGTGAAGTCACACTTCCATAAATAAGAAATAATAAGGCTAACAATTGTGCTGTATGTGTATTCATCCAACCTAGTTTTAAGTTACATACACGAGAAATTACATAAAGGGCTACTAACATGTGTGCTCATAAACGTGCATTATGTTGCATTTCCTTGTTTGTAAAAAATAATAAATTAATCGTGTCTATTGTTGTGTCATAATTAATTGCAGCTGTTTAGAATAAATGGCATGTGCTTATTTTGCTTCCCTGTCTATGTGGTGTCACTCTATTCTTATAGGTGCATAAAGAATCCTGCTGGATTAAAAGAAGAATGGTAGATATAAAATGCTGCTTTATTTGTACGCTATCAGCTAGGTAATTTAGACTAATGGGTTAATCATTAGAAGTGGAGGATGGCAACAGAACGAACTGTATTACTCGCATTAATTATTCTTTTGTGTTTGTTTATATGCTAGTTTTTGAAAAAGCTTTGGGCCTAGTGAAAATTCACGTTTACTAATAATCTGCTTGGAGCCAGAGAGAGTCCATGTTGGCAACAGCTTTCTCCTGCCTGAAAAAAAGTTTGTCGTGCTGAGCTGACAATCCCTTAATTGAGCAAGGCCAAGAACCGGCAAGAGGGCCTGAAACAATTACGTATCCGAGAAAGCTAAAACTTTCCTTGTATCAAATGTTGCAAACTGGAGGAAGCTGCGTGGTTTGAAAAGCTAGAGACAATTGTCTCTAAGAACGTGACGGAACTGTGATTCTAAAATGTGGTGACACGTCGTCTGTCACTTTTGGACCAATGGGACTCCGATTTCAGCAGAGAAATATACTTTTTCTTAGATTAGCTTAGCGTAGAAAGGTATAAAAACTCTTGCCCCGTGGAAGAGTGATGCTTCTCCTTGCGGATCTTTTGATGAGGGTGTCGTGCAGATGAACTTTCCTTGGAGCACGTAAGAGCCCTCAAAGACTTTGGGGTATATTATCAAGGGGTTTTATCTCCGCTTTTTTGGCTTTAAAAGCCAAGAAAGCGGAGATAAAATTATCTCCCTATTACCAAGCTGTCGCTAACACCAGTTAGCGACAGCTAATAGGAGATAGCGACCATCATGGGCCCCACTTTGTATGTCAGTGATATTTATCACTAATGATATGCAAAGTGGGCGTGCCAAGATGTTAGCGACTGGAAACAGTCGCTAACATCGCTATCTCCTAATACCAACTTTTGGAGATATTCGCGCTAAGGGCGAATATCTCCAAAAGCTAACACCTGCCCTGAGCAGTTCTTAGCCATGTTATCCAATGGGAGGTGGATAACATGGCTAAGAGCATTTGCTCGATAATGCATGAATATCGCTGACTTTTCAGCGATATTCATGCATTGCGGGCGTTTTTTATCGCATTTGCGATAAACCTTGCTAATAGCAAGGTTTATCTGCGATAAAAATCGCCGATGTGCGGCGATAATTTTTGTCTCTAAACAAGTTAGAGACAAAAATTATCGCTAGTTGTTGATAATATACCCCTTTATTCTTTAATTCTTTATTATAGTTAGCATTAGTTAGGGACTTAGGTTTTGAAAATGCCAAACTGATCATTTCCATTTGCAATAATATTTTGATTCATAATAAAACTGTCATAACCATTTGCAATGATTCAAATAAAAATGCCTTAATAAAATTTCTAATACATTTTCCAAATGAGTAGCAAATAAAAATCTTACTTTGGAAAACAAGCTGGTCTTGTTATTTCATGAGTTTAGGTTACCATTAACTAGATTTATCGCCACAGTGGCTTAATTAATTTGTAGGGTTTGTAAAGTGTGATGAAATCATTTACCGCGGTTGTATATACATGTATATAATTTGTGAATAGGTTAATTAGGTCACATGATTCAGTTGGTCAAAATATGTCATGTTAGATTTATGGGCCTTATGATTGATTAGTGATTAATAGTATATACTGTGTAGTTGGGTAGCGTAGCTTATGACATATTTCCTATAGCCCGCTGGATCAATTTCCTGGTAGCAGACTTGATGGTTGCTATGGCAACCGACATGGTATATGGTAGTTGCATAGGATCGATTATTAACATATGTTGAGTTTGTTCAATTGCGTTATGTGTAGTCGAAAGGTTTTTTCCTGCAGTGTGAAAATTCCTAGTTGTACCGGTACAGAGTAGTGTGGCAAGTGTGAAGTCACGCAGTGCATTTGATCTGTTTCAGAGTTGTGGTATCGTCGTGTATCACAAGTGTTGTCGTCGTGCAGCACGTGTTAGGGATATAGGTGTGTTAGATGGAGTGTATGTATAGTGAGGATTGTCTATGAAAATCAAAGCTTTGAGTACAGGGACAATGAGCCCGTTCTAAAACTCACTGTGAGAAAAGTAATAGAATATATTCGAGCTTGAGTGAAGGGTAAAGTAACATCGTTTATTTTACTGGCGATTCATGTTATCTATGGTGGGTTAGAGTCCTGCCAGGATTTCATGTATGTATGGTTAGGGATACTTTCCATTTGAAAGTGCGTTAATGATTCTGTAATTTCGTTCGAGTCAAACTTTGAATTGCTACTTTATGTGCATTCAGAGGGAAGCGCGTTCGCTATTACCTGTTTGAAGGGTAGAGTAAAAGTTTACTTTATCGGTGAATGTATATTCTGTGAGAGTAGCGTCGTCTATTCCACGCAAAGAATTTCTTGTGTGTCTGTAAAAACTATCACCTTATTTAGAGAAACTGACAAATGATTTGTTCTTTTTGTTGTTGTTAATCGTATTTCATTGAAAAAGTGTCTTTAAAATGGCGCTGTGAAAAGTTTTTGTGAAGGAGGGGTGAGCGCTGAGAGTGAGACGCGAGAAACCGCAGCGGCTGTGTACGTCACACGGTCCGCGCAGGGATTGGGTGCTATACGTCACAAGCTGTATTCTGATTGGCTCACGTGACTCTGTTGAGCTGAACGCTGATTGGCTTTTGTGGGAAGCTCTGTTTTTACTGGTCGAGCAAGGTGGTGACGTAGCTCGAACCTGATTGGTTTGTTGGTGTGTTTCGCGCACGGATTGGTTGGTGTTGTGGAACAACCAGGAAACCTTTACGATCATTTCTGATTAAGCGGATTTGATTTAAAAATGACTTATTATTATAAGCATGTTGAGAAAAAGACTTTGATGCTTCAAAAACTTACAAATGTTATTTCACCTGACAAGAAAATACAAACGCGAGGTGGTAAATTACTTCATAAGTACAAGACACCTGCAGCGTATATGGAAGGTGAATATGGTTATCATACTGTTCTGTGGTTTGATGTATGGAAGCATTACACAAAGGATGACGGCGTATTGGTTTGGCCGGATGATGGTTCTTTTAACATAAACATTTTAAGAAATTTAAGAGAAAAGATGTCAGCTCTTGTGCCGAAGCCTAGACCAACACAATTTGAAGCTTTAGTTGAATGGGAGGATGAGATGTTTCAACTTCAGAAAGAAGCAAGTGGGATAAAAAGACCTCCAAAAACACCGAGTTACAGACGAGAAACGCATGAAGATAGAATGCGTATGTGGAGACAGGGAGATATGTGCGATGGTCTCTATTTGATTAGAGAAATGGTTTTAGGGTCTCCAGGTGAAAAGAGAATTGAAAAGAAAAATAACACTGTTGTAGAAAACGAATCTGAAGACGCAGTCTTAGAAGAAATTTACACTACTAATAGGAATGCCCCATTAAGACAGCCTCGTTCATGGTCCACTCCGATGGTTTCTACCGGAACCACTCCAAGTGCACCTCTTTTAAATGATACACCAAAATTGTACCCAAATAATTCTGAATCCTTTGAAACTCCAGAACAGTTTGAGACAAGAACTAATTCTAGTGCTTTTATTGAAAATAGAAGTTTTCCAATGGAAAGGGAAGCCCCTAGAAATTTAATGAGAACTGACAGAAATGAGGAAGTTGCAAATACTTCAGAATACTTGCGATCAAAAGAAGAATTAATTCGGCAGATAACTAAAAGCATGGAAGCAGTGACAGTTCCAGTAACGATTGGTCCTGTTCAGCCTGTTTTCGATCAAAAGGAAATTAAACAGCCAGGTTTAACAATCCAATTAAATGCAGAAATTCAAAAAGTAGCTGAAAAATTTTATTCAGATTTATCTGAAATTAATTGTGAAAAATCAAGAATGCCTGACTTGACTTTTAATCGAGGTTCTTTTAACCAGACACCAATGGGTGCAGAGTCAGATGCTGAGACTCCTGAGAAAAGAGAATCGAATCCAAAACTTGATGTTGCAAAATTAAAAGCAGATTTGGAAGAATTAATAATTGGCACGATTGGTCCTGACAGTTTAAAATTCTATTGAGATGATGAACTCCTGTTCATCAGTAAAAGCATTCAATGGAAAACAAAGAATAAATACGATCAATTGGAAGAACTGGCAGCAGAATTAGAAATCGATTTGAGCAAACAGAAAAACCTGGGAAAGCACTACAGACTAGATTTTACGGAGAAGGACATTGGGAACTTCAATACAGGAGGGGGAATTACTCACATAAAAGAATTAATTGTTTACATCAAGAAATTGGGTGACGTGAGCAAATGGAGAGTGAAATGGACCAAAAAGAGGGAAGATGAAAGGTTGGATAAGTTGGATCAACTGTCTAAACAGTTTCCAATGAGGGAAATTGCAGGTGGAGGGTATGTACATGTACCATGGACAAGACAGGACATTCTGCTCTTTACTAATGATTTCCCTCGACTGAGAGAAAAGCCTGTGGAATGGTACAGACAGGTAGACAGGTTTATTAAAGTTTCAAAGGTTCTGTGGATTGATCTGGATGGATTTTTCGACATTGTCGTCCCATCGGATCTTTGGACAGAATGCAAAATTGCTGTGAGTTGGCCAAAAGCTGAACCAGATCGAGTTAAAGAGACAGGTGCTCCAGCACCAGAGGTCATGGATTTCTATAACAAAGTGATTTACTGGTTGAAAAAGAAAATTGCCCCGAAGGAAGTTGACTGGGTTAAAATAGACAGAACAAATCAGGAACCAAAAGAATCAGTTCATTCATTTTATGAAAGGTTATTACTGGTTTTTAAACAATACAGTGGCTATGAAAAGCTAGATGAAAAGGACATGAGTCACTTTATTTACAGATTCGTTTATGGCCTTAGACCAGAAATTGGAGAAATGATCAGGAATAATATTGTCGGATGGCAATCAAACTCAGTTGATGATATTTTGAGGAAGGTAAAATACTGCAGTGATGAGTTAGAGGATAAGCAAAAGAAGTTAAAGGAGAAGGCGATGTGGGCACAGGTGAAAGTGGCTGAGCAACAGATTGCAAGCATTGACAATAAAAATGGAAATTTCGTACAGAACCAGAATCAGGGTCAGGGAAAATTTAAAAATAATTTTAATAATTTTAACAAGCCAAAGTTTAATGCAAAAATTGAAGAGTTAAAACAAAAGTTACCTTGTTTTAATTGCGGCGAGATAGGCCATTGGAAGAACGAGTGTAAAAATACACGCCGGAATTTTAAAAATACATCATTAAACCCACAGATGCAGAATGACGTTGATCTGCAGCAACAGCTACAACTACAGCGTCAGCTAAATGACCTGAGTCTTCAGCGACAGCTACAGCAGCAATTAACACAACAGCAGAATCAGATTCCACTGCCTCCATTTCCTAATTGTGGGGGAGGTCAGAAATGTAATCCAGATATTGGATTCAGCGGAGGTGATCAGGTAATAAGAGCACAAAGGCAAAATTTGCAAAATGCAACAGGACAATTTTTGTTAACAGGAAACCAAGGAAGCGATTCTGATGACTGCTTCTGACGGTGCCCGAGAGAGGGGGAAGAGTGTGTGATTGGAGCCACTCTTGAGGTTGACCAGTCTGGTCCATTTGTAAATGGAAAGGTGAATGATGTAGAAATCACTTTTCTGGTGGACACTGGTGCTACCCGTTCTACTGTTAGATCAGTGGAAATTGAAAACCTACCTCTCTCTGGGGATACCATCCAAGTAGTCGGAGTAAGTAATCAGCAGATGAAAACGGACCTTACTGAACCTGTGAATGTGGAAATCGGTGGTTTTAAAGACAAACACAGATTTGTAGTTTGCAACAGCAGTCCTGTTAATTTGCTAGGGAGAGATATATTGTGCAAAATGAATTGCAGAATATATTGCCTACCTGATGGAATTGAATTACAAACCATGGTGGAAGATGGGTTGTACAGAATGACTATGCTAATGGTTGAGGCAGAAGAAACGAAATTGTTTCCTTCCTTTGACAAAGAAAACTTACCAGAGGAATTGAAAAAGACAGTTAAATCTGAAATTTGGGATTTGACTGGAAACAAAATGGGTCTGATGAGGCATGTCGATCCAGTCAAAATCACAGTAAAGCAGGGAATAGAATTTCCAAACATTCCTCAGTATAAGATGAAGGCAGAAACAATTGAGGGTGTTATTCCTGTAATTGAAAAATTCATTAAGCAAGGTGTTTTAAAAGAAATTGTAAGCAGTCCTTGTAACTCACCGATTATGGGGATCAAAAAGCCAAACGGAACATTTAGGATTTGTTAGACCTGACATCCTTGGCATGGTTTTCCCCCATCTTTTTGCCTCTGACTCATGTATTTTTGATGCTGTGCTGGATTTCGTTTTTGCTGGTTTAGATGCTTTGGACCCTCTGCCACTGCTGATCAGTGTCAGAGGGTAAGTGCTCCCTCTGTAAATTGTCATATTGATTGAGTATACCTAATTGGCATATTTGTATCACCACGAAGTCCCTAGTAGAGGGCACTGTGTGTGCCAGGGCTGGTGATGACAAATGCTACTAGTGGGCCTGCAGCGCAGATTGCGCCACCCACATGAGTAGCTTTTAAAAGGTGACTCAGGCCCGCCAGCGCAGGGCCTGTGTGCAGTCAGTGACTGCCATGTCAGCCTGGCCAGTGTCCCCACTGGCTAGGCTTAACCCTCCCCTGTCTGTGCACCTCAGCCACCCCTATGGAAGGCTCCAGGTACCCCCCTGGGTAGGGTGCAGTGAATGGATAGGGTAGAGCGTGTACTAGTGCAGGTAACATGCTCTGGTAGAGAGCAGCAGCCACTTTGTGTGCTCACTGCTGTAGGGCTGTAGGGCTCCCTAGGGTAGCCTGGGGAGGCTGGTCCCATTGGATCCCAGCCTATCTCCCTATAGGAACAAGATGGAACATCCATGAAAGATATCCCTGAACTCAGAATTAAATGACACATCTTTTGGTGAAGGTTGTTTTTGGATCCTGGGGTTGAGAATAGCATTTTTAGAAGTGGCTGTTCTTTTGTATAACCCTTTCTGTGTGCCTGGGCCTGTGTGTGGAATGCCTGCGTGACAGGAGCTGCAGGGCCCCGGAGGGGGTTGGAGTCAGCCCAGGGGTGAAAGGCGACATCTGTTGCCCGGGGAAGGGGAGAGAGAAGAGCCTGATAGTGCTGGGCTGTGCCTGCCTGACCACCGTGCTGGCTAACTCCCCTGCCGATCCACTGTCACCTCTGGCCCTGAAGCTGTCAGGAAGAAGAACACCAGAAACATTCCAGAGCCAAGGATCCCCTTGCACAAAGGACTTCAAAGGCGTTCAGGGGTATAAGGGAAGGACCCCTTACTACAGAAGATTAGATTCTGAAACTCTACAATCAAGACGGACCCTCTGCTGGAAGGAGGACGGCGAGAGAACTAAAGGAAGATTGCCTTGCTGTGTGCTCTAAGGGCTGACCTGTTCTGCTGTATCACTGGAAGCTGAGGAGGAGAAAGGGACTTTGCTGTGGGCTGTGTCCCTGCCTGCTTGAAACTGCTGAGACTTTGCTGTGTGCTGTGCCTACAGCTTGAATCTCCAAGGGCCTGAGAAGAGCTGGCTCCCTGTCTGCAACCCAGGAACATAAAGGTTGCCCAAGGCTACAAGAATCTGCTGTGCCCCCCCCCCTGAAGCTGCTGTGTGGCGAGGAGATCGTGCAACCGTGTGGTTTGCCTGTTTAGCGCATTGGCTGCTCTCTACTGCTTGAGAGCGCCGCGCTGACCCAGCCTGCTGCAGGGCCAAAATCGACGTGCTCATCGACACGTGTGTGGGGCAGACCGGAGACCTGTGAGCCTCTGCAGCGCAAGGGGCGCTGAAAAACAATTGCTGGCCGTATCACCGCCGCTGCCCGGGGCCAGAGAACCTCCGAGGGAAGCGCCATCCTGATCGGCGCTGAACCGGCGAAGAACGAAGCCGCCGTGCTCCCATTGGTGGAGGGAGCCGAGCCCCCTCACTAACGCCGCGACGGGATTGGCCCGTGCGGCGCAGCGTCATCAGCAGTGCTGGGCCGTGATTGGCCTAGGGAGCGGAGCGTCATCGTTGCCTGTCCCGGGAGCCGCACTGCCATTGGCTGACTCCCGGGTGCTGTGGAGGCTCGCCTGAGGAGCCGCGAGGGGATTGGCTGCCGTCGCTGAGGCAGCTGAAGAAGCCGAGGAATGAGCGCGATCACCGCCGGGCCCGGGAAGAAGTGACCTGACCTCGCCGAGGGATCTCCGCATGTGCTCCAGCCCCTGGCCTGCCGTCTCTGCTCCCCGCTGCTCTTTGAAGGATCCAGAGCGGGCGGAGAGCGTCCGGAGACCGGCCGGGCGGGAGCCACACTGAGCCTTCCCCCGCGAGGTGCCCCTGGGGGACCCGCGTCACCGCGAGCACGGGGAAAGAAGTCCCCCCTCCCTCAGGATACCGGGTGAGACGCGCTAGGAGCGCTTGTGGTCCCTGAAGCCAGGGGACCATTGGGGCATAATTGAATAACGCTGGCATTGTTTGGACTGCTCGTTTTTAGAGCGTAGCCATTATAAATCGGTGGCATTAGGTTTAATACTGATTTGAAGAGACTTGAGACATTTGTTTTTATGTGACAACTTCCTGAAACTACGTACCACCATTAAGATTAAGTGCCTCATTTTAATAATGAAGTGATTATCGTGCAACTGCTTGATTTACCTTGCTGAAACTAGATAAAGTTATATATTTTTATAAAAATATACTTACCTGTGTGGTCTCAGTTTGTGGTGGATTGGGGATTATTGTTGTGTTAAGTGCAAATGTTATCCACATTGTCTCCGAGTTTAGCCTAGACTGCTCGCGCCATGCTACCTAGAGGGTGAGCAGGGGTTATCTCAGAGGGTTATTCCGTTGCCCTGACCGGAGCTAGGGGTCCCTACTTGGGCCAAGGTACTTACCTTTGCCAACCAGAGACTCCCGGTTCTAACATTGGTGGCTCGCGGTGCGGATTTTGAACTAATAATTGCACTTGACCGGCAGTAATTGCTTGTACATCACTAGTCTAGTTTAGCAGAACAGGTTGCGCAAGACTTTTTCTTTTTGGTGAAACCTTTTTAGTTGAAAAAGGGTAGGAAGCATCATGTCTCGGAAAGCGCCAAGCGTGAATGGAGACGTGGAGGTGGAATTTGAAATCCAGAAGTTGTTAACCTATAACAAGGAGCAACTGAGAAAAGTCTGCAAACAGCTTGAATGCCCAGTGAGGGGCGGCGCAAATAAGGAAGAGCTACGGACAGCTCTGAGGGCCTGGTGGGAGGCCAAACATGGTGTCCCAGAAGCTCCTATTGAAGAGGGTGGCGCACAGGAGATTGGGTTTTGGCCCAGTGAATTGCCAGTGGCGAAGCCAGCGTCTAGGGCCGGCAGCACCCACTCCAGTAGGAATATTTCTCCAGAGGAAGTGGAGGAGAATCAGAGAACTAGGGCCCATGAGATTGAGCTTTTGAAACTCAGAGCGGACGCCGATGAGAAGAAACTGCGCCTGGAAATTGAGAGAGAGGCACAGGAGAGGAGGCATGCTCTCGCTTTGGAGGAAAAGAAGCTCCAATTGGCTCATGAGAGGAGCATGAAGGAATTGGATTTCAAATATAAAGAGAGGGGGTCCAGTTCTAATGGTGGCAGCGCACAACCAGTACAGGCGGGTAAGGTATACATACCAAAGGATCTGGTACAGAATTATCAGAGGGGTGAGGATATTTATGCGTGGTTCAGAGCGTATGAACTTGCCTTAAAGATGAATGAGGTGCCTGAGAAGAATTGGGGAGCAGGATTGTGGAAGCATTTTGAGGCCTCTGGGAGGGATGTTTTGGCACCCTTAGAAGCAAAGGATGCTTTGTCCTACTCCGCCATGAAGGAGGCTTTGTGCCTCAGGTATGGGCTCACTGCTGAACAGTACCGCCAGAAGTTTAGGAACTTCAAGAAGCTTGATTCAAGTACTTGGGTGGAGTGTGTGAGTATGTACACGCGTGCACTGGAAGGTTGGATGAAGGGCAGCAAAGTTACTGATTATGTGGGGTTGTGTCACTTGATTAGTAGGGAGCACTTAAGTAGTTTGTGTGTCCCAGAGCTGCGCCAGCATCTTTTGGATAGTAAGTTAACTGATCCCAGTGAGCTTGCTAAAGAGGCGGACCGGTGGACTAGCACCAGGGTCCACAAGGGGGTGGTAAGTACCCCAGCCAAGGGTGGACCGGGTCCCCAGCAGAAGAGTGGGGGGGACACGGGTAATCAAAAGGAGTCTTCTAAAGGGCCCCAAACTGGTTCCCAGGAGAAGGTGTCTCAACCCCCCAAGTCTAAGAAGTCCTGGCCCCGTAAGGGCAAGCAGGACAACAGGCCCCCGCCTACCTGCTTTACATGTGGGGCGGTGGGGCACATTGCCCCCAAATGTCCAAAGAAACCTCCAGCACCCTCTGGTGCTCCAGCACCGGCATTGGCCAGTGTAGCTTTGGGAGGGGATTTGATCTCTAGTGGGGAGGAAGGGTTAGCAGTGATGACCCTTGTCTCTTTAGGAGACCGAGAGATGGCCCAGGAAACCTTGCTGCCCCAAAACACTAAGAAATACGGGCAGAAGGTGACCATCAATGGACAGGTGGTGGAGGCTCTGAGAGACACAGGGGCCAGCGTGACATCTGTTAGGTGTCAGTGGGTGTCTGAAGAGCAAATTGTTCCCCAGGTACTCCGGCCTGTGGTGGCAGCTGACAGTTCAGTGCGCTACTGCAGGCTGGCGAAAGTTCCATTTGAATGGGGAGGAGTCTCCGGTATTTTGGAGATTGTAGTAAGTGATGCCTTGCCTGTAGATTGTCTATTAGGTAATGACCTGGAGAGCTCCCCATGGAAAGAGGTGGAGCACCGGACTCACTTGGAGATGTTGGGTTTGCCTGCGTGGATCTGTGTGTCCACCCGTGCAATGACAGTAAGAGAGGGCGGTCTAACAGAGCTGGAGCCTGGAACAATGGCCCAGGGACCTGCCAAGAGAGGAAGGGGTAGAGGGCGCGGGAAACCGGCCCCCACTGTTCCCACGGTCCAGGAGGAGGCAGACCCGGAAGGGGATGCCCTGGAACCTACAGGGGAGCAAGTGGCCGAACTAGGGGAATTGCCTGAGCTGTCCCAGTGGCAGCAAGAGGGTGGTCCCTCCAGGGAGGAATTCTGCCAGGCTCAGAAGGAGTGCCCTTCTCTCATTGGTGTGCGGCAGCAGGCTGCTGACCAGGCCGCAGGCCTGGGGTCCAAGGAGCATTTGATCTATTGGGAGGATGACTTACTTTATAGTGAGCCTAAGTTCGCTGAGCCCGGCGCAGCCCGTGTGCTGGTGGTACCGGAGCGCTTCAGGAGCTTCCTACTGGGTCTGGCTCATGACGTGCCTCTCGCAGGACATCTGGGGCAAGACAAGACCTATCACAGGCTTGTCACCCATTTCTACTGGCCCCAGATGAAGACGCACGTCTCTGCCTTTTGTAAGTCTTGTCAGACTTGTCAGGCCAGTGGCAAGAGTGGAGGGAAGCGCGTGGCACCCCTCCAACCCTTTCCCGTGGTGAGCACCCCTTTTGAGCGGGTGGGCATTGACATCGTGGGGCCCCTGGATCCCAAGACAGCCCTAGGCAACAGGTTTATCCTGGTCTTGGTGGACCATGCCACTCGGTACCCGGAAGCCCTTCCGCTCAGGACAGTCACCGCCCCAGTGGTGGGCCGTGCCCTGATGGGGATCTTTTCCCGGGTGGGATTTCCGAAGGAGGTCGTTTCGGACCGCGGGACAAACTTCATTTCTAAATATATGAAGTCCCTGTGGAGTGAGTGTGGGGTGACTTACAAGTTCACCACTCCTTACCACCCTCAAGGAAATGGTTTGGTTGAGAGATTCAACCGCACATTGAAGGGCATGATCATGGGCCTGGAGGAGCCCATGAGGCGGAAATGGGATGTCTTGTTGCCATGCCTGTTGTTTGCCTACAGGGAGGTGCCTCAGAAATCATTAGGGTTCAGTCCCTTTGAGTTGCTGTATGGCCACCTTGTCAGAGGGCCTCTGGCTCTGGTGAAGGAGGGGTGGGAGAAATCCCGTGGGAAAACCCCTCAGGATGTGTTCAGCTATGTGCTGGCCATTCGCAACCAGACCAAGCGCTTCAGGAAGCTCGCTCAAGAGAACCTGGAGGCTAGCCAGGAGGAAATGAAGAGGTGGTATGACCAGAACACTTCTCTAGTGGAGTTCCAACCTGGACAGAAAGTGTGGGTGATGGCGCCGGTGGAGCCTTGTGCGCTCCGTGACAAGTGGTCTGGGCCATATGAGGTGGTGGAGCGCAAGAGCGAGGTTACCTATTTGGTTAACCTGAAGACTCCCAGGCAGCCCCTGAGAGTGCTACATGTGAACCGCCTCAAACCCCACTTTGAAAGAACTGAAGTGACTATGCTCATGGCTACAGATGTTGGAGGGGAGGAGGATAGTGATCCTCTCCCTGACCTCCTGGCAGTCAAGGAGCAAGATGGGTCAGTGGATGGTGTGGTCCTCTCCCCCACCCTGACCCCAGAACAGCAGGAGGACTGTCGCCAAGTCTTGGGTCAGTTCGCCCCACTGTTCTCCCTGACCCCAGGTGTCACCAAATGGTGCGTCCACGACGTGGACACTGGAGACAGCATGCCTGTGAAACAGAAGTTTTACAGGGTGGCTGACAAGGTCAGAGCTAGCATCAAGGAAGAAGTTTCCAAGATGTTGGCGCTTGGGGTTATTGAGCCCTCCAGCAGCCCCTGGGCTAGCCCAGTGGTCTTAGTGCCTAAGAAAGCTGCTACCCCCGGTGGCCCCCCAGAACTTCGGTTCTGCGTGGACTACCGTGGGCTCAATGCGGTCACGAAGACTGACGCGCACCCCATCCCCAGAGCTGATGAGCTGGTGGATCGGTTGGGAGCTGCCCAATACCTGAGTACTTTTGATTTGACTTCAGGGTACTGGCAGATTGCCTTAACTGACGGGGCAAAGGAGAGGTCAGCATTTTCAACGCCCGAAGGACACTTCCAGTTTCGTGTCATGCCCTTTGGGTTGAAAAATGCCCCCGCCACATTTCAGAGATTGGTCAACCAGGTACTGGCAGGGCTGGAGCAATTCAGCGCAGCCTACCTGGATGACATTGCGGTGTTCAGCTCCACTTGGGAGGAACACCTGCAACACCTCACTGAAGTGTTGAAGGCTCTGCAGAAGGCAGGCCTCACTATCAAGGCCAGTAAATGCCAGATAGGGCAGGGATCTGTGGTGTACTTGGGACACCAGGTGGGGAGCGGCAAGGTGGCGCCCCTACAGGCAAAAATTGATACCATTCTGGCTTGGGAACCCCCCAAGACCCAGACTGAGGTGAGAGCCTTTCTAGGTCTCACCGGGTATTACAGACGGTTTGTCAAAGGCTATGGCACCATTGTGGCCCCTTTGACAGAGCTGACATCTAGGAATCAGCCCAGGAAAGTGAATTGGACTGAGGCCTGTCAAACTGCTTTTGACACCCTCAAAACTGCCATGTGCACAGCACCGGTGCTTAAGGCACCTGACTTTTCAAGTGAGTTCATTGTGCAAACTGACGCTTCAGAGCAAGGCGTGGGAGCAGTGCTCTCACAGATCAATGATGAGGGAGGAGACCAACCTGTGGCTTTCATTAGCCGGAGGCTAATCCCCAGGGAACAAAAATGGAGTGCCATTGAAAGAGAAGCTTTCGCTGTGGTCTGGGCTCTGAAGAAGCTGAGGCCCTACCTGTTTGGGACTCACTTCCGCGTTCAGACCGACCACAGGCCCCTCAGATGGTTAATGCAGATGAGGGGTGAGAATCCAAAATTGTTGAGGTGGTCCATTTCCCTACAGGGGATGGACTTTACGGTGGAGCACCGCCCTGGTACAGAACACGCCAACGCTGACGGTCTGTCCAGATTCTTCCGCCTTAGTGATGAGGACTCCCAAGAGGTTGGGTAGTTCTCCCCACTTTCAGCTGGAGGGGACACGTGTTAGACCTGACATCCTTGGCATGGTTTTCCCCCATCTTTTTGCCTCTGACTCATGTATTTTTGATGCTGTGCTGGATTTCGTTTTTGCTGGTTTAGATGCTTTGGACCCTCTGCCACTGCTGATCAGTGTCAGAGGGTAAGTGCTCCCTCTGTAAATTGTCATATTGATTGAGTATACCTAATTGGCATATTTGTATCACCACGAAGTCCCTAGTAGAGGGCACTGTGTGTGCCAGGGCTGGTGATGACAAATGCTACTAGTGGGCCTGCAGCGCAGATTGCGCCACCCACATGAGTAGCTTTTAAAAGGTGACTCAGGCCCGCCAGCGCAGGGCCTGTGTGCAGTCAGTGACTGCCATGTCAGCCTGGCCAGTGTCCCCACTGGCTAGGCTTAACCCTCCCCTGTCTGTGCACCTCAGCCACCCCTATGGAAGGCTCCAGGTACCCCCCTGGGTAGGGTGCAGTGAATGGATAGGGTAGAGCGTGTACTAGTGCAGGTAACATGCTCTGGTAGAGAGCAGCAGCCACTTTGTGTGCTCACTGCTGTAGGGCTGTAGGGCTCCCTAGGGTAGCCTGGGGAGGCTGGTCCCATTGGATCCCAGCCTATCTCCCTATAGGAACAAGATGGAACATCCATGAAAGATATCCCTGAACTCAGAATTAAATGACACATCTTTTGGTGAAGGTTGTTTTTGGATCCTGGGGTTGAGAATAGCATTTTTAGAAGTGGCTGTTCTTTTGTATAACCCTTTCTGTGTGCCTGGGCCTGTGTGTGGAATGCCTGCGTGACAGGAGCTGCAGGGCCCCGGAGGGGGTTGGAGTCAGCCCAGGGGTGAAAGGCGACATCTGTTGCCCGGGGAAGGGGAGAGAGAAGAGCCTGATAGTGCTGGGCTGTGCCTGCCTGACCACCGTGCTGGCTAACTCCCCTGCCGATCCACTGTCACCTCTGGCCCTGAAGCTGTCAGGAAGAAGAACACCAGAAACATTCCAGAGCCAAGGATCCCCTTGCACAAAGGACTTCAAAGGCGTTCAGGGGTATAAGGGAAGGACCCCTTACTACAGAAGATTAGATTCTGAAACTCTACAATCAAGACGGACCCTCTGCTGGAAGGAGGACGGCGAGAGAACTAAAGGAAGATTGCCTTGCTGTGTGCTCTAAGGGCTGACCTGTTCTGCTGTATCACTGGAAGCTGAGGAGGAGAAAGGGACTTTGCTGTGGGCTGTGTCCCTGCCTGCTTGAAACTGCTGAGACTTTGCTGTGTGCTGTGCCTACAGCTTGAATCTCCAAGGGCCTGAGAAGAGCTGGCTCCCTGTCTGCAACCCAGGAACATAAAGGTTGCCCAAGGCTACAAGAATCTGCTGTGCCCCCCCCCTGAAGCTGCTGTGTGGCGAGGAGATCGTGCAACCGTGTGGTTTGCCTGTTTAGCGCATTGGCTGCTCTCTACTGCTTGAGAGCGCCGCGCTGACCCAGCCTGCTGCAGGGCCAAAATCGACGTGCTCATCGACACGTGTGTGGGGCAGACCGGAGACCTGTGAGCCTCTGCAGCGCAAGGGGCGCTGAAAAACAATTGCTGGCCGTATCACCGCCGCTGCCCGGGGCCAGAGAACCTCCGAGGGAAGCGCCATCCTGATCGGCGCTGAACCGGCGAAGAACGAAGCCGCCGTGCTCCCATTGGTGGAGGGAGCCGAGCCCCCTCACTAACGCCGCGACGGGATTGGCCCGTGCGGCGCAGCGTCATCAGCAGTGCTGGGCCGTGATTGGCCTAGGGAGCGGAGCGTCATCGTTGCCTGTCCCGGGAGCCGCACTGCCATTGGCTGACTCCCGGGTGCTGTGGAGGCTCGCCTGAGGAGCCGCGAGGGGATTGGCTGCCGTCGCTGAGGCAGCTGAAGAAGCCGAGGAATGAGCGCGATCACCGCCGGGCCCGGGAAGAAGTGACCTGACCTCGCCGAGGGATCTCCGCATGTGCTCCAGCCCCTGGCCTGCCGTCTCTGCTCCCCGCTGCTCTTTGAAGGATCCAGAGCGGGCGGAGAGCGTCCGGAGACCGGCCGGGCGGGAGCCACACTGAGCCTTCCCCCGCGAGGTGCCCCTGGGGGACCCGCGTCACCGCGAGCACGGGGAAAGAAGTCCCCCCTCCCTCAGGATACCGGGTGAGACGCGCTAGGAGCGCTTGTGGTCCCTGAAGCCAGGGGACCATTGGGGCATAATTGAATAACGCTGGCATTGTTTGGACTGCTCGTTTTTAGAGCGTAGCCATTATAAATCGGTGGCATTAGGTTTAATACTGATTTGAAGAGACTTGAGACATTTGTTTTTATGTGACAACTTCCTGAAACTACGTACCACCATTAAGATTAAGTGCCTCATTTTAATAATGAAGTGATTATCGTGCAACTGCTTGATTTACCTTGCTGAAACTAGATAAAGTTATATATTTTTATAAAAATATACTTACCTGTGTGGTCTCAGTTTGTGGTGGATTGGGGATTATTGTTGTGTTAAGTGCAAATGTTATCCACATTGTCTCCGAGTTTAGCCTAGACTGCTCGCGCCATGCTACCTAGAGGGTGAGCAGGGGTTATCTCAGAGGGTTATTCCGTTGCCCTGACCGGAGCTAGGGGTCCCTACTTGGGCCAAGGTACTTACCTTTGCCAACCAGAGACTCCCGGTTCTAACAGGATTGTTCAGGATTTGAGAAAAATTAACCAAATTGTTGTGCCTTGTTGCCCAGTTGTTCCAAACCCAGCTGTCATTCTTTACCAGATTCCGCATGATGCAGAATGGTATACTGTCATTGATCTTTGCAATGCGTTCTTTACTGTTCCATTGCATCCAGAGAGCCAGGAAATCTTTGCTTTCAGGTTCCAGAGTAGGACCCTCGCATGGTGCAGAATCCCTCAAGGGTATACAGAGAGTCCTTCTATCTTTAATGAGTTATTGAAGAGATCATTGGAAGATTTGAATCTACCTGGCAGATCGACATTAGTCCAGTACATTGACGATCAGTTGGTTGCAGCAAAAACAAGAGAAAACTGTGTAACAGATACAATAACTCTTTTAAATCATCTGGCAGATGAGGGACATAAAGTGTCTCCTGCAAAGTTGCAGTTTTGTAAACAAGAAGTAAAATACCTTGGTCATAGAATTGCAAAAGGAATGAGACAAGTGACAATCGAGAGAATCAAAATGATTCAGGGAATGCTTCCTCCAAAAACACAGAGACAGGTCAGAATGTTTCTGGGAATGGTTGGTTACTGTCGTCAATGGATCAGTGGATTTTCAGTAATTGCGAAGCCCTGCAGAGATTGACAAAATCAGATGTAAAAGATCCAATTGTACTTACTAACATTGAATTGGAAGCTTTTGAAAAACTAAAAAGAAGTCTGTGTGAAGCTCCAGCTCTGGGCATGCCAGATTACGAAAAAGGTTTTGAGCTGTATTGCAGTGAAAGGGAGGGATGTGCCTTGTCTGTGTTAATTCAGAGACATGGAAACATGAGAAAACCTATTGCCTACTTCTCAGCAGTTCTTGATCCAGTTGCAAAAGCCTTACCAGGTTGCTTAAAAGCAGTTGCGGCAACAAGTGTTAGTCATGAGCAGAGTGAAGGAATTATAATGGGATTTCCTGTAAAAGTCTATGTTCCCCACTCAGTTGAAATTCTCCTTACAAGGAGTAAAACGCAGCATCTGACAAGCAACAGGTTGACAAAATATGAAAAAATTATTTTGGGATCAGATAATGTATCAATAGCAAGGTGTGTGAATTTAAATCCTTCCACACTGTTACCTGACACTGAAAATATTGATGAAAATGATGTGGAGCATGAGTGCTTGGATGTCATGGAATACTGTACCAAGCCAAGGCAGGACATTAAAGATGTACCGTTGCCTGAATCAGATTATGTCTACTTTGTAGATGGCTCCTGTCTGAGATCAGAGGGAGGTGTTTTGAGAGCAGCGTACTCAGTCTGCACAGTAGCAGATGTTGAAGAAGCATCATGCCTTGAAGGAATTCGTTCAGCACAAGTGGCTGAATTGATTGCTTTAATTTGTGCATGCGAATTGGCAAAAGATTTAAGAGTCACCATAATTACGGATAGCGAATATGGGTATGGAGTTGTGCATGATTATGGACAGCTCTGGTCTCAGAGAAGCTACATAACATCAGCAGGTTCCCCAATAAGAAATGCAGAATTTATCAAAAGACTAATTGATGGCATACAGCTGCGAAAAGAGATTGCTGTAGTAAAATGTGCAGCACACAGAAAAGGTGAAGATTTTATCACCAGAGGCAATGCTTATGCGGATGAAATCGCAAAGTATTGTGCAAGGAATAATTATGCACTCAATCGGGAGAAAAACAAAGAATTTGATTCAAATTCACTGATGCTAACATCTGTTGTTGAGACATGGCAGGAAATCAGGGATTTGCAAAATGAAGCTGATGATGAGGAGAAAGACACATGGTTGAAAGCAGAATGTAGACAGCGAGATGAGGACAGAGTTTGGACTTACAAAGATGGCAGGGTAGTTGTACCAAATTGCATGATTGCTGACATGGCCAGAATGTATCATGGCCCTGGTCATATTGGAAGAGATTCTATGATTAGGCTTTTCAAAGAGACCTGGTTCAATACCAAGTTTAGAACGATTGCAGAGTCTCTCTGCCAAAGGTGTTTGACTTGCCAGCAAATGAACCCAAACAGGAAATCAGTTGTGGGAACAGGAATCATAGGTCGGGAGGGTGGTCCTTTCACCAGACTACAAATGGATTTCATTGAAATGCCTAGACACAACTGTTTGAAGTATGTTTTAGTGGTTGTGTGTTTGTTTTCAAGGTGGGTAGAAGCATTTCCCACACGTCAAAGTGATTCAATTACGGTGGCGAAGTTGCTTCTACATGAAATTATCCCTAGGTACGGTTTCCCTGTCACTATTGAGAGTGATGGAGGGGGACATTTTGATAACAAACTTATGAAGTTGATTTGTGAAGCATTACACATTGAGCAGAAAATACATTGTGCATACAGACCAGAGGCATCTGGGGTAGTTGAGCAGATTAATGGAACGATAAAAAACAGAATTGGAAAAATGTGTCTTGATACTGGCGTAAAGTGGACAGATGCTCTTCCACTTGTTCTGATGACTCTAAGAAGTACACCAGATAAAAAGACAGGTCTGAGTCCTCATGAAAATCTTATGGGCAGAGTCATGAGACAAGCTTTTGTACCAGTAGGAAAACTGTTAAGTATTAATGACAGTGCGATTTTGGAATATTGCAAACGGCTGTCTGACGTAGTGACTTCTGTGTCTAATCAGGTGGGAACTGAAGTACAATCGAAAGACAAAGTGCAGACACATGATCTGAGACCTGGAGATTGGGTCAGAACAAAAGTTCATCGAAGAAGAAACTACTTGGTCCCGAGGTGGCAGAAACCAAGGCAGGTGATTCTCGTGACAACAAATGCAGTGAAGTGTAGAGGATTGAAAAGGTGGATTCATCCCAGTCACACTATTCCGATACCTACACCTGAAAACTCTGACGAAGAAAGTGAGACAACAGATGATTCAGATTCTGAAGAAGAAGCTGAAAGAAATCCAGATTCTGAAAATCGACAGAGAGGTCGACATCTGGAAAAATCATCTGTGAATGGAGATTTGATTGGAAAAGACTTGAAAGTTATTGAAATATATTCTGAAGATGAAGATAATCTGCTAGATAAAGAATCATCAGAAGAATCAGACAAGGAAACAGGAGAAGTGAAAGAATCTGATCAAGATAAAAGAAAAGAGACAGAAACATCAGAAGAATCTGATCAAGTTCAGAAGCAAGACCAGGAGAGTATCGAAAAGCAGAAAACAAGCTCTGAAAGCAGGAACAAAAAGTCCGGAACTGGGAAGTTAAAGGTGATTGAAGAAGTGGAGGAAGAGGGAAGACGAATTACAGAGTACCAGTGATGGGAGAAAGAGTGCTGTTCCTAACGGAGTGAGACTGCCGATTAGAGAAGATCCTGAGATAAGAATTAAAATTTCTGACAGTGGAGAGAGTGATGAAGAGTGTCAGAGAGAAAGAGTGAAGAAAAGATCGTGGAAAACAGAATCCAATGTGTCTGAGCCAAAAAGAAAAATTTTGAAAAAAGGAGAGACCTGGCCGAGGGAAAATGGAGGGTTGAGAGTCAGGTTAATAAAGAGATCGAAAAAGCAGGTGAATGAAATCACTAGTCAAGAGGATCCTGAAAGGAAAGCAGAAAAAGGAAAGAAAATAGAAGTGGTGACTAGAAAGACAAAGAGAGTTTTGAGGCCAAATCAGAAATATAAATCTCCTGAATGGGCATATCTGATTATACCACCTGTAATTGAGATAAACAGTAGTAGTCAGGAAGAAATTGAGGACAATAGTGACAATGATTGAAGTACTAACCTGTTAGAATTTAGGATTAAGTTTAGGTTTCTGTTTTTGGCATAAGGCTGAAGAAATTGTGTTAGGTGACACAGGTCGAAGAAATTGTATTTAGTTGGAGAATAACTTGTGACGCAAGGTCGAAGAAAAGTTGTTAGAGGGGTTTTAAAAAAAAAAAAAAAATTTAAAAGGGGGTGTTAGGTTTTCATTAGAAATGAGAAAATTTTTAACATTTTTGTTTTCTCTTTTTTGTAAATAAGGCCTTCATTAGAAATTAGAAAATTTTTAAAATGTTTGTTTTCTCTTTTTTGTAAATAAGGCTAAAAAAAAAATGCCTTTTGTTTTGACGCGTGGTACTTCAAAATGTTCCATTTTCAAAAAATGCTGTAAGATGACTCTGATATGTATGCTCATATTAATTCTGCTCTGGTTAGTTTTAGCTGTCATTTTTCCTTTCGGGATCGATAAGGAGAGGTACAAGGTCAATATGACAAGTAAAGCTTCAGTTAGTCAAGACAAACATAGTGCAACACACAAAGCAAACAAGGTTATTGATCACAGACCAGATGTTCATCAGGATAGGTCTGTTGGTGATTTTTCAAGCAATACATTTTCGAGGCTTTTGGGAGAGTATGTTAAGGTCATGAGTGTCAAAGATTGCTACATCTGTGTAAAGTTGCCTGCTTCTGTCTCTGAGGGAGTGACATACTATATGCTTCCTCTTACTTATGGCATAACCTGTAGTGTGATAGCTAGTCTATTTTACCAAACTGGACGCTTGGAGTACTATTATTCAAATTATGACGAGATTTTTGCTAACTTGAAAATAGAAAATGCTTTAAATAAACATAAAAAAGCCAAACAGATGAGGGAATTCTTTTTAGTTACTAATGAACTCACTTATGAGTATGCCTACAGAAATAATCTAACTTGCAAATTGAGAGCTGAGGAAAAGACTTTTCTGAACCTTGTTGAAGAGAGAAGGGCGATTTATAAAAGAAATGAGATGGTCAAACAGACCAAATCGAAGTTCTGGCAGAAGGAGGATGAAAAGCTTAATGGCAAGTCTTTTGACAATGTTGCAATTCACATAGACAAACCAATTAGTGGCAAGCTTTGCATTAGGAGAGATAATACCCTTTTCGATAATTACTTTGTAGGAGCTAGCAATTGTGAGGACACTTACCAAATTAAGGGGGGTTGGGGATTCAAAGGTGGCAAAGATCCAATTTTTCCTGGGATCTATTTTGTCTGTGGAGATAAAGCTTATTATAATCTCCCGGACCATTGGTACGGGACATGTTTTGTTGGTCTTGTTTTTCCCAAAATTTTTCATGTTGACACAAATGCAGAAGGTACATTTGAAATCAGTAGCCATACAAACAGGTTTAGAAGAGAAAGTTTCTCATAAATTTTGGGAGACATCTTTGAGGCAGTTATACCTTTAGTAGGTATAACCCTGAATGCAGGAAGAATCAGAAAATTGTCCACAATTGTTGACAGGTTGTCCACTGACACAGCAGGTGGTTTTCAGTTAGTGGATGTTGAGGTCATTGCGGTCAGATCGATGGTGATGCAAAATCGCCTTGCTTTAGACATACTCCTAGCAAAAGAGGGAGGAGTCTGTGGCATTTTACATGTACAGCACTGCTGTACTTACATTCCAGATGAGAGTAAGAATATTGAAATGTATATTAGAAACATCACAGAGATGCATTCAGAAATAGTTCCCTTAGAAGAGGATGATTTTTCAGAACGTCTTTCAAAAAGATTCCAAGCTATCAAAACCTGGTTTCAAGAAATTGGTGGTTCAGTTCTTGGCAAGATTCTAACACCTTTGTTTGTGATAATTTTTGTGATAGTTTTGACAAAGATCAGTTGCATGTTACACAAGAGAAAGAAGCACATGAGGGAAAAGAAGGGAATTTACAAAATCAAGAAGGAGCAAGAAAGGGAGGTAGAGCTTGAGGAGTTACGCAGAGCTCAATATGACAATTGCAAGGATTTTGCTGAAACAAGCCTTTAGAAAATACTAACACAGTGAAATTGAACCATTTTCGTTTAAGATAAAATTTGCTAAATTTTGGGTGTGGTGTGGTGAGTTTGGAATCACCAGATGAGGGAGTTGATGGAGCGAGATTCAGAAATGTTTTTCATTTCAACTCGTGAAGTCACACTTCCATAAATAAGAAATAATAAGGCTAACAATTGTGCTGTATGTGTATTAATCCAACCTAGTTTTAAGTTACATACACGAGAAATTACATAAAGGGCTACTAACATGTGTGCTCATAAACGTGCATTATGTTGCATTTCCTTGTTTGTAAAAAATAATAAATTAATCGTGTCTATTGTTGTGTCATAATTAATTGCAGCTGTTTAGAATAAATGGCATGTGCTTATTTTGCTTCCCTGTCTATGTGGTGTCACTCTATTCTTATAGGTGCATAAAGAATCCTGCTGGATTAAAAGAAGAAGGGTAGATATAAAATGCTGCTTTATTTGTATGCTATCAGCTAGGTAATTTAGACTAATGGGTTAATCATTAGAAGTGGAGGGTGGCAACAGAACGAACTGTATTACTCGCATTAATTATTCTTTTGTGTTTGTTTATATGCTAGTTTTTGAAAAAGTGGGACCCCCCTTTTTTCTCGGCCCCCGCTTGCCGAATCCCCCCCAATCTTTCAAGATAGGAGCGGACCGGAGCTCCACACTAGTTTTGAAAATTTGGCAAAGATTTGTCAACCGGCGCCAAAGTTATTGGAAAAAACGCTTTTTGAATAGAAATAAGGTCCTAACTATAACTACCTACTGGCGATCGCCAGTAGGTAATATATATATATATATATATATATATATATATATATATATATATATATATATATATATATTCATTATTACACCATTACAAAATCCAGAATGAGAACCGGCACGCCAAGTGAAGTAGCACCAAGATTTGATGTGCAAAACGACGTGTTTCAGCTATGAAGCCTTTGTCAAGTTTACACAGCCAAATTAGCCTAATTAAATCTAACCGTTCACCAGGAATTAAAAGACTCAGCTAAAATTGTGACATGTGTAGCAAATGATAGTATGGCCTCATCCCTGGATCTGCAATTTCTCTACGCCTTCGTTCAGCGTTCAGCTCTCAGTCTGTTTTCATTCTCCCCGGAGTCCTTCCACTCAACTACCAATCCGAAATGACATTGGCAGTCAATCAGTAACTCTGAGTTGAAAGAAAAAGTCTGCCACATATTACTCCAAGTGCTTCATTCTCAAACTATTCTGAAACCTAACTTAAAGAAACATTAACTGTCAGCCTGGGTAATTTTACATGAATACGAAGGGACCCTCAAGGCCAGGCATTCCATTTTCTGACAAAGTATTCATGTTTATGCAAACATCTATGTGTAAACCCATCTAGGTTGCTGTGTATGCTAAAACAAACTGTGTAACTATTTCACTGTTCATGTTTTTGAAGGTGAATTTGAAGATATTTTTAATGTTTTTGCAGCTTTTTGCAAAGACAAATATATACTAGGTGATACATATTTGGATCAGGTTTTGAATACACACAAAGGGGCCGATTAGGATGGCGGTGCCTGTCATGTTGTGCTTTGAAACGGACAACGTGCATTTTTAGCGTTTGCGGCGGGCGGTGCTTTGAGCACCGCCCGCCGCAATGATGCATCCGCCACTGTGGTGTGTGCATCCCAATTCGACGCACGGGACCCCCGCCCTTATGGCGGACGGTCCCTTCCCACAACAGGATGGCGGATGGACTAATCGGCCCCTAGGTTAGGTTTACCTGTTTGTAGAGGCCATAACATTTACAAAATATAGGGGCAGATTTACAAGCCCCTTGCGACACTTTTGGGCCCCCGATGCGTCACTTTTAGTGACGCAGCAGCGGCGTAAACAATGCACCACGTTGCGGCCCATTTTCAACGTGACGCATCTAGGGAGATGCGTCACATTGTAAAGCCCTGCGCCACATTATACCTACGTCAGATATAATGGCACCCTGGTGGGCGTTCCCATGCAAAAAGCCATGTAAATTTACATTTCACTGCTTCACACTATGCCTTCACTGTGTCAAAATCCCTACGCCTGCTCAGACCAGGCATAAGAAGTGACGCAGGGCTTTTTGAATGGGACTCACCTATCTGTTGTGGTGAAGCGCTGGAGTTGCGTCACTTTCGAGAGGAACTCCAGCAATGCGTCACTTTTGTGCCAACAGATGCGTCAGAATTTCTGACGCATTTGTTAATCCTTGCGCCATGGAGCACTGTATTGTAAATACAGCGCATCCATGGTGGCGCAAGGACATTTGGAGCTGGCGCAAGGAAACAGACGCATCTATGCATATGCATCAGTTCCTTGTAAATGAGGTCCATCATTTTTAGATCTGAGCTAGACATAGCTATATCTGTTTTTACCAGCCTCATGTTTTCCAGATAAATCATAATAAAAATATGTGCATATACATTCAGGGGCCCTTGTTCAGCCCAATCCACCCATTGATCTGTTCACGCGCCATTCACTTTTTGCTTCTGTCTAGCACAGTATACAGCAAGGGGAAATGGGTAATTCCAATTCAGCCATTGGGTCTCTTTACTGGGAAACATTTATTTTTATTGTGCACTTGTTTGGTGCATGCATCTAAAAGTGGTCCACCTCAGTGCCCAGGCTGCTGGGCAAATCTCTGTTTTCATTTAATGGGTTTTTTAATTATTTCACGATGGGTCCGTTTTTTAATTCTACCATATGAATTTCACCTTTAGATAGCAGCATTTTAGTTTTCGAATTTTAATGCCTATTGAATATGTTTGCCAAAATAAACAAAAAAAAATCGATGCTGTCCATTGGCCGATCTATTGATTTTGCCAATGCTTAGGAGCATCCAAAGTAGATAATGAGTTGAAGGACATTTTTGCATCTACCTATTTCCACAAATTCCCAAAAAATGAACACTCATGCCACGAAAACATTTGCATGTGAAAATAGTTATACATTTTATCCAATAGGATTCCGCGTGCACCAGTCTCATCATCTGCTAGTTTGTGCATAGAACACTATTTTCTGCTAAAATTAAGCAATGTCTGTGGACATAGGGACTACCTTAAACATTCTCTGAGACCAATTGATACTCACCAAAATTGGCATATACACTCTGCGGCAAATGCTCTTCGTAAGATTTTCATAATTTGTTTATTTAAAGAAAGTTACAGTCAAAGGAGAAGAGGTTTAAATATATCAAGCATCCAATTGTCAACTAGAAAAGAAGGCGGTACAGACATGTGGAGAATGGTAGAAGGGAAACAACCTAGAGATACTGATAGTGTGGGGAGGTAGCTAGTTACAGACAGAGAAGAATGTGAGCTATTAGTTATCCTACAATTCTATCATAAAACTAGGCTCAGTTGACAAACATTGAACATATCAGGCTCCATATGATCACTGTATAGTTTCTTCCAGCGGAGATGTGTCGCCAAATTACACATCCACCCCAAAGTGCCCCACAACCTACTTAGTGAACAGCGTATATATATTATTTAGTATGACATAACATATATTAGTCTCTGGCAACTTGCACCCCATTTTCTTTCTAGCCACTCCATTGATTTGGCTTGGTGAAGAAGCAATTCAACGCGGTTATTTGTGCGTTCATAAGGTTTCTCCTTCAACGGTTCCAGACATCTTCAATAGGACTACAGGAAGTACAAAGCTGTGCAAGTGTTCCAAATGGTTGATTTTGTACAAAACACAGCCTGCTACCAGAATGGCCATGAGCTGCCCAGTCAAACAAAGAAGGTGGAGATAAAAGAACATTTTACTATATGGAGCTTTGAAATGAAACAGGATCCAGGGGTTTTGCATGCTGGTTGAGCCATGGTATGTTTGTAGGTTTGCATTTAAGGTTGTGTGAATGCTGCTGGTGGTTTCAGTTTTGCCATGCGTGGTTTTGCCAAAAGGTATTGTTTTGTCATATTCAGTGTGGCTGGTAGATCTTCTACTGAGCAGGTAATAATATGAGCTTGAGTGGGAGATGGGTGCTGGAGAACTAGTGGCTGCATGCTTTGAACGATCAATGAATCGCTCCTCAGTTGTTTTTGGAATGGTTGATGTAGTCGCAGTTGTTGCAGTTGTGAATTGCACATTATCAAAGTTGGTGATTGTCAGCACCCTAGGCTTGTCAGATGGTTGGTGGGATATTGTTTCCAATGAGGTTGAACTTATATGAATTGCATTTTTTGGAAGGTAGCACAGATTACTGGCTGACAAGAGTGGCACACCTTTTAACTGCAATGGTTGATCACAAATCAAGGACCTTGGGTTCCGTACGATGTTGAGTTGTATTTTGACCCAACCCCGCAAATTGTGGATATCACAGTTGCATAGCCAAGGGTTGTCATAAAGATGGACCTCTTGCAGTTTGGGCAGCATGCAGAAGAAATGCCCAGGAAGCGTTTCCAGTTTGGTATCATTTAAGTAGATCTTTTCAAGATTTACCACACTACTCAAGAGTTTTCTGGGAAGGGATTTTATATTGTTCCTGTAAAGGGCAAGGATTCGGAGATTCTGAAGACCCTGAAAGAGGTCTTCTTCAAGAGTTGTGAGATTGTTCGTATGGAGGGAAAGCTCCGAAAGTGAACGAAGACCACTGAAGGCATTGCTTGGAAGGTAGCTCAGTCTGGGATTTATGGTCAGTACAAGAAGCTCCAAATTGGTAAGATTACTGAAGACATAATCCGGCACAGTGTAAAGCTGGGTCTTGTATAGCCACAATTTTGTGAACATGTCCATCTCCCCAAACAATACTTCTGGGAGTTCTTTTAACGGATTCTCATAGAGCGTCAACATTGTCAAGTTTGGCAAATGAAGGAAGAGTCCCCAAGGCAGTGACTGCAGCTGGTTCTTTGATAACTTTAAGACCTGCAGTTTACGGAGACTATCGAAAGAGCCAGGAGCAATGGACTCAATATGATTTCCAAAACAACTGAGTTCAACAAGTTCTTCGAGGTTTCTAAACATCTCGGCCTCGACTGATCTAAGTTTATTGTCATACAGAAAGAGCTTCTCAAGAGAGCTTAGCGTGCTAAATGTCATTAACGGCAAAGAAGCCAAGGTGTTTCTAGATAAATTGAGCACCTTTAATTTGGTTAAACGACGGAATAATCCTTCAGGCAGCATGGTTAGCTTGTTTTTGTTCAAAAGAAGCTCTTTTAAGTTAATCAGTGAGGTAAAAAGTTTCTCTTCAATGTGCGTTAGGCTGTTTTGGTCAAGAAATAACTGTTCAAGGTGTATCAGCTTGTCAAATACTCCGGTGGGAAGCAAACTTAGCTTGTTGTGAGTCAATTTCAGTGTCTTCAGCTCCATCAAATCACTGAATGTTCCGGGTGTGATTACAGAGATTTGATTCGACTCCAAAAGAAGGCGCAGTACAACGGGCATTTCACGAAAGCATTTGTCGTTGAGTTGAGTGGCGCTTGTACCACTTATGAGAATGTAAGTGACATCCCTAGGCAGCCCTAATGAGGCAAGATCTGTGATGGCTGGGCTTAAGCAGCGTACTGCATCTTTCACAGAACAGTCACATTGAGCTGGACAAGAGACAGCGTCGACTGCCATCGAAGGCTGGACCAATACGGTGAGAAGAAAGGAGAATAACATCCTTGAGGGAATGCCTGAAAACATGAAGAAGTGTAATTTAGTAACTGAAGAAAAGAACAAAACATGATGCAGCATATAATTACCCGCACACCCACCATGAATTCTTGGAAAGCTTACATAACCAACGAATTCTCTGTGCATCAATCAAATGTACCTTTGTATTTTGTAAGTCCCTGCACAGTTATGTTTGTACTGCACAGAGTGTAATTCTTAAACCTTTATATGTCTACAATGATTGAGCACCACCTATCTTAATCAATTTGAAGCTTAATTAAATTGGGAACCTTCATCCTGAATAGAGTTGGCCTAAGACAGGAGTCCACCATAGTTCTCAGAGGGCCTGATCCATGCAATGTAGTTCCATTTAGATGAACTTTATGTATAATAATTTTATTCGGGCATGAATCCGGTATGAGCATGCTCCTATTGTGAAACTGAGTGCCATGAAATGAATTATTTAGTGAATGATGAGACAAGAGGTCTCAAAACCAAGCAAGATATCTCCAACGAAGGGACATAGCGGAAACCCCATTGTTGGGGCACTGCTGGGGTACATGAAAACCTGTTTTTCCCCCTTTCACAGGATTCTGTATCCCTTTACAACAGTAATCACCACTTCATGATGGTGAGCTATCTATTAACTGCCAACAGGAACCTGGTGATATCTGCTAAACTTAGCCAAATTAGTCACAGCACCAACTGCATGTTTTCACCTTTTTAACAACATGCACAAATTGGTCAACTAGAAGTTAGAGACCTAAGGTCTAGATGGAATTTTGCTGCTTCAGAAACTCGCGGTCTGTACATTTTCAAAATTGCAAATTTACATCAAAAGCAAAAAAATGCTGTTCACCCTTTTGTGCAACCACTTTCCATAAATCATTGAAAATGTGCCTCTGTAAATTAAGAGATCAAATTGTTGACTAAATGTTTACATTTTTTATTCACCCATTTTTATGTTTGTAGAAATTTAAAAAGTACATAGCTACAGTAGCGACTGCTCCAATTTTGGGGTGGTGGAACATGGGGGGAAAATAATAAAAGAAACATTTATCTGCAGTTTATCACCCCCTTTCTTGTTTAATTAGGTTGAAGCCTAACCTACCAAGCGCACTCTACTTTGCTAAAGACATTTTGGGGAGGTCACAAAAGCTTCCATAGTGCATACGAATGCATTTCACGCCATGACTTTGTAGTTTGGAATACACATTTAGTAATTACTTTTTGGCTCCAGCTAAGCTCAAGTGTAAGGCTCTATCTTCTCAGTTAGTTTACTGATTACTCTTTTTCCCAGACGTCAAAGTGAGACCATTTATGTGACAAACAGGCTGGGTACTGCAGGTGTGCTGGAGTTAAATTTTTTGTAGCACACAACACAATGTACATATCTGTAAGTAAGAATATATCCGATATAGGAAAGCGCAATGAAACACTTTTTTGTGTAACTCTAAAGTGTGGTATAACATTTTTTTTAATGCAATCAGAAGAAATCATCACAATGATGTTTGAAAATAATTGTCAGTTATACACTGTACACTTTAATTTGTAAAACTTTATGCCAGGCATATGTAATGCTCATTTCAAATGAAAATATGTTCTCTGTAATAGCAGTGTGCTGCCACTCTATGCATACCACACTTTACCCCACTGCACTCTACGCCACTCAAATCCACATTGCATTATTCAACGTCACTTCACCCCACTACAATATCCCCTGTGTCACTCAAATCAACACTACGTGCCACACTACTCTTCGCCACTACACCCTATGCCACTACATTTCATGTTGCAATCAACAACACTGCACTCTTCAGCAATTCTCTCAACGCCACTATACTCACAAACAATACACTCTGCGCCACAGCACTCTAGCCCAATCTATAATGAACCACTGCACTGTACACCACTATACTCCACACAGCAACAATCTACACCACTGTACTCTACGTCACTGCAGTCTAAGCCATTCTACTTGACAACACTGAACTCTACGTCAATCTACTCTGCACCACTACACACTACAACACTGCACTCTACTCTGCACCACTCCACTTCCTCCCATTCTACTGCACTCTATGCCAATTCACTCTACACTACTTCACACTATGTATGCCACTACACTCTATGCCACTACACTCTATGCAATACATTTCACGCTACTCTAATCTATCATGCACCACTGCACACTATTACACTATACTCTGTGCCACTCTATTCTACACCTCTGCACTCCAACATACACCACTCATCTCTACGCCTCTCTAATCTCCTATGCTCCACTCTACTCTATGCTAATGCACTCTACTATACAAAACTGAGCTCTTTGCCACTGCACTCTTTACAACTCCAGGATGGGCCACTCCAGTGTGCTTTGCACCACTCCACTCTATGCCACTCCATGCTACTCTACTATGTGAAACTACACTCCATAGCACTGCACTCTACGCCAATCCACTCTACTCTTTACCACTCCACTTTATACCACTTCAATCTACTCTAAAACAATCTACTCTACGCCACTACACGCTATACTACACCATTCTAGGCCACTCTTTTACAATCTGTGCCACTCCACACTAGTCCACTGGAATATGTGCAGCGCCACTCTATACCACTGTCAACAACTCTACTCCATACCACTGTGCTCTACATCACATAATTACTATACACATAATCCAATGCACATCATGCCACATAATTACACTACACAAATAGACTCCACATCACTCAAATCCACGCCGCACAGTTACACAACTAAAAATTCCAATCCAAACCACATAACTCTACTCAAGCCACTTAAATCCATTCAGTAACACAAGATTTAAAGACATTGCCGTTTACAACACCAATAGCTCTTACTCAAAAAAATGTGAGACCAATTGCATTTCTAATGCTTGTTATACATATAAGTCAACCCTAAGGTAGGCCCTATATAACCCAGAGGGCAGGGTGCAGTGTATTCAAATGGCAGGACATTTATTTTTAAGGTTTCCATTAAGCATGGGCGTAAAATCCGCTCCGCTCGCGGATTTTTCGGATTTTCGGCAAATCCGCAATCCGCGAACGCTCGCGAATTTGTCGAAAATCCGTGAATCCGCTCGCGGCGGATTTTTTGCTTGGTTGCGGCGCGCGGCGTGGTGCACGGCGTTCACTTTCCGTCATTTTAGCGTTTGCCGAGTTGTTTTTCTTTGCGAGTGACGCGCCATTTTAGATCTTGCTGCGTGTTCCCGCGGGAGTTTGTCGCCCGCGAATACGTACTCGCGGCTTGCCACCTTGCACAGCACACCTCGCGAGAGTTCGCAATTGCGAACACGTAGTTGCGGCGGAAAGGAACAATCTCGCACTTGCGAAATAGAGATTTTGCAATTTCGCACAAGAAAATCACCAGCAAACAGGATAAACCTTCAGAAAATTATGATTTTTATCAGAATCACTCCTCAGGTTGACATTTGCATTGGTTTTTTTTTTGTAAGGAGTCCATTTTGGGGGGGGGGAGGAAGGAAGTGCCCCACAGTCTCCAACTTCCTGTTCCTGTCCAGCAGGCTCCTCCCAGTGCTTTGTCCATCTCCTGGTCACTTTCATTTGGATCTGGAGCTGGAAGGATTACTTTTTGTGGGTGCTGCTGGATATTTGGATTTGAGGCCTTTTTGACTGTCTTTGGATCACTTTTGGATTAGAAATCAACTTTCACAAGTAAGTTTGTTTGGGGCATTACAGTTGCTGCAAGTACAATTTTGGAACTTTTTCAGAAAATTAAATAAATTATATTGTGGGTAGCCACAGTATCCAGTAGGACCAGGGTTGGTTATGGGTGCATGATACAACTGTTTTGTTGAATTTAAACACCATTGAGGCCATGGATGGGCTGGGATTGTGCAGATTTTATTGTTTTTTGTCGTTTTTTTGGGCCTGCTGGTGTGGCCCTTTGCCCAGGGGTGGTGAGTGTTGCATGGGCCTAGTCTTTCTGTGGGGTGTCTTCTTGAATTTAAACATAATTGAGGCCATGGATGGGCTGGGATTGTGCTTATTTTATTGTTTTTTGTCGTTTTTGGGGGGCTGCTGGTGTGGCCTTTTGCTTGCCCAGGGGTGGTGGTGGTGCATGGACTGAGTGTGCCTGTGGTGTTGTCTCACTCTCTTTGATGTAAACATCATGGATGGCATTGGATTGTGGTGATTTCTGGCTGTTTTTCTGTTTTTTGGGGGTGTACTGTTGATGTGGTCTGGCCATGTGGGTGGTGGTGGTGGCCATCTTGAGTGCTGGCTGGTACAGGCAACATGTGCTTGGGGTGTAAGGGGGCCATTTTGAGGAGAGGCAGTGTCTGAGGCCTGCACTTATTTTGCCTACTTTTCATCCCTTATGCCCAGGGGTACTGAGTGTTGCATGGGCCTAGTGTTTCTGAGGGGTGTCTTCTTGAATTTAAACACCATTGAGGCCATGGATGGGCTGGGATTGTGCAGATTTTATTGTTTTTTGTCGTTTTTTTGGGCCTGCTGGTGTGGCCCTTTGCCCAGGGGTGGTGAGTGTTGCATGGGCCTAGTCTTTCTGTGGGTGTCTTCTTGAATTTAAACACCATTGAGGCCATGGATGGGCTGGGATTGTGCAGATTTTATTGGTTTTTGTCGTTTTTTTGGGCCTGCTGGTGTGGCCCTTTGCCCAGGGGTGGTGAGTGTTGCATGGGCCTAGTCTTTCTGTGGGGTGTCTTCTTGAATTTAAACATAATTGAGGCCATGGATGGGCTGGGATTGTGCTTATTTTATTGTTTTTTGTCGTTTTTGGGGGGCTGCTGGTGTGGCCTTTTGCTTGCCCAGGGGTGGTGGTGGTGCATGGACTGAGTGTGCCTGTGGTGTGGTCTCACTCTCTTTGATGTAAACATCATGGATGGCATTGGATTGTGGTGATTTCTGGCTGTTTTTCTGTTTTTTGGGGGTGTACTGTTGATGTGGACTGGCCATGTGGGTGGTGGTGGTGGCCATCTTGAGTGCTGGCTGGTACAGGCAACATGTGCTTGGGGTGTAAGGGGGCCATTTTGAGGAGAGGCAGTGTCTGAGGCCTGCACTTATTTTGCCTACTTTTCATCCCTTATGCCCAGGGGTAGTGAGTGTTGCATGGGCCTAGTGTTTCTGAGGGGTGTCTTCTTGAATTTAAACACCATTGAGGCCATGGATGGGCTGGGATTGTGCAGATTTTATTGTTTTTAGTCGTTTTTCTGGGCCTGCTGGTGTGGCCCTTTGCCCAGGGGTGGTGAGTGTTGCATGGGCCTAGTCTTTCTGTGGGGTGTCTTCTTGAATTTAAACATAATTGAGGCCATGGATGGGTTGGGATTGTGCTTATTTTATTGTTGTTTGTTGTTTTTGGGGGGCTGCTGGTGTGGCCTTTTGCTTGCCCAGGGGTGGGGTGCATGGACTGAGTGTGCCTGTGGTGTGGTCTCACTCTCTTTGATGTAAACATCATGGATGGCATTGGATTGTGGTGATTTCTGGCTGTTTTTCTGTTTTTTGGGGGTGTACTGTTGATGTGGACTGGCCATGTGGGTGGTGGTGGTGGCCATCTTGAGTGCTGGCTGGTACAGGCAACATGTGCTTGGGGTGTAAGGGGGCCATTTTGAGGAGAGGCAGTGTCCGAGGCCTGCACTTATTTTGCCTACTTTTCATCCCTTATGCCCAGGGGTAGTGAGTGTTGCATGGGCCTAGTGTTTCTGAGGGGTGTCTTCTTGAATTTAAACACCATTGAGGCCATGGATGGGCTGGGATTGTGCAGATTTTATTGTTTTTTGTCGTTTTTTTGGGCCTGCTGGTGTGGCCCTTTGCCCAGGGGTGGTGAGTGTTGCATGGGCCTAGTCTTTCTGTGGGGTGTCTTCTTGAATTTAAACACCATTGAGGCCATGGATGGGCTGGGATTGTGCAGATTTTATTGGTTTTTGTCGTTTTTTTGGGCCTGCTGGTGTGGCCCTTTGCCCAGGGGTGGTGAGTGTTGCATGGGCCTAGTCTTTCTGTGGGATGTCTTCTTGAATTTAAACATAATTGAGGCCATGGATGGGCTGGGATTGTGCTTATTTTATTGTTTTTTGTCGTTTTTGGGGGGCTGCTGGTGTGGCCTTTTGCTTGCCCAGGGGTGGTGGTGGTGCATGGACTGAGTGTGCCTGTGGTGTTGTCTCACTCTCTTTGATGTAAACATCATGGATGGCATTGGATTGTGGTGATTTCTGGCTGTTTTTCTGTTTTTTGGGGGTGTACTGTTGATGTGGACTGGCCATGTGGGTGGTGGTGGTGGCCATCTTGAGTGCTGGCTGGTACAGGCAACATGTGCTTGGGGTGTAAGGGGGCCATTTTGAGGAGAGGCAGTGTCTGAGGCCTGCACTTATTTTGCCTACTTTTCATCCCTTATGCCCAGGGGTAGTGAGTGTTGCATACTTGCATGTCCCTAGTCTTTCTGTGGGGTGTCTTCAATGTAAACATCATGGATGGCATGGGATTGTGCTCATTTTTCTGTGTTTTGTCGATTTTTTGGGGTGTATAACTGAACTGATGTTCCTCTGTCTTCCATTGCTTTTAGGTGCACAAGAAGACTCAATAGAACCACCAGTGCCAGGAAGAAGTCCTGCAGCGGTGTGTGCAGCATAACGTCACGCGACGTCACGTCTGGACACAGAACCCTCTGCAACTCGTGCAACTGCTGCCTGCTGACCTGCTCTGAAGAAGATGGCCCCAAAAAAAGTAACCCGTAGCTCCTCTAGCAAGAAAGGTGCCAGTAAGGAGCAGAAGAAGCAAGTTACCAAGGACACTGGTGTGCCGCCCGCCCCTTTTTTTGTGAGTAAAAAAAAAAGTATGCCTGCAGCAGCTGCAGCGGGATCTGCTGGGGACCAAGCTGGCAGCAGCACCCCCGCTCCATTGGGCTCAGTGCCACCACCACCACCACGCCAACTTAAGTCCAAGCCCTTGAGTGCTGCAGAGGCAGCCAGTATACTTCTTCAATCACCATCGACCAGTGATGTTGGCTCATCGCAAGAAAGCAGCAGCAATGTCCCTCAATCAACACAGGTTGTTGTAGCTCATCTGACGAGTGTTGAACAACCACAGCGGCAACAACAATCACATGTGCAAGTACAAGCCCAAGTACATGTGGAAGGAGAGGCAGCGCAAGGAGATGCGCAAGCAGAGGTGCATGGAGGGTCACAACAAGTGCCCACAATAGTTGTTCCTCCCGAAGTAGGGGCACATCAGGAAATCGACAATCAAGGCGAGGTATCATTTGAGGAAGCCACTCCTCCTGATGATCCTTCATTGTCTTCCACACCCCTAGCAAGGAAGAGATCAAGGGTGGTGTCTACATCCTCTTCAAGCACACCTCCTTCTGATGATACGGATCAAACTTGGGAACAAACAAAGGTAGTTAAGCGTAAAAGGAAGCTCGTCCAAAGTCTCAGAGTTATGGAGTGTGATGAGTCTCAACAAGAAGTGGCGGATACTGCTGCTGATGAAGACTCTGCCAACGACGACCCAGTCATCATAAAGGCCACTGCAGCCCCAGCGGGCATGCAGCAAACAGACATTTTGACCCTAGCCCGAAGAGCTGCTGAGCGTGATGATGATGTTGTCGATGAGGAGGCAGTGGAAACACCACAATCATTGGAGTTAAGTAGTACACCAACTCGTCCCGCTTCCATATTTCTTTCTGGCAAGAAGAGACCTCCGTCAACCTCGACCTTAATTAGTGGCGGTGAAAGTGCAAAACGTACAAAAGTTGGGCAATCCACATCCTCCACTTCATCTGGCATTAGCTTCATGACCACCACCACCAGTATCGCCGCCTCCTCCATGTCCCACAGACACTTCAAGTCCCCAGTTTGGGACTTCTTTACTGTTTGTCCAAAAAATCCAAAGTTTGCCATTTGTACCCTTTGTAAGCTTGCAGTTAGTCGTGGTAAGTCAGGTACCAACTATGGTACCGGCGGCCAGAGAGGTCATCTTGAGAGAAAGCACACTGTCAAATGGTTTGCGCACCTAGATGCGATCAAGAAAGGCCAAATTCAAGGAAACGTTGATGTTTCATCTGATGATGACGAGCAGGAAGAAGACGTGTCAAACACTTCCCTTACACCCAGTACCCCTGTCAGCAGCACACCCAATGTGAGGCACACTAAGAGTGTTGGAGCGAGTGAGACACCAACGCACAAAAGTTCACCAGCGAGCAAAATTGGGTCAACGAAGTCATTATCAGCCCGTAAATGCTTGGTCCAGGGCAACATTAGAACAATGCTTACTTCAGACGTGCCATATGAACGCAACCACCCACTGACGCGTCTGTATAACACTAAGCTGGCTAAAATGCTAGCTGTGGACCTTCTACCTTTTTCTTTTGTAGAAGCGGTAGGTTTTCTTGAATTAGTGGCAACGCTCTGCCCTAAATGGAAGGTTCCGAGCCGGTTCTATTTTGCCAGAGTTGCGGTTCCAGCACTACATGAAGATGTGCTGCAGGCGATTGGGGCAGCTTTGCAGAAGAGTGCTGTTCACACAATACATCTGACAACAGACATGTGGACCAGTGGCCCAGGCGATGATTACATGTGCATCACTGCACACTGGGTCTCTTTTTCAGGTGTTATAGCAAAGCTAAACGCAGGTGTTGACCCGGACCAAGTTTTCAAAGCTGCTCGGAAACATGCAACACTAGCCATGTTTGGCTTGGAGAAAAGTCACACAGCAGAAAACCTTTTGGAAGAGTTTGACAAAAAGGTCTTGACAATGCTATCCCCCCTAAAACGCAAGATTGGTTATGTTTCCACGGATAATGGCGCCAATGTAGTTAAGGCCATGTCGAAGGGTGACCATGTTAGAGTGCCGTGTTTGGCGCACTGTATCAACCTGGTAGTTCAAAAATTCTTGAGTGATAAAGAGAGTCCAGCGTTCGAGGTAATGGCCACCTGCCGCAAAATGTGCAACCATTTCAGCCATTCTTTTAAGGCCCGGAAGCATCTGCGGAGACTGCTACTTGAACGTGGAATGCCAGTGAAAGCACTCATCCAGGAGGTGGCAACACGTTGGAACTCAACCTTCTACATGCTTGAGCGTCTGTATGAGCAGTATACGGTACTCGATCACTATTTCTTGACAGAGGCTACATCTCAGAAGGAGGACCTGCGGATGAGTAAGGCGCAATGGGCCATAGTTAAAAGCCTGACAGACATGCTTCGTCCTTTTGAGTTCTTCACGCGTGCAGTCAGCCAGGAGGACTGTAATTTGGGAAAAGCTATCCCATTGTTGTGCATACTGGAGCACCAACTGATGGCGGTTTCTTCTGAGTTTCAAAAAGATGAAAAAAAAAAAACCCATTTCATTTTGTCTGAGAAATTATTACATCGCCTACGTGGTGATGAACGTCTTAAAAACATCAACTCAGATCAGCATTACATTTGTGCTACTATTCTGGATCCACGCTACAAAAAGGCGCTGGCAGACAACGCATTCTTTCCTTTCGCTGATGCAGATGTTCAAAAGTACAAACATTGGTTAGCCTGGTCAGCCAAGAGGTTTGAAAAAGAACGGCAGGTTATTGAAGGAGAAGCCAGTACATCAGCATCAGCATCAGCAGGCCATCCGCAGTCACAAGAATCCACTTCTGCACCTGTGGCTGGGGCACAAGTGACCTCTCAGCCGTTAAAGACACCGGCAACTGGATCATCTGCACCACACACAATGACAACACTAACAGTGGCTGGGGAGGAGGATTGGCTAAGTTTGATGGGGTATGGTTCTCGAAAAAATGTCACAGCCAGCACAGCAAAAAGTAAGCAAAGTGGAGGAACAGTTGATGACCTTGAGTCGATGGTGCAGGACTATCTGAATGACTCAACAGTGGTCTTTCTTAATGAGGAGCCATTGCAGTATTGGCATGGCAAAAAACAATTGTGGCCACAGCTCTACAACCTGGCTATAAACTATTTGTCTTGCCCACTCGCAAGTGTGTCTTCTGAACGTGTTTTCAGTGCTGCTGGTGGCATTGTAACTCCCAAACGGAGCCGCCTCTCGCCCAAAAATGTGGAGCGGCTGACAATGATCAAGATGAATCAGCACCTCATACCACCAGATTACAAAGTACGAGAAAGCACGCCGCATGAAGACGAGGAGGACAGCAACGTAGATGAGGGGATTTTTTCTCTGTTCGGTGCCACTGACCTCATCCAGCCTGAATTCGCAGAGTATGATGACGAAATCTTGTTCTTATTCCCTGACACCGAGCCCTGAAAATGAGACAATCAATCAAGAACTTTCTTTTTCGTCCTTATTCACTTTTATTCCTGTGTGCTTTGTGTCTCTCTTTCTTTGTTTTGCACAGTTAATTTAATTCAAACTTTAATCACCTAATCCCAAAAACAAGACCATCATCAGAACTGTCTTCACTTGTTTGCTTATTGATTTGAAGGTGCCGCAGTCTACATTCCTCAGGTTCACAAGTTCTGAAGAACATGCTCCTCTATCCTCCTCCTCCAGACTGCGATTTCCCTCCAAGCAGAGTGCTGGATTACGCCCAATGAAGAAAGACTCAGCACTTGTGGGGGTGTTGTACTTCTTTGCGGGTGAGTTGACGGTTTTGGGCCCATTGCTGTGAAGCTCTAATAATGGACAAAAGTGTTTTGGACCAAATATGAGGTGGAAATTTCTTGCCGTTTTTGCTGACTTGCTTGCCTTTGAGGTGCTCTTTGGCGGGGTTCCGGGGGTTTGTGTGTAATTTTTGGTGTCTGTCGAAGCACTGCTGCGACAGTCTAATCTTGATTGCATTTGCTTTTCAGGAAATCCGTGGTGGAAAACAGGAGTTATGATGATTGATGATGATGACGACCTAGCTGCACAGCGCCGCGTTTGGACCGAAGGCCGAGAGACATTGGAAGTATGAGATTTAGCTTTTCCGCTGTTTGGGGGTGTTGTGTCGGGTGTTTTTTTGCGGGTGGGTTGGCGGGTCTTGCCTGGGGCATTCCTGGGAAGGTCTAATACCGGATACAAGTGTTTTGGACAAAATCCATAAGGAACAGCCTTTTTTTTGCCATTTCTTCAGACATCTTGCTCAATGTAGCGTTTTGGGGGGCTTCCTGCTGTTCGTGGGTGGGTTGCGGCCGGGGTCTCTGTCGAAGCACTGCTGCGACAGTCTAATCTTGATTGCATTTGCTTTTCAGGAAATCCGTGGTGGAAAACAGGAGTTATGATGATTGATGATGACCTAGCTGCACAGCGCGTTACTTTGGACCGAAGGCCGAGAGATATTGTAAGTATGAGATTTAGCTTTTTCGCTGTTTGGGGGTGTTGTCGCGTGTTTTTTTGCGGGTGGGTTGGCGGGTCTTGGCTGGGGCATTCCTGGGAAGGTCTAATGCCGGATAGAAGTGTTTTGGACAAAATCCTTAAGGAAAAGCCTTTTTTTTGCCATTTCTTCAGACATCTTGCTCAATGTAGCGTTTTGGGGGGCTTCCTGCTGTTCGTGGGTGGGTTGCGGCCGGGGTCTCTGTCGAAGCACTGCTGCGACAGTCTAATCTTGATTGCATTTGCTTTTCAGGAAATCCGTGGTGGAAAACAGGAGTTATGATGATTGATGATGACCTAGCTGCACAGCGCGTTACTTTGGACCGAAGGCCGAGAGATATTGTAAGTATGAGATTTAGCTTTTTCGCTGTTTGGGGGTGTTGTCGCGTGTTTTTTTGCGGGTGGGTTGGCGGGTCTTGGCTGGGGCATTCCTGGGAAGGTCTAATGCCGGATAGAAGTGTTTTGGACAAAATCCTTAAGGAAAAGCCTTTTTTTTGCCATTTCTTCAGACATCTTGCTCAATGTAGCGTTTTGGGGGGCTTCCTGCTGTTCGTGGGTGGGTTGCGGCCGGGGTCTCTGTCGAAGCACTGCTGCGACAGTCTAATCTTGATTGCATTTGCTTTTCAGGAAATCCGTGGTGGAAAACAGGAGTTATGATGATTGATGATGACCTAGCTGCACAGCGCGTTACTTTGGACCGAAGGCTGAGAGATATTGTAAGTATGAGATTTAGCTTTTTCGCTGTTTGGGGGTGTTGTCGCGTGTTTTTTTGCGGGTGGGTTGGCGGGTCTTGCCTGGGGCATTCCTGGGAAGGTCTAATACCGGCTAGAAGTTTGTTGGACAAAATCCATAAGGAAACACCAGTTTTGGCACTTTTTGTAAGTTAGGGTTCGTTAGGGTTAGCCCTAGCAGCAGGATTGCATGTGTTTAGGGGGGTTCTATTGCAACGCGGTTCTGTTGTTGTAGAGCACTGTTGGAGCGATGCTGGCTATGGATACTTTTGCTTGCAGGCAAGTGGTTTGAATACAATCCACGGTCTGTATTTGGGTCTACTGTTACTTTCAAAGTACGTTTTGTAACCATTTTTCTGCTAGGCATCGTTTTTGGAGATATGATTGGGTTCTTCTACATTTTTGCGACTGGCTTTAGTAAGGGTCTTGGTGGGAGCATTGCTGGGAAGGTCAAATTTTGTTCTAAAACACAGTAGTACACCCACCTTGAGGGGAAAGATCCGCTATAATATTTTGGCCATACTTATTGATCCTTAAAAAGGTGACTCAGACAGAGCACGCAATTTCAAAAATATTGTACTGTCTATTAGGGAAATCAAAGTGTCACTTTTTGAACCACACAGCGTACATACCTTTTATTTATTTATCAGTGGTATTGTAATAGCACTTCCTGTTTTCCGTTCAATAATTACAGGCCGGGTTTCAGTCAACATCCGCCAGGCAGGCAGTGGACAGGGTGTCTCTTCTGTCAGTGGTCACCACCACATTGATGGACGAAGCGTCAGCTGGAATGGAGGAGTGCCGCCAATAAGAGGAATTGTTTGCTGCATGCAACTTACTTACCAATTTCAACAGGACAACTCCAACAACATACGCAATACAGATACAGTATCCATTGTTGTCTTTTATTCTATGAGTGTGACTGCATGTGCTTACCTTTAGTTTGTAACCAAAGATTGTCTGTAAACTCTGTATCTTCAATTATTGTTTGTCCATGCTCTGCTTTTTTTTTCTTCTCTCAACAAAACCTACCCAAAAAGAAACCCCCATTCCCATCCATTTTACAAACCCTAACCCTCTTCCCCCGGGCTGTGTTGTTTTGCTTGATGTCTGACTAAAATGACATCAATAATTCCACACACTTGCTGGGGAGGATAAGGTGATAGCAGCAACAGGCTGGTGAAGGAATACGAGGATATCTTCTAGACTTACTCAGCTTCAGTACTATATCTTCTAGTAGTAGTAGCCAATGTCAAATAAATTCAACGCAAGTACTAGTTATACTTGCAATACTTTACCATTTGTTAGGCTACATTATGGCACTGTTCTAGTGTACTGTCACCTGCTATTTTCTCGATCGTACCGTAACCGTTGTAATGCTACAGTAAGGAGTACAAACAAGGTTTCGTTTTCTTTTTTTCCATAGGCATGCAACTGCCACTGTGTCACACCACTAGTACCACCGCAATGAGGAAATGTCACCCGCCCAGGAATGACAACGTTAATCCCCATTTCACCTGGAGCCAGCCCTGGGCCTAGCCCTAATTTCTAACACAAATTACAGGTAAGATAAGCGTTTGGTGGGAGGTAGTATAATGGAGTATTATTTCGGAGTAGACAAGAGATTGACGGTTGTACTACTAAAGTCCTACGACTGTTCAGGAAAACAAAGTTACTGTTACACCCCCGCCCCCCACCCACCAGACTGAAAAGCAGTAAAAAACAGGTATGGTCAGATAAAGTTGAAAAATATATTTATTTATCCCTAACAAAATAATCTCCCTCACCCACCCTAACCCCAACGATTGTCTCTGAAACGTCCCAAAACGATCCCAACTCCCAAATCCCACCCCCCAAAAGTCTATAAAAAAAGGGCAAGGGACACTCCACTACTGGAGGGTGCTGGTGCATGATGCGGCATGGGCATCATACTCCTTGCGGAGGGTGGCAAGCTCGGAGCGGAGGCCCTTAACCAAGGTCTTATACCTCAGGACCTCCTGCTCCAGGTTGGACATGCGGACTCGTAGGCGGCGTTGGCGTTCCTTGCAGCTCCTGTGGGGGGCAGCTGGTATTTCGGTTGCTTGGCGGTGGCGGTCGGCTTTCTTAGCCCGGCTCGGTCCCGCTGGCTTAGTCACGGAGGAGGATGCAGTGGTCACAGTCGAAGATGTTGCCCCGCTCAACTGCGTGTCCTCCTCCTCCTCCAGGGCCACCAGCCGCCGATACTCGGCGACTGTGGCCTCCAGCCTCCGTTGCCGGGCCAATCTAGCCTGCTCCCTCCTTGTTGTTGATTTGGAAGGAGCAACTATATGAAGAAAGAAAGACATAGTCTGTAACCAATGCTCCTTATTAATAACACAAAGTGATTGAGCCGAAAGTTGGGTCACAGAGTACAAGTAGCAAATTGAAAGCACAGTACATAACTATTGAGGACAGTATCTATGTAACCTCCCACTTCTGCATCCTTGCTCTAACAGTAGTGGTAGTTTAATGAACTAATTCTACGACCACTATGGACTTCCATTACAGTCGACTATGACAGTACACCAGTCTTATTCTTCTTCTTCTCTCTTGTTTAGGGAAATGGGTACGTTATCTTATGCAAGCCGGCAGAATGACATGGACACAGCACAGTGAAGTTGCACCCGAGAAAAAAAGTTGCACACCATGATGATGGAGACAGACTTGCGTTACTGTACCGGTCCAGTACATGCAGGTGGTGAAGCTATTACTTTTCTATTACGGGTGGCACTGAGAATACTCTGTTACAAGGGCTACTGCTTAATTAATTTACCTTTCACCCTACAGTGCAAATGAGTACTAGAAAAGGAAACTGAAGAAGCTAACTAATTTGATTATCTATCACTTCACATGGGACGTATTTAATGACAGATGAGATGACTTTAGGTGCTTTGCTTAATATTGAGTGAACAGTGATACACCCACACATGAATGACGTACTACAAGTAAACTAAAGTTATTAAGAGAGGTACGGAGTGTCCACCGTAATAACCAGATATATGCTGTGAATGCAAACGCAATACAAAGTACTGCTACTATTCATGGTAGTATTGGACACATTTACAATTTCTTTTCCTTGCCTTCCCTGCACTGGGACGGACGTGCGGGTGCGGTGGTACATGCTCTTCAAGGTAACACTTACTTCACCTGGCGACCATCTACTCTCTCTAGATACACATGTGCTATGTAAGAGTCAGAGAATACCATGCTCCAGGCATCCATTCAGTCAAAGTATACGCACACATACAGTTTCTGTTTCACCCACCCAGGCTGCTGTCCTTCCACCCATCCTTGCTTCATCATTGACCCAGCCATGCACCATACCATATTCTTTCCTTCCCAGCCACCTCTGGGTCCAAGCAAACACATATCGTTCTTCTTTGCCAGCCATCATACAAGTTCGCGTCCCACTTACTTACACCCTTCTTTCGCTTTTCGTTCATCCCATCCATCACGTTCGTCTAAGAACTTATTGGGATTCTTCTCACCAAAAACTTCACAGCTAAGTCGAAGTACATTTCGAGGAGGCTACTACCTGGTTGATTTGTAATTGTAATACACCCGTGCAGAAAGCACACTATGCAGTCTTCAATCTCAATAAGTAAGGAATATATAGCTTACCTGTTTCCGCCACCACCGTTTGATCCCCCACAGGAACGGCCACCAGCTCTTCTAACGCCGCCTCCTCCCCAGAGGCCTCCGAGTCCAAGTCCAACACAGCCACCTCCGCGCTGGCCCCGTCACCAGATGTTACACCTACAAAGTACATTTAAGAATGTTAGAATACACCACTCACTACTATATAATATTTGGTCTAGGAGAAATGTTAAAAAAACAGAATACAATGTAATAATTTGTGACTGTCTACTCCATAGTAAAAATGTCCCATTTTCCAGGGAAGGCTGTTGTCTTGCTGCACTTTTATGCACAACTGATGAATGCTTGCTTTTGATTTTTAACACGCACCACTTTTTCTCCTAACAGACAGAAGCTTGACTCCTGAGTCCTAAGAACACGACCAGGATCAAGTTCAAACTAGGTGAGAGTTCGGCTCGACCACAAGAAATGTGTCCAATTAATCGTCAGCACTAACCACTTTTCCGTTTACAGTTAAATAGTTTTATGACAAAGTAGATTTTAATAAATGTGTTTACTTTTAATAAAGCTTTTACACTTAAATAGACTCTGTGGTTTTTGTTCCTCTAGACTAGAGTGGATGAGCTAAAGGTTTTGGAATTTTTGCAAGCATGAGTGCCTCTGACACTTCTTGACTGTGCTGTGACTCCGTACTACTCTCTTGTCCTGCGTACGATAATCTAGAGATCATTGGGGATCTATAATCGGTGACTTCGGGAGCTGAATGACTCTGCCACACTATCTAGTCAGTAAGGAGACAGTGCATAGAGGTATTGCTGAATATAATGGGAGTCCAATGGAATTGCCAAATGTCCAATCTTAGTTAGCTACACAGACAGACTAATAAGAATAGTCTAGTAATACCACAGGGAGTCATATTCGAGGCAGGATAAGAATTTATATCCAGTCTACAAGAAGATCAAAGACGATTTAGAAAAAATCGAATGAGGAACGCTAGGAAAAAATAGGTACTGTTTATTAAAATGTAAACTTACTGGGGCCAGCAAAGGAGCCCTCGCCTGCCCGATCCTGGCCTGCATCCTCAGCACCCTCCTCCTGTGTCCTCTTGCCCTTGGGGGGAGCTGATGTACAACATGAAAGAAAGAAAAACCAGAAAACATGGATGAGATTTTTCAACCAAATCAAACATTTGAAAAGAACAATAACAACATATTTTGGAAAAATAGCAAATAGATAGACAACTATTCCACGGGATCTATCTCATGTGGTATACTACGTTATTCGTATTGCCTGATTTGCGGAACGTTGACTTAGAAAGTTCCTATGTAACTCAAAAAACAGACTACTAAAGAGGTTTGCCTAGGCCTGGCACTGCAGGCAGCAGTGCGCAACACGTGACAGACAAAGTCCATCCTGCTTGCAGATCAGTGAATACTCAAACTATCAATCCACCCGCCACCACCGCCACTATTTCTTCTGATAGCCATGTGACTGTCTAAAGGAAGGACTGGACTTCAGTCTGTTGGGGCTGATTTATAAGTCCCTTGCGGAAGTTGCGGCTGATTTTCCTCCACTGTTGCGTGCCTTTTCTGACGCAGCGGCAGAACAAAAGACTCGCCATGGTGTTGGTGCGGCGTATATATTAAAAAAAAAAACACATATGGGCATATGGGCGATGCATCACGTTGTAAAGCCCTGCGCCATCAGGGGGCGTTCCGGCGCAAGGGAGGGCGTACCTGCGCAGGAACGAATCCTAAAAGTGGCTGAGGGAAATCTACAAGATGTCAATCAGTCACTTTTAGGACAATGATGCATGACTCAAACCCTGCGCGCTTGAAGCCGACGTACGGCTTGATGCAGCATTGGGGAGATAGGGTACCCCAGAGCATTGCTGGAGCTGCGCCATCGTTGGCACGCAACTCCAGCAATGCGCTGCCTTTACGGCACAGATGCGTAAGGCTTCTGTGACGTTTTGGGCCAATGGGTGGTGGTGGCATGGCACACAATTACTGCCGCATCCCTGCTACTTTGCAGGGATGCGCCGGTAATTGAAAATATGACCCTTACTGTCTAGCATTACGCAGTTCTTTTCTTTACAGTACACTCATACATAATTTCTCAGGCCAATGAAATGCTTCTGAACACAACATACAAAACAAAGAAGCATAGTAGCAAGCAAGGCTACTGAGAAGGAGAGCAGTGCACCTGAAAATGAAATGCATAGAAGATTTTGAAATATAATTTACCTCAATGTAATCGGCAGCATTATTGCTCTTGGTAAAGAACAAAGATTTGCAAATAACAGAGCAGGATAAAACAGAGTAGTAAATGTACTACTACTACTACTCACCAAGCCCGGGGACCTCTACGCCGAGCGCGTCCAGCAAGTCCCGCTCCCGGTCCATGACATCGGTCCAGCGGTGGGTGGCCTGGTTATATGTGCGCCGGACCCCAGAGATCTTGTACATGGCCCGGCACACCTTCTCCCACCGCTGGCGGCGCTCCCGGATGCCATAGCCGGTCGCGATCTTGCCGCCTCCCAGGATCGTCTTGGGGAGGCGGCGCTGGACGTGGAAGATCAGTGCCGCCACTTCCTCCGCGCTGAAGATCTCCCTCGGGACCACTTGCTCCCCCCTTAAACGCCCGCACGGGAGCCGGGCACGGGGTGCGGGACCCTTCCCCTCCTCAGGGTGCTTCCCGGCTCCCTTTACCATGGTCTGGGCAGAAATAAACTTAAATGATAAAGAAGAAATAGAATAGTGAAGAAGAAAAGAAAAGAGTTTAAAAAAGTAGTTTAAAAGTAACTAAAAGCTGCAGAAAACACAAAAATATAGAGCTAGAAAAATAGAGGGTTAGATAATAAGTAAAATTAGATCAAAAAAACTTCAAACAAGCAAAGGATGGCAGAGATTGAGAGAGGATAGAGAAAGCATGCCCAGAACCATAGCAATGAATGAGAAACAAGATGGCCGCGCCCGTTCACGACCGCGTGGGTAAGTTCGCGCGAGATTTTCCTTGCGAGTACGCGCGAAATTGTACTAGCGAGCAGCACACTTTGCGAGATTACACATAGCGGGCGGAAACGGAATTACGTCACGCCAACAAGATGGCCGCGCCCGTGTACGACCGATAGGGTAACTTGGCAAACGTATAGCTAGAAGCGCCTCGCGAACACGCGCAAGATCACGCGAACATACACGTCGCAACAAAAACAATTTTGTATTCGCACGTATTCGCGGCTTCCAAAATCGATCTCGCACGGATTCGCGCCCCAAAAAACGCGCGAAATTGCAGAAAAAACGATTTTAGCTAAACTGAAAGCAATGAGCAGGTGCAAAAGTTCAAACTTAACATTAGTAACATTCAAGGTAGTGCTTCCTGATGGGCCCCTCCAGAGTTTGCAACTATTCTATGACCCTGCTATGACCCAAACAGCAGGCTCATAGAATAGCACCATAAAGGTCCTGTGAAAAAAAAAATTCACTGCAACAAAAAGCAAATTACAGATAAGGAAGGAAGCAGGTGCCAGCCAGACTGGAACTTTCAAAATTACTGACACATTAATGAAACACAAATTAATTGATGGCAGTTGAAGAAGGGCAGGTGTGCTTGCTTTTTTCAACCACCATAATCTACAGTGATAAATAAACCTAATAAGTGCCAGTGAGGACGTACTAGAGGGTGGCATGGGTGTCCCAGAGGGTGGCAGTGGTGAAACAGACGGTGCTGTGAACCTGTGATGATAAACCAGACGTAGAAACAACATAGTCGCGGCCGTTGCAAGCCGAAAAGTAAGTTCGCAATTGCGAACTTGTCCCAAAATCGGCGCGAACACGCGCCAACACAAAAAACGGAAAAATCCGCAAATCCGCTAGAGTTTGCGGATCTTCGCGGATTGCGAATCCGTAAATACGCAAGTTCGCGGATTGCCAATCCGCAAAATCCGCCCATGCTTAGTTTCCATGTATTGGTAGAGAATAACTCCCAAAGTCGTTTATCACTATGGCAAGGCCTATCTCTCCCGTAGGATAACATTGGGATTACCTTATTACATTTTATAAGAGATAAGACCTCCAATTCTGGCATCTCTGGAATCACAATTTAGAATCACAACTTATGGTTACATCGGATTTTATATTGTAATTCTATAAATGGCACTTTTAGAAGTGTGAGTGCTACATAATCCTATGAAGGATACCCCCTGGGCCTATAGTCTCCTTACGATAATCCCCTTCAACAGTAAACGAGAGTGTGGAACAGGCACACTTTCTGGTTAGTAGCATTTGTTATGGAGATGTGTGCGTGGACTAGTTTAAGAGCTCCCTCCCTTTGCCTCTCCCTAGAATTATGGCAAAATAAGTAGGCTTCATGAATCACGGTTCCCAAGTGCCCAGATTCAGTAAAAAGTGCGCCAGAGCAAGGATCACACCCTTATGCCCAATCAGAAGCTCAGATAGGACGGAAGGCTGTCCTTTTCCATTATCGTGGCTTCTGATGGGTCATAAGGGCGCATGAGGGACAGGACCCAATTCACCATTTTCTGACATGCTGCACTGCCTGAGGCTAGTGCAGCATGTCGCCCGATATGCATTGCCTCTTTGAAGGACAGGTTGGAACAGCCCACGCCTGACATGCACAATACAGCCCCGGTGAGCTCTCTTATGGTGAAGGGTGATATTTTATCTTTTAAAATGCAAACAATCGGTAAGATCGTTTTTTCATGTAAAATCTGTAATATAACAATTTGGTGCAGAGTAAGGCATGAGGGTTTGGAGAGTCGCCGCCCTTTTGTCCCCTGTAAAGGAGCCGCCACTGCAATCAGGAGCTCTCCGGCCGAAAGGCTGTGCTGAGGGGCCCCTGGAGCCTGGGGGCCCCCGCACCGTGGGGGCTGTGGGGGCGTGTGTTACGCCCCTGCTTCTTTGGGGTTCTGATCAAAAAATTCTATAGCATCGTTTTTTTAAAGTAAATCTGATGGGTGTCTTTAACCCCTTGACGGCGGCAAAAATGTCACCGTGGTGCGGGTGATTTATGGCGTGGGTGTGGTTCGGACGGCCCCCGGTTGTCCTCCGCACACGCCCCCCGTGACGTCGGCCGGCCACCGGCCGTCCGACGCATGCAAGGGGTTAAAGAGGTTCTGTAGAAAAGTAGCCCAGGGTTTTTAGAACTGTACATTGAGAGTAGTAGCTTTATTTAGGGCATAAAATGGCAGATATCTCTTCTGAACCTCCAGCATTCAATAAATCAAGAATTTGTAAAGCGTGGCAAATCACCTGTGAGGGTATCGTTAAACCTTCCCTATTATTTGTTCCCTGGGTGGGAGACAATATGTCTGAGCAGAGCCCTTCTGCCACAGCTTTGGCCATCCTAAGGTCTGGAATTCACTCTGTAAGACGTGGTGGCAGTTCAGGCCTCCTAGTTGAGGGTGACTTGGAAAAGCCCATGTCTGCGGGAGTCAACAACGTTAAAGGCTGCCTAGGAAATGGAGGACGCCTATCACGGCAAGCACATATCTATCGCATGCCTCACAAAAGCCTAAGAAGACAGAGCGTCTTAACAGGAACAGATATGTGGAAACTAACAATGCATCCCAATGTGAGGGTACTCTCTCAGTGTGCATACATTTGCTGCCCAAAATTCCACCACCTGTGCAGGGCATGCATGAATTTCCACACCGAAAGTCCTCTTAACTGGGCAGGGCAACCTCTGTTGCGCTGGGGGAATGTGAAATTAAATATTCTCTGCTGCTTGCTGCACTGGGTTATAGGTGGGTGAAAAGTTTGACACATTGGTTCCAGAATTAAGCCACCAAACATTGAAGTGAATCTTAAATATTATAAAAACATGGTTCTATGTAGAAATGTATAGATCCAACCTCCAGACTACAAAGATGGTTACTAAAAGCTGTACTGAAAAATGAAGACCCTTAAACAATACCCACCCACATAAATGTTGCATACTTCCCGCCTATTGTCGGGCTGATGTAAATTACTATCTGTTAGACCTGACAGCCTTATGGTGGTATTTTGCCCCAACTTTTAGTCTGACTCACTCCATTTTTCTGATCTTGTTTTTGCTGGTATTAGGACTCTGTGCACGTTACCACTGCTAACCAGTGCTAAAGTGCTCTCTCCCCTAAACATGGTAATGTTAGTTCATCCCCAAATGGCATATTTAATTTACTTAGAAGTCCCAAGTAAATTGTTCCCCCCCCCCTCTGTACCCATGGCCTGTAAATTAAATGCTACGAGTTGGCCTGCAGCACTGATTGTGCCACCCATTTAAGTAGCCCTTTCATCATGCCTCAGGCCTGCTAGTACAGGGCCGGTGTGTGCAGTTAACACTGTCATGTCAACCCTTTTGCCAGGCACAAACCTTGCCATTATAGGTCGAGCCCCCAGCGCTTGCGCTTCAGGATGATCTGTGTATGTACTTTGTGGGGTTCGACTTCTTGCATTGCTGCTGATTTGTTAAGGCGAGTGTTATTTTCAAAAGCTTGCTTTTTAGTGGGTTATTTTGCTTCTATGTCCCATCCTCTAGTGTTATGTTATGTTATGTTAGGGGTTTGGTAAAGCGCAACAGCTGCCCCAGCAAAGAGGCGTCCCGGCGCTGCTAGATCAAAGAGGCAGGTACTCGAGGATAGCCAGACAAAGACGAGAGCCTATGAAAGTGAGAAAAGGATGGTTTTAATGGCTTTCCGAAAAGCCAACAGGTTATCCATTCCACGGATGTGAACCGGCAAGGAGTTCCATAATTTAGCCGCCAACACCCGGAAGGAGCGACCTCCCATGCGGCATAGTTTGGTTCGTGGTACCATCACCAGGTGTTGCCCCAACGAGCGCAAGCTACGGCGGGGAAGGTACCAGGTCAAAAGTGGGCGCAGTAAAACCGGTCTCCCGGTTTTAAGGATTTTAAATGCCATGACGAGGGCTTTGAATTTAATCCGAGAAGCAATCGGGAGCTTATGTAGTCTTCCAATCGTTGCTCTGACAGAGCATCTGCGAGGGAGCCCAATCAGAGTTCTCGCTGCCAGATTTTGGACCCGTTGGAGTCGCAAGATCTCTGCTTTATTTGCACCCAGAAGCAGCACGCTAGCATAGTCCAAGCGAGAGATGATCATGGCTTGAACAATAAGCTGGCGAACTGTTGGCTCAAAGTACTTCAGGATTGGTTTTAGGCCTCTCAACAGGCCCACACAGGTAGCTGCCACTCTCTTTGGGTGGGTCTGAAAGCTAAGTGAGGAGTCCATCCAGTGTCTTGCTCCTTCCCTGGAGAATTGGTCTAGTGATGCTTTTGGTTGGCCATCAATGTGTTTTTCGTGTCCACTAAAGCCCTGCCTTCCCGGCTCCTCCAGCTGCTCATGCGGCGGATCTCTTGTTTAGCATAGCAGAAAAGAAAACAGTGCCTCTGCATGCTGAGGCAACTACAATGGAGCAATACATTATTTTTGACATGCTGATTAAAATTTTGCTCGTAACTCATGTTAGTGTTTGAAGTAGAGCACATTTTTCTTTTCATTTGTGAAGTGTGAAGGTAAATTGTCCAGTGACCGTGGAGCACTGCTAACAAGTACAAATTGAAACAAGCATTGGCATAGCCAATAGGTCTCGCCTTGGGGACCTTATAAGTGTTTAGCCGTGCAACGGTTGATGTTGTTGCACCAAGGATATTGTGCTGCATAAATAAATACTTATAAGGTCCCAAAAGCGAGACCTATTGGCTATGTTAATGCTTGTTTCTTCATTCTCACAACTAAGAGCACCTTCACATGTGTGATTCAGGATGTGTGTAATACCAAACCCTCTTTTGTTTGATTTAATAGACTTTAATGCCCCTCCAGGTATAAGAATCTAGGCCACATAGGGATGCACTACAAATGACTTGTCTCTTAGTTCACGTATGACATTGGTGGCGGGGGAAGAAATATTTTTTCTTTTAAAAGCTGTAATATCACCCTTCACCACCGGGGCTATATTGTGAATGTCAAGCCTGGGCTGTTCCAGCCCATCCTTTCCAAGAGACAATACTTATCAGGTGACAAGCTGCACTAGCCTCAGGCAGTGCAGCATGTCAGAAAATGGTGAATTGGGTCCTTTCCCTCACAAGCCCTTATGACCCATCAGAAGCCACGATAACGGAAAAGGACAGCCTTCCGTCCTATCTGAGCTTCTGATTGGGCATAAGGGTGTGGACCTCGCTTTGGTGCTCTTTTTACTGAATCTGGGCACTTGGGAACCGTGATTCATGAAGTGCATGTCAAGGTCTGCCTCGGGTAAGTTTCACTTATGTCTATGTCTGAAAGCATGTGCATATTTTTCCCGTGTGTCTACCATGCCTGCACCAGTGTATGTGTATTTGAATGTGTGTATGTGTGAGATTGTACACAATTGTATCAGCATACCTTTAAAAAATGGCTTTTGTGTCAATGCTACCTGCGTCGCTTCCCCTTGCCCTTTTGATAGGGGTCATACATATCCAGTTAATATGGAATGCTACAGACATAAATAGAAAACTCTGATACAGTTACATTTCTTATGTGTAAAAGTGCAGTTTCACAATGTTTGTGTTGTAAATAAATTAGGTAGGTAGCAGGACACGTCTTCAGGTTATTTAAGATATATTTATTAAGTCAGACAGCAGAGCAATAAAACCCCACAGCTGACCAGACCAACTGCCAAGGCTGGAATCCACACACAGCAGATAGAACACACTTAGGAACTATGGGAGATAGAGAGGGTAGGAACACTAAGAAAGGACTACAGACACCAAGTAGTCATATTGAACCAAGTAAGAATATACAACAGTTTGCTACTTTCTGATCTATGGCACAGCTCCAGAATCGGGTGCCTCAATAAAATGTAATCCTAGGTGACGTAGCAATCAGGCGCAACATAAAAACTCCATTTGCAGCCTCAGCTTTAGTTTAAGGTCTCCGATTAGAATGGTCTTTGAGTTCACCAATCGTTGACTTAGGTGCTGCACATGGTTATAAAAATAGAACGTTATTACAGAATTGTTTGTGTATATAGGTTATGATGATAAGAAAGGCCATTACAAGCCATGTTCCTTGTTGTGCCATTGTCCTCCCTTTCCTCTTTCCCTTTCTTGCCCTTTTCTTTCTCCTCTTCACTTGCTTGCTTTCAATCTCCTCTTTACTTTTTCTTTCTTCTTTCAATCATTTCTTGTCCTCTTACCGCTCATATTCGCATAACTCATCCCATCTCTAGTTCCCTCTTCTTACTTTTTCTCTCCTCTCCTCATCTTTCCTCTTTCTTTCTCTCTCCTGTTTTCACACCCTCTCCTTGTTTTTGCGTGTCCTCTTTCCCCTCTGCTTTCCTCATTCCTTTCTTCCCTTCTATATTACATTATTCTCAAACTGTTTATTCTCATCTCCTTCTTGCTGTCTTCCCCTTTTCCATTACCACTCTTCACAATTTGATAATCTCACTATTAACTCTCTCTCTTTTTCTCTCCTCTACTTTTGTTTGCTCTCCTCTTTCTTCACTTTCTTAACATGATCTTCATCTTTTCATTCCATCCACTTTTCTCCCACCTCTTTCATTCTGCTGTACACCTTTCTCTACCTTTTTCTCCTCTCCCCTTCACGTCTTCTATTTTGTGTCTCCTAATTTGCTCTCCCTCATTTTCTTTTTTTAGTTTTCACAATTTGGCTCATCTTTCCTCTTCTCCCTAAATTTACTCCTAATGCACTTCCCATCTTTTTAACGCAGAGCCTCAAAGCACATCTAGTTCCACACACCTAAATTCCTCGCATACCTGAAAATAAATGGTCCACCAGTCTAATATTACTGAGAATGTGGATACGTCGCAGCATCACAGACAGCTCCCGCCCATCATCTGAAACCCTCTCTATTACACCACCCTCATGTCACTCTGCCCATTACTTCACTTTCTCATGCTGGCTCCTCTCATCCCCTCTCACATTTAACTACAAGGTTCCCCTTCCTCTCACCTCTTTACTCTTTTCAACTTTCCCTCCAGTTGTAAACCTCTTGTCCCCCTGTCTCCCTCCCCCACACTCCCCAATTCCCCCACCACCAACTACTATACCTGGCTCCTGGCCATCTTCCACATCAGAACTTCCCACACAACAATACACCCAACATTATATCATTTCCTATAATCTCACCTCACGTAACCATACGATACTTCTGCACTTGGCTAATATACTCTCTACTGTGGATTCCTCTCTTTCTCGTGCTCTTTCTCCTGCCTCTCCCTCTCCTGCTTCTCCCTCTCCTGCTCACTGTCCACACCTGTGCTAGACCATCACTTACTCAACAACACGCCACCACTAAAACTTAGTTTCAAATAAAACTCAACGGCTATTTCATCCCTCGTCCCTACTTTGCCTTCTCTTCTTTCTGTACCACAATATTCAATGGCCTACAACCCAGGTCACAGCATATCATACAAACTCCACATCTAGTACACCACCTGCCTTCACACTAAGGCACATGACTCAACACTGCAGAGACATGGTCAACAGCATCATTTAATTCATCTCACCATACACCATCAAGGTACTCTTGCCTTAACTCACTTCAGCATACCACTAGCTCACACAACATAGACCATCTTGTCACTTGTGACTAACACATTTCAGTACACCAATCTATCACAACCCTTTCAGTGGCCATTTTTCTGATTAAAGACCAATACATAAGGGTCCTATGTAAAAGCATATTTACAGAGAATGAACTTTGCCGAAGGACATAAGTGCGCTTCACCAAAGACACAGGCCATGCTCCATTTTGTAGCACAAGGAGATTTTCTGAGATTCAAAAATGCTTCCTAGTGTTGCATGAATAGCAGCTATACCCACTAGGAAACATTGCCTTCAACATTCACCTTCCCATCAGACGTCAATATGATTAGTCAACTTAAAGGAAAGTCTGTTGTAATGCCCACCCTATATATGGCCTAGCAATTTAGCTTTTTCTCTTTGCTGTCTTGCTTAGTCAAAATCAAAAACGTTGTTTACGTCTCACCAAGTTGTTTACGTCTCACCACTTTCTAAATCCACCAGCCGCCTCTGCCTGATTGAGTCCGGAGGGGGCCCCCTCAATGTACCTTGCAGGGGGGCCTCATCAGGTTTCGTTATGCCACTGTCAATACTCCTCCCTAAAGAGTGATGCTCTGCAGGATAGCCCCGCCCTGCCCTAACCTGGGCTGACAGTAATGAAAAATAAAATGGTTTAATTATCATTTTATTTTTCGGTGGGGCGATGCTCCTCCGGCATAACGGAGGAGCTGACCCTGCATTGCTGCAGTGAAGCGACACAGTGAATTCCCTTCTCGGAAAACGCGTGTTCTTCTTTGAATTTGAAGAACAAAATTGAATCTTGTTTGAGTGGCAGCAATAAAATTAAGTTTTTTTGAGCATGATATTGCAGTCTATCTTTAGCACTTAAAGCCCAGAGTAAAAAACTACAATCAGCAACTTCAAGTGACACTGCATTTGTGTTCTTCCTCCCATCATATTGTAAAGCGCTCTGATATCCTTTGGGATCTTGTTCGCGCTATATAAAACTTTATAAATAAATACATAAATGTAATAATCTCTCAAGGCTGTCATTTGTCCTCCAGATATTTCTCAGGTTAAAGTTTGAAAGGGGCTCTGCAACACAGAGGCTTACTCAGCGGATCCAATAATATAGGGTATAGCTTCCAATTTGTTCATTTTACTGAGAATGATAAGGCACCTGTAGTCCCCCAGTGACAGAGAAAAATCCACAGGTTCTTAAATTATTCAGATGTTGGTAAAGGAGGAGCCAATTGAAAAGGACTCATTTTATTTATGAGTATGTGAAATAGTAATACAGGAATGCTACTTCACGTACTCATACATGTTTTTATCAATTGGCCCTAAAATGAGCAACTTCTTATAATAAATGGCAAAGAGGGAACAGTTCTTTCTGTTTGTACAAACTGTATATAAATATTCCCATTTTAGATGTTTTGGGGCCAATTTCATGAGTACGTTAACAAGTACACATTTGCGTACTCATGATTGCATTTGTGAACTACCCTCAAATGTTATGGTCAGTAGGTCAAACCAGGTTTAGCAGGCATGATGAGCCAACTAGAAGGACTTTCCCAACAGTCCAACAAGGGGTATTACCATATAAAAGTATTTTTAAAACTGCCACATGTGGTGCCGCGCAGTGGCAGACCATTTCCAAACCTTAACTGATCAACTTTTAGTTGCTGATTGCTGTAACAGTTGTCAAACTCTATGTAATGAGGTGAAACATTTGCTTAGTTAGCACTATTGTGCATTAAATGAAAAAAGGGTGACATAATGCAGCAAGAAAATGTACCGCATTATGCTTTTCTTGTCGCATAATTTAGTCAACCCTGCCGCATAATGTGTACTCTATTGCCGCATTATTCCAGTGGCCCTGGTTATGACTAACCTGATAGGACCATCACCTGGAAATCTCAACAATACATATATAGCACTCTGGAAGGGGTACATACATAAGGAAGAGGGACAAGATGGAGAGCTCCCAGAAGAATGGAGAACTTTCACTCTGGGAGCTACTCAAAGGGTCAGAGTGCAGAGGTGGGCGAGCCAACAAACTAACATTGAGAAGAAAGTCAGAGTGGAGCCATGAGTTCGTTCTGGCTCTTGGAGCCCGTGCACAAGCCGAGCCTTGAAAATATTTGGCATGGAAATCATGCCACAGACATCACGTTAGGTGCTTACAATATTCGAAAAAGTGTTTTAATTTAGAACAGTACAAAAGGGGGTGGTGATGGACGGCTGTAATGCCAGAAACCGGTCCTCGGAAGCTTGTTTCCGGTCCAGGGAAGGCATGGCTTGGCAGTTCGGGCTGGACTGTTCCCATGAGGCACAGGGTCAGACTGATTTGCATATGGCCATGTCTGAACTGGGGTGGCGGAGTGGGCTAAAGAACGGTGATGGATCAAACCCAGATCTTTTGACTGGGTGTGAGTGTTTGATTGGTTCAGATGCTCCGACCATCACCACCCCCTTTTGTACCGCTTAATTTAGAACAGGCAACTGTTTTACCTTAGTGCATTAGACTATATTGCTGCACTGAGAAGTATTTATTAAAAGTGAGAGTTTTGAAACGTCACTGAGAAACATTCCTGCTACCACCCTAATGAAAATACTTTAGTGAACTAAAAGGCAAGTCAGTTATCAAGTATACCTTATGTTGACGGCATTCATGTCCGGGTTTTGGGGTTTAGTGGGCTAATGCGTCCACTGTAGGGGCTTGTGTTCGACCTCATGGTCACAGGATGAAATCCCTGCCTTTCCTCTCAGCCTTTTATCCTCCAGAGATTGATAAAGTGAATACCATTGAATTGGATATCAATAAACATCCATCGTGAAAGGGGGCGTGCAGTGGGTATTCCACCGCAACACCCATTCACTTCGACGCTGCCACCTATTATCAAGAGAGGCGATAATAGGTGGCAGCGCCGAATTTAAGAACAGGAAAGACCTGTTCTTAAGGTGGCGAAACGAGGAGAAATGCTTCATTTGTTTCTCGTTTTTGCTTTTTCCATGTGTGCTGCCTTGTGCAGCACACATGGAAACAGCAAAATGCCAAGGTTTGTTTATGTACAGGAAGGTGTCCCTTCCTGTACATAAAGAAACCACTTTTAAAAGATGCCAATTTGTAACTTACATGTGTGCTGCATGAAGCAGCACACATGTAAGTTACAAAATGGCATTTAAGCTTTGTTTATGTGCAGGAAGGAACACCTTCCTGTACATAAACAAACCTTCCCTGCCTGCGCTGGCGTTAAGTTGTAAAACTTATCGCCATCGCAGGGGGAAACGCTAGGCTGCAGCATATCCTTGGTAATATGGTGCAGCCAAGCGTTTCCGAACTGGCAAAGAGGCGTTAAGCCAAGGCGGCTAACACCTCTCTTCGCCACTTTGTTGGTAATATGCCCCCTGGTTCCCCAGCTCCAAAGTCGGCAGCTCTGGCTGTGAGACCACATCCTCTCCAATGTTTGAAAGCTGCACCCATTAGGCCACAACACCTCCTGTGAAAACTCGGCTCGTTCTGAGCTCGAGGCTCCAGATGGACCTCAAGCCGAGCCAGGTTTCTGCTGAAGCTTTTAGTAGATTGCTCAACCCAAGCTGCTGGATGACACCTGTGTGCATGCCACATGTAATTGTGCGAGCCAGTGACCAAAAGACCAGGTGAGCGGGGAGAGAGAGACCGGATTCCACCTTACACCCCCATATAATAATGTTACACTGTGCTTAATTTGTAAAATAATTGGTGCCAGGGCCCTGACCAAGAGGCCACTGCAACTTGCACCACCCATTACCCCATCATCACTGCCAGTGACGGCACCAAAGCAACTACTAACCATCTCTTTCACCTGCAAGTGCGACAGTTCAGGTTATTCCAGGTTCCCAATGCTAAATGAATGGCCAGGGAGGCAGGTATTAGGATTTTTCTATGTATATTGTATTAATAAACAACCGTTGTTCAGCTCATCTCTAAATTAGATGAGCAGTTCCACAATGTGGCAAAGTTTCATAAGTGTGGTGATGATAATTAAATGCAGGTGCAGAGCACCGGAAACCACCGGCTTAAATTAAGCACTATACATCCACCAGCTAGCTCCAAGCCCTGAGATTGGGAGTTTCATTTTCACGGTGAGGAGTTTGTTATCATTTTGTTTGAAACTGTTTCAAAATTCTGATACTTTACTTTTTCTTTTTTTCTGTCTGTTTGTTGTTCGCCATTTGTAAACGCAATAGCCCGGGAAACTGAAATATTAAGTAAGGACAGAGTGCGCCGTGACTTTTTGAACTGCAGAATACATCCACAGGGCTTTTACATTACATATGTAGATGCTTATAAATTAGCAAAATAATCAAATAGAAATATACATTTTCAACGGGAGTATAAAGTAAATAAACATGTATGTGCAGGAGCACTATCTTAAAAACACTTTTCTAAATAAATTAAAAAATAAAACACTTTTCTAGCATTACCATTCCTAATAATAATGCATTTTTACAGTTCTTGTTAATTTAGATAAAAAGTATTGCACAGGTTGTAAAGGCCTTGCAAAGATGGAAGTCTGAGTTCGCCAGACCTGAATGTGAACCTATAATCTACAGGTCATAATTGACCGAATAATTCCCTGGACGAACTTACTTGCTTAGCCCACAACACTAACAGCATGTTTCTCTCAAATAGAATATCAAACTAATTGTAGGTGAACAGGACATACATTTTTACTTATAATCACTGACTTAATGCATATGAATCTTTAAAAGAAAGGTTGAATAGGATATAAGAGATTTAGAGTCGAGGCTGTGAAAAATTACAATTTGCTACATTTTTGGCAGAAAACCATTCAGAAGTTTATTATTGAGAAAATGTTTTTTTTACAGTTTTGTACACATGAGAAGTAAATAGAATTTGCAATAAAGAAATAAAATATACAAAGCTGACATGTTTCAAGACATTGTTTACCTCTCCTCTCAGTATTATAGAAACATTAAAAAAAGGAAAAGGCAGCTTTTTCTTTTTCAGGCACACATGAAATATATTTTTGCTGAGCTTCGTGCAAAAGTCCCAAAATCTTTAAGATCCAGCCATATAACTGGAGAGCGAAATTACCGCACATTTTCCCAAAAATGTTGCTGATAAAGTGCAAAAGATCCTTACCTTACTTAAGTCTCTCCAAGAAAAGATGTCCCTTCCCACCCAGCTGGCTTTAAAGTGGAACTTGTGCGGCTTGCCGGGTAATCGGAAGAGGAGGCACACAGTGCATCCTCAAGATAATTACAATTAAACGTAAGTTTGCGGATAGGAGTATTTATAGAGTGGAAACTAAGCTACAGAGCAACGATGACAAATATGCAAGTATAAAGCACGAAGCCAGAAACAAGACTTATGGCAATGTCCTCCCATACATTTTCAGAAAATATTGCATGTTGTGCATCTTAAATCGACACAAATTCCCCGCCTTAATTTCCGTGGTTATTATAGCATTTTTTGTTGCTCTCTGTGTACGGGTGAGCGAATTGCAACATCTGAAGCTTTGCAACTTCAGTAGCTTTTTGCAGATTTACTTTCTCCTGCTTCTAGCTCATGGGTTTGTTTATGGAGGTCCTCCACTTTTTTTGAGTGTGCATTTTCTGGCGTTTTGCCTCTTATTTTTTTCTGTGCTTAGTGTTCCTGCTTCCTTTGCTACTGATGTTTTGGATTGGCCTTCTGTTATCTACCTTTCTGTTTGCAATGTTGCTCGGCCCAGTTCACAAAGGTAAATTTATATCCGAAATCTAAGTTGAGACCTGAGGTCTAAGGGGCTGAATAGCATGGTGGGCGGACTTTGTCCGCCCGCCATAGCCCCAGGAAAGGGGACCACCCGCAATGCATGCTGTGGTCCTGCATTTGCAATTTGGATGCGCCCGCCACACTGGCGGGCGCATCCCGCATTTTTATCATTGTGGCGGCCTGTGCTGCCAGCAGCACCCACCGCAAGGTTAAAAATGCAAGTTGTGCATTATCGACCGGGCGGAAAACCGTCGGACGGTCTTTCCATCTGCCGGGGACCCCCCCGCCATGGTAATATGGCGGGGGAAATTGGGTGGCGCATAGTGGATTATGGCGGGAGGATCGCCACCGCCAATGCGGGCGGTGGCGTTCCGCCTGCCATTGCACTCGACCCCTATGTTGGCACCTGAAGTCCTAGTTAAGACCTGAAGTCTAAGTTGGGACCTGAAGTCTAAGTTGGGACCTGAAGTCTAAGGGACCTGAAGTCTAAGTTGGGATTCAAAGTCTAGGTTCAGACCAGAATTTTAAGTTGAGACCGGAAGTCTAAAGACCCAGTTCACAAAAGTAAACTTAGACCTGAATTCTACGTTCAGACCTGAAGCCTATGTTTAGACTTGAAGTCTAAGTTCCAGTTCACAAAGGTAAACGTACTTCAGGTCAAAGTTTACTTTTGTGAATTGTGCTAAACTTAGACTTAAAGACTAATTTTAGACCTAAAGTCTAAGTTTACCTTTGTGAATTGGGCCCTTAGACTTCAGGTCTAAAATTAGTCTGTGTGTTAAAGTTTACCTTTGCGAATTAGGCCCTCTGTGTTTCATTTGTGCTTTACATTTTTTTTGTGTTGCCTCTTTATGCTTGTTCCTATTTCTAAATCATGTTGTCACTTAGTTATACTTCTGTGTTTGTTGTAGCTTGCTTTTTTTTTTTTTTTTTTTTTAAACCTTTATTCAGCAACAAAAGAATACAGACACGGGCCTACAACCATTCTGGCCGGCCTCAAAATCAATTCGTAGCACAAATGCAGCAGTAGAACGGGTTCACAGTCTCCAGAGAAGAAGCAGCCAATATTCGAAATGACACATATGGAAAAATGACCGTGAAAACAGGATAAATCAGGTTAATTTTAAAGTTTTATAAATAAAAGGATCAGTCGCCATGCATTCCGTAGCAATCAAAGAGGGGGGCAATGAATCCAACAGAATATCGACGAAGCCAAGAGGCACAATCGGAGGTTCAGCTAATAACACGCTTATCAGGATAAAAAACAAGCATGCACAATACGCACAGGTCATTGCCCACATCGTGAACGTGGAACAACCTAACTAATATTACCAGGATCACTAATAACAGAAGAAGAAGCAAACGCTACACTGAAGCATCACACTGACCCGAAAAAGAAGGGAAGAAAAGAAAGAACCAGAAAAAGGAGGAGAAAAAAGAGGCCCATAGAAACAAGGACGAAACAAAAAACCCACCCCTAACCCCCCACCCAGCACACATGCAGAGACTATGGCCTGCCCCCCCCCTAGCAGTGTGCCTGTCGACCGAGAAAGAACCCGAAATTTAGATACAGAAGAGAGAAAGGGAAAAAAAAAGAGATAATATAATAATACCGGAGGAGGGCCATCCCACTTGGTTCCCGGTCTCCCCTAACATGAATGTAGACTCCGCCCCAGACCCGATAATAAAGCAATAATCACGTCGTACAATAAAAATGGGGGCGAAACATTACATATCGCGCTGTTCAGTATAATGTAAGAACTCACCAACCCGCTCCACCCACCCGCCACACAGACATCAAACATGAAAGAAAACCACTTAGCCCTGGCCCATTCTCATAAATCCCCCGTGGCATGCCCACAAAGGAGATATCCTCTCGGCAGACAAATGAAAACAAAATGTCCACGCACGGAGGAGGCGCAACTTGCACGTACAAAATGGATGCCACCGACCACCGATAGAGTCCCCCCCACAAAAGACCAACACTCCCAGATCCAAGTCAGGGGACACGTCACCCAACAAAAGTACCAGGGCGAGGAAAAAGGAAGCAGTCACAGGAGGCAACCATAGCTGGATCAATGTACGAGTCCTCAGCGGCGCTAGTATGGACGGGGCCACCATCAAACGCTGGGAAAGGCAACCGTCCGAACAATAGATACGCACGGGCATCCCGACACAGGCACCCACACTGTCCGAGATCATCCAGTCCCCTCCACATCCAAATACCATCGTAGTACCATCCATAGTCGTAGATGAAGGCGATTCATTGCGTAGCCGGGGGCCATCCGTGTGCGTCCGTCCTAGTGTGAGCACAACATCATCCAGCCTCTCCCCAAGCGCTCGGGAGCCATCCCACCAAGTGAAGTACAAGTCATGTAAAGCGGCAAGGATATCACTGCAGGACAGCGCAGGCTGTATTTCCCCCATCACTGGGCTACTCGGTGATTCATACGGACCTTCGCACAGTACCTCAGCAGGCAGGGTGTTGCTCTCCCGTTTATGCAGGCACCCGTTAGGCGCGTCCGACTGGTCGTGAGAACAAAGGCAGGGCAGGGACAAATCCAGTTCAGGCAGACCCCAGACGGGATTCCGGGGCTTCACAGAATAAAAGCCTAAAAGACAGTCCACGGCCGCGGCCATCCTTTCACCGACTCGGCAACAGCCTCAAAACTCGGGAGTGACCCGCAAATAGCCGGGCAAGAACAAAAACAAAGCCGACAGGCTCACCTCCCGCTCTCCGCAATCAAGAGGAGATCCACCGAGCCTTCATATCAAGGATGACATCCAGCCGCACCGTACGATCGCCAGGGCACCAACAGAAAATTCCCCTTTGGGGTTGTCGCCTCTCGGCGGGCCGACTCCGCCCAGGTCCCGCTGGCCGCCTACGAGGAATCAGCGCCCGGCCATGTTTGCCAAGCGAGGTCTCGGCTCCGGGTCAATTCAGGCCATCAAGCAGTTTCGTGAATATCTCCGTCTGCGAGGCAGGCAGGGGTGCCGGGATCGCACAATCGGTATCTGCGCGCTTTCACCCACGTCCCGCCGCCATGCAATGCCAGGATAAAGGACAGGATTATCGTGCGGGGCTCAGAAGCTTACGGAGCCGGGAGCCTACACTGCCGCACTGATCGCCGTCTTGGCTCCTCCTCCTGTTGTAGCTTGCTTGAGTGTGTAGATTCACTGTCTATATTTGTTTACAGTGTGGTAGATAGTGGTGGAGGTGTTGTGTTCTGCTCATCTGTACGCTCTGTTCTTCCTCTGTAAACTCGTTTTGGTATTTATATTTCGATCTCTTACTTTCACCATGGCTGTGAGTACTCCCACTTTCCGCAAGAGTTCCAGGTATTCATACACAAACCTCTTACGGGCAACTTCTGATCCCTGGATCAGTAGTGTTCCTGTTTTGTACAAGTTTGCTGTAAATATATCCTTGGTTTTATTTTCCACGTTTAGTTAAACTTCACATAGCTAAACTGGTCTGCAAGGTGCCTTCCTACCGGATATCAAAAACAATTGCATGGCTAGCCCTGTCCCAAGCACTGCTGGTCTGATGGTAGCTAACCTATTTTTTTAGTTGCTTCTGGGCCCAGTTGATTGATTACTTACCATAAATATATGGTTCTCTTTCTATTGCTTTTCAGGGGTTTAAGAATTGTAACTCCTCATTTGTGGCTTCCTTAAATGAAGTAGCTGAGAATGGGATTTTGAAGCACTTTACCTTTCTACAGGGAAAACAGTTCCTTTTAGTGAAGTTGTCCTGTAGGAACCCAATTTCAGTGACCTACTTCAAACGCAAAATCAACATGGTGTATTTTCCAAGGAGGGAAGCGACGATCTCTTCACAGACTGAACCCTCTCTGCTCTCCTCCCACAAAAACCAAACCACCCATAAAGGAGACCATCACAGTCATCAAACCCCTGTGAAAGCAATTGGAAGGAATCTCCTGAGAAGAATCTAGCCTGGTGGCTGGGAGGACCACCATTGGGGTAAGAACCTGAACAAGGAGCCAATTAAAAGGTTCCAGGTAGAATCAATTACAAACAGCTCTGCCTCTTCCTTCTGCTCTTTGTCCAGAGAAGGATTTAAACTCTGAGGGACCTCAATTCTTTCAAAGCACAACACCAATATTTACTATCAGTCTTCCAATTTGTGCCTTTCAGACAAAACTATTCTTAATAAAAAGATGCTAGATGAGTATCGATACAGGATTTATAGTCAATTTAATACAAACAGCGGAAGGTAGAAATATGCAAATGATTCTTCACAATGCTGGGAAGGCATTCAATAGGGGAAACTGTTGGTAACTTACTAAGGTTTTCCCAAGATGCGTCTGGGCCCTCATGTGTCATCATTTATTTTGGCCTACTTTACATCTCCTTCAGCCAAAATCAAGGTGAATGCTGATCTTTCATCATCAATCACCTTATCCAGAGGGCCAAGACAGGGATACTTATTGTTGTTCCTTATATTCTCTATATGATGGAGGCACACATTCATCATATAAAACATAGTACAGATATTCGATTATGGGCCATGAAGCTGACCAGGAGATTTGTGAATGCGTCTTAATTGGGTACAACGTGGCATGATTCTCGGTTGAGCCCTAAAAATCAATATCAGCATTTACTGAGAAACTCCAAAGGTTTGCTGCAAATTCTGATTTACAAATAAACTTTACAAATTCGCAGTGGGTAGGTGCCTAATCGTGTGTAAATCTGTAAAGCTTCCCTACTAAATCAATGGACTGATCTGGATGCAAGGCCAAGTCGAATAGTTGAGAGTTAATCTTCCAAAATACAATTAAAGATTTATATGCATGAAATATCCACCCCAATCCGCCTGTCGTATTGCTGGTTTCATTGTATAAAGACCTATACAGGTGCAAGAAGCTCAAAATCTATCGGCTTGGCCATACAGCAAGCATAAAAACGGAACCCATTGCTGCACACACTATATGTTGGGCAGACTTTGCCTTTCAATTGTCCCAAACAGGTACTACTACAAACACAACATACATTAATGTTGCGTGCAGCGATAAATCCCTAAGGGCTCCCAGGGCCAGACCGTGTAAATGGACAGAGATTAGAAAGCTTGGATTTCCAAACATAGCACATTACGAGTTTGCCTCAGTTATGCTCAACGCTTCATTGGCACAATCTCCTGTACATTAGCTGTGGGCGGTTTTCGTACAATGCTGTTTATCTGTTCTCCTACAGCACGTTTAGTGGTTGTCCCCAAAATCTAGATTTCAGTTCTTAAAACCCTATACACTACGTCATCTTTCCGTATTACAGGACTAGAACCAGGGCACATGCGCACTTCTTTCACAATGATTCCATTTGTGTACAATCCCAATTTTGGTCCATACTCAAGGAAACGTGCTTCAGTGAGTGGAGAATTTGCCCTCCTCTCTTACAGGGTGCACTCTTCTCAGATGGGCCATTATTAGATAATGCTACATGTGCCTTTAGACCTTTCTCTAATGAATCATTTCTGACTTCATCAGTTCCTACACTGGGCAAATTCAACAGTTTTAAAGAAAGGAGGGAGCCATGAAATGACTCCTCTAGAACACCGGCCCAAGAAGGAGGGGATCTATGGTATTTAATATGTTAGAATGGCAATGCTATCGGGGTTCTGGTATGATGTCAAATATAATGGAATATAAAGGGGATTCAGAAGATGCAGAGAGAGATAGGAGATGTCAGGCACCTTGATGGCTGGAGAATTACAAAGAATAAACTTCTTAATGCCTGGAAATTTACGGAACTCTCTTCGATATTTGAACAACCTTTCACCTTTTCACATTGGAGACGAGCTGCACCAGGAAAGACTTTGAGAAACTGGAATTTGCAAGAGCGCTTCAGCATGCGCCGACCATCTCGCTGACTGACATAGATAACAAAGGTAATGGAGTCACCCATCCAGTATCGATTATCGCTTTCAGTTTTACAAACCGCGATGAGCGACAAACTTTGTGGAGTGCGTCAAAATTAAGTGGAAGAAAAGAGTAATTCAAGTGGTTGAATCCAGAGTTACATTGGGGAACGTATTATCATTAAGGGGCCTATTACGATTGCGGTTTTTCCACATCGTCCGGGCCGGCGGAAGCCACCGCCGGCCCGGAGGATGTGGAAAAACCGCAGCGGACCCATCAAAGACCCACCGCCACATTAGGATGGCTGGTGGGTCCTGGTTTCCGTCCGTAGCTTTTCCGCCGCGGTTGGCTTACAACCGCGGCGAAAAGCTCTAATATGGTGGCGGTGTATTTCAGACACAGTCCGCCATATTAGGAAGGGCTGTAAAAACTGCTTTTCCGCGCTGGGTTTTCCGCCGTGGAAAAGCATGTGTAACTTCACTGCGGGGGCCCTTTGCGGGCCCCCTGGGTGAAGGGGGGGTGGGGGGTGCACATGGGGGGTACCTATGGTACCCCCCTGCATTTGTATGCAGAAATCGTCAGGCACCGCACGGTGCCTGCCGCTTTCTACATACAAATGCAATGTATGCATTTTTACCATTGCGGCGGATGCAGCTTGAAGCCGCACCCGCCACAATGGTAAAAATAGAGGATGTGACCGCCAGGGTGGCGGTCACATCCTAATTGCACAGGAGGGAACTCCGCAGGCAATGCAGAGGTTCCCTCCTACTCTATGGTGGCGGACGGACTCAGGTCCGTCCGCCATCATAATCGGCCCCTTAGTTAGTTTTTGTCGTATATTCAAAGTAAGTATTGAGCTTTCAATATGTAATAGAATTTAGAATGTTAGCACGCGCCGACCATCTCGCTGACTGACATAGATACAAAGGCAATGGAGTAACCCATCCAGTATCGATTATCGCTTTCAGTTTTACAAACCGCGATGAGCGACAAACTTTGTGGAGTGCGTCAAAATTAAGTGGAAGAAAAGCGTAATTCAAGTGGTTGAATCCAGAGTTTCATTGGGGGACGTATTATCATATAGTTAGTTTTTGTTGTATATTCAAAGTAAGTATTGAGCTTTCAATATGTAATAGAATTTAGAATGTTAGCACGCTTTCTACATACAAATGCAATGTATGCATTTTTACCATTGCGGCGGATGCAGCTTGAAGCCGCACCCGCCACAATGGTAAAAATAGAGGATGTGACCGCCAGGGTGGCGGTCACATCCTAATTGCACAGGAGGGAACTCCGCAGGCAATGCAGAGGTTCCCTCCTACTCTATGGTGGCGGACGGACTCAGGTCCTTCCGCCATCATAATCGGCCCCTTAGTTAGTTTTTGTTGTATATTCAAAGTAAGTATTGAGCTTTCAATATGTAATAGAATTTAGAATGTTAGCACGCGCCGACCATCTCGCTGACTGACATAGATACAAAGGCAATGGAGTAACCCATCCAGTATCGATTATCGCTTTCAGTTTTACAAACCGCGATGAGCGACAAACTTTGTGGAGTGCGTCAAAATTAAGTGGCAGAAAAGAGTAATTCAAGTGGTTGAATCCAGAGTTACATTGAGGAATGTATTATCATTTAGTTAGTTTTTGTTGTATATTCACTGTAAGTATAGAGCTTTCAATATGTAATGGAATTTAGAATGTTGTTAGGTTATAAGGCACTGGGAATATAAGGTTGGGGGGGTCTTTTGTATTGTAGAGCAGCGGCAAACTTTGGTTGCTTTCTGGTTTTACTTGTGAGCTTTTATTTTAAATAAATAACATTTACTTGATTTTATGAAGCTGGATTCAGTGATATCTTTGGCTACAACAATATTGGCAATGAGGATGGAGAGAATTTGGGATTTTTTTTCCCTATCAAGCAGTTTGGTGAACTTCTATCGCACCGAGCTGTCAATACTCATTTTCAGACTATTATTGTCAAGCTCACCAGGACACAATTAGAAATGTGAGGAGCTTGATCACATGGTCATGAGCAAGCACTTTTAGGATTTAAATATTGCCGCAAGCTGTGTACACATGCACTCTACTGATTCTTACAGGAAAAAAATTAAAATAATTACACTACTATGACAAACACTGATGACAGGATATTTAAAAATGTATAATTAGTTAACATCTACATGCTGTGTTAAGAAAATGTAAATGTTGTTGGTATTTAGGAGGCCGCATACGCACCAAGAAATTGGTTTAACTGCCATTCTGCCAATCCGCGTTCAAAGGCGTTCAGGATCTACTGCGTGCGGGCTACTCGTGCGCAGCAGTATGATCATTGTGGCAGCCACGTGCAGGTTGATCATGCGCTAATACATTCTTATTGTATTTCAGCGCAGATAAAAACTAGAAAAGCAACTTACCATGCAATCTCGATCATGACTGAAGAGCAATTGGAGGCACAACGTGTGCCCCGCTCACACAGTGCACTTCCCAACAGCGTTTTTCAGAAAATTGACTAATTAGTCAATTGTCAATACACTATAGAACAACAACTTGAAGTCGCTACAAAGCGAGTCTTATACATTTATTTATTTATTTAAAAGGTTTTATATAGCGCTGGCTAGACCCGGAGGTATCAGAGCGCTTTACATGGGTATCAGACAATAAATTGCAGGTTACAGCTTTACACAAAGGTTACACAGTTATTAGTACATGGCAATTTTAGTTACAAGTAAGGTTGAGACAAACAAAAAGGAACATATAGGTAGGGGAAAAAGCTGGCAAGGGGAGATATTCCGGGGAGTTGGTGGGTAAGAGCAGGGGAAGTAGACAGAGAGTGGAGGAGGGAAAGAGGAGGGGAGGGTTAGAGCCACGGCATGGCAAGAGGAGGGGGAGGGTGACACAAAAATGATATCCATGAAAAATAAACTAGAACGCTTGAGTGTTTATTTCAAAACTCAAGGGCATCACTTGGATCCTACAGAGAAAGCTACCACGTACCCGTTTACTTGTACATTGTCATAGAAGTCCATTTGAGTAATACTATTCATCTGATTCTAAAGAAGGAATTTTCGTATACTATTTTAAGTCATGGCTGATTCAACTGGTATAAATCAACTTGCTTTATTCTTACAAGTTCCTAGAAAACCAGTCATGAAGTAGAAAAATCGGAATAGAGCTTTTGAAAACCGTTTAATAGCCACAGATGGCAGAAAGAAAAAAATCTTTCATGTTTAGTCTTCTGGGTAATATACTGGCCATGAAGTATTCATTAATTTACCAGAAGTTGTTCTGCCTCTGGGCCAGTTTGTACCATGGGATGAATACACAGAAGCAGTGAAAAGAATGAAAAAACAATTTACTGAAGAACCAAGTGTCATGGTTGAAAGTTTTTTTTTTTTCATGAGGCAACATTATGACTAGGAAAATATTGAGTATTACATTGTTGCATTGCATATATTTGCTGCATCATGCAAATTTGAGGATATGATACACACATATATAACAGATTAGTTTTTATTTCATTGTTATTCAATGAAGGTCCAAGAGAAATTATTAGCATGTAGAAATCCCACACTGGGAGAATTAATTGATATTGCTAAGGGAATAGAGCATTCGTTGTTGTCAGTTAAAGTACTGTCCAAAGACATTGCACAGTCCTCATCTGTGTGTAGGGAGAATGAGAAAAATATGAAAACAAAAGACGCAATGCTTTGGTAATGTCACAGCATGACACCAAATCCAGGTATAGAGGTGAAGAGTGGAAAATAAATAGTTAGTGTTACAGATGTGGATCAACGTCAAACTTGAGTAATTATGGTGGATGTCCAGCCATAGGAAAACAATGTTTAAAGTGTCAGAAGACAGGTCATTTTGCAGTAGTATGCAGGAATAGTAAAACACAAAGTAATATAAGAATTAGTACAGTTGATGATTTAGATGAGGAAATGTGTTAGGAAGAGTGGACACCAAAACATAGCATTTTAAAGGCCATTTATATATAGTTAATGTTGGGGAAATCAAATTGCATATAATGGTAGATTCAGGGACACCTGTAACCATTTTATCTGATTATACATTTAAATATACAATGGAAAAATTTAAATTTGATCAAATCTGATATTAATCCTAAAGCACTACAGAGACTGTGACAATACTTTGCTGGGTTACGTCAGTGATGTTCAGGAGTTTAAAGGTTGTTCAATAAATACAAACATTTATGTAGCAGCAAAAGGCAAGAATATTGTTGGGTATCGAGATCTTGGAAGATTAGGAAAAAGTTTGGAGCCTGGTTCTGATGACCCAATATTGCTTGGAGAAATGCCAATATTGAGCATTGATAACAGAAAGGATGATGACAATATAGAACAACTGTTGGAAAATAACAGAATCGTTTTTAAGGACAATATTGGATGTATTTCAGGGTTTGAACACCAAATCAAAAGAAAATTGTATGCCTGTTAAGCATAAAGTTCCATCAGTACCCTTATCTATTAGAGAGGATTTAAAGAAAGTTCTTAATCCCTTTGCCGCGGGGCTAATTGCCCTGCGGTGCAGGGGGAGGGGGGCCGCGCGTAGCGCCGCGGTGCTCGTGACGAGCTCGGCTCGGCACGCAGCATGGTGGCGCTGTGCTCATGACGAGCTGAGCTCGTCATGACCACACCCTTTCTTTAGAACGCTCAGCACAGCAGGGGAATTATCCCCGCATGGGAGCGCCGCGGTGGTCAGGACGAGCTCAGCTCGTCATGAGCACAGAGCCACTGTGCCTCATGACGAGCTGAGCTCGTCATTCGTTGTTGTCAGTTAAAGTACTGTCCAAAGAAATTGCACAGTCCTCATCTGTGTGTAGTGAGAATGAGAAAAATATGAAAACAAAAGACACAATGAATTGGTAATGTCACAGCATGACACCAAATCCAGGTATAGAGGTGTAGAGTGGAAAATAAAAAGGGGTATGACAGTGAGTAAATCACAATGTGAGTTCCTCCAAACAAAAGTGGAATATTTAGGCCATACAATTTTGTCTGAAAGAATTACACCAAAGTATGACTTAGTCAAGGCTATAATGCACCATGCCAAAAAACAAAGATGATTTGAGGTCATTGAGATATCACAGCTAATGCATTTACAGAAGTAAATATAGCAGTTATAAATACACCTGCTCAGAGACCTTATGATACACATGGAAACTATATAGTAACGTTGGATGATAGAGCATTTGATTTAGTTTGCCATGTTCAGTCAAGAGGTGAAAAAAAGAGGTTACATTTGCATTAATTTTAATAACTCTGAACACTGCTGAGAAACATTATAGAACAATTAAAAGGGAGGGCTTAGCAGGCGTATGGGTGATTGAAAAACATACTTTATTTATGGGGTAGACCATTTGATGTAATAACTGATCATAAACCTGTACTGTTTATGATGGCTGTGGTCGTGGCGCAGCAAAAGCTTCTTCCAGACTTGTAAGATTATTCTCAAGATTACATGAGTACAACTTTGTTGTAAAATACATACAAGTTACATTGAACATGAGGGCTGATTGTTTGTTTAGGATGCCACTGATTGAAGAAGTGGAAAATCCACCTGTGGATGGTAAATAAGAGTGTGTGGTTGCTAGTATTGTTGCTGTTCAGTCATGTAGGAACATTACTTTAGAAAAAGAATGGCTAGAAGTTTTAAGAAATGATGTAACCTTACAAAACATTCTGCAACATGTTATTGAACGATGGTCACCAGTCAGAAGATTAGAAAAGTCATTTAATTATTCAGCCACATGGCAAAAGGTCTATAACAATGAAAGGTCAGTTACTTTTGAGGAATTATGCTTTTATTCCACCTGCTGTGTTGAGAAATAAGCTAGTGAAATTAGCCCATGAAGGTATCCAAGTTCTACTGCTAATGAGAAATTGTTACAAGGGCATTATTGGTGGCCAGGTCTTGATTTGGATGTAGACAGTTTCATTGACAGATGCTTATAATGTGTTAAATCTGATAAACATTGGAAGTTGACAAAAGAGCGATTGAATTTAGCTAACATTTCGGATGGACCATGGGTCAAAGTAGTTATAGATCTTCAAGGACCATTTCAAATATTAAATGAGAGCATGTAATTCCCAATTGTGTTATCTGATTATTATTCAAAATTGATTCATTCTGACTTTTTTACTCATTGTACCACTGATGCTGGCATTGCATTTTCAGAGAAAATCTTTACATATGAAGGGTTATTAAAAAATCTTGATGTCAGATAATGGTACGCAGTTTGTGATACATAAATGGTTGGGATTTTTGAACGTATGGAGAAATGAATATGAAAGGACACCTTTATGCAATCCTTCCTCAAATGGTTTAATTGAAGGAACTAGCAGGTTAATGAAAGAAGTAATTTTATAAGCTATAGCATTAATTTTATCAGTAAAGATGTTTGTGAAGGATAACAAATGTTGTCACAAAAATACACTGCACTGAGGGCCCGATGTAGGTAAATCTCATTTACCGACTCTAGAATACCGAATTTTACCGATTCGGTATTCTAGATTCGGTAAATGAGATTTAGGTAAAAATTCGGTAATTTGAACCGAATCGGTATGATTCGGTAATTACAGAATCGGTATTTACCGATTCGGTAATTGCCATTGATTCCTATGGGCCTTGAGGCCCATAGGAATCAATGTCAATTACAGAATCGGTAAATACCGAATCGGTAAAATTACCGAATTGTCAAGGGGGACAGGGTGTCACTTTGACACCCTGTTGCACCCCTGATTCTGGCTTGTGTGCCATGTCAATCAATCAATCAAGGCATTTATATAACGCACTACTCTCCCAGAGGGTCTCAAGGCGCTGGGGGAGGGGGGTCCGCTACTGCTCGAACAGCCAGGTCTTGAGTTGCTTCCTGAAGGCGAGGTGGTCCTGGGTCAGGCGGAGGTGGGTCGGGAGGGAGTTCCATGTCTTGGCGGCGAGGTAGGAGAAGGACCGTCCCCCTGCGGTGGCTCTTCGGATACGGGGGACGGCGGCAAGGGCGTGGCCGGTCGATCGAAGCTGGCGTTTGGGAGCGTAGAAGTTGAGGCGGCTGTTGAGGTATCCTGGGCCTTGGTTGTGTAGGGCTTTGTGTGCGTGGGTGAGGAGTCGGAAGGTGATTCTCTTGTTGACCGGGAGCCAGTGCAGGTCTCTCAGGTGTCCGGAGATGTGCCTGCGGCGGGGGATGTCCAGGATGAGACGTGCCTAGGCGTTCTGGATCCGCTGGAGTTTCTTCTGGAGCTTGGCGGTGGTTCCGGCGTAGAGGGAGTTGCCGTAGTCCAGACGGCTGGTGACGAGGGCCTGGGTGACCGTCTTCCTGGTCTCGGTGGGGATCCACCGGAAGATCTTACGTAGCATGCGCAGGATGTTGAAGCACGACGAGGAGACGGCGTTGACTTGTCTGGTCATGGAGAGGGAGGAGTCCAGGATGAAGCCCAGGTTGCGTGCGTGGTCAGTTGGTTTGGGTGCGCTGCCCAGGGCGGGGGGCCACCAGGAGTCGTCCCAGGCGGAGGGTGAGGATCCCAGGATGAGGACTTCCGTCCTGTCTGAGTTCAGTTTCAGGCGGCTGTTCGACATCCATTTGGCTACGTCTGTCATCCCTTCGTGCAGGTTGGCTCTGGCGGTGGCGGGGTCGTTAGTGAGGGGGAGGATCAGCTGGGTGTCGTCGGCGTAGGAGATGATGTTGAGGTTGTGCTGGCGTGCGATGTCTGCGAGGGGGCTCATGTAGACGTTGAAGAGGGTTGGACTGAGCGAGGAGCCTTGAGGAACTTCTCAGATGACTTCGGTGGCTTCAGATCTGAACGGGGGAGGCGGACTCTCTGTGTCCTTCCGGCGAGGAAGGAGATGATCCACTCCAGTGCCTTCTCCTGGATTCCGACGTTGCTGAGTCGCTGCACTAGTGTACGGTGGCAGACAGTGTTGAAGGCCGCGGAGAGGTCTAGGAGGATGAGGGCTGCTGTTTCTCCGTTGTCAAGCAGTGCTCGGATGTCATCGGTGGCTGCGATCAGGGCGGTCTCGGTGCTGTGGTTGGCCCGGAAGCTGGACTGCGAGAGGTCGAGGGATCCGTTCGTCTCGAGGAAGGCGGCCAGCTGCTTGTTGACGGTCTTCTCGATGACTTTAGCAGGGAATGGGAGCAGCGAGATGGGGCGGTAGTTCTTGAGGTCGGTGGGGTCCGCTGATGGTTTCTTTAGTAGAGCGCGGAGTTCGGCGTGCTTCCAGCTCTCCGGGAAGGTAGCGGTGTCGAAGGAGGTGTTGATGATGTCCCGCAGGTGGGGTGCGATGACAGCGTCGGCCTTGTTGAAGATGTGGTGAGGGCAGGGGTCGGTAGGGGATCCGGAGTGGATGGAGTTCATCGTGCGGACGGTGTCTTCGGTGTTGATCGGGGTCCAGGCACAGAGGGTGGTGGTGGGGGGCGGTGGTTCAGTTGTGGCGTGCGTCGGTTGAGTGCTGAAGCTGTTGTGTATGTCCGCGATCTTGTTGTGGAAGTAGGAGGCGAGGGAGTTGCAGAGGTCTTGCGAAGGGGTGATGTCGTTGTTTCCGGCGTTGGGGTTGGAGAGCTCTTTAACGATGTTGAAGAGTTCCTTGCTGTTGTGTGCGTTGTTGTCCAGTCGTTCCTTGAATGCGGTTTTCTTGGTGGCGTGGATGAGTTGGTGGTGTTTTCGGGTGGCGAGCTTGAGGGCAGTCATGTTGTCCGGTGTTGGGTCTCTGCGCCAGGTTCTCTCGAGGACTCGGCAGTTCTTCTTGGAGCTCTTGAGTTCGTCGGTGAACCATGGGGCTTTCTTGCTACCGGGTCTGCTAGACGGGGTCTTCAGAGGGGCGAGGTCGTCTGCGCAGTTGCTGATCCACTTCGCGAGGTTGGTGCCCGCCTGGCTTGGGTTCATTGCGCTGGTGGGTGGGTTCTTGCTCAGGGAAGTCGCGAGCTGGTCGGCTGTGATCTTGTTCCAGCTTCTGCGTGCAGCCTGTTGCTCGTGGTGGTGGATCGTGGTCCTTCTGAAGCTGAAGTGGACGCAACTGTGGTCCGTCCAGTTGAGTCCGGTGGCGTGGCTGAAGGCGATGTCCTTGCAGGATGAGAAGACGGGGTCGAGTGTGTGTCCGGCGTAGTGGGTGGGGGTGGTCACCAGCTGCTTGAGACCGAGGTTGGCGAGGTTGTCCAGCAGGGTGGTGGTGTTGCGGTCGTTGTTGTTCTCCAGGTGGAAGTTGAGGTCCCCGAGGAGGATGTAGTCGGCGGAGAGGAGGGCGTGCGGGCTGATGAAGTCGGCGATGTCTTCGCTGAATTGTGTGCGCGGTCCCGGGGGTCTGTAGATGAGGGTGCCTCTGAGGGTGGTCCTGGGGTTGATGTGGACCTGGAAGTGCAGGTGCTCGGCGGGTGCGAGGGTGTCGTCGGTGTTGGTCGTGATGCGGATGGTGTTCCTGTGGATGATGGCGATGCCTCCTCCGGTCTGGTTGCTGCGGTCCCTTCGGATGATCTTGTAGCCGTCTGGGATGGCGATGGCGATGTCGGGTGCTGAAGAGGCGTTCATCCAGGTTTCCGTGAGGAAGGCGACGTCAGGGGCTGTGGTATCGAGCAGGTTCCAGAGCTCGATGGCGTGTCTGTGGATGGAGCGGGTGTTGAGCAGGATGCATTTCAGGTGGCTGCTGCTGTTGCTCGTCTTGGTCTTGGTTGGTGCAGGAGCATTGCTGGTCCGGATGCAGGTGAACTTGCAGACGTTGCAGCAGAAGGGTCCGTGGGTGCGTCTCGGGGTGGCTCGGTAGCATGCTGGGATTTGTCCGGCGTTGAGTGCGTTGAGGGTGGCGGCGTCGTACGTTCGGCGGGTGGGAAGGGGTCTGCGGGGGCCAGGGGTCCTGGCGCTGGGCGCAGTCCAGGCGCGGACGGGCGTAGACGGGCTTACCTTCGGCGCTCAATCGGTGCTCCCGCTGCGCGCGTCCGCTGCGCGGTCGCTCTGGGGGCGTCATAAGAAGGGGGACGAGAGGGCGGGTCAGCTGGGCGGCGGGAGCGGCTCGGCCAATGGGCCGGTGGTGGGCGGGGCCTGTGGCGAGCTGCGGCGGGAAAGTGGCGAGCGGGCGGCTCTGCTGAGGCTGGGCCGCTCGGGGGGACAGGGGGGCGTCTGCGGCGAAAAAAGGCGGCAAGGCTGGCAAGGCTGGCAGGCAGGAGCAGGCAGGAGCAGGAGGCGGCAGGAGGAGCAAGGGGGTGACCAGGCCTGGTGAGAGGCGCAGTGGTCACTCCCGAGCACTCCTTGCCATCCCCTTAAGAAGGGGGACGAGAGGGCGGGTCAGCTGGGCGGCGGGAGCGGCTCGGCCAATGGGCCGGTGGTGGGCGGGGCCTGTGGCGAGCTGCGGCGGGAAAGTGGCGAGCGGGCGGCTCTGCTGAGGCTGGGCCGCTCGGGGGGACAGGGGGGCGTCTGCGGCGAAAAAAGGCAGCAAGGCTGGCAAGGCTGGCAGGCAGGAGCAGGAGGCGGCAGGAGGAGCAAGGGGGTGACCAGGCCTGGTGAGAGGCGCAGTGGTCACTCCCGAGCACTCCTTGACGTCCCCTTAAGAAGGGGGACGAGAGGGCGGGTCAGCTGGGCGGCGGGAGCGGATCGGCCAATGGGCCGGTGGTGGGCGGGGCCTGTGGCGAGCTGCGGCGGGAAAGTGGCGAGCGGGCGGCTCTGCTGAGGCTGGGCTGCTCGGGGGGACAGGGGGGCGTCTGCGGTGAAAAAAGGCGGCAAGGCTGGCAAGGCTGGCAGGCAGGAGCAGGCAGGAGCAGGAGGCGGCAGGAGGAGCAAGGGGGTGACCAGGCCTGGTGAGAGGGCATGTATGTGTGTCACATGGCTCAGGTGTACATGTACAGATGTGCATGTATACAGCAATTCGTTATTTACCATAAAATAGTATTTCATGGTAAATAACCAATTCTTAAGGGCCTGTTGCACTGTTTTCAGTGCCACCTACATCTAGATTTACAGATTCGGTAAATTTACCGATTCGGTATTTTACCGAATCGGTAAATTTACTGAATCGGTAAATTTACAGAATCGGTAAATTTAAGGCCCCCTACATTTCAAAAGCCAAATACCGGTCGGTAACGGCCGAAATCGGCCGTTACTGACCGGTATTTGTTGTCCTACATCGGGGCCCGAGTTACTGGTTATTCTGTATTTTATTTAATGTGAGGGAGAGTAGGTCACACTGCCATTACGCCAAATTTCAGGTGTCATGAAACACAAACATCTATACAAAAATTTGATGACAAACAATTACAGGTCAAAATGAAAATAATGACGACACAAATGCAGAGTAAAAGTTACTTTGATGAAGTTCACAGGAACAGAAAATAAACAATTCTGTGTAGGTGATTGGGTTATTGTCAAAAACCAAATAAGGCAAGAAAAGGAGAATGTAATTACACTTCACCTGTTCAAGTAGTGAAAGTGGCTTAAAACGCCTTATTATTTAAAGACAAAGGGGGGTGGAACAAAAGTGCAGTCATTTTGCTAAAGCAGGGACAGGAGTTATTATTTGATGATAAAAATGACCTTTAACTTGTTGAACATGATTTCTATGATTTTTCAGAAGTTAACTCAAAATTACAGACATGCAATGAAATTGTGAATGAAAGTTGTGTAGCGTCTAATCGCATAAGTGAACATGAGAACACAGAATCTCATAATCCTGATTGCAATGACATTTTTTTATTTAATGCTGTGACTAATTCAGATGTAAAATGTTGAAATGTAATGAGTAGAAGAAGACCGGTGTAAGTAACCAAGGAAATATTCAGATTTTATTCTGTGTTAATAATTATATATATTTTTTGTGTCAAAAAGAAAGATGTACATTCACAGTAAGTATAGAACTTTCAATATGTAATACAATTTAAAATGTTGTTAGGTTATAAGGCACTGGGAATTGAAGGTTGTGAGTCTTTGGTATCACTGAGTAGTAGGAAATGTTTGGTTGCCTCCTGGTTTCACATGTGAACTTTTCTTTCAATGAATCAGTTACTTGGTTGTACGAAGCTGGAGTCTATGACATCTTTGGCTACAACAATTTTGTACATTATATGTGCAGCTGAAGTGATTGAATCTCGCCTTGGGCCGATGAACAGCATATTCCAGAGGAACTGCAGGACACAGGCACCATCTCTTTACATCAAGCCTTACAAAGGTGGTGGTGGGAATGGCAGTAGCACCACCTATAAGTGCTATAAAACGCTGACCCTGTTTCAGGGGGAGCGCCACCTACAAGTGCTATAAATCGCTGTCCCTGACCCCGCTGCGTAGCACTAGCGGCAGATTCCAGAGGGACTACAAGTCTCAGGTGCCATCTCTTTACATCAAGCCTTGCAGGATGGGGGTAGAGCCACCAACAAGCGATATAAAGTGCTGCTCTTGACCCCGCTGCTTGGAATGCATGCAGGCTGTACCTGGGCAAAGCCCAGGTCAACGGTGAACCCATCTTCACCCATCGTTGCCCAATTGAGCCTGGGGCCCTCCTCTTAGATTAGTTTTTGCTTAACAACATGGGTGACTGTCACCCTGTTATTAAGTATGGACAAAAGTACCAAACCTAACTTTACAACCATTGATGCTTTTCTTCTTAACAACACATCGCCTCTTAGCGGGCCTTTGCCTAATATTATTATGGATTTGTGGGCTCTCTCTTCGGGGGTCTGAACATTTAGACGCTTCCCTTGTCCATGCCCTTATAAGAAAATGGGTTCCTGGTTGACTGAGGTGTGAACCCTGGTCAAGCAGAAACCATAGTCCTTGTCAGAGTAAGGCACAAGCAAACCTCAAATTAACCTGTGCTCAATCCTCTGGTAGTTTATCACAGAGCATTCAGGCTTAACTTAGGAACAATGAGTACATTATTTGTGTAACACTACAAACAGTAACACAGTGGAAACACCACCCAAAAAAGACCCCACACCAGGTTAGGAAAATAAAGTTTGATTTAATAAATTAAACAAGACCAAAATGAAAAAAATCCAATTAGTAGAACCAGAGATATTGCATGTTAATGGTTTTAGAGAAAATAGTGCCAAAAGGCATAAAGTGGCAACTGTGGATATCTGGTTGCGCCGGACCAGGACAAAGTCACAAGTTCAGGCTGTGACTGGATTGGGAGTGCGGACCAAATATAGAGACCCAGTTAGACCCACTGAACAGAGTACCTTAAATTCTGGATTGCGGAGCATTGCTTGGATCCATGTTGAAGATGCATTGTGCACCCGAAGCGGTGCGTCAGTTGTGAGATGCGGCGAGGCTGAAGAGCAAAGTCCTGTTAAATTCACATCAAGGATCTCGTCGAAGGGGGCTTGCGATGTGAAGTCCAGATTCAGAGATGCATCACACAGACCGGAAGGTGCATCGGTTCTGAGGAGCTTTAAGACTACAATGCAGAGTCCATTGTCGAGACTGCCGTGGATAAGACATGCAAAGACCTGTGCCATGATGTGTCGCGCAGAGGTGGTTTTGAAGGGGATGCAGGCAGCAGTGGCGATGTGAGTCTTTGCGACGACTCCATGACTGGAGTGGCACCACTTGGCAGGGTAGACTCACAAAAGGCAGAATCCAGGTGTAGATGCAAGGCTGTTGGATGTCTATTCTGTCCCGGAGACTTCAGATCAGCCAATTATCCCTTGGAGTTACTCTGTGTTTGGTCCAGGTCTGGTCCTTCTCACCAAGGCAAGAGGGCAGCAGCTAAGCAGGAGTCCAGCAGAGTGGCAGTCCTTCAGCAGCACTGCAGTCCTTCTTCCTGGCAGAGTATCCACATGTTCAGAAGTGTACTGAAGTGGTGGTTTCCGAGGTCCAGTATTTATGCCCAGTTGTGCCTTTGAAGTAGGGGAGAAGATTCTAGAGGTGTCCCTTTGAAGTCCCCGGGCATTCTGCCTTCCTTGTCATGGCTCCAGACTAATTACCGGTGATATGCAGTCCTTTGTGTGGAGGCAGGACACAGGATATTCAGGTCTAAGTAGGGCTGTGCCCAGTCCCCCCCATCCTGCCAGTAATGATCCATTGAGGTACACCTAAGCTCCCTATTGTGTGTAGCTGTCAAGGAGAAATACACAAAGCCCAACTGTCAGCTACACCCTGTCATGTGACCGGAGATAAGCTACGGGCACTAAATGGCTAAGGCAAGAAAATGCCAACTTTCTAAAAGTGATTCAGAAAAGGGGGTGGTGATGAACAGAGTGTCTGAATTAAGCAGACCACTCTTACCCAGTCCAAAGATCAGGGCTTGATCCATCACCGTTTTTTAGCTCACTGCACCATCCCAGCTCAGAACCTGGCTACATGCAAATTAGTCTGTTCCTGCCCCAGTGCATGATGGGAACAGGGCAAACCAAACTACCAAGCCAATTCTTATACTGGGAAGGAAACAAGCTTCCAGGGACCGGTTTCTGGCATTTCAGCCGTCGTCGGCCCGGCTTGCTTGAATCCTGATGGAGCAATGAGCAAGGGACTCACATCTGAGTATACCCTTCCACGCTTATGGTGGACAAAATGATTCAGAAAAGGGGGTTGTGATGAACAGAGTGTCTGAATTAAGCAGACCACTCTTACCCAGTCCAAAGATCAGGGCTTGATTCATCGCCGTTTTTTAGCTCACTGCACCATCCCAGCTCAGTACCTAGCTACATGCAAATTAGTCTGTTTCTGCCCCAGTGCATGATGGGAACAGGGCAAACCAAACTACCAAGCCAATTCTTATACTGGGAAGGAAACAAGCTTCCGGGGACCGGTTTCTGGCATTTCAGCCGTCGTCGGCCCAGCTTGCTTGAATCCTGATGGTGCAATGAGCAAGGGACTCACATCTGAGTATACCCTTCCACGCTTATGGTGGACAAAATGATTCAGAAAAGGGGGTGGTGATGAACAGAGTGTCTGAATTAAGCAGACCACTCTTACCCAGTCCAAAGATCAGGGCTTGATCCATCACCGTTTTTTAGCTCACTGCACCATCCTAGCTCAGAACCTGGCTACATGCAAATTAGTCTGTTCCTGCCCCAGTGCATGATGGGAACAGGGCAAACCAAGCTACCAAGCCAATTCTTATACTGGGAAGGAAACAAGCTTCCGGGGACTGGTTTCTGGCATTTCAGCCGTCGTCGGCCCGGCTTGCTTGAATCCTGATGGTGTAATGAGCAAGGGACTCACATCTGAGTATACCCTTCGACGCTTATGGTGGACAAAATGATTCAGAAAAGGGGGTGGTGATGAACAGAGTGTCTGAATTAAGCAGACCACTCTTACCCAGTCCAAAGATCAGGGCTTGATCCATCACCGTTTTTTAGCTCTAGTCCCTTGCTCACTGCTCCATCAGGATTCAAGCAAGCCGGGCCGACGACGACTGAAATGCCAGAAACCGGTCCCCGGAAGCTTGTCTCCTTTCTGGTGAAGAATTGTCTTGGTAGTTTGGTCTGCCCTGTTCCCATGATGCACTGGGCCAGGGACAGGCTAATTTGCATATAGCCAGGTTCTGAGCTGGGATGGGGCAGTGAGCTAAATAACGGTGATGGATCAAGCCCTGATCTTTGGACTGGGTAAGAGTGGTCTGCTTAATTCAGACACTCTGTTCATCACCACCCCCTTTTCTGAATCGTTTTGGCCACTATAGGTGTGGCAGGGTATACTCAGACATGAGTCCCTTGCCATCTGAGTATACCCTTCCACGCTTATGGTGGACAAAATGATTCAGAAAAGGGGGTGGTGATGAACAGAGTGTCTGAATTAAGCAGACCACTCTTACCCAGTCCAAAGATCAGGGCTTGATCCATCACCGTTTTTTAGCTCACTGCACCATCCTAGCTCAGAACCTGGCTACATGCAAATTAGTCTGTTCCTGCCCCAGTGCATGATGGGAACAGGGCAAACCAAACTACCAAGCCAATTCTTATACTGGGAAGGAAACAAGCTTCCGGGGACTGGTTTCTGGCATTTCAGCCGTCGTCGGCCCGGCTTGCTTGAATCCTGATGGTGTAATGAGCAAGGGACTCACATCTGAGTATACCCTTCCACGCTTATGGTGGACAAAATGATTCAGAAAAGGGGGTGGTGATGAACAGAGTGTCTGAATTAAGCAGACCACTCTTACCCAGTCCAAAGATCAGGGCTTGATCCATCACCGTTTTTTAGCTCTAGTCCCTTGTTCACTGCTCCATCAGGATTCAAGCAAGCCGGGCCGACGACGACTGAAATGCCAGAAACCGGTCCCCGGAAGCTTGTCTCCTTTCTGGTGAAGAATTGTCTTGGTAGTTTGGTCTGCCCTGTTCCCATGATGCACTGGGCCAGGGACAGGCTAATTTGCATATAGCCAGGTTCTGAGCTGGGATGGGGCAGTGAGCTAAATAACGGTGATGGATCAAGCCCTGATCTTTGGACTGGGTAAGAGTGGTCTGCTTAATTCAGACACTCTGTTCATCACCACCCCCTTTTCTGAATCGTTTTTGGCCACTATAGGTGTGGCAGGGTATACTCAGACATGAGTCCCTTGCTCACTGCTCCATCAGGATTCAAGCAAGCCAGGCCGACGACGGCTGAAATGCCAGAAACCGGTCCCCGGAAGCCTGTCTCCTTTCTGGTGAAGAATTGGCTTGGTAGTTTGGTCTGCCCTGTTCCCATGATGCACTGGGCCAGGGACAGACTAATTTGCATATAGCCAGGTTCTGAGCTGGGATGGGGCAGTGAGCTAAATAACGGTGATGGATCAAGCCCTGATCTTTGGACTGGGTAAGAGTGGTCTGCTTAATTCTGACACTCTGTTCATCACCACCCCCTTTTCTGAATCGTTTTTGGCCACTATAGGTGTGGCATGGTATACTCAGACATGAGTCCCTTGCTCACTGCTCCATCAGGATTCAAGCAAGCCGGGCCGACGACGGCTGAAATGCCAGAAACCGGTCCCCGGAAGCTTGTCTCCTTTCTGGTGAAGAATTGGCTTGGTAGTTTGGTCTGCCCTGTTCCCATGATGCACTGGGCCAGGGACAGACTAATTTTCATATAGCCAGGTTCTGAGCTGGGATGGGGCAGTGAGCTAAATAACGGTGATGGATCAAGCCCTGATCTTTGGACTGGGTAAGAGTGGTCTGCTTAATTCAGACACTCTGTTCATCACCACCCCCTTTTCTGAATCGTTTTTGGCCACTATAGGTGTGGCAGGGTATACTAAGACATGAGTCCCTTGCTCACTGCTCCATCAGGATTCAAGCAAGCCGGGCCGACGATGGCTGAAATGCCAGAAACCGGTCCCCGGAAGCTTGTCTCCTTTCTGGTGAAGAATTGGCTTGGTAGTTTGGTCTGCCCTGTTCCCATGATGCACTGGGCCAGGGACAGACTAATTTGCATATAGCCAGGTTCTGAGCTGGGATGGGGCAGTGAGCTAAATAACGGTGATGGATCAAGCCCTGATCTTTGGACTGGGTAAGAGTGGTCTGCTTAATTCAGACACTCTGTTCATCACCACCCCCTTTTCTGAACCGTTTTTGGCCACTATAAGTGTGGCAAGGTAATCTCAGACATGAGTCCCTTGCACACTGCTCCATCAGGATTCAAGCAAGCCGGGCCGACGACGGCTGAAATGCCAGAAACCGGTCCCCGGAAGCTTGTCTCCTTTCTGGTGAAGAATTGGCTTGGTAGTTTGGTCTGCCCTGTTCCCATGATGCACTGGGCCAGGGACAGACTAATATGCATATAGCCAGGTTCTGAGCTGGGATGGGGCAGTGAGCTAAATAACGGTGATGGATCAAGCCCTGATCTTTGGACTGGGTAAGAGTGGTCTGCTTAATTCAGACACTCTGTTCATCACCACCCCCTTTTCTGAATCGTTTTTGGCCACTATAGGTGTGGCAGGGTATACTCAGATATGAGTCCCTTGCTCACTGCTCCATCAGGATTCAAGCAAGCCGGGCCGACGACGGCTGAAATGCCAGAAACCGGTCCCCGGAAGCTTGTCTCCTTTCTGGTGAAGAATTGGCTTGGTAGTTTGGTCTGCCCTGTTCCCATGATGCACTGGGCCAGGGACAAACTAATTTGCATATAGCCAGGTTCTGAGCTGGGATGGGGCAGTGAGCTAAATAACGGTGATGGATCAAGCCCTGATCTTTGGACTGGGTAAGAGTGGTCTGCTTAATTCAGACACTCTGTTCATCACCACCCCCTTTTCTATATCGTTTTTGGCCACTATAGGTGTGGCAGGGTATACTCAGACATGAGTCCCTTTCTCACTGCTCCATCAGGATTCAAGCAAGCCGGGCCGACGACGGCTGACATGCCAGAAACCGGTCCCCGGAAGCTTGTCTCCTTTCTGGTGAAGAATTGGCTTGGTAGTTTGGTCTGCCCTGTTCCCATGATGCACTGGGCCAGGGACAGACTAATTTGCATATAGCCAGGTTCTGAGCTGGGATGGGGCAGTGAGCTAAATAACGGTGATGGATCAAGCCCTGATCTTTGGACTGGGTAAGAGTGGTCTGCTTAATTCAGACACTCTGTTCATCACCACCCCCTTTTCTGAATCGTTTTTGGCCACTATAGGTGTGGCAGGGTATACTCAGACATGAGTCCCTTGCTCACTGCTCCATCAGGATTCAAGCAAGCCGGGCCGACGACGGCTGAAATGCCAGAAACCGGTCCCAGGAAGCTTGTCTCCTTTCTGGTGATGAATTGGCTTGGTAGTTTGGTCTGCCCTGTTCCCATGATGCACTGGGCCAGGGACAGACTAATTTGCATATAGCCAGGTTCTGAGCTGGGATGGGGCAGTGAGCTAAATAACGGTGATGGATCTAGCCCTGATCTTTGGACTGGGTAAGAGTGGTCTGCTTAATTCAGACACTCTGTTCATCCCACCCCCTTTTCTGAATCGTTTTTGGCCACTATAGGTGTGGCAGGGTATACTCAGACATGAGTCCCTTGCTCACTGCTCCATCAGGATTCAAGCAAGCCGGGCCGACGACGGCTGAAATGCCAGAAACCGGTCCCCGGAAGCTTGTCTCCTTTCTGGTGAAGAATTGGCTTGGTAGTTTGGTCTGCCCTGTTCCCATGATGCACTGGGCCAGGGACAGACTAATTTGCATATAGCCAGGTTCTGAGCTGGGATGGGGCAGTGAGCTAAATAACGGTGATGGATCAAGCCCTGATCTTTGGACTGGGTAAGAGTGGTCTGCTTAATTCAGAAACTCTGTTCATCACCACCCCCTTTTCTGAATCGTTTTTGGCCACTATAGGTGTGGCAGGGTATACTCAGACATGAGTCCCTTGCTCACTGCTCCATCAGGATTCAAGCAAGCCGGGCCGACGACGGCTGAAATGCCAGAAACCGGTCCCCGGAAGCTTGTCTCCTTTCTGGTGAAGAATTGGCTTGGTAGTTTGGTCTGCCCTGTTCCCATGATGCACTGGGCCAGGGACAGACTAATTTGCATATAGCCAGGTTCTGAGCTGGGATGGGGCAGTGAGCTAAATAACGGTGATGGATCAAGCCCTGATCTTTGGACTGGGTAAGAGTGGTCTGCTTAATTCAGACACTCTGTTCATCCCACCCCCCTTTTCTGAATCGTTTTTGGCCACTATAGGTGTGGCAGGGTATACTCAGACATGAGTCCCTTGCTCACTGCTCCATCAGGATTCAAGCAAGCCGGGCCGACGACGGCTGAAATGCCAGAAACCGGTCCCCGGAAGCTTGTCTCCTTTCTGGTGAAGAATTGGCTTGGTAGTTTGGTCTGCCCTGTTCCCATGATGCACTGGGCCAGGGACAGACTAATTTGCATATAGCCAGGTTCTGAGCTGGGATGGGGCAGTGAGCTAAATAACGGTGATGGATCAAGCCCTGATCTTTGGACTGGGTAAGAGTGGTCTGCTTAATTCAGACACTCTGTTCATCACCACCCCCTTTTCTGAATCGTTTTTGGCCACTATAGGTGTGGCAGGGTATACTCAGACATGAGTCCCTTGCTCACTGCTCCATCAGGATTCAAGCAAGCCGGGCCGACGACGGCTGAAATGCCAGAAACCGGTCCCCGGAAGCTTGTCTCCTTTCTGGTGAAGAATTGGCTTGGTAGTTTGGTCTGCCCTGTTCCCATGATGCACTGGGCCAGGGACAGACTAATTTGCATATAGCCAGGTTCTGAGCTGGGATGGGGCAGTGAGCTAAATAACGGTGATGGATCAAGCCCTGATCTTTGGACTGGGTAAGAGTGGTCTGCTTCATTCAGACACTCTGTTCATCACCACCCCCTTTTCTGAATTGTTTTTGGCCACTATAGGTGTGGCAGGGTATACTCAGACACGAGTCCCTTGCTCACTGCTCCATCAGGATTCAAGCAAGCCGGGCCGACGACGGATGAAATGCCAGAAACCGGTCCCCGGAAGCTTGTCTCCTTTCTGGTGAAGAATTGGCTTGGTAGTTTGGTCTGCCCTGTTCCCATGATGCACTGGGCCAGGGACAGACTAATTTGCATATAGCCAGGTTCTGAGCTGGGATGGGGCAGTGAGCTAAATAACGGTGATGGATCAAGCCCTGATCTTTGGACTGGGTAAGAGTGGTCTGCTTAATTCAGACACTCTGTTCATCACCACCCCCTTTTCTGAATTGTTTTTGGCCACTATAGGTGTGGCAGGGTATACTCAAACATGAGTCCCTTGCTCACTGCTCCATCAGGATTCAAGCAAGCCGGGCCGACGACGGCTGAAATGCCAGAAACCAGACCCCGGAAGCTTGTCTCCTTTCTGGTGAAGAATTGGCTTGGTAGTTTGGTCTGCCCTGTTCCCATGATGCACTGGGCCAGGGACAGACTAATTTGCATATAGCCAGGTTCTGAGCTGGGATGGGGCAGTGAGCTAAATAACGGTGATGGATCAAGCCCTGATCTTTGGACTGGGTAAGAGTGGTCTGCTTAATTCAGACACTCTGTTCATCACCACCCCCTTTTCTGAATCGTTTTTGGCCACTATAGGTGTGGCAGGGTATACTCAGACATGAGTCCCTTGCTCACTGCTCCATCAGGATTCAAGCAAGCCGGGCCGACGACGGCTGAAATGCCAGAAACCGGTCCCCGGAAGCTTGTCTCCTTTCTGGTGAAGAATTGGCTTGGTAGTTTGGTCTGCCCTGTTCCCATGATGCACTGGGCCAGGGACAGACTAATTTGCATATAGCCAGGTTTGTCAGGTTGACACTCCGCAGGATCCGCATGCAGCAACAATGCTCCACCTCCGGACCCTCCAAACACCCTGAATAGTAAACACAGGGTGTTCAGACGATACGGCGAGGGAAAAACCCCATAAAGGGGAAAAAAACCCAACAAAGAATAAAGGGGGAGAAAGGAAGGGGCAGCAGGGAAAAAGAAACTGAAAGACAAAAGGGCATATGTTAATACCATATACAATCCTACTCTCATAAAGTCTTACTAAACAAGAACCCCTGCAATCACCTGTAAAAGATAGGCACTAAACACCCACTTGCTGGAACCCCCGTCTTCCTTCACTCCTGCACAAAACAAACAAGGGATTAACATGAAGTCAGGCACTCCTCATCTTACTACTATGAACCAGCCTTGCTAACATACACATACCCCAACATACGAACAAAGAGCTTAATATGTGGATTCTGGTATGAGGTAGATAAACAATAGTTAGAGCACACCCGTGCTAGAATGATGCAATGGGATCCGCTCCTTTGAGTAAGTATCACCAAGTTCACATAGTTCCAATATACCATGAATTTCACCAAATACGGCAGAGCGTAGTTCCTGTCACTACTGCCCTCCGCTTTGGGAAGCAATGTCCTTTGGCAAACAACAAGAGTGAAACCCAAACACGGCAGAGCGTGGTTAATTACCACCACTACCCTCCGCTTTGGTGTTTTAAGTCCATACACATAAGTAGGTATCCAAACAAAGCCTTCGTGACGGTAGTGCGGAGGAAAACGAACCCCGCCCCCTGCACTCCGCCACTAATGCCAGAAAGAAAGTTACACGTCCGCGACGTGTGGAAATGCAATTACACGGACAATCCTTTAGAAGGCAACAGAACCCTCGCAGCCGCGAGGCAAAAGGAAACAACGCTTGACTCCGTTGCGCACAGCCCAATCAAACAAAGTACTTCAGAAATGAACGCGCTAGCCAGCGCGTTCCAAAAACGTTACCGCTGTCGGCCTCCACTTCCCCGCTGATCACAATAGGAAGGAGAATTCAAACGAAGCCTAAGGTGCTGGCAAGCGACCGCATCCAAGAAAGAACAGGAATCACTAGCACCGATCGTCGGACTCCACCCAGTGATATCCTGCTACTCCCGAGGTAGTCTGGGAAAAGTAGTTCTGCGCTAGAGGATGCTGGGAATTGTAGTCTTAGGCAGGCGCGCTTTCTAAACCCTGACAGTACGCCCTCCTCCCAAGCGCCTCCTAGGCCCAGGTTTTGCAGGAAAACGGACATGGAAAGCTCTCACCGCCCTAGGAGCATGGATGTGATGTACAGGTTCCCAGGAATCCTCCTCAGCCCCGTAACCCTTCCATGAGACCAAATACCAAAGCACCCCTCTGCGCACCTTGGAGTCTCTGATAGCCCTCACCTCATACTCAAGATTACCATCACTAGCAAGTACAGGAGGCGCGGATCTGCGTGATGTAAGGGCTCCTTTAAGCAGCTGCACGTGGAACACCGGATGTATTCTCAGAGTGTTAGGTAGCTTCAACTTGTAGGCTACAGGATTGACCTGACGCACCACGGAATAGGGTCCAATGAATCGGGGATGGAATACACTTCTCAATTTAAATCGAAGGTACTTGGTCGACAGCCATACTTTATCCCCAATCTTGAACTGAGGACCAGGAGAACGATGTCTATCCTCCCACCTTTTGTATACTGCTTTGGCCTTCAGCAGATGTCGTTGCACCGCTTTATGCACCCTCCTCAATGTCACTACTCTCTCCCTCACCGAGGGTTGGTTACCCAAATCGTCAGGAATACTGATCGGTAATGTATGTACATCATAACCAAAGTTGGCTTTGAAAGGTGACATACCTGTGGAACTATGCCACAGATTGTTGTAGGCCAGCTCCGCCATCCACAATAAGTCCACCCATGACTCATGTGCCTCCTTGGCGTAACAACGCAGATATTTCTTTAACGACTGATTCAGACGTTCTGTCTGGCCGTCTGTTTGGGGATGGAAGCTGGTAGACAACGCTGATTCTATACCCAAAGCATTGCACCACATACGCCAGAAACGAGCAATGAATTGTGGTCCTCTATCAGACACAATGACTCTGGGAACTCCATGCAAACGGATGACCTGTGATGCCAGTAACTGGGCCGTTTGACTAGCAGTGGGAAGGTTTGCACATGGTATAAAGTGTCCCATTTTGGTCAAGTTATCCACTACCACCAACACTGCTGTGTTTCCCTGGTCAGACGGGAGACCCGTAATGAAATCCAAACTTATGTTCTGCCATGGTCTATCAGGTGTGGGCATGGGCATCAACAAACCTTTCTTCTTTGTTGATTCTCCTTTTGCTCTAGCACAGACCTCACATCTACCCACCCACTGAGTCACATCTCTGACCAACGACTCCCACCAGAAATACCTCCTCATGAGTTCCACCGTCTTGGTTATCCCAGGATGTCCAGCCGTCGGTGCGTCATGACACCAACTGAAGGCTTTTTTTCTGATCTCCACATTCGGCAGAAACAAGCACTCCCCCTGAAAAGGCAAGCCCTGTCTCACCCTCCGACCTTGTTTGACAGCCGCCCATTGGACCCAAAACCCCAACGACCTGGAGTCCTTGATTTCGTTCAGAAATGTTTCGGCCCTGATCACACACACCACCTTCTCAGCAGGGATGATGGCCTGTTCCTCTTCGTACTGTTTCAGGGGGATTACCTGTCTGGATAGAGCATCAGCCTTTCGGTTCTCCGAGCCAGGGCGAAAGGTCACTACAAAGTTATATTCAGAAAAAAAAAGCATCCAACGCATCTGCCTTTGTGTCAGATGTCGGGCGGAGGACATGTATTGGAGGTTCCTGTGATCAGTATACACTGTCACTGCTTGACTGGCTCCCCACAGGTATGGCCTCCACTCCTGAAAGGCCTTTTTTATTGCCAGGAGCTCTTTTTCCGCTATGGAATAGTTGATCTCAGCCGAGCTCAACTTTTTCGAAAGATAGGCCACCGGATGGAGCTGACCTGTGTGCACGTCTCTCTGTGACAGTACTGCCCCTATGGCCTCATCTGAAGCATTAGCCTCGACGATGAACGGATGTTCCAAAACAGGATGTGCTAGTACTGGTGCCGTGGTAAAAGCCCTCTTTAGAGCACTAAACGCCTCCTCAGCCTCCCCAGTCCACTCAAATGGTTTTCCTTTCCTTAATAACCGGGTAATGGGGACAGCAGTCTGAGAAAAGTGCAGGATGAACCTCCTGTAGTAATTGGCGAACCCCAAGAAGCTCTGTACCTCCTTCACGTTCTTAGGGGCAGGCCAATCCCTCACCGCCTGAACCTTTCTCTCGGACATCTGCAACCCACTGGGTGTAAGATTCACACCAAGGAATTCCACCTCTCGCACCCCAAACTCGCATTTGCTCAGCTTCACGAACAAACGGTGTTCCCTCAGTTTATCCAACACTTTACACACATGAGTCTTATGACATGACACATTCTGGGAGTAGATCAAGATGTCATCGATGTACATAACCACGAACTGATCCACGTATTCCTTTAGTACATCGTTTATAAAAAACTGAAATGCTGCAGGAGCATTACAAAGCCCAAAAGGCATCACTAAATACTCGTACAAACCGAATCGCGTTTTGAATGCCGTCTTCCACTCATCCCCTTCTCTAACTCTGACCAAATGATATGCCCCACGGAGATCCAAACGAGTATATATGGTGGCCTCTCTAACCTGGTCTAGTAACACTGAGATGAGTGGAAGAGGGTAGCGATTACGGATAGTATTTTTATTCAAAACGCGATAGTCTACACACGCTCTTAAGTCCCCGTTGGCCTTCGCAATGAAAAAAAGAGGAGAGGCTGCCGGAGAGCGGGAAGGCCTGATGAACCCCAAACGTGTGTACTGCTCTATGTATGCTTTCAAATGCTTTGTCTCGGGCACCGACAGAGCGTACACTCTACAAGACGGTATGGTAGCTCCTTCCACTAAATCAATCCGACAGTCATACTCCCTGTGAGGGGGTAAGGCTTCGGCTTTAACCTCACTGAACACGTCACTATAGGCCAAATACTCAACTGGTAACTGGACTTCTTTTTCAGCAGCTGTAGCTGCCACAAAAGGGGTGGCTAACACCGTGACATTAGCTGATATACATGGAGTTACATGATCCTTACAAACATCAGAGAGGAACTGAAAAGTTTTTGATTGCCAGTCCACCACAGGGTTGTGTTTATGTAACCATGGCATCCCCAATATTATTTCGTACTGAGGGGCGTCGATGATATTTAACGACAGAACCTCAGAATGCACATATCCTTGAGTTACCACTGACAACCCCAACTCACCAGTACGTTCGGTTATCTGACCAGACGTCAAAGGCTGTCCATCTACAGCCAACACATTCTCAGGAATTTCCCTAGCAACACGAGGTAATGCCAGACGCCTCACCAACCCTTCATCCACAAAATTACCTGTAGCTCCAGAATCCAACATTACCATCACCTGCCATCTTTCTAGTTCGTATTCCAGTGACATCAGTACCACCAAATGTGACTCAGTTTCTTCATTTCCAGGAGAGGACAGTGAAGTAAGCTTCCACTCATGTACCCCTTCTAAACTCGTCACCTTCTCGTCTTTTGGCCCCTTTTCCTGTACGGTATTGGACACTGCTACCTTTTTGAACCTACTGACGAATCCTGTAGACTTGGGTTTAGAAGGACATTCCCGGACATAATGCCCTTTTTTCCCACAGTACATGCAAAGGCCCTGTACTCGCCTAGATTCTCGCTCTTCTTTTGACAAAGGTGCCCTAAGGGCTCCAATCTCCATAGGTTCCGACGGGATGTCGACACCCCCGGATACCTTCCGCGAGATTCTCTCACCTCCATAGGCTCCTCTTTCCCATCGTCTCCTGTTATTCCCTCTATCCGTGAGACGACTGTCCAGTCTCAGCACCAAGTTTACCATGTCCACAAAAGATGTAGGCTGAGGATCCACCTGAGCCACAACATCTTTCAAATCGTCATGTAACCCTTGATAAAACAGAGACAACCTTTTCTCCTCTGGCCATTCTGCTTCTGCTACTAATCTGTTAAAAGCTGTAAGATAAGTTATCAATTCACCCTTGCCTTGTCTCAATGTCAATAACTCTCGATCAGCACTAAAGGTAGTGGCTCTTCGGTCGAAAACCCTCTCGAATTCTTTTTTAAACTCTGCCCAATCGGACAGAAGGGCGTCATCCCTTTTTACCAACGGAACCACCCAATCGGCTGCATCCCCTGACAAATAGGAAATCAAAAAGGCCACCCTCGAATGATTTGTAGGGAAAGAAGAAGGCTTACAAGAGAAATGCATAAGGACCTGGGTCATAAACACATGGACCTTACGGGGGTCTCCTGAAAACCTTTCCGGGGTAGCCAGTGGAATGGGAGGAGGCACTGTGACCTGAACGTTTGAGGCGGAAGCTGAAGCATTAAAAGGATTACTACTCATCCTCTCTACCTTTTCCCGTAAGGCAGCAGTTTCGGCCTTGGAAGAGGCCAACTCCTGCTGGACCAGGACCAATGCATGCAACACATCCTCCATAGACGCCATTGTTGCTACCTACGGATCGGGCGGAGTGAAAATCGTGGGCTAGTGATTCTGTCAGGTTGACACTCCGCAGGATCCGCATGCAGCAACAATGCTCCACCTCCGGACCCTCCAAACACCCTGAATAGTAAACACAGGGTGTTCAGACGATACGGCGAGGGAAAAACCCCATAAAGGGGAAAAAAAAACAACAAAGAATAAAGGGGGAGAAAGGAAGGGGCAGCAGGGAAAAAGAAACTGAAAGACAAAAGGGCAGATGTTAATACCATATACAATCCTACTCTCATAAAGTCTTACTAAACAAGAACCCCTGCAATCACCTGTAAAAGATAGGCACTAAACACCCACTTGCTGGAACCCCCGTCTTCCTTCACTCCTGCACAAAACAAACAAGGGATTAACATGAAGTCAGGCACTCCTCATCTTACTACTATGAACCAGCCTTGCTAACATACACATACCCCAACATACGAACAAAGAGCTTAATATGTGGATTCTGGTATGAGGTAGATAAACAATAGTTAGAGCACACCCGTGCTAGAATGATGCAATGGGATCCGCTCCTTTGAGTAAGTATCACCAAGTTCACATAGTTCCAATATACCATGAATTTCACCAAATACGGCAGAGCGTAGTTCCTGTCACTACTGCCCTCCGCTTTGGGAAGCAATGTCCTTTGGCAAACAACAAGAGTGAAACCCAAACACGGCAGAGCGTGGTTAATTACCACCACTACCCTCCGCTTTGGTGTTTTAAGTCCATACACATAAGTAGGTATCCAAACAAAGCCTTCGTGACGGTAGTGCGGAGGAAAACGAACCCCGCCCCCTGCACTCCGCCACTAATGCCAGAAAGAAAGTTACACGTCCGCGACGTGTGGAAATGCAATTACACGGACAATCCTTTAGAAGGCAACAGAACCCTCGCAGCCGCGAGGCAAAAGGAAACAACGCTTGACTCCGTTGCGCACAGCCCAATCAAACAAAGTACTTCAGAAATGAACGCGCTAGCCAGCGCGTTCCAAAAACGTTACCGCTGTCGGCCTCCACTTCCCCGCTGATCACAATAGGAAGGAGAATTCAAACGAAGCCTAAGGTGCTGGCAAGCGACCGCATCCAAGAAAGAACAGGAATCACTAGCACCGATCGTCGGACTCCACCCAGTGATATCCTGCTACTCCCGAGGTAGTCTGGGAAAAGTAGTTCTGCGCTAGAGGATGCTGGGAATTGTAGTCTTAGGCAGGCGCGCTTTCTAAACCCTGACAGTGTTCTGAGCTGGGATGGGGCAGTGAGCTAAATAACGGTGATGGATCAAGCCCTGATCTTTGGACTGGGTAAGAGTGGTCTGCTTCATTCAGACACTCTGTTCATCACCACCCCCTTTTCTGAATTGTTTTTGGCCACTATAGGTGTGGCAGGGTATACTCAAACATGAGTCCCTTGCTCACTGCTCCATCAGGTTTCAAGCAAGCCGGGCCGACGACGGCTGAAATGCCAGAAACCAGACCCCGGAATCTTGTCTCCTTTCTGGTGAAGAATTGGCTTGGTAGTTTGGTCTGCCCTGTTCCCATGATGCACTGGGCCAGGGACAGACTAATTTGCATATAGCCAGGTTCTGAGCTGGGATGGGGCAGTGAGCTAAATAACGGTGATGGATCAAGCCCTGATCTTTGGACTGGGTAAGAGTGGTCTGCTTAATTCAGACACTCTGTTCATCACCACCCCCTTTTCTGAATCGTTTTTGGCCACTATAGGTGTGGCAGGGTATACTCAGACATGAGTCCCTTGCTCACTGCTCCATCAGGATTCAAGCAAGCCGGGCCGACGACGGCTGAAATGCCAGAAACCGGTCCCCGGAAGCTTGTCTCCTTTCTGGTGAAGAATTGGCTTGGTAGTTTGGTCTGCCCTGTTCCCATGATGCACTGGGCCAGGGACAGACTAATTTGCATATAGCCAGGTTCTGAGCTGGGATGGGGCAGTGAGCTAAATAACGGTGATGGATCAAGCCCTGATCTTTGGACTGGGTAAGAGTGGTCTGCTTAATTCAGACACTCTGTTCATCACCACCCCCTTTTCTGAATCGTTTTTGGCCACTATAGGTGTGGCAGGGTATACTCAGACATGAGTCCCTTGCTCACTGCTCCATCAGGATTCAAGCAAGCCGGGCTGACGACGGCTGAAATGCCAGAAACCGGTCCCCGGAAGCTTGTCTCCTTTCTGGTGAAGAATTGGCTTGGTAGTTTGGTCTGCCCTGTTCCCATGATGCACTGGCCAGGGACAGACTAATTTGCATATAGCCAGGTTCTGAGCTGGGATGGGGCAGTGAGCTAAATAACGGTGATGGATCAAGCCCTGATCTTTGGACTGGGTAAGAGTGGTCTGCTTAATTCAGACACTCTGTTCATCACCAACCCCTTTTCTGAATCAACTTTCTAAAAGTGGCATTTTCTGAATTGCAAATTGAAATCCAACTCCACCATAAGCTAGGATTTTAAATTGTGTTTCCAAAGACACCAAACATGAACGGATTATCCTTTCCCATTTGGAAATTACAGTTACAGAAATAAGGCAATTACAAAGGTATCCTATGGTAGAGATAGACCAATTCTGTATCACTTTTGGTCTGAAAGTCAATGTGTCAAAAACAAAATTCATGTCTTTTAACCCTCACAGAGATTTTATAAGTAGTATATTAATGAACAATCGCCCATTGGAGCAAGTAAAAGCATTTACTTCCCTTGGGGTCAATATTGAAAGTGACCTAAAATGGAAGCAGCAAATTGACCTGGAAACACTCGCGCATCGACAATTGTCGGGAGTGTTATACTGGGAGTGCAATACCTCACTGACTAAACCAATTAGCCCAGTGCTCCAGGTATACAACATGAAGGTGGTCAATTCAGCACTTTATGGAGCAGATCTTTGGGGGTATGAGAACCTGTCTAACCTTACCATTGCAGAAAACAGGTTCTTGCATAACATTACAAATCCCCCCCAAAGCACCCTAGTGTGTCCCCTACTTTATGACCTAGGAAGAAAGCCTCTGGCTGAGCTAGCTAGACTACGCCCTTTACTATAATGGCGTAGACAATGGACCACACCAGAATTGAACCATTATGCTGCGGGCTTCATGGACATAATAAGAGCTGACACATTTCACAAAATAAGATGGTTAAGAGAAATCAGAGATGCCCTAATACGCATAGGCATTAATACACTATGGGAAGAACCAGACACAGCTAGCTTTTCCTCGACAAAGATACTGAATGAAAAATATTGGGAGATGATCACGCACAAAACACTAAGAAATAGTGAGTCATCAACACTCACAGGAATCTTTTTGGAAGCCAAGCTGATCCCGAGCCTAGAACCCTACTGGGACACAATAACCAAACCACATCATAGAAAATTATATTTCCAGTTTAGGGCGGGCTCATTGCCCATTAGGGCTTTTACAGCCAGATGGGCCAAATCATGTGAAAACATGTGTCCTCTATGGCAGACCCATGTAGAGTTGGCGGCACATATGCTGTTTGTCTGTCCAGCTTACGCCACTCCTCGTCGTGCATGGCTGTAAATCACTCAGCACCAGAAGGTGCGAAAAAGCTGGAAGAATTTTATGCACTAATACCTCTATTCCAATCATCACAGCTGTAGCACAATTTCTAGGTTGGTCATGGGCCATAAGGTCACACTCCCCATCTGTCTGATATATGCTATTTTGCACCTGTATTAGGGGACCCATAACCATACTTTGGCTAAAAGGCATATAGTCTAGTAATGCTGGCTTGTTCTTAGTGGTTGTTCTTAGTGGTAGCTACTAATGCCCTTTAACATAATTTTATAGACTTTTTACACACTATCATGATGTAATTGATTTTTCTAAACAAGCTTTAAAATCATGCTTCGCACTTTTGCACAATGAAATATTTTTATTGAAACATGTTTTGTCGAATAAAGCTTGTTTGATGACGATAGACCTTGCCGTACTGAAATATGAATTTGAGAGTTTTTCACTACCAGGACATATAAAAATTAAAAGTATATGTCCTACTTTTAAACACATTGCACCCTGCCCTCTGGGCTGTCAAAGGCTTACTCTAGGAGTGGCATATGTATTTGTAGGAGGCTGGCTTAGTATATGGCGCACACTTATTCAAGTGAAGCACCTTGCACTAATCCAGACAACCCTTATGGTGATTTTAGTGGTCTTAGACAACCATAGAAAGCTCTCTAAGTGCTAACTGTGGAGAGCAGCCTTCAGGCTTAGTCCAGAAGGAGTGTTAAGCAGCTTGTTTTACCAGAACTAGTCATGTAGTGTAGGTTAAACGAAAAAGAACCATGCAGTGTAGTTATGAAAATAATTATATTTATCATACACACTCACTAACACATTGGTATATATCCTACCCAAAGACATCAACACCATACACACAATATTTCAAAGGTAGACAGGTGAGTAAGCACAAATACACAGTGGTCTCCAGGGGAGATCAAACCATATACTAAAGAAGTGGAATGTGAACTGCGACCAAAGTCGGGACATGGTTCAGAAGACTCCGAAGAACTGGAGACACAAGGAACCACCTAAGGTAAGTACCCAGGAATCCCATGGAGGCTGTGTTCAGAGTGGAAACACAGCTGCATACTCAATGCAAGTCAATGGGAAAGTCAGAGTTGCTGTTTTTAAGAAGAAGGACCTTTCCCAGTAGACCCTGAAGAAACCCAGTGGAAGACAGAAGGCTGGAGAGTCACCCCACCCATCTGTGGATACCCCATGAACCAGGATACTACACCAGGGAAGCCGGGAGCATAGGTGCGAAGTGACGTCGGGAACAGCCGTAGACCACAATGGAGGACTTCAGAAAAGATGCAGAATCCAAGGATGGATTCTTGAAGAGAAGTACCTGCAAGTAGAGGGGATAGAGTCTACGCCACTCGGGAGTGACCAGGAGGCACGGAAAACCAACTACCACTGATGAAGCAAGATGCAGGTGAGTTGACGGTGACCTTGTTGCTGCAGTTGTGGGGACCAGGCTACTAGGAGCCGTTCATGAGCCTTCCCACGTTGGAAGTCAAGAACCAGGGGGTCAGTGTCCGGCCGGAGCACCAACAAGCCTTGGCAGCAGCAACAGACGTGGTAAACAAAAAATGCGTAACGTTGGGACCTGCAAGGTCCAAGGGACTCACAAAGTGCAGAAGAGTCGGTGCAGACCCCGACCAAGCAGTGGAGCCCAAGGAAGCCAAAGAAGACCCTCAAGAGGAGCCACAGGCACAGGAGTAATGAGAGGACCTCGAGCAGTTCACCAAAGATGCAGGCCCACGCTGCAGAGGATGTGGTGAGGATTAACACCTTGGTAGGAAAAGATGCTGGAGACTTAAGTTTCTTGTAGCCCAAAGATCTCTGGAGGACAGAGTCAACAAGCCTTGGCAACAGCAAGTCAACACAGTGCAAAGGGGTTCTTTTCCAGTGGTTCTGACGAGGGGTACTGGCCTCAAACTTGCTGAGAAGACAGTGCAGGCCTTAAGGGAGTTGCAGAACCTCCACCTGTGTTGCTGAGCCTTTTGAAGTCCATGTGACATCAGGAGCAGCAGACCGGTCAGCTTAGTTGCGGTGCCTGCAAATGCAGGGGAGTGACTCCTTAACTCCAAGGGAGATTCCTTTGGGTGTCTTTGATGCCCACAGGTCTGTAGAAGAACTTGAAAGAAGCACAGGTGTTAAACCTGGGACGGGTCGGGGACAATCGGTATTTGCCCGGCGGTATTGCCTCTGTGACCCACGAATTATTAATCAATGAAGAGGCAGGTGCTGGAGACTGGAAAGCAGGAAACAAGGTTTTATTCTCTCCGGAGGAGAACACAGCAAAACAGACAGCAGGTATCGTTCTGAGGTGCTCTAACTTATTTCTGAGGCCTGGCCCCTTATATACAGGGTTTTGCGGTTTTATTACAGTTTACATACTCATGGCAAAGCTTTGATGTACGGAAGGACATTCCCGGAACCCCCCCTCCGGGCCCGTTCCCACACACATTTACAGTAGAAGTCCCCACCCTGGTCACAACAGGTGATGAGTATCGCGCAGCTGGATATTCCGCCAATTCATGGAATGCGGGGTTCGATCGGATCTCATGGGGTGGGGGCTTTGATCAACCCGGGGGTCCTTTGATGAGGGAAGCTTTCTATTGTACGGGGAGGGGCAAGGAATAGTATCGGCAGAGCTGGGTGTCGGCCTGGGAACGAGGAAGACAAACGGGCACACGGGAAAAAGGGGTTTGCATCAAAGGGCCGGGGACCATGAAAGGGAAGAAGGGAGGTGTTGCGCTGGGAACAGGATGAGGGTCTGAGGCAGAGCAGCGCTGAAGAGGGGTTTATGATTCAAGGCAGGTGCAAGCAGGGGGTTGGTCAGCGTGCAGGCTTGGTGAGGGCGAAGGGCTATGTCGGGGGCCAGTGGCATGCAAAAGGGCTTGTTCTGATCAGGGCATCTTAAAATGGCGGGTGCGCACAACAAAAGTGTGGCATCAGGGGAAGAGGCAAGATGGCGCAGATAATGTTCACCAAACCGTACTAATTTTCCACAGTCCTCCCTTTAACATATTCAAGACATCTTGCAGGTCCATTTTCTACTCAGTTCTATTATGGCGGGCATAAGAAAAAGCAGTAGGAACCCTAGGTGAAGGAGTCGTAAACATTACATTTAAGATCTCTAGTTTTAGGAGGCGGACCTATTGATAAACTTTGATAAACTTGCGTAGCAGGAAAGTCATAGTAATGCAATGCAAAAGTGATTCGAAGTGAGAGCAGTGGGTACATTTCATAATGTGAACTGATGGATTGTTACATAATCAATACAATGTTGGCTGGGAGAGAAACGAGACGTGGCAGAAATGATAGTGAAGGAATGTTCGAAGTTTAGTAAGTTTTCAGCAATTCTTCGTCTTCTGTTGGCACTGTGGAGCACCGGCGGTGGAGCTACGAGTCCAGCTCTATTCTAAGTTCCGTGTTGCAGGGCACGACCTTTTCCTCGCGTTTCTGGTCAAAAAGGTCTTTTTCGCCCGGTGTCCTTTGGGATCAATAGTCAAAAGTTCAGGTGGAAGAAGAGTGTACAAAATAGTCCATAGGGTAGGTCGGAGAAAAAGGGGGATGGAGCAAGGCCAGATGGGGAACAAACTAGGGGAACGAGAGATTTCAGATAGGCGGGCTCATGACCGAGTCTAGAGAGCGGGGACCTTTCGGCACACATTCGAACATGGAGCAGGGGCATCAGGTTAGCCCTTTCTTCTCATTTTGTTGGAGATAGTGCCTCGTCCTGTAGCTCTGTTCTGTCGCGGTCTCGCCTTGGCCCATGTCGCAGACATTCCATAGTCCGTAGTCAGGCCACGTGCTCCCACATCCGGTCCTTCTTTCCTCCGACAGCCGTACCCTTGAAGGAGTTTGAAAAGACAGTTTTTAGAGAATTGGTAGAGGAAAGTAACCACATAAGTCTATTTCTCTCCCAGCTCCAGGTAAATGAGGATAGAAACGTTCGCTATATTAGGGTTCACAACTGACATATAAATGATCGATGGTGGACCTGCTGGATTTACTATGACTTTCCTTCACAGCTGTTTAATATAGTCATGACAGTTCATCTGATGGGGACCCACCTCTGTAATACAAGCCTGACAATGCTAAACCGTTCTCTAGGGGTCTATATTTACAAAAAGGGTGGTGTGAGCTATCAGCATGGCACTAATAGGCCTCTCGCTGAGGGACGAACATAGGCTAAACATTTTTCATATTATCAATGCATCCTGCCCTTTAACTAAACATTTTCACTTTCGACAAGGTTCACTGTAATGGTTTTCTTTGCTCTGGTCTAATCTTTAACTTTGTAAAACATCATTCTGGTCCCTATGCAGCCTCTCGCGGCCTGATTACTAAATTAGAAAAGACAGGGGTCTCATCGGAAGACAACTAGGGACATAGAAAACTGTGATGGGGGGCATCATCTTATTTTGGGTTATAAGGGTACTGTCGGCAGAAGGCCACAGTTCAGTTGGTGAGCATTCAGTGGCATTTCTCGAATTCCTAACTCTGAAATTTGCCTATAAAAAAATCATTTCTAGGAGCCACAGCTGGCCTGTGTTAGTCGCGAGTCGACCCACCTTTTACAATCGGGGGATGAAGGATAGTTAAAAAAACTCTTATCGGGGGGGGGGCAACTGAACGCAATACTGGGTGCGTCCTGAGAAGATGGGGAGGTTTCGGTTACCTTTATGGTTTGGGTATCCCGACAATTCGGGACGGGGAAGGGCGCGTCATCTGAGGCATTTTATCTCATAATAGGAGCCGCTGACATGTAGTTCCCTCATTTCGGGTCAGATTAGGGAACCTCAGTCAGCTTACCTGTCCTTTCCCTTATGGCCAATTCTCGGTTTCATCAAAATATTTTTCGGAAAGGAGAGGTGGTGACACAGCATTAGGGTGATTTTATTAAAGACAAGTTTTGAGCAAATACCGGCGGTATTTGAAGCCAATTGGGTGGTGTGCTAGGGGTGGCAGTCTACCAATTTCGGGGCTAATCGCTCGGAAGAGTGGGAGTGTGAAGGAGAGAGAGAGAGAGAGAGAGAGAGAGAGAGAGAGAGAGAGAGAGAGAGAGAGAGAGAGAGAGAGAGAGAGAGAGAGAGTGCAACGGCAGGCTAAATAGTACACGTGCGACAGGGAGAGTGGCAGTGTATTTAAGAAAAGGCTATTTAGTGCATTACACAGCAAAGGACATTCACGGGTCTGCGTTAGAATCTTGAAATCATGCAGTTTGAGGCGGACGAGCATTAGACAGGGTAGAGGGGACATGCTTTGAGAAAAAGGAAAAAAGGAGGTACCATTTTGTCGCACTTTCTTGCATTCTTGGTCCTTCGACCAGTTGGGTCAACACTTCAGTCACACACACACATTCTCTCATAGTTTCGCATCATACGTGACATGGGTTCATTCGTGCGGTCTGGTTTAAGGGTGATCACTTTTTATCAGATCATACTAATTTTACGGGCTTGTTTGCTACGTGAGTAGTTTGTAGGCGTGCTTAGGCGCCACCTTGCAGCGCTAGTCTGCTTCGGGTATTAGACATGGCAAGGCTTCAGATCTTCGCCACACCTCGGCTGTAATCTCTGATGTAACCTGCAGAGGGAGGAAAAAAAAAGGGGGAAGGGAGGGGAACAACATTCGCGCATATCAAATACATGGATTCGAGAGTCCTTTACTTACCTCTTACTCGTCTTTCCTCCTCGGGGTAGAGTCCCCGGGGATATGGTTTCTGGAGTCGGGGGGGGGGGCAGTGTGTCCATATAGGTCGTGTGCGGGGAAACGTAAAAAGGAAACCAGAGGTGCCTAGTGCGAGGTATCTAGTCAGAAGATGTATCTCACTATCGGGAACCTTAAATCTCCTTCAACGCTGTGACGTTCTAAGGTTCTTCGGTTCTTGGGTCAGCTCTGTTCCCTAATACCTTTGAACGTCGTACTTTATAACATTTACATTGTTTTATTTTACCCTTCTTTTACATTCCCTCATTTATACCGTTCGTTTTACCCATCCTTGGAAGTCGAGGTCTTCCTCCATGCGAGAGTTCATGAGTCAGTTGCGTACCTTGAAGGCAGAGTGTCGTGTCGTAGATCCGATCCGTCCTCCAGGGCTGGGCAGCCATCTTCTTAATAACCTTAAAGAGAGAGCATAGTAGGGTGCACAGAAAAGAACTCTCCCGCCCATCCCATATTTCAAATAAAGCATGCAATACCCGTTCATTATTTCGAAGACCTTTATTTTTGCAAAATCATGGCACGTGGATTTATGAGGGTGCAGTCGTATTTGGCCGGACACGGCAATGGCTAAAGTGCGTACAGTGGGGGGTGTCGTTTTGCAGCAATAAAAACGTTAGAAAGTTTTAGCAATTCATTTGTAGCAAACTAGAACGTCTATCAGTTGGCCGGGGGCTCGGGGGCGTTTATTTCATAATTTAGAAGCATAGTCAGACTAGTTGCAATCAGTTTTCCTATATGCATACCGTGTGCGTGCGTCATAAGCGAGGTTATACGTCGGCTATATATATAAAAAAATATAATACATTGTACATTTATAATCATCATTTTTAACGGGATCCTTTTACATGTTCCTCGAGTGAGCTCTCCTTTCTTCTTGTCAAGTGTACAAAGGGTCATATATGTCTCAGAACATTCAGTTTGTATAGTAAAAAGGGACACCACGAGGTGTTCGTAAGTTCCTATCGATACCGGCGCCATTTCGGGCGGGGCCGGGTTAGTCCGGAAGTGGCATCAGGGAAAAATGTTTCCTACAACCGGCAGTTGGACCAGAGTCCTTTTCGGCAGTTCTAGAATTCATGCTAACAGAAGGGGTGTTGAAAGTTAGGCTGAAAACCGTCAACATTATCGGCGCCCTCTTGCTCTCCTTAAACCTTTTGTGCGCGTAAAACAACCGCCATTTTGAACACCATGGCTTCCCTGCTCTCGCCGAGAGCCAGCGCGCCTCTCTCTCCCTCCTAGCTTCACTGGCAACCCCCTGCTTGCACCTGCCTTGAGTCATAAACCCCTCTTCGGCGCTGCTCTCCCCCAGGCCCTCATCCTGTTCCCAATGCGTCACCTCCCTGCCTCCCTTTCATGATCTCCGGCCCTTTGACGAAAACCCCTTTTCCCCGTGTGCCCGTTTGTCTTCCCCGTTCCCAGGCCGACACCTAGCTCTGCCGATACCAATCCCTTGCCCCTCCCCATACAATAGAAAGCTTCCCTCCTCAAAGGACCCCCGAGATGATCAAAGCCCCCCCCATCCCACGAGATCCGATCGAAACCCGCACACTCCGTGAATCGGCGGAATACCCAGCTGCGCGATGACCATCACCTGTTGTGAACGGGGCGGGGACTTCCACTGTAACCTTGCGTGGGAACGGGCTGGGAAGGGGGGGATTCTGAGGATGTCTTTCCGTACATCAAAGTATCAACGAGAATGTGTTACATGTAATAAAGAGATAAACTTGTGTATAAGAGGCCAGGCCTCAGGGATGCAGTTAGAGCACCTCAGAACGATACCTTCTGTCCGTTTCGTTGTGTTCTCCTCCGGAGAAAATAAAAACCTTGTTTCCTGCCTTCCAGTCTCCAGCGCCTGCCTCTTCAATAGTTTAACTTCTTTGTGGGTTCAAGAGGCGACACCGCCGGGCAAATACTTAAGGATCTTATATTCTGGTTGGTAGTGCCCCCCAGTTGTATTTTTCCACAATTGGCGTCCCAAGCGTGGGGCCCATCAGCGACCCATGGATCCAGTGGGAGAGGTCCTGACGACAAAGTGAACGACTGCAACGATCGGGAACGCGTCTGTCCGATAGACCCTCGTCTGACAGCCGATCATCCGAACTTCACTGGTTCCGAACAGACCTCTCTCGAGTGATCTACGGTCCTGACTGGGAACCATCAGGAGTGCCGCGAGGATAACGAAGAAGAGAGGACGATCGGGCGCTGGATTCGGAAGTCAGGAAACTGTCCATGCGGTCCGGGTAAGGTCGTGTTACCACGACAAATTGCGAAAAAATTGCCTGATTGCTTGTTTGTTAAATACTAGTATTGCTCTTTTTGTTTATTTGGAGATTCACTGTCTGCAAACGGAGAAACAACAGGCTCTCTCTTTGCAAGCAGTGGAGGATAGGTAGGGCAGACAACCGTGCTTATTTTTCTCCCCCACTCAATAATCACCTGAAACTGAACTGTTGTTCACAAACTATTGTTTCCTGGAGATTCCCTGTCTGCAAACAGGGAAGAGACCACCCTTTTTGCAGATAGTGAAAAGGGTAGGTAACGCAGATCTTTGCGGACCTACTCATTCTCCCCATTGTTATTTATCGGTCTTTTGTTATCTTGATCTATGAGGGATTCACTGTCTGCAAACGGAGAAACAACGGGCTCTCTCTTTGCAAGCAGTGGAGGATAGGTAGGGTAGCAGCCGTGCTTATTTTTTTTCTCCCCCACCCAATAATTGCTTGAAACTGAACTGTTGTTCGCAAAACTATTGTTTCCTGGAGATTCCCTGTCTGCAAACAGGGAAGAGACCACCCTTTTTGCAGATAGTGAAAAAGGTAGGTAACGCAGATCTTTGCGGACCTACTCATTCTCCCCATTGTTATTTATTGGTCTTTGGTTATTGTGATCCATGAGGTATTCACTGCCTGCAAACAACGTAGAATAGAAATATTCTGTCTAGTCTTTGCACCTAGTGATAAGATAGGCAGTGCTGACTTTTTAGTCCCTCGTTACGAGCCGTCATGTCTGTCTTCTCCCCACTGATGAGTAGCCTGTTTAGCCCGGACCGCCTATTAGAGATGGACCATCCAGCCCCGCTGGAAGGCACCCCTAATAAGGACATGTTCATGAAGCATGGATTGACCGCTATAGCCTATAGTAAACTATGGCATAAATATACAAAAAAGGGTCAAGAAAGTCAATGGCCCCTGATAGGATCCTTCGATGATGATAAAATAAAAACGCTAGAAACCGCCCTGGGTAAAAACAAGACAACACCTACTATGCTTGACAGCTTCGGCATGTGGCGAAAAGAAACTGAACAGCGTAAAAAGAAAACTGAGAGTAGGTTGGAAAAAGAGCTGCAAAAAGCAGCCCACCTAGCTGCTCAGAAACTAAAAAAGGAGATAGAGGAAAGAGAGAAAGCTAAACAGAAACTAGAAAGGGAAACGCCAAGCCAGTGTCCGGTTAGAACCCCCTCCATGCTCTACCCTGACTTACCCTCGAAACGACAAGCCAATGAGGACCTGCTGTTAGGTCCTCCTATCATCTACATGCCCCCTCCATATGCCCCTTCTCAACCCTTGGCGCAGCACGCGCCACCCCCAGGTACAAGCGAAGGTACCGCCACAGCGTCGGCCCCAATAGCCTCTGTGCCAGCCGAACCCCTTGTATTAAAACCCGCATCAACAACAACGTTAGATGACCATGAGACTCGAGGGGCTGGCCCTGCAAGAACAAACAGACTAGACAAGGATGAGCGAGCGGGGATCGACAAAATAGCGAGGACACTGGTAGAAAGGAAGGATGATGAAGAGTACATCACAGATATGTTCAGCTCGTATACAGGGAGTCACAGACGACATTTTACCGTACGACTGTGTTATCATGTCTTGAATGCATACGAGGACCGATATCGAGACAAAGGTCCCGAGAGCCTAAGGACTCTGTACCGGAAGGTCGATATCGGGGATGAGGGCGAGTGTGATGTGTCGGACCTCCTTACGCGTACGCTTGAGGTTTTCCGCCACCTCACTGAACGAAAGCCAGGAGCTAAATCCGCAGCCCCCGTAGTGACCGAACCACCAACCGAGCAATCTAACACCATGATGCCGATACGTGAGGCTGCCCCTTACTGGGTTCCCCCTCGAGGTACAGGGACTCACGATGATGCAAACAACCAAGATGCAAAGGAAAGGGTAGTATACAACTGGGTCTACCAGCCATGGGACCGGCAAGAGATACTGACATTCCGGAAATCTCTACCCGACCTACGTAAAAACCCCACTGCCTTCTATACTGAATTAGGTACAGCCCTGGGTTCAACGATCATGACCCTGGCTGACATCGACTTGTTCTTCGGGTTATGTCTGCCAGCTGATGTGTGGAAGCAAATCCGGAAAGTCGACCACCTTGAGCTGTTCGGACACACCTGGTCACAACTCGATGACTTCGACAAACAACGGGGACCAGGACAAAAGCCGTTGAAATCCATTCTAGACCTCCCAGATAAAATCGTAGAGAAATTAAAAACCCTAATCCCAGAAAAGAAAGTGGACTGGTCGATAGTAACAGCCTGTCGCCAAAAACCCCAGGAGGATGTATCGGAATACTTCTCCCGGTTTGAAACGGTGTTCTCCGATTACAGCGGCCAGGACATGACCACTGCAACCGGACACCATCTGTTTGTCCAGAATTATGTTAAGGGCCTATCATTGGACATCTCCCAGAAACTACAGGCCAGCGAGAGTAGTTGGGCAGCCTCCAAACCTACAGCGATTCTCCAAATGGCCCAATATTATGAGCATCAGAAAAATGAAAACGATAGGGCGACAGAGAAAAAGAAGAAAGACTTAAAAGAGAGGGTGATGATTGCCAAACTGCAAGGGGTGACTATAGGACGAGACCAATACCGGGGAAACTACCAGACAAACGTCCCTAAGACTGCATTTCCCCAGGACCGCACTCTGACTCCCTACAGTGGACGCACAGACCTTAGAGATGACCAGTGCGCTTTCTGCAAAGGGACTGGCCATTGGAAATCCCAGTGCCCAGTTCTCCTGGAAATGATCAGGAACAGAGACCCCAGGGATGTAGCAAACGGACCGAGACCTAAGGGACCACAACGAGGGCCCCCAAATGACGCGACTAATGACAGATCAAGCAGACCAAATACGTTCGATCGACCCAGACAGAACCAATATCAACAATCTGACTATGACGACACTCACACCTTTGCATAGGACAGCCAAGGGCGAGGGAGGGATCCAGTCGAGCTCTATGTTGACCAGCAGGGCCCTTATGTCACTGCTAAGGTCCTGGGTACCAAGTCTCCATTTCTGGTAGACACTGGCGCAACACGTAGTGCGTTATCTAAACGACTGATTCCAAGGGCACCCTTGTCTGGCTCACTCATAACATCGACAGGTTTCGATGGAACGCCCTCCACCAACCCTTTGTCTGCCCCGATTCTCTTTGACGTAGAAAACAACACCACCGACACCACGTTCTTGCTTTCCTCCAATAGCCCTGACGCCATTATGGGACTTGACTTACTGAAACACTTCCGAGCGACGATTAGGTGTTCTCAAGATGGAGTTCGAGTGTTTCTTTACGACAACCCCGTTCTGCTTAGACATTGTTCCCCCCGACACATGTTTTCCATCACCGACGTCGACGCGTCCCTGCTTGACACTCTACCTCCGTATCTGTGGGCCAAAGCGGATTCGGACGTAGGGCGTATGTTAATTGACCCAGTGCACATTACTGTCCGACCAGACGCAACACTCCCAAAACTCCCACAATATCGGATATCGCCAGAGGGCGAGAAGGCATTGGTAATGATTATCCAGTCACTGATAGACGCAGGAGTGGTAGAGGAAGTGGTTAGCAACGTTTGCAACAGCCCTATCTTGCCCATTATCAAGAAGCAGGGAGAGGGAGATGAGAAAGCATACCGTTTCATCATCGACCTCCGAGAGATCAACAAAGTGGTGGTACCCCAGTACCCTGTGGTCTCAGACCTCACCACCATCCTGACCTTGATTCCATCCACTGCCACCACCTTTTCCGTCATCGACCTCAAGAACGCATTCTTCTCCATCCCCATCCACCCAGACAGCCGATATCTCTTCGGCTTTACCCTAAAATCCCGCTCATATAGGTTTTGCCGAGCCCCTCAAGGCTACACGGAGAGCCCTAGCATCTACAGCCAGGCCCTCAAAAGGCAACTAGACCAAGTCCGGTTACCCGACGGGGTGGTGTTGGTACAATATGTCGATGACATCCTTTTGGCAGCCGACACCACCCCTCTAGCGGTTACCGCCACCATTCAACTCTTGCACTTCCTTGCGGAAAATGGCCACAAGGTCTCCAAGAAGAAGTTGCAATTCTGCCTACCCCAGGTCACTTACCTGGGCCACCTTCTGTCCAAAGATGGAAGGAAACTCACCCCTGATCGAATCCAGACCATTCTAGACACCCCTGTCCCTAAAACCCAGAAGCAGGTTCGCTCCCTATTAGGCCTCACCTCCTTCTGCCGACAATGGTTGCCAAACTTCAGCCTCGTTGTAAAACCACTGCTCTCTCTCCTAAACAAAGACGTCCCTTTCCCACTCCCTTGGACTCCTGAGTGTCAAACTTCCTTCACGGAACTACGAGATGCCCTTTGCTCAGCCCCTGTCCTGGGTACCCCTGATTACAGAAAGCCCTTCTCCCTTTTCACTCACGAAAGGGAGGGGTGCGCTTTATCTGTCTTGACCCAGGCCATCGGTCCTAAACAACGACCGTGCGCTTACTTCTCTGCCACTCTTGACCCTGTCGCCAGAGCCTTGCCTGCCTGCCTTCGAGCTGTAGCTGCTGCTGCAGTCTCTATCCGACAGAGCGAGGGGATTGTACTCTCGAATTCCCTCACGGTACTGGTACCCCATGCAGTCGACACCCTCCTGAACCAAACCAAGACGCAACACCTGACGAGTGCACGACTGACTGGATACGAACTGACCTTGCTTGCCCCCCATATCACCCTGAAAAGATGCACCACACTGAACCCAGCAACTCTGTTACCCTTGCCAGAGAACGATCCCAATGTGCACCCCGTACATGACTGCGTGACTCTTACGGACGAACAGACCAGGAGTAGGGTCGATCTCAGAGACACAGCTTTCCCTGACCCCGACGGGGAGTTGTGGGTGGACGGTTCTTGCATCAAACTCTCCGATGGTACCACTTCCGCTGCCTATGCAGTCACCACGGCTCGAACTGTAGTAGAAACAGCCCGCATCACCCAGCGATCTGCCCAAGCAGCGGAACTGATTGCTTTGACGAGAGCCTGCATCCTGGCAACAGGAACCACGGCGAACATTTACACCGACAGCCAGTATGCCTTCGGGGTGGTTCACCATTTTGGGCTCCTCTGGAGGGAGAGAGGATACTTGACCTCACACGGCACACCCATTTTGCACGGGGATTTAGTCTCCGCCTTAATCGAAGCTGTCCTCCTCCCCAACAAACTTGCCATTATCAAATGCCAGGCACACAAGAAGGTGACAGACATTATTGGACAGGGAAATGCACTAGCCGACATCACCGCCCGAACGACAGCTGAAAATAGAACGACAACACATATGTACGTGACCAGGTCACAAGCAGAAAACTGGACTGACGCCAAGGACACAATTAGAGACATACAAACGGCTAGCACACAACACGAATTGACTGAATGGGCACGGGTGGGATTGAAAGACGATGAAGGCTGCTGGCGGACAAAAGACACGAACAGATGGTTGCTACCTGATTCATACTTGATTCCCATATTAACCATGGCACACTCCCCTGCCCACATAGGATCAGCCCCCATGATCGAACTTGTCTCCAGGGTTTGGCACAATGACAAGATCCCGGATTCCGCCAAACGCCTGGTCCAACAATGCTTAATATGCCTGCAACACAACCCCGGGAAGGGAACTGTAGTACCCCGGGGGGGATTTGGGGTCCCAAACCACCCATTTGAAGTCCTGCAGATGGACTACATCCAGCTAGACAGATGCCAAGGCCTGAAATATGTACTCGTCGTGGTGTGCGCATTTAGCAAATGGGTGGAAGCATATCCAACCCATGACAACACCGCTATGGCCACTGCAAAGGTCCTGTTAAAGGAGTTTTTCCCCCGTTATGGCCTCTGTCGTGTTTTATGGAGTGATAATGGCCCCCACTTTGTAGCCAACGTTATCCAGCTCATCCTAAATGGGCTGGGTATCAAACAGAAATTCCACGCAGTCTTCCACCCTCAATCTGCTGGGCTTGTCGAACGACACAATGCCACACTAAAGCTTAAACTGGCCAAAATAGTGGCTACGACGGGCCTGAAATGGCCAGACGCCCTCCCATTGGCATTGCTATCGATGCGCTCCACTCCCACCCGACATCACTTAACCCCTTATGAAGTTGTCTTCGGCCGACCCATGAGCGTCTGGTCTGCCCCGAAACCAACTTCCATTCATGACGTTCCGGATGTCCTAATGTCTGATTATCTGTACAAATTGACTGAAACTTTGTCTGTCCTTCATCAGCAGGTGCAGCAGGCCATCCCCGATGCTTCCAGGGGTCCGGGCCACGCCATCCAGCCGGGGGACTTCGTGCTGATCCGAAATTTTCAGCGATCAAAGAGTTTGGAACCCCGGTGGACGGGCCCCTGGCAAGTGCTGATCACCACTCGGACCGCACTTCGAGTGGAGGGGAAGAAACACTGGCTGCACGCTCATCACTGCAAAAAGGTCTCTCCAGCCCTGGCCACGACAGACACCGTCAACACCCAAGAAGAGCTCCTGAACCAGGACCGACCATCGTTGAACTGCTACCCTGATACTGAGACACTTGAACTTTCAAAACATCCTGACCCCACTGTGCCATCTCGAGAAGGGTATTTCCTGCGTCGAAAGGAGGGAGCTTCGGCTAAGTAGGCCACGGACTAGGTTAGAGGATCTCAGAACGGTGACCCAAACTACCAAGGGTTACCTGGAGAGAAGCTAAAACTAAGTCTGTGGTCCTGCCCACTACCGAGCACCTTGAAGACGAAGATGATGGAAGCGCCAGATAAGAAGATGATGGAAGCGCCAAATAAGAAGCCGACGGAGACAGCAGGAAATACCCACTACAGAAATCCGAGAATAGACAGGCTCCATAGCTCAAAGACAATTGCACTCTTCATCGTAATTCTCCTCTGTTTTCTCCTCATGACTACGCTCTGGATTATGGAAGAACACGCACCTGCTCACGAAACATTCCTAACCACTGCTCAGCCTACCACCATGAAGGAACATTATCTAATTTCGCTCTCTCCTCAACTAAGAGAGAGACGAAAGGAGTTTTGGAACAACTCTTTCGTGCAACTACTTCACCAGCACAATCTTGCCACCAACGCCACCAACTGCTGGATCTGTGGGTTGCTACCCCATGCCACTGGACATTCAATACCATTCATCCCTTCACCCTTCTCCGTCCACGGCTCCTGCCTTGCCTGGCTGATCCTCTTGCAAGAGAGCTATACGGACAATGCCACCTCCAGCAGAACTGCAGCACATTCTCCCCATGGGGCCGGGCGAAACAAGACAAAGACACACTTCTGCCCGCTGACCCCCAGCGACTCGATCCAAATGGACATCCCGGCCAAAGAACGAATCGAAATGCAGGTGTTCAACAATCCAACCAGACCCACCTTCTCCTATCTGCGGAAACGAACGGCTGCCACTCTGACTGTGGCCCTGACGGTCATCAACGTCACAGGCCACATGTGTGTAGAAGGACTTGGGACACAGCTGGTGGGTCGCAGCGCTTGCCGCTTTACCAGAACTTTGGACTCCACGGATCCACCTTCCTTTGTGTCATCCCCAAACATGTATTTCATCTGTGGCACGAAGGCCTACACCTGGCTCCCCAAAGGCTGGGGGGGCACTTGCTACATCTCCTTCGTCCTTCCTCCAACTTATGTGGCCCCAGCGAATCACCACAGACAAAAACGAGCCAAAGACGTTGAGCAAGCCGACTCAACAGGGGCACAGTTCCTCGATGCCATGAAAGGACTCGTCCCCCTCTGGGGCCCGATGGCAAACAGCCGTGCCATCCGACATTTGACTCAGGCAGTCGAGACAACCATGAACATCACAGCGGGCATCTTTGCCAACAACACTGCCGAGCTCCAAGCGGTCCGTTTGGTGGCTCTTCAGAACCGCCTCGTTCTAGATGTGGTTCTGGCGGACCGTGGAGGAGCATGCCGCATTATTGGGGCCAGCTGTTGTACATACATACCGGACAACTCACCCTCAGTGTACAAAGCCATCGAACATCTTCACAGACTCTCTTCGGAAGTTCACCAAGAGCAAGAAGAATGGTCGCTTGGTGGTTGGTTCTGGGACACCGTCAAAAGCTGGGGCTGGAGACTGCTCACCATTATCCTGATTCCCGTAGTTGTAATATGTGGCCTATGCTTAGGAATTCAATGTTTGCCACCTATGTGTTCCTTATGTGCGAGTTGTATTTTTCCCAAAACTGTGGACATTGGAAGCGAACATATGAGAGCATTGTATGATACCGAAGTTAGGAATTTGATGAAAATTGACATTGAGTAAGCAAGTTGGCTAGATATGTTGAAAAGGGAGGACTGTTGAAAGTTAGGCTGAAAACCGTCAACATTATCGGCGCCCTCTTGCTCTCCTTAAACCTTTTGTGCGCGTAAAACAACCGCCATTTTGAACACCATGGCTTCCCTGCTCTCGCCGAGAGCCAGCGCGCCTCTCTCTCCCTCCTAGCTTCACTGGCAACCCCCTGCTTGCACCTGCCTTGAGTCATAAACCCCTCTTCGGCGCTGCTCTCCCCCAGGCCCTCATCCTGTTCCCAATGCGACACCTCCCTGCCTCCCTTTCATGATCTCCGGCCCTTTGACGAAAACCCCTTTTCCCCGTGTGCCCGTTTGTCTTCCCCGTTCCCAGGCCGACACCTAGCTCTGCCGATACCAATCCCTTGCCCCTCCCCATACAATAGAAAGCTTCCCTCCTCAAAGGACCCCCGAGATGATCAAAGCCCCCCCCATCCCACGAGATCCGATCGAAACCCGCACACTCCGTGAATCGGCGGAATACCCAGCTGCGCGATGACCATCACCTGTTGTGAACGGGGCGGGGACTTCCACTGTAACCTTGCGTGGGAACGGGCTGGGAAGGGGGGGATTCTGAGGATGTCTTTCCGTACATCAAAGTATCAACGAGAATGTGTTACATGTAATAAAGAGATAAACTTGTGTATAAGAGGCCAGGCCTCAGGGATGCAGTTAGAGCACCTCAGAACGATACCTTCTGTCCGTTTCGTTGTGTTCTCCTCCGGAGAAAATAAAAACCTTGTTTCCTGCCTTCCAGTCTCCAGCGCCTGCCTCTTCAATAGTTTAACTTCTTTGTGGGTTCAAGAGGCGACACCGCCGGGCAAATACTTAAGGATCTTATATTCTGGTTGGTAGTGCCCCCCAGTTGTATTTTTCCACAGGGGTGGCAATGTCATGTTTATTTCGTTGGCGCAAGATCCAAAGACAAACATAAAACAGTGATTGGCCATAATTTTTCTCTTTCTGTCTGTTAATTTAGAACTAGGCTGGGTTCCCGTCTTTACATTGTCCGACCTAGGAAAATTCGAACATGTCGCTGAAATCGTTCTGGCGAAATCTGTGCCATCGGGCATAATCAAACGTGGTGGTTCTATCTGGTCTGTCCATGTGAGTCTGATTCTTCTTTGCCTCGCGCTTTTTCTCATTCTGCCGGCCTGTCGTTCCTGTCGGCCCTCTGCCCCTACTCACGCTCAGTAGAGTCGGGCATTGGGCTTTCCAGTGTCCGACATATCTACAAAAAGCGCATTGGTCTTGCCCTAAGTCTGGCTGTCTTTTGCGTAGTGTCGGGGGATAACTTTTGGGTCGTGGTGCCCCGGGGTTGTCCTGTCGATATGTTTCTCTACCTGATTTGTCCTCGTCTTTTCTCTGTCGTTGCATAGCCTCTCTGCGCCACATACCGAGACTGTCGAGCATAATAGGCGTTGTCTTATTATTGCGAAGGGCTATTTCCAACGTTTCTATTTTATCAAGGTCAAAGGACCCTACCAGTGGCCACTGTTTGTCTTGACTTTCTTTGGTATACCTGTGCCACAATTTATTATAGGCTATGGTGACTAATCCATAGTTTATGAACATGTCCTTATTAGGGGTGCCTTCCAGTGGAGCTATATGATCCACCTCTAATACACGGTCCGGGCTGAACCAATTATCAATCAGTGGGGAGAAGACAGACATGACGGCTCGTAACGAGGGACAAAAAGTCAGCACTGCCTATCTTATCACTGTGCGCAAAGACTAGACAGAATATTTCTATTCTACGTTGTTTGCAGGCAGTGAATACCTCATGAACAAAAATAAAAAAAAGAGTAACCAATAACGAGGAACAATCAATAATAAATAAGATAGAGTAGAATCAATGGGGAGAGTAAGTAGGGCGCAAAAGTCTGCGTCCTCTACCCTTTCACTATCCGCAAAGAGGAATCTGTTATTTCTGGTTTGCAGACAGAGAATCTCCAGAAGACAATCTGCGAACAGTAGTTCGGGGTCAAAGAACCCAGTTAATCAGTGAGGGAGAGGGAATCTCCCAAAAACCGTTAAGAAATAATAGAGTCAGTGGGGGAGAAAAATAGGCACGACGGCTGCGTTACCTATCCTTCACTGTTTGCAAAAGGGAAAGAGCCTACTGTTTCTCCGCGTGCAGACAGTGAATCTCCAAATAAGTTAACAAAGAGTAATACTAGTATTTTTTTTTTTTTTAAACAATCAAGCAATTATTTCGCAATCCGTCGTGTTTACACGACCTTACCCGGACCGTATGGACAGTTTCTTGTCTTCCGAATCCAGCGCCCGTTCGTCCTCTTTTTCTCGTATTTCTCACGGCACTCCTAATGGTCCCCAGTCAGGACCGTAGATCACTCGAGAGAGGTCTGTTCGGAACTAGTGAAGTTCGGATGATCGGCTGCCAGACGAGGGTCTATTGGGCAAGAGCTCTCCCGATCGTTGCAGTCATTCACTCTGTCGTCGGGACCTCTCCCACTGGATCCACGAGTCGCTGATGGGCCCCACGCTTGGGACGCCAATTGTTAAACCTGGGTCGGGTCGGGGACAATCGGTATTTGCCCGGCGGTATTGCCTCTGTGACCCACGAATTATTAATCAATGAAGAGGCAGGCGCTGGAGACTGGAAAGCAGGAAACAAGGTTTTATTCTCTCCGGAGGAGAACACAGCAAAACAGACAGCAGGTATCGTTCTGAGGTGCTCTAACTTATTTCTGAGGCCTGGCCCCTTATATACAGGGTTTTGCGGTTTTATTACAGTTTACATACTCATGGCAAAGCTTTGATGTACGGAAGGACATTCCCGGAATCCCCCCTCCGGGCCCGTTCCCACACACATTTACAGTAGAAGTCCCCACCCTGGTCACAACAGGTGATGAGTATCGCGCAGCTGGATATTCCGCCAATTCATGGAATGCGGGGTTCGATCGGATCTCATGGGGTGGGGGCTTTGATCAACCCGGGGGTCCTTTGATGAGGGAAGCTTTCTATTGTACGGGGAGGGGCAAGGAATAGTATCGGCAGAGCTGGGTGTCGGCCTGGGAACGAGGAAGACAAACGGGCACACGGGAAAAAGGGGTTTGCATCAAAGGGCCGGGGACCATGAAAGGGAAGAAGGGAGGTGTTGCGCTGGGAACAGGATGAGGGTCTGAGGCAGAGCAGCGCTGAAGAGGGGTTTATGATTCAAGGCAGGTGCAAGCAGGGGGTTGGTCAGCGTGCAGGCTTGGTGAGGGCGAAGGGCTATGTCGGGGGCCAGTGGCATGCAAAAGGGCTTGTTCTGATCAGGGCATCTTAAAATGGCGGGTGCGCACGACAAAAGTGTGGCATCAGGGGAAGAGGCAAGATGGCGCAGATAATGTTCACCAAACCGTACTAATTTTCCACACAGGCACTGGTGACGCAAAAGACTGGAAGGACGACGAGACCAGGAGCAGCTGGAGTCTTCCTTGGTGCTATATTGGTTCCTAGGCGAAGTCCAACGTGCCCAAACGGTAGAAGTGTGAGTGGTTTTGTCCCACAACAAATCTGAAGACCCACCCACAGGTAAACCCTTAAGTACCGTAGGGAAAGGGTTGGGACAATTCAGGGAACCCTCCCAGAGGAAGGGTTGGACAGAGGGGAGGATACTCCCATGTCCTTTGTCCAGTTTCGTGCCAGAGCGAGAGCCAATGGTTCCCTGAACTGGTTCCAACTGGAGTATGCAAGGAGGGCACCAAATGTGTCCTTCTAAGCTGTCTGTTGGTGCTGCCAAGCCCCCCCTCCCCCCCCAGCCCAATACACTTAATCCTGTCTGGGTGGTGGTTACACCTTCCTGTGACAAGAAACCTATTGTTCTACCTTCCCCTGCTTGAGCATGGCTCAGCAGCAGGAGGGCAGAATCGTGTCTCTGGTCGGCAGCAATATTAGCTTGCTGTTAGACCCTGAAAGGCTGGTTCAGGGAATACAGGAGGGCTTCAATAACAAAAGAGAGAGTGAGGGAAATTTTACATTTATCTATGTGAGTTGGGAACTCCTGGTCCCCGGAATTAGTTACAAAAACAATGGAGGAGTATCCACTCAGAAACAGAGAGAACAAAAGGGTTTCTCTGGATATGGGCTTATGTGCTCAATTCAGCACCATGTGCCTCAACCTGTTTTAGGATAATGCATATCCTTATAGAAGACCCCTCACTCACCAACCTGGTTGGTGACATGCTTCATCATCGGGGTCCCACCCCATAGGCCGAGTGCCTATAGGGTGTGCTGCGACACCTGATTACAGTGGAGCTGGTTAGTTTTTCTTTTATGTATTCAGGGCGATCAATCAAGTGAGTTTAAAAAGGGCCAACACTACTCACTACAAGTATTTATTCTTGAGTGCTTGAACCCTAGTTAAAAATATGTTACACCTATGCCTAATTAAGTAGACTTCGGTGTTAAGATTAGTGTTTGATAAAAATAGCTAAGTGTGCTATGTGAGGTGTGATAAATGCTATAGGTTAAAAAGGTTTACATGTTTCAACCATTGTATTTATTCATTGGTTTTCGTCAGGACCATGATATTGAACTGGGTGGTCCACACACGCTAAGGTGCGTCCTGCCCTAGTCCAAGTTGGAGTGCACAAATTGTGGACTCGTGTAAAATTAGTGCGTTTTCTTTGTTCAAAGAAAAAACCTGTAAAGAGACAGGAAAGCAAAAAACAAAAAACAAAAAACAGGAAGGGGTCACATACAGGGGTTGACAATACATATGTATCACATTTAACATATATAGCCAAATTGAGTCAATAGATGATGTTAAACCTAAGTTGTAAAACAGAGGGATCCATCTAGTTGTGCTACAGTGCTACAGTGCTTTTACTGGACTGTGACTGATAGCTACTCGAATGGTGCCAAAGAAGTGGTGTCGACCTAGTTTTGGCATCTGGGAATAGCTAGTGACAAGTAAGGGCGGCGTATTATGCCCATGAAGCGGCAACACCGCAAGGAAGCGTAAGCAAAAAACATTATATCAGTCGCAATTCACAACAGCGATGTCACGACTGCTCACGAATCTCGGCAGCCGTTCACTTCGTGAACACCAATAAAGATCACTCACTCATAATACGCCGCCCTTACTTGTCACTAGCTATTCCCAGATGCCAAAACTAGGTCGACACCACTTCTTTGGCACCATTCGAGTAGCTATCAGTCACAGTCCAGTAAAAGCACTGTAGCACTGTAGCACAACTAGATGGATCCCTCTGTTTTACAACTTAGGTTTAACATCATCTATTGACTCAATTTGGCTATATATGTTAAATGTGATACATATGTATTGTCAACCCCTGTATGTGACCCCTTCCTGTTTTTTGTTTTTTGTTTTTTGCTTTCCTGTCTCTTTACAGGTTTTTTCTTTGAACAAAGAAAACGCACTAATTTTACACGAGTCCACAATTTGTGCACTCCAACTTGGACTAGGGCAGGACGCACCTTAGCGTGTGTGGACCACCCAGTTCAATATCATGGTCCTGACGAAAACCAATGAATAAATACAATGGTTGAAACATGTAGACCTTTTTAACCTATAGCATTTATCACACCTCACATAGCACACTTAGCTATTTTTATCAAACACTAATCTTAACACCGAAGTCTACTTAATTAGGCATAGGTGTAACATATTTTTAACTAGGGTTCAAGCACTCAAGAATAAATACTTGTAGTGAGTAGTGTTGGCCCTTTTTAAACTCACTTGTTTGATCGCCCTGAATACATAAAAGAAAAACTAACCAGCTCCACTGTAATCAGGTGTCGCAGCACACCCTATAGGCACTCGGCCTATGGGGTGGGACCCCGATGATGAAGCATGTCACCAACCAGGTTGGTGAGTGAGGGGTCTTCTATGAGGATATGCATTATCCTAAAACAGGTTGAGGCACATGGTGCTGAATTGAGCACATAAGCCCATATCCAGAGAAACCCTTTTGTTCTCTCTGTTTCTGAGTGGATACTCCTCCATTGTTTTTGTAACTAATACAGGAGGGCTCCCTAGGGGAGCCCCCCAGTACATGGGATCCTACATCCAACACTGGAATCAGTGTTGGGGTAGGATTCCAACATGTTTGATACCAAACATGACCATTTTTGTTGCAGCAAATATATAGTTAGACATCTCGTAACTGACTTGATGTCAACTAGACGTATTAAATGGCTGACCGCATTTACAAAGCCTGGAGAATCAACTCACGGTTTTGTAGGGGTTGTCCTGCTCATGCAGGGCATCCTCATACTTATAACCTAGCACTCTGACTTCAGGATTGAAAGGCCAGCCTTAGGGGCGAATTATTGGTTTTAAGTGCAGCACCTCAGATATAAGGAAACTAATATCTGCTGTAAGAGGTGCTAGCAATAACTCACACAAGCTGCAACAGCAGGCCTGTAGTCGCAAATTGAGTGGTCCCTCATGTGTGGCATAATACATGCTGCAGTGCATGGGAGACGCCTGGTGGATTTATGCCCTGGGTACCTTTGTACCATATACTAGGGGCTTTGAAGGGTACACTGGCAGCCAATTGGGAAGGTACCAAAGTACTTATCATAGTCAAGTCAAGTCAAAAGCCACTTTATTCGATTAATAAAAATCATAAAAGTATACTATTTAAAACATCTCCACATATTACATACAGTTTCGCAAAATCAGTTAAAACACAATTTAACAATTTCATTTATGATTTAATACTGAATGTGACTGTTGTACCAGCCAATCTTATTTTCCTGCTCTGAACAGCCCCAACAAAAAAATTTGCAACACAGAAAATAGAAAATGGATGTTCCAGTAATTGCAGATAAAATAATGCTGGTTTAACCTTTATGAACCCTTTATCTTTCAGCAATGGTAATATATACTTTTTCCTAATTCCAGTATAAAAGGTACAAAAAAAAGTAAAGTGCATGGTATCCTGAATTGAGTGGCCATCACACTTACACAGTGCAGCATCCTCTGGCCTACACCACCCTATAGCTTCACTTAAGATGAGGTGGATCTGGTTAAATCGGAATCTGGGTAATAACCACCGATGAAATGGTTTTGTTACAATTCTCAGGTAAGGCTGCAAAGATAGACATGTGATTAGCAGGTAATGAGCCCTTGACATAGGCTTTCTTAACTGTAAAGATTCACTCTCTTGTTCCCTATATCTGAGAAAATTGACTTTCACCCAGTTTATATCAGCTTTTACCAGTCCCTCTGGGTTTGAAAAAATCTCTGGACGCCCCAGATTCCTGAACATTACTTTAATAAAGGACAACCACTGTATTGCCTTTGATTTCTCTAGGTTCACACAGTCCCTTAAGATCTTATGATTTAAAGTAAGCTTTGGGTTCAGCCATGTTTTGATCCAAAATAGGATGGGGGCCATACTTGTTAAATCTGAAACATAGCCCATACCCAGCTCACGATGGACAGCAAATGTAGCCGTCGACTGGGGGAGGGCTAGCAGGGCACGGAAAAATGTATTTTCCTCTTTCTGGATACAATCAATTTGCTTTCAGCCCCATATTGAAGCACCATATCTCGCAATTGCGATGCATTTCGCTTTATAAATAGATAAAATTGCCTCACAAGGTCTGCCACCTAACCTCTTTGCAAAGCCAAGTAACGCTGCGGAGGACCTTCTTACGCCATTTGCTTTAGCCGCCAGTTGTGGTACCCATGTTCCTTTATCATCAAACACGACCCCCAGGTAAGTGAAGGCCTTCACCCTGGAGATCACTGACCCATTGCAATACAGGGATCTATTGTTATACTTGTGTGAACCCAGGGACATGACGTGGGATTTATCATTGTTTACCACTAAGTCTAATGACTTCATAAATTCCCCAAAAGAATTTAATAGTCTTTGAAGCCCCAACGGGGTACGAGCCAGTAAAACGGCATCATCCGCGTATAGGAGTACAGGAATAACAGTTTCTCCTATACGCGGATTATCGAGGGTAGCCTTTGCCAATGTTTTGTCCAGGGAGTTTATATATAGGGTGAAAAGCAGGGGGGCCAAAATACACCCTTGGCGCACCCCTATGCCAGATTTAAACCCTGTAGTGCATACAGATCCCTATGTAGATCGGCCAAACAGTACACCAAGGAAGGATCAATGCCTAGGTCCACAGTCTTGACCTATTAACTAGGTCAAAGGCTGTGGACAAATCCATGAAACCCAGGTGAATTGATCCTTTAGCTGCAACAGTATACCTGTTTAGTAGGTGTAAATTAAGACGCTGATCCTCTGTACCTCGACCAGATCTAAACCCATATTGGGCATTTGACGGAATTTCTTTATCAGTGACCGACTCCGAGATTTTGTCTAGAATAACTTATCATAGTCAAATTTAGGGAGAGAGCACAGTGACTGGGGTCCTGATTACCAGGATCCCAGTCAGACTAGTCAGAAAACAGCATAACACCAGCAAAAAGTGTGGGTACCCATGAAAGCAGATCCTACTTTCCTACAGTATTAAAAAGGGAGGTTTGGGCCTGGCTAAAGTTTATGTTGCCAGGATGAAATGGCAGGTTGAACTGCAGATACAGGCTCTGCAATGCAAGGCCTGAAAAATGTTTAAAGGCCTCTTAAGTGGGTGGCACAATCAGTGCTGCAGGCTTACTAGTAGCATTTAATTTACATGCTCTAGGCACATGTAGTGCCCCTTTGCTAGTGACTTATAAGTAAATTCAATATGCCAATTGGGGATAACCCAATATTAGCATGTTTAGAGGAGAGAGCACAAGCACTTTAGCACTTGTTAGCAGTGGTAAATACCTTAGGCCAGGAAAAAAAAGGTCAGAAAAAATTAAGGAGGAAGGCAAAAGGTGAGGGAGGGAGATCACCCTAAGACTGACAGGTCTCCACTGCGCGAATACTGGTCAACAGCGCTCTCCACTGACATCACAGATAAGCAGTTGCAACAATGCATCATAAGCCCCAAGACAATAAAAAACAAAGCCCGTTTGAAGTTCACGCAATTCAATTATTTGCACCACACATATCTGTCCCCACACAGACTGGAGCAAATGTACCCAACATCTATTGATATTTGCCCCAGGTGCCACAACACAAATGCTGATTTTCTGCATATGGTCTGGACATGCTCCCATATTGCAACATACTGGGGAAGTATCTGTGACATACTAGCGGTGGTAACAGGAACCATATCTTCAATCCTGGGGGCGCACTGCCTGCTAGGCATCACCAAGAGAAATGCACAATGGAAGAACCTCAATAAATTTATCGATTTGGCATTGGTACTGGCCAAACGCTCTATAGCTATGGCCTGGAAGTCCCCAATTGGCCCTTCCATTAGACACTGGCTGGCGACCCGTCAGCGCGCACTAGTGGCTGAACATGACACATCGTCAACGCAACTCCCTCGCCCATCGGCCAGGATCCAACTCATGGACTGGCAACATTATGCGACTGTTATAGAAACAAGACTTAGGGACACGAACGATAAGCCATGTACACGGCTGTGCCCCTGCCTAAAGCAACTACGACACCTTGAGCACCCACATCCGGGAATGCTCATAACTGGGAAACGGGGACATACGCACATATACACAGACACAACACCTCTGGACGATTGCCTCACGTCTCCGACATGACTGGATTGCACCCACATACAATGCAGCACTTGGGCAACGGCCTCTCCTCATCACTTTGCTCCCATAACCGTTTCCAATACAACAGGGCCCCGCCAGTCAGTACTCTGCACAAGCAGCATAATATGCAGGTATATATATATGACATATACAGAATAGGCACACTAGCACAATGGTATCAAGTTTGAAAGTTTTCTCTGTTTCTTTTCTTTTCTTTTTGGCATTGAGTTCCAACATAGCTAACTACAGTACTATTTGCTGCTAATCTTTGAAGTGACCTATGCTCCCAATGTTTGTGAGACTAACTGAACGTATCACTTTGCCCACCCTCACCTAGAGTGCACAACCATGCAAATGAAGATGTATTTTGTTCTGTACTTCATTATGACGTATATAAATCTGTATGATGTGCTGAATAGAAAATGAATAAACATTATAAAAAATTAAAAAAGACTGACAGGTCTAACAGCCCTGCTCCTAAGTGAATGAATGAATGGATATTAGCTTTGTAAAGTGCAAACTTTGCCTAGGGGCGTCAAGGCGCTAAGGAAAGGGGCCAGCAGATGATAGGTCATAAGGCTCACGATGTTGACAGTGTGAAAAGCCAGGTCTTCAGGGCTTTACGGAAGAGAGACAGAGTTGCCAGTCCAGAGATTGAGGAAGGAAGGGCCTTCCAGAGTTTGGCCTCAGCAAGGGAGAAGGCTCTACCCCTCCAACTTACTTTCCTGAAACTCGGAACTACCAGCAAATTCTGGCTGGCGGATCTTAACTGCTTGGTGGGGACATATCTTTGAAAGAGCCTTTCGATGTCTTCCGAACCAGTATTATAGAAAGCCTTGTGAGCGAGGCAAAGGGCCTTAAATACAATTCTTCGGCCAAGTGGGAGCCAATGCAGCTTACTGCTAGTAGCTGAAACTGAGTGATATTTGGGAAGGCCCATCACCAGCCTGGCAGCAGCGTTCTGCACCAGCTGAAGTCGATGCACGAGTCCCTTGTTGGTACCCAAGTAGAGGGCATTACAATAGTCCAATCTGGACAGCACAAGAGCCACAACTGCCTGTTTCGGGAGGAAAAGGAAAGAAATTTAGAGATCTTTCCAAGAGTCCTACTAATCCTAAAGCAGGTGAAAACCGTTCTACTAATCTGGGGGCCCAGGGAAGGGAATTGTCAATTATGATGCCAAGGTTTTTAGCATTAGACCCAGGGCGGGGGCAGGGGCCAAGCGTATCCGGCCAGCAGGCCTCTTACCGGATGTCCTGATGGTTTCCAAAAATTAAAACCTCAGTTTTGTCCCCATTGAGACTGAAATAGTTCTCTACCATCTAGGAAGCCACTGCCTGCATGCAAAAAGATAGCTGCCTCAAAAAAAGCCCTCCTTAAGAGTAAAAATGTGCCTCAAGCGAGTCCAGAATGTTGTCAATCTGGCCTCCTTTTCCAACACTTTGCACTGTCCTCCATTTTAGAGTCTGTTTTAGTTCACCTGAAGCAGGGCCGGACTGGCCATAGCGAGCAACAGGCATACCCCCGGTGCGCCGCACGGGTGGGGGCCTGTTTTGGGCCCCTGGGGGCTGTTTTTGTTACAGGGCCGTTTTTGCAGCATAGTTGCAAAATCAGCCCTGTACCAAAATCGGCCGAAAACCGGCAAAGAGCTCGGCGGCAACTCCGAGTGGGGAGGGGGGGGGCGAGCACTTTGCCAGGGCCGGTTGTGGTTCCCAGTCCGGCCCTGACCTGAAGGCATTGGAAATGACTGCTGACCTTATTTTATCTAAATTGTCTAACCTTACCTCCCTCAGGACAGTCTTCCCATTCCACAGGTCCTGCTGCAGCAACTGGGGCTGTTTCAGCACCATCTGTTTCCCCAGTGCCTAGTGTTGTGTATAGGCCTGTTCACTCAGCTGCTCCACAGCCAGTGTCTATCTCCCCATGCTCCTCTTTGGCTTCAAATAACATATTAACAATTCCAAGGTCCTCTCCATACCAATATAACATCTTAATGTACCCTAGAAGTGTACCAGACCCTCAGCCTCATCATCTTGTTACCCAGTAGCGCACAACCAGGCTTTACTCCCTTGCTTGTTGCCCTCGTTTTAACCCTGAAGCTTGTCCCTATGTTGTGGTCCTAACTAATGTTCCTTTGCTGGTACCATGGTCTCCAGAATTCTTTTACAACTTAAAAACAAGATTTGTCATTGGCCGACTAGGAAATCTGCCTTTAACCTGACACAATATGACAAGATTTATTTTGTCTGATTGTATTGTGATTACCTGTAAGCTGTGGCCCTGGCCTGCAGTTTATTATTGCAGCCTTCAGCAAGGATCCTTGGAGCCAATAGTGTCAAGATCTTCCTTTTGGCGTTTGTTTTGCAGTCCCTTATATTTGATGACACCCCATCCAGGTGCCTAACATACAGCTACCCCTGGAGGTCCTGTCACAACGGTTATTCCTGTCCATAATCGGTTTCAGGCCTTAGCCAACTCGTTCTCCATCGAGTGCCTAAATACCACAGAGGCAGACCCTAGGCTCCAGGAGTCTCAACCCACTACCTTCCTTGAGCCATGTCCTGTTGCCCTAAATGATGTGGGGCTCCTTATAAACACTGGGGTTCTGTTCTTAAACATTGCCAGCTGGAACACTCCAGGTATTGCTTCAAAGATTGGGGACCAACCCTGGCTTGATCTTGTTAACCATTATTATATTGTTTTATTACAGGAAAGATGGGCCAAGAACATGTTTAGTTTAGATGTGTTTTCCTGTTTCTTTAAGTTGGCCCTACCATCCTCCTATGGTAGAGCGTTTAGCTCTTTAAAAAGTTCCATTGAATATGAACTTGGTACCCATTTTTCCACTTTCTAAGGGATTACATTTCTTTTACAAGGCACTCATGTATTTGTGGTTAATTTCTACAATGTGGTAGGGGTAGGTTACTTGGATTTGCTTGCCCACATCCTGAATGATTTCAGATTATGTTGTAACTCATTGAAAATGTATTTTAATGTTATCTTGGTGGGTGATTTAATGCTAAAATAGGTTCATGTGATATTTTTATTGTCTTGTTCCCTAGACGTTCTGCAGGTCTGGGTAAGTTTTCTAAGGACACCAGCGGCAGTTCACTATTCCAGCTTGACCTTGATTAATCTATCAAAAGCATATGGCATGGGCGGTGGTGCATTTTCACGTATAACTAGGGTCTTTAGCATTAAGGGAGTGCACGTAGGAAAGGCCAGGCGGGTTTCTTACTTGGGTACTACCATGGATGTCATGCACCCCTTTTACGCCGCCGTTGGGTCACTTTTGTGACGCAGCGGCGGCGCAAAAGCTGTGCCATGGTGCGGGGTACTTACAACGTGCATCACGTAGTAAAGCCCTGCGCCAGAAGGAGGCGTTCCTGCACGGGGGGGGGGGGGGGGCTTCTGCACAGTAACGCCCTAAAAGTGGCTGAGTGAAATCTAAAAGATTTCACTCAGTCACTTTTGGACCCATGCTGTGTCAAAACCCTGCGCCTGCTTGAAGCAGGCGTAAGGATTGACGCAGCATTGTAAGAATATGGCCCCCCGGAACATTGCTGGTGCTGCGTCGCACTTGCGACGCAACTCCAGCAATGCGCCGCTTTTAGGGCACAGATGCGTCACGCATCTGTGCCGTTTTTGCCCCCGGCGCATCCATGGTGGCGGAGGCATGGCGCACAATAACTGGCGCATCCCTGCTGATATGCAGGGATGCGCCAGTTATTGTAAATCTGCCCCTTAAATTGATTTTAGAAGTATATAAGCCCAGGTGCCACCCTATTGCTTCTTTTGGGGTGGGGCTATCATGAAACACTATTTCTTCACGGAAATGAAAATTGACTCTGCCTGAGATTGCTGTGTCCCCCTTTTAATTGTTCTTCTTATTTTGTGCACGAGGAACTGGGCCTGGGCCATCTGTCTGTTACATTCGCACTGGCCCCTATGCTCTGTGTATGACAATTTGGATGAACTCCCATGTCTATCTGAATAGAAAGGTCTTATTAGATTGCATGGTGTGCGATCAGGGCAATACTATTCTGTGGCTTCACCACATTAAGCTCATCACCAACCAAGTGGGCAGACCGGATTTGTTCTTTGACCCTCGTAGAATAAAACAGTCTAACATCCAGTGGGTCAAGTATTAATTTAGCAATGTAACTTCATCACAGCGAGACGCTGTCTAACCTTTTAAACCCTCTGGGGCCGATTCACAGAACTAACTTAAGACAAAATCCTAAACTTACTACTTTTGGTATTCACAGAAGTTAGGATTTTGTCTTAAGTTTGTCTTAAGACAGACTTAAGACAGACTTAAGTTAGGATTTTGTCTTAAGTCTGTCTTAAGTCTGTCTTAAGACAACCTTAAGACAACATCCTAACTTCTGTGAATACCAAAAGTAGTAAGTTTAGGATTTTGTCTTAAGTTAGTTCTGTGAATCAGGCCCTTAATCAGGAATTATGTCTTGATTCACGCTATAGAGGGTATGGAATCATATTTGTTTTGGGTCAGTAACCCCTAGGAGAGATCTCTTCTGATGAGATTTCATTGTGGTATGGCCCATTGTCTTCTTAATTTTCCCTTGGGTCAATATGATACTGAATCTATTTTGCTGCGCCCATGCACCAGGCTTCTTTTCAGTTGCATTTACATTTTGTATTTTTTTTGTAAATTTTATAAATCTTTCAAATTAATTTTTTTTATATTGCTTCTTAAATCTCACAGTTTTAACCAATGTAAACCTGTACTTTATTTTCTATGTACCTTAAGCCACCCCATAGTCTGCTCCTCTGAGGGGAGCTTTCTGAATTGTGCGGGGGCACATCCCAACTCCACGATGTTTTAAGTTTGTCTGGGCATGTTTGAAACGATGTATGTTTATTAAAAGTCTGTATTTTATCAGCATTTTCTGCTCTTTTATGATTATCTATCCTATAATCGAATATATATATATTTCCAGCACAGCTCCAGGCCCAAACCGATCCAGAGAATTATGCGTACTCACAGTGGTGTGTATTGAAAGATTTATTTTGTGCAGTCCACCTCCGTAACCAGCATAGGGAAGGAAACACCCTACGAGTTTCGGTGTAACAAACACCACACAAAATTTGAACAGGGAGCCTCACGTGAATGCTCATCAGTACTCGAGGGGCAGTGAGGCCCTGGGGAGTGTTATATATGTATGTGTATGTATGTATGTATGTGTATATATGTGTATATATATATATATATATATATATATATATATATATATATATATTCACTGAAAAAAACATAGGTTTCAGGCCTGATATAGTTAGGAATTAGCATTTAAAAAACCTTAGAATTTCACTGAAAAAACTGTAGATTTTAGGGGTGTTATAGTTAGCTGGACATTTCACTCATACAAAACCATTGAAATTCCTCCAATATAGTTAGTTGTACTAACTATATCTCGCGCGCCCGCAATCCACTGCTGACAATGTCACATATTACATCATTCATGACATGGTCAGTGACATCACTGGTGACATCTCAAATGACAAAGCCCCAAAAATGTTGTTTTTTTTAAAAATCGCGGGGTACGCGTACCGTACGTGTTCCGTACTCGTACGGTACGCGCACAGTGCGCGCTTATAGATATATACATTTATTCAAATTGAATTTTCTCAACAACTACTTGAGGGATTTACATCATTTAAACAAACGGGTGATCTGCGAATCAGACTCTATCATTTTGCCAAATTTCATGTAATTCCGTTCAGCCGTTCAGGCTGTAGCCGTGTCTAATCGTCCTATGGAAAATAACATGGGGAAAACACGTTTTGGGACCCCCCTTTTTTTCTCAGCCCCCACTTAACAAACCCCCCCAAAACTTTCAGGGAAGGAGCAGAGCGGGCCATCTTCTTTGAGAAATTCACAAACATTCATCAACCGGCGCCAAAGTTATTCCCAATTGAATGTTGCGGATTTCCTATGGAAACTAGGTCCTAACTATATCTACCTACTGGCGACCGCCAGTAGGTAATATATATATTACAGATAGTTATAGTTAGGACCTTGTTTCTATTCAAAAAGCGGTTTTTGTTTTGCCAATATCGTTGGCGCCCTTAGACGAATCATTGCAAAATTTTCAAAACTAATGCCGTGCTCCGGTTAGCGCCTGTCTTGAAAGTTTTGGAGTGATTCGTCAAGCAGGGGCCGAGAAAAAAAGGGGGCCCCATGTCCATGTTAATTTCCGTAGGAAACTTTAGACAAAGCTACAGCCCGAACTGCTGAACGAAATTACACCAAATTTGACACAAAGGTAGCTCTTAGTTCAGAAAGCAACCTTTTTCTTAAATGGTGAGACAGGAAACTACAAGGAAAGAAAACGACACAGAAACCCTAACACAGAGAAGCAGAAATGTAGGAGTGGATCAGGAAGCCCCCCAGAGTCCATTCAAACCAGTATCACAATTTCTGCCCCAAACACCACAGGATGCTATCGACATCTTTTCGGAGGCAGTAATAAAAGATCTGGTCGAATTTCGATCAAAGGGCAATGCCGTGAAGCCTGGTTTGGTGAAAAAGAAAACCTTACTAAAGCTCAAACCATCGCTCTTAAAGGACTAGAAGATGATCCCAATGTTATATATAAACCTTCAGATAAGGGAGGAAATATCATCCTGTTATCAAGAGAACAATATGTAGGAGAAGCGTTGAGACAGCTCACAGATAAAGACCATTATGAACTGACAACAATGAAAAGATATCAGGAAAGCATTGATGAATATCTTGGCTTGATTAAAAAATGGCACAATAAAACTATGTTGAGCACTGAGGAATATCTGTTTTTAAGAACTATGAATCCTATTATTCCAACGTTTTACCAATTACCAAAAACTCACAAGGACATCAAGGCCACACCGGGGAGACCTATTGTTTCCTCCATTGGGAGCCTCACTGAAAATCTGTCGATCTTTATAGATCACTTTTTATTTCAGTCTGTTTTATCCTTGGAATCATATATCAGAGACATAAAGGACTTCATCTCGCACATTGAACAACTTACATGGGATCCAGAATACACACTGATGGTTTTAGACATCACAAGCCTTTATACTAGTATAGAACATTCACAAGGTCTAAAGGCAGTGGAGTATTTCTTTAAAAAAAGAGCTTTGAAATTTGCAGGACATAGTACTATGCTACTAGAAATGACCGAATTTTGTCTGTTGAACAATATCTTTCTTTTTCAGGGGGACCTCTATAGACTGTCTCGGGGACCGCGATGGGCACCTGCTTCGCCCCCAGTTACGCGAATTTATTCGTGGGCTGGTGGGAGGAGCAGGTGGCCTGGTCCGCTGGGAACTCTGAATGGACGAAGAAAATCGTCACTTGGTATCGTTATATAGACGATCTCTTCCTGGTATGGAAGGGATCAGTTGAGAGTGCCAAACAATACATGGATCATCTGAATGACAACAACATCAATTTACATTTCTCAGGCGAGATTAGCTCACTGGCAGTGAGCTATCTCGACCTGAGGGTCGAAATTAAGAATAACCAAATTACCACTTCTCTATATCGAAAGCCAACCGCCGGCAATAGCATCTTGCATGCAGCCAGTGGACACCCAAAGAAACTAAAACAAAGCATCCCTTATGGCGAACTGTTGCGCCTTAAACGTAACTGTTCACATGAGGAAGATTTTAAAAAAGCGGCAGATGAGAGTGTAGAGAGGTTTTCAGCTAGAGGGTATGATCCTAAGCTTTTAAAATACACACTTAAGAAAGTAACTAGAATACCCAGAGAACAACTATTACGGAAAGATATAGAAAAAAAGACAAACGGAGAGAAATTTCGTATGATTACCACATACTCTGAAGACACAAATTTCTTAAAAAATACATTACGAAAAAACTGGCATATACTAAAGACTGACCCCATTATCGGTATGGATATTCCATCCGGACCTTTAGGGACCTTCAAGAGGGCAAAATCCCTTAAAGACAAATTGGTCCATAGCCACCTAGACATTCTTCCAGCTAAATCAAACTCACTGGCGGCAATGAAAGGCTTCTTCCCTTGTGGAAGATGCAAAGCATGCACACATAGTAAAAGAGTACTGGGATATGAGGTTCCAGGCCTAAAAGATAGAAGGCCCATAAATAGATTCATAACATGCCAAACAACGCACGTTGTTTACTGTTTAATGTGTCCATGCAAGCTTAAATATGTAGGGAGCACCATAAATGCTGTTAAATTGCGAATTCTAGAGCATATGCGGGCCATTGCCAACAAGGATTTATCATACCCAGTGGCGAGGCACTTCGCAATCAAACACCAAAGCAACAGAGATCTGCTCCAATACTTTGGACTGGACCACATACCGGCACATATAAGAGGCGGGGACATGACACTAAAACTCAGAAGGTTGGAATCCAGATTTATAATTGACTTGCAAACAAAAAACCCTGGGGGCCTAAATAGCGGAGAAGAACTAGCAGTCCACCTAGGGAATTAGTACATCCTCCCAGATCGAGAACCTGTAAACCAACAGCTATATACTAATCAATTATGAAGTAATTTGAAACATGCCGATACACGGCTAAATGATAGAGGACATATGGCGGCTCCAAAATATGGAACCGCCAAACGCCGATCCACGGCAAGATATATTTTTTACGAATGTGCAATGCAGTGATTGATTATAAAATTCATGTATATATTTTATTGGTATGGACAAACTGTGATAAGAATTGTACACCAGTTTGAATTTATGACAAATTGCACATTCCAAGATGGCGCTCACCAAACATCTAAGGTGAAGAGTCCTACCTCTATTTTGTGAACTTCCTGATTGACAGGGTTGTGATAAACATATGCTTCTCCGGTTCACATTTTGTGAACACACTGAGGAAGGGAGTTTCCCGAAACGCGTCTGTGCAAGCGGTGCAAATAAAGAAGTAACTGACAATCACCCCGCGAGTGCCGTGCTTCTTTCCCGGCTGGGAGAGGGGAGTTTGGAGCGGTACTCCATGCAGGAAGAGGAGAAGCGGTGTCGGAGTCACTGTACTCCGCATTGGGCTTGGCACACTGCTGCACTTGCCCCCGTGGACATTACACCTGACTGTGGTGGTTGTGCAGTCAGGGGACGCGAGGAGCTTCGTTGTTGCAGAGGGCAGTGCGGGTCATTGGGAGAGACCCGCTCGATGGATCCCCTGTTTCCGCAACTTTGCGGCCAACTTTGCCGAACTACTGCATGTTGGGACTTGCAGTTTGCTCCACCATCTACAACTACAGCAGGTGATACTGATCCCCGCCCACTGGGTGGAGCTTAAATTGAACTGTTTTAACAGGGGCATCGACCTTTGGCAGCACTTGAACTCACCCCCCGTTACATGCTGAGCGCTGAAGAGGCCACACGGCCGAAATGCATACGCCCGCCTACCTGCCTCAGATCTGCAATAAAATAAGCTTCACATTGTTCCCCTACTGAGGCCTCTGCCTTTTTCCTTGGAGGAGGGTTTGTTGGACATACCTTGCACTGCGAGCCAGCAGCGTGCTTCAGGGGCCCCTGCACACAAGTTGGCCTGGTTATCGTTGGCGCGGATTCTGCCTCGGTAGAATCTTTCCTTGTTCCGTGGTAGCGGAAGAACCAGGCCCACCACTCCATGCAGGAAGAGGAGAAGCGGTGTCGGAGTCACTGTACTCCGCATTGGGCTCGGCACACTGCTGCACTTGCCCCCGTGGACATTACACCTGACTGTGGTGGTTGTGCAGTCAGGGGACGCAAGGAGCTTCGTTGTTGCAGAGGGCAGTGCGGGTCATTGGGAGAGAGCCGCTCGAAGGATCCCCTGTTTCCGCAACTTTGCGGCCAACTTTGCCGAACTACTGCATGTTGGGACTTGCAGTTTGCTCCACCATCTACAACTACAGCAGGTGATACTGATCCCCGCCCACTGGGTGGAGCTTAAATTGAACTGTTTTAACAGGGGCAGCGACCTTTGGCAGCACTTGAACTCACCCCTCGTTACATGCTGGGCGCTGAAGAGGCCACACGGCCGAAATGCATACGCCCGCCTACCTGCCTCAGATCTGCAATAAAATAAGCTTCACATTGTTCCCCTACTGAGGCCTCTGCCTTTTTCCTTGGAGGAGGGTTTGTTGGACATACCTGCACTGCGAGCCAGCAGCGTGCTTCAGGGGCCCCTGCACACAAGTTGGCCTGGTTATCGTTGGCGCGGATTCTGCCTTGGTAGAATCTTTCCATGTTCCGTGGTAGCGGAAGAACCAGGCCCACCACTCCATGCAGGAGAGGAGAAGCGGTGTCGGAGTCACTGTACTCCGCATTGGGCTCGGCACACTGCTGCACTTGCCCCCGTGGACATTACACCTGACTGTGGTGGTTGTGCAGTCAGGGGACGCAAGGAGCTTCGTTGTTGCAGAGGGCAGTGCGGGTCATTGGGAGAGAGCCGCTCGAAGGATCCCTTGTTTCTGCAACTTTGCGGCCATCTTTGCTGAACTACTGCATGTTGGGACTTGCGGTTTGCTCCACCATCTAGAACTACAACAAGTGATACTGATCCCCGCCCACTGGGTGAAGCTTAAATTGAACTGTTTTAACAGGGGCAGCGACCTTTGGCAGCACTTGAACTCACCCCCCGTTACATGCTGGGCGCTGAAGAGGCCACACGGCCGAAATGCATACGTCCGCCTACCTGCCTCAGATCTGCAATAAAATAAGCTTCACATTGTTCCCCTACTGAGGCCTCTGCCTTTTTCCTTGGAGGAGGGTTTGTTGGACATATATATATATATATATATATATATATATATATATGTCCAACAAAGGTTCCGACCGAAACGCGTCAGTTTGCTGTGCTCAAATAAAATTTGAAAAAGTACCTCCGTGAGTGCTTTCCTTTCTTCTGCGGGAGACACGCTACTGGGAGGAGGAGCAGTATTTGACTTGCGAGTGCACCCTCGCAACGGAAGCACCCGCCTGGGAGTGCGGCGCCTTGGTGTTTTGGAAGCTGAAATATATATATATATATATATATATATATATATATATATATATTTTGAATCTCACCTTAGAGTGCAGGAATATCAGCAGGAATCAGGCATTTCATGAAATCTGCTTGTTTATGAATTTAGTATGCGGTGCACGAAAGACCAGTGTGATACCGATTAACTGTATTGAAAAGCGCACATCAATTTTTTAGGTCGGCCCTATCAGTGCTGATGCATTGCTCTGCGAGGCATGGTGCATTCAGTACATTGGCTTCAAGCCGGCCCATCGCTTGTCATTGGTTGCTCCAGGTGCCTTTCTAAATTCCATACTTTTGAATGGTAAATGGTGCCCATTTGTCCCTCCTTTTGGTCTGTCGTTCCCTCAGATATCGACTGGCCTTGTTACAAGGCTTATTTCGCTTCTGTCCATTTCAGTTTGTTTTGTGCAGTTTTTATTCAAATTTCCTGCCTCATGTTCTGGAAATGTTGCAAACGCGAGCAGCTGACCAATGTTAATGCTTTTCCCTCTCACCCACCATTTCTCCGTGAGTTCTCCCCATCGCACCTTAGCTTTCACTTACGATCTAAAGAGTCTGGGTCACGGAAGATCGAGTTGAACAGTCACAAAGTTAAAATGTTCGAAATTTGACTTCACTCGCTAGCTCCCTTTCACCCAATTTTTCATTTTTAGCATTAATTATGCTTCACTTGCTCGAAGCTCCGTTTCTATAAACAGGGCTGTAAATCTTGTTCTTTATCGGGTCACAAATGTGGCAGCTGCATCTGTTCCCAGTGGTAATTCCTCATTCTTCGTCTTCTAGCCAGTGCTGCAGATTTTCTCTGGTCCCAGTGGCAAATCCTCATTCTTGGTCGTCTAGACAGTGCTGCAGTTGCTTCTCTAGTCCCACTGGTAATTTTTCAATCTTAGTCCTCTAGGCAGTGCTGCTAGCAGCTTCTCTGGTCCCATCAGTAATTCCTCATTCCTATTTCTCTAGGCAGTGCTGCAGTTATGTCTCTGTTCATACATCCACTACACTCCAAACCAAAACACATATTATTATGCGTTCTTATATAGCGCTCGATTACCCGTAGGCATCTCGGCGCTTGCCTTGGGAACCCGTCCTGGCTTTTTCCCTGTGAGAAACCCGTACTGGGCTTCCCCAAGGTGCAAGCCAGGCATCCCGCCGCGAGGGGGCCGTAGTGGAGATTAAGCAGGCTGATGCCCAGAGCTGCAGAGTGTGAACCCGTGATTCGAGTAGGCACCGAAACGAGAATTATCGAGTCCGTGGATATTAGGGCTCAAGACCCTGCCGCGTCGGGAATTGAACCCTGACCTCTGCTTCAGGGTCTACCTCCTCTAACCAGTGAGCCACACTTCTCCTAGATGAAACACATTGTCATTTACAATGCCAATTGCAAATTCTTGTTTTTCTTGTCCTTCAATCCACACTTCTGTCCAATGCTGCGTGCCTATAGCTTTCACTTTCCTTCCAGCAGGTTTGGAACATGCTGTGATTCACACTGAGGTTAGCCTACAGCGGCGGATTTCTCACGTGCTGTACCTCGCGTGGAATTTAGTCTGAAGCTGTGGTCTCATATTTCCTAGAAGCTCATGGAATGTGCTGGAACATCGCCAACTTTTCCCTGGAAGTAGGGTCTCTTGTGTCTTCTTCACGCCACCAGTGTGACTCGACAAATGCTGGCTCTACAACAACATGTGGGATTGGCCATTAGGGACCAGTGATGCTAAACAACAAAGCATTCCTGAGCAGAACACGAGAGCAGTGACTCAGAAAAAAGCATTATTTGAAAATCACATTTGAGTTGAAGAAATAGAAAGTAGACTTATTTCACTTAATAAGTGATCCCATTACTATTTTTAAATTGAAGATCAACTATTTGTTATTTTAGTTTATTTTATTTTTCTCCTTAATATCTGTTGGACTTGACATCCTTTGCGTGGTATTCCCCCTGTCACTGACTTTTGCTGAACTTGTTTTTGTTGCCATGAGGACTCTGCGCACTTTACCCCCGCTAACCAGCGCTTAAGTACTTATGCTCTCTCCCTTAGAACATTGACCTACACCTAATTGGCCCCTTGAATTTACATGCCAGTCCCTAGTAAATGGTACTATCTATTCCCAGGGCCTGTAAATTAAATGCTACTAGTGGCCAGCAACACACATTGTGCCACCCACTTACGTAGCCATTTAAAACAAGTCTAATGCCTGTCATTGCAGCCAGTAGTGCAGTTGTAAACTGCCATTTCGACATGGCAAAATAAACCTATTGCCAGGCCTAAACATTGATTTTTAACCCCTTCCCTGTGCCGTGAATTCCGCCGCGGTGCGGGAGGGGCTATGGGGTGGGCATGGCGCTCTCGTACTTATGACTGTTCCACGCCGTCATGAGTCATGGGCGGCGTATGCTCATGACAGCGTGGAGCCGTCATGACCCCGCCCACTCACTAATTCGCCCGCACAGGCAGGGAATTAGTGCCGCGTGGGCGGAGTGGCAGCGGCATGACGGGTCCACGCCGTCATGAGTACACGTCGCCCGTGACTTATGACAGCATGGAGCCATCATGAACACACAACGGGTTAATACTTATAAGCCACCCCTATGGTAGGCTACAACGTCCCAGATACCATTCCCTAGGTCCGAGTTGCACGCCCTCCCTTCCCTGCATGGCAGGTCAAGTCCCGGAGGGCAAAAGATTTGTGGGAATGTAACAATGTCTTGGCCTATGCCACTCAGGTCTCCATTTTCTGTCCTCCATTGGAGCTCCTCTCTGATCGTTCCTGCTGATTCCATTGTTGAAGTCCATAAGTAGGTGGTGCTGCCTCTGCTGAGTCGCTGAGACCTCCTGCCAATCAGTTATGGTTGGTGTCCTCACGACTGCAATTCCACTACCAATGGTCCCCCTTTCAGGGGCGGGACGTACAGGAACACTCAAGGAATAGTCTTTTTCAGTTGGAGCTCATAGTGTGTGCTTCGATCTTGCCCTTTACCAAGCTGTGGCTTGAGTATGAAAATGATCGACTGAGAAGGTGCTGTTGGGGCATCCTGGGCCACTTAGGAAGCCAGTTCATGCCTCTTGGAATTCATACAGAGTGTTGTTGAGCCTCGCTATGAAGTGATCCTAGGCAACCACTTTCGGAATTCCCTGAAGCCATATTTCTGTGGATGGGCAAGCATCCGTTCTCCATAGTCTCAAGATGCAAGTGAGCCAGCTGGTCTGTTGATTGGAGATAGTGGGATAGGGGTCAAAGTCATGGAGGAGGACCATGGTTGGGTTAAGTTGTCCCACTGTATCCGGGGAGATTTGTATTGAGTTCTGAATTTGGGTGCAGAAGGCTTTGATCCGAGGACACTCTCACATCACCTGTATAATGTCACTCTCTTGTGACCCGCATCGCCAGTACGATGCCATGGGGAGGATCTTGGACATTCATAACTTTCTGGCTATGAATGCCTTATGTATAGGATCTTGAAACAGCTTAGCTTCAAGCAAGCATCTCTCAAGGGATTGCCGTGGTGTGACATTGGGTCCACCCAGGCCTCGTTAAAGTACTGTACTTGGGGCCTTTCTGACCATCAGGTTTTCAGTGATAATGAGGTGGGGGTGGAAAACTGGCAGTACAGCTAAATTGTGTAGAGTCCCCATTATAGGAGCTTAATTTGCGCAGGTAATCCAAGTTTGGTGAAGACTGTAACCCCTGCTGGGGTTGGCCTATTGCTTGACACAGACTTTGAACCAAACGTTGATAGCCCCAAAGATGATGTGGTTGGAGTGTGAAGTTTTCCTGGGCTGAAGCAAATGGTTGGGGGTTCCTGTCAATCAGGCAGTCTGAAAACTGAGTATATCCTGACAGTTTCCTACTCCAGCCATTATAGTTCTTCCTTTCCTAGTCAGATTGCTGTTACGTCAAAGTGGAGCCTGTGTATGAAGCTAGGGGTCCATTCCCAACAACTTGTGGGCCTTATGCCAGGCTGCCTTCCTCATGTGACGAATGAGGTAGAAGGCAATCAGTCTATTAGGGTTACTTGTGTAAAGCACTTTAATGCCTCCTAGTCCGCCGAGCAGGGCTCTTTCTAGGGTAACCCATTGTGGCTTATTAAGGGTGTCGTGCAGTAAATATCCAATGGAGGCGAATTTAGGTGCCAACAAGTAAATACATGTGTGACAACTGCAGGCCCCCCTCTTGTCCATCGTAGGATGTAGTTTCCCATTTTTAGACTCGGTTAGCACCCACACCCCATAGGAAGTCTTCAGTATTTTGTCTATAAGACACCATTAGCCATGGAGAGCTTTGCTCAGAAGTGGTGTCACTAGATCGTTATGCAGTTTGTAGAATTCTGCAGGGTAGCCAGCATCACCTGGCAACTTACAGTATTTGAGGCTGTCAATGACCGCTGTAATCTCATTCTCTGTTATGTCCCTCTCAAAGTCTCTGCATTGAGCTTGGGAGAGTGTGGGCATTTTGCAGTGTCCTTGTGTTTGTTTTCTTCGCCCTGAGTTGGCAGAATATGCCCAGATGTGGGTCCCTTGCTCGCTTAGCTACTGGATTCAAGCTAGCCTAGCTGATGAGGGCTGTTAGCCCGAAACCGGTCCCAGGATGCTTGTTTCCAGTCCATGGAAGACATGACTTGGCAGTTCGGGCTGGACTGTTCGCATGAGGCACAAGGTCAAGACTGATTTGCATATAGCTGTGTCTGAACTGGGGTGGCGAAGTGAGCTACAGAACTATGATGGACTCAACCCAGATCTGTGACTTGTGTTGGAATTTTGCAGTGTGTTATAAAGACTTTTATCGCCGGGGGAGAGTATAAAGGCCGGTTATAGTCTCAGAAAGTATTCAGGATGTTTACTGGATATGTGCGAGTGTCTTTGTTGGGGCCTGTAATGGCCAGGAAAGTACAATTGGATTTCTGTTGCCGAAGCGGCATTGCTAGTACGCTCCGATTCTCCCCATCATATACTGCATTTGTTTGAATCTGAAAAAGGCTGTTTCTGCCTTGGTGGTGTAGAGGGTATTAAGTTTGTGTTAGGATTGGGGGGGGGGGGGGGGGGGGGGCTTCCTGCATACTCAATGAAAGAGATACTGAGTGCTGGGATGAAATTGTTGCCACTGTGCATTTGAGGTGAGCACCTTAGGGGGCGGCATTTCTTTTCTAGGCTGCAGCTTCCAGCCACAGCTCTTCTCTCATGTAGGCCTTTCCCGCAGGCGATCGAGTGCTGGGAAAGTCACAGTCCCTTCATTATTGTCCAGCTATTGCTACAGGAAGGAACTCAGACTCTGTTGAAAGTGAGGAAACGTTATCTGGACATATTCAGTTGCCATTGACTTGAGGTGGGACAAGAGATTCCCATCTCTAGGAAAATGTATATAGAGTCATGGCCAGATGGTTTGATGACGCACAAGTTACTACTTGTGTAACGATATATCTGTAAGAGACATTAGTTAGTATTAGATTCCTTACCTTAGAATATCCCCAGGCGTCAGACTGGATCCGGAAAATTTTGCGTAGCAGTACCCTTGCGCGTCGGTAGGCGTCGTCTGCGGCTCCGCGTCCGTCGTCGGCGTCGTGGGCGCCGTGATGACGTCGTCGGAGTACTTAGACGTCGCCTCCGCGTGCTGACGTCAGTTCTTAGACACAGCTTTTCCGCGCCAGAAACGCAGAGCTATGCCAAAAACCAACACTGGTGCCAATGAAACTAGGGCCCTGAAGGGGACAACCCTAACCCTAGGTATCGGTTCGCAGAACGGGGAGGATGGGTGGGTCGGTAAGGAATCTAATACTAACTAATGTCTCTTACAGATATATCGTTACACAAGTAGTAACTTGTGCATCTGAAAGAGACACGTTAGTATTAGATTCCTTACCTTAGAATAGATACCCCAGCAATACCAACCCCGGTGGTGGGTCTGCGAACCAATACTCACACCAGAAAGTCCTGGAGGACGGAACGGCCAAAGAAGCCGTCCCTCCGGACTTGGCTGTCCAGGCAGTAGTGTCTTGCAAACGTGTGCAGCGATGCCCACGTAGCCGCCTGACAGATGTCTTGTAAGGGCACACCCCTGCCTAGGGCAGTGGTAGTAGCCGTGGCTCGGGTGGAATGAGCCCGCAATCCAGCAGGGGGCTCCTTCCTAGCCAAGGAGTAGCATGCCTGGATACACAAGATGATCCACCGGGAGATGGTCCTCTTGTGTACCGCTTTCCCCTTCTTAGCGCCCACGTAACCAACAAAGAGTTGGTCATCCACCCGGAACTGGCGTGTGCGATCTAAATAGAATGAGAGCGCACGTTTTGGGTCCAGACAATGGAGCCGCTCTTCCTCTTTAGAGGGATGCGGTGGCGGAAAGAAGGTTGGCAAAGTGATAGACTGCCCGATGTGAAAGGCAGTGACAACCTTGGGCAGGAAAGAAGGACGAGTCCTCAGAACAACCTTGTCCGGATGGACAGAGAGGAAAGGAGGTTTAGAAGTTAGAGCCTGGAGCTCACTCACTCTCCTGGCAGAGGTGATGGCAACCAGGAAAGCAGTCTTCAAAGTCAGAAGGCGAAGAGGACAGTTGTGAAGTGGCTCAAAGGGAGCGCACATCAGGAATGTTAAAACCAGGTTCAAGTCCCACTGAGGCATCACAAACGGAACAGGAGGAAACGTGTGAGTGATGCCCTTAAGAAATCTATTTACAATGGGGGACTTGAACAAAGAAGGTTGATCAGGTAGCCTGAGAAAGGCTGAAAGGGCAGAAAGGTAGCCCTTGATAGTGCCCAGAGCAGAGCCCTGCTGGGCAAGAGAAAGAAGGAAGAGAAGAGGGGCAGAAAGAGGATCCACAGCCTTTGCTGTGCACCATGCCACAAATCTGTTCCACCTGCAGGCGTATACCGACTTTGTGGAGGGACGCCTGGCTGCCAGAATGATGTTACAGACTTCAGGAGGCAAGTCAAATGGCCTCAACTGTCGCCGCTCAATCTCCAAGCATGGAGGTGGAGACTGGACAGGTTCGGGTGGAGGACCGTCCCCTGCTGCTGCGACAGAAGGTCCTCCTGAAGAGGCAGACGAACCGGGGGATCGACTGACAGACTGAGTAGCTCTGGATACCAGTACCTTCGAGCCCAGTCCGGAGCCACAAGGATGACTTGGGCCCGGTCGCGCTTGATCTTCTTCAGCACTCTGGGCAGAAGTGGTATAGGCGGAAAGGCGTACAACAGACCGCAACTCCACTCGCGACGAAAAGCGTCTCCGAGCGAGTGCCGCCTTGGAAATTCCAACGCGCAGAACTGATGACATTGCGCGTTCTCTTCGGTGGCGAATAGATCTAACCAAGGCTCTCCCCATCGCTGAAAGAGGCCTTGCGCCACGTCCGAGTTCAGACGCCATTCGTGATCCATCATGCACCGACGGCTGAGCTCATCCGCCCTGGCGTTCAGAGAACCTGCCAGGTGTTGAGCCACCAGGGTCACGCCCTGGCGTTCCAGCCATTGCCAAAGGCGAAGAGCCTCTTGACAGAGGATCCACGACCCCACACCGCCCTGTTTGTTGCAGTACCACATGGCGGTGGTGTTGTCCGTGAACACCTGCACTACACTCCCCCGGACAGAGGGGAGGAATGCCTTCAGTGCCAGATGAATCGCCCTGAGCTCCAACAGGTTGATGTGGAGCTGGGCCTCCGCCGGAGACCAGAGGCCTCTGATCTCCGCCTCTCCCATGTGGCCTCCCCAGCCCTGGAGGGACACGTCCGTCACAACTACGTGCTCCGGTTGGGGTAGGGAGAGGGATCTGCCGCTGACCCAATCGCGGTCCGTAAGCCACCACTGCAGCTGTCTCACAGTGCCCTCCGAGATCAGGACGTGGTCGGATAGGTTGCCCTGATGCTGGGCCCACTGAAACTTCAGGTCCCACTGCAGAGCCCGCATCCGCCACCTGGCGTGATGCACCAGTAGGATGCAGGAGGCCATCAGCCCCAGAAGCCGCAGCGTCAACCTGACCGAGACCCGGGATAACGGCTGAAAGATGGGAATCAGAGCCTGAATATCCCGGACCCGCTGTTCGGGCGGATAAACCCGAAATCGCGCCGAGTCCAGAACCGCTCCGATGAAGAGGAGTTTCTGAGAGGGACACAGGTGCGACTTCGGCACATTGATGGAAAACCCCAGCTGGTGCAGGAGGTCTGCCGTCGTCTGGAGGTGGCTGACGACTGTCTGGGGCGAGCCCGCCTTCAACAACCAGTCGTCGAGGTAGGGGAAGACTGAAACCCCTAACCGGCGCAGATGAGCTGCGACCACCGCCATCACTTTCGTGAACACCCGTGGGGCGCTGGTAAGGCCGAAGGGGAGCACAGTAAACTGAAAGTGCTCGTGGCCCACCATGAACCGCAGGTAGCGCCGGTGGGCAGGCAGGACGGGGATATGAAAATAAGCGTCCTGCAAGTCCAACGCTACCATCCAGTCTCCTGGGTCCAGGGCAGCAAGAACCTGAGCCAGTGTCAGCATCTTGAACTTCTCCTTCCGGAGGAAGCTGTTGACGTTCCGTAGGTCCAAGATAGGGCGTAGGCCCCCTTTGCCCTTCTTGGGTACCAGGAAGTAGTGGGAGTAGCAACCACACCCTACTTCTGGCCCAGGAACGCGCTCGATGGCCCCTTTGGCCAAGAGGGCCGTAACTTCCTCCTGCAGAAGTCGCAAGTGAACCCCCGATACACGGTGGTTCTGCGGTGGCATGGCTGGAGGAGTCGCCTCGAAGGGGAGGGAGTAGCCCCTTCGGACGACTTGCAGCACCCACCTGTCCGAAGTGACGGTGCGCCAGTGGAGGTGGTGATGGCGAACCCTGCCTCCAACTGGCGTCACAGGGGCCTGAAAGCACTGACTAGGAGGGTTTTGAGGCGGATGCTGCGGGGGAAGGTGTGGACTGTCCTCGCCGTTGCCCCCGACCGCCCGGACGGCGGTTCCCACGGCCGCCACCGCGTTGGGTATGGCCCTGCGGTGCGTGGCTGGCGGCGCTTGTGGGCGCACCCCTTCCGTGGCCACGAAAGGAGTGATAGGCAGCCGGTTGCTGGCGTTGGCCCGAAAGGCCTAAGGACTTGGCCGTAGCCCTGGAGTCCTTAAAACGCTCAAGCGCATGGTCTGCCTTGTCGCCAAAGAGGCGACGGCCATCGAACGGCATGTCCATAAGTGTGTTCTGGACATCTGCCGAGAAGTTGGCGGACCTCAGCCAGGCGTGGCGTCTGACCGCCACCGTCGTTGCCATCGCTCTGCCTAGCGAGTCGGTGGTATCCAGCCCACACCTAATAGAGTACTTTGCTGCATCCCGGCCCTCCACAAGGGCTTGGCCGAGTTTGGCCCGTACCTCCAACGGACACTCTGGCAGCACTTCCGCGACCTTATCCCACACCGAGTGGGTGTAACGTCCCAAGAGGCAGGCGGTGTTGGAAGACCGCAGGCCTAGGCTCAGGGATGAGAAGATCTTCTTCCCATATTGGTCATACCTCTTGGATTCCCGATCCGGCGGGGCCGACGGGAATGCGGTCTAGGAATTGAAGGCCTGGATGACCAGGCTCTCGGGGGTGGGGTGGGTGGACAGGAAACATGGGTCGCACGGGGCTGGGCGGTGGCGTCTGGCCACGTTCCTATCTACGGGCGAACCCGTAGCAGGCCTGGACCAAGTGCCCAAAAGAACGTCCGTCAAGGCCTCATTAAAGGGCAGCAGAGGCTCGGCCGAGCTTGACTGAGGTTTAAGGACCTCAGTGAGGAGGTTAGTCCTCACGGCCGCGACAGGGCGCTCAAGGCCCAAGGCCTTGGCAGCCCTCATCAGCACCACACTATAAGTTGCCCCCTCCTCCGAAGCCACGGTAGGCGGGGAGACAAAACCAGTGTCTGGAGAGGTGTCCAGGCCACTGGCATCCCCAAGGTCTCCTGTCCAGTCCTCATGAGACTGACACTCCCTGGTCAGAGGGTCCTCAGACCCCTCCCAGTCCTCCTCCTCTCCCATCTCCTGAAATTCAGGGTTCTCAATTAATGGGGCCTGTTCATAAAAGTGAAATTCACCAAACGACGTCTGGAGCGGCGCCCATCGGGGCCGTCCCGACGGCTGAACAGGAATGGGGACAGGACCGGGGCCGGCGCCGCCCGGAGCCGGCGCCGGAGGCGACACCTGAGGGTCCGATGTCGGGGAGGTCGTTAGATCCACCGGCGACGAACCAGATCCCGAAGGGGGCCCAGCGGCGTCCTGCGGCGCTGGGCCCGAAGGCGCCGGAACAACTGGACCCCTCGGCGCCGGGCCCGAAGGCGCCGGCGGTGTCGGAATAACAGGGAGCTGCGGCGCCGGGCCCGAAGGCGCCGGGACCGAAGCACCCGACGGCGTCGGGGCCGGAGCCGCCGACCCGCTAGGACTCCCAGACGGGTCCGCTGGGCCCGGAGGCGTCGCGGAACCCGTCGGAGGAGAGAGTTTCCTCATGGCCATGAGGAAGCGCTCGATCTCCTCCTGCGTCGCGTTCAGCCCAGGGACCGGAGGGTATGGAGCCGGACGCGGCGCCCGCGGCACCGACGGAGCCGCGTGGGCGGTGTCACCCGAACCCCCGGCCGCATCGTGCGAGCGTCGGGGGGAGTCCGAGGAGCGATGACGCCGCTTGGACTTCTTGTGCCTCTTACCTGACGACTTCGACCCGGAAGAGTGAGGCCTACTCTCGGAGCTGTGGTGGCTCCGGGCCCACGACCTGTCCCTCGACCTCCCGTGGGATCGGGACCTCTCACGGCGCGGGACAGACTGTCGGAGTTCGCGGCGCCTACGGGACCGCTCCCGCCTGGCTTTCGAAGAGAGGGCCCGACAGTCGGAGCAGGCCTTGTCGTCGTGGTCGACGCCCAGACACGACAAACAGACGCGGTGAGGATCCGTGACCGACATCAGCCGGTCGCAATCGTCACAAGGCTTGAAGCCGGGCATCCCTAAGGCACCGAATCGGAGTAGAGAGATTTCGAAACAGGATCAAAAAGGATCAAAAAAGTTAGTCAAAAATTGACTAGGGTTACTGCTTTTTCCAGATCTGCGCTTGCTGGCGCGGAAAAAAGAAGAACTGACGTCAGCATGCGGAGGCGGCGTCTAAGTACTCTGACGACGTCATCACGGCGCCCACGACGCCGACGACGGACGTGGAGCCGCAGACGACACCTACCGACGCGCAAGGGTACTGCTACGCAAAATTTTCCGGATCCAGTCTGACGCCTGCGGATATTCTAAGGTAAGGAATCTAACACTAACGTGTCTCTTTCAGATTGTGTCTGCCAGCTTACCTACTATGGTCGCGGACTTCAGAAGGTAGTCAATGCTTGTTCAGATGCCATGTAAACACAAAGTGAATGTGTAATCTCTGCCTGTGTGGTCCATCAGCTTCCACTGGTCTATCAGAGAGCAGTCAGTCATAATGTTTCCCAGAAACCCTCCATCTGCTGTCGGTCAGGGTAGAGGATGGGCTGACTTGTTCAGCAATTGGTTTAGGACCATGTTCCAATTGCACCCATAAGGATCTGGGACTTTTGGTGAAGAATGCTAGAAATCACTGTCAGGGTCGATTTCTTGTTATGGATCGGGATGTGTATGGACTCAATGAACATTGTGGGTGTGTGAATTGATGCTTTGATAAAAAACAGTGACCAGACGGGTCCTTCAATGCCCTGTGAACCCATAGAGGTAGCCCCTTTCTAATTAGGAGGGCCACCCCTCCTTTACAGTATAGTTTAGAGAGCAGAGTTCTGCAGCCGCAGGTATGACCTTACTAGCATGTTTTTCTTTCCCAACCATTCTCTCTACAATTTCTGGCTCTCTGCCTCCGAAAGATACATCTCTTGTATCAGAGCTATGCCCAGGTGGAGGGACCCGATATATTACAATGTTTTCTTCCTCTGTATGTAGAAGGACCGCCCAATGACATGAGAAAGATGATGGAGAGAGTATTTGCATTCGACATCTAGCTCGAAGAGAGTTGCAACATACCAGTGAGGTGTGTGAGTGGCAGTATGGGTGAATAAGTAGGTATGTGGGTGAGTGGGTGTGTGAGTGACTATGTTGCTGAGTGAGTGGCTGTGTTAGTGGCAGTATGGGTTAGTGAGTGACTATATGAGTGAGTGAGTGTCTGAATGACTGTATGAGTAACTGACTAGGCGTGTAAATGGCGATATGGGTGAGTGAGTGACTGTTGCAGTGAGTGGTTAAGTGTGTTGGTGTGCGAATGGTTGTATTGGCAAGTGTCTGTGGAAATGGCTATATGGGTGAGTAAGCAGATAGGAGTGTGCTTGTATGGATATGTAAGTGGCTGTGTGACTGATATTGTGAGTGCTTGTATGAGCGAGTGCCTGTGTTGTATGGGTGTGTGAGTGACTGTGTACATAAATATGTGGGTGTGTGAATAGCTGTATAGGTGAGTTATTGGTTGTACGAGTGGCTATATGGTTGAGTGAATGGAGGAGTGAGTAGGTGTGGGAATACTGCTATGGTCTGTATAAGGGTTTGTGAGTGGGTGTGTGAGGGGGCGTACAAGAGGTTAGATGGGGGTGTGAGAGGGTTATGAGTGCTTCTGTGGAATATGTCATCAGTGATGTCACTGACCATGTCATGAGTGATGTAATATGTGAGGTCATAAGCAGTGCATTGTGGGGGCATAATTTATAGTTTGCTCAGGTAACTATAACTGCTGAATTTCACTGGTTTTGTATGAGTGAAATCTGAGCCTAACTATAACGTCCCTGTAAACTTTGTTTTTTTCAGTGAATTTCTAAAGTTTTTAAAATTCTATTTCCTAACTATAACATCCCTGTAGCCTTTGGCTTTTTAAGTGAATTTCTCAGGTTTTTCAAATTCTATTTCCTAACTATAACATCCCTGTACCCTTTGGTTTTTCAAGTGAATTTTTAAGGTTTTTCAAATTCTATTTCCTAACTATAACGTCCCTGTAACCTTTTTTTAAGAGAATTTCTATGTTTTTTTTTAGTAGAAGTTGCTTTAGCAGAGTAGTGGAGTAAGGGGGCGGGGCCTCTTACCAGCTCTCAGGAATCACGCTGTATGGAACTTACTGGAGGTAACAGGAGGGCTTCTTGGCCCCCAAAGGTCCCTGTTGGAAGCCAGAGTCCCAGTCCCGCACCACTGTCACCAAATGCGAGACCCGAGACTCCTCACTCAAAGTTAGGCCAAGTGAGGACATCGTTTGAGATAGCCCTACTCACCCCCTTAGAAGCTTGGCACGAGCAGCCAGGCCTATCTCCAAGGCACGAGTGTACAGCATGTGCAACCACACTCAAAGCAACCCACTGGTGACACAACAAATAGACTCCACACGAGTTTGATAAAACGAGTATAAACTTTATATAAAAAGATATACGATCAGACCACACGATACAAAAGCCAACATATAATAAAGGTTAATATTCGTTCTGGCTGGTTGGTAGGTTAAAATCCCAACCACCGCTTTCAAAATGCTATGCTGGTCGCAATGCTAGAATCACACAAGTTGCAATGGACAAACAATAGTGTGCTGCGTAATGATGCAATCCTGTGCTGAGCAGAGGAGAAGTAATACAATGGGAGAAATAATGCAATGCGTACAGCTACAATCATGTACAGCGCAATGAAGGAATAATGCAACGCGTCACACCCCAATCACGTACTTTGCAATGAAGAAATGATACAATGCACACTACTACAATCATTTACTTTGCAATTTAGGAATAATGCAATGCGTAGCTACAATCATGTACTTTGCAATGAAGAAATACTGCAATGCGGGCCGCTACAATCCCGTACTTTGCAATGGAGAAATAATGCAATGCGTACACTACAATCGCGTACTTCGTTATGCAGAAATAATGTCAGGTGTCATAAGATAGTCCGGCAGTTTGTTGCCAGCAATATTGGCAATGTGTACTACGACAGTCAGCCTCTTCAATAACAGTTGCCCCTCAGATGTATCAACGATGACAAAGTACAGCTTCTCACTCTAGCCCCAGTACTGCCACTCCTTTGGTCAGTACGGGCCCCAATCTGAGCCGAAGCAAAGGCTCACATTGCCAGAAGGATTGAGAGGCCAAGAGAGTGCCCCTCCGAGCCCGTACCCCGCCCAGGCAATGATCCATGTTACCTGGGGGCGTGATTCCACTCTCCTCTGCTCCTTCAGCGAACTGGGCCTTCTGTGCAGAACTTTCTCAATGGGCCTCAGCGGCTCGGCCTGGCAGCTCAGCTCCTCCGTGGGTGCCGGTCTGGGCTGTGATTGTTAGGAAGGCAGCTGCAGGGCGGGTACCCCACGCCTCTGAGATTACATTACTCCGGGTGCACTTTCACCATAGCACCCTCCGGGTCACCACTGGCACAAAGCCACACACAACGCTGATGGGACTTCACGTCGACTCCGAGTGCACATTCACTAGGCACTCCTTCCTGCGGTCTCAGTTGGCACCAAGACACGCACACCGCGCTGCAGAGACTCGCTTTCTTCCGATGCACACGATGATCAGCCGATCACCTCCACAGTTCCAGGTTGCACCAAAGCACACACACTGCTTCACTGAGACTTACTACAACTCCGGTGCCCCGATATGCAGGCGCTCTTCACCAACGCCTTCGGCTGCAACCCAACAAGCTCACCGTGTCCGAGCCTCACTTCTCCGGTGCACTCTATGACCAGGCATTCTTCACCACGCCTCCGGTGTACCCCGACACGCACCATGCGCCAAGTGCTCTTCACCATCGCCTGCGGTGCACCGTGACACGCACCCTGCGTGTCCGAGTCTCCCTTCCCCTCCAATGCACACGCTGACCAGGCACTCTTCACCAACGCTTGAGGTGCACCACGACACGCACCCAGGGTGTCCGAGACTCACTTCACCTTCGATGCACACGTTGACCAGGTGCTCTTTACCAACGCCTCCTGTGCACCATGACACTCACCCAGCGCGTCCAAGTCTCATTTCACCGTGTGTCCAAGATTACTGGGCACACTTTCCGGGGGTCTCAAGTTGAAACAACACGCGGCCACTGCGTTGCTTGAAACCTCTCCAGAAACTTTTATGTTCATGTGTTTCCAATCAGGGAGCCAGCTCACCTCGGGCCGTTGGGGTAACAAGACAGCACAAAGCACATTCTTCTTCAAGCAGGGGGACCCAGTGCACAAAGCACAGTCCCAACAGCCTCTTCCTTGGTTAAAACAGCAAACTGCAGGCCAGCCCCAGATCATGAAGCAAGGAAGGGTCGTCCTTCCCAGCAGTCTCTTCAGTTGTTCCTTCCTTAGCAGAGGTTCCTCTTGACCACGAAATGGGTCCAAGCCTTTTCAGTCTCAATCCATTTCTCTTCCAGCGTTCAGGGGTCTCCGCTCTCATGGTTATACCCCTAAATGTCTTTGAAGTTCTTTGTGCCTAAATCAGTTCTGGGTGTCTCCCTCCCAGTGTCACCTTTCTCCCTTTGATACTGGGGGTCTCGATCCTTAATCACTCAGCAGGAGACGGGTCAATTGTTTTATAGCAGCAACCTAGGCCTCTTCACCTCCCGGGGCTTCTCCTCCACCTACTCTCCAGATGCAGGTCAACCTGGGGCCATCCCAACCCCTCCCTGGGTCAAGGCCTCCCCCAGATCCTCTCACCTCTCCGATCCAGTCAGTCAATCCATGTTCAGCAAAGACACACAGAAATGCTTAGGACACAAAACTCAGCCACTTTCTGAAAGAGTGGCTTCTGAACACGAAGTGACAAAACCACTTTCATAGAAAGATGTGTTATGACACAGAGTTCATACAAACTAAACTTCACCTCTCCATTTTAAACTTAGGGAAAACTAGGCTAACAAACACATCCTATGGGCAGGATGGCCTTTCACCAGTGAAAAACGAAATGGAGTGTTTTTTACTGCCAGGACATAGTACACACCTCAGTATATGTCCTGCCTTTCACTTATACTGCACCCTTCCCAGGGGTTACCCGGAACCTACCACAGGGGTGCCCACTGTGTACGCAAAAGAGAAAGTAAGGCCTGACAAGTAGTTGCACTTGTCAGGACAACATGCTAACTTAGCAAACTGTGTGCAGGCGCTATACTGCAGGTCTGAGTACCCTTCTCCGCACACCTTTGCATTACTAGCCCTGGCACAGACAGTGCACATCACTAAGGACTTTACTAGTAAGGAAAACATACCAATCATAGCCAACCAATTACCATTACACTTTACACAGGGAACACTGTACTTTGACACCGATCATCAGTGGCAAAGTACCCAAAGCATCTAATTTGGCAACTCTATGTCAGGAAAATGGTCTAGGGGGGAAGCAAAAAGTTTAAGGAACTTTAGCCAAAAAGGTCAAGTCCTACAGTCCCTCAGCATCCAAGAGGACTGCATCCCTCAACCAGTAATGCACCATAAGGCACATTTGTAGAGAGGTGGAAAAGGGGGCCTTGCCTCCAAAGACTTATCAGCAATCCCGCTGTGTGGAACTTATTGGAGGTAACAGGAGGGGTAGTTGGCCCCCAAGGACCCTGAGTAGCCAAGGGGAGTTCATCCACCAAACAGTTGTGCACCAGGAGGAGCGTTTGCAGATTGGTGGAGAAAGGGTGTGTGGCCGCCGTCAACCTCTCAGGAATCCCACTATGTGGGACTTACTGGAGGTAACAGGAGGGTTAGTTGGTCCCCAAGGACTCTCAGGGGTCATGGGGACTTCATCCCCCAACTAGTAGTGCGCTAGGAGGTGTATTTGCAGAGTGTCGGTGAGAGGGGGTGGGGCCTCCAGCGACTTGCCGGTCTGTTTAAAAAAAACATTTTTAATCCATTAGGGGAGGGCAGCTGTGTGGCCCCCTTCTCTGGGCTGATTTATCCTTCGGGGCCAGTCCTTTTTATTCTTATTATTATTATTATTAAAGGGAGGGGGGCCCGAGTAGACCCCCTCCCGGGCCGATATTGGCCCTGGGGACGCCATTCCCCAGGGCTTGGCCTTTTCTAAAATTTTATTTTTTAAATTAAAATAAGGGAAGGGGGGCTGCGAAGCCCCCCTGCAAGTCTGATTTCGGCCCTCAGGACCCATCCTCTATTCTGGGTACCCTGGTCCCACTCATGGCACCCACTCACAAATGCTGAGGACCGCTGGGGGATCCTCAAGGACCCTGCGATCCCTGCCTGCTCCCTGCCTTTAATGTTCTTGCTTGCTGTTGCTAGGCGGGAGAGTAAAGCTCCCTCCAAGCCACAGCACACAGCTATGTCCTGGGGTGAGCACCCAGGGACATAGCAGGAGCTGTCCCTCGGGGGTGGGGGTCCCCAGGGCCATCTATGGCTCCACCAGGGGGGCATAGCGGCCCCCCTTCTTTCTTCCTGACCCAGGGAGGTGGCGGTCCCCAGGGTCCAAGAACGGCCTGGGAGGGGAGCCGTGTGACTCCTCCTCCCAATTATTTTTAAAGAAGATTTTAAAAGAAGATGGCCCCTGCAAGGTGGTGGTCCCCAGGTCCCAGGAAGGTCTCTGAGGCACCACAATGCAAATTAATTTTTGTCCCTGGGTAGGTGGTTGTCCCGAGGGCCACGGGATGTCAGAGAGGCCTACTCCATAACAATATATTAGCCCCAAGGAGGTGGTGGTGCTTGGGGCATGGGGGAGTCCAAGAGGCACCTGCGATTACTTTCTGACATGTGGGTCTGGGGGTTCCCAAAGGCCCCAGCTTATAAATGAATAAATCCCGGGGAGGAGGAGGTCCGTGGGGAATTAATAAGCCCTAGGAGGGGGGCCCGTGAGCCCCCTCTCCCTTTTCATCAATATGCCCCCGGGTCCTGGCCCACCTGGGGGACGACAACTAACAAAGCGCGGAAGGTCACGCTTCAGTTTCTTTTTGCTTTTTTGGCACTGCTGGGTCCCTGTGGGAACCCCCTAAGAGGCCAAGTGGTCAGGGTATTCTTACCCAGCCACCTTTTATTTTTTATTTTATTTTTGGGGGGCAGGGACTCGACTCAAGTCAAGTAGCAAAATGGCTGACAGCACTTCCTGGTATGAAGTGTTGGCAGCCAATCAGATCTCAGCACGAGATCGGAAGGAGTTGTAAATCCTCTGTGTCACTATATATACAATTAGAAATTTCTTTAAATAACTCAGCAACTATTGAATGGATTTACACAAGATCACAAAAGGCACTTCCCTGCCAAATTTGGTGCAATTCCGTTCAGTAGTTTGGACTGTAGCCATGTCTAAAGTTCCTAAGAAAATTAACATGGGGAAAACGCGTTTTGGGACCCCCTTTTTTTCCTCAGCCCCCAACTTCATGGATCACCCTGAAACTTTCAAGACAGCAGCTGAAGTAAGCGACAAACTAGTGTTGTGCATTTTGAGAGGATTCATCAAATGAAAAATGCTCTTCCTATGGAAACCACATCCTAACCATAACTACCTACTGGCGACAGCCAGTAGGTAATCAATAAATAAATAAATATATATATATATATATGTATATATACATTGATGGAGAGAGAGAGAGAGAGAGAGAATCTTACCTTGGAGGGAACTAATATCAGCAGGAAACAGGCATTTGATCAAATCTGCGTGTCTATGAATTTAGTATGCAGAGCACGAAAGACCAGTGGGATCCCACATTTCCAATTAACTGTATATATACGCTCACATCAACTTATTTTTTTCCTGTCCTTGCTTCCCCACTTCTGTCCATTGCTGCTTGCCTATAGCTTTCACTTTCCTTCCTGTAGATTTGGAACATGCTGTGATTCACACTGAGGTTAGCCTGCAGCTGCTGTTTCTCATGTGCTGTACCTCGTGTGGATGTTAGTCTGCAGCTGTGGTCTCATGTTTCCTAGAAGATTCTAGAATGTGCTGTACCTGCGCCAACTTTTCCCTGGAATTAGGGTCTCTTGTGTCTTCTACTTCACGCCACCAGTGTGACTCGACAAATGCTGCCTCTCCAATAACATGTGGGATTGCCATTAGGGACCAGTGATGCTAACCAACAAAGCATTCCTCAACAGAACATGAGCAGTGAAACAAAATGAAGAATTATTTAAAATCACATTTGACTTGTAGAAATAGAAAGTAGACTTAATTCACTAAACAAGTGATCCCATTCCTTTTTTTATTTTAAATCAGAAACTCAATTATTTGTTGTATTAGTCTATTTTTTAATGGTTTTCCCCCGGTCATCGACGTTTGCTGAACTTGTTTTTGTTGCCATTTATTTATTTATTTATTTTTAGCTCTTTTATAGCGCAGGAATTCGACCCCCGAAGAGGTATCTCCGCGCTTTTGTTCTTTCCGTGTGCTGAGCCAGACAGAGACATCTGTGCAACATTAGTGAGAGGCAACTAGATCGAGAATAGGTGCGTCTTCAGGCATTTCCTGAATGTAAGCAGATTAGAATTTAGCCTAAGGGTGACAGGTAGGGAGTTCCAGAGAGTAGGATCTTTGTAAGATAAAGCTCGGCCTCCCTGTCTCCCTCTTTTAATCCTAGGTATCTGGAGCAAGGCTTGATTTTTGGAGCGCAGGGTTCGGCATGGCTCATAAGGTTTAAAGATTTCCGTTAAGTACCTGGGGCCAACTCCAAAGAAGCATTTATGGATGATGCAACATATCTTAAATTTCACTCTCTGCGAATGGGTAGCCAGTGTAGTTTATTTAACAGAGGACGAGAAGGAGACTTGGCTGGAGCATTTAAAATCAGCCTAGAAGCCGTATTCTGGGCTACTTGTAGCCTGCCTAGCTGTTCTTCATTAGCAGTGATGAGCAGCCCATTGCAGTAATACAGCCTGCTGATTACTAGGGTCTGCACCAACGTTTTTCTGTGATGGTCTGCTAAGTAGGGGAAGACTCTCCTCAATAAGCCAATCACCCTCAGGCAAGTTCCTGTAACCTGTGTGGCATGATCTTTGAGTACCAAGGACTGATCAAGCTTAACACCTAGGTGTTTTACAGTTTCTCTTGGGCATGGGGCCGCACCTAGTTCAGGGGGCCGCACCTAGTTCAGGAGGCCACCACTCAGGTGACCAGAGGAGCGGAGCATCTCCAAAGAGCATGACCTCCGTCTTGCCTACATTACACTGCAGGCAGTTGGAGGTCATCCATCCGGCTATCGCTCTCATTCCTGCAGCAAAGGAGCTTTTTACTGCTGGTGTCATGTTCTGGAAAGGGAATAATAGTTGGGTGCCATCAGCATAGGATATTGGTGTGAACCCATGTTCTCTCACAATTTTCGCCAGGGGGGCCACATACACATTGAACAATGTGGGGCGTAGGCATGAGCCCTGTGGAACCCCCTTGGTGAGCTCCCTAAAGATGGAAGAACGGGAGCCCAATCGAACACTTTGTGAGCGGCCGGATATAAAGCTTTTTAACCATGAAAGGGCCACTCCGTCAACTCCTACCTCCTCCAGAAGACTGACGAGGGTGTCATGAGACACCGTGTCGAAGGCAGCGGACAAATCTAACAGCACCAGAATCATAGAGCCTCCTCTATCCTGTGCCATCCGGATGGTATTGGTCACGGAGAGGAGAGCTGATTCTATGCTGTGATTTAGTCTGAACCCAGATTGAGAAGGGTCCAGACCGTCCGCTGCCTCGATGTATTTTGACAGGTGAGTATTGACATGCCTCTCAGTCATCTTAGTCAGATGGGGTAGGAGGGATATTGGACGGAGGTTGTTAAGGTCAGACCATGGTAACGCAGTATTTTTGCGGACAGGGTTCACAACTGCCCTTTTCCAGACACTGGGAATCTTTCCTTCCTTAAGGGAGAGATTAATCAATGATTGAAAGCTCGGAGTTAACAGGCTGCCTAATGGAGCTATCATCTTTGCAGGTAGTAAGTCTGTAGGTGAGCCAGATTTAATTAGGTTATATAGGATAGTGACTTCTGACAGGCTGATCTCTGGAATCAAAGTAAGCCTGCTGCTTTCGCTCTTGACTGGCCGGGGACAGGGAGAATCGGCAGTATCCCTAGTATTTGATGCTTTGGTGATTTTCTCGTAAATCAGATCAATCTTATCCTCAAAAAATGCGGAAATATCATCGCATAGAGTTTGATTGAAATCATCCGGGCTTTTGCAGGCTATAAGTTTGACAAATGATTGCAAGATTTTATAAAGTTCTCTGGTAGAGTTCCCTGCCTCAGTTATCTGTAACTCAAGTCTTTTTCTCCTGGCTTGTTTTATGTGTTTATAATAAGTGGATTGTGCTTTCAAATAGTGTTTTTTGCTAATCGGTGTGTGCGTTTTCCTCCACATTTTCTCCAATCTTCTACATTGTTGTTTCTCTGCCCTTAGATCTTCCGTATACCATATTTCCTGCTTAGTTTTAGAGCATTGCTTATGTAGCTCCAGCGGTGCAAGTAAATCGATTGCTTCCAGGAGTGCTTTATTAAACTTAGATAGGCCTAGTTCAATGTCATCGTCTTCGGAGAGAGTGGGCTCATTCCACACTTTCTGCAATCCTTCTACAGTTATTTTGTGCCATTTCCGTCTCCATATTGCAGGGGGAGGTTTTTGTCGTGGTGGTTGAGAGCCTAATAAGGTCAAACTTAACATATAATGGTCTGACCAACTGATGGTAGTGGGAGGGTAGCATGTTATTTTAGGGCAGTTGGTTAAGATTAGGTCAAGTGTATGCCCACCCAAGTGTGTTGGGCCCTTGTTCTGGATTTTCAGTCCCAAACTAGAGAAATCGGCGAGCAGGGACATACTATCAGAATGATTGGGTAGATCTATGTGAACATTAAAATCTCCAAGGAGAATGAAATCTTCCTTGGCTCTAAAGTAAGGGGCTAATAGTTCCATAAAAGTGAGTGAGAAATCTGAACATGGGCCAGGGGGGCGATATACTAATGCTCCTTTCCACTGTATTTTAGAGGAGAGGGAAATTTTGAAGGTCATTATTTCCATCTGAGCATCGCATCTTTGATCAAGTACTGCGACTTTCAGACTCTCTTTATAGACAACTGCCACACCCCCTCCTATTTTTATCGAGCGATCAAGATGAAGAATCTTATATCCAACAGGGATTCCTAACATAATTGCGGGGACTGTGTGGGGTTTTAGCCAGGTCTCCGTGAGAAAACAGATGTCTGGCATGTCTGTGTTAATAAGGTCCCATAATTGCTGGTAATGTTTAGGTAGGGAACGTATGTTCAGTAGGAAACACTTTAGTCCTAAAGATCTCTTTCCGGCGACATGACTATTAGCAAATATACTGACTGAACCGGACAGGGAGGGTGTCTGAGGGGACTGCTCTGCCGGAGCTGTGGTAAAGATGACTGATGGATTATCCCTAGTTGGGCATATAGAAAAAGCCTGAAAGCGACATTTTACACATGAGAACGGACCCTCAAAATTAGGCCAAATCTCACACATACAAGTTGCAGGAGAAATAGGTTTCAAACTAAGAAGTTTATTCCTTGAATAGGATATTATAGTGCTAACCTGTGGGTCAGGAGTCCTAAGTGTAGAGGCCATGGCCCTTGGTCCCGTCCTGTCGTGGACGGGCACAGACGGGCTTTTCTTCGGCACTTCTTAGGCGCGCTCGAAGACGCCCCCTGCGCGCAACCGCTGCGCGCTTAGTGGAGGGGCGTGGCTAATTAGCCCTGATTAAGGTAGCGACTAGAGCGCTGACCTCCGCTCTAGCAGAAGTGGATGTGGATGTGCCTGGCTCTTACCTGTCCGCCCTCCGCTCTAACGGCACTAATTGCCGAGTCGGACCGGGGCGGGCAGGCTGCAGTATCAAGCCGAGGCAATGCGGGGAGAGTGTCAGGAGAATTTCCAGCAAATAGTTAATTTGCCTCATCAATTTGCCTCATCAAGTGAAGAATCAGGTGGAAGGCAATCAGTCTATTGGGGTTACTTGTGTAAAGCATTTGAATGCCTCCTAGTATGCAGAGCAGGGCTCTTTCTAGGGTAACCCTTTGTGGCGTATCAAGGGTGTCGTGTAGTAAATATCTAATGTGGGCTCATTTTATGTGCCAACAAGTACGTAAATTTGTGTGGCAAACTCAGGCCCCCCGCCCCTCCTCTTCCGTCGTAGCATGTATTTTCCCATTTTTAGATGCGTTTTCCGCCCCACCCCATAGGAAGTCTTCAGTATTTTGTCTATGGACCCAATTAGCAGTGCAGGAATACAGAGTGGGATCTTCATGAACAGATAGTTAAGTCTGGGCATGGCTTTCATTTTGAGTAATTGTAGCTTCCTCCATATTGGGAGATTAAAAAGTGTCAATTTGTCTAGATCTGCTTTTATTGTTGCGAGTTAGGGATTGATGTTGAGCTCCACTAAGTTCTTTGGGCTCGGGACACATTAATCTCAAGGTATTGTAGATGGACTGCCGACTTTCTGATAAGGTCATTTAGCGCTGCGTTTATCATGTGTCCTATCAGCGGAAATGCCTCACATTTGTCTCAGTTTATCTTAAAGCCTTACTGGAACGAAAAGTTTGAGATCAAGGCAATGCGGGCCTGTACAAAAGTAGGATCTGCTTTCTTGGTTATCCCCACTTTTTGCCTGGTGTCAGTGTGATTTTGACTTAGTCTGCTGGTTTCCTGCTAATCAGGACTCCAGCATCTGCGCTTTCTCTCATAATTGGCTCTGGTAAGTACTTTGGTACCTCAAAAATTGGCTGTGTACCCTTAAAAGTCCCTAGTATGTGGTACAGAGGTACCCAGGGCATAGGTATACCAGGGGTCTCCTATGTGCTGCAGCATGTATCGTGCCGCCCATGGGAGTCCACTTAAACTGCGACTACAAGCCTGCCATTGTAGCCTGTGTGAGATGGTGCTTGCACCTCTCATGACGGATATAAGTTTCCTTATATCTGAGGCCCCTGCACTTAAAACCTATGTCACCCCTATGGCAGGCTCTTCAGTCATGAGGGCAGGGTGCTTGGTTATAACTGTGAAGGTATCCCCTTCATGAGCAGGACACCCCTACAAACCCCGGAGTCGATTCTCCAGGCTTGTGAGTGTGGGCAGCCATTTTAAGGTATATAGTGGACATCAGTCATTACGAGATGTCTAACTATATAATGGCTGCACTGAACCTGGTCATGTTTGGTATCCAATATTTTAGAATCACTCCCCAACACCATTTCGGTACTGGAAGTATGACCCCATGTACTGGGTGGCTCCTTAGGGGACCCCCCCTGTACTCCTGGTAAAAGCCTTTCAGGGTTTGCCAGCAAGCTAGAGCTGCTGCCGACCACAGACACGATTCTGCCCTCCTGCTGCTGAGTTTGAGCAGGAGAAGACAGAAAAATAGGTTTTCTGTCACAGGAAGGTGTGATCACCTCCCAGACAGGATTAAGTGTATTGGGCTGGGGTAGGGCGCTTGCCACATTTGGTGCCCTCCTTGCATACTTTGGTTTGAGCCAGTTCAGGAACCCTTGGTTCCCGCTCAGGCATGACACTCAGTAAAGGACAGGGGAGTATCCTCCCCTCAGACCAGCCCCTACTTTGGGAACGACCCCCAAGTCGTTTCAACCCTTTCCCTAGGGTACTTAAAGGATCCCCCTGTGGCTGGGTCCTTAGATTAATCATGGAACGAGACTCACCTCTGAAACCAAAACACTCTTCGACCGTCTGGACACTTGGACTGCGACTGGAACCGAGACAGCATCAAGGAAGACTCCTGCTGCTCTTGGTCTTGTTGTTCTTTAAGTCTTTTGCGTCATCTGTGCTTCACCTAGGTTCTCCAGAAGGCCTGTGGGCTTCAAGAACATCCGATGTAATCTCCCTTGGAGTGAAGGAGTCACTCCCCTGTATCTACAGGCACCGCAATAAAGCTGACTGGTCTGCTGCTCCTGTCGTCCTGTGGACTTCCTGAGGCCCAGCAACACAGGTGGTAGTTCTGTAGCTCCATAGAGGCCTGACCTGTCTTCCCAGCCATTTTGAGGACAGTATCCCACATCGGGCTGCTGGGACCAAACCCCTGTGCACAGCGTCGACTTGCCATTGCCAAGGCTTGATGGCTCTGCTATTCACAGATCTTCGGGCTGCATAAAGCTCCAGACTCAAGCACCTCATCTTCTGAACATCACCATCCTCTCTGTATCCGTTGCACCGTGGGTCTCCATCTTTGGTGAGCTGCCTGAGGTCCTCTTGTGACTCCTGTGCCTTCAGCATGTGGGTCCTCCTGAGGGTCTTCTCTTGCTTCAGTGGGCTTCCCTGCTTGCTCTGGCTCTCCTGCACTTGGCGAGTCCCTTGGATCTTGCCGGTCCCAACAACAGCACATTTTCGCTTTACTCATCATTTGCGGCTACCAAGGCTTGATGGTGCTCCTGCCTGACACCGACATCTGACATGAGACAGCTAGTGCATGGCTGCTGGTTTTCTTCAGCATCGCCTGGTCCACACAGCTGCAGTGACCAGGTCACCATTGTCTTTTCTGAACCTCTCGACATCGGTGGGCATTGCGCTTCCATGCCTCCTGGTCACCTCTGAGTGACATAGACTCTGTCCCCGCTGCCTGCAGGTTCTTCACTTTACAAATCAACCCTTTGATTCCGCTGGACTCCTCCACAGTCTTTTCCAGAGGAATCTTCTTCAAAGTCTCCCATTGTCATCTAAAGAACTTTCCGACATAACATCAACCCTATGCACCCGGTATCCCTGGTGCAGGTAAACTGGTTCCGGGGCATCCACAGTGTGGTGGCTCTCCAACCTTCTGTTTTCCCGGAAGGGTCCTTCTTCTTTAAAACTGTAACCGCGACGTCTCCATTGACTTCCATTGGGCACTGGCTGTATTTCCACTCCACACACAGCCTCCGTGGGGTTCCTGGGTACTTACCATGGGTGGTCCCTTGTTTCCCCATCTCCTCTGAGTCTTATGGTCCAAGTCCCATTCTGCTCTGTAGTTCGCATTCCACATTCTTAATATATGGTTTGGGCTCCCCCTTGAGACCAGTGTATATTTGTGCTACTTACCTGATTATTTTGAAGTATTCTTGTGTATTGTGTTGATATTTCAGGGTAGGAGATATACCAATGTGTTACTGATTGTGTTGTGTAATAGAATTATTTTTATAAAGCACTGTGTAGTTCTTTTTCCTCTAATCTACACTGTCGATTAAATGTGGTAAAACAAGCTGCTTTACACTTCTTCAAGATAAGTCTGAAGGCTGCTCCAGACAGCTACTACTTTGAGAGCTGTCTATGGTTATTAAAGACCACTAAAATCACCATAAGGGTTGCCTGGATTAGTGCAAGGTGCACCACTTGAATAAGTGTGCACCATATACTAAGCCACCCTCCTACAGGTCCCAAAGAATGACGAGGGAGTCTGTGAGTGCAACTAATATGTCGTCTGTGTACAATGAGAGTTTATGTATTCCTCCTGGGATCCGTATCCCATGGATGTCTGGAGATTCTCGGACTGCCATTACTATGGGTTCCAGCATGCACAACAATAGCCAAGAGGGAGAGGGGGCAGCCCTATCGGATACCCTTGTTTATTAAGAACTGCAAGGAGAGGTGGCCATTACAAGTGAACTTCGCAGTGGATTGTGTGCATGTGTCTCTCGATTCAAGGTTGATATTTTGGGCCGACATCCACTCAGCTAAACACTCAGAATAGGGAGAAACCACTCGCCTCGGTCAAAGGCCTTCTCCGCATCGAGAGAGACTACCAGCTTCTCGTTCAGATCATGGTGTGCCTGCCAGAATATAGGAGTAAGTGTGTGGAGGTGTGCTGCCGACGTTTGGTATAGACAGAAGCCTACCTGGTCGCTATGAGGGAAGCCAATTCACCAACACTTTGGCCATGAATTTTGTGTCAACATTTAGGAGTGATCCCAGTCTTTAGCTGTTGCAGTGGAGGGGGTTTTCCTGGTTTCAAGATGAGAGCTATTTTTCACTAGTATTTTCGAATAAGATGTTGGGGTTCTGCCATATCTCTCCAAAGGCTTCGAACAGAAGTGGTGCCACTAGAACTTTATACAGTTATTAGAATTGTGCTGGGTAGCCAGCATCACCTGGCGCATTACAGTATTGGAGGCTGTCAATGACCACTGAATCTTGTCCTCCGTAATGTCCGTCTCTATGTCTCTGCATTGAGCTTGGGAGAGTGTGGGCATTTACAGCGTGTCAAAAAGTCCTCCATCGCCTGGGAAGAGTATAAAGGCTGGTAATAGTCTCAGAAAGCATTGAGGATGTCTATTGAATATGCAAGAGTGTCTTAGTTGGAGCCTGTGATGGCCAGGACGCTACAATCGGCTTCATGTTGATGTAGTTCCATGGCCCGTGAGCTCACTGATTCTCCCCTCTCATATGCTACCTTTGTTGGAGTCTGTCAAAGGCTGATACCGCCTTGGTGGTGTACAGGGTATTAAGTTTGCGTTTAGCCTTTAGGAGGGCTTTCCACATAGGGAATAAGAGAGAGACAGAGTGCTGGGATGAAAGTGTTGCCACCATGTGTTCTAGGTGGGCATTTGGTGGCCAGCGATTCTTTTTTGGGCTGCAGCGTCCTGCCACAGCTCTCCTTTCATGTAGGCCTTTCCCGCAGGCCATAGAGTGCTAGGGGAAGTCACAGTCCCTGTATTATTCTCCAGATATTGCTACAGGAAGGAACACAGCCTCTGTTTATAGTGAGGAAGCATTATCTGGACAGATTCAGTGTCATTGACTTGAGGGAGGACAAGAGATTGCATGCACAGATGAATTTAAATGGCGTCATGGTCAGAGACCCTGGACAGTTTGATGACTGTGTCTGCCAGTGTACCCGGTATGGTCGAGGACTTCAGAAAGTAGCCAATGCTTGTTCAGATGCAGTGTAAATGCAAAGCGAATGTGCAATCTCTGCATGTGTGGTACATAAGCTTCCCTATGTCCATCAGAGAGTTTCGGTCCTAATATCTCCTAGAAACCCTCTGTCTGCTGTCGGTCGGGGTAGAGGATGGTCTGACTTGTCCAGCAATTGGTCCAGGACCATGTTCCAGTCGCCCCCGACCATAAGGATCCGTGTCAGAGACTAATGGTGAAGAACGGCAGAAATCACCGTCAGGGTGGATCTATTGTTATGGTTTGGGATTATGGAGCCAATGAAAAGTGGTGTGTGTATCAATGCTTTGATAAAGACATCATGACCTGAGGGCTCCTTCCGTGTCTTGTGAACCCATCTCATGTCCCCGTGTTCTGTTAGTCCCTTCCTAATAAGGATGACCACCTCTCCTTTACACTATAGTCTAAAAGTTGGATTTTCTGCAGCAGCAGGTATGAACTTGCTAGCATGTTTTTCTCTCCCCACCCATTGTCTCTTCAATTTATGCCCAGGTGGAGGTACCCGGTATATTTCAATATTTTCTTCCTCTTTATGTAGTGGAAGGGCCCCTGACATTGAGAGAGGTGAACGAGAAAGTATTTGCATTAGACATCTGGCTCGAAGAGTGTCGCAACCACCCAGTGAGGAGAGGGGATGTTGGGAGTATCTGTGGTTCTTGTTAAGTTGGCTGCCACATAGTGATCTCTGGCGGCAAGGAAGTCCTTAAGGGCAGGGCCGGCTTTAGGCATGTGCAAGCTGTGCACCTGCACAGGGCCACCAAACCCCAGGGGCCACCACGCCAATATATATCCTTAATATAATAATCCTCTGAGGATTGATACATATTTGCGTGGTGGCCCCTTGTGGTAAATAAATAAATAATACCGGATCTATTTTTGAACGAATAAATGAATAACAGATAGCTCAATAAATAAGAGTCAAGATTCGAGGTAGTAGGAGTTTTTGCAGGTTTATTACAGCATAAAGGACAGGAACAGGACAACCTGCATAGGAATAGAATGGCAGGGCCCAGCAGCTGCTGGGGCTGGATCTGGGATGAGCGCGCCAGGAAGGATAACTTTTTAATAACAGTACATGAGCATATATACATAACGCAAACACATAGCATTACATCGCAATAGGCGTAGCAGTGGGAGGAGCAATAGGCGTGACGCGTAGCAGTCGCGAAAGATAAGGGTGAAAAGAGGTGTAACAGGGGCGTATACATAGACATGTGATGCAAACGTAACAGAATATGTCATGAATGGGGCGAAAACCATGGAGGCGGCTACCTAAGGAGCCGGGACCTCTAACCTGATGGTGCGCGCAAACTGGCGATGACGTGTTACTAGGAGAAGCTGGGGGCTATGAACTCTGTGCTAGGAGCAGAGACTGAAGTCTGGAGAGTCAGGGCGACATGTACCTAAACCCTATCTAGTATCTGATGTTTAGGGAACATGTTGATATAAACTAGAAGTCAGGAGGGGAAAGGCTAACTTGATTCTAAGATTGGAGCTTGCATTATTCTACATGTAGTGCGTGATGAAGAATATTAAATGACCATTAATACAGTATTTCTCTACCGTGGAGACGTGAAGGCTAGACAATGACGGAAACTATTGATGCGATTCAGTAGCTTTAGGAATGCAGAGAAGGAGGGCTGGACTGATAGCTAGAATCATAACATACTCTTGGCAGACTCAGAGGCAGAGCCAAGCTGAGCCGGGCACTGCGAGGCAGGAAGTAAGTGAAGGGTCGAGGATACAGGTGGGGGCTGTATTGCTCCTCAGCGAGGGCTTCAGGAGACAGGAGCTGAATCTGATGTCCAGGCCCTTTTGAGGCCTAGAAACGGGGATTTTACAATGGAATAACGTGCACACTGAGAAACGTGGCAACGTAGCTTTACATAGGCCTGATATTCGTAGTATTCACGAGAACTGGGAACTGACATACTAGAGGTGGACACAACTGTAATTGCGTCTTTAATCGAACATGGGGAATAACATATGCATATTAATCATGCACATATAACATATGATGGAGGACGCGTAGGGACACAGAACATGGCAAAATTTAGTTTTCCACATTCCCTCCTTGTCACTACGTTTCCTTCAGGAAACATCAATATTCATGATACCATCTATCATTTCATACAGTATCATTTGTTCGTCTCGAATTTTCTTGGAACGGGTTTTAGAACGGGGCTTGGGACTAAGAATACATGATGTAGCACAAATGCCGCAAATCGCAGGGCCACATTGTATACAGAGGCAGCAGCTAAATATGATCGCTACTGCAATACCTAGAAAGGACAAGACTTTCCATCCCCAAGCGGAAATTATATTCCAGAACCAACCGGACCATGTCCAGGTGCCTGGATTTTGGTGTAACAGATGGGCAATTTTATGGAGTCTGGTTATAGCTGAATAAACAGACGGCGCGTTATTTGGAATGAAAATGCAGCAACTAAATCCGATGACTCTACAGGCCCCGCCCCTATCGGCCAATATGACGTCAAGGACGAGACGATTCTGTAAAACGACAAATCTCATAGCAGATTGCTCTTCGGTTAAGTTACCTAGAGCAGAGGCAGTCTCATTGACTACTACTTCAAGGGTTCTTGTTAACCTACGGATTAGCTTACTATTCTGGATAGGTCCTATAAAGAAGAAGAAACCTCTATTGAAATCTGTATACTGTTCTAGAGCAGTTTCAGTATAATCGACAATTGGGGACTCGATCTCCCTTCTATGTCTAATGTGTACTAGATGTGTGTTTCTATGATAATCAGGTGGGGCTAGGAAAACTGGTGGCAGTAGGAAGGCAATGTAACAGGTTCCCTCCCAATCGAGGGGCAGACGAACATATGCGGTCTGACCACAAATAAAATAAGAATGACGTGAAGCTTTGAAAATAGATTTCCCACTGTCACTATACTTGACAATAGTAGTACAATCACTATGTCCTACATGTATGGAACCATTATTTCGGACACATAATTCGCCTTTGACTGGTAGTACTGAAATAGCAGGTAAGTCTGGAGTGGAATCAGACTGAACATTCAGGACCATGAAATTCGAAGAATAATTACCTAAATTATACACTTCATTTTCTAGATCTAACCCGGTTCTGTGGGGGAGACCTTGCTTGTCTGGAAAACATGTACTGTTAAGAAAAGACATATCTGTTGAGGATGACGTTAACGTGGACCATGCTCCACACGAACCATTATGTGAAAAAGGGTAAGGAAAAAGTGGCAGAACTCCCTTCGGTGTCTGAAAAGGGGGGAGTCGACCACACACCCAACAATTAGTGGCATTGCTGGTTTGGTGTGAATAATGTAACATGCGGATGAAAGAATTATTTCGCATAGCGAGGCGGTAAGAGAGTTCATGAGGAGGCAGATCACTAAACGTGTGCTCTACTGTAACATTAGCAGACTTATTTACATGAAAAACTGGAAAATACAGGTAAAACGCATAACTGGTGCAGGAAATCATAATACTGAGAAATAATATGAAACATAGAAAAACGATACATCGGATTGAGTTTTGACTAACTCTCTCACTATGGGGGTCTATTTTATACATGTCAGAAACAGTCTAACCGTTTCACCTAGGGGAGGACTTAGACAATCAAACTGGCTGACTTATTTTACTAGACCGGAGTTTCAACTTATACTCCTGCTGCGGAGTTTTCTCTAACGGGGAAGGGTTCGTAGCAATGTCTTTTGCGGGACAGTCCTTAAAAATAGTACTTTGGCAGTCCTTTGAATCCTGGGAAATGTTCTTTGAGACTGGTTTCAGTCCATAAAACTTCTTTATATGTGAAAGGTGCACCCAGCCTTTGCGTCCCTCCAACTTCACGGCTGTACGGGTGGCGAGGAGGACCTGTCGGGGCTCCTTCCAGCGAGGCTCCAGCGGACTTGAGCGGTCAAAATTGCGAACCAAGACCATGGATCCTGGAACGATTTCATGCGGTGCCACCTCGGTATTGTCTGGAAATGCGGCGGCAACCTGTGAACGACAAGAGTTGAGGGCAGACATCAAGGAAGCTAGGTAATCTGTCAGCATATTACTTGAAACATCGGTAATACTTCGGGGTCTAGGAGTACCCCACATATTTGGGGGGCGGCCGAAAACGACCTCATACGGGGACAGACCTGATCTGGAATGTGCGACCATGCGCATATAGAACAAAGCAACTGGCAGAGCTACTAGCCAGTCCACACCTTTCTCTTTACATACTTTGGCGATGCGAATTTTCAGGGTCTGGTTATGTCTCTCTACGAGACCTGCTGCTTCAGGGTGGCGTACACAATGGAACTTCCACTGGTACCCTAACAACAGGGAAACGTGCTTCATTAACTCTGAGGAGAATGGCTGGCCGTTATCAGAATATACGACCCTAGGGAGTCCGTAACGGGGGAAGAACTCACGAACCAACTGCTTGGCAGTGGTCGTGGCTGTGTAATCTGGGACTGGATATGCTTCTGTCCATCTGGACAAAGCGCATACAACTACAAGGACATACTTGAAACCTCGACATCGCTCCATCTGAATATAATCCATCTGGAGGACTTCAAAAGGGTGGTCAGGGGGTTGGAATCCACCTTGTTCCACCGGGACACTTTTACCTGGATTAAACTGACAACATATCATACAGGTACGGACTTTCTGCTTGGCTGCAGCTCGTAAATGCTTGTTGAACCAAATATTCTGGATACTGTCTAACATAGCTTTTTCTCCTAAATGTGCTGGACTATGTGCGGTATTGATAATGACTTGAACCATAGAGTCGGGGAGAAACCAAGTGGCTTTTCCTTTCGTTAACCATCCTTGATCTGTCTGGACCCCTCCTTGTTCGGACCATTTCTTGATTTCTTCGGGAGTAGCGTGTAACTGGATATCTATGACATCTTGAGTAGGGTCCTTAACTGTCATACATGTAATCGGATCTGGAGTGTGTGTCATGTTAACTGGAATGTCTGGAGTCTGTGTTGTAAGCTTGGCTGTGCGATCTGCTAGATCGTTACCCTGGGAAATAATGTCAGTAACTTTCGTATGTGCTTTGCACTTCATGATAGCGATAGATGTCGGTAAATGTATGGCATCTAACAGAGCTTGAATAAGGAGACCATGCTGAATCTTGGTTCCATGAGAAGTCATGAAACCTCTCTCCTGCCAGAGCACTCCAAAGTCGTGTACGACTCCAAATGCGTAGCGTGAATCTGTGTAAACATTAACTTTCCGGTTCTTAGCGTGTATGCAGGCTTGTGTCAGAGCAACTAGCTCTGCTGCTTGAGCGGACAGGGTGTCAATACGGTGTGTTTCAATAACTTCGGTGTCGGTAGTCACTGCATACGCGGCGACTAGTTCTCCTGTATTTGTTCTCATACATGAACCATCCACATAAAGTGTCAGGTCAGGATCTGGTAACAGAATATCTGTCAGATCTTGTCTTGGCTTTGTCGTAATGTTAACTACTTCCACACAGTCGTGTGTGTCCGGACTTAAAGTAACTGATGGTAACAGTGTAGCAGGGTTCAGGATGTTGCAGCGTCTGATTTCTATGTGTGGCTGGAACAGTGTCAATTCATAACCTGTTAAACGTGCAATTGTCAAGTGCTGAGTCTGTGTTCGATTTAAAAGAACTTCCACGGAGTGTGGAACTTGTACTGTCAAGGAATGTCCTAATACTATGGAATCACTTTGTCTGATAGCTAGTGCTGTGGCTGCAACTGACTTGAGGCACGCAGGCAGAGCCTGGGCTACAGGATCTAATGTGCTCGAAAAATAAGCACATGGCTTGTATTGTCCTGCTTGATCTTGTGTGAGAACAGATAATGCTGTACCTTCGCGTTCTGTGACGAAAAGTGTAAAAGGCTTACTGTAGTTTGGTGTAGCTAGAACTGGAGCTTGGCATAAAGCTTTCTTTAACTCATTGAAACTGAGTGTATGTTCAGATGTCCAAGGGAGGACAGTCGATACGGCTGCCTCCTGTGTCGTTAACTGTATCAGTGGCTTGGCTAGAAATGCATACTGAGGAATCCATTGTCGGCAATAAGAAGTAAGGCCGATAAAAGCACGTACCTCCTTCTGGGTCTTGGGCTGAGGAAGACTCGCTATTAACTGGATACGGTCAGGTGTCAACTGCCTACCCCTCTTGGACAGTAAGTGTCCTAAGTAGACCACTTGCTGGACACAGAATTGAAGCTTCGAAGGGGACACCTTGTGCCCCATCTCGGCTAGGAAATACAGAACCGTCAGTGACGCTCGCTCGCAGTCACGTTCAGAACGGGCTGTGATCAGTAGATCATCGACATACTGGAGCAGGGCAGTGTCAGTTGGCATGTGAATGTTGTCTAGTTGTCTCTTAAGTGCTTGACTGTAAATACTAGGACTTTCTGTGAAACCTTGAGGAGCTCGTGTGAACATATAGCTCCTTCCATTTAAACAAAATCCGAAAAGGAACTGGCTGTCTGGATGAATGGGGACACTGAAAAATGCGTTCTTGAGGTCGATTACAGTAAAGAACATGGCTTCGGAATCAATGGCTGTTAATAGGGAAGAGATATCTGGGACAACTGGGTACTGGGGAATAATACATTTATTAAGTTCTCGTAGGTCAATCACTAATCGATATACTGGGGGTGCATTTGGATCAGTACGTTTCATGACTGGAATGATCGGAGAATTGCATACATTGGAGTCAGTTTCTACAACTACTCCTTGAGCGATGAGCTCGTCAATAATTTTGGATAAGGCTGCTACAGCCTCAGGTGGCAATCTGTACTGTCTGATTCGTGGTAACACTACACCTGGTTTGAGAGTCACACGATGGGGTGTGATTTGCATATAACCAACATCAGTTGGACCTTGCGCCCATAGATGCTGCGGAACATTGGACAATCTGGGATCAAAATCTCGTAATACATAGTGACCCTTGAAGTCACGTAGGAACAATCGTATTCCCTCTGGGGAACAGCATATAACTGCACCTAACTCTTTCAGTGTTTTAATACCTAACAGATTTTCTGGACATGACTTAGTAAGTAACAGATCAGTAGTGCGGGACAATGGACCTACTTCTAGAGTAACTGGCTTTGATATTTCATTTACAATGGGTTTTCCTGAAAATCCAAGGGAAACATTTCTTGAGCCTGAGAGCGGAGCCCCTGGAACTTCGGCGTGACTAATTGTGGTCCTACTTGCCCCTGTATCAATCAGAAACTTTCTGTCTTTCCCTAATACTTGACTGTGAACATAGGGACCTTCTTGATCTACAGGTATCTCGATGAGAGGCAAGCCTACCTCCCTCTCTAGGCTGTTTCATGAATATGGCTGATACTCTGGATACTCGGACTGTGCATACTGGTACATCTGCTGTGTAACATGCTGTGTTGCAGCGATGGGCTGCGGTGCTGTAACTGTCTGTGGTGCATTCTGTGGCTGAGGAATCTGTGAAACTTGTTCTTGTCTAGGCGGACGTGGTCTTTCTTTAGTCTTACCGGTAGCTATGTTGTGTTTCAGAACTGCACACTCGTTTATAAAATGACCTGGCTGTTTACAATAATTGCAGTTCCCTTTAACGGGAGCTGCAGGATGACTGGCTTGATTTGGACCCCTCTTCTGACTGTCTTGAGGAACAGATTGTGCAACTAGTACTTTCATTTTCGTGTCTTTCATATGTTTTCTCTCGTGTTCTTGCTCTTCTCTAATTCTATTCTGGTGGTATTGGAGCATCTGTAACATCTGGGACGGGGTATTAGCTTGCCAGGTACTTTCGACTTTCAAAACTCGATTTTTAATTTGTGGACTTGAATTCTCGACTAATTTAGTAACAAAAAGATGAGGGTATGACTCACTACTTGTCTTGAGGCCACTATTGATGCTAAAACATTTCTCAAATCTAGAATAAAAATCACTAATGTCTTCGTCTTGTTTCTGTTTACAGGCTGAGATTGCATCCCAGTCTTCTTTTCTAGTTCTCAATAACCTAGGCAAAACTTGTATTAACAATTCTGGTAATTCTTTACATTTCGCTCCAAGACCGGTACCTGGTACTCGTGCCTTATCTTCAGCTTCTAGAACTGCCCAATCGATCTTTTTCTCTCCCACCTCCCATTCTTTTTCCTTGAGCTTTTCATACACCCCTGCGGGCAGCAGAACCTTTAACATTTTAATTATATCTGGATACGTGTATTCTCCCATACGGAGCATGTCTTTTAATTCTCGATGGAACCCTGCTGGATCTTTATCATGACAGGGGATTAATTTTTTCATCTCTAAGAGTTCCATCTTTGTGATCGGGGTGTAAACAAACACTCGTTCTAGTTCGCCACCCGTTCCTCTAACTGGGTGGACTTCTCGTAACGGATTCTGTCTCTCCATGTAAAATGGTTTACTTTCTGGGGGTGAGACATGAACAAAATGCGGGTTCAAAAACGTTCTATATTTGTGACGCTGTTCTAGAATGACACTAATTAAATCGGTACCTAAACCTTTCCATCTATACTGGAGTAACTCGTTCAGGATATCATGTAACGGGCCTGGATCAGAGTGCTGACCCTCATACAGTGTAATGAGGTGCTGAATCATATACATACCCGCCAGTCGTTGCTCGGCTGGGGGCATTTTCAGAAACATTTGTGCCACTATTTCGTCTGGAAAAGTGGTAGAATCAGTAATCCATCGGACTGCTGATCGGGCTAGTTCTTGTTCATGCATAGTACTTAACTTGCTATAACCGATTCGTGATTTCAGAATGTGATCGGTAGCTTGAAACACTTGTTCTAGAGAACCTTGTTCTGGTGCTGGATGATGGAAAGTTGACTTGTGTTCTAGGCGTAAATGGCGATCTGGAAATCTAGATTTTCCTACATACGCTATTCTGTCGGGATTCTCGTCATCTACCTCTTCAGTATCAGAGTTACTTTCTTTCTCGCTTACTTGTGCTGCTTATCGTTGATCGTGTAACCTTATTATTTCTTTACGGATTTTCTTGTACATACTTTCCATAGCACTGATGGTCCTGTGCTTACCCTCGGCTATATTATCACTCCACTTTGTCAGGGTTCTCATTTCGGCTTGATCTTTGGACGGGTAATCTTGTTCTCTTATTAAACAATTAATCAAAAACTTTAGTATCATGAGCTGGATCTCGGCTTTTCTTTGAGACATGACTTCGCCAATGCTTTCTGGATCATCCCCTGTACGGATGAAACGATATATTCTGTCTAGATCTTCTTTCATATTCGGTAGGGTGACTAGATACTCGGTCACCTTTCTTACACGTAATGAATATAAAACCATATTATCCTCGCCTGGGACTGGATCATAGCCGCATTCATTAAGGGCTTTTCTTATTTCTGCTACAGACTGATGTCTGGGCGTACGCTGTGACGCTTGTGCATGTAATTCGGCTGACGTTAAACGCTTATGTGGCGGCGGGGTCTGAGGAGGACCTCCTCCTGCGGCCCCTAAACTAGAATCGTCTACTGATGCTCTTCGTCCTGGCAGAGTGGGAAATGGAAATGTAGGCTGGACTTGTATGGCGGGCTGGACCGGGGGTACCGTAACAGGTACTCCGGTGTCTGGAGGAGCGGGAAGTGCCTGATTTACAGGGACTGGTGGAGCGCGAACAGGATTTGCATATTCTGGGACCGTGTCGTCCAAATAGGACGAAATAAAAATATCAGCTGCGGTCGGTTTGTGACGTAGCTTGGTCGGAACTAATGGTGGCGGGAAATTACTGGATGCCTCTGGGGTCGCTTTTGGCAAGCCCTCGGCAAGAAGAGGATACATACCCTTAATAAGGGCATGCCTCTGTCTGTCTGACTGTTCGGTTTTAACTTGTTCACCTATCTCGATTAGTTCTTTTTCTTGTGCTCGTTCTAAGGATTCTCTACTTAATTCTGACTTTCTGATTTCTTTTTCGGTTCTTTTATGAGATTCTTTGCGCCATAACTCGATGGCATCTTTCTGTGACTGTCTGGCTTTCTTTTTCCATAATGCTTCTTCTACTCTCATGATGCACTCGGCATCCCATGTACCCGATACGGGCCATCTATACTTTTCCTCTAACTGTTTGGTATACTCGACCCATAAGTCTAGATACAATATGGCGCTTATGCCATGCTTCTGATACATAAAATGACCTGGACTGTCCCTAGGCGGGACAGGAACTGCTGCTTCCAGCAGACCCTTTCTAGTTTTTAACTGACGTAACTTAGAAAACAAGGGCATGACTGGACTGTAATCTAGACACAATACAATACACAATGAACACGATACTTATTCCCCATTCATACCACGACATTAAAATACATGAAGAACATTTAAAATAACAGTTCGAACAGAATACTACCTGGAATACGGAACACAGAATACATAAATTTTCTCGAGAACAGAACTGACTAGAACAGAAACCAGATGCACTGCTGAAACAGTACGAAACTTTACCGGTCTCATAAAGAGACACGTCAGGACCCGCATCCACCGAAGTGGACACTTCGTTTGTGGGACTGTGTACCACCAACCCACGGACCAGAGTCAATTAGATTGACCCTGTCTAGATACTACCCCAGTAATGGTACTCACCGGGCAGCAAGAACGGAAGGCCTCAGACTGGACTGGACTGCTTCGACGCCGGACGGACGAACTTCGGACTTCTGTTACGGGTGGACCTCCGGATACCTCGGACCTTGGACTCTCGGCTTGGGCTCTGGTCGGGACTCGCCGCGTTCCTCCACCGCCTCGTCTGGATGCTGGACCGCCTCCTCCGTCTCCTCCGTGGGCCTGAGGGATACTTGAAGCAGAAATATCTGCACGTGCACGGTATGGTTCCGTCACGGCTGCAGAGGGTCAGGGGGCCGGCGTGGCTTCACCGGCGCGTGGGGAAAGGGCAAGTCCCTATTCGGGCGCCATTATGTGGTAAATAAATAAATAATACCGGATCTATTTTTGAACGAATAAATGAATAACAGATAGCTCAATAAATAAGAGTCAAGATTCGAGGTAGTAGGAGTTTTTGCAGGTTTATTACAGCATAAAGGACAGGAACAGGACAACCTGCATAGGAATAGAATGGCAGGGCCCAGCAGCTGCTGGGGCTGGATCTGGGATGAGCGCGCCAGGAAGGATAACTTTTTAATAACAGTACATGAGCATATATACATAACGCAAACACATAGCATTACATCGCAATAGGCGTAGCAGTGGGAGGAGCAATAGGCGTGACGCGTAGCAGTCGCGAAAGATAAGGGTGAAAAGAGGTGTAACAGGGGCGTATACATAGACATGTGATGCAAACGTAACAGAATATGTCATGAATGGGGCGAAAACCATGGAGGGGGCTACCTAAGGAGCCGGGACCTCTAACCTGATGGTGCGCGCAAACTGGCGATGACGTGTTACTAGGAGAAGCTGGGGGCTATGAACTCTGTGCTAGGAGCAGAGACTGAAGTCTGGAGAGTCAGGGCGACATGTACCTAAACCCTATCTAGTATCTGATGTTTAGGGAACATGTTGATATAAACTAGAAGTCAGGAGGGGAAAGGCTAACTTGATTCTAAGATTGGAGCTTGCATTATTCTACATGTAGTGCGTGATGAAGAATATTAAATGACCATTAATACAGTATTTCTCTACCGTGGAGACGTGAAGGCTAGACAATGACGGAAACTATTGATGCGATTCAGTAGCTTTAGGAATGCAGAGAAGGAGGGCTGGACTGATAGCTAGAATCATAACATACTCTTGGCAGACTCAGAGGCAGAGCCAAGCTGAGCCGGGCACTGCGAGGCAGGAAGTAAGTGAAGGGTCGAGGATACAGGTGGGGGCTGTATCGCTCCTCAGCGAGGGCTTCAGGAGACAGGAGCTGAATCTGATGTCCAGGCCCTTTTGAGGCCTAGAAACGGGGATTTTACAATGGAATAACGTGCACACTGAGAAACGTGGCAACGTAGCTTTACATAGGCCTGATATTCGTAGTATTCACGAGAACTGGGAACTGACATACTAGAGGTGGACACAACTGTAATTGCGTCTTTAATCGAACATGGGGAATAACATATGCATATTAATCATGCACATATAACATATGATGGAGGACGCGTAGGGACACAGAACATGGCAAAATTTACTTTTCCACACCCTGGCAGGGATTTGGCGGCCTCCGGCTCTGTTCCACTTCCAAACACCCTTAAAATTACATTATAATTAAAGTATGGTAATAATATCTTTCTTTGCATAAAAAAAATCCTTAGAAATTCACTGAAAAAAAGATACGACAATGTTAGTTAAAACATGCTGTTTTAAACAAACCACTAAAATTCCCCAGTTATAATTATCTCAAGTTATTATAACTTGTGCCCTAAAGTAACTATAACTCACACCCTCGCCATCCACTGCTAATTACAACACTTATTACATCACTCATAACATGATCTATGATATCATTAATACCATGACTGCAACATCTGAAATTACATCATTGTGGCAAGACTGTGCACGGCTCTGAAGCTTCTGTGCCAGTATAATGAAGCTGTGTTTGGTATTTAATTGTTAAATGATTTTGGGTGATCACTAAACCTCAGTGGCAACTGGTAATGTTAGCAGTAAGGGGTACAGGCGGGAAGGACGCACACACCCACTCACACCCATGCATTCATACACGTGCACACACGCACACATCCTCCCTTTACAATTCACTCACAAATATTCATGGATATACACAAGCACAAAATATTTAAAAAGCATACCACTTGCATGCTGCTGCTCTGGGGGTGAGAAGCCTCTGCAGTCCCAGGAGGGCTGGGTCTGCCACACTAAGGTCAGCCAATGAGAGAAGGCAGCAGTCCCTACCTTGTCACAGAGTGGAACAGGGTCAGCTTGAGTTGCTGATCCCACCTCATCTGTGATGAGGTATCAACTGAAGTGCTCAGGTCCGAAGTATCAATGATGCTCTTCCGCATCACGAGAAGGGCGTTGATGTGCTTTGCCCGGCTGAAGTGGTCATGTCCACAGGAGCTGCGACATCTTTAGCTGGGCAACATTCAGCATTGTGTGCATCAGCGTTGTATTAAGATTTGCATGGAATTACATTTTATTCCTCTTTTCAGAATTTGTGGAAGTGCACTTGCAGTGTGGAAAATCGATCAGTATAGTGGGTTTACCATTCACACATGTAGGCTTTATGGTGTGAAATGAGGAATTGTATAGGGAAGGGAACTGCCCTACTAATGTAGAGGACAGCAACGAATTCTTTTATTGGTGGGTTTATACAAACACTTTGCTGGTAGCTTTCCACCCCGGAAACTCCCATATTTAATTGGGAAATAGGAGGAAGGTGTTTCTACAAAGGGAAACATTTTTCCCGTGGAGGTAAAATGTTAAAAAGTGCAATAGAATTTACATGGTGTCTCTTATTTACCTCAGTACGTTTAGGAATCTGAGCACCAGCAGATAATTTACAATTTTTGTGAATTTCTAGATGTAATCCTAAAAGAGTATGTTTCTAAGACTGGGAGTGAGTGTGCTGCAACTCCAACAGATAAACTTAATGCACTGGTCTCTGTTAGACTACACAATATGATAAACCATTAGTATATAAATAGAGTGGCACACAGATAAATGGCATTGAATGACAATAAGAACTGCCATACCTTGGCTGTCTTCTCATTTGCTTTCCTGATGAGCTACCATGGGCCACTACTTATCCCGCCTGCGCTGTCTTTGTTCTCGACTATTACATTACTTATAGAGGTATAGATATCGGTGGTAGCGAGGCAGCTCCAGGATCATTCAATCTGCCTTTTCAAATGCCCACTGCCACACTATGAACTCCCCTTAGGGTCTCATTACAAGTACAAATTGTGCAAACCCCACAGAGGTATCTGGTATTCCAAGAGGAACCTTGAGGATCTCCTAAGAGATGAAGAATTAGCAAGGGAATCTATAATTGCTATCAAGATTCTCCTAGATGTTCCTCTGTAGGAAAGTAGGATCTGCTTTCATGGTTACCCCCACTTTTTGCTGGTGTCCTTATGTTTTTCTGACTAGTCTGACTGGGATCCTGCTAATCAGGACCCCGGTCTCTGTGCTTCTCCCCTAATTTAGCGCATGGTGAGTACTTGGTACCCCTCAAATTGGCTGTTGGTATACCCTTGTAAGTCCCTAGTATATGGTACTAAGGTACCCATGGCATAGGTACACCAGGCGTCCCCCATGGGCTGAAGTATGTATTATGCCACCCATGGGAGACAACTCAAATTGTGACTACAGGCCTGCCATTGCAGCCTGTGCAAGCTGGTGCTAGCACTACTAACGACAGATGTGTGTTCTTATATTTGAGGTCACTGCACTTAAAACCTAGAAGCCACCCCTAAGGCATGCCTTTCAATCCTGAAGGCAGGGTGCATGGTTAGAAGTTTGAGGGTGCCCCTGCATGAGCAGGACACCCCTACAATCCTTAGAGTACATACTCCCGGGTTGTAAGTGCATCAGCCACTCCGATACATAGAGTGGCCATGCGTCATTACGCAATGGCTAACTCTAAACTGGCTTTAACGAACCCTAGCGTGTTTGGTATCAAACATGTTGCAATCAGACTTATGATTCCATGTACCGTAGTGCTCCTCTGGGAAGGCATCAGTGCTCCCGGTACCAGTATTCCAGACCTGGACAGCAAACTATAACTGCTGCCGACCAAAGATACGATTCTGCCCTCCTGCTGCTGAGCCAAGCTCGAGCAGGGTAAGGCAGGACAATAGGTTTCCTGTCACAGGGAGGTGTGACCACCTCCCAGACAGGACTTAGGGGCTCATTAGGATGGCGGACGGACTTGCGTCCGTCCACCACCCTAGAGGAGGAGGGACCGTCCGCAGGGGCCGCGGCGGTCCCTCCAGTGCAATTAGGATGTGACCGCCAGGGTGGCTGTCACATCCTCTATCTTTAACATTGCGGCGGGTGCAGCTTCAAGCTGCACCCGCCGCAATGTTAAAAATGCATGCACCGCATTTGCTTGCACAAAGCGGCAGGCACCGCGTGGTGCCTGCTGCTTTGTGCACGCAAATGCAGGGGGGTACCCCCCATGTGCACCCCACAACCCCCCTTCACCCAGGGGGCCCGCAACGGGCCCCCGAAGTGAAGGTCCGTATGCTTTTCCACAGCGGAAAAGCCGCCGCGGAAAAGCATACATTTTACACCATCCTAATATGGCTGGCGGTGTCTGATAGACACCGCCAGCCAAGTTACAGCTTTTCCGCCGCGGTTGTAAGCCAACCGCGGCGGAAAAGCGGCGGACTGAAACCAGGACCCACCAGCCATCCTAATTTGGCCGTGGGTCTTTGGTGGGTCCGCAGAGGATTTTCCGCATCCGCCGGGCCGGCGGTGGCTTCCGCCGGCCCGGAGGATGCGGAAAATCCTCCATCCTAATGAGCCCCTTAGTGTTTTGGGCCAGGGTGGGGGTGCTTGCCAGCACCACTAAACTGCTTTGAAGGGCACATTTAGTGCCCTCCTTCCATACTCCAGTAGAAACCAGTTCAGGGAGCCGTTGGCTCCTGCTCTGGCATGAAACTGGACAAAGGACATGGGAATCCTCCCCATTGTCCAGCTTTTCCTGTGGGAAGGACCCCTGAATCATTCCAACCCTTTCTTTAGGGTACTTAAGGGTTTACCTGTGGGTGGTGCCTAAGATTCGTCATGGGACAAGATTCAGATCCCAAACCACTTCATCTTCAATCGTCTGGGTACTTTGATCTTCGGTGGACTTTGTTTGGGAACCGAGACTGCAACGGAGAAGACTATTGCTGCTCCTGATCTCGTCGTCCTGCCAGTCTTCTGCGTTGTCTGTGCCTGTGCTCCATACAGGTTCTTCTGCAGGCCTGTGGATATCCAAGACACTGAAGGAATCCCCCATGTTTGTGCTCCTGGCGGACATCGACACCCCTGGCTCTTGACATCAGATGTGGGTTAGCTTGTGAACAGCTTCTGGCCTTCCACAGCGTCGCCTGGTCCGCACAGCTGCAGCACCAAGGTCACCGCCAAATCTCCTGTATCTTCCGACATTGGTGGGCATCCGTCTTCCGTGGCCCCTTGGTCACTCCTGAGTGGCATAGACTCTGTCCCCTCTATTTGCAGGTACTTCTCAACTGAATCCACCTTTGGGTTCTACCGGACTCTTTCACCTTCGCCAGCAGCATCTTCACTGAAATCCTCCCTTGTGGTCTATGGCGGTATCCGATGTCACTTTGCACCTACGCACCTGGCTTCCCTGCCGTAGGTATTCTGGTAACTGGGGTATCAACGGGTGGGGTGACTCTCCAACCTTCCATCTTCCACGGGGTTTCTTCAGGGTCCTTTGGGAAGGGTCCTTCTTTAAAACTGCAACCACAACTTACCCATCGACTTGTATTGAGCATGCGGTCGTGTTCCCACTCTGCACACGGCCTCTGTGGGGTTCCTAGGTTGTGTGGTTTCTAGGGTCCCCAGCTCTTCTACGGCTTCTGGGTCCAGTCTCTACTTAGGTCGTGGTTTGCATTCCACTTTATCAGTATCTGGTTTGGTCTCCCCATGGAAACTACTGTGTATTTGTGCTACTTGCGTGTTCTATTACTAAACTATTGTCTGTATTGGGATTATATCTCTGGGTAGGAGATATTGCAATGTGTTAGTGAGTGTTAAAACATATTTTTTATAACTACACTGTGTGGTTCTTTTTCACTTAACCTATACTATATGATTAGTACTGGTAAAACAAGCTGCTTTACACTCCTTCTGGACAAAGCCTGAAGGTTTTTCTCTATAGTTACCACTCAGAGAGCTTTCCAAGGTTGTCTCAGACCACTAAAATCACCATAAAGGTTGTCTGGATTAGTGAAAGGGCCAGGGACTACATTTATAGAAGTGAGCACTATATACTAAGCCAGCCTCCTACATCTTCTTTTCATGTCCGGTTTTTATGTGGAGATTTCTGCTACCCAAAGTCTCTGGGTGAAATGCACCAGGGTTCGAGGTGTTGCAGCAGACCTGTAAATCTGTTGGGGACCATAAAATCACGTTACCCCATCTGAATTACAACTGGACTTGTAATTAAAGGTCAAAGTGATAATTACGACTTGTGAGGAAATCTAAGGGGAGCTTTCAGATGGCCGGAATTACCAATAATGTCTGGAATCTCTGCACAGAACTTCTGCGATTATGAGTTAGAACCCTCGAAATGGGGTATAACGCCACAAACCCAGATTTAGAAGATGGAATCCTGCACAATATTCCCAACTCCGGGGGCTATTACATGTCCCCAAGTTCTCCTGTATGGTGTGGAGGGAAGATGATTTGGAGGTGGAGTATTTGGGAGAATGTTGACAGGCAAGGGGGGGGGGGCATTACATGCTCCCACTGTGCTTTGGCTGAGGGCCAGGGGAGAGAAGATAACAGGTTGAGGCTGCAATAGATCCATATCCCAAATCAAATTTACCGGCTGTATTTCCCGTGTGGTGAAATCAGGTCCTGGAAGGCAAGCCCACTTATAATTTTGTGGGGTGGAAATCCATTTGGAAATTCTGTTGTAGGCAACTCTCAATTGGACCCCTAGTGCTTGGACCAGTGTTTGCACCCGCACCTGGATTTGTCTGCAGGGCTGGATTTGCCCTCTGCGGATATTCCTCACTAAACAACTACATAGCCAACACTTTAATGTCTTACACCAGACAACCAGACCTATAGACTTGCAAATGTTTATTGCTCTGCCACTCCCCTCCCAAGCATCAAAGAGTCAAGTACACCATACTGTCGAGAACCTTGAAAATTAGCTCTGCCCCAGTTGCGACTCAGCACAGTGCTGTGGACGGTGGACTGTGTTCAGCTGCTAGCTATGCAGCGCTAATCCTCCAAGACATGCTGATTTCATTCAAGGCTACACAAAGGAAACCATAAACCAAACCACAAATACTGTGCATACAGCCCTGCATTCTCCATCAGTTTAAAGCCTTAGGCGAACCCCCCCAGTTTGGTAATGTGAAACAAACATCTACTGTTTGCCATTAGGGCGTATTACCAATAGAACATCTGGAACATTGAGTACTTTGTCAAATGTGCAGATTCCTAGGAGGGCTATTGTGTCTATTCAAAAGATAAGGAATGTGTCATGAGTCTATATTTTGATTTAGATCTCACACTATGGACATTGCTATGATCTACCAAATATCAGAATGTCCAGAATCTGATTAATATGGGATCTCATTGTCCATGCTGCAGAAATTTTGGTCCATTTCTCTCGAGGTTTCTCTTTTTCGCACTTATGAAAATCATTCTTATGACCATTACTTATGCATCTACGAACCAAAGAACCATCACCCTTTATCTCAAGATGAAGAAGGGGCGGAGCCCTGTCTCTCCAAGCCGACATCACTTCCAAACCATGATGCTTCACATCCAAGCCAGTAACTAGTTCAGGTGGACAAGTTAACAAGCAGGCAAGAATTAGCTTGGCCAGAAACCAAGAAGTCCAGGATAAAGACACAGGAGTCAAGCATTTTCTTTTAAAGCAACCTCAATTCTTTCTGCACTTCAGGCGGGCTACATACCCACTTCAACCAGGAGCACTTCAGTGACCATCTATACCTTCCCAGGGTTTGCTTCTTGCTATGTAGAGGGCTCCAGTGCTCCTCAGCAAAGTTCATGGTACAGAAGCACAAGTTACTTACCTCGGGTAACGATATATCTGTAAGAAACAGTAGTTAGTATTAGATTCCTTACCTTAGAATATCCCCAGGCGTCAGTCTGGATCCGGACATTTTTGTGTAGCAGTATCCCTGCGCGTCGCTAGGCGTCGTCTGCGGCTCCGCGTCCGTCATCGGCGTAGTTGGCGCCGGGCTGACGTCGCCGGAGTACTTAGACGCCGCCCTCGCGCGCTGTCTGTTCTTATACACAGCTTTTCCGCGCCAGAAACGCAGAGCCATGATAAAAACCAACACTGGTGCCATAAAACTAGGGCCCTGAAAGGGGATGACCTTAACCCTAGATATCGGTTCGCAAAACGGGGAGGATGGGTGGGGCGGTAAGAAATCTAATACTAACTACTGCTTCTTACAGACATATCATTACCGAAGGTAAGTAACTTGTACATCTGAAAGAAACAGGTTAGTATTAGATTCCTTACCTTAGAATAGATACCCCAGCAATACCAACCCCGGTGGTGGGTCTGCGAACCAATAATCACACCAGAAAGTCCTGGAGAACAGAACGGCCGAAAAAAAGCCATCTCTCCGGACTTGGCTGTCCAGGCAGTAGTGTCTAGCGAACGTGTGCAGCGAGGCCCACATAGCTGCCTGACAGATGTCCTGCAAGGGGACTCTCCGACCCAGGGCAGTAGTAGCCGCCGTGGCCCGAGTGAAATGGGCACGCAGCCTCCCAGGAGGTTACTTTTTAGCCAGTGAATAACAAGCCTTGATGCACAAAATGACCCATCGAGAAATTGTCCGTTTGTGCACCGCCCGTCCCTTCTTAGTGCCCACATAACCAAAAAAGAGTTGGTCATCCACCCGGAACTGGGTGTGCAATCCAGATAGTATGAGAGCGCACATTTTGGGTCCAGACGGTGGAGCCGCTCTTCCTCTTTCGAGGGATGCGGAGGTGGAAAGAAGGGGGGCAAAGTGATGGACTGCCCGATGTGGAAAGCTGTGACGACCTTGGGCAGGAAAGAGGGACGTGTCCGTGAAACAACTCTGTCCGGATGGACTGAAAGGAAAGGAGGTTTAGAAGAAAGAGCCTGGAGCTCACTCACCCTCCTGGCAGAGGTGATGGCAACCAGGAATGCAGTCTTAAGAGTGAGAAGACGAAGAGCACAGTTATGAAGTGGCTCAAAGGGAGCGCACATCAAATAAGTCAGAACAAGATTCAAGTCCCACTGAGGCATCACGAAAGGAACGGGGAGAATCATATGAATGATGCCCTTCAAGAACCTATTTACAACTGGGGACTTGAAAAGAGAGGGCTGATCAGGGAGCCTCAAGAAGGCAGAAATGGCAGAGAGGTAGCCCTTAAGAGTGCCCAGAGCAGAGCCCTGCTGGGCAAGAGAAAGAAGAGGAGAACCTCAGAAAGGGAGGCAGAGAGTGGATCCACAGCCTTTGCTGTGCACCATGCCACAAATTTGTTCCACCTGCAGGCGTATACCGATTTTGTGGAGGGACACCTGGCTGCCAGAATCACATCGCAGACTTCAGGAGGCAAGTCAAATTGCCTCAACTGTCGCCACTCAATCTCCACGAATGGAGGTGGAGGCTGGACAGGTTCGGGTGGAGGACCGTCCCCTGCTGCTGCGACAGAAGGTCCTCCTGAAGAGGCAGACGAATTGGGGGATCGACTGACATGCTGAGTAGCTGGGGATACCAGTATCTTCGTGCCCAGTCCGTAGCCACAAGGATGACTTGGGCCCGGTTGCGCCGGATCTTCGTCAGCACTCTGGGCAGAAGTGGTATAGGCGGAAAGGTGTACAACAGACCGCAGCTCCACTCGCGACGAAAAGCGTCTCTGAGCGAGTGCCGCCTTGGAAATTCCAATGCGCAGAACTGATGACATCGCACGTTCTCTTCTGTGGCGAATAGATCTAACCAAGGCTCTCCCCACTGCTGAAAGAGACCTTGCGCCACGTCCGAGTTCAGACGCCATTCGTGATCCATCATGCACAGACGGCTGAGTTCTCCACCCTGGCGTTCAGGGAACCTGCCAGGTGTTGAACCACCAGGGTCTAGCCCTGATGTTCCAGCCATTGCCAGAGACGCAGTGCCTCCCTGGCATAGGGTCCACGACCCTACCCCGACCTGTTTGTTGGAGTACCACATGGTGGTGGTGTTGTCCGTGAACACCTGCACTACACTCACCCGGACAGAGGGGAGGAATGCCTTCAGTGCAGGTCGGATCGCCCGCAGCTCCAGAATGTTGATATGGAGCCGGGGCTCCGCCGGACACCAGAGGCCTCTGATCTCCGCCTCTCCCATGTGGCCCCCCCAGCCCAGGAGGGACGCGTCCGTCACAACTACGTGCTCTGATTGGGGAAGGGAGAGGGATCTGCCGCTGACCCAATCGCGGTCTGTGAGCCACCACTGCAACTCTCTTGCAGTGCCCTCCGAGATCAAGACATGATCGGACAAGTTGCCCTGATGCTGGGCCCACTGAAACTTCAGGTCCCATTGCAGAGTCCGCATCCGCCACCGGGCACGATGCACCAGAAGGATGCAGGAGGCCATCAGCCCAAGAAGCCGCAGCGTCAACCTGACTGAGTCTCGGGATAAAGGCTGAAAGATCGGAATCAGAGCCTGAATATACCGAACCAGCTGTTCGGGAGGATAAACCCGAAACTGTGCCGAGTCGAGAACTGCTGCGATGAAGAGGATCTTCTGAGAGGGGCACAGGTGTGACTTCGGCACATTGATGGAGAACCCCAGCAGGTGCAGGAGGTCGGCCGTAGTCGGGAGGTGGCTGACTACTGTCTGGGGCGAGCCCGCCTTCAACAACCAGTCGCCGAGATAGGGGAAGACTGACACCCCTAATCGGTGAAGATGAGCTGCGACCACCGCCATCACTTTCGTGAACACCCGAGGGGAGCACGGTAAACTGAAAGTGCTCGTGGCCTACCGTGAACCACAGGTAGCGCCGGTGGGCTGGCAGGACAGGGATGTGAAAATAAAGTCCATCCAGTCTCCCGGGTCCAGGGTAGCTAAGACCCGAGCCAGAGTCAGCATCTTGAACTTCTCCTTCCGGAGGAAGCCGTTGACGTTCCGCAGGTCCAAGATCGGGTGTAGGCCCCCTTTGCCCTTCTTAGGGAACCAGAAAATAGTGGGAATAACAACCACACCCTACTTTTGGCCCAGGAACGCGCTTGATGGCCCCCTTGGCCAAGAGGGCCGTAACTTCCTCTTGCAGAAGTTGCACGTGATCCCCTGGCACGCGGTGGTATTGCGGTGGCATGGCTGGAGGGGTCGCCTCAAAGGGGAGGAAGTAGCCCCTTCAGATGATTTGCAGCACCCACCTGTCCGATGTGATGTTGCGCCAGTGGAGAAGGTGATGGCGAACCCTGCCCCCCACTGGCGTTAAATGGGCCTGAAAGCTCGTACTAGGAGGGCTTTGAGGCGGATGCTGTGGGGGTGGATGTGGACTGGCCTCGCCGTTGTCCCATGGCACCCCCACGGCAGTTACCACGTCCGCCACCGCGCTGGATATTAGTCTGCGGCCCGTGGCTGGCTGGACGTGTGAGGGTGCCCTTTCCTTGGCCACGAAAGGAGCGAAAGGCAGCAGTTTGCTGGCGCAGGGCCGATAGGCCCAAGGACTTGGCCGTAGCCCTGGAGTCCTTAAAGCGCTCTGTCTGCCTTGTTGCTAAAGAGGCGGATCTCAGCCAGGCGTGGCGGCAAACCGCCACCGTCGTTGCAATCGCCCTGCCTAGCGAGTCCGTGGTATCCAGCCCACATCGAATAGAATACCGTGCCGCATCTCGCCCCTCCGCAAGGGCTTGGGCGAGTTTAACCCGGGCCTCCTCCGGGCATTGTGGCAGCATGTCCGCGACCGTGTCCCACAGAGAGTGGGTATAACGGCCCAAAAGGCAAGCGGTGTTGACCGACTGCAACCCCAAACTAAGTGAGGAGAACATCTTCTTTCCGTACTGTTCATACCTTTTGGATTCCCGATCAGGGAGAGCTGTCGGAAATGCAGTCTGGGAATTGGAGGCCTGGATAACCAGGCTCTCGGGGTGGGATGGGTGGACAGGAAACAAGGGTCGCCCGGGCGGGGGCGTCTGGCTACGTTCCTATCTACAGGCGGACCTGTAGCGGGCCTGGACCAAGTGCCCAAAAGAACGTCAGTTAAGGCCTCATTGAACGGCAGTAGAGGCTCCGAAGAGCTTGCCTGCGGTTTGAGGACCTCAGTGAGGTGGTTAGTCCTCACGGCCACGACGGGGAGCTCAAGAGACAAGGCCTTGGCTGCCCACCACACTATAGGCAGCCCCCTCCTCCGTAGCCACGGTAGGAGGGGAGACAAATCCAGTGTCTGGCGAAGTGTCCAAGCCACTGGCCTCCCCTAATTCACCTGCCCAGTCCTGAAAAGACTGGCACTCCCGTGCCTCAGACCCCTCCCAATCCACCTCGTCCTCCATCTCCTGGTACTCAGGTTCAAATGATGGGGCCGGATCATAGAAGTAAGGCACTTCCCTCTGCGCCGAGTGCGGCGTCGATCAGCACCGAATGCGGCGTCGATCGATGCCGCTCCGATGCTGGAAACGGATCGGGGGGGGGGGGGGAAATCGGGGGCGACACCCTAGGAGTCGATGCCGGCGGAGGGGTCTTTAGGTCGACCAGCGGCGACCAGGATCCGGCAGATCCGGAGGGGCCTTGCGGCGTCGGGACCGAAGCACCCAACGGCGCTGGGGCCGAAGCACCCGGTCCGCTTGGGCTCCCTCACCGCGGGGCCCGAAGGCGCCGCGGAACCCGACGGAGGAGTGAGCGATGTCATGGCCATGAGGAAGGCATCGATCTCCTCCGGCGTCGCGTTCTGCCCAGGAACCGGCGGGTATGGAGCAGGCCGCGACGCCTGCGGCTCCGGCGGAGCCGCGTGGGGGGTGTCACCCGAAGCCCCAGCCGCGTTGCGCAAGCATTGGGGGGAGTCCGAAGAGCGGTGTCGCATCTTTGCCTTCTTGTGCCTCTTACCTGAGGACATGGAGCCCGACGAGTGGTGTCGACTCGTTGAGCTTAGATGACTCCGGCCCGTGTCCGGTCCCTCGACCTCCTCCTGGACCGGGACCTCGAGTGGCGCGGGGCCGACTGCCGGAGCTTGAGGCGCTTACGGGACCGCTCCCGCCTAGCTTTCGACGTCAAGGCCCAGCAGTTGGGGCACAAATTGTCATCGTGATCGGCCCCTAAGCAATACAGGCACCGGCGATGGGGGTCGGTAACCGACATGAGTCAGTTGCAGTCGGCACAAGGCTTGAACCCGGGTATCCCTATCGGCACCGATGGAGTCGTTCGACTCGAAAAAACAGATAAAAAAAGATCGAAAAAGTCTAGTCAAAAAATGACTAACGGGTACCACTTTTTCCGGATCGGCGCTTGCTGGCACGGGCGCGAGGGCGGCGTCTTAGTACTCCGGCTACGTCATCCCGGTGCCAACGACACACGCGGAGCCGTAGACGACGCCTAGCGACGCGCAGGGGTACTGCTACGCAAAAGTTTCCGGATCCAGACTGACGCCTGAGGATATTCTAAGGTAAGGAATCAAATACTAACCGGTTTCTTTCAGATATAGGAATACAGACATAGATCTGAAACTAACGCAATAATGGATTGAGAGTCGCTATGTGGTTGGAACGATGGTCCTTATTAAGATGGATGGAATTTTGCACCAGCCATCAACTCCAAGGAGCCATCAGCTTTGGGTCATTCCAAGTAGCACAGTGTCTTCAGGCGTAATAGTTCTGGGCCCTTGGTCACCGGCTGCTTTCACAGGTTGCAGATTCTCCCGGTGCCGGCACTGCAGGAAGCATGAAAGTATAACCATCACCAGATCCTCCGGTCTGACCACAGCATAACCCAAATCTACCCAAACCTGCCCCTCCCTCCCTCCGCAAACCCCATTAGCCCTCTGGTTGACATTTTCGATGTGGTCCGAACAGGCAGAAAATGTCAGTGGATGTGTCCCTTAACCTAGTATTCCCTGGTCCATATGGTTATACAACATTCCAGGGACAAATCATGAAATTCCTGGGTGTTGGTGGCAGGCCCGGTTCTATGGGGTGGACCAGGTCCACCCAAACATGAACCTTGGTTCCCCCCCCCCGTGTTTGTCAGAGCGGCTCAGACAGCTTCCAGGGCGCACACACAGCCGCACCGAGTACTTCACACGTCTTTAAAAGACCATTTACGTGCTAATGAGACTTTTTTTTTCACCCCTTCTTACAGGCCCTGCATATTGCTGGAAGAAGCAGCCCCACTCCGAAATTGTTGGTAGCAGCCCCCTCCGAAATGTGTCTCTTGTTGGGCCCCAGGCGGGGGGGGGTGGGGGGGGGGCGGGGGATTATTTGCCTGTTTCGTGCTTCGTCAGCCAGGATCCATTCCTATCTTCCACTTAAAACTCCAAAAGTGTCCAGTGACAGGAAGTCGTGCATGTGCAATTCCTGGTCTCCCAACGATTTCTGTCAGGCTTTGTTGAAGTGAGGTATTCTACCATTTTAGATTTAATGCCATATTGATGTTATCGGGGACATTCAGCGCTCATCCAGGCAAACTGGATGCAGCAGATTCCTCTGCTGTTTAAAATTCGGGAGGCAGTTATTTACCCACATTCAGTGAGGACATTTTCCTGGGAAGTGGCATATTTTCAGAAGATGCTTAAGATCTTCACGAGGATTTTCTTTAAATTAAGAACCGTGGTTTGTGCCCACTCTGCAGTAGCAAATGCTCAGCTCTTAATGACATTTAAACAGACTTGCTTTATTTAATTACAGCCAATCACTCGGTGAAAAGTGAACGTGTTGCTTGCGGCTTGTGTAATGTAACCGGTGCTCAGGCAAAACACTCCAATAATATGGCAACATTAAACGTGAAATGTGGCAGACAGCGCCTTATAAATCAGATCACTCAAGATTCCAGGCACCTGTCCTTTGGCTCGAGTCGCACCAGCAACGCTATGTGTTTATGCCGCAATTGAGAGCTCTGGAGCGGAGACTGAGGGCACTGCACGTTTCTCATAGTGCCTGCAGTCAGTCAAAAACGTGTTCAGAATACATGGCCATCCATCCATGGCCTCTCGGCAGAGAGCACAAGGTGGTCACATACTCCTGTTGTAATTGTGATTCTGTTGAAATGGGTGTGATGGGACCCTTTTGATGGGGCAACACAGTCTTCAAAATAATAAGGCTAAAATAGAGTAAAAGAAAATGCAGTCCTCGCTTGCTACTTAAGTCATCCCTAACTTTACGCCTTACCACTTTCAAATGTCACTAGCCGCCACTGGCAGCGACATTAAGAAGGCCAACAGAAACTGGCCACTGAAATTTAAAACTTTCCTCTCAACGTTATTTTTTTTCCCTAGGGGTTTTGTGATTAGGCCTAGGCTCTTTCTCACAGCCCCCCCCACCCCAATCACGCATCTCGTTTTAGAAAGGCGGGCTGTGCCCCCAGCCCACTCGTGCAGGTAGAATAGGGGCATGGCGAAGGGGACAAATCCTTTCTTTGACACAAATGCAAGACAACAGTAAAAATGTCCAGATAACTGATGATTAATTTTATGGCAAGACCGGAGGCTCCTATTATGCTTTCTTATCTTGCATTTATTACAATAGCAGCCAAGATAAGTGCAAGAACTACATTTCCCAGAGGGCCAGGCAACAACTGGGCCATGGGAATGAGAAAAAACGAGAACATGTCAACCAATGAGTAGAGACCACATAGATAAGAGTACACACTGACTGCGCAGCTTCCTCTTTTCTTGCTGCTCGCAGTCAGATAAGTGTACCCTTATCTTTGCTCTCATTCAAATACTGTTATTTGTCTATTTTCCATGCATTAATATTTCTTTTAGGTTGTTGTATTATCTATTTGTTTCCTCGACTCGCGCTTTGGCGCCTCTGAGCTCGCGCTAGTCGCGCTTTTCACTTGGTCCGGTTTTGTTTACCGGCTCCTCTTTCCCCCCTCCCCCCTCCCGCTTGGTATCGCCCTGCTCGCGGTCCTCGCGCTGCTTGCGCAGGCTGTTTACCGCTTCTGGGCTCCTGTCAGCGGCCTCGTTTGACCGCGTTTTCTCACCGTTTGTCACCGCAGTTGCACCTGCGCACGTCGGAGCTCTTCCCTCTGTGTTTTCTCCTCGCTCTGTGTCCCGGAGTCAGCCTGCCTCCGTACACGCCCCTGTACACGCCCTTCTCTCTCTTTCCACAATTCATTAACCCTTACCTGCCATTCTTTTACCACTATGGAAAACGACAGTTCTTCAGAGGAGAATCCCTCTAACATGGACAAAGGGTCTCTCAAGCAGGACCTTCACAGGTTTATTAATAATTCTGTCGACCAGGCAGTTGAAGTCTCCATGAAGAGAATGTCTAAGCACATGGAGAACTCTATGGTCAGCATGTTGTCCAAGGTTTTGGCCCAATCTGCGGGGGATAGCAGAAAACGCAAGGTGGATAACTCTGCTTCTGTGCAAAAGTCAAAAAAGGCGTCAACTTTGGTTAGCGAGTCTTACTCGCCTATGGATGAGGACGATGTGCCTCCCAGGCCTCCTGCTAAGGAGGGGTTTGTCGGTTCAGAGGGCAAGAGAAAACAAAAATCCAAGCACGCAGAGTCCCCTACAAAAAAATTTGTAATTTCCACCATCTTGGACACTGACGACGACATGCCTGATGCTGACGACTTGTGCGATATCTTTGATGTCACTGACCCACCCCCCCCAAACTTCCAAAAAATGATTCCTTTAATTTTGATCCAGTCTATGACTCGGAGGGTCTCCCTATGTTTGACCCGTCCTCCATCCGTCATTCCAACTCAACTGAATGGCTTCCTTCCCATCACGTTGGTGAATACATTTCTGCCCGCCTACGTCTCCCTCTTGAGGCAGCTGTGCGTTCCAGGTTAAAATCCGAATGTCCCAAACCTGCCCTCCCTGATAAAATCACCCTTGTCCCTGCTATTGATCAACCACTACTTACCTTCTTTTCTAAATTTGGTAAAGACCCTCGACGAGGGGTTGACAAGGCATGGTCCACATGCCAAGACAAAATGTTGGACATCGTTGGTCCCTTGGCCCGTATCTTTGACATGGCAGAGTCTGCCCGTCTGGAGGGGTCAGAGCTTTCTGCCGATGACATCTCCATGTGGGTCCAGCGTGCCTTCTGCCTTTTGGGCAATGCCAACGCATCCATTACCCACGAACGTCGAAAGGGTCTTTTAATCAAGTTAGACCCCAAGTTGGCTAACTTGGCTCCTATGGATCCCGGCGCTAAGGCCAATGGCCTCCTCTTTGGGGAGAATTTGGTTCGCGACATCAGTCGCTTTGTCTCTACCTTTGCCTCTCTTGACAAGGCTCAACAATCTATAAAAAAGACTTTCGCCCCTCGGGTTTTTGGACGGGCCGGACGAGGCAGGGGTCGCTCTTCCGGCCGTCCCTACAATCAAGGCTCCAAAGGTGTTTACGACAACTCCCAAGAATACAGGCCGCACTTCTACCCACAACGAGGACGTGGTTTCCGCGGCAGGGGGCGCAAAGGTTATCGCCACAACAACAACTCCAATCAACAAGGTAAGCCCTTCTTCTTTCCCTCCCGTTGGAGGTCGGTTAAAACAGTTTCTTCCAAAATGGCGATCCATAAGTGTAGACCCGTGGGTCCTCAACACCGTTCAGGGCTATCTTATAGAATTTTACTCTCCTCCTGTCCAGACCTCTTTCCCTCCTCCTCTTGTATTTTCAAATCACATGGCACTTCTCATCTCCACCGAGATACAGTCCTTACTTCAGAAACAAGCCATTCAAACTTTTCCCTACGACTCTACAGGCTTTTTAAGCTCCATTTTTCTAGTCCAAAAGAAGAACAAGAAATTACGCACTGTCATAAATCTAAAATGGTTCAACCACTTTGTGGTGTATCGTCATTTCAAAATGGAGACGATCCTTCACCTAAGGGATACCCTTCGGCCACACGATTGGATGGTCCGCTTGGATCTCCAAGATGCCTATCTTACAGTTCCTATCCACCAGTCTCACTGGAAATTCCTTCAATTCCAGTGGTCAGGAGTGACTTATTGTTTCACCTCTCTTCCATTTGGTCTCTCTTCTGCACCATGGTGCTTCACAAAACTTCTGAAGCCGGTGGTCGCCTTCCTTCGTTCTCTGGGTATCAGACTCATAATATACTTGGACGATATTCTAATCCTGAATTTGGACAAACAGGGTCTCCTGGCGGATCTCCAAACCACTCAATGTCTTCTTCTGGACTTGGGTTTCCTTGTCAACCTCGAGAAATCTTCTCTAGTTCCCTCTCAAAACATGGAGTTTCTGGGTTTCCTTGTGGACTCGAAAGCGGCGTCTTTACGCCTTCCTCTTTCCAAAATCTCAAAGATAAAGGCAGAGATTGCCTCTGTGCTCCACCTTTCTGTCATCTCCCTCAGATCTCTGGTCAGGATTGTCGGTCTTCTTTCCTCTTCGATCTAAGCGATCTTTCCGGGCCCCTTGCATTATCGGGCCCTTCAGCGTCTAAAAATCAAGCATCTTCGCCAAGGTTTAGCTTATTCAGACGTCCTCGCTCTAGACCAAGAGTCTCGCACAGAGCTACAATGGTGGATAGACCATTTAGATGCGTGGAACGGGCGCACTATCTTCGCCACATCCCCAGATCTTGTTTTAGAATCAGATGCCAGTCTATCGGGCTGGGGCGCCCGCTGTGGTCCAATCTCGACTGGAGGAGCATGGTCAAAAGAGGAGTCCAGACTGCACATAAATTGTTTAGAGATGCTTGCTGGTTCCTTTGCGATCAAAAGTCTTTCAAAAGACAGGATCCGCTGTTCCATACTCCTACGCATGGACAATGTTTCTGCGGTTCGCTACATAAATCATCTGGGCGGAACCAAGTCCAAGCCTCTAGCAGACTTAGCGAAAAGCCTGTGGGAATACTGCCTAGCTCATCATCTCTCCTTGACAGCGGAATATCTTCCGGGCGACCTCAATTCAGTGGCAGATTGGCACTTGAGGTTCCTGCGCGACTCCAGCGACTGGAGGCTTTGTCCCTCCGTCTTTCATTCTCTTTCTCTTTTATGGGGTCCCTTTTCCATCGATCTCTTTGCTTCTCGCCTCAATTCACATTTACCCCAGTTCTTCAGCTGGCGTCCGGACCCCCTAGCTCTAGCCACGGATGCTTTCCTCCAGGATTGGTCTTGTCATCTCAACTATGCCTTTCCTCCTTTTCTCATGATCAACAGAGTGCTGGCACAAGTCCGCCGTCAAGAAACTTCTCTAGTGCTGGTAGCCCCCTTCTGGCAAGCTCAGGTCTGGTTTCCCGCTCTTCTGGAACTGGCGATGGATTTTCCTGTACTTCTGCCGTCCTTCAACGATCTTCTTCTCAATCCTCAAGGCGAGTGTCACAGTCTGATCCTGGACAACTCTCTCACTCTGTCGGCTTGGAAAGTTTCCGGCCTTCCCCTCCTAACATCCTCATTTCACAAGAGGCTGCTCACTTTATCGACCAAGCCTGGGCTCCAGGCACTTCCAAAGCCTACAAATCCGCCTGGTCTCTTTGGGCAAGCTGGTGTCTGGAAAGGTCTCTCGATCCCTTTTCAGCCCCTCTAGGTCTTATTATCAATTTCTTGGCTTCTCAGGCCAGTGCTGGAAAGGCCTATCGCAATGTCAACCTCTACCGCTCTGCCATTTCCCTCAATCACACCCAAATTGATGGAAAACCTGTAGGCGCTCATCCTCTGATTTGTCGCCTCCTCAAAGGTGTTCGCTGCTCTAAACCACCGTTGGCTAAGTATACCTCTTTATGGGACGTTTCTGTTGTACTTAAACTGTTTTTAAGTTGGCCCTCCAATTCTGCTTTGTCTCTCAAAATGTTATCGGCCAAACTGACTATGCTACTTTGCTTGGTGTCTATCAAAAGGGTTTCTGATGTTAAGGCTTTGGATGTTTCTGCTCGCCAATTTTCCCCTACAGGTGTGCTGTTCCAGATTCGCAGACGCACGAAGACTCATTTAGACTCTGTTTTTTATCCCTATTTTCCTGATCAACCCCAACTTTGTGTGGGACAGTGTTTGAAAATGTATGAACAAAGGACAGCTGCTCTCAGAACGCCCTCTTGCTCTCAACTCCTCATTTCTTTTCGTAAACCCCACCTTCCTGTTTCCTCCCCTACCCTCGCCAGGTGGGTTCGCTGGGTTATGTCCCTTGCCGGCATTGATGTCTCTGTTTTCGGAGCTCATTCGGCTAGAGGAGCCATGGCTTCCAAGGCCTTTTGGATTGGCTCCCGCTTGGAGGACATTCTGAGATCAGCAGATTGGTCCAATGACAGTATTTTCCGCATGTTTTACTGTAAGCCTATTCATTCTGTTGCTTCTGATGTTATTGATGTGCTTTAAACAAGCATAATAGGAGCCTCCGGTCTTGCCATAAAATGTAGATTTTCCTAGTTGTTATGACGGAAAGTCTTAATTTTATTAAAGACACGGAGGCAAGTATTATCCCACCGCTACACTATTAACATGTGTTCTCCCTCCCTACAGCGTCTCCAGCCTTACCACCGGCTTCATCATAGAAGATCTTCCCTTCAAAGGCTCCGTTCATCTCCTGCTGGGATTTCCCCTCCGGTCCTTCCAGCTCCTTCTTCAGTTTCTTTCGTTGGACTTTGGTTCTGGATTCCTGTGATCAAGGATATCTGCTCCTGGACTTTGGCGTTCTTACTGGTTATGACTATTTTTCCTTTATTTTCTATTGTTATCTGACTGTCTCTCAGCGAAAAGAGGAAGCTGCGCAGTCAGTGTGTACTCTTATCTATGTGGTCTCTACTCATTGGTTGACATGTTCTCGTTTTTTCTCATTCCCATGGCCCAGTTGTTGCCTGGCCCTCTGGGAAATGTAGTTCTTGCACTTATCTTGGCTGCTATTGTAATAAATGCAAGATAAGAAAGCATAATACTCGCCTCCGTGTCTTTAATAAAATTAAGACTTTCCGTCATAACTAGGAAAATCTACATTATGCTGGAGAGCAATCCTTTGTCTGTTGGTAGTTTTGAAATGCAGGTAAACTGTAGTTTATGTGGACAGCTCGGTGGGTTACTGCCTTGCTTACAGAGATCCTTTTGTTACTTGCAGTTCAGAAGTTACAATCCTAACACGACCGTGACCTATGAACGGTCATCAAAGAGCCGCGTACAAACCTGAAAGGTATAATCAGAACTTCTTTTTTTGTGTAGTTAATATTTCCCCAGTCTTTTATTATTCTAATGTTGCTATAAAGAGCTTGTTAGGGCTGATATACATTTTAATAAGTAAAGCCCCCCAACCACCATTACTTGGGTATGCTTTAAATCCTGTGTTTGTGCTCCTCCAGACCAAAACTCTCTTAAAACAAGCCCACCAGTATGGATGACATGTGAATCCTACTCCTGGTAATCCTCATTGGCTTATGTAACATTCCCTGTAGTCTGAATTACATACTTGTATGATTAATTTCTGCATAATGCGGGCATGATGTAAAGTATTGTAACACCCTACACTATGAGTAGCGCTATACAACCAACAAAGTGCTTAGGAGAGAGGGGCTAGAGAGATATGTAGGGCACTGGTGGAGGGTGGTAGTGAGGAAGTCTGAGGAGGAGGTAATAACGGGGAGAGGTTACAGAGAGATGAGGGGCACTGGTGGAGGGAGGCAGTGCGCGCATCCGAGGAGGGGGTAATGGGGGGAGGGAGGGGCTATGGAGCGATAAGGTGCACTGGTAGAGGGTGGCAATGACGGAATCCAAGGAGGTGGACATGGGGTATAGGGGGGCTACAGAGAGATATGGGCCACTGGTGGAGGGTGATAATGAGGGAGTCTGAAGAGGAGGTCATGAGGGAGAGAGGCTACATAGAGATGTGGGGCACTATTAGAGGGTGGCAGTGAGGACATCCGAGGAGGAGGACATGAGGGGAAGGGGCTATGGAGAGATAAAGGGCACTGTTAGAGGGTGGTAGTAAAAGTATCTATGGTAAAAGAGGTCAGTGGTGGGGCACCAATAAAGACTTTTGCACCAGCGCTAAAGCCGGTCCTGTCATGGCCTTTCTGTTTTTGTTTATTAGCAGTCGGGTCATTAGGACCACTGTGGAATATATTTTAAAAAGTGTGCTATTTTTTTTTTTACTGTTATATTCAATTATTTAAGTTGGGGGGTAATTTTCCTAATGTTTTTTATCGGGAAAAATGAAAATGGAGTCGGATGGTGGCTGATATGGGTCTCGGGCCCGCCCAAGGTCAGCTGTGAGCTAGGGTGCACAGGAGATAAATGGTAGAAAATGGATAATAAGGCCGGGATGGGAGTGTGCTGTAGAGTATGGGGTCTCTGCAGGTAGTAATGAAGAGAGACTCTCTCTGAAGACTTGCAATGAGGGAGGCTGAATTGTGTTACTTGCATTATACCCCCACCTCAGAAACCACCTCTTCCCATCCAAGGGACCTTACATGGGATACATTTCAAAAAGAAAAACGAAACATTGGTTTCATTTTTTAAGAGCAGGCATTGGTCTGTGGGACCACTGCCTGCTCTTAAAAATATTTTTGCATGAATTCACAAAGAGGAAGGGATCCCCTGGCGACTCCTTCCTCTTTCCGAGTGGGTTACCGTCTACTTGAAATAGGTGTCAAACTGCGAGTGTTTTGCAACTGCAATTGTGGTTGCAAAACCATGATACATACAAATGCGGTTCACTATTAGGGAGGGATGCCCTTGGAACGCCCCTTCCTAATACAGTCATGCACAATAGCGTTTCTATGTGCCAACACCCTTTTTTGCAGTCGCAAACGGGCCAATTGCCCGTTTGCTACTGCAAAAAAATGGTTGTACATCTGGCCCTTAGTAAGCTAAAAGGCAGGTCTGTTATGTGCTCCTTACTTGTGGCTTATATTCTTAGTGCAGATGAAGCACTATTATAGTAGACTAAATCAAACAGAAAATATGTTTTTAAATAAACTGTGTTGGGTGATAGCGCCCCGTGTGGTGTTGGTGCTCACTCTTAGCGGTATTATCCTAATTCGTAAATAGTTGCTATGGTGCTCAAGGGAGAGGGAAATCACCCACACCCCTGATATGTGACCCCTAAGGATCTACCTTACAATTGAGAACAAGTCCAAGCACTCACACATCAAATGATGTATGAGTGCTCAGGCTTGTTCTCACAGAAATTGTGTTTGTACAGTGCACATTTAGAACATATGTATTTGAAGGTGCCCTCTTATGTGATGATGAATAAAGGAGGCTCAGGGAAATAACGTTTTGGCTAGGATCACACAATTTGGTCAAGAATGAAAGCCAGGATTGATCCCAGGATTTCAAGTTTCACGTCATGGAATTTAGCAACTAGATGGGTGTCTCATTCTCCTGCATTGTATTACATATTAATGCTTTATCTTTTATAATTTGACTGATTTAGCACACGAGAAAGGAGCTCATGGAAACCTATGGATGAGTTTATAAAGGAGTTTCCAAAGAATAATAGAAGGTTACCTCTGTGACTGGACGGCAGTTCTCAAACATACTCCTTTCTCTGTTGTCAAATGCGTTACGGTTTATAAAGAATTTGTATCTTTGAAAGTACATCACAAAAAAATGACAAGAAAGTAAAATGTATCAAGTTACATTTGTGCAGAGAAATAAGTGTTGGACACATTGCAACAAGTAAATAGCCAGCCTTTCTATTACAATGATGTCAAGGCTTTCGTGTGGTAATAGGGACTTTCTTAATCTTGAACTATTATAATATGCTTGGTATTCAAGTACCTGTATTGAAGCCTGGCCTGCTGAAATTCAAGGGTTTGCAGTTTGGTCCAGACATCGGACTTACTTTCAAATAACTCTCCACATGCTCTGTATACACTCAGAAGCAATCCGTTGTATCATGGTGACTGTTTGCAAATAGATATGATGTAATCTAGGGCTTGTAGGCTACCTCCAGAAGTAACAAACGGGCGGCTCCTACACTACGGCGGAGAAGCGTCTTTCAGTTATTAGCATTTTATGTTTGGTTGCGGGTGGGCTTGGCTGCTCTGCGAGCAGGGCAGGGCAGGAGTGGTGTGCCCACTCCTAAATGCGTAAAGACTGTTTAGTCAGCCCTCTGGGGTCGCCCAAACCAGTCATGCACACTCTGTCCTTCTCCACGCTGATTAATTAAAATTAATATTATTAAATTAAATCCCAGTGCGACACCCCACCAGCGCCCCCCCCCCTCCCTTCCGGCCGTGACTGCTGCAGTGGCCCACCTGAAAGGACCCTTGGCCCAACCAAATAAAAATTCCTAGAGCTGGCCTGGTTGGTGGGGGGTTCTAGTCAAAAGTGGAAATTCTGTCTTCTGGTATACCCGCACAAAATCCGACAAACGTGTAATGAGGGCCTATGAGCAGTGCTTAATTTGAGCCGGTGCGGGGCCACTAGCACCTATTTCTGGGGCCGGCACTTTTTTCCCTCACCAGATTTTGAACGAAACACAGAACAGAGGGAGGAAAAGAACAACGGACAACCTGGAACCAAGGGAGAAAGCAGGGACCGGCAAGAGTGAAATAAAATGAAAGCAGTGTGGATAAATGAGGGAAGAGGTGAATTCAAGACTACGCAGCCTTGGTATTCAGCACGCAGACGTTGAATAGCGCCGGCGGAGGGTTTCCGAGCACAGGTTCGGGCAAAGGCACTGTTGTTTTTCAAATTAAGCACTGACTAAATGGCTTATTGCCAGAAGAAAATGAATTCGTGGATGTAAGCACAATGGTCACATTTATCGTGACAAACGTTAATGGTAATAGTAGATCAGTATAATGGAAACCGTGGTGAGTAGAACATCCTTTTTTTTGGCATCAGGAGGCAAGCACACAGAATGGCTGTTGAAAACCCCGCAATTACCGTTCAATTAGTCTTCACAGAATGTAAACATCCTGCCTCCTATGGTGAGCATTTTTTTTATTTACTGGAAGCTTCCATCAGCAGTAGGAAGTTTTAAACATTTCACTAGCTACATCCGTACTATGGTTCAGAATACAATGAAAATGGGAAACACAACGTAAACACTGCATTTACCAATGACCTCTAACATGTTCTTTTCAAAGTCACATTAAGGATAAACAGTCAACCCATTGTGCCTCGACTTCTAAAAATAGATATTTTGTCATTCATTCGGATTATTCGAAATTAGATAACCTCATCATTAACATAAGGTTACACTGGTTGAAATGAATACATGCACAAACTATAAAAACTAGGTGGTGTTAAATTCACGGTTTCTGTGACTTAAATCTTTACAATCAGTAAGCACCACACAGGACTATAAAATGCTGTAGTTGGAGGTCACAAAATACAACCTACCTCCAGAGTCACCTCGGAACACAAGGTTTGGGCAGTTTTCTTAATTGGTGTGCTGCTGTGAATCACTCATTTTCACATGAGCCACTTCTGACTAAAGTGACTAAAAACAAGATGGCGACGGGAAGTGGGAATTTGACAGTGGTCTATGACCCGCCTTGAAATGACTGACCATGTGAATTATAGGCAGATCACCTATGGGCTCATTCGACTGGCTTCCGTGAGCCATTAAGAATGGTCATAACAGATGACTATTCTGATCAGTTAAAAGTATCCATGTGTTAGGAATATTCTAATTAGCTATTAATTGGCAGCATATCAGAATCCTTCTAACCCACACATACACCTCCCTGAACCATGATTTGAAGACCGGGAAGGTCCGGGGAGTCTAAAGCAGGTTTTTACTTTGATCGAGCAAGAAAAAACACCTTTTCTACGTCGATCTCACCAGACAGTCGCACAAACTGTCTGGTAGCAAAAGACCTATTGACAGATTACCACGATTTTAAAGGGGGGCTTAACGAAATCCATTGTTTTTCATTGGTTGGTTTTATTGTCACTTTCATTTGCTTGCTTCTCATTTGATGACTTGTCTGGTCTACCTTTTGTATTTCCCTCCCTCCCTTGGAGAACAAACGATACTGGTGTCCTTCCACTGCTCATGTTCAAGGAAGTTTATATGTTTTTGCTCAAGCACTCAACATGAGTGCATGGCTTTTCCAGATGTCTTAGTTGTGTGCTTCTTTCTCTCCACCTACTCAATGTTGCTCTCTCTCGTCCGCCTGCTTTTCTCCCCATTCACATGGCTCGTTTCTTTCTGCTTAGGCACTCCACAAGTGCACATTTCCTAGCAGTCTCTCGTGTGCTTCTCTCCCACTTCCTGCTTTGTGTTGCTCCCTGTAGTTTTGTCCCCTCAATACTGCTATCGCTTGTCTGCATGAGTCTCTCCCTCCACCCTGGGCTTTGTGTTGCTCTCTCTCACCTGTGTGCTTCAGCGTTCTCTGCCTCCTGTGCTTCCCCCCCACAGTCCATGAGCTGCTTTTCCCCTTCTTTCCCATACCCACTCCTCTGTTACTCCCACTCAACAGTCCTTTTTCTGTTGTTGTTTTAGCGCTTTAGACCTTTATGTGGCATTTGACATGGTCGATCATGGTCTTCCGGTGGACCGCGTGGGAGTCGCCGGTATATGGGGCACGGCGCTTGACTGGTGTGTTTTTTTTTAAAGGACCATTCTCAGTCGGTCAAGCTCTCCCAAGGTCCAACTTACTTGCGGTGCACCTCAGGGGTCCTCTTTGTCCCCACACCTTTTTAACTAGTACACACTCTAAAAAATACATGAATGTGAGAATAAACACTTATGCAACTAATCCTCGCTATCAATAATTCACCACATTCTAAAATGATCTTCCAAAATACAATGCTATTCATCCGTGATTGGATGAAGATTACCCAACTTAAATCAAACCCTGATAAGACGGAGATCGTCTTAACTGGAGTCAAGCATTACCTATGGAACTCCGCTTTCTGACCAGTAGCAACGGGCAACTACCAGCCTAAGAACTCAGTTACGAGTCTTGGAGTTCTTGTTGACAAAAACTTGTCCATGAAGCCTCATGTAGGGGGACAGTAGCCTCATCATGTTTTCTTCAGCCTTGGAAGATTAGAAACATTGGTACATTCCTTACCCCCGAAACGCTTATCCAGTTTGTCCTCGCATAAGTCAATTCGTGGTTAGATTATGCAAAGTCACTTTATCTAGTCCTCCCTGAAAGCCTCAATTGGAGATTACAACTGGCACAAAACCAGGCTGCCAGATGTATCTACCAACAATCTAGGAAGTGCTGCATCACCTCCCTGATGAAGAATCTTCACTGGTAGCCAGTAAAACAGCGTACAGCTGTCAAGACTGGATGCATCATTTTGAAATCTCTTCACCGTAACAGTCCAGAGTTGATCTCTTTCCCTATTCAAAAGTACATACCCAATCGTAACTTGCGGTCTACTCACCTTAACCTCCTCACTACTCCCTCCTTTAAGATGAAGAGACTTGGCGGTTCCAGATTTTCTGTATTAGCCCTCGCTTCTGGGACTCCCTCCCACTTGGCATCAGAATGACTGCCTGTTACTCCAGATTCAGACAAAAACATGGCTCTTCACAAAAGCATATGAATGAAACAGAGAGCAGTATGTTATGTTTCTGTATTCAGTGTTAAGAAACAATTTGGTATATTTTAGCTTTATAAATATCTTTTAACATAACATAACCGCTAAGAGAACAAAATCATTTATTGACCGAACCAAGTAGCGTCCATCATCTTGGATCAGTAAATAAAGAATTAAAACAAATGGCACCTGCATCATACTGCTGTGTAAGCATGTGTTTGCTCTGTGGGAGAACTTTATGAGGAAATAAATAAAAAAATTAAATATATATATATATATATATATATATATATATATATATACATATATAGAAAAGAGGAAGAAGGCGTATTTCGCATGACTAATTTTTAGCAAATTTTTGCCCTATTCCCTACATAACACCTCCAGCTGTTTCCTCTTCTTCTGGGCATGAGGGTGTTGGCGCACTCTTGCTTCAATAAACCGGCTTTGGCCCCTGATACCTTCTATGGTTCTTGTGTCACCGAAAGACACCAACGCCTCTCTCACTGTCGTAGACTCCCTGATCCTTGAAGACTTTGTTCAGCCACCCTCTCATTACACTGCTGTAGAAGGGGCAGACAAGAACAAAATGCCTCACAAACTCAATCATAGACCTCCTGATATATCTGGTATATTCATAAACAGTTTCCCCTACAATCCTTTCCATCTTCCAACTTTTTAGTTAACTCTGAATGTGTTTGAAACCCTTTTAAGGTCTACTTCCGCTAGGCCAACACCAATTTGATCAAACCAACTCGCCCCAACCAGTTCTTTCCGCTCACAAAATGAAAATTTCCTGCTTCCTATTAGTGGTATTTTTTTTACTACCTAGAAGCCTCCATTACCAGCCGTAAAGGTTTAAAAATGTCACCAGCCACATCCGTACTATGGCTCCTAATACAATGGAAGAGGAAAAGGACAATGTAAACACTGCATTTAGCATGGCCACTTGAGAAAATGTGGGACACACAGACAAAAAACCAAGCCTTTGTGGTTCAGCAAAAGAACATTTATAGGAGTTAAAAAAAAAAAAAAGCATGCCACCAGAGTGACCTCACCAGGCAGAAATGACTTCGCCATGATACTCTGTTGAACAAGTAGACACCTTAATCAGATACTTCTGTCAAAAACAATCCGTCAAAAGTCTGAACAGATAAGAAGCACACATTTTGCTCATTAAGATTTTTATTTCAAAGAGCGTCAAATAAAAAATTAATTACACCTTAAAAAAAAAAAAAAAAGAAGCTTTACATTTACAATAATGTATGCAGACATTTTTGGACAAGAGGGTACCTTGAGTGTATTTGTACTCCTTTACAAATGCAATATCACTTTCGGAGTGGCCAATCAAAGTGAAATACAAGTTCCCACAGAGGAATTTTAATGGTTTTCGAGCTCCGAAAAAGCACAATTCTTTTTTGGCTCTGATGCTGGTAGCAGAAACGGCTTATGCTTTCTGGGCCGCAAACATTTGGATCATGACCTTGACACAAACTTTAAATTAGTCGGCTTAAATTCAATTCAGTGACTAGTGAAATTTTAGGCTTAAAACAACAAAGCGAGAGGTCTGTCACTTTATTATCAAGAGCCTCTGATTAGCAAGTCACCGCTATCCAGTTAAGGCAACCCATGCATCGCTTATGGAATGTACAAGGGCCATGTATTGGTCATTCAAGACATCGGAATCCTAAAAACAATTGTTTCCATTAGGGACTGCAAATAAGCGAGGAAAAGATGAGAGCAAAATAAGGTCCGATCTCTTGGGCAGGATCCTTTCTAGATTTTCAGCATAACCACAAATGATTATCATTTACATTTATTATAGCCTTATAGCCTGATGCCAAGGGCTATGGCAGTTGTTAAAGGCCTTGAACTGGAGGTATAGGCCTGAGCTGCAGGCAAGGACCTATAGCGAGGGAGAGGGCCTTTAAGAACCGGCATAGCCCGAGGAAGAAGGGCTATTAGAACATTCCATCCACCGAGGGTAGAATGATCTAAATCAGAAAGGGAGAAACAGTAAGACACATATTGCATTGTTGGAGCAGAAGGCTTGTATCAGTCATTATTATCCCGGAGGTACTCCATTGTTTTCAAAGGAGCTTTCAACATTCAAATGTTCTATTACATCTAAATGTATTGCGCGTAGGTATGCTGAACATCTGGCATGAAACCGACCCTCGTCGACATTTCCCGGGCACTGCTGATGCACAGTAAAGCAAAGGTGGGAGCACACAAATACATATATTCTCACCATCCGTTTAACAACAGTGACTGATCTGGGAAAAAATAGTTGACTTGCAAAATGTTTTTAAAAAATGACACTGCAGTGAGTCAAGGATACTACCATACGTGTGTGCAAAAACACACAAAGTATTATTCATAAAACCTATGACAAAACAGATTAGCAAAAACCTTACAGCAAAGCACAGAACATAAATAAAATAAATTAATGGCAGCGATTTGAACCCAAATGGGAGTAGGAACATTAGCATGTTACAGATATAAACACACAAAACCGGATCTTTGCTTTCAGTTGGGGTTGCTACTTTAATTCAAGCATTATTTGCAGCAGATTTTACAGTTGAGGCTTTGTGCTATAAACGTGTTTGGAATTCCAAACCTACAATAACAAAGACAAATATCTGAAGAGAGAACATTTTTTGTGTACAAAATTACCCTGAGGAGGATATGCAATATCAATATCTTGCTATTCATTACAAAACATTTTTAACAAAAAAAGTATCATTCAATCATTTTCATTAAATAAAATGTTATCCTGGGGAATGGTGAAGCAAGCATATAAATATTAATTCGGCAGTATATACAATTCCTAGTAAACCAAAGCAAGAAATGTACACATTTACATTGTTATCTGCATATTTTCTAAATAATTAAGAAAGTCTAAACCAGTCTTCAGTGATGCTGAACTACACAGTAGAAACAATTATTACCGGTAATAGACACTACTTTGATTTTATTTGATTCACAAGCCTTTATGAATACTTTTCAGGAAGGTTGCCGACGTAGAGGCTCATTTTGACTCATGTTTCTTCAATTCAACATCTGAGATGCCTTTTTCTTGGCAGTTTCTACTTAATATCTGTTTTGTATCTTCACATCCTCCTTGGATGGAACTTAAGTATACACACAAGTTTAAACAATGCTAAATGCCATAATGAAACGGCTTATTTCTTGTGGGCGTGCTTCTCTTAACTATGATAAATCTCGTAGATAAATCCATCTTGAAAAACCAGAAACCATAGGAAGACGGCAGGCAGCTGGAATTACTTTGAGACAGGGCCAGGCCCGAATGTCAAGGGAAAATGATGTGCATAGCTATGCTGAAAAGCATATTTCCCATCAAATCTAGCCAACAGAAACACTGATTTCGGAGAGGCAGGCTTAACCTCATGTAAGTTCTATGAAAGTCTAGGAAGAATTGGATCTTGCCAGATTCTGAGGATCTCTGCGAAAGATACATTTACATAAATATCATTTATACTCATTTACATTATCTGCGGCTATCCTAAAAATCTGTCAAGGATCTGTCCCCCTGGTCTTAACGATGGGCACCCTGAATGTACAACAAATTATTGTAAATGTATAAAACTTACAGTCAGTAGTTGAGCTGATAATATTGCATGACTCGAGACCTCACAGACTAAAGCATGACACCCCTGAATTAATATTAAGTGTAGATTCCGAACATGCTCTTTCATCAGATCCGTGGTTGAGCTTACAATCAACAAATTACATTTTTTATCTCACGAGAGATTGCCACCAATACAATGCCCAGTGACTGCAGCGATGCAGCTTCTAAGTATATATACACACACACAGAGACATGGCTGTGGTAGTATGGGAAAAAACTACTAAGGTGGTGTACAATCTAAGACAGATATGTAGTTTGGAGCAAGGCACAAACACCCAAGTTAAAATGGGTGGCAAGATTTAGTATGCATTCAATTTAGTAAAATGATCCACCTTTGCAAATCACTGTTCTATGTAACCTTAAAATAAAAGTCAGTGAATGACAGTTAAAAATACTAATGTCTTCACCATTTGCTCTTTTTGGGCATACAGTATAATTTACATAAAACCAGATGAGAATTCCAGGTGATGCGCAAGGGCATTTTATGTTACATTTCTCTTTTAAACAATGAGAATGGTGACACTGGACAAAGGCCACAGTGCCGAAACACATGGGAAAGCTACTGTCATGGTAGCCCAAGGAAAGAAAGAATTGTTGAACGCGTGCATTCACCATACCGAGCAAGAAAGGATACTCTGTTTGATGGCTTAGTAACCAAACTCCAATAACAGCCATTTCCTGGGGGCGAGGAGGCAGAGTTGAGGGATACAATAGAGGATATATCTGTAGGGTGTTTAAAGCATCAGTGCATTCGTGGGGAAAAGGAGCAAGCCAACTATCTATATGAAGATAAACATAGGTAATGCACTAGTGCAATGAGGTAGACCATTATAATATACTACGTAAATCTAAAAAATAGAAGTGCAAATTACCTGACATGGGAGATATATAATGCTCAAATCAGGCCACTGGGTTATAAGAATTTTAACCACTTCAGTACCGATAGCAGGTATAGGTAGATTATGAGGATGTTGTAAATCACAATCAATGTAGCGCTTCTTCTTATAGTACACATGATCATACTGCAATGAGATTCAATACTCTAGCATGACCTTGGCTATACATCCAGCTAATGCCTTGAGGGGCAGTGAGCTCCATGAATAATAAAGGAGACTTCAGTGCTACAGAAATTGGAAGCCTATCTACCTTTTTCCAATCATCTATCTCTAGGCAAGCCACTAATCCTGTGCAAACGGGTGGGTGAAAAGACACTTCAACACTGCAATTCCTTGAAGGCCTTAAGGTTTTGCCACTGACGCATCCATTCGGCCTAACTCCCTGGTCCTTTAAGGTAACTGACTTAATACACAAGAAAACGGGTTGAAAAGCACTATTTTCCAGTGCATATGAAAAAATATGAGTTTAACAGAAAAAAGGTACTCCACACCGTACATCACAAATAATCAGAGGTAAATACAAAACAAACACTATTTGCAAACTAGTGCTTCAGGAGACAGAGCACCGAAGGGTGCTATAGTGAAGCAGCATATTGAGCCGCTGACGGAGTAGGCAAATAAGGATGCCTACATAGGTTGCCACCTACAATGGACGAAACACACGTTTTCAAGATGGAGTAATCTAGAAGGACAATAATGCCACTTGCTGCTTTGTCAAAACAGGTAAGTACATTTTCTGCGTACCTCTGAAATGTCTCAGCACATCCACATCTCAGTCATTTGCTAGGATTGTTGGTAATGTAAGGACGTCAACTGAAGCAGATTTAACATGTTGGAGGCAGCAATCAAGTGAAAGAGATGTAGGCTAACAAACGTGGAAAAATACCACAGAAAAATACTGTTCACGCTGTTAAAGAACAACCAAGGTCTTAAAACACTTAAAGGTCTACATGTGACAATCAGATTTTGAAAATGTTAGGACTTATGCAGATGAAATATTCTGTCAAGACCAATGAGATGCAGGTATGTATCACAGCTCAAGGTCAATGATGCATAGCATTATCAAACTCACTCTTTGAAATCTAAGAACACATTTTCATCACCTAACAGAACAAAAATCTTTTTCAAATTTCTTAACGTATAACAGCAAAGAAAAATCGCAAAAATGTTCAGCTATAGCACAATACTGTACAGACATGGTGGAAAGAAGACTTCATTAACTACAACTGTCAACTATGAGGTTGAACTGCCACTGTCAGAGGCAAATACTCCAAGCATTCTATCCACCTACATGGGACCATGGATGAGGTGAATGGTAACATTTCAGAAATACAGTGAAGCAGTGAAGAGGGATTCTTTAAGGTGACTGACAAAAGTCTCCATAAAATGGATTTAATTGCATTCCACAATGTAATGTTGCTCTATAATGTTCCACTGTACTCACAATTGTGTCCGCGAGTGAAAGTGGGACATTAACACGTGCAAAGATGATCTGGGGGTTATGGCTTGTTTTCCTGTGCTCATAAATTTAGTGCTTCTTATCAATAAGAAGCAAGCTATGCACAATGTAAAATTACACTGAAAGGCGAAATGACTATTGTTGCCATGAGTGTTCAACTTAAGCACAAATAAATAATTCACTAAATTGGCTATTAAACAATGGACAAGTATGACTAAGCCAAAGCAAGTGATGCATTTATGAGGTAATCATTAAAAAAAACAACAATGAAGAATTATAAAGATAAAAAGCTACAGGTAAGGAAGAAACACACGAGTAAAAAGACAAGACAAACTTATAAGTAGTACAAGATAAAGTACAGTGTTTAGATCTATTTTGTTCAAAAGAAAGGAACGTCTACCAAAATGTAGCGATTCGACATATATAACCGATTTTGACAGCGATCTCCATCAGACCACATACTACTTCCTCCCAATTAAATGTAACCAGCATTATTGCTTTCGTTGAGCTCCCCTGCAAAGCTTCACCTAGTCGGGAGTCTTCTTATTCCAGGCTATGTTTAGTGTCTCTCTGGGAGACGTGATGTATAATGCTCTGTTATTTCTAGAATGTCTCTCTTAAAGGTTATTTTAAAAAACAGTGCCCCATTTTACACCATAGCTAAAATGGAATTTATGGTTTATTTTGCACACCAATGCTACATGCAGCTATCAACAACTTGAGGCTTATAATTAATGTACAATGCTTAAATGCAAAAAATGCACCTATAATAGAATATTGTGTCCTAAAAGCAGAGTATATATTTCCTTCCAAATGGATCCCTAGTGGAATTAAGAAAAAGAACTGGCAAAATCAAGTTTCGCATTATAAAAGGAAAAAAGTGTATAGATTCCTTTTTAGTCATTGCACATATATGCAATGCTTTAGAAGTGTGCTTACAAATATGGGGGCCCTAATGCCTACATGGAAGTCTTCACAAGCCTTTCATGCATCTATTTATGTGCTTTTAATAGGCCTCCTTTTAACAATAAGACAACCTCTGAAGTTACTAATGGCAAACACATTTAAGAAGGGTAACTACTTCATGAAGAATGCAGATAAGCTATGCAAGCCGCTCGCAAACTTGGAAAAACAAATAGGGTGTGATCTAAATTTCGCTGATCACTCTTAAGATTTCAACTGAGAATAAGAGGTTTATCTTGCTACAGCGAGACTACCACACAACATCATGCATTCGTATTGAACTTGCCTTAGGCCAAAAAATATCGATGCTAGGATTATCAGAAGAAAAACAGTCATAACTGCAGACCATAAAATGTCAGGTAACAATAGATGCCAATGTACTACTTTATCCACCAAGGAAAACGCGTTCAGCAGTGGCATCTAAAAAAATAGCCCTCTAGATCGGTTAGTAGTTGATCTAAAAAGCCATACCAATCTATAGATGTGGGGAATTGTTCAACCTGCATTAAGCAAACATGAGGAAAACATTATAAATAAAATAAAAATGATTCCAAAATTAATAAATGCCCTCATGAAAAGGTAATAATGAAAAATAAAGAAAGCATTTAGAGCATTTCAAATGCAATTTTTTTTAAAGGAGCAATGTAACAAATTAAAAAGAGGTTTGGGTCAAATTAAGGACATGGAGAGGGTGAAAGGTATGCTTGAAGAGAGAGAGAAATAGTATAAGGAAAGATTTAAGGTCAGGCATATAGTTTATGGTAAGGGTCAGGGGCTTCGGTTAGTGTTATGATTTGGTGACGGTACAGAGGGGAAGGGTTTGGACAATAATAGGCTAAGTTTCAAACTTTTGATTTTGCGAAATTGTTAAGAGACCTTTTACCACAGTTAACCAACTGCAATCGATAAACTTGTGGTTATGGTCTCTTGATTATGGGGTTAGTTATTGCAGTGAGTTGTATTACAACATTCTTCCTTTTCAAATTTACACATTCAGCCATAGTTCCAAAGATTGTTGGGCCTTTCCCAACCAGACAACACTTTACATTCAATCACATTATTTTTAGAGGACCAATGTTGATCTTTCGTATTAGCTAAAGAAAGATCTTTTATGGAACTATGTTAAGTAACACATGTTTTTGTATTTGTCACATCATCAATTCATCCAAACAATGAAAATGAAGCCTCAACTTGCCAAGGAATCACACTTTTCATTTAGCAGAGAAGTTCATCTTTAATATTGGGGCAACCCACAGCTGGGAATTGCCATTAAGTCCTCTTGTAGCTTCCTGTTCTCAGACCAAACAAAAAAAATAAAAGAAAAGGTTCTATTCAGGAAGCACGTTTATGGGGTTAACAAGTTAGGTGCTGCATTTTATAGGAGGAGACTTCCGATTTAAGCATCAATGTGTTTCACTAAATTACTTGGTACCAATAACCAATTCCATTAATTCACAAGAATAAATCAATGAAGGCATTTTAACGCCTACTCAGTTTTCTATGGTAAGAACACGCTGCAGTTATTTCTTGAATTAGATGGTTCCTTCTTTATGTTCTAAGCTTAATTAATTTACAAACAAGTCACTATAGTATTAAGTGCGATATACACAAATACATAAATATATAGGCTTTGATGGTATGAGATTAACCATAGAACTCATTAATGATAGGCCAAACGATATGTGAATTAGAGCAATATTCATTGATCATTTTACAGACCTTTCCCCACTGCAATATTTAATTTGACTGTCAGCCAATTAAGATTATTATGTTTAAGTTCAAGAATAGTATTTGAATCGAACAACAAAGAGCTACAGTCATCAGTACTATGTGTAGAAAGGATCATGGGCTTTTTCCAAGAGGGACTTTTTTAATCAATTTGCATCAGGTATTGAAACGAGAGATGCTGGATTGGTCACACCCTCCGCAAGACAGCATCAAACACCACCAGGCAAGTCCGGACCTGGAACCTTCAAGGGAAAAAAGAGGAAGGCAAAAAAACACCATGCGCCGAGGCCTTGAGGCTGACTGCAAGGAGATGGGTTACACCTGGAGTCAGACTTAAAGAAAAGCCCAGGACAGAGGTGGTTGGAGAGTCTTGGTTGACGGCCTATACTCCAGGAGGGGTAGTAGGCATAAATAAGTAATTGAAACGACTAAGTCATCCCTGTAATGTAAGAATGTAATTTAAATATTCCCTCAAGGACTTATTAAAAAACAATGGGAGATGTAGATCTGAAATGTTTTCAATGATAAAGGGGAATGTGAACAATAGTATTCATTACAAGCTTCTGGCTATGTGCGTTTGTAAATATATAAATAAAAATGGGTATTATGCGTAATCAATCGTCTCCGTGGGAGATCAGTTCTTTTAAAACCAACTAACTGTGAAGGATAAGAGTGACCAGTATAACCACCAATCATTTGCACAGTGACTAATACAGCAAAAAGCTCCTTTCCTTGGCTCCATCTTTGGAGAAATATTGGTTCATCAAAGCTTGAGCTACAACATTAAATGCTGGCAAGAAAATCCTGCTGTGATTTACTGATGCACCTTACACCAAGTAAACCTTCAAACAGTGCAGAGCAGGTGTCAAAACAATGAGTTTTGATTAGGCATGTTTAGCTTCAAGTACACCCATTCGTCTGTTTTATAGTTCAGGTTAATTGATTTAACACTTTAAAATCGAAGTTTACCATTGGACATGAATTTAAAAACTGTACATTTAAAAAAAATGTATGTATAAAGATTTAAAAATAGTTTAGTTTACAAATTTTATCAGTTTACTTTTCTTCTTGCACTTCAGTAAATAGGAGCAACTGTGATCCACTGCTACGTAACAGTGACTATTTGAAAGGAGCTGTTTTCCTGAGGGTGAGTCTTTGCTTCTGTAGTAGTTCTAGGTTTGGGTGGCCATTCTGGATCCACCCGCAGTTCTTGGGCCAAGTGCATGTATTTGGCTTTTGGGGTCTTCTTTTTACAGCTGCACAACCATGAAAAAAAGGGGCCTGTCCAGCGGTCAACACATTCCTAGTGAAAAAAGAAATTAACAGTTTAAGGACATTAACAGTGAAAAGAAGAGACTTGTATAACATTTTAGGAAAGCATGAACAAGTTACTTACTTCGGAAGCACCTTATCTGGTAGAGACAATCTAGACGTAGGTTCCTTACCGTAGAATATTTCCCAGGCGCCAGAATGGGTCTAAAACATTTTGAGCATTACCTCCACTTTGACATCAACGTCCGTGCCAGATGTGACACGCGTAGTGCACCCTGGATCGTGACCGGCTCAGGCTGCAAGACCGGGACCCACTCTGAAGCCAGTTCCAGAGACCTATTCCCAGCAGCACTGACGCCATCATCATATCAGACTCTGATACGGATGTCTACTCCGGTACCAGCCACAACTCAACCTTCCGATTCAGAGTCACGGCATTCTTTTCTCGACAGGTCCTATAAGGAGTAAGATTGGGAAGGATTCTTATGGCTACCAGAACACCTTAGAAGAGCCCAAGGACTACTGGTATAAGGAAATGGCAGATGCCAGTGGCCTGGAAACCTCCCCAGACACGGGCTTAGTCTCTCCTCCTAGTGGGGCTGCAGAGGAAGGGGCTTCCTTTGCCTTGGTGGTGAGGATGGCAGCTAAGGTCCTGGAACTTACGTTTCCCTCAATGGCAGTCAAGAGGAATGTCTTGACAGAGGTGGTTTAGCCGGGAGTCACCCCCAACAGAACCTAACCTCCCTTTTAATGAAACCCTCATAGATGTCCTGCTTGGGGCATGGGCAAAGCCCTGCACAGGGGCTACAGTGCACAGGACATTGTCCGCCGCCATTGCCTCTCACCTGGGGAATCAGCTTCCCTCACCCAGCAGTCCACCATGGATAGTCTGGCTGTCTAAAGTTAACCTTGGAGAGTTCCCTACCACACCACCAGATAGGGAATTCATGAGGCTAGATAGCTCTGACAAGAGGATGTTCTCGGCATACCGCTTGGGCCAACAGATCCCCACAATCTGTGATTCGGTTGCGCAAATGCTGCCCTTGGTATCGGAAGAGGATCGAGCCATACTGACCCAGGCGATTGCTACTGGCAGGGACCCAGCTAAGTTCAACGTTCACTGTGGACTGGATATGACTGACACGCAAGGTAGGTAAATTGTGTCGACAATGGCACTCAGACACCAAGTCTAGCTGAGATCTACTGGCTTTTTGGAGGATGCCCAGGGGTTCCTCATGGACATGCCCTTCAATGGCATCCGTCTCTTTGGTCATAAATTCCCTGCTGGTGTGCTTTAAGGACCACTGGGCCCCTGCCCGGTTGCTGTGTCACTCCATGGCCCCACATCAACCCCACACTGCCTTTTGGCCCCTCTGAGGCAATACTAAGGTCTACCAGCGGAATCCATTCCCGCCTAGCCACAAGCTTCCCAGTCCTTTTGTGGCAGTGAACATGGCTCCCACAAGCCAGAGGTCTACCCAATCTGCCATGCCTGAGAGCCAGAGTCTCAAAACCCCTTTAGTTTGCCCTGTTTGTCCTCTTACCATCACAGGCAACCAGATGACAGCAGGGTTCAACATCGAATGCCCCACTGGCAGACTATAACATCAAACAAGGGGGCACTTCAAATTGTTGGGCAGGACTACTTTATCCCTTTATTAGAAACTTCACCGCCCATACTACCTATCGCTGCTTCGTCAGGATGTGCAGGCTCTTTTGGATAAAGGAGTTATTGAGAGGGTGCTAGCATCACAAATAGGTCACAGTTGTTACTCTTGTTACTTTCTGGTAACCAATAAGGATGGAGGCATCTGCCTTCTTTAGGCCTGCACCCTCTCAACTTCTTCCTGAACAAGGAGAAATTCAAGACACTCACTTAGGCTCAGGTTCTGTCTGCCCTGGATCCTGAAGACTAGATGATACTGCTAGACTTGCAGGATGCCTACTTCCACATCTCCGCTTTACTTTCCTACAGGTGTTAACTGCGGCTCACGGTAGTCCACAAGAATTTTCAGTTCGTTGTGCTCCCTTTTGGTCTCACCAGCACCCCTCAGATGTTCACCAAGGTAATGGAAGGGGTTGTAGCATATCTGTGTAGGTAATGGGGGGTTCCAGTCTTCCTGACCTCAAAGACTGGCTATTGAAGCTGGATCCGCCACAGGCAGTCATCTCCCACTTCAAGGCTACAGCGGGCCTCCTGCATTTGCTGGGGTTCACAATCAACATTTCGAAGTCATACCTGACTACCTCTCCGACGCTCCCTTTCATCAGGGCTATTCTGGACACAGTGCAATTTCAGGTCTATCCTCTGGAGCGGTGAGCCCTGATACTTAAGCTATGATTACGATGTTTCAGCCTCTATCCTGGATTTCAGTGACATTGACTCAGACGCTGCTGGGCCTTATGGCCTCCTGCTGGTAACACATGCCCGATGGGATTTGTGGGATCTGCAGTGGAACCTGAAGTCCCAGTGGGCGCAGCATCAGGGGAATCTATCCGACCTGGTCCAGATATCGAAGGGAACTGCAAAAGAACTGCTGTGGTGGTTAATGAACCACAATTGGGCCAGCGTCAGACCTATCTCCCTTCCCCACCCAGAGCTAACTGTAGTGACAGATGTGTCACTCCTGAGGTGGGAAGGCCATCTGGGAGAGGTGGAGATCTGGTCTCCTGCAAAGTCTCTTCTTCACATCAACCTGCTGGCGTTGAGAGCTATTTGCCTAGCACTGAAAGCCTTTCTTCTTCAATTAAGGGAAGGCTGGTTTAGGTGTACAAGGACACCACCACCACCACCACCATGTGGTACTGCAAAAACACCGGGTCAGGTTGGGGATCATGTGTCAAGAGGTCCTGCATCTTTGAACATGGCTGGAACATCAGGACATATTCCTGGTGGTTCAATATCTGGTGGGTGCTCTGAACGCCATGGCGGGCGACCTCAGCCGATGCCGCCTAGCGGATCACGAATGGAATCTCCATCCCGAGGTGGGGCAATTGGGGAGAACCTTGGTTAGGTCTATTAGTCACCACAGAGTACGTGCAATGTCAACACTTCTGCGTGCTGGAGTATCCAAGGGGATTCCCGCTCAGACACCCTTTTTGCCTCAAGCAGAGCTCAGGACTCCTGTAGGTCTTTCCGGCAATTCCACTCCTGCCCAGTGTTTTCAAGAAGATCAGGAACGATTGGACCCAAGTCATCCTTGTGGCTCCAGATTGGGCAGACCAAACGTTCAGTGGGCATACCAAACGTTCAGTGGCATAGCTAGAGCTTGTGGTGCCCGGGGCTATCCCTCAGATTGCCGCCCCTGGCATCCGTAGCCGTGTGATTGTCTGAGCTTAAGTCTCAGACTCGAATTTTGAATCTCACCTCACTGTCAAATTTCGGGCACAAATGCTTCTCACGTGTATCATTGGAATGCTAGTTTTACATTGGTCTATTAACTAGTGCAAGTAAGTGTTAACTATCTGAACTTGCAGTGGTAGAGGGCTGCGCACAGCACCCCGGGGCCACTGCACTTGCTTAATTATACTGGTGTGATTTTTTTAAAAATACTATCAAACATATTGGTCATCCTGCCTGACTCTGACCGCTGTGGGTGTCTCACAGGCTCTCCCGAGGCTTGCCCAGCAATCATGCTATCACGCACATGCTCACTGTGGTGGCCGGAGTCCGTGAGTCAGCTGACTATAATGAATTCATGGTATAGGCCTAAGGCAATTGAGATTGGTGTTAGGGCCTCTCACACCCTGTTATAATCTGGGCCCAGGTCCGAAGTGGGACAGAGAGAGCAGCACGGAGTTTAGTGATTCTTCTCTCCTGGTTTATTATTTAAGCTCTCTCCAAACAGCCACAATGCCACATGTTCACAGACAGGTACTCTCATCAGCGTGCGTTGTGACGGTCACTCGAGACAGACTACTTTTGCACTTACCTGTGTGAATCTGGATCTGAAGGTGGGGTGTTGGATTTAGGGGTCTTTCGACACCTGCTGTGCTGCAGGCTTTAAACAGCAATGCAGGGTGGACTGAATACCCGACTGAATACCAAGCTGCTTATGTGCCATGGGCAGAAAAAAAAAAATCAATCTTTGCTTGAAGTGTCGTCTGGTGTATTTACACTTGGTGTGTAACTTGTCACTCGCTGTGCGACACTAGAAATATTTATGCCAGGACATCAAGGCAGGCTCTGGTGATGCTCATGCCAGTACAACTCTGAATGCCTCATGTGCACCCAGCAATACCCCTTCTACATTAGTGGGGTCCAGTAAAGATCTGTGTTATCTACTAAACTGTTGTCTTGTATTGTCAGTGGCTCTTATTGCACAGCTTCGCTCCAGCGGTTCTACAGCCTAGCCGCAGGCCCTTGCTCTTTTGGTGTTAATTCTTAGCGGAGCCATGTGACCTGCTTTCTAGAGATCCATAACTGTCATTTTAATTATAGTCAGCTGCAGCAGGCGTTTGCAGCAGTTTTAGATCTTCTAAGAGTTTTTCGTTGCTCAAATGGGTCTAATTTCTGATATTTATGTTTCCTCATCTTCATTGCTTGATTTTTGCTCGCAAGAAAGTTGCAAATGTCACCCATACATCAGATAATGACGGGATGCACTCCTCTTTTGCGCTGTTCATCTCCTTTTGTCAAATTCATCAAAGAGTGCGTGCATGCTGGGCTTGTGCCTTGCCCCAGTGGCACATTAGACAATTCACCTGACCTTGTGAGGGCACATTTCACCACACCACAGCAAGTTTCTGGAGTTGCTCCAATATTCAAAAAACGTTTAATCCATTTTTCCTTGTTTAACAGAATTTTTCCATCGCTATAACCATCTTGTATGCTTTTCATCCACATGTATGGAATCATGTTCTCTCCCAACTTATATGCTCACGTTGTGCCCATCCAGGCCTCTTTCACGAACACAATGGACTCGCATGATAGTTCATAGCAGTAATCCTTTATTAAAATCTCAATGCATTTCGAGGTGTACCAGCTCTTCTTCAGGGGTAACTGCAATTATTACAAATATTTCTATTACTATATTGGTCTACATTAACTGTGTTTGACTATATATTTTTATCAATTCTATGTCGATTCATCACAAATCTCAATCATTCCATTAACAAATACATCCCCAAAGGACCCAAGTGATGTTATTCAACCCTTCTCAATCCCCTTGAAATTCCCTTAAATAAACCTCCCAATATATTCCCCCGCAATCACACATACTTTTGAAAGGCTTTTTCTACCCATACTCCGAATCAGGAATCCAGAGGTGGCACCCACCATTCCCTCTAAGTCCTCCCGTCATCAGCGTGAAAAATATTTCAGACTGACAGATTTCACACCACGCTCGCCTTCCCTGCACTCCCAATCTTACCCCCATGAACCTTCACACTTCAAATGGCCTTTTGCACCTCACTCTCATTCCTTACTCTTCTAATCCCTTCCCCCACAGGCCTCCCTGTTTCCACTTTCTACGAAACTTTCTCTCCTAGTGGGAATGGTGGGTGCCACCTCTGGATTCCTGATTCGGAGTATGGGTAGAAAAAGCCTTTCAAAAGTATGTGTGATTACGGGGGAATATATAGGGAGGTTTATTTAAGGGAATTTCAAGGGGATTGAGAAGGGTTGAATGACATCACTTGGGTCCTTTGGGGATGTATTTGTTAATGGAATGATTATGAGATTTGTGATGAATCGACATAGAATTGATAAAATATATAGTCCACAAACAGTTAATGTAGACCAATATAGTAACAGAAATATTTTTAATAATTGCAGTTACCCCTGAAGAAGAGCTGGTACAACCCGAAATGCACTGGGTTTTTAATAAAGGATTACTGCTATGAACTATCATGCTAGTCCATTGTGTTCGTGAAAGAGGCCTGGATGGGCACAACGTGAGCATATAAGTTGGGAGAGAGCATGATTCCATACATGTGGATGAAAAGCATACAAGATGGTTAAATCGATGGAAAAATTCTGTTAATGAAGGAAAAATGGATTAAACGTTTTTTTAATGTTGGAGCAAATCCAGAAACTTGCTGTGCTGCTGGGGTGGGGTGAAACGTGCCCTCACAAGTTGGGGTGGGGTGAAATGTCACAGATAACCACACTGAAATTATGAACATGTCACACACAGCAATTTGAAACCTTGGCAACTAAGGATGGCATGTGTCATGATGTCACTTGCTGACTGCCTAACTTTGTTAGTCCACCCCACTTCTTTTTATAGGACTTGTGCCCACTACCCTGCTACTCACCAAAGATCCTTTCCTCCCCTCGTGACAACTGTTTAGCTCTTACCTTCCTCAGGCTCCAGTACGCCACAGTGGTGGCAGAGTCTCTACCAAAGGGGTTGGTTCTGCTGCAGTCTGCAGCAAATCGCCCAGCACTGCCACAACCCCAAACTCGACTAATAACTGCCAAGATTTCAGATTGCTATGTGTGACATTTTCATAATTTTAGTGTAATTATGAGTGACATTTCAATGACTATGAGTGACACTTTCTCCCAAGCAAAATCAAGCAATGAAGACGAGGTAAACATATAAATATCAGAAATTACTCCCACTTGAGCAAAGAGAAACTCTAACAGCTGCAAAGCACCAGAAAGGAAGGTAACTTAGATGCGCCAGCAGCGGTGGAGAGAAGCAGCGCCATATCTTCCGTACATGGTACTATGGGGCAAATTCCCATGCCGAAATGTGGCATTAAACAAACATTGCTAATGCCTCGCTCCGCCATTCTGAAAATGCAGGGATGCACCGTATTCACAGCAATGCGGTGCACCACTGTGTTTCCCCTGGCACTGGTGCTAAATCTAGCTGCCTAGCGCCAACGCAGGCAAACTTGAACCATACTGCAAGGGTGTCTACATTGGTGTGAATGTCTGTTTATGTGCAGGAAGGTGTTCCTTCCTGCACATAAACAAATCGTGATTTGTAACTTCATTATGCAGCACACAAAGAAGTTGCAAATTGTCATTTTTAGGTCGAGGACCTAAAGGCTGCGCTTGCGCAGTCTGGGGTCGGAGATTTAATGTCCTTTAGTAGCGCTTTGGAACCCGCCTCCCTGCCCTGTCTCTCCTCCATTGGCTGGCTTCCTAAACGGAGGCCAGCCATTGGAGGAGAGATGCGTCGCTCCGATTTAGCCCCGTCTTTTTTGGATTTGGGGGCGTAAGTTTTGCTGTTCTTTAGACAGTGACGTTGTCTGTCACTCAAAACAGCAAAACCACGCCCCCGAATCCGAAAAATTCGGAAGCTGGCGGGCGCCATTTTTTCTCGTCGGTGAGGTGAGGATCGATCGTCTTATGCCGCAGGACCCTGCCGCCGCCTCTTCTACCCAGTCCCCCACCCTCCTGTCTCCTGGGCGCCCAGAGATCACTGCTGCCGCCGGCTCCGTTTGAAGGTAAAGCACATGATTTTTGATCTCACGGGTCTGTCTCTTATTTTCTGCCCCGGTCTGTTACTACACTGCATGTCTCGCGCACCTCTCAGCCCTGTGTGCTTCGTCGAAAACCATGAACCATTTCATTCCCGGAGTAATTCATCAGTGGGCGTATTACCACCAGAACAAACTACTGCTTTGGATGTACTCTTAACTGCTATTTGGTTGGCCGTGACAGCAAAATTCCTTAGCTCTTCTTTTGTAGACTCTCTTCCTAGACGACTGCATGGAGTGACCCTATTTTTGTCTCCCGTAAATAAGGTTTCCAATATTAGCAGAGCGTGCTTCAATTTGTCGCTCGTGCACTAGACTATTTGTCGGCGTGTTTTCATGATTTGGTTTCGGTAGCTTTTGTTGACTGTAACCAAGGGGATCTTCCTTGGTCTGGAAAAGCAAGTCACAAATGTTTAGCGGGGGCAAAGGAGTGGCTGTTTGCCATGTACATGGTGTGTTAGAGCACATTTCTATTTCTTCCGTGATTACGCAAGAAAGGCAGTCGGTCTGCTCAAAGGGATGTGACATTTTTTTATGCCTGCTTTTACTTATGCAGTTTGATACGATCGCCTGCATGAGATGGTCGATTTTACATTTACTTTACCCCTAATTTATTTATAATTATCACAATTTTACTACATGATTGTGTTAAATCTAATTCTAATTCAAGCAGATTCCATTAAAGCGAGGTGTTAGAGAAAAGACCATAAAATGGTGGTTCAAGCAACAGGCTTCAAAGGTAACCATTGCGTCAGTGTACCCGACCTACTGTCTTTTCCTACCAGGTGAAGAACGTCTACTCTTTCTTTACGTGTCTTAATACCAACAAGTAAAAGAAGAGTAAGATGTAGAGAAAATGGTACACACAAGTAAGTTGTGCATTGACCAGGAATTGGTGGGTCATGGTTGCTATGTTATAATTTTTAAGAAAAGTGTTGCACATGCCCATAATGACCACTTTGAAGTCCCATCAACCATGCTGTCACATGAATGATGTGAAACAAAGGTGCACAGGGAAGCAGAAAGCTGAACTGTACATTTCTCTCACCAGTCAGTTTTTCTCGCTGGTACTGTCCTCTCACCCTTGCTGTTCTTCCCTTCCCTCATTCCTTCCATTGCCCTCCCGATGTAGCCGTCTCACTTTGCCCCTTTCTCCCTCTCACTGTTTTGCCCTATTCTCTTTTCTGTGCCTCGCCCTCGTTTCTCTGCTCCCCGTCTGGCTGCCTTCCACCCTCCGTAACATGCCTCTCCCTCCTCATGCCTCACTCTTACCCTCTTCACTGCCCTCTCCCACTCTACTCTCTGTGCCCCCCCCCCGCAGGCGCCCCTCGTTTCCTCTCTCACTGCCTGTTTACTGCCTCTTGCTTTCTCGGCCTCCCCCTGCCCTGCTCTCTGCCTCTCCCTGACTCTTTTCCATGCCTCTCCAAAACTGTCCCCTGTGGCCTGCTTTTACTTATGCACTTTGATACGATCGCCTGCATGAGATGGTCGATTTTACATTTACTTTACCCCTAATTTATTTATAATTATCACAATTTTACTACATGATTGTGTTAAATCTAATTCTAATTCAAGCAGCTTCCATTAAAGCCAGGTGTTAGAGAAAAGACCATAAAATGGTGGTTCAAGCAACAAGCTTCAAAGGGAATCATTGTGTCAGTGTACCCGACCTACTATCTTTTCCTACCAGGTGAAGAACGTCTACTCTTTCTTTACATGTCTTAATACCAACAAGTAAAAGAAGAGTAAGATGTAGAGAAAATGGTACACACAAGTAAGTTGTGCATTGACCAGGAATTGTTGGATCATTGTTGCTATGTTATAATTTTTAAGAAAAGTGTTGCACATGCCCATAATGACCACTTTGAAGTCCCATCAACCATGCTGTCAAATGAATGAGGTGAAACAAAGGTGCACAGGGAAGCAGAAAGCTGAACTGTACATTTCTCTCACCAGTCAGTTTTTCTCGCTGGTACTTTCCTCTCACCCGCAGTGTGAGCACACACACATCAATGCTCAGCTATTGCCATTGTAAATGACAATGCCATTTATTTGTTTTAAAAACCAACACATAAATAAAAAAAATTGTCATTTACAATGCCAATAGCTCTAACTATTGCAAAGGCGAGTCCGTTGCATTGTAAATGTGTGGGGGGCTCTCTGTGTGGGGCTCTATGAGTGTGTGTGGGGCTCTCTGGGTGTGTGTGGGGCTCTCTGGGTGTGTGTGGGGCTCTCTGGGTGTGGGTGGGGCTCTCTGGGTGTGGGTGGGGCTCTCTGGGTGTTTGTGTGGGGCTCACTACCTCACTATGTCACAATTTTTCTCTCTCAAAACATCACTACCTCACTCTTTCACTACCTCACTCTCTACCTCACACCCTCACAACTTCACTCTCTCTAACTCACTACATCACTCACTCTCTATCTCACTACCTCACTCTTTCTATCTCACTAACTCACTTTCACTCTCTCTATATCTCACTACATCACAACATCACTCTATGATTATATCTCACTACCTCAAACATCCCTCTCCCTCACTACCTCACTCTTTCACTACCTCACTCTCTCTATCTCACTACTTCACTCTCTATCTACCTCACTCTCTCTCTCACTACCTCACTCTCTCTCTATTTCAATACCTCACTCTCTCTCTGCTAATGCAATAGGAATCACATATGCAAAAAAAAAACTAATGCCAATAGAAATAACAGTGCCATTTATTTAGGGATACAAAAAAGAAAAAAAAAAATAATGAGCAATACCAATAGCTCTACCAATAATATTGCCGAGACCATTGCATTGTAAATACTTGTTTAAAAATGATTCATGGTGTTTTGCTATTCTTATGTGTGCTGCACAATGCAGTGTGAAATGGGGTCTAATTTACTAGGTGGCATTATGCCAAGTTCAGTGGTTTAATGCCACCTCGTAAAGAAGACGAAGGGTTTATCGCCACAGGAATGTCAGAAAAAGAGACGTTCCTGGGCGATAAGGGCTTGAAAATATGCCCCTATGCTCCTCTCTCCCTTTGATGCAGTGTTCATTACGTCAAAAATTTATAATTTTTCCCCTTTGTACATGGTTCTGTCCCGGAAAATGTTTAATCTTGCAACTGTGTACTTGCCCAGATACCTCCCTGCTGCCAAAACCGTGACTGCCTTATTGCTATGCCATTCTTAGTGCTACTTCAACTCACAGGCGCGTTCTGCACCCCCTACCACCGTCCCCTCCCGTCCCCTCAGCTTGCCTTCCCAGATCTCTCCACCAGTCGTTATTTCTCGCAGTGCTCTTGGAGCGGCAGGCACTAAAATTGTTCAATGAAATCGACAATGCTAATTTAACATTCACAGCCCTAAAGTACAGCAAGTCTGCACCTCGGGAGTCCTCTTTTAAAACACGGTGCAGGTTGAAATTCGCCTCAAATTTGTTTTCCACTAACACTGTTTATCAATGCAGCTCTGCAGTGTTGCACTGGGAGGAAAATAGACCCCGGCCTGAAAATAAAAAGTTGCCCCAATAGTGAATCAGAAAGATGAAAAAGTCTCTCATATATGCAAATTGGGACACTTTTAAAGTTGTAAAAACACGCTGTGTGTTTTGCAAGATATGGAAGACTGCAACTATTTGTGCTTTCTGAAGACCATGTTTATGCTACTGTCAGGGAAATCAAAAGTAAAAACCGGCTCACAAGACAATAAAACAGGACACAAACATAAAAAGACAGCCCACACACTGACCAATCAGACCAGACCATTGGGCACTGCCAGATTGCCCTATAGGCAGGGCCACTGGAATTATGCTATTGTGCGGCCGCAGCAACTTTTCCATAATTTTAGTGTGTTTGCCACACAGTCCATCATCTTCCGCATAATCTGCAGATTTTAACAAAATTTGTTTCTAGCTTAAATGATTCAAAAGCTACTAAAAATGTTGCAGCGTAGTTAAAGGCCCTTTACAAAGCAGGACTGGCAGCCTTCCTGTTGCTTATTGCTATATTTGGGTACTAAACTGGCACTAATGAGGTGCAACCAATGCCTAGACAGTGTTACCAATTTTAAAAACTAAAGAAGTAATACTATTACAAAATGTGCCGCATAAAGTTTCACAATTTGCCTTGTCTTGCCGCAGAATTTACTCAACCTTGCCGCATAATTTGACCCTCTCCTGCCACATAATTTCAGTGGCCCTGCCTAAAGGCCAGTCCGATCCTGCAGCTATGAAATATTGACTCAAGTTCTGCTTCGGGTAAATTTGAGTGACCCCCAGCCCTTAATCAATCTGCTGGTGGTAAATACAAAATTGGCACTGTAGCCAACTGCGCACATTATATCTGATTGAGTGCACTAAACTAAAAACCAGTTGAACAGCACTTGGGCTTAATGCTTGAAACTGGAATACAGAAGAATAGGCCCTCGCGGACTCAGAGTAGCTGCATGGTACTGACTACTGAGAAGTGTCGGTAATCTCGAATTACTACTGCATCTCTGCCGAGAAGTGCAGGTACTCTCACTTGTGATAGAAAGCCCCAAGGCACTCAGTACCTGCTCATTTAAAGCACTGTTTGTGCAGGTATCCCGACTTTCCCCTTACTGTGGGGGTGTCTGCCTCGCTGACTGCCCCTCCTGTAGGCGTCTGCCCCTCACCCAGGGCCGAACCTTCCCAGCTCCCTCCACAGACCCCGCCCACTGCGCAAGGTCTGCTCTTAAGGCGGGATACTTTCCCTCCACCTTCTCAGAGCACTAGTCCAGATTTTTTAACCCACTCTCAACAGGCTGGTTGGTTACTTACTTGGGCAGAGTCCAGAGGAGTGTGGCGCTGGCGCTCCAAGAATTGCTTGACACACCTTCACTCAAACCAAGGCAGTGGCTGCAGGCTCAATTAGGCCGCTACTGCGCGCTGTCACTGTGACAATTATGGTTTGCCGGCTGCCTCATTATAAACATTTACCCTCCAGGCTGCAAAGGTGCAAGTAAGGCTGGCTGCAGGCAGGTTCAGGCCGTGAATCACAGCGGGCAGCGGCAATTTGAGTTTGCCGCCCGCCTCCAGTGATAGTTTTGCTGACGGCCGCGCTCACGAGAGGAGAGCGCGTGATGCGTCACTGCTGCCCTGCTGCGCTACATTTCAGCGCGAGGGCTGGCCAATTATGACCAGGGCCGTCATTGGTAGCGCTTTCGCGCACTACAAGATTGACGGCCCTGGGACGGGAACCACAAACGGGTACGCAGGTCGCACTCGCTTAACAAGTGGGCTTGCTGTTCACACGGTGGCCGATCGGCACTGGCGGCGGCCTTTACAATTTATTTAGGGACACGGACACTACTGTAGTAACTGACAGTAGTGTCAGCGAGTGTCCAAATAAATTATAAAGGCCGCCGGTGCCGCCGCCCCACCCCCAAATAGTGCTGCCTGGGCGGACCAACCCCACCCCCCCCCCCAGCTACGCCAGTGCAAACGTTGGAGCCTCTGTCTTTCGATCAACAGTCACAGCAACAGGGAAGGACTCTGCACCCGAATTTACATACGCTTTGGCTTCATGCATGGAGATTGAGCAGCAGAAGGTTGCATGTCATTCTGGCAGCCAATCCTTTAACAACCAAGACTGTATACACCAGCTGTTGAGACCAATTTGAAGCTTAATGTGCCACCAAAAATGTTGATCCCCTATCTGCACCTTTGTGTGAGGTTTCTCGTTAGTCTGGCAAGGCTTTGTTTTGGGCACAGTTAAAGGGTATCCTTCAGCCATATCGCTGTTCTTGCAGTTGCTAAATCAGTCCTCCCTGGTTAAGCTGTTGTGACTTGTTTTCTAACAATACGACAGCATATATTCCCTCAAACTCTTCACCATGCCCAATTGGGAATTGAATATAGTGTTGACCTTCTAGATTTGCTCGTTCTTTGAGCCTATACACAATTACCCTCTACGCCTTTTGACCATGGAAACAGCTTTTCTAGTGCCCATGATATCGACCAGAAGTGTTAGGAAGCTGCAGGCACTCTCTGTGCACCCTCCTTACACAGCATTCTTTCCCAGCCAAACTGGTTCAGAGAACTTGTGCCTATTTCCTGCTGAAAAGGTGGCACCTATTCACATAGGCCAGACCATCACACTGCTGACCTTCTTTGCTCAGTCTCACCCTTGCAAAGAGGATGAGAGACTCCACCACTTGGACCCCAATAGAGTACCAAAGTGCTCAAGGTGGTTAATCAACTCTTCATTAGGTTCGTCGGGGCAAAGAAAGGAAAGGCCGTGCAGAAATGGACCATCTCAGGATGGATTGTGCTCTGCATTAAAATCTACTATGCACTGGCCAAGAAGAAACCCCCTGAGGACTTGCGTGCTCATTCCACCACAGCCAAGGCTCCCACCACTGTTTGCTCGCAGAGTTCCTGTCCTGGACATTTGCCAGACTGCAATGTGGGCCTTTCTGCACACATTTACCAAGCACTACTGCCTGGACAGTCGGTTCTGTCGTGACAGACCCTTTGCTTCTTCAGTCTCCCAGGACTTTCTGGTTTAAATGTGTTGGCAGACCTACCTCCACAGAGGTATTGCTGAGGTATGTCTTCTAAGGTAAGGAATTTGCAGCTAGAAGTCTCTATTAGATGAACAAGTTACTTGCCTTTGGTAACGCCTTATATGGTAAAGAGACTATTTAGTTGCATATTTCTTTCTGACCTTCTCATCCTCCCCATTGTGCAAATTAATTTCTCTGCATAGCGTCACTAGTGTCTTCAAACTGGACCATCAGCAGCAGTCTGTCGTGGCTCTGTGCTTCTGGTGTGGAAATGTCATGAAAATAAACAGATTTCAGCATGCTGGCGTGGCACCTATATAGGCACAGCGCATGTCACATTTGGAGCAGATGCTGCCAACCCAATCAACACCACCAACAGGCGCACAGAGGGACTGCCCGAAAAAATCCGGATCCAGTCTGACGCCTGGGAAATATTCTTAAATAAGGAATTTGGGACCACAAGTCTCCATCAGATAGTGTTTTACTTTTCTCAGAGGTACCATCAAATGGAGATAGAGAAAATGAACAAAAACATCCCTGTCCATTGATGCTATTGTAGCTTTACCAGGAAAATACAATGGGGAACCACAAAGCATGGCAAAGAAAAATATATGTAAATAAGCAGTACATACCATACAAAGCAGAGACCCTCTTTGAAAATAATAAAACGTAATTCTTTCCTCTCACTTAGTATTGCTGTACTATCAGAGTGGCTCAAAACTTAAGCTTGCTCAATGCGTATTGTAAATCAGACAGCTATACACTGCCAAAAAGCCTGCATTTTGATTAGCTTCCAGCTTGTTGATATCTACTCGGGCAATTCATAGGTAGTACCCAAGACAAGCTCCATTACTGTATCAATCTACGTATCACAACCTCTTCTTCCTAAGCAGGTGCCTGTGAATATAAAATAGTTCTAGTAAAGAGCTACAACATTTACCTACCTCACAGAATGTGTCATTGGGAGACATGCTCCTGGAGAAGACCCTTTAAAACATTAACTTTTCCTGTAAAAGGCTGAATTTATACATTAAAAATGGTTCTCATCTCTGCTGCTAAAGAGTTCACAAAATAAACGAGTGCTCAAAAACATTTATTTTGCATGTGCTGGTCTTTATTTAAAATGTACACAGCCTGTGAAAATAGTGTAGTTTGCCAGTTTGCACTCAGTTTTAAAATAGTTTCCTCATAGTTTAATCTGAATTACAATGTAAATTATTTTAAAATCTGTTTTAAGGATCTTTAGATGTAGCAGTGTACAAGGTAAACAGAAATGCATTTTTAGGAAATGTATTTTCAATGTGTTTAATCATTTCCTTATATTTAACTCACAATAAAAATGTTTGTGATGCCAGAGAACATTCATGCAGGGAACTGACAAGAGAAATAGGAACCAGAAAAAATGTAATGTTAAAACTGACACTCCTTCAGAAGGTCTGTTTAGTCAGTGAGGTACAAATCCATTCATTTTAAATAAGAGATCTGCTGGTCTGCAAATTGCTTCCTGCGCCTCTAAAAATACTACTCGAATACTTTTAAATAGATGATTAAAAAACACTTTGATGTGTATCAAACCGTTACTATTTAGAAAGTAGGGAAGCTAATACTGGATAGACAAGATTGGTATCCTGAGTAAACAGATGTGGAAAATGGATGCTGGGCATAGGTAGGAATCACGCTCTTTAACTATTTTAGCCCTTCATAACATATATTGCCTCAAATTACTAAAATCCCACAACTCAGATTATTTTAACCAGCTGGTTTCATATTTGCATTAACATCTCAATGCACATATACTTCAGCCTGCTCCACAGGATAGGCTTTAAGTTCAATAACTCCTTCTCCAACAAAAAGGTACTTAGGAGTGCCTCCCTTTTGTCTGGAGCATAGAATGCTAACATACACGGTATTCATTAGAACTCTGCAGTGAAGCTGCAACTGATCACTGGGGAGTTGATTGACAGACTAGTGCTGATGTTGGAGAACAAGATACTTATCTTCAGGAACCCCTTATCTGGTAGAGACTATCTAGCCGCAGGTTTCTTACCTTAGAATTGTATCCCCAGGCATCAGACTGGATCCGGAATTCTTTTCATAAGCAGTATCCCTGTGCGCCAGTAGGCGGTATCGCTCGGTTCCTGTGTGGCATCGTTGGCGTCATGCAAGTCGCGACCAGAGCGCACCGACGTCAGTTTCCTTTCACGACTTTTCCATGCGAAGAGCATGGAGCCACAAAGATGTGGTGCGGAAAAACTAGGGCCTTGAAAAGGGAACAGCTGGTTACCTAGAAATCTGTTCGCAGAGAGAGGAGGATGGGTGGGTCAGTAAGGATTCTGCGGCTAGATAAGAGTGTCTACCAGATAAGGGGTTAGTGAAGGTAAGTAACTTGTTCATCTGATACAGACTTCTAGCCCCAGTTCCCTTACCTTAGAATCGATCCCCAAGAAATACCATCCCCAGAGTTGGGTCTGCAGAATAATTTCATATGAGGAAGTCCTGCAGGACCGAATAGGCAAAATGCCTATGTCAATGAACCTAACTGTCCAGTCAGTAGCGCTTTGTGAACGTGTGCAAGAAGGCCCACGTTGCTTCCTAGCAGATGTCCAGGACTGGGAACTCAGCAAGCGAACGCAGTGGTCGCAACTTTTGCTCTGGTGGTGAGCACGTAAACCCTTAGGGGGTTGCTCCTAAGCCAGTTCATAGCAGATTTTGATACGTAGCATGAGACATCTGGAGATGGTCTGCTTTTGCACATTCGATCCTTTCTTCGCTCCAACATACCCCACGAAGAGAAGGCCGTCCACCTGGAAGTCTCGTGTGCGGTCAAGGTAGAACGACAACTCTTTCTGGGTCCAGCAAGTCGAGTCGCTTCTATACCTTGGAGGAATACGGCAGAGCATAAAAAGTAGGTGATGGACTGTGTGAGAAGTTGGCCTGGCATTTGCTGCCTACTAGTTATAGTGGGCACCTTGCACCAGTCCAAACAACCCTTAGAGGTGATAGGTTAAAGACAACCTTATTTGAAAGCTATCTTAGTGATAGATATGGAAAGCAGCCTTCAGGCTAAGTCTTGAAGGAATTTAAAGCAGCTTGTTTTACCAGTCTATAATCTTGTGAATGACCAAATGAAAGGAGAACCACACCAGGTATACATAAAAAAAACTATATGTATTTATTCTAAACACACCCTACTAGTCTCTTTATGAGGCTAGAGGTCAAAGCACATAAGTTACACTTAATATCGCACAGTAAATTAGCACAATAGACGTTGAGCCCTAGGGGCGTACCAAACCATATATTAAGAAAGTGGTATAAGAACCACTTGACTAGACCCAAGGCCTAGAGCCTGTAGAATTGCTGGGCCCACAAGGAACCACCCAAGGAAGTGACACAGGGGACCCACAGGGGACGCGTGCAGTGTGAGAACACAGCCGCGAATCACCTTTAGCTTCTACGGAGAAAGTTGCAGGTGGAAATTTAGAGATAAAGGACACTTAGGAGAGGACTTTGAGCAAACGCCTTTAGACTTAAGGGGTTCTAGGGCCAACACCCACGGGAGCACCAGAGTACTCGAGTTACCTCACCCAGGGAAGCCGGGTGCAAATGTGTCTTTTGGTGTCAGGAATCGTCGTTTATTTCAATGGCGATCTGCTGCAAAGTGCTGCTGCCGCAGAAGTGGAAAGTGTCCGAGGTGATCCAAGCCTGGATCGAAGATTAGAAGAACCTGAAAGCAGAGGGGACAGATTCTGGGTCACTAGCCAGTGACCAGGGGCACGATAGACGAATGCCCACTGAGGTCGGGTGATTTCAGGTTGAAGAGGTGAAGCTTGACTCTGCAGCCAGGAGGCGTCGACGACGACCAGGAGCTGGATTCGAGCTGTCCCACGAAGGATGTCGAGTGCTGCGGCGTCGGTGACCGGATTGGACCCAACAAGCCTTGGCAACAGCAACCCACGCAGAGAGTGAACTAAGACTTTGGTGCGGACCAGCAAGGTCCGAGGGACTCACCAAGTGGTGGAGAGTCAGGGCACGTCTGGAGCAACCAGGGAAACCCAATGAAAGTTAAAGTTGCCTTCTCAGGGACCCACCAGTCAATGGACCAGGGATTGCGAAAGTACCTCGAGTGAAAACACAAAGGGCCGGCTTACAGAACGCTCGTGGAGTGTAGGCCAGCAATCCTCGGTGGAAAAGGTGCTAGGGGTCTGGGCTACAAGTAACCCAATACACAGCCTCCAGGAACGCCAAGAAGCTGATGCACTTGCAAATGTGCACGGTGTCCAGGAGTTCCAGTTCCACGTTACTCACAAGGGCTGCTGGTCTCAGCTTTGCGGGGGACTCGGGTCGGCCTCTGAGAAGTCTGGAAATCCACTTTGTGGGCTGCAAATACTTCGGAGTCCGGCGGGAGCTTCGGAGATGCAGACTGGCAAATGCTTCGTTGGTGCCTGCCAAGCAGGGGAGTAACTCCTTTACTCCAAGGGAGATTCTTCAGTCATCTAGTCGTGTAGATCGTCGAAGTTCCAGGATTCCTGTAGCAGAGTTTCATCCAGGTGTAATCTAAAGTCCTGTATTCAGGGGTTCCTTTCTTATACCCAAGGAAGGGGTTGGAAAGAGGGGGTGGCTACACCCATTTCCTTTGTCGAGTTTCGCGCCAGAGCAGGGGCTGGTAGCCCCTGCAACCGGTTTGAACTGGGCTATGCACAGGGACACCAAATGTGTCCCCAGTGCAGACTTCAAAGCACTCTCAGAGTGCACACACCCAGCCCCAATACACTAAAGCCTGTATGGGAGGTGGTTACACATCCCTGTGACAGGAAACCTGTTGTCTAGGCCTCTGCTGCCGGAGTTTCGTCCAGCAGCAGCAGGCCAGACTCGTGCCTGTGGCTGCAGCATCCATTTTGTGATGACAGGGCTCTTTTAAACTGGTACTGGGTATACTGGTGTGTACATGTCTCTCCCTCTAGAAGGGTGGAATTCTACCCCCGCCGCCAGGACTCCAGGACGGATGGGATTCCAAAGTGTTCGACACCAAACATGACATGTTTCCGTGCAGCCATTCCAAAGTTAGCATTTACCGCGAGGTTATAATGTACTTAAGAGTATATGGTCTGGCTGCATCACAGAACAGCCCCAGAGAATAGGTTCAGAAGGCTGCAGAGGGGCCCTGCTAATGCATGGGCACCCTCTCACACAAAACCAAGCATCCTGCCTTCAGGATTGATATGGCCTGCCATAGGGGTGACTGATAGGTTTCTATGTGCAGTGATTTAAGGTAGATATAGGTAACCTATATCTAAGTAAGGGGTGCATGCACCACCTTACCCAGGCTGCAGTAGCAGTCCTGTGGTGTCATTTTGAAAGGCTTCCCAGGGGTGGCATAATGTATTCTGCAGCCCCTGGTAGGCCTCTGGGTTACCTATGCCCTGGGTACCTAAGGTACCATATACAAGGGACTCATAAGGGTTCCCAGTAGCCAAACTGGAGTGTACCTAAAGTACTTGGAATCAATTTAGAGAGGAAAGCAGATAGGCTGGGGCCCTGAATAGCAGGATCCCAGCCAAACTAAGTCAAAAACCATCAAAACACCAGGAAAAAGTGGGGACAACCATGTGGTCAGATTCCACCTTCCTACAGACTGGCTAACGTGAAAGGGAGTGACCACTTTTGGTACAAAGAAGCCCTCGTATGAAGCACCAGTTTGTGTGGGTAGATGTTGAAGCAGGGAGCCTTAGAAGATAAAGCCTGCAGCTCACTGACCGCCCTGGCAGATTTATAGTCACGAGAAAGGACTTTTTTATGATAAGGAGCCCGAGTGGATAATTATGCAAAGGCTCAGGCAAAGGTGGAAACAAATGTTACAAACCTATTAACAACAGGGGATTGGAAGAGGGGTGGTTGGTCAGGCAACCGCAGAAAATCAAAAATAGCAGAGAGATCGCCCTGGAGAGTGCCCAGAACATTGCTGGGCAACAGAAAGAATGAAAAGGAGAACCTGAGAAAGGGGGACAGAAAGGGGATCAATCTGTCTTTCTGTATACAATGTCACAAATTTTCCCTATAGCAAGCGTATACCATCTTGCTGGAGGGAAGCCTGGCTGCCAAGATAATGTTACAGATATCAGCAGCAAGGTCGAAAGCTGTCAACTGCCACCGATCAATCTCCACGCAAGAAGGCGGAGAGTAGACAGGTGGGGGGAGGGGGGATCCTCCCCTGCTGCTGAGAAAGAAGGTCCTCTCTAAGGGGCAGCCTGATCTGAGGATCGAACGCCATGCTCAACAACACGGGATACCAAACTCTCTGTGCCCAGTCTGGAGCCACGAGATTGACTTGGACCTGATTGTGATCTTCTTGAGGACTCTGGGCAGGAGACCTATGGGCAGAAAGGCATATAGGAGGCCAGAGCTCCACTCGTGACGAAAAGCATCTCCGGCGACAGCTGCCTTAGAAACTCCAGCCTGCAGAACTGTTGACATTGTGCGTTTTCGGCAGTGGTCTAACCAAAGCACTCCCCACTGCTGAAAGAGACCTTACACCACCTCCAGATGGAAACGCCATTCGTGATCCGCTAGGCATCATCGTCTGAGTTCTCCGCCCTGGCATTCAGAGACCCCAACAGATCTTGAACCACCAGGGAAATGCCTGGACGTTTCAGCCATGTCCAGAGACATAGAGCTCCTGACAAAGGGCCCACAATCCCACCCTGCTTTTAGCAGTAGCAATTGGCAGTGGGGTTGTCCATGAAGACTTGCACTATCCTTTCCTTGATGGAGCATAGAAAGGCCTTCAATGCCATCCGGGTCACTCAGAGGTCCAGTAGGTTGATGTGGAGTCCAGCTTCCACCGAGACCAGAGGCCTTTGATCTACCCCTCTCCTGGATGGCAGCCCCATCTCATGAGTGAAATATCTTTCTCCACTGTCAGGTTTGGTTGGGGAAGGTAGAGAGATCTGCAGCGGACCCAATTACAGTTTGTAAGGTATTACTGCAGGTCTTATGCTGTTCCCTCCAAGATCTGGACCATGTCTGAGAGAGTCCCCCGATGCTGCGCCCACTGGAACATCAGGTACCACTGCAGAGCCCTCATATGCCAGTCAGCATGTGTCACCAGCAGGAGGCCATGAGGCCCTGTAGCCTCAGAGTTAGTCTCACTGAAATACAGGAGAGAGGCTAAAACATAAGTATCAGTCTGAATATCCTGAACTCACTGTTCAGGAGGAGAAGTTCAAAACTGCATCGAGTACAAAATGGCTCCGATGAAAGGGAGCGTCTGAACGGTAGATACGTGTGGCACTGATACTGAACCTAGTGTGCGTGGTCCTTTGTAATCTAGACGTGGGGGATGACAGCCTGGGGCAAGGCTGCCTTCAACAGCCAGTTGTTGATATATGGTAAGGCTACCTCCGCAGATGAGCTGCAACCACCCCTATCACCTTGGTGAACATCTGAGGGTCTCTCAGGTCAAAGGCAGACAGGACCTGAGCTAGCGTGAGCATTGTGAACTTCTCCTTCTCAAGGTAGAATTTGAGAGGCACCAGGTCTAGGATAAGACAAAGGCCTCGGTCCTTTTTAGGCACCAGAAAGTAGCAGGAATAACAACCACAACCTACTTCCGACGTCAGCACCTTCTCCATGGCTATCTTGGCCGTCAGTTCTTGAGAAGAGATAAATAACCCTCTGTCAGACTGTCGCAAGTTGGTGGCATTGGGGAGGTGTATACATGAAGGGGAGGATGTAGCATCTTCAGATGAACTGGCAAAACCACCTGTCCAATGTTATGCACAGCCAGTGGAACAGGTGATGGCGAATCCTGCCGCCCACTGATTGTAAGAGGGCAGATTAGGAGGCTGTGGCTGCTGATGAACTGACCAGACTGCTGGCTGCCTAACCCACGGAGCCTGTAAGTATTGCGTCCTCGGATATGCAGAGGCTGAGAAGCATGTGAGGCAGCTGGGGGGGATATAGACGTGTCAGGGAAACCTCTTCCATGGCCGCAAAAAGAGGAAAAGGTTGAACAGGATGGCACTGGAAGGCCCAAAGACTTGGCCATAACCTTGCTGTCCTTAAAGCACTCCCGCACAGAATCCACCTAGTTTCTGAAGAGACAGGGGCCATCAAAGGGCATGTCCATAAGCAATGCTTGACCATCCCCAGAAAAGCCAGTCATCCTCAACAAGGTGTGGCATCATAAAACCACTGTAGATTAAACAGCTCTGCCTAGTGATACAGTTGTGTTTAGTCAACATCATAACATCAACTTCGCTGCATCCCTTCCTTTGGCTAAGGTCTGGAACAGTACGGCCCGGGGCTTCTCCGTGACACTTGGCAGCACCTGCGCAACCATATCCCTCAGAGCGGGGGAATAGCAGCCCAAAATGTATGTGGTGTTCACTGACCGCAGTGCCAGGCTGGTGGAAGAACTAATCTTCTTCCCTAAGGTATCCAGCCTTTTGGATTCCCGATCCGGTGGTGCGTTGGGAATGTGCCAGGATTTATGTGGGAGCTGAAGGCTTGGACCACCAAGCTCTTCGGCATGGGGTGTTATGTGAGTAAGTTTGTATCCCTTGGAGCAGACGGTGGAGGTGGGCAATCATTGCATTCACAGGAGCCCCACTGCTGAGCTTGGACAAAGTTCCAAGCAGACATCAGTAAGTGCATCATTAAAAGGAAGAAGCGGTTCCGATGGGGACACTCCTGGCAGAAGCACTTCTGTCCAGGACCTTAGCTGCCTTCCTCACCACCACTGCGAAAGAAGCTTCTACCTCCATAGCAGGGGGAGAAAGCATGCCTGTATCTGGAGAAGTGTCCAGTTGACCTGACTTTACCCAGACCTTCATCCCAGTACAATGTGTCATAAGGCTGATATTGCTCAGGGTCCAGCGACCCCTCCCATTCCTCTCAGAGTATCAGCCCATAAAATATGGGCTAGGGTACAGACTGAAAAGAATGGCTCTAGTCCGCGTCAGACGACATCCTCTGGCTCCGTGTTAGAGTCGGGGATTAAAATGGGGACGGCACTGGGCGGCATCGACCAGTGTCGAAGTAGATCCTAGCAGCCCAAATGGTGTCTGAGTCACTGGTGCGGAACTCTTTGGGCCCCTGCCAATCCCTCGGGGCCGAAGGAGTGAATGAGGGAACGGGTGCTCAAATATGAGACACATGGCCTCATAGAATTCTTTGAGCTTGGAGGGGACGCTCCGACTCCCAGAAACTCAGGGAACCGTTGAGACGGCCCAGGCGCAGACCCAATCCATGGAGCCAGGACAAGGATGTCGACGCTCCCTGGTCTCGCTGGCTGACAGAGCTTCGACCTCTTCTTGTTGTGATGTGACTTACGTGACTGAACAACTTTGAGTGTAACGAGTATCTTAGACTCCGCAACCACTCCAGAGACCTTCCTCTCGATTGGGATCTTGATTTAAAAGTAACTTACCTTCGGTAACGCTATATCTGGTAGAGACACAGTCCAGCCACAGATTCCTTAACTTTGAACTCTCTAAAGGCGCCAGACTGGATCCGGAAATTTTTCAGCAGTGAATATTCCCCTTGTGTCAGCAACATTCGGAAATTCTTTTTGTAGCTTCGCGCCGACGACGTCACAGAGGCACAGCATCGCGCGCGACTCCGCTGACGTCACCGACTCCATAATAGGCCCACGCCGGTGTGATGACATCAGTTCCACCCTTTTTTCCGTGCCTTCTAGGCACACGGACGGACCGACAACAGTAGATATATACACAGTATACAAATGTCAAGATAACACACACAGTGTGAAACCAATGCAGAAAAGCAATTGAAATAAAACGTTTTCTTCAACAATAAAAATATTAACATTACAGTAACTCGGGTATAGGAGAGTGAACAACGGGGAGGCGGGCGGGTCAGTGAGGAATCCACAGGCAGATACTGTATCCACCAGAAAAAGCGATACCGAAGGTAAGTAACTTGTTCTTCTGATGGATACATCTGCCAGTGGATTCCTCACCTTGTGAATAGAGTCCCACAGCAGTCCCCACTCCCGGAGGAGGGTGTCCACTCTCCTATACCAGAAAATCTTGGAGGACAGAGCGCGCAAAGTGGCCGTCCCTCCTCACCTCGGAATCCAAGCAGTAATGCTTCGCGAAAGTGTGGAGGGAGGCCCAAGTCGCCACTCTACAAATGTCCTCTACAGGTACACCCCTGGACAAAGCAGATGTAGGAGACTTTGCACTAATAGAGTGAGCTCTTATACCCTCTGGAGGTTCCTTACCCGCCAGGGCGTAGCAGATCTTATTGCACAGGATAATCCATCTCGACAGCGTGCGCTTGTGCACCGCTTTCCCCTTCTTACAGCCAGCAAAACCAACAAAGAGCTGGTCATCCACACGATAGTCTTCAGTCCTATCGTGGTAGAAGCTCAACGCCCTCTTCGGGTCCAAGCGGTGAAGTCTCTCCTCCTCCTTGGAAGGGTGAGGGGGAGGATAGAAGGTAGGGAGGGTAATGGACTGCCCTAGATTGAAAGGAGTTACCACCTTCGGCAGAAAAGCAGCCCTGGTCCCGAGTACCATTCGTTCAGCATGAATGGACAAGAATGGGGGCTTCGAACTAAGAGCTTGAAGCTCACTTACCCTCCTTGCCGAGGTAATTGCAACAAGAAAGACCGTCTTAAAAGACAACAGCCTCAAGGGACACTTGTGCAATGGTTCAAAAGGCGAACCCATTAAAAAAGTTAAAAACAAGATTTAAGTCCCATTGAGGAACAATGAATGGAGTAGGAGGGAATTTATTGGTAAGACCCTTAATGAAACGTAACACAATTGGAGATTTAAACAAGGACGGCTGGTCCGGCAAACAAAGAAATGCCGACAAGGCCGATAAATAACCTTTTACAGTCGCAACAGCAAAACCTTGCTGTGCCAAAGAAAGTGCAAACTGGAGTATATTAGATAAACAGGCCCTTAAGGGATCAATAGATTACTCTCCACATCACAAGACAAATTTGTACCACCTATAAGAATAAATTGTCTTGGCGGAAATCCGCCTGGCTGAAAGAATAACAACCACCACATCAGGCGGGAGAGAAAATGAATTCAGGTTGCCCCGTTCAATCTCCAGGCATGAAGGTGTAAGGTCTGGAGGTGGGGGTGTAGAACCTGCCCCTCCATCTGAGAGAGGAGGTCTGCCCTGAGAGGGAGACGGAGCGGCGGGCACGAGGAGAGGTGGAGAAGATCTGTATACCACACCCTTCTTCGCCAATCCGGGGCGATCAATATGACTTTGGCCCGGTCTTGGCGAATCTTCCTCAGAACCCGAGGAATCAAGGGTATGGGAGGAAACACTTAAAGGAGTTGTGAGCCCCAACTCAACTGAAACGCGTCTCCCAGTGCTCCCTGCATCGGAAACTGGAGACTGCAGAATGACGGGCAGTGCGCGTTCTCGCGAGTGGCGAACAGGTCCACCTGAGGAGTTCCCCACGTCCGAAAGACGTGATGAACCACCTCCGGATGGAGCCTCCACTCGTGATCGGCTGAAAATTGCCGACAGACTGTCCGCACGCACGTTCAGAACTCCGGACAGATGATTTGCGATCAGACAAATCTGATGGTCCTGAACCCAGTACCAGAGATGCAGAGCCTCTCTGCAGAGACACTGCGACCCCACTCCTCCCTGCTTGTTGACATACCACATCGCGGTCGTGTTGTCCGTCAGGACCTGAACCGACCGACCGCGAAGGGAAGGGAGGAAGGCCTTGAGCGCCAGACGAATCGCCCACAATTCCAGAAGGTCGATGTAAAGTAATCTTTCCTCTGGAGACCAAAGACCCTTGATCTCCAGATCCCCCAGATGAGCACCCCACCCTAGAGTGGATACATCCGTTATTACTGTGGCAACCGATGGAGGAAGATGGAAGGGCTTTCCTTGAGACAGATTGCCCTCCACTCTCCACCAAGACAGATCCGCTGCAGCTTCTCTGGAGATACTCACTGACTCCCTGAGATCTCCTTTGTGCTGATACCACTGCCTGCGGAGGCACCACTGCCTGCGGAGGCACCACTGGAGTGCCCTCATGTGCCAGCGGGCATGGTTGACCAGCAGAATGCAGGAAGCCATCAGACCGAGCAGACGGAGGACCTTCAGGACTGCAACGACCGCTCCATCGTGAAATAAAGGAATCATCTCCTGTATGTCGCGAATCCGCTGTGGAGGAGGGAATGCCCGGCATACAGTTGTATCCAGTACCGCACCAATGAACAGGTTACGCTGTGAGGGCACCAGGTGAGATTTGGGTACATTTATCGAAAACCCCAACCCGTACAACAACTGAGTTGTGACTTGCAAATGATGGAACACTTTCTCTGGAGATTCCGCCTTGATTAGCCAATCGTCCAGATAAGGGAATACTGGAATCCCTGACCTTCTGAGATGTGCAGCCACCACAGCCATCACCTTGGTGAAGACTCGAGGCGCAGTAGTAAGACCAAACGGAAGGACGGCAAACTGGTAGTGTTGCGACCCCACCTTAAATCGGAGATACTTCCTGTGCGACTTCAGGATCGGGATATGAAAATACGCATCCTGCAAGTCGATCGACACCATCCAGTCTTCTTCCAGCAGCGCCTGAAGAACCTGTGCAAGGGTGAGCATCTTGAACTTTTCTTGCTTCAGGTAAAGGTTCAAGACCCTGAGATCCAGGATTGGACGAAGTCTGCCATCCTTCTCGGGTATCAGGAAATACCGGGAGTAGCATCCCCGACCCCTTTCCTGCTCCGTAACCACCTCTATTGCACCTTTTCTTAGCAACACCAGGACTTCCTCCTGCAGGAGCAGCAGATGGTCCTCAGAGCAAAAACCTTGGCAAGGAGGGTAGTTGGGAGGGAATTCCTAAAAGGGAAGAGCATACCCATTCTCCACGAGATTGAGAACCCATAGGTCCGAAGTGACCAATTCCCAATCCCGTAGAAAATAGGTAAGGCGGCCCCCCACTGGACCCGCATGATCCGGAATGGCGGATCTAGAGCTGCTTTGCTGTGTTGGGAGGGGGGTGGGCAGAGGGAGAGGAAGAGGAGGAGGAGGAAGCTTGACGACCTCTAGAACGAGCTCTTTGCCTGCCCCAGTATGACTTGTACAGCGAATTTTGCTGCTGCTGCGATTGTCTGTAGGTCCGAGAGGAAGACCTGCCAAATCCTCTGAATCTTTTTCCCACAGTACCCCTGGACTGTAGGCCCAAAGATCTTGCCGTCGCTCTGCTGTGCTTGAACCTCTCTAAAGCGGCGTCAGCCTTTTTCCCAAATAAACCAGGCCCATCAAAGGGCAAATCCATCAAGGCAGCCTGAACATCCGCAGAGAATTCGGAGGACTTCAGCCATGCAGCTCTCCTGGTAGCCACTGAAGATCCCATCACTCTTGCCACCGAGTCAGCAGTGTCCAGCCCACTCTGAATGACCTGCCTAGCAGTAGCCTGAGAGTCAGCAATCACCTCTTGAAAATCCTTCCTATCCTCCTCAGGAAGCTTTGGAACCAGCTGTTTGACTGAATCCATCATTGCATGGATATAGCGTCCCATAAGACAAGTAGCATTTGTTGATTTGAGCGCCATACTTTCCGAGGAAAAGACTTTTTTCGCAGCCTGGTCCTGCTTCTTCGATTCCTTATCCCCAGGAACCTGTGGAAAAGCACCCACAGATTTCTTCGAGCAGGCAGCCTGCACAACCAAGCTCTCTGGTAAAGGGCGCGTGGATAAAAAGTCCGGGTCACCAGGCGCCACCCTGTACCTTCTCGCAACAGCCCTCGAAACAGCAGGGGCTGTAAGCGGTCTTTTCCAAACCTCAGATATAGGCTCCGCCAAAGAATCATTGAAAGGGAGCATAGGCTCGACAACAGAGGTAGGTGAATGAAGGACCTGTTAGTATATTGGACTTATACTCTGCAGTAGGTAGTATTATATTCAACAAATCTGCAGCCTTCCTTATAACTACGTGATAAGGTGTCACATCCTTAGAAGGGGCGTCATAAACAGAGGTCAATTCCCAATCAGGAGACAGCTCAAGGCCACTAGCCTCTCTTAGGTCGTCAAAAAGATCCTACAAATCCTGCAGCTCACCCTCTAAGTCTGCATCACGGAACCTCTGCTCTTCCAGAAGCCTCTGGGCCTCACGCCTCGACCTCTCCTTCAGGAATGACGTCGACGGATCCGGAATCGACTCCGCCGGTGCCGAACTTGAAGCCAGAGGGCCAGACCGCTGAACACTAGGTCGGATCTGATTCGGCATCGGCGTCGAGGGTATCGGCGTCGATGGTCTTGGCGTTAAAGGCTTCGGTGGCGCCGAGAAATGCCAAGGCGGCGTCAGAGCAGACTTGAATGGCATGAAAGGCGCAGGAGCGTAAGTCTGGGGAATACCCAGATTGTATGCTAATGGACCCGTGGGACCAACCGGTGCACCAGAGGGGTACATAGTCCTGGAATACACTCCATACATAGCATTCAAGAACTAAGTAGGGTCCTGACGTGGAGCTGGAAAAGCTGGATAAGAGCCCACAGGTTGCTCTCGAGGGAGCGGAGTCTTCTCAACTTCGACCTCTACCTCAGGCTGGTGCACCGGGGTCGACGAACCTGCAGGCAACAAAGCCTCCTCTTCTCTTTCTTCTTCTTCTTCTCCCTCACCCTCCTGGACAGGTGAATGAGAAGGAGCCGGAGAAGGATTCAACAACGGCTTCGGGGAATGAACGGGCGAATCCGCAGGCGAAGCCTCACCCTCGGAGTCTTGAACCTCCGGAGTCGGAGTCACCACATCCTTCCGAAGCAACTTCACCTGCGACTTCGGTCTCGAGCTCGAGTCCTTCCCAGAGTGATGACGAGACTCATGACTTCTCTTCTTGTGCTTCTTCTTTGATGACCTTGAAGCATGTGCCGAAGACGACCTCGAGTGCGATTTCGAACGAGGCCTCGACCACCGAGTCCGTGATCTCGATCTCTTCTTGTCCTTCTTGTTCTTCAACTTGGCGACAAGAAGCTTTGCCTCCCTCTCACGAAGTGCCTTGGGATTCATCTTCCTACAAGAACAACATTCTTCGACGTCATGGTCCGAACTCAAACACCAAACGCAGCACTCAGGCGGATCCGTAATCGACATCATCTTGCCACATTCTCCGCACGGCTTGAATCCGGTCTTCTTCGTGGACATCTCGACAGGAGACAAAGAAGCAAGAAGACACCGAAAAGAACAAACAGTAACAAAGTTACCAAACAGCTACAGAGGATCCCTCGAAAACAGTTAGCGTCGATGACGCGGAAAAAAGGGAACTGATGTCATCACGCCGGGGTGGGCCTATTATGGAGTCGGTGACGTCAGCGGAGTCCCGCGTGATGCCGTGCCTCTGTGACGTCGTCCACGTCGGCGCAAAGCTACAAAAAGACTTTCCGAATGTTGCTGACGCAAGGGGAATATTCACAAGGTGAGGAATCCACTGGCAGATTTATCCATCAGAAGACACTATACACTCTATAGACCATTCATCAATGGTAATTAACGCATGGCAATAGCCAAACACATCCAACAACAACACCAGGCTGTTTGGTAAAACACACCATTATGTAAGATATTGACAGTGCCAATGTCAAGGTATGATGATACCAAGCAGACTTTAACAGAAAGAACAAATTCATTAAGACTGCTCACTGATGTGTCATCCAAAGTGAAACAGAAAAATCACCCTTACTCTGCCAACCACACACATTTGGAAATGGATGGTGATGCAACATCTAAACAAAAACTAAGTGACCAGGGCAAATGGTTTGTTTAGTCCCAACACAGATTGGGATAGTGATCACAGGTATATAAACCCACAGCTAAAAGGTTATAACCTTTACCTCAAAGGTAATTCGCAGAGCGGGGAGGATGAGCAGGGCGTAAAGGAATCTGTGGCTAGACTGTGTCTCTACCAGATATAGAGTTACCTAAGGTAAGTAACTTTTACATCCGATAGATACATCTAGCCGCAGATTCCTTAACTTTGAATTAAATACCATAGATATACCCCACTGGATTTGAAACTATGATCACTGTCACAGAACATATAAATAAAAAACAACCTTACAGGTCCGAGAGAATCGGTCCGTGAAGGAAAAGGGTTGAAAACCGCTGATGAATCATCTGTCAGAAGACCGACATTAACCCCTGTACCCCCGAGGGGCAAGAGAACTCAATGACCAAGAAGGGCTAACGCATGATAAAAGTAATCCAATCTGCATTGTTCATAACAATAAAGAATCGGAGAAAGAACTGTCCTGATGCACAAGTTACTAATTATGTAACGATATAGCTGTAAGAGACATTAGTTAGTGATAGATTCCTTACCTTAGAATATCCCCAGGCGTCAGACTGGATCTGGAAAATTTTGCGTAGCAATACCCCTGCGCGCCGGCAGGCGTCGTCCGCGGCTCCGCCTACGTCGTCGTTAGCGCCGGAATGACGTCGTCGGAGTACTTAGACACCGCCCATGCACGCTGATGTCAGTTCTGATACACAGCTTTTCCGTGCCAGATACGCAGAGCTATGATAGAACCAACACTGGTGCCATGAAACTAGGGCCCTGAAAGGGACCTTAACCCTAGATATCGGTTCGCAGAACGGGGAGGATGGGTGGGTCGGTAAGGAATCTATCACTAACTAATGTCTCTTACAGATATATCGTTACACAAGTAGTAACTTGTGCATCTGAAAGAGACACGTTAGTGATAGATTCCTTAGCTTAGAATAGATACCCCAGCAATACCAACCCCGGTGGTGGGTCTGCAAACCAATAATCACACCAGATAGTCCTGGAGGACTTGGCTGTCCAGGCAGTAGTGTCTTGCAAACGTGTGCAGCGAGGCCCACGTAGCTGCCTGGCAAATGTCCTGCAAGGGCACTCCCCGGCCCAGGGCAGTAGTAGTCGCTGTGGCCCGAGTGGAATGAGCCCTCAATCCAACAGGGGGCTCCTTCTTAGCCATGGAGTAACATGCCTGGATACACAAGATGATCCACCGGGAGATGGTCCGCTTGTGCACCGCCTTTCCCTTCTTAGCGCCCACGTAACCAACAAAGAGTTGGTCATCCACTCGGAACTGGCGTGTGCGATCCAGATAGTAAGAGAGCGCCCGTTTTGGGTCCAGACGGTGGAGCCTCTCTTCCTCTTTCGAAGGATGTGGAGGCGGAAAGAAGGTGGGCAAAGTAATGGACTGGCCGATGTGGAAGGCCGTGACAACCTTGGGCAGGAAAGAAGGTCTTGTCCGCAACACAACCTTGTCCGGATGAACAGAGAGGAAAGGAGGTGTGGAAGAAAGAGCCTGGAGCTCACTCACTCTCCTGGCAGAGGTGATGGCAACCAGGAAAGCAGTCTTCAAAGTAAGAAGACGGAGAGGACAGTTATGGAGCGGCTCAAAGGGAGCACACATTAGGTAAGTAAGAACAAGGTTCAAGTCCCACTGGGGCATCATGTAGGGAACAGGAGGGTGTGTGTGATGCCCTTCAAAAACTTATTTACAATAGGGGACTTGAACAAAGAAGGCTGATCAGGTAGCCTTAAGAAGGCGGAAAGGGCAGAAAGGTACCCCTTGATAGTGCCCAGAGCAGAGCCCTGCTGGGCAAGAGAAAGAAGGAAGAGGAGAACCTCAGAAAGGGGTGCTGAGAGAGGCTCCACAGCCTTTGCTGTGCACCATGCCACAAATCTGTTCCACCTGCAGGCGTATACCGACTTTGTGGAGGAACGCCTGGCTGCCAGAATGACATTACAGACTTCAGGAGGCAAGTCAAATGGCCTCAACTGCCGCCGCTCAATCTCCAAGCTTGTAGGTGGAGACTGGACAGGTTCGGATGGAGGACCGTCCCCTGCTGCTGCGACAGAAGGTCGTCCCGAAGAGGCAGACGAATCGGGGGATCGACTGACATGCTGAGTAGCTCGGGATACCAGTATATTCGTGCCCAGTCTGGAGCCACAAGGATAACCTGGGCCCGGTCGCGCCTGATCTTCTTCAGCACTCTGAGCAGAAGTGGTATAGGCGGAAAGGCGTACAATAGACTGCAACTCCACTTGCGACGAAAAGCGTCTCCGAGCGAGTGCCGCCTTGAAAATTCCAACACGCAGAACTGATGACATTGCGCGTTCTCTTCTGTGGCGAATAGATCTAACCAAGTCTCTCCCCACTGCTGAAAGAGGCCTTGCGCCACGTCCGAGTTCAGACGCCATTCGTGATCCATCATGCACCGACGGCGGAGTTCGTCCGCCCTGGCATTCAGAGAACCTGCCAGGTGTTGAACCACCAGGGTCACGCCCTGATGTTCCAGCCACTGCCAGAGGCGCAGAGCCTCCTGGCATAGGGTCCACGACCCCACCCCGCCCTGTTTGTTGCCGTACCACATGGCGGTGGTGTTGTCCGTGAACACCTGCACTACACTCCCCCGGACAGAGGGGAGGAATGCCTTCAGTGCTGGACGGATCGCCCACAGCTCCAAAAGGTTAATATGGAGCCGGGACTCCGCCGGAGACCAGAGGCCTCTGCTCTCCGCCTCTCCCATGTGGCCACCCCAGCCCTGGAGGGACGCGTCCGTCACAACTTCGTGCTCCGGGTGGGGTAGGGAGAGGGATCTGCCACTGACCCAATCGCGGTCCGTGAGCCACCACTGCAACTGTCTTGCAGTGCCCTCCGAGATCAAGACGTGATCGGACAAGTTGCCCTGATGCTGGGCCCACTGAAACTTCAGGTCCCACTGCAGAGCCCGCATCCGCCACTGGGCGTGATGCACCAGAAGGATGCAGGAGGCCATCAGCCCCAGAAGCCGCAGATTCAACCTGACCGAGACTCGGGATAAAGGCTGAAAGATCAGAATCAGAGTCTGAATATCCCGAACCCGCTGTTCGGGAGGATAAACCCGAAACTGCGCCGAGTCTAGAACTGCTCTGATGAAGAGGAGCTTCTGAGAGGGACACAGGTGTGACTTCGGCACGTTGATGGAGAACCCCAGCAAGTGCAGGAGGTAGGCCGCAGTCTGGAGGTGGCTGACGACTGTCTGGGGCGAGCCCGCCTTCAACAATCAGTCGTCGAGGTAGGGGAAGACTGACACCCCTAACCTGCGCAGATGAGCTGCGACCACTGCCATCACCTTCGTGAACACCCGTGGGGCGCTGGTAAGGCCGAAGGGGAGCACGGTAAACTGAAAGTGCTCGTGGCCTACCGTGAACCGCAGGTAAAACCGGTGGGCCGGCAGGACGGGGATGTGAAAATAAGCGTCCTGCAAGTCCAACGCTACCATCCAGTCTCCGGGGTCCAGGGCAGCTAAGACCTGAGCCAAAGTCAGCATCTTGAACTTCTCCTTCCGGAGGAAGCCGTTGACGTTCCGTAAGTCCAAGATAGGGCGTAGGCCCCCTCTGCCCTTCCGGGGTACCAGGAAGTAGTGGGAGCAATAACCACACCCTACTTCTGGCCCAGGAACGCGCTCAATGGCCCCCTTGGCCAAGAGGGCCGTGACTTCCTCTTGCAGAAGTTGCAAGTGATCCCCAGACACTCGGTGGAATTGCGGTGGTATGGCTGGAGGGGTCGCCTCGAAGGGGAGGGAGTAGCCCCTTCGGACGATTTGCAGCACCCACCTGTCCGACGTGACAGTGCGCCAGTGGAAGAGGTGATGGCGAACCCTGCCACCCACTGGTGTCACATGGGCCTGAAAACACAGACTAGGAAGGTTTTGAGGCAGGTGCTGCGGGGGGAGGTGTGGACTGGCCTCGCCGTGGTCCCCGACCGCCGCTACGGCGGTTTCCACGGCCGCCACCGTGCTGTTGAACATTCTGAGGTGAGTGGCTGGCGGCAAGTGTGGGAGCGCCCCTTCCGTGGCCACGATTGCTGGCGTGTGGCCGAGAGGCCCAAGGACTTGGCCGTAGCCCTGGAGTCCTTAAAACGCTCAAGCGCATGGTCTGCCTTGTCGCCAAAGAGGCGACGGCCATCGAATGGCAGGTCCAGAAGAGTGGCCTGGACATCGGCCGAAAAGTTGGCGGTCCTCAACCAGGCGTGGCGTCGAACCACCACCGTCATTGCCATCGCCATGCCCAGTGAGTCCGTGGTATCCAGCCCACACCGGATGGAATATCGCGCTGCGTCTCGACCCTCCGCAAGGGCTTGGGCGAGTTTAGCCCGGACCTCCTCCGGACATTGTGGAAGCACGTCCGCGACCGTGTCCCACAGGGTGTGGGTGTAGCGGCCCAAGAGGAATGCGGTATTGACAGACTGCAGTCCCAAACTCAGGGACGAGAACACCTTCTTCCTGAACTGTTCGTACCTCTTGGATTCTCGATCGGGCGGAGCCGTCGTGAATGCGGTCTGGGAAGTAGAGGCCTGGATGACCAGGCTCTCGGGGGTGGGATAGGTGGACAAATAGCAAGGGTCGCCCGGGGCCGGGCGGTAGCGTCTGGCCACGTTCCTATCCACAGGCGGACCTTCGACCAAGTGCCCACGAGAACGTCACTCAAGGCCTCATTAAACGGCAGCAGAGGCTCACTGGAGCTTGCCTGCGGTTTAAGGACCTCAGTGAGGAGGTTAGTTCTCACAGCCGCGACGGGGAGCTCAAGGTTTAAGGCCTTGGCCGCCCCCGTCAACACTACACTGTAAGCAGCCCCCTCCTCCGTAGCCACGGTGGGAGGGGAGACAAATCCAGTGTCTGGCGAAGTGTCAATACCACTGGCCTCCCCACACTCATATGTCCAGTCCTCAGAGGGTCCGCAGACCCCTCCCAATCACCCTCGTCACCCGTCTCCTGCAGAACAGGTTCAACAGACGGGGCCTCCTCATGGGCGCCGCTCCGGAGCCAGAGTCGGACCGAAGGGAAGATTGGGGACGGCGTCCACAGTGGGCGCCGGGGGCGACACCCACGGGGCCGGCGCCGGTGAGGTCGTGAGTTCGACCGGCGACGACCCGGATCCGGAAGCGGATCCGGTGAGGCCCTGCGGCGACGGGACCGAAGTCGCTGGCGGCGCCGGGGCCGAAGCACCCGACCCGCTACGGCCTCCAGCCGGGGCCGTTGGGCCCGGAGGCGCCACGGGACCCGGCGGAGTAGGGAGGGACCTCATGGCCATGAGGTACCGCTCGATCTCCTCCGGCGTCGCGTCATGCCCAGGGACCCGAAGGTGTGGGACAGGCGGCGACGCCTGCGACTCCGTCGGAGCCGCGTGGGTGGTGTCACCCGAACCCCCGGCCGCATCGTGCGAGCGTCGGGGTGGGTCGGAGGAACGATGATGTCTCTCCGACCTCTCATGCCTCTTACCTGAGGACTTGAATCCTGACGACTGATGCCCACTTCCGGAGCTGCGAGGACTCCGACCCCGCGACCGGTCCTTCGACCTCCTGTGGGACCGGGACCTGGAGCGGCGCGGGGCCGACTGCCGGAGCTCGAGCCGCTTGCGGGACCGCTCCCGCCTAGCCTTCAACCTCAGGGACGGCAGTCGGAGCAGGTGCTGTCGTCGTGGTCGAGGCCTAAACACTTGAGGCACCGGCGATGGGGGTCGGTAACCGACATTAGTCGGTCGCACTTGGAACAGGGTTTAAACCCGGGCATCCCTACCGGCACCGTCGGAGTCGAAGACTCAAGATGAGAAATGATCAAAAGATCAAAAAAGTTTAGTCAAAAAATGACTAAGGGGTAGAGCTTCTCCGGATCTGCGCTAGCTGGCGTGGAAAAAAGAAGACCTGACGTCAGCGCGCATGGGCGGCGTGCGTCTAAGTACTCCGACGACGTCATTCCGGCGCTAACGACGCCGACGACGGACGCGGAGCCGCGGACGACGCCTACCGGTGCGCAGGGGTATTGCTACGCAAAATTTTCCGGATCTAGTCTGACTCCTGGGGATATTCTAAGGTAAGGAATCTATCACTAACGTGTCTCTTTCAGATAAAAACCCAAACAGGACTTTTAAAACTCATTTCCCCAAGAGAAAGATGAACAACAACACCTCCTTGGTTTAAATAATTTAGTTTGGACAAAATTAATATTCATATACATCCTATTCTCCAATTGCATAACATCTTACCGCAAAGCCTCATTTAGAGGCATAAATATATATACAAACAAAAATGTGTCACCAAATACTCCGATTGACAAGTAATTGACATTATTCCACTGGACAATAACTACTGCCAGAATGCAAGAACGTATAAAGCTTCCCTCCATACAGCCTTCAGTGCCATAGTTCGACAGACTGAACACAATTTTGAGCCGTGAATAAGCTCAAACACCAAGGCAAGCGAGAAAAGAGAATCAACTGCATCTTCCATTAAAACCTTTTACTTTTCTCCTTTTTTTTAAACAAACAAATATGTGTAACACATATAATACAATCATGTATACTCTGTATACATAAGGACTAACTAGAACTGAGAAACCAGTTTCAAAAAGCGCTTTTCAATAATATTGAAAAAAGGTAACACACCTAAAAGAGCAGTTTAAAATCCTTGTCAACAACAGGCACATACGACACCTGTGATACAAGACAATTCATAAAACCCAGCAACACATTTTATCATGTGTACACAGTATACAAAACAAGCATTGGCACAGCCAACAGGCCTTGCTTTGCGACCTTATAAGTATTTAGCCATGTAGCACATTATCCTCGGTGCAGCAACATGTACTAATATTTTACATGGCACTGGTGAATGACCACGCACCTAGCTTCCATGCTACTTAATGGAAAAGGAATTTTTAATATCCCTGACTGGTTCAACTGGTCTTGTGGTAAGGTTGCGACTTCCCGTAGAAGGGCAGTGAATTCAGAGTTGTAGAGAAGATGTTTAACTCAATTATAGCACAGTTTCATTGATCAATGAATGCGCAAAAAAATGTGTGCGTTTTAGGAAATCTGTGCCTTTAGCTATAGAAGTTATCACGTGGCCACGTGGTGAGGTTGTGACTCGTTTGTTTCAAATGCACCATGGTGAGCTGGATGCTTGTAGACAGACGGTGAAGCTCTACCACTAAACAGAGACATGTTTTGTAACCTTTTGGCTTTAGTTGTTTAGTGTATCAGACGTGGCTACAGCTGTGCTTTCTGCTTAGGCAGCTAAGAACGTAAAGATTTCAACTACCACTCAGTGCTCTTAATCGACATATTGGTCGTGTCGGCACTATGTTGCAGACCACAAATGAATAAAGGTTAACACCCATGCACATCAACGCGAGTAGGTTTGCTTTTTTAATTAATCAGTATTATAAGTCTTTACGTGTCGACTTTTGAATAGTAAGTGAAGATGTCAAAATAATGCACCGATCTTAGTTGTCATACATTGAAGGGAAAAAAAGCGTTTTACACTCGTGTCTTCTCAATATTTTCTAGGATTACTCTGGGTGTCCATACTCGGGACCCAACATGTCCACTTCCCCATTTTTGGAAGGTTCTCATGATAAAGGGTCTTTACTCTAACCTGATATCCTATATGAAGGGGCTTAAAAGTTGCCCCACTAAACACCCAACTGTCACTACAAGGCATGCGTGCCCTTGTACAGTGCTTATATGACTAAGGCTGTGCCAAAAAGCGATGTGAGGCACAGGAAACTTGTTGGACCAACCCGTGCATCAAAAACCTTTGGCTGCCAATTTACGGCACCACAAAGTGGAGCAGGAATTGGGATTGCCTGCATGTGAGGAAATATTCATGTCTACACTAGACACAGTTGCTTTACCGTAAAGGAAGACTCACAAGCAAAAAGCATAAAAAGTATATACTCTGAACTAGAGCCACGCTCCAGCTTGCGCAATCCCTTCAAATAATTGAAGCACTCCTAATAAATACATAGCCTGCTCAAAAAGAGAAAACAAACTGCACTGAATACACTGGTTAAGAAAAAAAACAAGAAGCGTGTAAACGTAACAGAATCCCCCGAGAGGGTCTCATAAGAGGAAGGAAAATGCTACTTACCAGTATGCATCTGTTCTTGGCATGTAGAGCTGCAGAATTGCACACTATGCATAGATGGCCACCTAGTGTTGGGCCCGGATGTTTGCAGTTTGTTTTTCTTGTAGAAAGTCTTTGGAAGTCACTAGATAGGGGACTCCTCCTTTGGGTGATACTGCGCATGGGCATCGGCTCCATCCCCAGATTGTTTTTCGCCATTAGGGAAGTGATTGAGCTAAGAGAGAGTGATAACCATGTGTGTTTGTATCTAATGACGATAACACTGGAACAGATAAAGGTAGCCGGGGAGGCGGGTGGGCGTGTGCAATTCTGCAGCTCTACATGCCAAGAACAGATGCATACTGGTAACTAGCATTTTCCGTTCGAGGCATATGAGCTGCAGTTTGCACACTATGCATAGATTGTATAGCAGCACCCACGTTAGCGGCGACCACCCGTATCTGTTGCAGGTGTTTGAAATAGTGTTTTAAGTACAGCTTGGTCTACAGTGGCTCGTTGCTTTGTGTGCACATCTACACAATAGTGTTTTGTGAACGTGTGTGGTGTAGACCATGTAGCTGCTTTGCAGATGTCTTCTAAGGGAATGTTCCCTAAGAATGCCATGGAAGCCCCTATTTTCCTTGTAGAATGGGCTTTTGGAGGAATTGTTAGTGTACGCTTAGCTTTATGATAACATATTTGGATACACTTAACGATCCACCTGGCAATACCAGATTTTGATATTGGGTTGCCTTTATGCGGTGGTGAAAAGATACAAAAAGCTGTTTTGTTTTCCTAAAGCTTTGTGTTCTCTCTATGTAGTATAGTAATGCTCTTTTGACATCTAAGGTGTGCAGAGCTCTTTCTGCTACTGTTTGTGGCTGCGAGAAGAAAACTGGCAGTTCCACAGATTGGTTTAGATGGAATGGCGAAATGACTTTTGGAAGGAATTTAGAGTTTGTACGAAGAACAACCTTATTGTGCTGCATTTGCAGAAAAAGTTCTTGAATGGTAAATGCTTGCATTTCGCTAACTCTTCTTAAAGAAGTAATGGCTACTAGGAAAACCACTTTCCATGTGAGAAATTGCAATTCGCATTTATGTAAAGGTTCAAATGGAGGTCCCATGAGACGTGTGAGCACTATGTTTAAGTTCCACACAGGTGAAGGTGGTATTCTTGGAGGTATTATTCTTTTGAGACCCTCCATGAAAGCTTTAATGGCTGGTACTCTAAACAGAGACAGATGTGATGTATTTTGTAAGTAAGCTGCAATGGCAGCTAGGTGCAAGCTGATAGATGTGTAGGCTAAATTACACTTTTGAAGGTGCAGTAAATAGCCCATAATGTGTTGGATGGACACATCTAGGGGATTTATGTTGTTGTTTTGACAGTATATTACAAAACGTTTCCACTTAGCAGCATAACATGCTCTAGTGGTGGGACGCCTTGCTTCCTTGATAACATTCATGCACTCTTGAGGGAGTTTAAGATAACCAAACTCTATGACTTCAGGAGCCAGATCGCAAGGTTGAGCTGAGCTGGGTCCGGGTGCCTGATCTCTCCATGGTTCTGAGTTAAAAGATGTGGAGATAGGTTTAGTTTTTGATGTGGTACCACAGATAGCTGTAGCAGTGTGGTATACCACGGTTGACTGGCCCACGTTGGAGCTACTAGTATAAGGGTTAGCGAGTGTTGTTGCATCTTGCGTACTAGTAAAGGAATCATTGGTAGAGGAGGAAAAGCGTATGCAAATAGTCCTGACCAGTTCATCCATATCGCATTGCCTTTGGCCAATGGGTGTGGGTATCTGGCGGCGAAGTGTGGGCCTTTTGCGTTGTTGTGGGTGGCGAAGAGGTCTATTTGAGGTTGTCCCCACATTTGAAAGAACGGATGAAGAACTTGTGGATGAAGTTCCCACTCGTGCATCTACTGAGTCTGCCGACTTAGCAGACCTGCCATGGTGTTTTGAACTCCTGGGACATGTTGGGCTATTAAGAAGATATTCTGAGGTATAGCCCACCTCCATATCTGCTGAGCTAATTGAGAGGTACAAAAGGGGGTGGTGATGGACGGAGCATCTGAACTAATCAAACACTCACACCGAGTCAAAAGATCTGGATTTAATCCATCACTGTTCTGTAGCCCACTCTGCCACCCCAGTTCAGACATGGCCATATGCAAATCAGTCTGATCCTGTGCCTCATGGGAACAGTCCAGCCCGAACTGCCAAACCATGCCTTCACTGGTCCGGAAACAAGCTTCCTAGGACCGGTTTCTGGCATTCCAGCCGTCTTCAGCCCGGCTTGCTTGAATCCAGACGTGAGTCCCTTGCTCACTTTGCCACTGGATTCAAGCAAGCCGGGCTGAAGACGGCTGAAATGCAAGAAACCGGTCCTAGGAAGCTTGTTTCCGGTCCAGGGAAGTCGCGGCTTGGCGGTTCGGGCTGGACTGTTCCCATGAGGCACAGGGTCAGACTGATTTGCATATGGCCATGTCTGAACTGGGGTGGCAGAGTGGGCTAAAGAACGGTGATGGATTAAACCCAGATCTGTTGACTGGGTGTGAGTGTTTGATTGGTTCAGATGCTCCATCCATCACCACCCCCTTTTGAGCTAATTGAGAGAGCTGCAGAGAGTGTGTCCCTCCCTGTTTGTTTATATAATACATGGCTGTCATATTGTCTGTGCGGACTAAGACGGTCTTGTTTGCAATTTGTTTTTGGAATGCTTTTAGAGCTAGAAACACAGCTTGTGATGTATTCCTATAGGTTCTGTATCGATCCCCCTATTCCTGACCCTATTCTGGTTAACAAACTAACAAGTTAACTAGCAGCCATCCCATGAGGCAGAAAACCCCCATGATGCAGGAACCGTTATCTGATAAAGCCACACTACGGCACAGGAACGTGTTATCTGATTAGGTCATAACGCTTGCCATCTAATTAGACAAGCGATATTCCTCCAGCCCCTGATAAGGCATACGGAGTTCTCAAAACAAATCAAACCTATGACAACCTGGGAAAAACCCTGCGGCCATTGTTTTGATTTCACCGAGAACTTCAGCAAAAGAATGTGCTAACGACCTGGTCGTATGACATCCTTATTGACGTATCTATGTCCATCCTTACGTCAATCTCGGCACCTTAAAGGTATAAATATTACCGATATTGCCCTATGCAAACACACGCGGTGGTGACGAGATCGGAGCAGCCAGACTTGCCGAAGCCCAGAGCAGAGCAGACCCCGCTGGCGCAGCCCCGCCTTCCTGACGCGCTGAGAACGAGAAGCTGTCTATTCTCCTGCCGAGAAATCCAGCTCCGGCGCATCCGGGTAGCCCTCGCAGGCAGCCTGGAATATCGAGGCCAAAGACGAGAGATACCATCCCTCATTCATCCTAGATTCCAGGTACAGAACTGAATAACCCCTCACAGAGAATTCTTTAGTCAGTCACTTGGCAAAACAAACTTAACTTAAACTGTAACTTTCTATCCCCGCCCACGCATTAGACTTAGGTCAGGTACACGGGTAGGCGTAGTTAGAAACACCAGTTGAGTACGAGTAGTCAAATGTATATGTGTATGTAATATATCTTATTCATTTTAAACCTTCATATGGCTTAGAAACCATATCAATGTTTTTACAGTATTATTTTATACTTCTGCTTTTAATGTATGCACTTTACTTAACCATAAGTATTGCAATAATATCGATCCATTTCTCTTGTATGAGAAAAGAGACTGATCAATAAATAACATCTTTTATTGAACACGCCCGTCTCTTCCTTTTCTCTACAATCTGATGAGACTAAAAATGCACGTACTGACTGAGTAAAATAAATTGCCTTTTGTTCACACGACTCTCGAGATACACTCTTGATTAGGGGAGAGCAAAGTTGTCATGTTCTATGGTTGTCAGAAACTAAATCCCTTCTTGTCTATCCAGGGAGGTTCAACTCCTCCTTGCCTATTCGAGAAAGTTTCTAGTGAACTCTGAGCTAGCTGGCAAACCCAAAACTTTAAGTCTAATATCGACAGTAGTAGACCTAGTTAACGTCTGGTCTAGGCCTATACTATTGAAGGTATTATTCCAATGCGCAGAGCCTATTGGGATAATAGGAACTACACTACATGGCGCCCAACGCGTTTGGAAGGGCGATAAAACTAACGTAAGACATTTAGAGAAACTCAGTCGTGCTTTCTCACTCAGACCCCTTTTTCCCATAATACTCCAAAGACGTCTGGAGTGGGTGAAAGGTAATATCCGCCAAACCTCGCAGGAGGAAACTCCTATGTATGGTACTTGGTTTAGTCAACGTTGAAGGATAAACCGTTCCAAAATATTGTGCATCTAATCTTTGTTTCCATAAGAAACCTGATCTACAAACAAACAAAGTAACCATCCTGTCGGTAAAATGGTAGACAGTGATGATGAAAGAGAGGCAGTTAGATTAGCAACTGAACTCGCAGCAGCTGATACTGCACTGCAAGAAGCAGACCAGGATATAATACTCATCCCGGTCATCAAAAGGAAATCTATAACCTTAAAACTTATAGAAAATGGACTGACACCTAGAGGTGGTACAGTCATATTCGTAATTGAGGCACACGAATATCGGCAGACAGAGGTATACTATTCATGGATACATTTTCCAGCAGCAAATGCTGTAACAAAGTACTTCCACTATTACAAAACAGAGGAACCTCCTGAAGAGTATACTCCTTTCGAGGAGGTGGAAGTACCACTTAAATTTCAAGAGCACCTGCTCTTATTTAATGGTGCCCTAAAACACAATAATCACATCACCAGGCTCGGTCCTTTAGGTAGACCAGGAGCAACGTGGCCGGTCCTAGCCGGATACACACCACATCCAGAGTTCGAAAGAATGTCTGCAGCAGATCTTTTAGTACAACTAAAACAATTAATAAAGATACATAGACAATTAGTCCAATATGTGATGCGGACTTCAACAATTCAGCCAGCAATTAAAATTCCACAGCTGACCCCTCACCAGGGGAACACAAATAAAATTACACCACAGAACATACAATCCTGCCTAGGTAAAGTACCAGCTAAACGGGAACAAATACCATTCTGTTTAGCACAAAAAATCACCCAAATAGAGGCTGTGTTTCCAGACACGACCCCGTTAGAAAAACACAGGATTCTGACTATCTGTCTTCCAATGGGAATCGCACCACACATTGAGGACTGTGACACTTGGGGTACAGTCTTTGCTTCCATCTACACAAAAACGCACGGTGTTCCATCCATTTCGGTAATACCAGATGTGCTAAAACAAATTCAAGACGAATATGGTCCAGAACCCGCTTTAACTCTTGGTATGAAATTACTAAAAGACTTCAAGCAGGTCTCGGCTATATTATTAGCCAACATAAAGGGAGAAGCAGCGAACGTGGTGATCCGCCAGAGGCTAAAAGAGACAGATATAGCAGACCAACCAGCTGAAATTGCTAGAATCATAGAAAAATCCTATGAGGAACTAGGTAGAGATAGTTTAGGTGGAATACCAGTAAAACCACAACTGATTGAAAGTCCTGAAAAAATATTTTTTAATAATAACTCAACATCACAAAAAAAGAGCTGGGATGGAAACAAACAATCAAATCCTAAAGAAAAGAAATTCCAGTCCAGAGGAAGGTCTCCTAGGCGAAGAGAAAAATCTCCGAACCAAAGACACAGGTCACCCCAGAGTGACCCCTCTGGGAAAAGATATAACCTTAGAAATAGGGATAATATAAAGAAGCCTGATAGATATCAAGACATTGATACACGTCCCTCTCAATCTTTTCAGACTTCCTCGCAGAAATCGGAAAGAAGAGGACGATCAGAACAAAGAGAAGAGCACGCCAAGTCCAAAGACAAGGAACCTGCTCAGCTAAAAAAGAAATTACAATTTCCAAAAAAGAAGGTAGCCAGTATCAAGGTAGTTAACAATGCCGAGAATACTGAGGACACAACTGAAAAACGGAGAATGGGCTCAGACAATGCTAGACAGCGCAGCAGAAGTGAGCATAGCTCGCAAAGTCCTTATGAATCATCTGGAGACAGTGGACACGAATGAATATCTTCAAGTGGAAACTGCAGACACCAGAGTTAGCAAACCTCATAAAATATATGAAATAACTTTACGTATAGAAGGGGATAAGACTAGAAAAATAAGGGGACTATTTTGGGATAATCTCTCCAAGGGCTATGACATCCTTCTAGCTGAAAAAGACTGGCCACCAGAGTTTGTCAGGGAGTGCCCTCATGGCGAAGAAATAATTATGCCTGCCTTCTCAAATCATATCCCAATTCATAAAAAATATACACTTGCCAGAAAGTGGGCAGTAGCTCAAGCTCCTGCTTTATATAAAAATCACGTAGGATGGGATGAGGACTCTCCTCCTCACAAAATCCAGTTAAAATCACAACCTACTGCACAGAGACAGTACCCAATTAAGCAAGAAGCTAAAAAACAGGTAAAAGAAATCCTAGATCAGCTAGAATACCAGGGGGTGATTGAAACTTGCACCTCACAAATGAACAACCCTTTGTTTCCGGTCTCCAAACCAGACAATTCATATCGTCTAGTTTTGGATTACCGACACCTTAACTCATGTTGCAAAACTTTTGCAGTGCAAAACTCGCATAGTGCTGCACTAATGAATAACATAGTGCGCAAAAAATACAAAACAACATTAGACATCTCTAATGGATTCTTTTGTCATAACATAGCACCAGAGAGCAGATATTTGTCTGCGTTCTCAATAAATGGCACTCAAAAACAATTCTGTCGGTTAGCCCAGGGGTACAAGAACAGCCCGGGAGTATTCTCAGCGAGAGTAACAGAATTACTACAAACATATGAAGACGAAGCATTATCGTATGTCGACGACATATACTTAACAGATGATGACTTGGAGACTCACTTGAAGAGAGTGAACACCATAATACTTGGCTTCGCAGCAGAGGGTTACAAATTCAACTTTAAAAAATCCAGAATTGCCCATCTGACAGTCCTGTTCTTAGGATATGAATTATCAAGTGAAGGCAAAAGCCTGGCTGACAATTTTCTAGAGAAATGTGCCGTACTCCAAGCACCTAGAACACTAAAAAACCTACAGTCAATTCTAGGCTTCCTAAATTTCGGAAGAACATACATTGCAAATTACGCAGAAAGGGTCAAACCCCTTTATGATCTAATAAAACCAGATTTTAAAAGAACCAATTGGACTCAAATACACACAGAAATTCTGAGATCCTTACAAACAGACATGCTAATTAAAACAAAATTAGAAACACGTGATAACACACGCAATCTTGTGATTCGAGTCATCCCAGGAAGATGCGGATTCACATACCTGACCTCTAATGAGGGAGATAAGGTACCAATTGCATTCAAATCACACTTGTACACTAAGGCTGAAATGAAATTCAGCCCAACGGAAAAAATTCTAACTGCAACACAGACAGCTATAGCAAAAGAACGAGCCCTGGCACAAGGTAAACGAATAATAATCGTGACACCGATACCAGCCCTAGAGGCGGTAACAAAGGCAAGCATTCCAAATGCTAAAGCGCTCCATCCGAGATGGATACAATGGGCTAATTCTCTTGCTGCAACAGACGTGACATACAAATTTGATCCTAACTTAAAAACACAAGAATTTCTCCAATATGAATTTGAATGTCCTCCGCCGACCGAAATTCTGCCTCTAGAACATTACGACTGTATAATATACACAGACGGATCAGCACAACCCGCAGTAGGGGGTAAACAAGCCTACAGTGCTGCGTGCGCGATCGTTAAAGGTCGCTGGCACGAAGGGAAATTTAAACCAGCTATCACTAAAACACAATCTCTAGGAGATTGTACAGCTCAGCGAGCTGAACTACTGGCGTTCAAGATGGCGCTTGAAAATACCGATCGAGAATTCCTCACACTCATAGTGTGCGATTCGTATTATTGCGTTCAATCTTACAATGAATACTTGCAGATCTGGCTTCAGAATGGTTTCAAGGATGCGAAAGGTGGCACAATCAAGCATAAAATGCTCTGGGAACAAGTAGTTCTTTTTCAGAAAGAACTACCAAAGACTCACGTGATACATACGCTGAGTCATCAACGTGATGGCGTTCACGTTGCAGGGAATTCATTGGCTGATGAGGCAGCGAAGGCAGCTGTGCAAACGGCTTCCGTAGCTGCCATCACACGGTCAAAAACAAAAATAGACAGCGAAATATTACAGGCTGTCAGCGCTACAGAAAAGGATTCGATAGAAACACTCCCGAAAGGCTTTCCAGTAAAATACTCATACATAACTGATGCAAACAATGTTCCTTTTGCTCGAATCCCTGGAGTGGGGGATAGGGCAATTCCAAACATGGAACATAGGTTAGGACTAATAATAGCGGCACATGAAGGACTTGCTTCTGTACATGCTGGCGTCTCAGCCACAGTATCATTATTAAAACAGAGATACTGGTGGCCACAAATGAGAAGACAAACAAGGAACTATGTTTTAGAATGTGAAATATGTCAAAGAATGAAAGTATCAACGGTGAGACGCCCAGCGCAGACGCCCCTTCTAATCTCGGATAAACCATTAGCCTGTGTTTACCTAGACCACTGTGGTCCCTTACAAAGGGATGGTAACTATAAATATATCTTGGTTGCAGTGGACTCATGTACGAGATTCATATGGATGTGGCCCCAGCGAACGGCTGACGCCAGAACTGTTATAAAAGATTTGCGAGTCTTTATCGGCACATACGCAATTGGCATGCTGCATTCGGACCATGGTCCTGCTTTTAGCTCTAGAGCTTATAAGGAGGCCATGGTCAGCATGGGCGTGACATTGCGGTACTCTTGTCCATTTCACCCTGAGGGGAACGGAATTGTTGAAAGAAAAAACCGTGACATAAAGCAATCTATAACGGCAAAGGTATTAGGTTCGGGAGCTGGGTGGGTCAAACATCTAATAAGTGTCCAACGTAGTCTAAATAACCTGCCAAGAAATTCTCTGAAGGGATTCAGTCCGTACGAATTAGTATTTGGAACTAGGATGTTAATCTCTGACCTTGACAGTCAGACGTCAGTGGTAAAGGAAAAAAGCTTTGATATCAAAGATCGTTTGGCTATTTTACAGGACTTAAACGAAACAAGAAAAGACCTGAGCAACATAAAGTTGAAACAGCAGCCAACAACCACTGAAGAACCACCACCTGTCCCAGCAAGACCTGTCTGGATTCCAAAAGTCGGGGATCTAGTCAGAGAAAAGATCGCGGTAAAGAAGGAATTTGGGCCTTCTTACAGAAAAGCAGCTCCTGTCTTGTCTGTCAACGGGACAAGATCAGTAGTACTACCGCCGCTTGCTGGTAAAAAGGAGAACCGAGTTGTATCCATCGACCTGGTAAAACCACAATCATGTGGCCGATAACAAATAGTAGGCCAAGTGGACTCCCCATAAGTAGCAGAACACAAAGGTTCGCTACCAGTACAGAGGTCCTAACAAAGAGGCTAATCACATTCGAAACGCCTACAGAAGAACAACAAGGACTATGCAACAATGCAATGGAACTTAGACCTCTGAACACCCAAATAAAAACATTTAGCAGAGACACACCAACCTATAATGAAGTAACAAACGACTATGCAAGAAACAGTAATCCTGAAGCAATTGGAACAATTGACAGAACCGCATCCGGCTACTTCATAAACTTCGATGATTCCTCCGAAGGCTTCACTGAATCAAAAACACAGCCATCAACAAAAACCTTTAAAGATAAAGTTAAAGTACTTTTGAAACAACTGAAAGAAACATATCTGATTTCTCCATGGATTGAATTTTGGGTGGGTTTTGGTGCATTTATCCTCATACTTTGGCTCATCATGGTATTAACTTTAGGACGCTTCAGTGAGGGAAAATATGCTAAAATGGACACAGCAAGTCAGAAAATCAACTTGATCCTCAAACCACACACATCTTCACACGTCGAGAAAAGAGAACTTTCTTCAGTCAACTTCACAGCCAATCCTATACCGGGTGGGGTAGCATGGGACAACACTGACTACGAAATCTATGGTCCGGTTGAAATCCTGAAATATCCACACCAAATTAAAATCTCATTGAGTGACTTCGTAAAACCAAGCACATTTGCTGATGATTGGGACTTTGAAAGTATAAACAATATGATGTCTGACTTAGTGATGTCTGCTAAATTTACCAAACATGATTATTTGCAGGGTTCTACAAATTATGATAGTATGTACTGTTATAACCACTATGGTAACCATTTTCTACATAGATCTGCACAACCTAGAAATGTTTTAAATTATAATCAATGGGAACATTGTGCAACCCCTCCAAAAGGAAGCTCAAGAACCGTTTATGACAAATATTCATACTTTTCAGGTTTTAACATAAGTAATGCTGAAGCATTTTATTTCAAATTGTCAAATAAGACAGGGACAAAGACCATGATAACCAACACAAAATTGATATATTCAGACTCCTTCTTTGAACAAATGAATACTTTTGGTTTTGATTATTGGGACAAAAATGTTGAATTGAAAAGTGTTTGGGGCACAAGAGAATGGCAAGTACAGGGTATAGAGTCTTTGTTTAGAGCCTGCATGATCCCAGAACAAATTATATTTTTAAATGACACTGTTCAACAAACTACCTGTCTTGGCTTAGCCAAAATCAAAGACTTAAATAAACCGTCTATTCCAAAACCAACAATGAACAGCAATAGCTCTACAGATGAGGAGATAGACATAAATTATGTATTAAACCAAAACAGAACACATCCTGTTTGGAAACAGTGGTTGATCTGGCCCACAGATACTAATAACTGTCAAGACAGATTCCTGAACAAAACACAGGGGTTCAAAATGACCAGGCCAGACCCTAGATATTCCCAAAGACAACACCCAGGGATAATAACCACCTACAGTGTGGGCAAATTATGCCTTCAGTGGCTACAAACTTCCACACTGGCAGAAATTAAGCAACACCTAACTTTACTTACTGATGGTGCTGACTTGCGTGATTTCACTATGGGACCACGCAAACAGCGTCAAAAGCGTTTCATAGCAGCCTCTGTATATGCAGCATACAATGAGGCCTGGAAGGTTACTCAAATTGAGACAGCGGAAAGTATATGGGAAATTGACCGTATTAATTTGGAAAAATCACTTTCTGTAGTGGACAATGGGTTAATGACTCTGTCCTCCAGAATTTTTTCTCTGGACAGCATTGTGTCTTCAGCAATCGACATAATATCGCAAGACTTACTGTTGTTACAACACGGTCAGTCTCAATTGCGTTCTATTGTACAGCTTGGCTGGACGTTACAAAATCTGCGTTCAGGCTATGTGCCTTGGCGTTTAATCAACACAACGTCACTTTTCAATATCTTTAACCTTACTGATAAACAAATCAGTATGGCCCAGAAGGGTGCTGATTATACAATCCTGAGCATTGAGAAACTCGAAAGATTACCAGTGACAATGTCAGAACGACCTGTCAGTGAATGGATAATACATGGGATAATTAATATTCCAATATCAACCTTCAGGTTTCAATACTGCCAAAAATATATACAGGCTGGCATGTACGAAAAATTGGGAAAAGGGTACATTAAAACAACATGGAACCTGCCCTATTCACATGCATGTGTCAGTAATAAAGGACAGAAAGTGTTTCTTAGTGGTAATAATTGTGCGATGTCACTAAGCGGTACACTTCTGTGTAACGGAATTAGTTTGCATGGAGCCTGTGAAGGGAACTCAAATAACCTTTCATGTCACCAGCTAGGCACACCTGCGACAGAGATAGAACCATTCTTTCAAAGACTCTATAATGGGAGTTACATTCTAATTGTGGACCGCAGATGTTGTAGTCTTATGCCCGGGACTCCTTATCTCGTAACTACGACTGCGAAGGTCAAGTGCTGTGGACGCTTATTGTTCCCCAGCTCCTTTCCAGACAGGGAGGCAAGGGCATGGCCCAACTTGAAAATTACTTCTATTCGAATAGATACTTTAAGCAGAATGAAAACAGTGCTTCTTCAGACGCCGACAAGGCTCACGTCATCAAAAGAAACGTATGATCTCCTAGTCGCGAGGACGACTGCAGAGATACATTCATTGTTATCGACTAATTCCCCCATACATTTCGCAGAAATCCTGAATGAAATCTTAAATATTTCTGATACCAGTGGAGTCTCACAAGTATTTAAGACAGTATTTTCGATGGCATTAACACCATTCAAAGCCATACTGGGTATTTTTCCAGATTTCGTCCATTCGATTTTTGGCGGACTTCCCCTCATTTTGGGACTAATTGCAGGAATCCTATTCCTAGTCCTTATATTTCGTTATGGCAAACCATGTCACAGACAAAACACCTGCGACAAGGGAAGAAACAATCCTAGCCATTGGATACCGGGACCGGATATCAAAAATCCTGGGACTATCCCGGCTTAGAGACCTGAACATGACTTGGTTTCTTTCATTTCGACCAATGTGGCATCGATGTGTTTTACCTGTATTAAGGTGCCTGCTATGCGGAGAAGAATGCGTGTTAGACACCTGTCTGACGCTACAATCGGATGCGCCAATGGATGCAGAAACATTGTTGAGTCCAACAAAGGCTCATGCTTTGTGCTGCCCTCAACGGCTACCAATCCTGATGACGGCATTCGTGGAAGCTTCACCACTACGATTAGGGGGTAGTGAAGTTCAAAATGGAAGCAGCATCGATCAGGTACGACGTTCTGTCAGCAATCCAAATCAGAATGTCAATGGAGACAATCATGCGCACGAATGCATGGTTACACCTATTTCCGAGTTAGTGGAACTCTCCCAGGAAGCTGTTGACAACTTTTTCGAGAGTCTAAATGATATGATGTTCTCACCAGAGAAGAAATAGAGACTTTTGAGCAAGCTCGTACACGGCGTTCCCTGAATTTGGCCTTCAACTAGAAAAGCATAATACCATGAACATTTTTCCCTCCAGTTCACTGACAGCAATTTTTACAGCAGCCCCAAAATATTTTTGCATATTTTTCGGGACACTATCTTCTGCTTAAAGTAAGAACTATTCTTAGAGAACTAAGATTTCTACCTTTTAGATAGCTTATAGACATTAGCTGCCCGCTGGTATGTTCATAATTATTTTATTCTGTGATGGAATGGTCTCGAACTTTTTTCTGTATTAAGAGCCATTTCATGTGTAAATTCTCATATACCATTTAGCAATAATGTATACAAATGCGTGATTACTTTAGCATTATTTCACAGCTTGAGTGCATACAATACATGTAAATGCTTTTTTTCCGTATATTTGATAATTTCAAAATGCATTTATGTATTTTGGGGTGGTAAGGTATACACGATACTCTACCGTATGTTTTACTATGCATAGATTAGTAAATATGTCCATAGTTAGCGTGGAGTGGGTGTGATGTATTCCTATAGGTTCTGTATCGATCCCCCTATTCCTGACCCTATTCTGGTTAACAAACTAACAAGTTAACTAGCAGCCATCCCATGAGGCAGAAAACCCCCATGATGCAGGAACCGTTATCTGATAAAGCCACACTACGGCACAGGAACGTGTTATCTGATTAGGTCATAACGCTTGCCATCTAATTAGACAAGCGATATTCCTCCAGCCCCTGATAAGGCATACGGAGTTCTCAAAACAAATCAAACCTATGACAACCTGGGAAAAACCCTGCGGCCATTGTTTTGATTTCACCGAGAACTTCAGCAAAAGAATGTGCTAACGACCTGGTCGTATGACATCCTTATTGACGTATCTATGTCCATCCTTACGTCAATCTCAGCACCTTAAAGGTATAAATATTACCGATATTGCCCTATGCAAACACACGCGGTGGTGACGAGATCGGAGCAGCCAGACTTGCCGAAGCCCAGAGCAGAGCAGACCCCGCTGGCGCAGCCCCGCCTTCCTGACGCGCTGAGAACGAGAAGCTGTCTATTCTCCTGCCGAGAAATCCAGCTCCGGCGCTTCCGGGTAGCCCTCGCAGGCAGCCTGGAATATCGAGGCCAAAGACGAGAGATACCATCCCTCATTCATCCTAGATTCCAGGTACAGAACTGAATAACCCCTCACAGAGAATTCTTTAGTCAGTCACTTGGCAAAACAAACTTAACTTAAACTGTAACTTTCTATCCCCGCCCACGCATTAGACTTAGGTCAGGTACACGGGGTAGGCGTAGTTAGAAACACCAGTTGAGTACGAGTAGTCAAATGTATATGTGTATGTAATATATCTTATTCATTTTAAACCTTCATATGGCTTAGAAACCATATCAATGTTTTTACAGTATTATTTTATACTTCTGCTTTTAATGTATGCACTTTACTTAACCATAAGTATTGCAATAATATCGATCCATTTCTCTTGTATGAGAAAAGAGACTGATCAATAAATAACATCTTTTATTGAACACGCCCGTCTCTTCCTTTTCTCTACAATCTGATGAGACTAAGAATGCACGTACTGACTGAGTAAAATAAATTGCCTTTTGTTCACACGACTCTCGAGATACACTCTTGATTAGGGGAGAGCAAAGTTGTCATGTTCTATGGTTGTCAGAAACTAAATCCCTTCTTGTCTATCCAGGGAGGTTCAACTCCTCCTTGCCTATTCGAGAAAGTTTCTAGTGAACTCTGAGCTAGCTGGCAAACCCAAGCTTTAAGTCTAATATCGACAGTAGTAGACCTAGTTAACGTCTGGTCTAGGCCTATACTATTGAAGGTATTATTCCAATGCGCAGAGCCTATTGGGATAATAGGAACTACACTACAAGCTAACAACTCCAGATGGTTGATGTGGAGTAGTTTTTGCAGTGGTGTCCACTTTCCCTGCGTGGTGTGATGCAGTAGGTTGGCTCCCCAGCCGGAGAGCGATGTGTCTGCTGTTAGTATTATTTGTGGAACTGGCTCTAGGAACAGTCGGCCTTTTGACAGGTTTTTTGTGTTCCACCATTGCAGAGAGCGATGAGTCCGACTGTCTACCAACACTAGGTCTGTTAACTGACCCTGAGCCTGGTTCCATTGACGTGCTAGACATTCTTGAAGTGGACGCATTTGCAGTCTTGCGTGAGGTACTATGAATATGCAAGATGCCATCATCGCTATGAGTTGCGTAAACACTCGAGCTGGAAGCGAGTATTGTGATTTGAATTATGTTAGGAGCGTTTGCATACTCGTTATCCTTGCTGGAGAGGGATAAGCTAGTGTTAGTTGAGTATTGATTGTAGCTCCTAGGTACTGTTGTGTGTGTGATGGTAGCAGATGCGACTTGGTGTAATTTATTGTGAAGCCTAAGTTGTGGAGTGACAGTATTGTAGTGCGAGTGTGTTGTACACACTGGCTGTACGACTGTACTTTTATGAGCCAGTCGTCTAGATATGGGAAGACGTGGATGTGCTGTCTTCTTAAGTGTGCTGCTACCACTGCTAGACATTTGGTGAACACTCTTGGCGCTGTTGTTACTCCGAATGGGAGTACCTTGAATTGGTAGTGCTGTCCTTCTAGCGCAAATCTTAGATACTTTCTGTGCGCCTGGTGAATTGGGATGTGAAAGTAGGCGTCTTTGAGATCTAGTGTGACAAGAAAGTCGTTCTGCCACAGGAGTGGAAGGACTTGCTGAAGTGTGACCATATGGAAATGATCTGACTGTATGTAAGCGTTTAGAGGTCTGAGGTCTAGAATAGGTCTCAGAGATCCGTCCTTCTTTGGAATCAAGAAGTACAGGGAATATGTTCCTTTGATGTTTTGGAACTATCTCTATTGCATTTTTCTGCAGGAGAGAAAGTACTTCTTGTCTGAGCAGCGTTAAATGATCTTGTGACATTGGACGCTATTTGGGTGGTATGTTTGGGGGGGTAGATGTTAGTCCTAAACAGTAACCTGACTGAATTATTTGAAGCACCCACCTGTCTGATGTGATGTCTTCCCAGGCTGGTAGGTATTGCTGTATCCTTCCCCCTACAGGAGTGGAATGGGGCGGGGGAAGGGGAGTCATTGGGTAGGGGTGGAGGCAGAGCGGGAGTTGTTGTTCTTGCTTCTGCCTTTGTTGTTGTTACTGTGGTAACCTGCCCTTTGGTAGCCCTTACTGTAGGTAGACTGAGTGGGGCGTATCCTGTAGAAGGTGTGTCTGATGAGTACCTCTGTTTGCACCTCTATATGTGGAGCGATAAAATGAACGTCTGGGAGCCTGCGACTGCAGGGCTCCCATAGATTTTGCTGTGTCGGTGTCTTTCTTCATTTTTTCGAGGGAGACATCCACCTCGGGTCCAAATAAGTGTTGCTCATTGAATGGTTGATTCAGTACAGCACTTTGGACTTCTGGCTTGAAGCCAGATATACGTATCCAAGCATGCCTGCGCAGCAGGACGCTAGTATTGACGGCTCTGGAGGCTGTGTCTGCTGCATCTAGTGCACAGCGGATAGATGTGTTAGTGATAATTTTCCCTTCTTGAATTAGCTCACTAGCTCTATCTTTAAATTTATCAGGGAGATGTTGCATTATGTATTCGAGCTCATCATAATGTGCCCTATCATAGCGTGCTAGCAAGGCTTGTGTGTTGGCAATGCGCCACATGTTTGCTGCTTGTAAGGCCGTTCTTTTCCCTGACGCGTCAAGGAGTTTAGATTCCTTGTCTGGTGGGGGAGCTTCTCCTGATGTTTGAGAGTTAGCTCTCTTACGTGCGTTAGATACGACTAGAGAGTCTAGGGGAACTGGCCCCTTTATATATGCTGGGTTAGATGGTGCAGCTTTACACTTTTTCTCTACTCTCGGGTTTATGACCCAAGTTCTGACTGGGTCTTTAAAGTCCTCAGAGGCATGTTTAACCACGCCTTTGAGCATTGTCAGAATTGCTGAGGACCTTTGTGAGGTGTCAAATGTGTCTAGCAGGAAGTCCTCCTCTACTGCATCGGAGTGCATACCCCATGGTATTGTGCTGCTCTAAGCAGTAATTGGTTAAACCCCATGGTGTCTTCTGGCGGTGAGGGCCTAGAAGGGTATATGTCATCCTGTGGTACATTTGGGACGTCTGGTGTATTATAGTCGTCCCATGGTTCTGGCGAGGCTGGGGGATAATATGGCTCCTGTGGGTTATCCCCTGTATCTGATATATCATCCCCATTATCATCATGTGTGCTAGATGGTGTAGGGGAGCGAGGTGGTGAAATATGGGGGGAGGGATTGGGTGCAGGAGACGGGGAAGGCACATGCATAGGTGAGGTAGCAATGTCCTTCTTCTTCTTTGGGGCCGGAGCTGGTGCCTCTGATGGTCGTTTCTTTGATAACGTCAATCGACCAGTCTTGGAATCTTTTATGAGAGTCTTTTGCCTTGGGTCTTGAGTAAACAAGTCTCTTTCAGGAGTGTGACCTTTCGGTGTGGAAGCTTGTTTTGGCGCCGTAGCGGCTTCTTTTGACCTCTTATTTTTAATGGGTAAAGCCGGGGTCTTTCTCGGCTCCGAAGTCTTTTTCGGTTCTGAGGGTTTTTTCGAGTCAGATACTTTTTTCGGCTCCGGTGTGTGCTTCGGCTCCAGTGCTTTCTTGGAGCCGGAAGCTTTGTGCGTCTCCGGATTTATTTTGGGTGCCGAGGGAACAGAGTGTTTCGGCGCCGATGGCTTCGGTGCAGTACTAGATGGTTTCTTCGGTGCTGGAGTGTGGGCTGGCACCAAGTGGGGGTGGACTCGAGCCCGAGTCGCCCGAAGGCTTTATTGACTTCTTGGCCGAGCCCGAAGGTGGGGCCGTCGAAGTAGTGTCTCGGTGTGCACCCGAGCCCGAGGGTGTGACCGTAGCCTTTTTAGTGTGTGTCGAGGAAGGGTTGGGGTCGACGGTCTTACTTATGACCCGCTGCGCTGTAGACACGTCCTCGACATCAGAATCTTCTTCCTCTGAGTCGCTGTCGTGCTGTTCTGGGACGTTGACGCCTTCCTGGAAGATGTCGTCCGGAATCTAAGCTGAAGATCTTTGAGCCATTGTCCTTCTGGCTCTCCGGTCCCGGATAGTCTTTTTGGAGCGGAAGGAGGCACAGGCTGAACAGTCCTTGGCCTCGTGCTCCGGAGAGAGGCAGAGGTTACAGACCTCGTGGAGGTCGGTGTGGGGAAACTTCGACCCACATTGAGGACACCTTTTAAATGGCGTCCTTTCCATTAGCTGGAGTCGAGGCCTAGTTGGGCCCGAAGGCCTTAGTCGACGACCGGAATGGACGTTCTTGGTCTCGAAGAATAGAGTCGACTGGAAAACGCTTTCGATAGTATTTTCTTGAAGCTGGTGAGGATTGCGCGCCGACGGTAATCGGTTCCAACAAGGAGCGCTGGAACCAGATCCGAGCCCGGTGGCGAAAAAAAAACAATCTGAGGATGGAGCCGATGCCCATGCGCAGTATCACCCAAAGGAGGAGTCACCTATCTAGTGACTTCCAAAGACTTTCTACAAGAAAAACAAACTGCAAACATCCGGCCCCAACACTAGGTGGCCATATATGCATAGTGTGCAATCTGCAGCTCATATGCTTCGAACAAGAGCATTTATTAGCTCACTAACTATCAGGTAGATTCATCATGGTCCCGATTTGCGAGTCCTTAATAGCGATTATTAAGGAATCGCTATTAAGGACTCTCAAAACGGGATTCATGTAGAAATTGCAAAATAAATTGCGATTCCTACAGCCTCCTTATTTGCGATTAGCAAATTGCTAATCGCAAATAAGGAATAACTCCCCATTCATTCCTATGGGCCTAATAGGAATGAATGGGGAGTCGATCCTTATTTGCGATTAGCAATTTGCTAATCGCAAATAAGAATGCGATTTCAAGGGTGCCAGGGGTGTCCAAAGGACACCCTGTAGCACCCCTGAAATGGAAATGTAGCCTGATGTTGCGCACACACATGTCCAGAGGACATGTGTATGTGTAACATACCACTTAGAAAAATGCACTAAAGTGCATTTTTCTAAGTTTTCGCTATTTACCACGAAGTCAGACTTCGCGGTAAATAGCGGCCGGAAATTGCGAATTGGCATATTTTAAAAGTTTCATGAATTGCATTTAAGGAATCTCAAATAGAGATTCCTTAAATGCTATTCCTCGCTAAAATGCGAATTCTGTAATAGCGAATTTTGCACTTGGGATGATGAATCCCAAATGCAAAAATTGCGCTCGCAAAGGGCCAGATTCTCTGATTCTGGCCCTTTGCAAGCGCAATTTCCCTTGATGAATCTGGCTGTAAGTCCTTAAGAGAACATACAATTAAGTCCAATAAGGACTAAGCTGTATATCAGAGAGATCTATAGAATAGAAATAGACTAGAAAAGTAGTATTTTTGAAGAGCTATACAATAGCAACGCAATACTCCATGTTGAGTAGGTCATATACCCAATAAGGAGTATAACCTTGTGAGACTTAGCTCTTCATCAGAGTAAAACGAAGAATAAATAACCAGATAAGCAGCTGTAAAAACCATTCGGAGATTCAAAAAGTCAAAATCAGAGATAAATCTTCTCAATGTATGCAAAAATTGGTGCTTAACTCTGCAACACTACAAAGATATAACAGAGGGAGAAGATAATACATAAACATAAGAACCACAGCAGTGGATACATAAGAAATAAACAAAAGACCTGATATGGGCAAATTACAAATGGCCAGCAATGAGGCGCTGTACCGCAGAATCAGCATGACTGTCAAATAAACAGGCTCCATCAAAGGGCAAGTATTTCAAACTCTCCCAAACATTATCAGGAAATCTCGACTCACGCAACCAAGCATGTCTATAGAGAGCAATTGATCGAGCCGTAGCTCTGCCAATAGAATCTGTTGTGTCTATCGCCGATTTAATATTAAACTTTGCCATCTCATGGCCATCCTGCACAAGCTGAGAGAGTTCAGCCCTGACCCCTTCAGGAAGTGAAGGAAGCAGCGGGTTGACAGAGTCCCACAAAGTATAGGAAACCCTTCCTAAAACACAAGATGTGTTTAACGACCTCAAGGCCGAACTAGTTGACGCAAAGATTTCCGGCCACACATCTCCAACCACCTAGACTCTCTACCTGGCGAAAGAAAAAAAGAAAACTCCAAACTTGGTGAAGCTGTAGCAGTTTGCACAACAAACCCTTTAGCAGTATGGTGTTGAGAAACACTAGCAGGGTCACCTGGAGAAAGGACGATGCGAAATGCCAGACATCAGCTTTGCCCAAGTACCCAGGAGAATGCCATACAGAGACTCTCCATAAGGTAATAAAGGTTCAACACCTGTGACACATTAATGAAGCAGATCTAATAGTGATCAGATGACAAAGTCACCGACGGAAGCTGCAATTTTGGTATTTCAGCAGCTCTCTTAATAGTCTAGGCCAGTGGTTCCCAAACTTTTGACTCCTGAGGACCCCCATTGTGTCACCACTGGAAGCCGGGGACCCCCAAGCAATTTGTACGAGTTAAATTTCAAATATTAAAACAGTAATTAAAAAAAAACACGTGTTCACACAAAACAAATACTCAAAGTACTAAGGATTTTGGGGCCAGATGTACGACCATTTCATTTAGCGCCTCGCAATTGGCGACACAATGCAAGTGGCAAATTGCGAGTCGCTAAATGAAATGTACAACAGTGTGCTTAACACTGTTTGGGATTACCAATGGGGTCGCAAATTGCGGGGCTCATTAATATTAATGAGCCTCGTGCAATTTGCGAGCCCATTGGAAATGCCCGCCCTCCCAGGGATGGTGGCCTGCTGGGCTCAGCAGGCCACCATGTCTGGGACTGCTTTTAAATAAAGCAGTTTTTAGAAAAATGCAGCCCGTTTACCACGCATTTAAAAAAAAAAAAAAAATGAAACGTTTTAGTTTCATTTTTTAAGGGCAGGCAGAGGTCCCTGGGACCTCTGCCTGCCCTTAAAAAATAATTTTGCATGCATTTGCAAATGGGAAGGGGTCCCCTGGGGACCCCTTCCCATTTGCAAATGCATTACCATCTACTTGAAGTAGGTGGTAATTGCAAGTGTTTCGCGACCGAAAAACATTTGTACATGGTTTTGAGACTCGCTATTTGGAAGGGAATGCCCCTTCCAAATAGCAAGTTGGAAAACCTATTTAGCGAGTCATAAACAAATTGCGACTCGCGAAATAGGCTATGTACATGGCCCAATAGGTTTTTGCATGCGCAAATGGGTTCACGAATCCATTCGCGCATATAAAAACGGATCGTACATCTGGCCCTTAGTATTTTATATTGAAGGAACAGCTCCTCTGTCACATGTATTTCATTTGTTTTATAGCATCTCTCATACCATTGTAGGATGTCAGAGCACTTTATATCACACACATAGAGACATTGAATCATACATGTAAATCAGTGTGTATATAAAATGTTACATAAGGTAAAGGGGACTACAAGGATTACATGTCATCCATACTGGTAGGCATTTTTAAGGAGTGCTTGGTCTGGAAAAGCACAAACTCAGGATTCAGAACATAACAGTGGCTAGTAACATTAAAAATGTATTTCCGCCCAAATAAATCTTTTTAGCAGCATCAGGATAATGAATAACTGGGAAAAAACATAAGTTACTAACTGGTACCATGCAGTTTGCAAGCAGCTCTTTGATGACAGTTTATAGGCCCCTCTACTAGATTACGATTGCCACTTATGAAGTGCACAGTAACAAAATAATCTCTGACAAAAGCAGTAACCACGAACCTATGTACATAAAATACTGCTTTTCTAAAATGCATGTTACACGTTCTTTGCAGTAGGCCCATTAACCCTCTGTGCTACATTAGTTAAGTCAAAGCTGCCACTGAACAAAACTCGCCTCCCTCTCCAGCAGGTACATTAATCACTGGCATTATCTTGACACTTTTATTGCTGCTGGAAAGCTGCTAATTACACAAATTTTTCTGTGCTTTTAAAACTGGTGCCTACAGACCCCCTGGGAATGTGTCACGGACCCCTGGGGGTCCGCGGACCACAGTTTGGGAAACACTGGTCTAGGCAAAAGCTGCACTAGCCTCCATCGTCATTTGTGGTGGAGAAAGCAGATCATAATTAGGAGACGGTTGCATACTACTGTCACCACTCAGTCTTCGTGCAATACTGGAGAAATAGCAAAATCTGCGGTGCGTATAAACAAAGAGAATGCGCCCCTTACTTCCCACTATATTCAACAAAATCATAAATGTGATCAGTTCAGATGGTTTATCCTGGAAAGAATGAAGCATAATAGATGTGGAGGAAAATACGAGAAAGTGAGGCAGCTAAGGGAACAATGATACATGATGAGATTAGATACCATTAATGGGGGCCTGAAGTCACGAGAAGACTGGATGTCTTTTATCACGTAGAGCAAATAGTATGCGAAGTATCAGGAATTTAGGGACTGCTATAATTTTCATTATAGTCAAGGGTCTCTAGGGGCATTATTTGTTTGATGATCATCATTCTGGGTAGTACACATGTACGAGTTACTTACCTTCGGTAATGATGTATCTGGTAGAGACTATTCTAGCCGCAGATTCCTTAACGTAGAATTATCCCCAGGCGTGAGACTGGATAAGGAAACATTTTTGCCCAGCATCCCTGCGTGCCGGGGAGGGACGGCACCACACAACTCCGCCCTGACATTGTCAGCGTACGTGACGTCAGCGAGGTCACATAAGTCCCACCCGGCGCGCCTACGTCAGTTTTCTTCGGAGAACTTTTCTGCGCCACAACGCGGAGCCATCAGACAAAACTGTGACAGTATGGGAACAGTAAGGGAACAGCAAAGGAACAGTGTGCGGAAGAGCAGAAACATAGAAAAGGAATGGTGAGGAACAACACCATAAGGGGCAGTGCCTGACACTGCAGCACCTAAAGGCAGGGAAAAGAATAAAGAACAGAGCACTGCCCTGATCAGTAACCCTGCCAGTACGGAAATAGTCCCCCCCCCCCTAGAGAAATAGAACATATGAAAAAAAATTGTGATAACAAGGAGCAGGACTACAACCCCAATCAATAACAATGAAGGTGAACCAGTCCGGGACAAACAAGGAACGACAAAACTCCAAGACAGCCCCAGCACAGAATAGGACATCCCCCATAATGAACAAGGGCAGAGGCCCGGCCAAAAGACCCCAACCCAGAGGCAGCAGAGAAGCATAGGGACCAGAACACCTAGCATTGAAAAGGGGGCAGAGGGGAGGAGGGGGTTTGAAGGTAGCCCCAACCTGGGCAAGGGGAAACCCCCTCATCCAGAAGACCACTGACCCCAAAGGGGACTCGGGAAAACCAGAAAGAGGAAGCCCATCCTCACTCAACAGGAGAAACAAGGCAAGGCGAAAGGAGGCTAGAGCACCCCACCCCCACACAGGGTAAAAAGAAGCTCCACCCAAGGCCCATGCAACAAAGAGGAGCAACAAGGAGGAAGAGCAACCTAGAGACTCCAAGGAGAAGAGGTAGAGCAAAGGCAAGTCACCCCCCCCCCCCCCAACCGGGACCACACCCAGTGAAGAGGGCAGCTGAGCCTATCAGAGCCAGAAGGCAATAGACCAGACAGAACGGCGCAGTCAGCAATAAGCAGGTGGAAGCAAAAAGGGTAGCCCGAGGCCACCCCGGAAGAACCGTCCAACGCTCCGCTGGGACAGACTGCTCCCGAAAGAGGGACAAGAAACTCAAGAACCATCACATCCCCCCAGGGAGGAGAGGTAGAACTGAGGGCAGGGCCCACTGGAAGAAGCGGACAAAGCAAGGATGACTGTCCCACTAAGCGCCAAGAGGGCACAACGGTGCAGAAAAACTGTAGGTCGGCACCAGCAGGCAGAGCCAGACGCAGAGAACACCACGGAACGATGCACTCAGGGCAAGCCAGACGCCAGCCGAAGACAGAGAGCAGGAAGGCGAAGAAGGGCACGGACACGCCCCAGAGAGGATTCCGCATACACGGCCCAAAAGAAGTGGAACCAGACAGAACCATGATGCCAGGCCGCAGACAGCAGGCCAGGCTAATAGCGCAGCGACCCTGGAGAAGGACACCCCGGGGCGCGACCCAAGCCATTCCAAGCCATCAGCAAGAGGATTGCACCTGCAACATTCCGTAACGTCACAGAGAGCAGAGGCCCGAAGGTGACCACCGCTCCCCAGCACATGACAGAGCTATATAACAGCTGCCACTAGCCACATAGGGCATGTTACGTCCCAAGACATGGGAACCCTCTTAGGAAAAAACTTCCGCAGCAGAGGACAACAGAAAAGACCTGCAGCAAAAACCCACAGAAGGCTTGTCAAGCAGCCAAAGAGAAAGAAACCGAAGGCCTAGTCTCAGGGCCAGCATGGGTTAGAAAACCCAAAGCGAAAACACACAGTCAAGAAGGGCCGGCCAGCAGCCAACAGAACCACAACCTGAAAAAGGAGGGCTTGAATGCACTTAAAGCACACAGAACACACAACTGGGTCGACCCGCACCAACGGAAAACCACCTCCCAAAACTCAGATCAACTCACGGGTCACTGAGGGGGAGGAAGAGGCTGAAGCCCCGCCAAGAACCTCTGAATGGCTGAATCCGCAGGGGCGTGGAACAAAAGTGCACCATCGAAAGGAAGGTCCACCAGCCATTTTCGAACGTTCTCCGGGAAAACAATGTCCCAAAGCCAGGCATGGCGACGAAGCACAACCGAAGAAGCCATGGCACGACCAAGCACCTCCGAAATGTCCAGAGCGGAGCGAAGAATAAACACCGCCAGCTCCTGGCCATCCAACACATGGTGCCTCAAATCAACACAGGCACCCTCCTGAGAAGCAGCAGACATAAGGGACTCCGCTGTGTCCCACAAGCAAGAACATACAGAGTGTTAAGGGCCCGCAGACTTTGGAGATGGTGTATTTTCAATAACCAATAGTGTAAATTATTGTATTTTGGCAGACTGTGTGCTTTTTCAATTGGTGCATTTTATCCCCCATTTGATTTAGCATTGTGCAGGATGAATGTATGAGGTGTGTTTGTGAAATGATTGAAGTGGTATGTTTGAAAGTATAGATGTGAATTTCGTGCACTTTCCCTTGTGTCAATTTTCATTTGTTGTAAAAAGAACTTTGTCTTGTTTCAAATGTGTTGACCTTTCTAATGATCTGAAAAGTAATTTTTCAAATAAATCAAGCTATTAAATAGCATTGGATGCATTGTACAGTTGTATTTGCATTGTGGATAGATTAGATCTTGTGATTAAAGTATCAGTACTGGCATTCTTCTTTGCTATTACATTTGAGTAGCCTCAGCCTTACTGATTAGAGCCACACCCTGTTGTGTTTCTGGCAGGGAGGGAAAGGCATTTTGCAAGAGGGCCTCTGGTAGAGGGGTGGAGGGAAAGACACACTGGATCACACGATGCAGGATGTCGGCGGTGCAGAAGATGTTGGGGCACCAGGTACCCCGTGGCGGGACGGCCCCAAGACCCCAAAAGGGAAGAATGGAGTGAACCCTCGAAGGGAAGCAGCAGCTCCCTACCACCAGAGCCCTGATGGAGAACCTCCAGAAGATGATCCGCGGGGAAATGGGCAGCTGGATCACCCATGCGCAAAATTCCCACCGCTGTGGAAACAGCACGAGTGAAGGCCGCACCCGCCTCCGTAGGGCCCTGCGGTGGGGAAAGCAGCTCCTCAATAGGCGACGGCTGCAAATTAAGGCGGTCGCCTCCCAAGCCAACCGGAGGGAGGAAGGGCCAGGTCCGGAGAGGAGGAGGAGGCAGCCGCCTGCGTGGAGGGACGAGAGGTCCCCCACCAGCCTCGCCCCGTAACGGAACGAGAAGGGCTCTCCATCAGCCCCTGTGGTGCCCCCAGGGCCAGCAGCTGCCGAAGCCGCGTCACCTCGACCTCGGACAAGGCTGCCGCCCGTCCAGAGGGCCGAGGGGGGCTCGGGGGTGCGACCCAAGTCCCGGCGACCTCCACGACACCACAGGGACTCCCGTGGGAGTTTGCGGCGAAGCATAGGCGCTATGGTCTGAAAGAGGGACCCCAAAAGGGCCGCAACCCAAGGGCACCACATCCTCCGAACCTGGATCCGAACCAGTCGGCCCAGGGACCGGAGCCACCGGCGACGCCGCGGAGGGCCCCGCACACTGCAAGGGATCCGCTGATGTCCGAGGAGAGGAAGCAGGAGAAGGAGAAGCCAGCGAGGCCTGCAAAGAGGCCGCATATGTCTCCATCTCGTCGCCCCCACGCCAGGAAACGGCTGATGGAGGACAACACGCGGGGCGCACGACCAGCGGAGAGCCCACGCCCAGACAGGCCGGGAACCAGCCCTCGGGGACAAACTGCGACACCTACCGACAGGTGAGCAACGCTCTTGCGGCCTGGGAGAAGGTCGACGTCGAAGACGGAGGCAACGGTTCAAAAAACCCTCCCCAGGGGCCGGGCGTGGGGACTCCGCCGACCTGGACATGCGAGCTGAGAGAAGTTTCATCCAGCGCTCCCGCCGGGACTTCGGTTTCATCTGCTGGCACGCCTCACAATCAGTGGAGTCGTGGTGTTCCCCCATATGCAGATGGGGTGAGGATCCGTCGCTGACATCTGGCGCGCACAAGACAAGCACGTCTTAAAGCCTGAAGGCATTCACACACTGTTCCCACACACACGGAATAAGCGAATGGGAAAGGCCTGACCAGGCCCGGAGCACCAACCGGATCCAAAAGAACTGACGTAGGCGCGCTGGGGTGGGACTTATGTCACCTTGCTGAGGTCACGTACGCGGACGTCAGGGCGGAGTCGGGTGGTGCTGTTCCCCCCGGCACACAGGTATGCTTGGCAAAAATTTTTCCAGATCCAGTTTCACGCCTGGGGATAATTCTACATTAAGGAATCTGCGGCTAGTAGTCTATCAGATTTGGCCACTACATGGCCCCGCATGTTCTGGGGTTTTATTTTTATTCTTTCTAGAACACGATCCTGGACCTTTCACCCGGGTCAGTCAGATATATATGTCAAGCCATTATTAGACTGACAAATTTAGATCATTTATTTTTTAGGGTTTACACTGAGGATTTTCCGAATATACCCAGTCTAGGCGCTCCCCGGCACAGATGTTTTTCAATTTAGGCCGCTATTTCAAAATAAAGGCATTTGGACATACACTCGAGAACCATCCTAAGATGGCGAGACCTGTGGAAACCCTTAGTGTTACAACGAGGGATCCGTCTTCCATATCTAGCTTGTTCCCCTATGGGCTTGGCAAACGTGCTACTTACGTAACGGCACGGCGTGAGGCAGGGGTCGATTAGCTTAAGGTGCTAAATACTTGGCATTATATAAATGAGCCAAGTTACCCACAAGCGATCTTCGCGAGATACAGGAGCTACCGAAAGGAGGGAATGAGGCTGCTGCCCGTTAACAAGTAAGTTAGGCAAAGCGGTCGTTAGTGTTACCGGAGACTCTACGGAGTAATCTATGCCTATACAGGATGCACGCCTTAAAATATGTCATTCTTATCTCAGGCAAGCACTATGGATACGCAAGCTAAACAACAGTTAGGGCTTTTAGAGCTCTGACTGAGTAATTTATTCCTGCACTGAATGCGCACTTCAAGCATGTTATTTCCATCTTAGGTACGTGTCATATACACAATATACTCTGTATGTTATAACATTGTGCAGATATCTCGGTTCTCTCTAATAAGTGCAAGTAAATAATATGGAAAGATTTGCTATTAATAAGCACCGACTACGCAACTATACCAATGCGCTTTTTATCAGCCTATGTTAGGAGCTCTAGTTGAGTGCAAAGTACAAAGTAATGCTGTCTTGTAAACTTCTGCTCCGTTTAATATAGGGTCAAGTTAGGAGGGCTAGTAGATAGTATCAAAGCACTAAGGCCTACTAAGCAGCCTCTTCTCTCCCCTCTACCACAGATCCTAATCATTATAGGATAGCTGCAAAAAGTTTTGTGACCCTTGCATCTCCACCATAAAGGGAAAATAGAATCGTAGGAAGAATAAACTACTGATAGAAGGGTGAAAGTTGAGGATATTCTCCGCAGGTATGTTCAGACTGAAAATGAACCGAAGTTAAGAGTCTTACATAGAAAACAGTATATCATTTCTAAAGGACAAGTAGAGATTGTATATTTGTTTATCTATTAGAATTTTTGTACCACGAATGTGAGAAGTATAGCTTCCGCCACCAACAGGAATTCTACACTATTTAGCCCCAGATTCCATTTCTATGCTCTGGTGTCCTTGAAGATCTGATAAACGAGAGAGAGCGTGTGTAATAATCTAGACAAGCCTTTTAGGTTTGTGGGGACGCTTGATATTTAATGACGAGAATACGGATGATATCGATGTCATTTTAAACTCCACAGATCCATCCTATGGTCAATTCACGGACCTGCACCTTTGAGAACAGGAGGTGTTTGCCCTGAAGTCCAGAGATAGTAATACACTCGTGCTCAAGAGATATACATATATCCCTCTAAACCTCTATTGTAAATGAGGTGAGTTGTCATTCTCCATCTAGAGACACAAGTGGGAGAAAAAATGGGAAGAGTGAATGTGGTGTGGTCAAGTTTGGTAGATGAGTGAAGTGGGATTGGAGAACTTTATTTCTGTTATACGTACAAGCTACTAGCTAGGCTATTACGTTTCTGTGATGAATCATTGTTATCTCCTCAAATGCTAGCTGCTGTTTTGGGGGCAATTTGTAACATCTGAGCCCCGTATGAACAATACATTGATAAACTGTGCTCTTTATTGTCAATTGTTGATCAATATTCATCTCGGTTTGTCCCTATGGTGTAGCATCTCTATGGGGGGTGGGCTGAATTTCTACACCCTGATGTACAGTATTTAAGAGTGAGCAAAATGTGACGTATATAATTTGGTACTGTTTTTATGGTGTATATAGTAACTCACAAGACATATTGATTTGTATGTTTTTTGCTACACAGGGGTGTCCTGACATTGTAATGACTCCAGGTACGGGGTCACAGTACTCAACTGGTGCCTAAGGTGAACCCGCCAGCCTGCTCCCAATCAGAGTCCCTTCACCCTCTTTGGGGGCTGAAAGCGAACCAGGGGTAGGTGAAGACCCACAGAAGGATTGCAGAGCATAGAAATGTGCATACATCTGGGTCATCGTCATCCCGGCTTCAGGATAAGGAGCTGGGGTAAGGAGGGAGGCTCGGGGTCGACTCCTGTGATACATCCTCTGGTAAGGAATGGGAGGAACCAGCAACGACGCCAAGACTTCGTGAGGCCAAAGATCTCAGTAACCTCGATCCGTTGTGATGGGAATTCCACAACTTGGACGAGCGACGCCCACGGGAGAGGCTCCTGAAGGGCCCCACGCAGGAACTTCAGAGCGGGAAGGAGATAGATGTTGCCTAGACACCGATTGAGTGAGCGGAGGCGTCAGCAATTTCATTTGCCTGTCCCGCAAAGACTTGGGTTTCAGCCTTTTAAAGGCGTCGTATTCTACAGGGCTGTAGTGCTCTCCTAAGCACCACATACAGATGGAATGCAGAACCGTAGCCAACATCTGTTGAGTACAGGTCTCGCACGTCTTAAAACCCAAAGGCATAGGCACACAGTTACCAGACGTAAAAAGGCATTGAAGTTGGCCAAAAATGAAAGGCCTGAGGACCGCTTCTCCAGAGCCGCGTTGCAGTGCAGAAAAGAAGAAACCGACGTCCGCGTGCCGGAGGGGACTTATATGGCTCCACTGACGTCATATCCGGAGCCTACATCACAGCTGAGCCGTACGACGCTGTCCCCCAGAACGCAGAGGTACTGCTGAAAAATTTCTGGATCCAGTCTGGCCCCTGGGGAGAATTCAAAGCTAAGGAATCTGTGGCTAGATCTCTCTATCAGAGTCAAGTCGGCAGTTGTTTAAGGGATCGGTAACCTCAAGGCATTTGGATTCATGTCTTCAGATCATGGTCACGCTCAAGGCATTAGAGACAGACAAGGTGAGGGTTTATCACCAACATCAATCGGTGGAAGGGGCCGCAGGGCTTGAAGCGGACTTCCTTGATGACATCCTGCCACACAAGGAGAAAAAACCTCACAAAGACTTCAACAAAAGTTTTTTTAAAAATTGCCAAAAAATGACTTCTGTGGATTTGCACTGATTGGCATGAAAAGAAAAGATTTGACGTCAGCATGTCCCTTCCGGCACTGACAACGCCAACATCACTTACTGGTGTGCAGGGGTACTCCTCACGAAAACATTTGCGGATCCAGTCTGACCCCTAGGGATAATTCGAAGGCATGGAATCTGCGGCTAGAAGCCTTTATCAGAGTTACTTTTTACTCAGCATACCAGACTTTTTTTCTGACATAGGCATTAAGTTTAATAGCTCCAATTCGAACCAAATGGCATTTAGACGTATCTCGTATTTGGCATGAATATAGCGCTCTCGTTGTTCATTTGAACTCTGTTGACGCTGCAGAGAGACAATGGGAGACACAGTACGGCTTCAGAACGGGCAGATCCACTAGTGATCAGTGTTTGAATCTGTATCTCTTAACGGCTAAATATACGAAAGCAAGCAGTGGCACCATATACATGGGATTTATGGATTTGGCTGCTGCCTTTGACAATGTTAATAGAAATAAACTATGGGCTATGATGTATAAAACGGGAATTGAGAGGGAGCTCATAGAAATCTTAAAGGAGCTCCATTGGAAAACCACGGCAAGGGTGCGTTACACCAATGAGGGAGGGCGAACTGAATCTTTCCCCTGCTCAAAGGGCGTAAGGCAAGGATGCATCCTTGCGCCTTTTCTCTTCTCATTATATATCAATGACTTAGAAAATAATCTTATTTCCCTTGCCGTGGATTGCCCGAGAGTAGGACCGCGCCAGATTCCAGTATTGTTATATGCTGATGACGCGGTCCTCCTAGCCCGAACACCGAATAGTTTACAACATCTGGTGAACGGGTTTGTGAAGTTTATGGCCGACTTGGATTTGTCTGTAAATTTAAAAAAATCATTTGTCATGATGGCTGGCAAGAAACTAACCAAGAAGCCTATTTTTAAAATTGGGACACACAAGCTGGAAATAGTGAACACCTTTCCTTACTTGGGCCTATTGCTGGATTGCGACATGCATTTTAAACCATTACTGGAGGAGCATTGCTCTAAACTGGTTGCATCAAATGGAGCCATTCTAAGTTTTGCGCACAGATTGGGTCGATGGTGCCCTGAACAAATAATGACCCTGTACAAATCAGTTACAATGCCAAAGGCACTATATGGTGCAGAGGTGTGGGGATTCAGGGATGGGAAAAAACTACAAATCGAAGAAGACAAGTTTCTTCGGAGAATTCTGAAAGCCCCCCCCTCCACTGCCGCTGAGATCGCCCACTCAGAACTGGGAATCCAATACATCACGGATCAAGTTAACATCAAGCCAATCATAGCCTGGATCAGAATATGGACCAATCCTGAGGCTGAATTAACAAGGGAAATTGTCAAAGACTGTTTGCAAAGGGACAATGCCATGCAAATTCCCTGGCTAAGATATGTTAAAAACACTTTGACAGAGATTGATCAGTCCCACTTGTTCTTTGACATCTCGCAAATCACGACCAATTGTAAATTTGTTATTAAGAATTTGCTTTTAGAAAAATCTTATAGATCCAGAGCTAATGCGGCAAAGGCTAAAACGACAGTAATGGCATATGATTTAGTAGCTAATGGGGTAGGCATGGAACCGTACTTGTTCTTGATGCATAACCAACATGCGAGATTTTTAATGCTGCGTTTTAGGCTCAATCTTTTACCTAACATTTTAGCTTATCCTTCTGGTTTTACCTTAACGATTGAGCAGAAGGGTGCCTGCGGCTGCGACAATAGGTCTCCGCAGGACACCCTTCATTTTATATTTTTATGCCCATTTTATCAATTGCCGAGGCGTCGATTCTTGCTTCACATCTTGAGGAAACAGAAATTACGTCATGCGAAAGCAGCCCTCCTATTTTTACAGAAAGCAAGTGATGTCTACACTTTGTGTGCCATTTCAAGCTTCCTAAAAGTAGCGGTTAGACTGAGAAACACTAGAAACTGATCTAACTGTGAATGTAAATTAATGCCCACTTTTATCTCTCTGCCTTACATGTTACGCTACTGGGGGTCAATTTGATCTAATTTTAACCAATTGTATTTTAAAACACTATTGTAAGTTCAGAAATAGAGTTTAATGATATTTTAGGTGTATTTTTAAAATGTATTGATATGATGTATTTTTATGATGATTTTTAATTGTCGAAATAAAAACTAACTGAACTGAACTGAGAGACAATGGGGAATGAACTAACAGACTGTTTCTGCTGTTGGAAGTGCTCGTTTTACTGAGCATATCAGATCTCTTTCCAGCATGGCTGAGGAAGATATTTGTGAATTTATAGAAAATGTGTTCTAATTTTAGATTCTTGAGCACCTTTCATAACTTATATATTTTAAAATTGTGTTTTACAAAAAGAATTTGTAAAGAAAATGTCACCTAGGACGTTTAAAAAAAGGTTTTCTATTTCCAACACGCCCACGATTTTGAAAGGGCAAGCCCTGACAGGCAGTCAAATAGACAATGGGGTCGTTCCTATACACCTCTTCTTAAAATAATTTTTCTTCCACTAGTTGAACAAATCTGTCATGGAGCTACCAAGGTTAAAAGTCTTCGGGCAATCATCATGATGCTTCTCCTGAATGGTGCATTATTTGCAGTAGTAGACACCCTAATAACCTCAGGCCACACAGCGATCCTGGAGTGAGCCATAATTATACTCATCGCAAATATGCAGTGTGACGTATGAGTCACATATCTATCATTTACCATCACGTTTCTCACAAAGGCAAGTTTAAAGAAACGAGTTGTTTTTCAAAACAGTGTATTTAATCCCAGCCTGAAATCAACATTTTTCACAGATTAAAAATTACGTTAGAAATCACGACCTTCCCTAAATTTTGTAAGTTACTCCCAACATTTTTTTTATTCTGTCTAATTTCTGTTATCGCCTTTTAAATCTGTTCCTTTCTGTGACCCTCAAAAGCAGGCATTGACTGCAATTCACTTCAATGGGACAAAAACTGTGGCACCTTTTCACCAAATAAAATTCAACAGGTATGTTTCTTCTAACCTGCCACCTAAAGAGTCCCATGAAAAAACACACCATCTAAAACAATTTTCAGAATTTCACCCTAAATTTGAAGGGTCTGATTTGCAATAACCATATTATCCAGGGTAGAGGGCATTCTCAGATAGTTACTGACCCAGCTGGACTAATGCCTTATCTTGGGACCCTCTGACTCAATCTCCAACATTAAGTACCTGGCTGTGCCCTCCCCCTTGGATAATATTGCTAATTAGGATCTTAGAATGTTGAGGGATTCAATGACGAAGGGTCTAATGCTCTTTATAAGTCTACATCATAAATATGTGATTCAGTACTGGAAGTGAAGAACATTTTTCATTCCAGAGAAAGTACTTCTTGTGAGCTGTTTAATACTATTCTTAGAACTAACCTGACCAATTACATTGAAAATTGGAGTCCCGATAGCCTCATTGGAGTGCCTGGTGAAGCTTCTTTCATTCATCATCCACTTTATTAACTGCTTTTTGCTCCGTATGTGTCAGAGACACTTGGACGCTTGTAGGAGTGATACAACACAACCAGATGGCCTCTATAGACCCTACTAAATATAAGAGCTTTCACCTGATATCCAGTGTGCCTTTTTATTAAATACTGGAAAAGATGCCTGCCTCCCAATTACCAGCTTTTGTCGAGTAGATGGTCCATAAGATTAGTTGAGGTACTGAAATTCCTTTATGGGTGGCCCAAAGTGCCATCCTGTAGATTAGGAAATTCCTCAGCTGTCATGTTTACTCTACTTGATCTGATACTCCTAATCACTTGTCTGTTAGCTATATTGAAGGAAGTAGTTAGGGTTTGGCCGGGCCTGGGACTAGTAGTCCTCACTTTGGGAGTAGATGTTCTATAGATGTTTTGGAGTGTGTATTTTGCTGGTAATGACTCCATAATTACATATCCTTTTCCACTCTTTGTCTATCTTCAGCCTCTTTATCGGCTACTGTTAAATTATGTTAATCATTTCATAATTATGAAGATGAGACGTGAATTGTCTTTAAGCTGACACAATTCAAACAAAAGAGCAGTCTTTTAGTCAACCCAGATTTTTAACTCTTCACAAAGTGAAAGAAGAATAGATAAATCATTGCGTCTTCATGGATATAAAAATCTGCTCCACCAGAAGCTAAAAATGTAAAGTCAGATTAATATGGTGGTTTATCCCCCAATACATTGTGTGAAGCTGCTTCACAGATCCTCGTTATAAAAGATACAAAAGGGGATGATGGACGGAGCGCTTGAGCAAATCAAACACTCACCCCCAGTCAACTGATCTGGGTTTAATCCATCACCATTCTTTAGCTCACTCGGCCACCCCAGTTCAGACATGGCTATATGCAAATCAGTCTGACCCTGTGCCTCATGGGAACAGTCCAGCCCGAACTGCCAAGCCATGTCTTCTATGGACCGGAAACAAGCACACTTTGTTCGCCCTAAGTGTGGCCGGGTATACTCAGACGTGAGTCCCTTGTTCACTTGGCCACTGGATTCAAGATAGCCTGGCTGATGAGGATTATGAATCCGAAACCGGTCCCAGGATGCTTGTTTCCGGTCCAGGGAAGACATGGCTTGGCAGTTCGGGCTGGACTGTTCCCATAAGGCACAGGGTCAGACTGATTTGCATATAGCCATGTCTGAACTGGGGTGGCTGGGTGAGCTAAATAATGGTGATGGATTAAACCCAGATCAGTTGACTGGGGGTGAGTGTTTGATTTGTTCAAACGCTCCGTCCATCATCCCCTTTTGTATCGCCTCGTTATAAAAGAACCAGAGCCACTTCTGCAAGTGTAACTGTGATAAGCCAAATGCACAAGTTACTTACCTTCGGTAACGATATATCTGTAAGAAACAGTAGTTAGTATTAGATTCCTTACCGGAAACTTTTGCGTATCAGTACCCTTGCGCGTCGGTAGGCGTCGTCTGCGGCTCCGCGTCCGTCGTCGTCAGGATGACGTCGCCGGAGTACTTAGACGCCGCCCTCGCGCGCTGACGTCAGTTCTTATACACAGCTTTTCCGAGCCAGAAACGCAGAGCCATGATAAAAACCAACACTGGTGCCATGAAACTAGGGCCCTGAAAGGGGATGACCTTAACCCTAAATATCAGTTCGCAGAACGGGGAGAATGGGTGGGGCGGTAAGGAATCTAATACTAACTACTGTTTCTTACAGATATATCGTTACCGAAGGTAAGTAACTTGTGCATCTGAAAGAAACAGGTTAGTATTAGATTCCTTACCTTAGAATAGATACCCCAGCAATACAAACCCGGTGGTGGGTCTGGGAACCAATGATCACACCAGAAAGTCCTGGAGAACGGAACGGCCGAAAAAGCCATCTCTCCGGACTTGGCTGTCCAGGCAGTAGTGTCTTGAAAACGTGTGCAGCGAGGCCCACGTAGCCGCCTGACAGATGTCCTGCAAGGGGACTCCCCGGCCCAGGGCAGTAGTAGCCGCCGTGGCCCGTGTAGAATGGGTACGCAGCCCCACAGGAGGCTCCTTTCGAGCCAAAGAGTAACAAGCCTTGATGCACAAGACGACCCATCGAGAAATGGTTTGTTTGTGCACCGCCCATCCCTTCTTAGCGCCCACGTAACCAACAAAGAGTTGGTCATCCACCCGGAACTGGCGTGTGTGATCCAAATAGAATGAGAGCGCACATTTTGGATCCAGATGGTGGAGCCTCTCTTCCTCCTTTGAGGGATACGGAGGTGGAAAGAAGGTGGGCAGAGTGATGGACTGCCCGATGTGGAAGGCTGTGACTACCTTGTGCAGGAAAGAGGGTCGCGTCCGCAACACAACTTTGTTCGGATGGACGGAAAGGAAAGGAGGCTTAGAAGAAAGGGCCTGGAGCTCACTCACTCTCCTAGCAGAGGTGATGGCAACCAGGAAAGCGGTCTTCAGAGTACGGAGGCGAAGAGGACAGTTATGAAGTGGCTCAAAGGGAGCGCATATCAGAAAAGTTAGAACAAGGTTCAAGTCCCACTGAGGCATCACGAAAGGAACTGGAGGAAACATATGAGTGATGCCCTTCAAAAACCTATTTACAACCGGGGACTTGAACAAAGAGGGCTGATCAGGTAGCCTTAAGAAGGCGGAAATGGCCGAGAGGTAGCCCTTCAGAGGGCCCTGAGCAGAGCCTTGCTGGGCAAGAGAAAGAAGAAAGAGGAGAACCTGTGAAAGAGGGTCAGAAAGGGGATCCACAGCCTTTGCTGTGCACCATGCCACAAATTTGTTCCACCTGCAGGCGTATACCGACCACTGCAGAGCCCGCATCCGCCACCTGGCGTGATGCACCAGAAGGATGCAGGAGGCTATCAGCCCTAGAAGCCGCAGCGTCAACCTGACCAAGACTCTGGATAAAGGCTGAAAGATCGGAATCAGAGCCTGAATATCCCGAACCCGCTGTTCGGGAGGATAAACCCGAAACTGCGCCGAGTCTAGAACCGCTCCGATGAAGAGGAGCTTCTGAGAGGGACACAGGTGCGACTTCGGCACATTGATGGAGAACCCCAGCAGGTGCAGGAGGTGGGCCGTTGTCTGGAGGTGGCTGACGACTGTCTAAGCGTCCTGCAAGTCCAACGCTACCATCCAGTCTCCCGGGTCCAGGGCAGCTAAGACCTGAGCCAGTGTCAGCATCTTGAACCTCTCCTTCCGGAGGAAGCCGTTGACGTTCCGCAGGTCCAAGATAGGGCGTAGGCCCCCTTTCCCCTTCTTGGGAACCAGAAAGTAGTGGGAGTAACAACCACACCGTACTTCTGGCCCAGGAACGCGCTCGATGGCCCCCTTGGCCAAGAGGGCGCAACTTCCTCTCGCAGAAGATTCAAGTGATCCCCCTCACACGCAGTGGTACTGCGGTGGCATGGCTGGAGGGGTCGCCTCGAAGGGGAGGGAGTAGCCCCTTCGGACGATTTGCAGCGCCCACCTGTCCGATGTGATGTTGCGCCAGTGGAGGAGGTGATGGCGAACCGCCGTTGTCCCCGGGCACCGCCACGGCGGTTACCACGTCCGCCACCGCGCTGGATGTTAGTCTGCGGCCCTTGGCTGGCAGGACGTGTGGGGGCGCCCCTTCCTTGGCCACGAAAGGGGCAAAAGGCAGCAGATTGCTGGCGCAGGGGCCGACAGGCCCAAGGACTTGGCCGTAGCCCTGGAGTCCTTTAAGCGCTCAAGACGACGTTGTCCGTGGACGGCGCCGGAGGCGACACTCTAGGGGCCGGCGCCGACTAGGTCGTAAGGTCGACCGGCGACGACCCGGATCTGGATCCAGCGGGGCCCTGCGGCGCCGGGACCAAAGTAGGCCGAAGCACCTGGCCTGCTTGGGCTCCCAGTCGGGGCCGCTTGGCAGCGGAACCCGACGGAGTAGTGAGTAACCTCATGGCCGTGAGGAAGGCGTCGATCTCCCCCGGCTTCGCGTTCTGCTCAGGGACCGGCGGGTATGGAGCAGGCCGCGATGCCCGCGATTCCGGCGGAGCCGCGTGGTCGGTGGTGCCCGAACCCCCGGCCGCGACGCGCGAGAGTAGTTGGGATTCAGAAGAGCAAATTCGCTTCTTCGACTTCTTGTGCCTCTTACCTGAGGACTTGGAGCTCGAGGAGTGGTGACGATCCTCCAAGATGGGACGACTCCGGCCCCGCGACCGGTCCCTCGAACTCCTTCCGGACCGGGAACCCGAACGGCGCAGGGCCGACTGGCGGAGCTCGAGGCACTTGTGGGACTGCTCCCGCCTTGCCGTCGACGTCAAGGCCCGGCAGTCGGGGCACGACTTGTCATCGTGGTCGGGCCCCAGGCAATGAAGACACCGGCGATGGGGGTCGGTAACCGACATCTGTCTGTAACCGACATCGGTCGGTTGCAGTCGACGCAGGGCTTGAACCCGGGCATCCCTAGCGGCACCGTCAGAGTCGTTCAACTTCGAAGAAAGATCAAAAATGATCAAAAATGTTTAGTCAAAAATTGACTAAGGGTACCACTTTTTCCAGATCGGCGCTTGCTGGCGTGGAAAAAATAGGAACTGACGTCAGCGCGCGAGGGCGGCGTCTAAGTACTCTGGCGACGTCATCCCGGCGCCAACGACGCCGACGGACGCGGGGCCGCAGACGACGCCTACCGACGCGCAAGGGTATTGCTACACAAAAGTTTCTGGATGCAGTCTGACGCCTGGGGATATTCTAAGGTAAGGAATCTAATACTAACCTGTTTCTTTCAGATATTGCAATAGTCTACTGAATATTGCAATAGGTCTATCAGCGCTTATAACACAAATACCAGTTCTTGCAAATCTAGGCCACCAGGCCAGTAATAAGAGGTATTAGCCAACATAACTCCATCCACGCTTAGGAAACTGCTTTGGTTAACCAAACTCTGTTAAGATTACTATTATGAGACTGACTCTTAACCCTATATCTGCTGGGGATTATTCACCCCTAGTTCCGAGCCTTATTTGAGATGTCACACTTAAGTCTTAACTTTAGTGGGAGAAAAAAGAGCTTTGCAAGCAAGCATATAGTTTTATTGTTCTAAAAATGGCATCACCAAAAAGGTTTGGTGTGCTAAAATCACCATATTCCCAGCTTTTATGATCAAGCAGTTGTTTATTAAAAAAAAATACAAAAAAAAGCGTATCTACTGTTTTTTGTATTATGTAAGTGGTTGTCGATTTTTCTTACTTTTTGTTGTTTCTACTTACTTGCAGTTTGTGGGGGAAGCAGGAGTGATACCTATAGGTGAACCAGGAAAGCTACACATTTCAGAAAACTAGTCTAAAGTCTGACTTCAGCAAGACGTCATTTGTTTACATCACTTACGGTGTTCCCAAAGATATTAATCGTTTTGAATTAAAAAATGTATAAAAATAAGTAGGAAAAAACTTAAATAGAGGATAATGATTTCATCAGTAATTTTTTTGCCCAGATGGCCGATTTATAAAAAGTAACATAACACATTTTGTCCATCAGACCCGTCTGGTTCCAGAAATGTATAGTGTCTGTTGGCTGCCCACATACATTTGAAGCCCAGAGCCAACAAATAAGCTGTAGATTTTAATGATTTTTCATGGTGTACCAACTACACTTCATATGATCAAATCTATTGAACACAAATTTGTAAGGAGGGAAACTTACCCATTTTTTAAATGTGCTCAAGATACTGAGTAAAGAAATAGTGATTATTAAGTGTTCAAGATGTACATGGCCCCACTCGATTCCATTGTCAGATCAAACGAACTCAACATCGTACTGTACGCAGACGAGGCCCAACTCATCCTCTCCCTCTCCAACTAACACAAAATCTCCAAACACAACTTCTAAAAAGGAATGGAAGTGGTCGCCAGGTGGATGAAGAACAGCTACCTTCAACTCAACACAGACAAAACCGAAGTTCTCATCATGGGCCCACACCTGGATGCCTGGAACGACACCTGGTGGCCCCCCCCAACCTCGGGAACCCTCCCTTCTCACGGACCACACATGCAACCTCGGAATCATCCTAGACTCTGAACTCATAATGGACCGCCAGATCAATGCTGTCAGGCCTCCTGCTACCACACCCTCCGCCTACTCAGGAAGACCTTCAACTGTATTCCCCTCAACCACACAAAAACTTTCACCTGCATCCTCATCAGCAGCAGACTAGCCTACAGCAACACACTCTACCTCGGTATCAACAAGAACCTCAACCACAAACTCCAGAACGCCGCCGCCAGACTAGTCCTCAACCTACCGCACCACTGCCACATCAGCCAACACCTACGGTCACTACACTGGCTCCCCGTCCATAAGAGAATCACCTTCAAGCTTCTCACCCACACCTACAAAGCCCTCCACAACACCGGACCTGCCTACATGAACCACAGTCTCTTGTTCCATGCAACCCAAAGATCCCTCAGCTCAGCCAAGCTCTCTCTTGCGACGGCACCACCCATCAAGAAGTCCAGAACAGGAGGATGCTACTTCTCCCTAATGGCGGCCAAGACATGGAACACCCTTCCTCTCCACCTCCGACAGACATCAACACTCTCCACTCTCTGCGCTTTACCAACCCGCTGGCTGATTGATTGATTGATTATTTATACAACTCTGAATTTCGAGTTACAAATTGTTTCATGTGATTCACAAGGCATTTTACAAGATGTCGTTTTTTTGCATACTGGCTTTCACTTAAAACAAAAAAATGGAGAGAAAATCTATTGATAACAAATGTTACACTATGTTGTGTCCCCACACTTCTTTCAATAAAATATACCTCACTTAGGGGGAGGCTTATCGTCCGCTACAGGAAAGGCCCTGAAATGCAACATAGAATATAAAATTTTCACCCTGAAAAATGACTCACTTTAATGTACGAGTTACTTAACTTTGGTAACGATGTATCTGGTAGAGACGATTCTAACTGCAGATTCCTTAAAGTAGAATTATCCCTAGGCGTGAGACTGGATCCATAAAAACATTTCTGCCACGGCACCCCTGCGTGCCAGGGGGACGGCACCACGTGACTCTGCCCTGACGTTGTATGCGTTTGTGACATCAGCAAGGATACATAAGTCCCAAACCGGCGCGCCTACGTCAGTTTTCTTCAGAGTACTTTTCTGCGCCACAACGCGGAGCCATCACAAACGAGACTGTGAGAATACTGGAACAGTTTGAGAAAACCCAACTATACAGAAGGGAAAGAAATGAAAGGTGAGGGACAATACCATCCAGAATAGTGCCAGGCACTAAGGCACCAAGTCTTGGAATGAAAGAATAGAGCGCAGCTACTGCAAACAAGTCCGCAACCAACATAACAGCCTCCCTGGATGCAGAAAGCGTGTGAAATAGGGCACAGCAGACAAAGAAGACTGCAACCACCACCCGGAGGCAAGAAGGGGTTCAAAGCCAGAATGGAAGAGCAATGACAAGTCATCCCCCAACAACACCAGCAGTGGGGATCCGCTAAAAGAACCAAGGGTCAAGACCCAGCCAGGGGACCTCAACCCCAAGGACTGCAGGAGTCAGAAGTGCAAGCGCCACAAGGAAGCAGGGCACAAATGAACCAACCCTACATTGGAGACCAAATGCATGGGCACCGAAGAACCCAGGCATTCGTCACCCAATCACCAGAAAGAAGGAATGGAGCAACAACAACTACTAGGCGAGCATCCTCCTAGGGAGGGAGTAAGAAAAAGGCACTCTCAGAGGAACGCCGTCCTGAAGCAGGCGAGTGCAGAAGACCGAGAAGGGTCCTCGCAGAAACTGGGAGGAAGGACGGGTCGTGAAGGAATCTGTGGCTAGAATCGTCTCTACCAGATACATCTTTACCGAAAGTAAGTAACTCGTACATCTGATAGAGACTACTAGCCGCAGATTCCTTAACGTAGAATAGATACCCTAGCCATACCCAAAGGGGAGGAGGGTCTGCGAGAACACCTCTCCAGCTCAGACGAGCACAAGGCCCCCAGCAGGGGACCAGGCACGAGGACAGGGAAAAATAGCCCTGTCCACCGCAACAGGGGATGAGTCACAGGCCCTAGGCTGAAGAGAACCTCAGCATTGTGGAGGAACACCTGCCCCACAGGGGATGTGCTAAGAAGATAAAAAGGCAACCCAGTCTTCACCAACAGGAGAAGCAAGGGTAATACAAAGATGGCCAAAACACCTCAACCCAGTCAAAGTACCAGGGACCTCCACCGGAAGCCCCAAGGTACCGACAATGCAGAGGAAGAATAGCCACCTACAGACTCCAAGGAGAAGAGGCAGAAGCACGGCAAAGCCCTCCACCGGGAACCAAACTCCGTGACGAGGGCAGCCGAGCCCATCACAGCCTGAAGACAAGAAAGAATGGCGCCTCGGCAATAAGGCAGGCGGAAGAATAAGAATGTAATCTCACAATGGCCCCGTAGGACAGAAGCAGGAGCGCCAGGGTCCACGCCAAGGCCTCCGGCCACAGAACAGAAGAGCAGGTGGGGGCAACCAGCCGCTGACAACGCTACGAAACTAAACGCATGACCACGTGGGGCTCAGAACAAGGGCAAGGCCCGTAAACCGTCCTGAATGCCACTTAAAGGGGACCACCCCGGACAGAACCGATCCACGAAGCAGTGTGATCAGCTAGAAGAGAAGAGGAGAAACAAGTACGACGGACCAGACCGTCAACACAGGAAACGGCAGGCACGGGCAAAACACCGCAGCACAACGCCGTAGACAGCCAAGCCATGCCCCCGTAAGGGCCAAAGACCGCACCATCGTAATTCAAGCACACCAGGAAGGGCGACAAACCCTCAAGGAGGAGTCCACACCCTCCCCACGTAAGACAGGGCTAGACAATAGCTACATATACCCCGCATAGGGTAGGACACGTCCCAAGAAAGCATGGGAACACTCTTAGGGAAAAAACAATCCTGCATCAGAGGACAAAATCATAGACCTGCGGCAGAAACCACAGAAGGCTTAGTAATCAGCCAGGAAGCATAGGCGTACCAATAAAGGGGGTTGGACCAGCAGCCAACTTAAGAGCGGGGCCAACCAAGGACCCCGAGGGCACAGTAACCCTCACAGAAAGTGTAACAGCCACTCCAAAAACCAAATACCACGAGCAAGTGGGATGACGCCCCCCACCAAGACCCGGAGGATCAGCAAACCAATTTACTGAGGAGGACGGAGCCCCGCAAGAAGACGCTGAACGGCAGAGTCTGCATGAGTATTAAACAGCAGGGCCCGTCAAAAGGGAGGTCGACCAGACGCTCTCTAATATTTTTAGTAAAAACAGCATCGCATAGCCAAGCATGGCGACGGAGAGCCACAGAAGTGGCCATTGCACGGCCAATAGCATTGGCAACATGAAGCAGCACGAAGAATAAACGCAGCTAACTCTCTACCATCCAACACATGGGCGCGCAGATCAGCACGGGCACCCTCATGAGAAACATGAGAAAGAAGGGACTCCACAGAATCCCACACGTTAGAAGTAGCCCTGGTCAGCACACACAAAGTATTAAGCGCCCTCAAGGCAGCACTGGAAGAAGCGAAGACATTACGTGCCCATGAATCTAACCACGGGACCTCCCGAGATGGAGGGAACACCACCACAGGCAAACACGGAAAGGTATTTCGCAGTAGAGCGCCTTGAGTAGAAGAGTGGAAAGAAAGGCAGACCGGGTCGTGCGGAGCAGGACGATGGCAGTGCAGTAGTGCCTGAGGCACTGGATTGCCCGTGGCAGGGCGCCCCCATAAGAGAATTATGGAGTGACGCTTCAAAAGGAAGGAACCACTCCCGCCCACCAGAGCCCTGGTGGAGAATCTCCAAGAGGCTGTCTGTAGGAAACGGAGTGACAGGTTCACCCATCCTCAGAATACCAGCAGCCGTGGAAATAACCAGAACAAAGGCAACACTGGCCTCAGTAGGGCGCCGCTGAGGTGAAAGCAATTCCTCCGTGGGCGACGGTTTCAGACTAACCTGCCCATCCCCAAGTCCAGGGAGAAGCAGCCAGCCCCGGCATGGAGGAGGATCCACAGAGGAACGAGGGACCTGAGGGGCCTCAGAGGAAGGTGGAGAGGCCGGTGGAGAAGCCATACGCGAGCCACGGAAAGAAGGGTTTGAGGATTTTGGCCGTGGGGACGGCAAAGAGCCTTCCCTGGAAGATGCCGGTGAAAAGGCAACTACACAGCGCCTGTCTCCGGAGAGGAACACACCAACAGATGAAGGGACGTTAGGAGACAAATCCAGAAACCGGCGCCAGCCCGACTCCTGCCACCAAGTGCTCACCATGAGGGTGGGGCGGGGCGATGCCAGAAACGCGAGGGATCGGCGCAGAAACGGCACCGGCTGGGCCTCAGACAGAGCGGACGCCCGCGCCGAGGACATAAGGGGACTCGGGAAAGCACCCCAGGTCCCTGCCTCTACCCGTGACACCACAGAAGCCAGGGAGGAGGGCCCCTGGCGCTGAAGCGGTGCTGGATCGACCTCTGGTGAGGCAGCTGCCTGCTCAGAGGACCGAGGGGGACTCGGGGACAAGCCCGGAGTCCCGGCGATCACCTGCGACGCCACAGGGGGCCTCGTAGGGATTTGCAGCGAGGCAGGGACGCTAGGCGCCGAAGAGGGGAGCCTGATGCCTTATGTTAGGAAATTTGTAGTGCACTACGTATACCCTAGGGGGTCTTGGTGCTAGCTCAAGAAAGGTGAATAAGAAAGTTGTGCTAAAGAGTAAAACACCAGGTTTTTAAAACGTTTTCTGAACGCCTGTAGAGAAGGTGCTGCTCTTAAGTGTATTGCCATAAGATTCAATATTTGGTTGCTCCTGCAACGAAGCTGCTTCCACCCTATTTGGCTTTTTTAAATCTGAAGGTGGTAACTTTGTAGGATCCATTTGATCTCAAGTTTCTGATGGGATCATACCAAGAGATGGACTGCCTCAGAAAGTCTGGCCCTGGGGCATGCAGAGACATGAAAGTGATGCAGAGAGGCTTGATTTTGATATGGTTCTTGATTGTTAACCAGTGTAAATCTTCGATCGCTTTGGAGATTGGGTGGTAATTGAGAAGGTCAAGAAGTAATCTGGGGGCAGAGTTTTGTAATACCTGAAGCTTCTTGAGATATTGTGCCTCAAGGTTAATATAAAGTCTATTACAATAATCCATTTTAGAGGGGATACAACTGTTTTCCTGAATTAGTGGGAAGAAAATGTAATAAACAAAATAATCAAAACAGTAAACATGCCAGCCACTCAACTGTGTGAAATAACAAATATTTCTTTATGAATAAGATGAATAAATGTAAATGTAGCATTTAATAGTGAAGTATTGAACAGGTTAATTCACCGTTAACTCTAAATAGCTTCAATACTGAAAAAACACAGGCAAGAACTATGGCTTAACGAACTATGAGGTGACCGGCCTGAAATACACTTGAACCCGAAGGCATCGGATGGGTTATAAAGTGTTAACGTCCCTCTTAAAGCAGAAACTAAAGATTAATGGGAGACATCGCAACTGCGAATGCCAATGCAAAGATCTTTGTCGCTCAAACCCGGGTAACAACCAGACGTCTAGTGACACTTGGTCTTTCCTTGCCCTTGATCTAATGGAGATGACAGCTTAATCGAAAAAATCTTACCTTCAAGGATAACGTGTGTTTTTCTAAAACATGTTTAATAATTAATTTGGAAACCACTGAGCAGTGAAAAAACTATTTATGTTTGCAAAATCTAAAACACACTGCTGGAAACTATTATACGCCTGCAACAAATGCAAAACAAGTAGAGAAGGTAGAATTAGTAACACAGCTACACACACAGCACAATACACACTAATTAAGTAAACGTTGCACATGCTTATATAGGCGTGTACAATATGACAGTAAGAAAATCTATTGATTCCAACCTGTTGTGGCTGTGCGACGGCGAGGCGATATTCTCCCTGCTTGTCTCGGTTGAACACAAACTTCCAAAGGACCATGTCAAGGAGGACAGTCTGTGAGACAGTGCAGTGGGTGGGAAGAATTAAAAGGACTACTAATTCACTGCGAATACACATGCAAATTACTTGTAAATCTCAGAATTGTTATGTGAAAATTAAAGACAGCAATGCAGAACACAATTTGGGCAGCTTTAACAATTTGAATACAAGAAAGGAAATGCTTACATGAGGTGGTTATGTTGTATGTAATTGACGAAGTGCACACTAAACATATAACATTAACATTTGTATTCCTCATATGTAAACTATAATCAGCATACAGTTTCTTTACACCAACCCTTAATTTCACAATATATGTGAAAACTCCATCTCTTATAAAGTCAACTTTGCAAGAACAAATCAATCAAGTAATATTTACCCAAATATCTAATCTACTTGTAACAATTCAGCTATATCTACATTTCTTAACTATGGGGATTTACAAGGAGCCTGGTATCACCATAAAAATATGGTACAACATCTGTGTAATCTCTACAGACACAGAAAAGGGCTCTGCCTTTACGGGATCCCCATTAGTTAGGGTTGATTAGTATAATGTATGCAGCATTCTTACTAAATCAAAAAGTGTGCAATGCATTGTTTAGAATTTTGGGCAGCCTCCTCTCAATCCTAGATCTACATTTTATTTAAGCAAACAGCAGATGGAAACCTTGATCTCTCAAAGGTAATTGTCAAACATTTGGAGAGGTGAATTAAATATTGCCTGAAATATAGAGATTAGTAAGCAGAACAAGCTCCATGGTAATCTCAATTAGCAGCATACCTGCCCACATATAAGGCTACACAGAAAAGGCGTGGCACTGTGACAGCTAAGGAATTTGTTTTCTGGCCCGCAACATTGTGGGCCTACATTCATATAAGTTAATTTATTTTTCCTCTCATATTTTATACTAATACCTTTACATTTGTTGTAGGACTATGTCTCTCTGGGAAATAGACATATCTTCTCACCAAAAACAATGCGTCTCAATAGATATTTGATAAAATATATTTGTGGTACCAAGATTAGAATGAATTGGACACAGAACACCAATTTCTGGCATTAAAGAAAGTCTTTTTACAATCTCACTGGCAGCATTAATTTTCTTTCCTAATGTTTCCAAAGTGTTAAACAATTATTTGCTGACCATTTGCTATAGTATTTATTTAGTCATTCAAGATCATTAAGTCATTACCATTGAACAATACAATCTCATGCTTTATTGGATCAAATCAATGCTAAATATAATAATTGATTTTTAGGTTAGGCAAGATTAATAGTTTACCAAATCTGATAACATACCGCCACAATCTACATCAGAGGAAAGATATTTCAACAAAGATGAGTTAGCCAGAACCTTCCCTACACACCACTTAGGATGTCAGTCTTAAGAAAAAAGCTAATAAAATAGAATTCCTCATCACCAAAAAATGGAATTAGCTAAAAATACATGCTAAGATCTAATTGTACAAATCAAGTCTCAACAATGTAAATAAAGGCTAGAAGCATCTGGGTGCCACAGATTAAGAAATTAGCTGTATTCTAAACCAAACTCATATCTAAAACAAGATTTCCAACTTCCTGTAGATTATCCAGGTCAGACACCTAGATAAGTGTAGGGGTGTTGGGGTTAAATCTTTGTACCGTCGACTGTGGTATCTATTATCAGATTATGTTTAGGATATCAAGTGCATTTGCTTATGGAACTGCACATCGTCTGCAAACTTCACATCCAAAGAAGGGACATTAATAGTTCAGGAAGTTATTGCATTGTAACTATTGTTCCAATATGAGTCAAACACAATGATCATCAACTACTAAAAACAGGAATCTATACATACTGTAAAAGTATCCCAAAAATAGTAAAAAGTCGGAAAAAAGAATCGGAGGAAGTAGAATTTCCTCATCCTGCAGGGGAGGGCAACAATATTTGAGCAATACCCGAATATGTGATCTAGACCTGTGGCCTACCATAGCACAGTCTATTTTTTCTGAAACCATATCACACTAAACTTATAATTTAAAAACATCTGATTAGCACTCTCACATAACCAACCTTATGTAAGCACTCCAATTTAATAACTATTGATTTCATGATTTTTTGTAAAAACATCTGTTAATATATTTATGACTGCAATACATTTTAAGATTAGCAATGATGACATGAAACTGAAGTGAATGTTGTGGTTGTTCTTACGATAAACTAGATTATCATGAGTATTATTATTTTAAATGTTATACTTTGCATCCCAGCAATGGTCATTGAAACTTACTTTGTATTCTTTTGTTGCAAAGCATAACAATTATTTTCCTTCCACTGCAAACAAATATTTCCTAACAGGAATATCAAGTTTTCAATAAGAAAAACACATCTTTAGCAAACAAGCATTACAGAAAGTATGTTGGTTCTTGAGTTCTGAATACGCAGTGAAGGCTGAATTCAAACAATGGACAGTGGTAAGAGGGTGAAAGTCTGGAATTTAAAAACTTGATTACGACTGCATCTTGCGGAGGCACTTTCTTGTGACAGCCAAAATGAACTCACCTTCATATCATAAATGCATGTGAAAAAACTTGATACGTGCCAAAGGGAAACTGGCTGTCTTAATCATCAGGATTCTTTGGAGCAATGAGACTGACCTCAATGAAATACCAGGTTTTGACTAACACCTGATTTTACTTCTGGATCAACTAGACATGACAATAAAGTTTCAATATTTCGAATGATCAGCCTTCATTTGTATTCACTTAGAATATGGAAAATAGATGTTTTTGTCAGTATGCGGGGAAAATGCTTAAGTTCAGTGTAGTAATAAAGTTACTTTTCAGAACAATTGTTTCCTCCATTAAGGCTGATCTGTATGGGCATGGGGCCTAGTATAGTAAGTGCTATAGGATCAGCAGCAAAGGCAGGAAACATGTGACATTTTTGACCAGTCAATAACCGAACTACTAAGTCTGGCTGACCATAGACAGGTGGCTACAATCCCAACACTCATTCCTAGTAGAGGTCTCAGAAAACTGGAAACAATATCGTCTCTTGAAGCATAATAGCCTCTTGAACTTATGGAAAATCATTATTCAAGTGTCACTTAGAGCCACAGTTACATAAAAGGGAGGAGCAAAAAAGATAAAGGATCTCCCGTGGAGAAGAAATGAAATGTGTGTCTCAATGGTTAGGAACTTAGTCTTGCACAAGGTGCAAACCTTGTAGTCTGATACAAACACAAGCCCCTGCAAAAAGAAATGGCAGCACAGCAAAGAAGCCAGCTAACAAAATCCTGTCCAAGGAATGACAGATTCGACCCACCATTGCATGGTCAGAAGAAAAAACTGTAGAAGAAGTTTACACACAAAAAAATTAAAGGGCCCATTCTGTGAATGATTTCATAATAGAGCTCAGAACCCCAGCAGACATCATACAAAGCATCATCATCATAGAATGATTAATTTATCATACAAAGCATCATCCTAGAATGCTTAATGCATCATACAAGGCATCATCCTAGAATGCTTAATGTAGGTGATTGCAAGTGATGCAGGACTAGGCAAATGGAATAACAAAATTACTTACCTGTAAATATTGTGATCTAGCCATGGTGTCCTTCACAGATTTGCATGCTTGAATCAGTCCCTGTTGTCGAAGTGTGAGTCCAACTGTAACTTTGCTATAGCTGTATAAGACACTGGCTGCCTGAAAAAACTTAAAACTGTGTGACTTTAGCAGCACATCAACCTCGCTAGAAAAGACCTGAACTTTAGCCAATAAAGTTAGACTCACCATTCTCACAAGCCATCTCACCTCAAATTTCTGCATTACAAATAGCAATATATTGATCTGGATGAGCCTATATGTGGGGAGGAGGATGGGCTATGAAAGATACAAAAGCCTGAAAACTATGAATGCAATGTTCTTTCTGCTGCATCTGGAGAGCTCTGGCAGAAAGTTGAGAATAACTGGCTCATTAAAGTGTAAGTACTTAGGAGATTTAGGATTGAATTGAGGATAGGTACGCAACATGACATTGTCCTTGGTGAATTGGTGGCAATTCTTTTTTATTGTGAAAGCTTTTATTTCACAGACTCTCCTTGAGGAGGCAATAGTCAGCAACAGAACAGTTTTACATGGTAGATATCCAATTTGAAATCAGTAAATCGGCCTGAAGTGGACTTCATTACTTGAGCTATAGCGTATTTAGCTCCCATTCAGTTGGCCGTTTTTATAGACAGAAAGAAAATACAAAGGAGGCCATTTAGAAATTCTTGAATGACTCTTTATGACCACAACATGGTTCAACATGGGGGTAGTCTTATCTTGATTTAACAGCAGGGTGAGCATTGACTGAGGCATGCTTTAGCTCCAAGCGGATGAGTTCCAAGACACAAGGTAAAGTCTGGCATAGCTGAAGGGAGAGTGGGTGAAGGCCATTTGAGGAACACCATTTACAGGACCTCTTACACTTAACTGAGTGGGTCTTATTTGTAGAGGTTGCTCTGAGTTGCCCCAATAATTTTCTACATTCATCAGGAATTTTCTAAATAAAGGAAGTCCTTAACCAAAGGAGCTAGGCAGAGAACTTCAGAGATCCATGGGTGTGATGTAGGATGTGCCCCTGGCACCTGGATGGAAGATTTGGCCAGCAGGTTTGGTGGTTGTTCCACTAGTACTAGTGGGCCGGTGAACCAATATTGTCTCTACCATCTTGGCTCAATTAAAGTAGTTTTAAATGGTTCTCACTTCAGTCTGGTAAATACTCTAGAAATTGGGAGAAGAGTAGGAACTGCATTCTACCAAAGAGCCTGCTTGTGGTTTCCTGCTGACATAGAACTGGCATTTTTGTTGTCTTAAGTTGCAAAGAGGTCGATTTATGATTTCTCGAAAGTTACTCTGCTCTTATGAAACTGTGATGTTCCAGGACCCAATCCCAAAGTAGTCATGCTTATGCTGAGAGATGGGATTTCGTGCCTTGCTGGTTGATATAAAACATTGCAAAATGTCAAAAAGGCTATATATATAGCCCTTTGAACTCCTACCTTCAGAATGAAGAAGAATCTGAAGGAGAGCAAATGTCTGCTGCACTTTCTTACTATGCCTTTAAAAGTATTACATTCCACATCTTGCACCAAAAGAAAAGGTCAGAAATTAATGACATGTCAAGAAGAGAAATAATTGCCTACTTCCTTTACCAAAATGTGGTTTGCAAATCTCTTTCAACAAATTCCAGTTGGAATGCATTACTAAGTAGTGGAAAAGTCTTTTTCAAAGATTTTTCTTTACCAATTCCGGTAATCCACAACTTTTTAGAAGCCTTGGAGAAAGTTTGTGCTACTGTGAGAAGACCTTCTACTCTTTTAAAACGTAATGTTGCCCTGTCCAAATAAATATTTTAATGAATGAATTAATTAATTAATTAATGAATTCACCATTCAACATTAGATCGGAGGGGCGGATGCTTGAGATCTAGACTCTATTCCATCACTGACCTTGCACAATATTTCATAATACTAAGTCCTCTTCAAGCACTCAACCTTCTTTCTAGCCAAATTAAATTTCAGAGTTCCATATCAATCAGATAATTTCTCTGTTTGTCTCAATTAAAGGCTCACTTCCTCAGAAGAGAAATTTCTTCCCACTTAAGATGTGAAAAAAGGCCTCAGACGTATGACAAAAATGTAGTCTTCTAGACGCAAAGACTGAACATCGTTTTAAAAAGATATCCTTAAAATCACTGGCTTTTTTGTTAAAAAATAGTCACAAATCTATTTAGGTTTGTTTACTAAAGTAACATAATATAGCGGTATTGACATTCAGACGGAGTGCCTGTGTGATATATTTAATGTAAGACGGATTGCAAACTGCACAATTTTCAAAATGTTGATGAAATGCATAACCTTTTCTCGAATCTGGAAATGTCCACCATGGGCCTTTTTTCACTGAAATGTAGGAGATGGGTTGTTTAGAAAACTGTAACATCACCAGCAAATGTGACAAGGTTATATTCTTAACTGAAATAGTGTAAGGTCTGAGACAAAATTCATATTTGCTATTAACTTGTTTCCCTCAGAGTGAAAGAGCCCTTAAAAGGATACAAAACTGAAACTAAGAAGGTAAAGGACAATTCATTGATGAAGCATGTATGAAAAGGATGGATGAGAACCTAAATGATTTTTCCCCTCTTAAAAAAAGTCGCAGTTTTTATGTGGCTACAACCAATGTGACCCTCTGAAAAGGAACCAATGTTCTTTGGGATTTTTTTCTGAAGTTCAATAGATTATCTGTTATGAAATCGACGTCCAATTCATGCTCTTTTAAATGACTAAAAATAACACAAGGAGAATGACCTTCCCTTCTATATAAGAGGTACCATGTGAATTAGCACATAATCCTTCATCGATCATCGGCGAGGCACAAGGTGTTCCAGGAGAAGGCTAATCCACATGCCCGTGCGCGGCTGCCGGTAGAGGCGGCCGCTAAGTAAGAGCCCGGGGGGGGGGGTCTGACAGGAAGTCGGACTAGGTCTGACTGGCCTACGGCCTCTTTCCGCGCTCCGGTCCGCTCAAAACACAGCCTCCTTTAAAAAAAGAAATAACGTCACTTCCACTACTTGTTCCTGGAGAGAATTTTTTGGTGATGAAGGGTTTTGGTTTTCTGCCTGCTACAGCTCTTGTGAGGTGCAATATACCAAAGGCATGAATGCATACTGTTGTTGGAAAGATGAAAAAGTTGTAGCAGTGTCTTGGCAATGCATCAGTAGCATTTTGATCCATCCCAACAGAGAAAAAATGATTGTAACTAAAATCATTTTGCTGCACTTTAGACTGAATTTCAAATTCAAGGTCATGCATCTCTATACAAGACTTGACTTCTAATATTAGCTCCAGCCATGTGTTTCCTTGCCGCATTATGATTCAATATAATGTCAACATTTTTGGTTTGACAACTTCAGGCTCTGTTAAATAATTATGTCAGTCGACGCTTTGGACTCAAGATAAGCTATATAAGAGCTTACACAATGACCCCAGGCACCATTTGCATCAGTCAGAGAAGAACTCCGCTTGGACATTCTTGTCTGAATGCCTTCTCCTAAGTTCAATAATTGTGAGTCATTTTCAATACAGTACAGATTCAATAGTTTCTGTGACCCCGCCCCCTTCCAAAACAAATTAGCATTTCGATTTATTAGGACGATTCTAGCCTTTTGAATTTTGACTGGTTCAGTTCTTTATGAAGAGCCAGAACCTCAATGTACCCCTTCGATTTCAAAACCTTCACTTTTGTTAGTGGTGTCCGCTGGCTCCTCAGACTTTCTTGACCTCTTGTGAGGTCAGAATGCATGGAAATACAATTAATTGATTGTACCTTTTCAGTAAGAGTAAGACTGGGATTTTACTTTATTTAGTCAATGCACTAATGCATTAGTCATTTTTATACATTGTAAGATTTAGAACGTTTGAAACATTTGATTGTAACCGTTGGAATATAAACACACACAACACATTGGCTACTTCTAGTCTGGCGTTATACTATTACAAGTAAAGAGGAGAGTTTTCCTTTATGTTACAGGCATATAAATTCAGACACTTATTTTTTAAGAGGTTGTTTTTTCTATTATAGAACATTTACAAATAGGTCAGTATGCATACTTAAAATCTATGTAACGTGTGGTTCTAGATATAAGAAAGGCTAAATGTGTTCAGTCCCACTACTTGTCTGATAGTACTCTTTGATCCTTTCCATTAGTGTCGTCACATAAGGAATAGCTGGAAAGCGCTCCTGATGACCACAACCTTTAGAGCAAGAAAGGGGGTTGGTCCAATCTGCACTACCAGAGTAGGAACATGCTACAGCACTGTTCAAAGTCTGTAGATGTTCACTTATTCTCAACCTGTGTGTACCTTGACACTTAGTGGCGAACATGGAAATTGTCTCTCAAGCGTAATTATAAACAAACCTACTGCAGCTGGCACCACAAATGCACATGGCATACCACGGTCACACATGTGGGTACAAATCACTACCCGTTCCTTGTTAGTAAGTGACTGACTGATGTGCTGGGTTTCACCACTGGCAGATATACAAGTGTAAAGATTACAGCCTCTGGGCTGGGGTAGCAAGGTGATCATATAAAATTACTTTATCACAACCATGCTTGTAGAAAAGACTGAGGACAGGTGCAGGAAAACAGGAAGTGTTTAGCAGACAATGTCTTAAGCAAATATAAATATAAGACCGCTTGGCCAAATTGTAATTTGCTTCTTGAGGAAGCACTCCATGTGTTGCGTTTCCAGAATGCGTGTAGGCTAGGCCAACTAGCTGCGCATCCCCTTTGGTTTTGCTTTGTTCGCCCTAAGTTGGCAAGGTATGCCCAGACGTGGGTCCCTTGCTCACTTTGCTACTGGATTCAAGCTAGCCTGGCTGATGACGGCTGATTAGCCAGAAACCGGTCCCAGGATCATTGTTTCTGGTCCAGGGAAGACATGGCTTGGCAGTTCGGGCTGGACTGTTCCCATGAGGTACAGTGTCAGACTGATTTGCATATGGCCATGTCTGAACTGGAGTGGCGGAGTGAGCTAAAGAACGATGATGGATTAAACACAGATCAGTTGACTGGGGGTGAGTGCTTGCAATGTTCAACACTCAGTCCATCATCCCCTTTGGATTTGCTTTGTTCGCCCGAAGTTGGCAGGGTATGCCCAGATGTGGGTCTCTTGCTCACTTTGCCACTGGATTCAAGCTAGCCTGGCTGATGACGGCTGATTAGCCAGAAACCGGTCCCAGGATGCTTATTTCCGGTCCAGGGAAGACATGGCTTGGCAGTTCGGGCTAGACTCTTCCCATGAGGCACAGGGTCAGACTGATTTGCATATGGCCATGTCTGAACTGGGGTGGCGGAGTGAGCTAAAGAATGATGATGGATTAAACCCAGATAAGTTGACTGGGGGTGAGTGCTTGCAATGTTTAACACTCCGTCCATCATCCCCTTTGATGCCTGAAAGATTAAAAAAAAAAAAAAAAAAAAAAAAAAAAAAAAAACCCAGATAACTGCCTAAATAACAATACTTTCAACAACAACCAATAATAACTATATATTATTGAGTGTAGTGTACTTTAACATTTTTAATGTATATTTAAATAACTATTGTAAAAATGTTTTTTTTAATACAAACACACACAAATGGGTTTTGCTGAAGTTTTTCAAAACATTTTTAGCAAATCCTCATACTCTTGCATCCTAAGCCCCTTGCTAAAACATCAATAATGCTACAATAAAGATAAACTTCCCACTTCTCAGACCCAGTTGTATTCCACTTGCAAGCCTTTACAAAAAAACACTACATACCACTGCTGACAAATTCATTTTCTCACCTCTACTAAACTGGACACCATAGCATTGACAATAATAAGGAGAAGCATTCTTATCCGCCATTGAAATGGAAGGCACACAATCTGTAGGAAAAAAAAGATAAAAACACATGTCAAAGTTCAATCAAAACACACTGGTGTGAACAACGCAGTTTCCAAAGGTGTTCTTTTAAACTCTTGGTTGAGAAGAACTCTATTTGTGTTTAATTGACATATGAGGTACTGGATGTCGAGCATGCAGAATGGTTTCCGGTGTCATCTGCAACCCAACAGACGGTGCGGTTTATCCTGTATAATAATTAAATCAATGGTCCCAGGTAAACATTAATAGCATGAGGGGATGGGGTTGGCAGCAGGAAAGACACAGCATGTCTTTTCCTTCCAGTACAAAATGGATGAGAAGAATATTTAGCTATATTTGTAGTTGGCATGATTCAAGAGGTCTCGCCAGTAGGGGTTATTAGGGTATAATCAGTTAGCTAAAGTTGTACCCAGGAGTGCAAACCCTTCAGTAAATGACCTTGCTGAGCCTTGTTAAGTGTGCATGTAATGGATGGCTTGTGAGACACACATCCGTTTGACCAGTATAAACTGGGGGAGTACATGCTATAATGTTAGTACTTTAGAGACGGTAAAGTTAATATACTGTAGAATCATACTGGATGGGAGGAGTGTAACTGGGATGTTAATAATACAACTGGAGATGTTGCACTGTTTGTTAACTTACAATTGTTAAAGCCGACCATTTACTCACTCACAACAGATCAAATGAAGGGAGTCAAATTGGCCAAAGTATTACAGTTCTGAGAGCGTTCTGAATCAATGGATTATTTCTGCTTGAAACGTACACCTTCTACTACAAAAATATTTGTACCATCTTTAAATAAAGTCTATTGTCAAACTTGATATGGTTTCTAAATTGGACAGCATGTTTATGGAAGTTTATTAGTGATTTGTTCATGTTCACTTCTGGATTAAACCAAGTGGTTGGTGGTTTTGTTGTAGAGCTTGAAAATTAGATACACCCAAATACAGAACTTTTATATGATTTAATTTACTTGTGTGCTCTACGTGAAAGTGATTGTTCTCAAGTATGTAGGTATTGTTCAGGATACTGTTTAAAGTAAGCTTTATTTTAGAATGATTTATAATGTTAACACAAACATTTTGGACAAGTCACCTCTGCTTTCAAAGCTTCCAATAACAATGGTGTTTCTCTTTGTACAGATAAGATGTGTGACTGGAAACTGCTCCTTTAAAGAAACCATCACATTTAAATCCCACCTACAGTATCCTATTACACGCAAATATTCAAACAAAGTGGCACACAATGTGGACCTAAAACCAATCATATGTATGAGGAAAACAGTTCTAATAAATTTCGCTGGTTCATTTTTCTTGATCATACTCCGGTTTATTCACACAATTACATTGATTTTTTTCAAATTATTTGCATTCCTTGAAATCATTTTAAAACCAGGATATTAAATACAAACACACCTGTCACAACCTAAGGATAGCAACTTCTGGGTTCTACACCAGGCATCACTGATTCTACTTTCTGCACCTGTAACAAAGTGGACAAGATCACCCTACTAAAAGAATAAATGAATGCCCTAGAATAACCGGCCGAGACACATGGCTGAATCTAGTTGATCGCCTACAAGCAAAGCCAACTAATCAGATAATGTCAGTGAGAATGCCCAAGGGCTCATCTTAATTTATCATTAGTCTTCAACATATCTATGTCCTTGGACCCACCAAATCGATATGTACAGACTAGACTTTCAGGTGAATATGAACATCTTTGCAGGAACCATGAAGCAAGACTTAAACCAGCATCATAGACTGTTTTTACCATATGATTCAATGGTGAGAGGAATCTTCCTCTGTCTCTATCGCACCAAGACTAAAATTCAACAACTCAATGAAAAAGAGAGGGACACAATTGTATTCAATGGACTGTAGATCTCAGATCTTCTCCAAAACCCGCCCACAATATGAGGGACATTGTCCTAAAATTTATTTTGGACTTATCATTCTTGCTAAAGTTAATTCTGTGGAAAGGAAGCCAACTTCCATTGTTTCACAAGGTCTTATCAGGGTTTCGGGCTGCTCACAGCACAGAAATCAGTCCTGGTTGAGGTGTCGGAGGCCATCCGTGAGTGTTTATACGCCGGCGGGAGAGCAGCATTCATTTTGCTGGACCTCTCGGCGGCGTTCGACACGGTCCAGCATTCTCTTCTAGTGAGACTGGCCGGGATTGGTGTGTCAGGTGCTGTTTGGGGTTGGCTCAGATCCCTCCTGGAGGGGCAGGTAGAGTAGATTTGGCTTCCACTGTCGTCCTCTTCCCCGCAGTAAGTGACAACTGGAGTCCCCCAGGGATCTTCCGTTAGCCCCCTTCTTTTTAATATGTATGCTACTCCTCTGATATATCTGGCGGTGGGGCTGGGGGCCAAGGTGATGGCCTATTTTGGCAACACCCAGCAGCTTTTCGCCTGGGAAAAAAAACGGACTCTGTTCTATCGGTCCAACTGTGTTTATCTTCTAGCTTTAAATGGTTGGCAGATGCACAGCTCAAGTGCAATGAAGAGAAACCTGTGATTCTTTTATTTGGGAAATTCCCTTTTAACTTACGAGAGCAGCTTTGGCCTCCTGAGTTCCTCTTGCCCACCTCCACAGGGCAGTCTGTTAACAATCTGGGGGAGTTGCTAGATGAGTCTCTCCTTTTCGACACACTTGAAGAGGTTGGCTGGTTGCTGTTTCGGCTTTCTGAAAACCCTTAGAAATATTTTTCCTCTCCTTCTCCAGGTGGCGAGGAAAACGGTTACTTGTGCACTGATTTTGTCACGGCTGGACTATGCCAATGCCCTCTATGCTGGTATTCCGGGCTACCTGCTGAAGAAGCTCCAGGTGGTCAAAAATAAGTCAGCTAGACTTTTACTGGGCATTTCGGCTAGGAACAGCATTCTCCATCAGTTGCAATCACTTCATTGGCTCCCTGTGATGGATAGAGTTAAATTTAAATCATTGGTTCTGGTCCATCGTGCTCTCCATGGTTGTGGTCCTCTATATTTGCAGAAGCGTTTTTCCTTTTATGTTCCTGCATGACCCCTGCGGTCTATGTCTTTGCGCTTCGCTCAGGTTCCTCGCTTTACGTACCAGGGGTTAGGGGGCAGCTTTGAAGGCTGCGGCTGCTTGGAATGCCCTCCCTCTTGCCCTGAATAATATTCAGGATCCAGTGGCTTTCAAGGGGAAACTGAAAACACATTTCTTCGCTTAAATTTCATTTTCCATACTCCGCTAGGCATCACGCCGGGACACTCATGAGTATCTGTGCGCGTTACAAATTCATGTAACATAACAATCCAACAAACAGAACACACAAAAGACCTACACTGGACATGAAAAGGATGAAATAACAAGTTGGAATACACAGACAAAGCACAAGTTACTTACTTGTGTAACAATATATCTGTAAGAGAGATTAGTTAGTGATAGATTCCTTACCTTAGAATATCCCCAGGGGTCAGACTTGATCCGGAAAGTTTTGTTTTTTCCCCGTCAGCAGTACCCCTGCGCGTTGGTAGGCGTATGGCTCCGTGAACTTCCCTGGCGTCGTAGTCGCCGAGATGACGTCGCTGGAGCTACTTAGACGCGCCCACTCGCACTGACGTCAGTTCTGTACACAACTTTCCACGCCAGGAACGCAGAGCCATGCAAGATACTGACCACTGGTGCATTGAAACTAGGGTCTAAAAGGGATGACCGTAACCCTAGAAATCAGTTCACAGAACCGGGAGGTCGGGTGGTGCGGTAAGGAATCTATCACTAACTAATGTCTCTTACAGATATATCGTTACAAAAGTAACTTGTGCATCTGAAAGAGACACGTTAGTGATAGATTCCTTACCTTAGAATAGATAAACAAGCAATACCAACCCCGGTGGTGGGTCTGCGAACAAAGATCACACCAGAAAGTCACGGTGAACAGAACAGCCATAGCAGCCGTCTCCCCGGACTTGACCGTCAAGGCAATGATGCTTGGTAAAAGTGTGCAGCGAAGCCCATGTGGCTGCCTGACAGATGTCTTGCAGGGGACACTACGTCCCAATGCATTAGTGGCTGCTGTCGCCCTGGTAGAATGGGCGCGCAACTCCACAGGAGTTTCCTTTTTAGCCAGAGAATAGCAGACCTTAATACACAAGACGACCCAGCGGGAGATAGTTCTCTTGTGCACAGCCTGGCCTTTCTTGGTGCCTACGTAGCCAACAAAGAGCTGGTCATCCACCCGGAACTGTTGGGTGTGATTCAGGTCAAATGAAAGCACACGTTTTGGGTCCAAACGGTGGAGCCTCTCTTCCTCTCTGGAAGGGTGCAGAGGCGGAAAGAACGCGGGCAAGGTGATAGTTTGCCCAATGTGAAAAGCAGGGACCAGTTTTGGCAAGAAGGAAGGATGAGTGCAAAGGACAACCTTGTCCGGATGGACTGACAGAAAAGGAGGCTTACAAGAAAGAGCCTGGAGCTCACTCACATGCCTAGCGGAGGTGATGGCAACCAGGAAAGCAGTCTTCAAAGTTAAGAAATGAAGAGGACAGTTGTGAAGCGGCTTAAAAGGAGCACACATCAAAAAGTTAAGTACCAGATTCTAGTCCCACTGCGGCATCACAAACGGAATAGGAGGGAAAAGGTGAGTAATGCCTTTGAGAAATCTATTAACAACAGGGGACTTAAAAAGATAGGGCTGATCAGGGAGCCTGAGAAAGGCAGAGATTGCAGAAAGGTAGCCCTTAATAGTGCCCTGTGCAGATCCCTGCCGGGCCAGAGAAAGAAGAAACAAAAGGACCTCTGAAAGAGGGACTGAAGGGGGGTCCAAAGCCTTTGCTGTGCACTATGCCACAAATGTGTTCCACCAGCAGGCTTATACCGGATTTAGTGGAGGGACGCCTGGCTGCCAGTATGACATCACAGACTTCAAGATGCAAGTCAAACGGAATCAACTGTCGCAGCTCAATCTCCAAGCATGTAGGTGGAGGCTGGACAGTTTCGGGTGGAGGACCGTCCCCTGCAGCTGCGACAGAAGATCCTCCCAAAGAGGCAGTCGGATGGGGGGATCCGTGCTCATAATGAGTAGCTCGTGATACCAAACTCTTCGAGCCCAGTGCGGGACCACAATAATGACTTGGGCCCAGTCGCGCTGGATCCTCTTCAGCACTCTGGGTAGAAGTGATATAGGCGGAAAGGCGTATAATAGACCGCAGCTCCACTCGAGATGAAAAGCGTCGCCGAGCGAGTGCCGCCTTGGAAATTCCAACGTGGAGAACCGCTGACATTGCGCGTTCTCTTCGGTGGCAAATAGATCTAACCAAGGCTCTCCCCACTGTTGAAAGAGACCTTGCATCCCCTCGGTGTGAAGACGCCATTCGTGATCTATCATGCACCAGCACTGAGTTAGTCCGCCCTGGCGTTCAAAGAACCTGCCAGGTGTTGAACCGTTAAGGAAATGCCTTGACGTTCCAGCCATGTCCAGAGGTGCAGAGCCTCCTGACATAGGGTCCACGACCCCACCCGGCCTTGTTTGTTGCAATACCACATGGCGGTGGTGTTGTCTGTGAACACCTGCACCACCTTCCCCTTGACAGAGGGAAGGAATGCCTTCAGTGTAAGAAGGATCGCCCGAAGCTCCAGAAGGTTGATATGGAGCCGGGACTCCGCCGGAGACCAGAGGCCTCTGATCTGCGCCTCTCCCATGTGGCCGCCCCATCCCAGGAGGGGTGCGTCCGTCACCACTGTGTGCTCTGGTTGGGGAAGGGAGAGGGATCTGCCGCTGACTCAATGCAGATTTGTGAGCCACCACGGCAATTGTTATGCAGTGCCCTCCGAGATCTGGACGTAGTCGGACAGGTTCCCCTGATGCTGCACCCACTGGAACTTCAGGTCCCACTGCAGAGCCTGCATATGCCATCTGGCATAATTGGTGAGCAGGATGCAGTAGGCCATGAGGCCAGGCAGCCTCAAGGTCGTCCTGGCCGAAACCCGGGACAGGGCTGAAAGATCCGAATCATAGCCCGAATGTCCCGGACTCGCTGTTCGGGAGGATAGACCCGAAACTGCGCTGTGTCCAGAACCGCTCCGATGAAGAGGAGAGCTAGATCACAACGATGGACCCTTAATTTACTATCAGCACCTGCTGTCCTATCCCCCCTAATTCAATGTGTTTTACCCTCAAGGTACAATCGAGGTTTGTATGCACACTGTATGGCACCCACCGTTACTGTGCCTGTTCCCTAAGGAACTGATTTCAAGTTAACAAACGCAAAGGTGCACCACAAATTTCTTCAAATAACAATTCTGTTAATGAATTTATGCAAAAATGATGTCTTTCTTGTATTTTCAAAATTCTTTATTATTCAACGTTAGCACCATACAGCCGACGCGTTTCGTCCCTGTGGGACTTCTTCAGGGCTTTTAAATTGAAGGTAATACTTCCAGTTTGAATCCTCAAGGTTGGGAATCTGTGTGGCGCCTTTCCCATTCGTATATCTTCATAAAAATAATTAAGCAGGGCTTGTGCTGTGTCTTTTTCTATGTTAGGAATTGGAGTAAGGTGATATGGATGATGCGGGCTTCATATGTTGTCTTATTCTACTCCACCATGTAGTAAAGAAGATTTTTCAGTCCATAAGACAAAACAATCTGTGTCGGTCTCAATATTTATCCTGGTAGTTCCAATGGATGAATCACTAGGGCTGATGTGTGGGCACTGGAGTACCAGCAAGTCGATCGTAATAAATCGACCTGTCCTCATCCACAGCGCCTTTCACCTTCTCCGGAATCCGAGGTTCCTGCAGCCGATGAAGAGGAGCTTATGTGCGAAGACTTTAAGTGATGGTGCTGGCTCTGCGCATGGTCCCTTGACCTCCCTCTGGCCCAGGACCGTGAAAGGCGCGGAATCGACTCCCGGGCCTCCAGCCACTTTCGGGACAGCTCCCGCAAAGTTTTCGGAGCCATGGCCTGGCAGTGGGGGCACGACTCTGAGTCGTGGCCGCGCCCCAGGCAGTAGAGACACTCACGGTGCATGTCCATCACCGACATTGTGCGGGGACAGGTCGCACAAGACTTAAATCCGGGCATCCCTAAGAACCTGTAGATTGATATATACTTGAAAACAGAGACAAAAGTCCCAAAAACTCAGTCAAAAAATGACTGGGGGTACCGCTTTCTCCGGATCTGCGATTGCTGGCGCGGAAAAACAAAGAACTGACATAAGCGCGCATGAGGGCGTCTAAGTAGCTCCAGCGACGTCATCTCGGCGAATACGACGCCAGCGGAGCCGTACGACTACGCCTACCGACGCGCAGGGGTACTGCTGATGAAATAAACCAAAAAACTTTCCAGATCTAGTCTGACGCCTGGGGATATTTTAAGATAAGGAATCAATTACTAAATTGTCTCTTTCAGATCTTAAAATACTTGGACCAGTTACATCAAAAACATAATCAGTCAGCACAAATTGCCCGAAATTGGAAAGAAAATGACCAACTACTCAAAGCACTTCAAAATAATTTCACCGGCAACCTTGTGAGGACACTAGTAGATAGGAATTTATATGTTGTCATAAAAATAACTTTAAACATGGGAATTTGTTTGACTCTATGCTCTTGTTCAATCAGGAAATCACTGCAGACACAAAATACTAACCGATACTCATTCATGACAGTGAGAAAGGTTTGACCTCTACTAAAGGCAAACCACAAAAGTGTGCTTAAAGAAACCGTGTCTTAGTCAGACAGTTGCAACATAGCATACATTGTCAGGAAGGAAGCAAGCAGGAGCACATTATCAATGTATGTTTTTAATGGTTGTTGTAGACTACCAATGGTAGTTGCAGGACGACTGGAAGTAAGTAACACTGGTGTATTACAAGTAGCAAAATTATTTGAGGTAGTTACCTGTAGAAAAGTATCAATTGCCTGAACTGGATACAGCATGATGAATAATATAAAGGCATAAAGAACCACAACGGACACAAGAAAGAGAACTGCAAAGAAAATAAAAACACTAAATCAGCAGGGAACTATTTTGCAGTGTAATGCAAGCATCTATATGGAATATAAGTGCTGCTAACAGTATTTGTAAGCTTGCTTTACATTAAATCTAAGCTCCCATTTGGGATCAAAAAGTAGCAAAAAGTAATTTTTTTGTGGAAGGCACACATTTGTAATTAATATACATTTACATTCAAAATTTCCTAACAGTTTCTCAAGAGGAAAATCAGGGAGTCATGTATTTCCTATATGTGGACTAGATTTGTATTATACAAGGAGCAAAGGTTTAGTCTAGTAAATAAAAGTTTTTAGTACAGCAGACATGCTGGACTCACAAGATGCTCTGATATGTGATAATGAAGAAAAAGGCGACTCGGGGAAATAAAATATTACAGTTAAGTCAATTAGATTAATCAAGCCACTAGACCTGCAGGTCTGGTAACAATTTCCTGATTTTTTGAGTCCTGAGAATCTCATAAAAAATAGTGTGAGAGAGGGAGAGATAGATCATAATTTACACTGCATGGCTTTGGCCACTACCAAAACACACATTAAAACACTGGTGATACCCCTGTAGATGAATGATCATTCTTAAGCGCTAACAAACAACATATCCAGGCCCTAGGGTGAGAGAAGAGGCAGGCCTAAAAATCAGAGAAGACAGGGTGATGGGGAAGGTTTGACAGCAAACTGTGACCCAAGATACTTATCACGGCTACAGGCAAGCTGTCCCATACTTAAGCTGTTACAAATGAGACGGCTCTTCCTCCTAATCTAACTCGCCCAAATCATTGCTGCCAGGATTTTAGACTGCTTAGGAGTTGTCATTTCAATGTTTTCAGTGTGCAAATGTATGCGATTCAGATCTTTATGTGCAATATTACGAGTGAGACTTCACTGCCAGTAGAAACCAAACAGTAATATTCATGTAGTGTTTGTGATACATTTCAGAAAAGCGCCAATTTTTTGTAATGTAAAAGCATAAAAATGTTTTTAAAAAAACTCCATTGAAACAGCTGCATCACTGCTGATGCAAGACCACTAATCGCCTACCTCCCTTCTCGAACAGGATTTTCATGGAAACTGTTGAAGTGCATTAATGAAGTACATATCTCTGAGGGGCAGTACGTAATTTTGTTAGTTATACTTTGTTCCCAAAATATAATTTAGGGAATGAGTTAGTAATAGCCAATATTGTGTTACTTCAGTTACACATAACAAGCATTGTTAAAAACCAACAGGTCTCGCTATTTTCTAAGTGAAAGTGCTTCAACAATGACTAGCAAGTATGTGTGAACGTGGATGAGAGTGTAAATGGGAGAATATGATACTGTTTGGCTGGATGAGTGACCAAAAGAATGGATTTTTCAATCACTCTAATGCCTACTTTTGGACTTTAGGGCAGATCACGAGAACGAGGAGTCATTCTCCAGAAAAAAAAGACACTGGTGGGGGTGGATACTCGGGAGATACAAAGGGGGTTGTATGTGTGTGATCTATATTAATATGTGGGATACTGAGAGTGCTAATATCTACTAAATTGATAGTTTCTGGTTTCCGCAACTGTCTGGCACCGGTACGCACAGGTTGACCATGAAAGAGAGAGACAGCAGTGATCCGGGAAAAGACTAAGGGCCAGATGTAGGTAATCCCCGATTACCGATTCTTAAATACCGAATCATACCGATTCGGTACTTAAAGAACTGGCAATCAGGATGTAGGTATATTTACCGAATCAATTACCAAATCGGTAGAGGCCCATAGGAATCAATGTCAAATTACCGAATCGGTAAATACCGATTCGGTAAAATTACAGAATTTACAAGGGGGACAGGGTGTCACTTTGACACCCTGTTGCACCTCTGATTCTGGCTTGTGTGCAATGTGACACACATACATGCCCTTAGGGCATGTATGTGTGCCACATGGCACAGGTGTACATGCACAGATGTGCATGTACACAGGAATTCGTTATTTACCATGAGATAGTATTTCATGGTAAATAACAAATTCTTAAGGGCCTGTGGCAATATTTTAAGTGCCACCTACATCTGGAATTACCGATTCGGTAAACATACAGAGTCGGTATTTTACCGATTCGGTAAATTTACCGAATCGGTAAATTTACAGATTCGGTAAAATTTGGGCCCCCTACATCTCAAAAACCAATTACCGGTCGGTAACTGCCGAAATCGGCCGTTACCGACCGGTAATTGGTTTTTGAGATGTAGGGGGCCCAAATTTTACAGAATCGGTAAATTTACAGATTCAGTAAAATTTGGGCCCCCTACATCTCAAAAACCAATTACCGGTCGGTAACGGCCGAAATCGGCCGTTACCGACCGGTAATTGGCGACCTACATCTGGCCCTAAATAACATTTTCTCTGCATTGAACCCATAAATGGAGCTGTCCTTTTCCAGCTAACATTTGTAATAACAAAACCAATGTAACAACTGTTTTATCTATTTTGTAACAAGCAATTCAGTACAATCCCGTGACCATTTTAATCTTTCTCAATCTGTTATTTCTAATATTTTTTTTTCTCCAAAAGTCACCATACCAAACACTTTACCAATCAATCATATCCACATAAATGAAATGATTAACACACAATAGTAGTAAGACACTTACTGTTTTTGTAGCAGGGCTGTCTGAAGGGCTTTCCTTTGGAAAACACCAGTGCCACAATGAGGTATTGAAAGCTGGAGACAAAGAAAAGAGTTGAGTTTTCATAGTTTCTGATGTTTTTGTCGTGCTTATCAATAGTGCTGTTCTTGAAGTGTGAAGAGTTGAAGTCTACGGTTCTGGATACATTGCATGCACTGTAAAAACAAAACAAATCATTAGTCCAAAGAGGCATAAATATGTAACTTTTTCTCAACATGATTGATATTTAAAGTCATCAACCGCAGTTTTGAATTTTGATGTTACAGAGAATAGTCTGATTATTTAAAATAAATTTGCAACAGTAAAAAGCAAAGTACTTCTGTTAGACCTGGCACCTTGGCGTGGGTCTCCCTTCCATTTTTTGCTGTTGCCTCGTGTGTTTTTGCTGGTTATAGATGCTTGGGGCACTGTGCCACTGTTGTCCAGTGCCACAGTGCAAAGTGCTCCCTATGGTAAATTGATGTATGGATTAGTGACTCCATGATTGGCTGGTTTGGTTTACTTGTCAGACCCTTGTACCATGCAACGAGTGTGCCCAGGGCTTGTAAACCAAATGCTGCTAGTGGGCTTGCAGCATTGGTTGTGCCACCCACAGAAGCAGCCTATAAACGTGTGTCTCAGGTCTGCCACTGCAGAGACTGTGTGCATTCTAGTACTGCCCTGCTGACTGGGCAAGTGCACCCACTTGCCAGTCCCTAAACCTTCCCTTTTCAGCATATTAGTCACCCCTATGGTAGGCACAAGGGCAGGGTGTATTGAAGGAGAAAGGTAGGACATGCCCTGATGTGTGTGGCATGTTCTGATAGTGAATTACAGCCATTATCATTTTTCACTATTGCAAGGCACACTGTTCCCCATAGGCCAGAATGGACAGTCTGATTATATCATTTTATAATCCTAACTGACTCCGGGAACTAGGTAGAAATTCGAGTTTAGTATGCCTGAACTCAGAATGATAAAATACATCTTTTAGTGAAGTTGGTTTTAACATTCTGTGTTTGAAAATACCACTTTTAAAAAGTAGTTATTTCCTTGCCTACCAATCCAAGCCTGCCTCTGCTAGGTTGTGTATTTCTTGTCTGGATTTTGAGTGACAGGGGCTGGGGAATTCCAGGAGACAGGGTCAGTCAGCACAGGCCTGAATAGAGGGATCTGCATGTAGATGGGTGGGAGGAGTTGCACTGGGACCTGAATAGGATTCCCTCCACAATGCTGGCTGTGCCTTCCTTCCACAATGCTGGCTCCACCTCCTGTTGTGCGTCTGATGTCCCTGGCCTACACTGTGAAAGGAAAGAAGGAATCTTGTCAACAAAGTGCTCCAGGACTGACCAGAACTGGTTTGGACTAGGCAAAGGCCTCTCTGCCTTCAGAGAACAAAGGGGAAATGAGTATAAAAGAGGGGACCCAAGCCCCAGAACTTTAGATCACTTTTGGAAAACAAGAAGAATCTTTGCTGAGGAGAGGAACCAGAGAAACTGAGGAGAAGACTATCCCTAAGCTGAGTGCTGTTTGGGGGATTGGCCTGCAGTGGTTGCCTGACTGCCAAAGAAAGGAACGTTGTGCTACTTTCATCAACTTGTAAAGGATCTCCAAGGGCTTGAAGATTGAGCTTGCCTCCTGCTGAAGTCTCAGGGACAACACACTTCACCAACTAGCTCCCCTGAGTTCTTTTGAAGTGCCTGCTGTTGTGCTGGGCCTTCTGAGGGACTGCGTGTCGCAAGGAGCTGGAAGCATGACTCACGAATAAGAAGGGTGTTGCTGCCGCAGCCGTTGTCGTCGCATCACCGAAGAAGGGTGTCGCCGCTGCCGCATTGCATCGCCGAAGCGCCTCCCATCACTAGAAAAGAGTGTCGCCGTCGCAGCTGAAGCCGTCGCATCACCGGAGAAGCGTGTCGCAGGGCCTGTCGCGTTGAGTCGCCTCACGGCCGTCGGGCGGCGCCGTTTTGTTTCATTGCACCGGATCTTCATCGCATCACGGCGCTGCCATGGAAGCGCCGTAAAAAAACGCATCATCACCTTCCCACGTGATGAAGAACCGACGCATCCCCTACGCAGAATAGGGACCCGACGTATCACCGTTCTTGCATGTAAGGAAATGACGCATCACCTTCCCCGAAATACTTTCATTGTATAGCGTTACGCATCCAAAGGTACATTGAACTCCAAGTGTTGCATTTTTACATCTAAAGAGAACTAAGCTATTTCTACAATTTTTAAAGTACAGTATTGGGGATTTTTGTTGTTTGTGGTCTTGTGTTAAGTCTATATGAAAATACTTATTTTTATTCTACAACTTGTGTGGTGTCCATCTGTAGTGTGGTCACTGGGTTACTGTATGTGTTCACAAATGCTTTACACACTGCCTCTGAGATAAGCCTGTCTGTTTGTGCCAAGCTACCAAGGGGGTGAGCAGGGGTTATTTTAGGAGTGTACCCCCTTACCCTGACTAGACGCAAGAGTCCCCATTTGGTCAAAGGTACCTACCTTTGCCAACTAGAGACCCCCAAATCGAACAACTTCTTTTCTCCGAGGAGGTTCAACTTGTTGGAGTAGATCTAGAGAGCAGAAACACAAACAGGCCTTTTAACAGCCCCAAATACTGTATCTCTGCCTTAGAAGCCTATAAGCCTTGATGTCAATGGCTGTACTCCAATATCTGCACAAAATCATAAGTGACCCCCACAAAAGGGAATATGGGGAATTGAAAGTGGAGTTAGTAATCTGGGTGGGGAAATCAGTCTAGGTAGGAAGTGTCACGGATGTTCATCTGCTCAAATACAACATTATTCATCCTTCTCCAACCTCTACTAAAGCACTTTCTCCAAATTGGTAGCCATCAAGTAGAGCACTCACAAAGATATTACAGCACTGATCTCAGAGTGCAGTCCTACATAAAAGTGATTGGCAACTATACTCGGAATATTTTTTAAGTATACAGGAATTAGGAGGGAGCTATGCAAAACGAACATGTTACTTGCTTTCAGTAACGTTTTTTCTGCTGAATAAATTAACAGGCCATTGTTCACCTTTAGAAAATTCCCAGGGCCCTGTCTTGATATGTACTCTCTTGCAGAAATGCTCTCCACACGCAGGTAGATGGGCCACATGGCTCTGGGGTGACTTTAGACCACTCTGGAATTGACTGATCAGTACTTCATATAAAGCAGCCCTGTGTGCTGATGTCAGTTACTTAATCTTTATCCTTCCACACCTTCAGAAGTGTAACACTGGAAACAAATTGCAGGCGATAATATGCCAAAATCTAACTTGTAACCTTATCATGATGTACAGAGTCCAGTCCAATGAACTCCACAAACAGCTGGTCACCCACACGATAATCTCCTGTACAGTCAATGTAGAAACTCAAAGCGCTCTTAAGGTCAAGACAGTGGTGGGTGTGGCAGAGGGAAAAAAGATGGCAGGGTAATTGGTTGACCCAAATAGAAAGGGGATACCAACTTTGGCAGAAATGCAGCCAGAGTCCTCAGCGTCAATTTGTCTGGGAAGGTGGTGGTGTAGGGTGGTTGCACAGAGAACAGAGTTCAATCATGCAGTGCACAGGAGTGATGGTGATCAGAAAGACCCTTTGGAACACAAGAGCATAATCTGAAGCTTCCCCAAGGCTTATCCTTCAGCCCCACCCTGTTTAACACCTACATGATACCCCTGGCTGACATCGTCAGAACCCATTGACTTTACATCATATCCTACGAGGACGACAACCAACTCATTCTCTCACTCACGGAAGACCCCGCCAGGACCAGAACAAACATCCACAACACCATGACGAGTGTTGCTGACTGGATGAGGACCAACTGCCTGAAGCTCAACATGAACAGGACGGAAGTACTGATTTTTGGGAAGAACACTTCCCCGTGGGAAGACACATGGTGGCCCCCCCAAACTCAGACCCACCCCCACACCAACCAACCATGCCTGCAACCCTTAACTTCGTCCTGAGCAGCAAACTCACCAGGTCAATAGTTTCCTATGCCTGCTTCCACACCCTCCATATGCTCCGAAATATCTTCAGATGGATCTGCGCTGACACCAGAAAAACAGTCACTCATGCCCTTGTCACCAGCCGGCTGGACTATGGAGACACATTGTATACCAGAATCACACACCACTCCTCAACGGACTCCAGACTATACAGACGCAGGGACATGACTCATTTTCAACTTACACAACACACCCACATCACCCCAAACCTCCGGAACCTCCACTGTCTCCTCGTCCAGAAGAGACAGCAGTTCAGGATGCTGACACATGCCTATAAAGCCTTCCATGACCAGGGACCAGCATACATTAACCACCGCCTGAACTTCCGCCAACACGCCAGACACCTCCGCTCCATCTCCCTAACCCTCGCACACACTCCTCTCTTCCGCCGAAGCTACAGTGAAGGTTGTTTCTTCTCCTACCTGGCCACCAAGTCCTGGAACAAAATACCCCACCACCTGCGCACCTCGTCCTCCCTGGCGGAGTACAGAAAGGGACTCAAGACCTGCTTTTACGACTGAGACCAGCGAGACCTCAGCGCCTAGATACCCTCAGGGGTGAATAGCCACAATCAGCAAATCTAAAAGATCGTAAAGAGGCTATACTCAGGGAGGGACAAACATTGAAGATAAAGGCAAGCCATTGAATAAGAAGCAAGCAAATTAGAGTTTTAATAAAGGCAACGAATGGTAAGCAATCAGAGGGCTGTAAATCCTCTTTAAGTACACAATAAGTCTTTCACAACCAGAGAGCTTGTGCTGCCCGATAGGTGAGACCTAAAAATAACATTTGATCTAGCTCACGGAAGATGTTAGACAGTAGACTACAGCCTTCTCAGCTGAGCAACTCACACTGTTAGCAGAAAACTCAAGTCTTGTAAAAGAAAAACAAACTTCAATAAAAGTCATTTTATCATGACAGCGGATAAGGTTCCTGACCCCTTTGCCAACCGTTTTCCTCTGGGTACCCACTAGCTTCAAAATAAGAGTAAAAAAGCAAGAATGTATGGCTGTTCTTTCTTTTTACGACCTGAAATGTGAGGAAGCAAACTCATTTCAGAACATAATCAGCCAAGTTTTCTATTTGTCTGATACTTGTTCTAAAAACATCCCCTGGGGGATTGCCACAGAAAGTATTATCTATGGCTAAGACAATTTTTAGAAAAAGCTCACTAAAATGAACCTTGAGATCAGTGGAGCCCTGAAGCTAGAGATCGCACTGTGGCTTGATAAAGGGTGTAGGGGGAAACATATGTACAAGCCCTTTTAAGAACCTATTAACAATAGGGGGTTTGAATGAGGAGGGTTGGCCTGGCAGCCGCAAGAAACAGACAAAGCAGAAAGATAACTCTGAAGATTACCCAAAGCAGAGTTCTACTGGGCAAGGCTAAGAATAAAAAGAAGAATACTAGAAAAGGAAGCAGAATTAGGGTCAATTGAACTTTCCATTCAATAATTTACCAACTTATCCTGTCTTAGCGGAGGGCCGCCTGGCCACAAAGATTACATTACATGCTTCAGGAGGGAAGTCGAAAGCTATCAACTGTCGCTGCTCAATCTCCACGCAAGGAGGCGGAGAGTCGACAGGTTCAGGTGGAGGGCCCTCCCCTGGAGCTGCAACAGAACATCCTCCTGAAGAGGCAACCTGATTGAAGGTTCAATGCTCATTCAAAGTGGCTCCGGATACCAGACTCTGTGCCCAGTCTAGAGCCACAAGAAAGACTTGGGTACGGTTGTTCTTGATCTTCTTGAGAACTCTGGGCAGAAACAGTATGAGCGGTAAGGCGTACAGGAGACCTGATCTCCACTTGCAACAAAAAGCGTCCCTGAGCAATAGCCCCCTTAGAAAACTCCAGCATACAAAACTGCCATCACTGCGCATTCTCTTCAGATATGAACAGATCTAACCAAGGCTCTCCTCACTGCTGTAATAAACCTTGCGCCCCCTCTGACTTTTGACACAATTCGTGATCTGCTAGGCATCGACGGCTGAGTTCGACCACCCTGGTGTTCAGAGAACCAGGGTCATGCCCTGCTGTTCCAGCCATGGCCAGAGGCGTAGTCTCTTGACAAAGGGTCCAGCACCCCACCCTGCCCTGCTTGTTGCAGTCTCACATGGTGGTCGTGCTGTCCGTGTACACCTGCAACAACTTCTCCTTGACAGAGGGAAGAAATGCTTTCAATGCCAATGTCAATGCCAATTGAATCGTTCAAAGCTCCAACAAACTGATGTGGAGCCCCGACTCTGCACGGAGACCAGTGTCTGCTGATCTTTACCTCTCCCAAATGGCCGCCCCATCCCAGGAGTGACACATCTGTCACTACTGTGAGATCTGGTTGGGGAAGGGAGAGGGGTCTGCGGTACGTCAACCACCACTGCGGGTCTTTTGCAGTTCCCTCCCAAACCTGAACCATGTTGTAGAGATTCCCCTGATGCTGCAACCACTGGAACATCAGGTCCCACGGTAGAGCCCACATACGCCATCTGTCATGATTTACCAACAGGATGAGGGAGGCCATGAGTCCCAGCAGCCTCAGTCTACCTTTCTGTATCTAGCAGCATCACTGCCAACTTCTACAAGCATCTCTATCTACACATCTCTATATCCATACATCTCTAAAACTATACATCTCTATATCCATACATCTCTAAATCTATACATCTCTATTTACATCTCTATCTACCTTTCTATAACTATCTCTGTAGGTCTATCATTATATCCATCTGTCTTAATCTCCACATATATATCCCTGTCGATCTCTCCTATATGTGTGTGTGTGTCTATATATACACACACATATTTTACTCGGATAAAACCATAGAAATTCAGCAGTTATAGTTACCAGAGTTACCTATAATTTACTCCCCGCAATGAACTGCTTATGACCTCATCTGTTACAGCTCCCCCCCCTTTTTTTTTTTAAATACAGCCCCAGGGAGGTAGTGGTCCCCAGGCTCTACGTGGCACCCGCCATATATTTGTATAGCCCTGGATTTTTGCGAATTTACAACATTTTTAAAATGCTTTTTTGCCCTGGCGGGGTTCCTCTGGAACCCCAGGTCCAAGGCTAGGGGGTTAGACCCCTTTTCTGCATTTTATTTTGGGTATCAGCTCAAGCCAAGTCCCAAGATGGCTGCCAACACTTCCTTGTTGAAGTGTTTGTAGCAAATCGGAGCTCTGCAGATCTTGGCACAAGCTCATCATTTGCAAAGGCTTCGCAGTTGTAGATATACACATTTGGAAAACTACTGAACAGATTTACCCCAAATAACGAAAAGTGTGATTTGCGAACCAAAAGCTACTTTTCTGCCACATTCGGTGTGGTTTGGGATAATATGTGAACAAGGGCTCCTTGTAGCCCGAAATGCGTCATGGCGGCAATATGCACTGAATAAACAGAAAATTGCACTTATTTAAGAGGAGTCCGTTTTGCTTTCCTTGTCGAGTACCGAAGGAAGATTTCTTTTCGAAATATATACATATATATATATACATATATATATATATACATATATATATATATACATACATATATATATACATACATACATACATACATATATATACATACATACATATATATACATACATACATACATATATATATATATATATATATATATATATATATATATATATATATATATATATATATATATATATATATAAAATATAAAAATAAAAAATTTCGTTTTGCCAATAACTGATGAAACTTCATGAAATTTTCGAAATTAGTACACCGATCAGTCCAGCTGCTCTGTCGAAAGTTTTGGATTTACCCATGTTAATTCCCCATAGAGATTTTAAACACAGCGACAGTGCAACCAGCTGAACGGAAAAACATCACATTTGGCAAAAAGGTAGCTCTTTTTGTGAATTGGTGTAAATCCATTCAGTAGTTTTTTAAATATTAAGGGAAGAACAAATGTGTATACATAGGGATCCGGATCCTTCTCAGATTTGCGAATACACGCGTTGACAGTAGTGCCGCGATTGGCTGGCCACACCCTGAGAGGAAAGTTGCGGCTGCCATTTTGTTAATCGGGACTCAGTTCTCAGCAGGGAAAATGATATTAAAAAGTGCAAGAAGGGGTCAGGGTAGAGAAACCATGACACCGTGGGACTAATGGAGGGGTCTGTGAGGACCCCACATGGGCAAGAAATTGTTCAAAAACCTTTTTGTTTTTAACCACACTAGGAGCTGTGGATCCGCAGATCCAGACCCCAATAAAAAAATAAAAAACATACACTCACAGATACACACACCCATTCACACTCAAAACTATGCAGGCACCCACAAAGATTTCACACAACCACTCACAGACCCTCAAAACCACTCGCACACCCACTCACAGCCCTACATGTCTTACATACACCCACTCACACAGCCACTTACACACACATATAGACACTCACAAGTCCACTCACAGACCCACAAAACTACTCGCACACCCTCACAGCCACTAGTACACCTACTCACACACCCACCACACCCTCATACACCCACTTCCATACCCACCACACATACACACACACACACACACACACACACACCCACTTACAAAACCCACACAACCACTCACACACTCAGATTGCAGGGACGGTATAGTTAGGCAACAGAATTAAAAAAACTATAGAAATTCATGGGAAAAAACAAAGGTTACAGGTATAGTTAGGTTCAGATTTTACATACACAAAACTATAGAAATTCAGCAATCGCAGTTCTATTTATCTCAAGTTACTATAACATGTGCCCTAAGGTAACTATAACTCACACCCTCGCCGTGCACTACTAATTACCCCACTCATGACATCTTCTATGACATCGTTGATAATATCACTACAACTTCTTGCAGTGAAATTGTTGATGAGAAAACTGTGCACGGCAGGAGCAGGCGTTCTGCTGAATTTTTATGGTTTTGGGAGTGTAAAATCTGAAACCAACTATAATGTCCCTGTAACCTTTGTTTTTTTCAATATACATATATATATACATATATGTGAGAAGTTGGCCTGGTATATGATGTTCACTATTCTAGTGAGCACCTTGCACCAGTCCAAACAACCCTTATGGTGATGGTTGTAAGTCAACCTTATAGACCAGCTATCCTAGTGGTAGCGTGGATAGAACAGTCTTAGGCTAAAAGACTCTTGAGGGTGTGTAAAGCCAGCTGTTTTACCATATGTAACCCCTTGAATATCAAATGAAAGGACACCACACAGGATATATATAAAATATATATGTATTTATTTACTAACACACTCCTCTGAACTCTTTATGAGGTCAGAGGCCAAAGCACATAACAAGACACTTAGTTAGAATACGGTAAGTTGCACAAAATACAGTTAGGCCCTAGGGGCGAAGCAAACCATATACTAAGAAAGTGGAATAAGTACCACGTCACGAGAAAAGGAAAGGCCTAGGGCCTATAGAATCGCTGGGGCTACACTATCTGACCCTTAGGTTAGGATTAGGAGGCCCACTGGCGGCGCGTGCAGTGTCTTTACACACACGCGAGAGTCAATGTTAAGTCAATGGGAACTTAGAGTTTAGAAAAGAAAGGATTTAGGATACTTCCGGTCTAGCTTGAAGGAAACAACTAAAAACCTAGACACTTGGATAGTCAATACCCTTGGGAGCACTGAAGTACTCGCGTTACCTCACCCACAGGAAGCGGGTGCTTCGGTGTGAAGATGTGTCGGGTTTCGCCGTTGAAGTCTATGGAGCCTGTGAAGAAAGATGCTGCAGGCGACCAGGAGGAAGATGTCCGGGTGGATCCAAGGGTGGATCTAGGATGAAGAGGACCTGAAAGCAGAGGGGACATAGTCTGGGTCACTAGCCAGTGACCGGATGGAACCAGGAAGGAACCAGACGACGTCGAGGAGCAATCAGGTGCTGTCGTGAAGCTGGTCTCTTCAGCCACGCGGACCAGGAGGGATCGAGGACGACCAGATGCTGGAGAGGAGCTGTCCCGCGAAGGTTCTCGCAGATGGAGGGGTCGACTGCCGGATTGGAGTCAACAAGCCTGGGCAAAGGTAACCCACGCAGGATTCAAAGATGGCTTCTGATGCAGACCAGCAAGGTCTGAGGGGCCTCACCTTTTCAGGGAGGCTGGGGCCAGTCTGGAGCAACCAGAACAGCGAGTTGGTTCAAAAGGATTGTCATCACAGAGGCTACTAGCCAACGGGCCAGCAACCGGACAACGCGTCGAGCAGAACACGAGCAGAAGGGCCCCACGCAGAACTCGTGGAGTGTGGAGGGCTGATCTTCGGTGCAGGTGGAGCTTGGATTCAGGGCTTCTCAATCCCCAGTGCACAGCTTCGAGGATTCCTCAGGAGCTGCACAGTTAGCAAGTCGTGGACTTTTCAAGATGGCCGGTCCCAGGTGTCTCGTCGCCTCCACGGATCTCAGCTATGCTGCAGACGTGAAGAGAGGGTCAGAGAGGTCTGGAAGTCTGGGTCTTGTCAGGCTCTGTGCACGGGTTCCGGCGGGAAGCGTCGACAAAGCAATCCGTTGATTTGCTGGATGGTGCCTGGTTGCCCAGGGTGGTCACTCCTTGGCCACAAGGGAGATTCTTCAGTCTTCAGCTTCAGCAGAATGTCGAAGGATCAGAGTTTCGTTTCAAGTTTCAGTTCAGGATCAAATCTAAAGTTCTGGGGCTCAGCTCCTACCTTTATACAACTAAAAGGGGTTGGATTACTTTCTAGGTCCCTCCTGTGGGTGGGACCAGGAAGGGGGGTGGTTACACCCCCTCTCCTTTGTCCAGTTTTGCGCTGGGGCTGGAGTGCCCCAGCAACCGGTTTGAACTGGAGTATGCATGGAGCACCTAGTGTGCCCCAGGCAGTGTCTCATTCTATTCAGCCCTCCATGTCCCAATACACAAAGTCCCGTCTGGGGTGGTGCTCGCACCTCTCCATGCAGGAAACCTATTGTCCAGACCTCCGTGACTGGAAGGACTCCCAGCAGCAGGTCAGACTTGTGTCTGTGGCAGCAGCATCCATTTTGTGATGCTGGGGCTCGGGTTAACTTTAACTGGGATAGTCAGAACTAACATGTCTTCTCCCTCTAGAAGGTTGGAATGCTACCCCCGTCGCCAGAATTGGCGAGGGGGTAGTATTCCAAAGCGTATGACACCTTACACGACACGTTTAGATAAAGCCAAACCAAAGTTAGCATTCTACCGCGAGGATTATAATGCACTTAACAGTATATGGTATGGCAATATCATAGAACAGCTATAAGGACATGGTTCCGTAAGCTGCAGACAGGCTCAGCTCCTGCTAGAGCACCTTCTCACACATAACCAAGCACTCTGTATTGTATTGTATTGGTATTTTTATATAGCGCTATGAATGTCACCCATCGGGTATCCTGGCGCTTCGACTTGGATGATACAAACACAGTGTCTAGACAGTTGCGAGGTTTACAGAAGGAGCTTAACAGGTTTTTGGAAACGAGTACGTTTTCAAAGCCTTCTTAAAAGGAATAAAGTCATCCATGCGGCGTAGGCATATTGGTAAGGAGTTCCACAGTTTTGCCGCAGTGAATCTGAAGGATCGGCCTCCCATCCGAATCCTCAGAATCTTGGGAACTACCACCATACATGCTGAGGCTGAACGGAGAGATCTAGACGGTACATACCAAGAAAACAGGTCCTGCAGAGAAAGAGGACCCTGTCCGTGAAGGGCCTTGTGTACCAAGCAGAGGGTTTTAAAATCAATCCTTTGGGGGATTGGGAGCCAATGGAGATCCCTAAGTGCTTTTGTGGAAGAGTCAAGGCGACGGCGCAAGAGGGCCAGTTTGGCCGCAAGGTTTTGAACACGTTGCAATTTTCCCACCAGGGTCTTAGGTGCCCCCAAAAGTAGAGAGTTACAATAGTCAAGCCAACTTAGGATGATACTTCTCACTACTTCTAGCCTGGTTTGTACCGGGAGCATAGGTAAAATTTTCCGCAACAATCGCAGTAGTGTCATGCAGGTAACCACTGTTTTATTTACCGACACATCTAACTGCAAACTTGGGTCGAACATCACCCCCAAGTTGCACACTGATTCGGCCGGCAGACTGGTGTCCTGAAAGGATGGAGGCCAAAAATTCAGTGGCAACGGCCTGGGGGTACGGTCCATTGAACAATGTAGTACCTCCGTTTTGGAACCGTTGAATTGTAAAGAATTAAGGCTCAACCATTCCGCCGTGGTGGACATGCACTGATGAAAGACCTCCTGTGACACAGCCTCCTTTCCCTCGAACGAAAAGACAAGTTGGGTGTTATCAGCATAGTTGGTGACTGCTATGCCAAAAGATTTTATCAGCTGGATCAGGGGACGGAGGTAGAGATTAAACAGGATTGGACTGATGGCCGATCCCTGGGGCACTCCCTGCCCTACCCTTCTGGTGTTGGATTTAAAGGGAGGCAGGGCCACCATTTGGTGTCTGTTGTCAAGATAGGACACCAGCCAATCAAGAGCCAGTCCCGACACCCCTATTTCCTCCAGTCTCCCAATCAGGATCGTGTGGCTGACCGTGTCGAACGCGGCCGACATGTCGAGCAATACTAAAAAAGCCGCTCGACCTTGGTCGGCACGCGTCCGAAGGTCATCTAGCACTGTCACTAATGCCGACTCCGTCCCATGGGCAGGTCTAAAGCTAAACTGGGCCACATCCAAGCAAGCGTTGGACTCCATGAAACTGGAAAGATGTTTGGTCACCAGTTTCTCCAAGATTTTGATTGGAAATGGGAGCAACGAGATGGGTCGATAGTTTGCTAGACAAGTGGGATCCAAGGTAGCCTTTTTCAGGAGTGGGGATACCACCGCCAGCTTCCAACAGTCCGGAACCCGTGCAGACTCAAGGGACTGACAGATGGAGAAAAGAGGGGGGGAAGAGCTCTTCCCGGAATAGTTTCCAGAATTTAGGTGGAAGAGAGTCAAGAGGCGAGCCCGAGGATACCCCGTCTGCCAGTGCACAAAAGTCTACAAAGGACGGCGAGGGAAAACTGTTCAGTTGCACTAAGCTGGCATCTTTCACAGAAGCGGACGTAGAAGTAGAGTGGCCCAAGGTGTGAGAGATAGAACCTGGCAACGTAGCAAGGTTATTCAAGATCGTTGTAATCTTGTCCTCAAAGTCAAAGGCCAGTGAGTCACAGAGTTTGAGAGGCAGGAATGTTCTTAACCGTACTAACGGGAGCTGCCAGATCTTTGACGATCTTGAATAAGGCCTGGGACTTGTTCTCCGCTGACAGAAGTGATTCCTCTTAGAAACTAGCCTTGGCCTGGTTGATCTGGGCTTTGTAGGTCCCCAGTGCCTGTTTAAAAAGAGCTCTATCAGACGCAAGGTATTGCTTTCTCCAATTCCGCTCAGCCTGTTTACACCAGCGCTTGAGCTGGTGGAGTTCTTCTGAGAACCACGGCATTACGTGTTTTGTCCTAACTCTGGATTTTCGCAACGGGGCTAATGAGTCCAATGACATTAGGATTCGCTGACTAAGAGTCTCATAGCTCGCGTCCACATTGTCACCCAAAATAAACCCATCTGCGAGCAGAATGGGGAGAGAGGATTGTTTAAGGAGCTTAGACCATTGTCTGCCCACCTTAGTGGCTCCTAAACTACGTTTCTTCGTAGATGGGATGGGGGATAGCAGATGAAAGTGGACGAGCGCATGATCCGACCAACACTGAGGAAGAATGTTTCGTATGGTCACTTGGTCCGCCTCGGCAAAGATAAGGTCGAGTGCATGACCCTTTACGTGTGTCTGGGAGAGTACTAACTGTTGTAGCTGAATATTGCAGTTGGCTTGGACCAGCTCTTTAAAGGCTGAGTCGGTCGGGCCACCCGGCCATAGATTGAAGTCTCCCAACACTATTAGCCTCGTGTGCGTGTTGGAAAGGTCATAAATGATATCAATGAGCTCCGTTACGGCGGATAAGGCACTCGCCGGGGGTCTATAGCACAATAGGCCAGAGTAAAGTGCGCCTCCCTGACCATTAATAAAGAAGTCTATGAGTTCACAGCAAGGAATTGTCTTAATATCAAGCTGGGAGAGATCGATTGTTTCTCTAAAGATCATCCCCACTCCTCCTCTTGACCCTACCCGGGGATTATGCCTGATCTTGTATCCGGGAGGGCATGCAAATTCCAGCTCCACCATGCTGTTAGCATTAGTCCAGGTCTCTGTCATAAAGAGAACGTCTAACTCATGAAACTCAATGAGTAGCGTAATTTCTTCTGCGTGTTTACTAAGAGATCTTACATTTAGTAATCCGCAGGACAGTGAATCCGGTCGTCTGCTGATGGTAGAAGACTGGTGGCTGGGAGCATTGCCTGTGTTAAGTCTTAGAAGATCGTCACGAGAGTAAGTGGGGGCGAGTCGGCACGAAGAGGCAGCACCTCCGGCGTCCAGCGCGCCCTGTGTGCGAACGGGCGCAAACGCGCTGACTGCATGTCCATCTAAAATAGCCGTATACATGGGAGGAGTGTAAGGGAAGCAACTAGTCCCCCAACAAGATGGCGCCCGTAAATAGGCAGCCTCAGATGTCCTCTCCCAAGATGGCAGCCTAAAACGCCGCGAGGCTACGAATATCGGTGCCTATCTGCCCTGAGTCCTGCAAGACGCAGGGTGAGCCCAGTAATTAAAGTGCGGGTAAGAACTAGTGCTCTAATGTTGCCCCAGATAGTCCAGTGGATAGCAGCAAGCGCAAGTATGCAGCGCGAACAATTAAAATGTATCACAGATACACGGAGCACTTAAATAATATACGGCGCTATTAATGATAAAGAAAAGTTTAACGATTTTAAAATAGTAAGCAACAACCATCGCGCTGCGGTAAGCAAGTCTACCTGTCAGCGGCCGAGTCCTGAAGCTTAAATAGGCTCCTACAAACTCATCCAGACATGGGAGGAGTGTAAGGAAAGCCACTAGTCCCCCAACAAGATGGCGCCCGTAAATCGGCAGCCTCAGATGTCCTCTCCCAAGATGGTGGCCTAAAACGCCGCGAGGCTACGAATATCGGTGCCTACCTGCCCTACTCTGCCTCCAGGATTGTTAAGGCCTGCCATAGGAGTGAATTATAGGTTACTGTGTGTCTATATATATAATGGTAGATGTAGGAATACTATACCTAAGCAAGGGGTGATTACACAACCTTGCCCCAGCTGAGTGATCAGCCAGTTGTGTCAGTTTGAGTGGCCATCTAGGGGTGGCATGATACATGCTGCAGCCCCTGGTAGGCCTTGGTTACACCTATGCCCTGAGTACCTAAGGTACACTTCTACAGGGGCTGACAAGGTGAACCAATTCCCAATTGTGTATGTACCTAGAGTACATGGTAAGAATTTACAGAGAGTGCATCTGGGCTGTGGGTCTGATTAGCAGGCCCACTGTCACATCTAAGTCGAAAACCAGTAAAGCAAAAGCAAAAAGTGGGGGTGACCATAGGAAGCAGACCCTACTCTCCTACAATATATATATACACACATATATATATACACATACATATACATACATACATATATATTTGAGGACCAAGCTAATTTCTGAACTTCCCGTTCCTACTAAATTCTGGAGAGTGCTACAAATGTTCATCTGCCGAGTATTTGGCTCTTCTTGCTTTATCTTCTATAGGCTAACACTTCCCAAGCTAACATTTCCCAGGTTTGGACTTGAAGTGTATGGTAACATCAGTCTTAGATAGGTTTGTCGCTTAGTGGATGGAATAGTGGGTGGGAGTGAACAACAGTACAAGGGACAGAGTACATGAGTGGTTTAGTATTCGGAAGAAATCAAAATGCAATAGTAACAGGTTGTGCTCCGGGGCAATGTGATCAATTGCTTGGATTGAAAATTCTGACCAACATTCAACTTATGTCACACATCAGAAGAATTAAGGAGCAAGTCAGATGTTTGCTGAAAACTGATATTTAACCTTTCCTGGTATGTCTGTATATGCAGATGCTGGAGTGAAATGTCGAACAAGAATAGGAATTAGTAAAGAAAAAAAGAACTTTGGAGACCTATCTTCTGCATGACCTTTGTCACTTATAATAATCACATTAAATGCAATATAGATATTTGGAGAGTTTGTTTCATAAAAGGTACATACTCAGAATTCGGAGTCCACTTTTCATACCACGGTTGTTCTTTAACCCAAAGGAAAGCTAAAGTTTGGAAGGCAATACAGATAAGAATTTGGGAAAGAACTGAAAAGAGAAGAGGACCAGAAATGAGGCCAGATGGGGGCTTTTGTGCAACAAGTTCTTTCCAGGCAGGATTTAAACTCACTGTAAAAAAAAAAGAAAAATAAGAACACTATTATTTAACATTAACTATTTTTGGAACCAATGCATTTGTGTCATAAAAAAACGAGTTACCTTCGGGAACACCTAGTCTGGTAGAATCCCCATCTAGCCGCAGATTCCTCACCTCAGAATATTACCCCTGTGTTAGACTGGATCTGTAAAATCTAGAGCAGCACCTCTACGAGCCGGTAGGTGTCGTCAATTGGATCCACACAGGAAGTGACGTGCCTATATAGGCTCCACCCCAGCACGCTGACATCAGTTTCTTTTTGTGAATATTTCCGTGCCAGGTGCACTGAGCCATGTCAGAAGGCTGATGGATCAGTGGGCAGAAACTATGGACCTACAGAGAGTTTTAGCTAGAAAGTCGGGTTCGTAGAAACTGAGAAGTTGGCAAGGAGGGTCAGTTAGAAATCTGAGCCTAGAAAGTTTCTACTGGATAATATGTTACTGAAGTAAGTAACTTGTTAATTTGATCGAGACTTCTAGCTGCAAATTCCTTATTGTAGAATAGATATCAAAGCAATACCTCCCCAGAGGTGGGTCTGCAAACTGGCTCAGACCAAACAGTCCTGGGGGACTGAAAGGCCCAAGTGTCTGACACTACAGACCTGACTGTCTAGGCAGTAGAATTAGGTAAACATATGCAGTGATGCCCACATAGCAGCCTGACAGATGTCTAGGACAGGGACTGAGTGAGTTAGTGCAGTGGTCACCGGATTTGATCTGGTGGAATAAACCCGCAATCCCTCAGGGGGTTGCTTCTTGGCCGGTGCATAGCAGATCTTAATGTAGAGCACAATCCCACCGGGCATGGTGTGTTTCTGCACTGCTATCCCCTTCTTCCTTCCAGAGAACTTAACAAAGAGCCGTTTTCCCACCTGGTGTTCTCTGGTGCTAATGATGTAGAATGACAATGCTCTTGTATTGCTTCTTCCTTGGAGGGGTGAGGCGGTGCGAAGAAGGCTGACGGCTTGATGCTTTGGCTGATGCTGATGTGGAAATGTGTCACCACTTTTGGCAGAAATGAGGCATGTATGCAGAGGACCAGTTTGTCTTGGAAAAAGCTGGCATATGGGGGTGAACAGAGTGTGTTTGTAGCCCACTGACTCTCCTGGCCGATGTAAAGGCCACCAAAAGACTATTTTTGTCATCAATAGTCTTAGAGGGCAGCTATGCATGGGCTCAAAGGGCGAACACATCAACAAGCTTTAAACAAACTTAAGGTCTCAGTGGGGCATAACAAAATGTTTAGGGGGAAGCACTACTGAAGTCCTTTCAGGATCAGGGTCCCAACAGGTGACTTGAACAGGGACTGCGGATACCTTGCAACTGCTAGAAAGCAGATATGGTCGAAAGATATCCTTTAACTCTGCCCAAAGCAGAGCCTTGCCAGGCTAATGACAAAATAAACAGCAACACTTTGGACAAGGGTGCATAAAGAGGGACAACCTGTTTTCAATGCACCAAGCCACAATCTTGGCACAATGGCAGGCGTTTATGGTCTTTGTTGATGAATGGCTGGCTGCCTGTAATACCTCACAGACTTCAGGAGAAGATCAGAAACTCTCAACTGCTGCTGCTCACTCTCCATGCATGAAGGGGGAGTGTGCACAAGTTTGTGTGTAGGACCTCTGCCCTGTTGTGATAGGAAACGCCTTCCCGAAGAGGTAGTATGATAAGAGGACTAATGCTCAGATGTTCGGGATACCCCTGTGCCCAATCTGGAGCCACAAGGATGACTGGGGCTTGGTCCTGCCTGATTTTCCTCAGAACTCGAGGCAGCGGAGGTGTTAGCGGAAAGGAATACAGGAATACTTGGCCCCTCTTCAGACACAATGAGTCCCTGAGAGCCGCTTTGACAACTCCAAAGTGCATAAGTGCTGAGACTGCACATTCTCAGCAGTGGCAAATAAATCTAACCAAGGTTCTCTACAGTTGTGAAAGATATCTCGCGATAGACACACCATTCATGATCCACAAGGCATTAACGGCTGAGTTTGTTGTCCGCCGTGGCCTTCAGGGATACCGACAGGTGTTGTACGACGAGGAAAATATCCTGGACGTTCAAGCCATGTCCAGAGGCGAAAGGTCCTCCTGGCACAGAGTCCATGACCCCACCCCACCCTGCTTGTCGCAGTACCACATTGCAGTGGTGTTGTCCGTAAACACCGGATGGAAGGAAGGCTTTCAATGCCAAGCAAATCACTCAACTCCAACAGGTTTATGTGGAGCTGAGAACACGCCTGAGACCAGAGTCCTCTGATCTCCCCCTCTCCCAGATGGTCAAGCCAACACAGGAAGGACGCATTTGTCACCACTGAGAGATCAGGTGGGGAAGGGAGAGAGGTCTGCCGCTGACCCAATTGTACTTAGTCAGCTACCAGTACAGGTCTTTTGCAGTACCACCGATATCTGCAAAAGGTTGGAAAGATTCCGTTGATGCTATACCCACTTGGACTTCAGGTCCCATTGCAAAGCAAAAATATCATAGCCTGAATATCCTGGACTTGCAGCTCGGGAGGATAGGCGCGGATCTCCAATGTGCCCAGAAAGGCTCAGAGTAAGGAAACGTCTGAGAGGGATTTAGGGGTGACTGTGGTACGTTTATAGTGAACTCCAGCAAATGCTGGAGGTCTGGCGTTGTCTGGAAGTGGAAGACGGCTGTCTGGGGCGTGCCTCCTTTCAAAACACCAACCATCAAGGTAGGGGGAAGACTGGGACCCCTGACGTCCGGAGATGGGCTGTTGAGGTGATTAACTGACTTCGGGGAAGGTGGTGTGTGATCCTGCTGCCAACCAGTTGCCCGTGATGGTGAGAGGGAAAGTTAAAGGGATTAGGAAGGTGCGGCTGAGAGGGGGTGGCGTAGTGGGCAGCTCTCTGGCCTTGGGTCACATGAGGCTTGTGGGAGCTGCGTCTGCGGCCACAAAAGTTCTGGGGAGCCTGCTGGTCCTGTGGCTGGGCGGAAACAGATGTAGCTGGTCATCTCTACCATAGCCACGGAAGGACCAGAAGGCAGAATTGGGCTGGTTTGGAGCCGGGGAAAGTCCCAACAACCAGGCAATGGGCCTAGTGACCTTAAAGAGCTTGAGAACTAAATCTGCCTTGTCAACAAACAGGTGAGTGCCATCAAAAGGCATGTCCATAAGGGATGACTGGACATTGCCGGAAAAGCCAGTTGATCTCGGCTAGGCGTGGCAATGAAGCACCACAGACTAAGCAATTGCTCTTCCTAGTGAGTCTGTTGTGTCCAGTGAGGAGCGCACTGTGACCTTCGCTGCATCCTTCAATCAATCAATCAAGGACATTTATAGAGCGCACTACTTACCCGGAGGGTCTCAAGGTGCGGGGGGGGGGGGGGGGGGGGTGCTGCTACTGCTCGAACAGCCAGGTCTTGAGCTTCTTCCTGAAGGAGAGGTGGTCTTGGGTCAGGCGCAGGTCGGGAGGGAGGGAGTTCCAGGTCTTGGCGGCCAGGTGGGAGAAGGACCTTCCTCCTGTTGTTGTTCTTCGGATGCGGGGGACGGCGGCGAGGGCGTGACTGGCTGATCGGAGGTGGCGTTTGGGAGCGTAGAAGTTGATGCGGTTGTTGAGGTAGCTCGGGCCTAGATCGTGTAGGGCTTTGTGTGCATGGGTGAGGAGACGGAAGGTGATTCTCTTGTTGACGGGGAGCCAGTGCAGGTCTCTCAGATGTCCGGAGATGTGGCTGCGTCGGGGGATGTCGAGGATGAGTCTGGCTGAGGCGTTCTGGATCCGCTGGAGTCTCTTCTGGAGCTTGGCGGTGGTTCCGGCGTAGAGGGCGTTGCCGTAGTCCAGTCGGCTGGTGACGAGGGCCTGGGTGACCGTCTTCCTGGTCTCGGTGGGGATCCACCGGAAGATCTTCCGTAGCATGCGCAGGATGTTGAAGCATGACGAGGAGACGGCTTTGACTTGTCTGGTCATGGAGAGGGAGGAGTCCAGGATGAAGCCCAGGTTGCGTGCGTGGTCTGTCGGTTTGGGTGCGGTGCCCAGGGCGGGGGGCCACCAGGAGTCGTCCCAGGTGGAGGGCGAGGAGCCCAGGATGAGGACTTCCGTCTTGTCTGAGTTCAGTTTCAGGCGGCTGGTCGTCATCCACTCGGCTATATCTTTCATCCCTTCGTGAAGGTTGGCTCTGGAAGCGGCGGGGTCGTTGGTCAGGGAGAGGATCAGCTGGGTGTCATCGGCGTAGGAGATGATGTTCAGGTTGTGTTGGCGTGCGATGGGCGCGAGGGGGCTCATGTAGACGTTGAAGAGGGTGGGGCTCAGCGAGGATCCTTGAGGGACGCCGCAGATGACTTCGGTGGCCTCTGACTTGTACGGTGGTAGACGGACTCTCTGTGTTCTTCCGTCGAGGAAGGAGACGATCCATTCCAGTGCCTTCTCCTGAATTCCAATGTTGCTGAGGCGCTACACTAGGGTGCGGTGGCAGACAGTGTTGAATGCCGCGGAGAGGTCTAGGAGGATGAGGGCCGCTGTTTCTCCGTTGTCCATCAGGGCTCGGATGTCATCGGTGGCAGCGATGAGGGCGGTCTCGGTGCTGTGGTTGGCTCGGAAGCCAGACTGTGAGGGGTCGAGGGATCCATTCGTCTCGAGGAAGGCGGCCAGCTGTTTGTTGACGGTCTTCTCGATGACTTTGGCTGGAAACGGGAGGAGCGAGATGGGGCGGTAGTTATTGAGTTCGGTGGGGTCCGCTGTTGGTTTCTTTAGTAGAGCGCTAGGTTCGGCGTGCTTCCAGCTCTCCGGGAAGGTGGCGGTGTCGAAGGAGGTGTTGATGATGTCCCGCAGGTGGGGTGCGATGACAGCGTCGGCCTTGATGAAGACGTGGTGAGGGCAGGGGTCGGTCGGAGATCCGGAGTGGATGGAGTTCATCATGCGGACGGTGTCATCGGTGCTGATCGGAGTCCAGGCGCGGAGGGTGGTGGTGGGCGGCGTTGCAGCGGTCGTTGTGTGCGATGGTTGAATGCTGAAGCTGTTGTGTATGTCCGCGATCTTGTTGTGGAAGTAGGAGGCGAGGGAATTGCAGAGGTCTTGCGATGGGGTGATGTCGTTGTTTCCGGCGTTGGGGTTGGAGAGCTCTTTCACGATGTTGAAGAGTTCCTTGCAGTTGTGTGAGTTGTTGTCCAGTCGGTCCTTGAATGCAGTTTTCTTGGTGGCGCGGATCAGTTGGTGGTGCTTCCGGGTGGCAAGCTTGAGGGTGGTCATGTTGTCCGGTGTTTGTTCCCTTCTCCAGACTTTCTCGAGGGCTCGGCAGTTCTTCTTGGAGCTCTTGAGTTCGTCGGTGAACCATGGGGTTTCTTGCTGCCGGGTCTGCTGGGCGGGGTCCTCAGAGGGGCGAGTTCGTCCGCGCAGTTGCTGATCCACTTCGTGAGGTTGTCGGCGGCCTGGCTGGGGTTCGCTGAGCTGGCGGGAGGGTGCTGACTCAGGGAAGCGGCGAGCTGGTCGGCTGTGATCTTGTTCCAGCTTCTTCGGGCAACCTGTTGCTGGTGGTGGTGGGTCGTCGTTCTTCTGAAGGTGAAGTGGACGCAGCTGTGGTCCGTCCAGTGGAGTCCTGTGGCGTGGCTGAAGGCGATGTCTATGCTGGATGAGAAGACGGCGTCGAGTGTGTGTCCGGCGAGGTGGGTGGGGGTGGTCACCAGCTGCTTGAGTCCCAGGTTTGCGAGGTTTTCGAGCAGGGTGGTGGTGTTGCGGTCGTCGTTGTTCTCCAGGTGGAAGTTGAGGTCCCCGAGGAGGATGTAGTCGGCTGAGGGGAGGGCGAGCGGGCTGATGAAGTCGGCGATGTCCTCGCTGAATTGTGTGCGTGGTCCCGGGGGTCTGTAGATGAGGGTGCCTCTGAGGGTGGTCTTGGGGTTGACGTGGATCTGGAAGTGCAGGTGTTCGGCGGGTGCGATGGTGTCGTCGGTGTTGGTCGTGATGCGGATGGTGTTCCTGTGAATGATGGCGATGCCTCCTCCTGTCTGGTTGCTGTCCTCCTGCCTGTCCTTGCCTTCTACAATAAACTGGGTCAGGATGGCTCAGGCCTCCTCCACGACCAATTGGATACTTGCACAGCTATATCCCAGACGGTGTGGAAATAACAGCCCAAGTGGCATACCGTGTTAACTGACAGCAGTACAAGGCTGGTGGAAGAGAAAAACCCCTAGCAAAATATGCTCAGCCTCTTGAATTCCCTATCCAGTGGTGTGGTAGGGAAAGAGCCAGGGTTAACCCTGGACAAGGAGGCCTGGACCACCTTGCTCTCCAGGGTAGGGTGCTGGTTGAAGAAAGCTGGATCCCCCAGGTGGGTGATCATCCTGTCCACAGAAGCGCCTGTGCAGGGCTTGGCCCAGGCCCAAGCAGATCACCATTGAGGGCTTCATTAAAAGGGAGAAGAGGTTCCGTGGGGGCTTACCCCAATTGAAGCACCTCTGTCAAGATGCTGGTCTTGACTAGGGCAGTGTAAGGTCGAGGATATCAGCCGCCCTCTTCTCTACGATGGCAAATTAAGCTCCTTCTTCCGTAGCCACCCTAGGAGGATAGACTAAGCCAGTGTCCAGGGAGGTGTCCAGACCATTGGCATCAGCCAGTTCCTCATACCGGTTACCCTCAGACAGGGGCTCCTCTAAGGGGGGGGGGGGGTCAGGATACCCATAAAGAACCTTAGATTTGCCCCCAATCGTATTCCCCCCCAGGGTCTTTATCCTGTTGGCACCAGAGCTTAACTTGCGCAGAGGGTGAATCTACCGGCGGGAATACAAATGGTGCACCTGCCAAACCTATGGGGCCTAAAGGCTCTTCAAAGGAGACAGCCTGCCCAAATATAAGGTTCATAGCCGCATTGAATTTTTTCAACTGGACGGGGTTGCTCTGGCTCTAGGAAACTCTGGGAGGCACAGAACGAACCCAGACTCTGGCTTTGTGGTCGAAGCGTGCAAGCGGGGCACAGATTAGCAATGTTGTTTCCTGCACTTTGCTCAATGATTTGGACCGGCGCAGTGAAGTCGAAGAACGTTTTGACTTCTTGGACTTATTTTCCTTATGAGGCTTACTGGACGAGGATTTTGATCTCAACGACAACACACAGAGGTGACTGCGGGAAGAGTCACCCTGTGTCAGGCGACCAGGAGCTTTTGAAATGCTCCTGGACCACCTTGGGGTTTATCAAACATTAGTCTAGGCAGGCCTTGCAGTCCTAATCCAGCTCCAGGCATCACAAGGAATCCAGGCGGGGTCTGTCACAGACATCTGCCTGTGACAGAAACCCCAGGATTTAAACCCCACAGGTTTTTCTAGGGGACATCCTTAATGCACACTAGTAGATAAGCTCACAAATATATTTTTTTCACAAAAGTTGAAAAGGTAGTCCAAAAAAGAACTGAGGCAGCTCTTCTGGATCTGTGGTGATGACGTCGAAAGAAAAGAACTAATATCAGTGAGCTAGGGTGGCACCAATATAGGTACCTCACACGTCACTTCTGGTGTGGAGGACATACTGGCACGCAAAGGCACTTCAAGATTTTCCAGATCCAATCTTACGCCTGGGGAATATTCTAAGGTAAGCAATCTGAGGCTAGATTGCGCACATCTGTATTCAGATAAACAGGGTTCATCCTCTCTTTAGCAATTTGTAACAACTTTAATCATTTCCTGCTTAGCAAAGCAAATTACAGATCAAGATGGAACACTACACATATAGGCATTATATTATTGCAGTACAAGTACAAATACTAAATGGTATGAGCACATTCAGCTATAATTAAATATTACATAACACTCCAAATGTTACTGTGATTCAGTCTGTGCCTAAATGTTTCCTCTCTGCTACTTTTATAGAAGTGACATCACAACATCTCTAACTTTTCAGTAGGGAAAACACAAAAAGTGAGATATTCTCAATGTTTGAAAAGTGAATCCTGATCTAAGGTATTGTACAGCATTGTGGCTGCAACACTTTTTTTTAGATAAGCACCATCCTTAATTAAAATTCACAGTACATAAAAGAAAGGCTTCTACTTATTACAGAACACTTTCTCCTAAGGTTCAGGAATGATGGCGCACAGCTCTTGAACTTGAGATCAAATGATAACAGTTGTTAAAAAGCACAAACATAATTAATATAATTGACTAACACTTGGGCAGAACACTGGGCTCTCGTCTTTGCCTACAGCCTTGTGATCAAATGGTTATCCTGCAAACAATGGATATTCAAGAACATGGTAAATCCCGACAGTTGTATGTGAAAACAAAACTTTTGACAGGAATCTTGGTGTTCAGTTCCAGGAGTAAATATCCGCTTGCTGAGTGTTGTAAGAGAGTGTATTATTAATTTCAAGATGGAGATGTAAACTAAACACTGCAGTATGCTTGTAATTGCACAAAAGCGGCTTAATATTTGATACTCAGAAGAGAACGGGATGGGATAAAACTCCACAACGTATGGTGCAATGTCATAAAATAGTAGTTTAGCCATATACTCACTAGTAAACACCACCACCAAAATGATAGCCAGATCAATGAAGAGAAACTGAAAATCTCCTAAATTACTCAGTATCTATAAAAGAAATGATAATCCACAATGAAATATCTGTCTCACCAAGCCAAGTTTTCAGTAAAGAAAAACATGAATACATAAAATCAAATCATTAATGTTAATTTTATTACTTGGCCATCAACAGAAAAAGTACAACAGCCAGATTCACATGGTCATTTGGGCACCCAAGTTCATCTTGCAAGCGCGAATGCCACAACTGCAAATTCATCTTTGTAATGGGCAAAATGTAAGTATACACTTGTAAATCTATTTTTTTACAAGTAATACTACACCACCTTGGTGTAATATTACCTAGGAGTAAAAAATGCAACAAGGGGCACAGAGTATGCCTTTCAGTAGAGAATACCTTGTGAAGCAGGTGAAAACCAATACATTTGTACATTTTTTGGGTAGCCTATTGTTTGCGAGGCAAATCCCTACAGAAACTATTTTCAAATACTTAGGCTAGATGTACTAAGATAGGATGCGAGAAAATTGGTTGCAATTTGAGCATTACTGAGTTTTTGTCAACTGACCTATGCACTAATAGGACATTTCTCAAAATACTAAATCGCAGTGGGTTGCAATTCAACCTACCTCATTAATACCGATTAGGTTGGTCGCAAATTGCAACCCACTATGATTTGCTGCCGTCACTGGTCTGGTGACCACCATGTCTGCAATTGCTTTTAAAGCAAGCATTTTTTTAATGCAGCCCATTTTCTTTAAAGGAAATTGGCATGCATATTAAAAAAAAAAAAAGTTCTCAAAACTATTTTTTAAGAGGCGTCATTGGTTCCATGGACCAACAACTACTCACAAAATATGTTTTTTTTTTACCATTCACAAAAGATAAAGAGGTTCCTTAGGGACACCTTCCTGTTTGGAAACGGGTTACCACCATCTTTCAGGGGTCGGTAAAATATTGCGGTTTTGTGACCGGATTTTGGTTGCGAAATATTAATATCCACCAGAAGGAATTGCTATATTAAAGGAACGCCCTAAAAACTTCCCTTCCATATAGCGTTGACGAATGGTTTCCTAAACTCATTTACCGATTTGGTAACAAGTTACTGAATCGCTTAATGAGGTTTGTACATGAGAAAAACATGTTTTCTTTCTGCAAATCCTGCAAATCACCCAAACACAGGGTGTGCAACCAGAAAATATGTTTGTACATCTGTTCCTTTCTTCTGTCATGGACAAGGGTAGATATATAACCAGTTTAAGAATGGGAAATAAATAACCCCATAATTGGTGGGGGTCCAGTGAAGGAAGCTTCAAAATAGGAAAACGAACAGTAAGTACATTTACATTTGGCTGGACATTTTCGAAAAAGCACTTAAACTTGTGTATATTACCTCATTTGAACATGGAATTCACAAAACAAATTTAGGAGTACTGCTAGGAAAATTACTGTGGTTGCAGCTTCCTGAGAATACTCAATAAAATGATTGAGAGTACTATAAAGTTGTAAATATGACAACATTTTACAGGATTAAGTTTCAAATTGACTTTTTTGTGTCTTGAGCACTATGCAATTTAGAAAAAACCCTGGGAAAGAGAAGTTTTAGTAATCTTAAAAGAAAAGGCTGCCTGCTTGTTGCTGTGCTTTCAGGTTGACATTTGCTATACATCCTCACTGCATTATTCTCCTCATTATCCAATAGAATTTCTTAATCTAGTAAATTATTTTACTACAAAGAAAACATCATGAATATTTGAAACATTGCATCTAGTTGTTATTTTTCAACTCAATTTACAAAAACACCAATAACACTGTTCTAAAACCTTGAACCTAAATTGTATTTTCACAGTAAATGAGCGCAATCGGAAACCGAATAGTGTCTTTTGGTCTCACTTGGCTCGTGGACTACTACAGAATAAGAGATATGGCTAAACATGGTTAATTATGTGTCTGAAAAACAGTCTGGAACACTACTATACATAGTCTATTCAAACATAATGAGGACCATAAACAATGTGGCAGTCTGCTTGAAGCAGGAATCTAAAACACATAAATTAATGTGGCGAAAGAATGCTCTTTGAGTGGTTGCATCAGAGGTAAAGTGAAGCACTGTAAGAAAAAGTTACCTGTGGGAACGATCTTTCTGGTGCATACTTCTACCTGCAGATTCTTCACCTGTTGTACAACCCCTAGGAGTCGGACTGGATCCGGAAAACTTAAAAGCAATGATGTCGCTGGTAGAGAGCTGCGCCACCTGGATTGAGACTGTCGCACTGTCTTATGTCAAGCGGCAAGGAGCTTGAGGGAACGCTCCCTCAAGGCGTTTGGGTGCATGGTGCGGCAGTCTACACAGGTCGTGCTGCACACACCAGAAGCAAAAAAGTTGCGGGTCCGTCACTGACATCTGTAGGCGAAAGGAGCCGCAGGGCTTGAAACCAGCTTTTTTTTTCTTTTTAAGAGGACATACATATGCCACACCAGGTGAAAGGATCCCATAAAAACTTTTTTTTTAAAGTTGAAAAAGGCCAGTCAAAAAATGAATGGGGGTAGCTCTTTCTGGATCTGCGCTGACTGGCACGGAAAGAAAAGAACTGATGTCAGTGCACTGGAGTGGTGCCTATGTGGGCACTGAGCAAGTCACTTCCAGCGTGGACGATCCACGGGGAGCCGAACGAAGCAGCCTACTGGCATGCTGGGTACTGCTCAATAAAAATGGCCGGATCCAGTCTGACGTATGGGGATAATTCTAAAGTAAGGAATCTGCAGCTAGAAATGTCTATCAGATAATCAGAGGTTGTGGAAAAAGAGGCACAAGGTTGCATGGTGCTACTTGGATAGGATATTGGCTGATTTAGCTGCTATTTCCAGGTAGGAGGCTGTAAATAAATGTGAATGAGTGATCAGCTAAAGCAAAATAAGGAAGATGATTTCAGAAAATGTGTCTTTCACTGCACCATTGAAAACAAAAGCAAGAATGAACCACTTTAAACATAATTGTAGCTTTTTTAGGAGAAAACATGAAAATTTAAAACACTGTCTACTCTGGTTTCACCATTTAATGTAAATGGGAAAGACTTAGGAGATCGCACATTTCAAACAATGTCCTTGAGCTGAACTTGCTCTCTCTCCCCCACTAAGTACTTAAAGCAGGACAATTTAGATAAGGCAATCGGAACAAACAGTTGCACATGAAACTTAGTCTTAGTAGATAAATACTTACAGAATAAAGGAGAGTAACGGAAAAATACTGGATAATGCTGTACAAGGCCATGAATTTAAACACACAGAAGGAGGTTATTAAAGCAGCACGTCCTTCCCTGAGAAAAGAAAAACATTAAGAAATAATTTTCATAGTTTACAAAAATGTTTTTCTTGCACATATATACCACGCATATTATAAAGTGGGGCCTATATTTTCACCTTGGCGAAGAGACGATGGCCTACTCCCACCAAGGAACTGACACTCGCCACCCAGCTGACAATTATTGGGCAATGGTGGAGCGGGGAAAGCCCCAATCAGGTAGCAAACCTCCCCTGTGCCTAGGCCAAATTAGAATCGAGTGGCGGTTTGGTCCCCGAGTTTCATGTGGCTTAAAGGGGCAAGGGGTGGGTACCCACTGGGTCGAAGCTGGCCCTATTTCTGCCTCCTGCTCCCCAGGGCTCAGAGGAGTGAGACACTACTCCAGTTACTCCCATCTCCTTAAGAAGCATGATAATATCTAGCAAACCAGTCCAACGGATTCCCCTTTGTGGTGGGCGTGGGGTGTTTGCGTTGCCAAGGAATAGCAATCCTAAGAGTTATCATGGTGCTTGTGATATCGGAGTGCTGGGAAATCCACAAGATTTGTCCTGCACGGATGTGCAATCCCAGACATTCGCAGACCTCTAGGTCTTTGGCAAGAGCGGTCTTCACTAGCCACTCTGCAGAGTTGCAACGTGGAATGGTCACATCATCATGGCAGTATTTTCAACACTGCCATGCTGAGGTTTGCCGCTGCCCCGCCCTACCACAACCTGACTGTCCACATAATCAAGGGCAATTATCACCATGCTGCGAGACGGAGGATACACGAACAAATTCATACACACACACAAAGACAGAAAACTCTATGAACAAAAACATATTCTGAGATCACAAAAAGAAAGGGGAGATGTAGATTTTTATAATTATTTTGAAGCAGGACATTAAAAATCTGGTAGAGAAGACAGGCCAACAAAGAAAACATTGAATTTGATCAGGTGGTAGATGTGGTAAACCTCTAAAATGTGACACTATAGAATTAAGGGTGACAGTAATGATGGGAGAAAAGAACTGTTGCTTTACCTAATTAAGTTAGGGACACACGCAATACTGGGCGTCCTGGAGGTAAAAGGTGATGCCACAGACGCCTCCAGTTCAGACAGTGATATGCCACTGTGTGCCCGCTTTAGTGCCTACCAGTTCACATGGGAATTAAGAATCTGTTTTAGTACAACTGCAAGTAGAAAATGCAATTACTATAAAACAGCCATGGAATGAACATCTTTTGATTCACAAGGTATGTACATTCATAAACAAGACAGCGGAGATGAAGCTTAGACAACATAGTACTATAATTGTAGAGCTATCCATATTTCCATTTAAAACTTTTTTTGTTTTGTTTTGGACTGGTGTCTTCTTTTCAACAATCTGTGAAATGTTGCTTCCTGCATTTTCAACTGAAAATAATTTACAGACCCTAGCCTGGGAGTCCCTGAATGCAACTGTACCTTTTTCAACATCACAAAATAGATACAAAGGTCAGGCTCTCATTCCAAGTGCTAGGGCTATTACTAAGGCCTTCATTAAATGTTGACTGGAAAGCTATTGATGGCAGGTATTAAATACCAATACCCTGAGTTTAAGTATGTAATGGGTGTGACAAATAAGCCATATTAGGAGGTTTCCCAATTGCAATGGAGATTAACATGTGGATGAGTGCTTTTTGCACCACAATTCCCATATCCCGATATTTACCAGGTATTTTCAGATGGTATATTTCAGCAGGTTTGACCTACTGATATTTAGCAGTGGAAAACTCAGACCTACTCATAACTAAGACACCCGTGCAAACCGGTTTGCATGGAGGATGCCCTTATGGAGGCCTAAATCAGACACCAAATTTAGAACTTTAGAGTAGTGCAAAATGACCAGACTCCTAAGGTTTCCTCCCCACACAAGTTCCTACACATATCCCGTGGAGAAATTAGTGCAGGGAAACAAGATCTGTAATGACGACAATGTGCACAAATCGGATCTGTACAACCACATCAACACATTATTCCCCATTCGGAGCCGTCAGAGGAGCTCTGCAAATCCGGGCCTCAACGTGCAATGCATTACATTGCAGCTGAGCACCTGCTTCTGCATTCTTTTTATAGCAATGGTATTTACAGTTTAATGCACTGAGTGCTCTGTTGGGGAAATTAGAGTGCACCTGAGTAATGGATATAAACAGAAATCTATACCTTTGTACAACACAAACTCCAATTTAACACAAAACACACTTGCGATTGAATCAATGTAATATAACTGACTTGGACATCTGTACAGAGAGGTACAGAAGTAATTTAGGTAAACCCACATTTTACAAAATGTACCATGTTCATAAACTATCACAAACAGTAGATTTCAGAAAAATAACTGGTACCAAACCAAGGGCCAGGTGCATTTAAAAGGTTTGGCAGGTGCAAAAATGGCACATTATTTTTCTTAAATATATTGTCATTGGTTTTAAATGCAAAGCACATAGCAATTTTGCAAGTATCAATGAGTCACATCATGGAAATACAACTAGTAAATAACAGGATTCTCCGCCCTTAAAATAACGGTTGATTACGTTCAACAACCTACAAACACCGAACTTGTCTATGCCTCATTAAGCTCAAACAGGTTAACTGCACTTTTTCAAAGGGCAGTTAATTCAGGCAATCTGGGAAGGGGGGAGGTGGGGCAACAATCACCATGAGATGCTGGGAAATGTAATCAAAAGACTATACCTTTGACATCTTGCTTACATTTGTTGTCAAGTCAAGTCAAAAGTTTTTATTTTGTTTCGGTACTCTTTCGAGGACCACAAAATTATTTAAAAGAAAATACATTTGATTTTACCTACAACTTAATACATTTTCAATGAAATTTTCAAAAATTTAAAAATCTTATAACAAACATATTCATTTGGTGGCTTAACGCATACTGAAATAAAATCCCTTGCGGTAACGATCCTGCAAGACCGATATATGGGCTCTAAGCATGATAACCTAGCAATAACAACATTTTTATTTGGACATATAAAGAACAGATGCTGTAAATTCTGTTTGCCCCCCTGACACAGATTACATTGCGAGGTGCTGTTTTGTTTCCAGGAAGAGGTAAAGGATAATAAGGGGAGTATACCCAAACGTAACAACATGATCGCGCGCCTTGCACCATGAGTAAGAGTGTATTCCAGATATTGCGGTTTTTGCTTATATTCTTGGGAGTCAGCATAAGTCTTGTACATAGATAATTTAGTGCAGTGGGAGTGATCTAGCTCGTGACTCAATTTGGGAGAAAAATTTTTTAAAAATAGTTTGAGTTGTGCGGGTGTCCAAGATGATAACATTTCTGCACTCATTTTTGCTAGACAAAAAGCCTCTCCCAAGTTTTTAAGAAATGTAGAGTTAATGGTATCCTTACTAAAAGTCTCGATTTTTAACAAATGTCGTAGGGTACCCTCTTTGGAATGTAGAAGGTTATAGGCCCACCTAATGAGGCTTGCTACTGATGTCGCATATGCGCTTGTGATCGTACATTCCAATCTTAGTGCCTGTACTGGTGTCGAATTGGAAACTTTCAGTAACTTTTTTAATATTTTGCCTTCATTTAAGTCCATATAACTCCATTGTTTTAGGGGAATATGTTCAGAGGCGTAAGATAGAACCGGGGTGATTTTGGCTCTATAAATTTTTATTAATGCTGAAAAATGCCTGCTTCCAGTAGTCGTGTACAGGCGTGACATCGCCCCGGCATGTAGATCACTTTTCCTTTTTAAATGATTAATTTGTTTGCTGTTATTCATATTATGCGAAAAGATTCTACCAAGATAGGTATATTCCTTTGTCTGTTCCAAAGTCTCTCCTCCCAGTTTCCATTGGTACTTCACATCTTTTTTCTTGTTTGAAAATGCAACTACTTTAGTTTTACTTATATTTGGAATTAAGAAGTGTTCTTTCGAGTAGTTGTATAAGATATCTAGAAGACTTTGGAGTCCAAAAGGTGTCAGGTCGAACAAGACTATATCGTCCGCATACAGCAGAGCATGTATGCGCTGAGCGGCCATTTTCGGTGGAGTGCATAGCCCTTGTTGTAAATGTAATGGTAGGTCACTCAGATATAGGGAAAATAGAATCGGGGCAAAAGACACCCTTGCTTTAGGCCATTAGGTGTTAGTATTTTCTTTGACAGGCCCCTGTCACCCCCCATTTGAACTCGGCACCAGGTATTACTATGCAGGTTCACAATTAATTGTAATAGTGGTTCAGGGATACCCATTTTTCTCAATTTTGTCCATAGTGTCGGCCTATCCACCCTGTCAAAGGCAGTATAGTAGTCTATAAAGGCTGCATATATTGGCTGAGATTTTCCGGTTACGTATTTGTCTAATAAAAATTGAAGGGTAGCTATATGGTCCGTAACTGAATGGTTCGGTCGGAACCCAGCCTGAAACATGGGAATTAGTCCCTTCGAGAATGCCCAAGTTTTCAGCCGGTCAAGTATTTCTGCAGCAAAGATCTTACCGCCAGCATCCATTAGAGCGATTTGTCTGTAATTTCCAGCTATACTCCTTTTTCCTTTTTTATATATTGGAATTATTGTGCTTCCTTTCCACGAGTTTGGAATGTTCCCGGAGTCAAATATATAATTGAATAATGGCGCGAGCATCTGGCCCCATGCTTTTTGGTCAGCTTGATAAACCTTGATAGGAATCTGATCAGGGCCGGATGCGCCCGTACTTCTTGCCTTTTTGATATTCAGAGCAATAGACACTGCCGAGGTCTTGGTGAGTTTTATATCATTGGTTACCATTTCTTGTTCAATATCCTTTCTCACCATTAAATTCAGGTTGGGTTTGTATAGATCATTTAGGAATATACCCCAGTCATCTTCAGAGACAGGGATTGCTTCTAGCTTCTTTTTAGTTCCCGTCATCTTCGCTATCAAAGACCAATATTTTCGTTGATTGCATTGCTTTGCCGCTAGTTGGATATCAATCCAATTACGGTCCTGTTTCAACTTTTCCTGTTTAGCCCTTTGTCTTCGAATTTGATTCTTTAGTCTGTTTATTTCAACTTTATTTACTGACGAGTAACTCAAGTACTGAGCTCGAATCAACCTATTGAGTTTTTTTATAGTTGGCTGATTGCAATTTTTGCTCTTGCTGGCACATTTTCTTTGTGTTGGTCTGTCCTGTTTTGATTTACTTTGTATGGCGTGTTTAAGTTCGTTCAATACAATTTCATAGTTCTTTATAGGGTCATCAGAGTAAATGGCAGTTAATAGTTGGGTTTGTGTTATTAGTACATTCAGATAATCCAAATTTTCCGCACCCCAATAGATCCGGCGCTGGACTGTGTTTACTTCCATTTTGGATTTATAGAATATGGGTTCATTCTGGAAAGTAGTTTGTGGCGTCCAGAGTGTTGTTAAACGTAGGAGTGCATGATCACTTTCCTCATTGAATTTAACAGACAGTTGGGTAATTTGTTCTTTTACTTCATTCCCGCATATGAAGTAATCAAGAATAGAAGGGACTCCATTTCCTTGCCTAGTGAATGAAGCTGGCTTATCTCCATTGATGTTTCCATTTAATATTATCCCATTTATGCTTGGAAGGAATGATAATAATGAGCTTCCTCGTTTATCCGACTTTACTCCTTTTGGAAATTGCGGGAGTGATATTTCCAGTGATTCCTCCTTAAATAATATAGACCATTTCTTTATTTCACTATTCGATATTTTAGCGTTTAAGTCGCCCATAATGATATATGATAGATGATGTTGATCTTCGAGGATGTTAGTTATGGTCTCTAGTAGATGATCGAATAAAGGGTCATATTTTTTACTTGGTGGAGCGTAGATATTGAAAAGTAGTATTTTCTTATGGATATCAGATGATTGTAATTTAAATTGTACTTTGATACATTGTAGGTTATGTGAATATGTATCAATTATTTCTTGTGACCAAGAATAATCTTCTTTCAGCATGATTGCCATACCTCCCTTCGCATGACCCCTTTTAGATTTTTTTGCGGAGATTTCATAGACATAATATCCTTTTTGTGTGAAGGGAGTAGTGGACCATGTTTCCTGCAGAGCAAGGATATCTGGATAATCTTTCGTTGCATCTTTCATTTTGTTGGTGGTTTTCCCGGCCAGATTCCATGACGAAAGCTTCAGACCTTTGCTAAACCTGATGTTGTTGTGGATTATCCATTTTTTTGCTGTTTAATGCTTCTGATAACCATGCCCAAGATTGTTGGTTGTTCTCTTTATCTTTTGGGTTAGTATCCCGGGACCAAACCAACCTTTCGCCGTGCATTACTTGTATTTTTAATATATCTTTTCCCATATTGTTTGATACATGATCTCTCCTTTCTGAGCTGGGGTTATTATTAGTATGAGATTGTCTAGTTGCCGCTATATTTTGTAAATTGGTTTTAATTTCTGGTATTGAGATTACATCATAGCCATTCTTTTGTAGGATTTCCTTCTCTCTTATAATTATTCCAGGGAGAACTGGAGAAAAGAATGACACTTGTACAAATTTGTCATTTTCTTTTTTCGGAAAGAGTACTAGGTCAATTTCTTTACTTGTCAGAGAGTTCAGGGAAGGTATTTCTTGTAATAAATTAATTATTCTTCCACGATTGAGCGGCATATTGTCAGTGGGAAAAAGTTATTCTATTGTTAAATGTTTTGATTGATTTCCATCCCACTGCCATATTTTGTAATCTTGTGGATTTTTTGTATCATTAATTTTTTGCTCTGTTAGTTTTTTTTCTGAGGTCGGGCAGTATTCTTCTGCTTTTGGGTTCAGAGGTTTCACCAGTGGTGGTATTTGAGTCACTGAGGAGTTCACCGAGTTAGCAAAGGTGTATCTTTGAAATTTAAGTTTGTTCCCTTTTTTCTTTTCAATTCTTCTCAGAGGTCTTCTTCGCTTTTTCTTTCCCATTTTTTCCTTCAGGTCTTTGTTTTTTATGGTCTTTCCCGTCTGTTTTATTTCCTGTACTTGGATAACCTTTGTTGAATGTATTTTATTGTCAAGAGCTGTCAGACCTGGACTTTTCTCAATTTCTTTGTTGGAAAAAATGGGATAGTGTTTGATGTTATTTTCGATGATGTTTTCCTTTTCTTCTCTGAAGAGTTTCTTAAGAGAATAGGTTATGGGAGTTTTTTTCTTTTTTCTTATTTCCTTGATTTTAGTCTCAATTATTATCACATCAGATGTTTGTGTACTTGCATCTTGCATTGTTAGAGGCCTTGTTCTTTTTTTGCAGCCATCTTCAGATGGTATTCGGTTAACCGTTACAGGTTTGTCAGGTAAGTCATTAGGTAGTTCTTTTTTCTTTTTTCCTTCCACCAAGAACTTAAGGATACCTATTTGAACATCCAGGGTGTCATCTGAGTTAGATAAAATTTGACCAAGGTGGGTGAGAACTGATTCCAAAATGTCCTGTAGGGAGAAAAGTGCTTTTGATAGGGGTGGAACGGTGTCTGCCTGAGTTAAATTAGAAAAATAGAAATCAGTGAGATTAGTTTGATTAGTGTACAATTTGGGTGATTTTTCTGGGGAACTGGTAAGTGGCTGGTTTAGTCTTAGTGGAGTTACTGATTTTTGTTCTTCGATCTTCGTTATATTACTTGCAGAGACCTCCATGGCTAGTTCATTATCCTGGTGTTTAATAGGTGTTATTTGAGACATCTCTAAGATTGATTGATGATACTCTTCCGAGAGGGAGATCTTAGCCAGATTAATATCTGTGTTTGGCGGTCCTTGGTTATGATTGCTTAGATCAGAGTGTAATAGTAACTGATGTTCCGAATTATTGATTGAGATATTTTGCTGTTTTTCTTCTTCTGCCGTAAGAAGAAATGAGTGATTTTTCACGGAGAGAGTAGAAAAGTATTTAGTTATTGCCGGAGTGTTGGAAATTTGACCTGGTTTCATTGATTTATCAACAGATTTTCTGATAGCTGCGTCGGTACCCATGCGTTTCATATAGATTGTTCTCGAACGCAGTTTTTTTAAGGCCATCATGAGGAAGTATTAAATTCCAAGTAATCAGATAGACCTATTCTCCTAGATTAGGTGTTAGTGGGGTGGCCCGTCCCGTCCTTGGTCGTCCCCGGACGGCCACAGACGGCCCGCCCTTTGCCCGGGCTTAGCTCCGCGCTTGCTCCCGCGCGCGTCCCGCGTCGCGGGGGACTAGATGTAATTTTAAATGTTTCGCCGGTGGGCGTGTCCGTGGGCGTGTCGCCTGGGGGAAGAGGAACCAGCTGATCCCGACAGGGGTTGCTGGTCCTCGCAGTCCCCCGGGCTGAAGATGTTGCTTTTCCCGCCCTAGCCTCAACCCTGTGGACTCAAGCTGGGAGCGTAGAACAGAGCTTGCCGACAGCAGCTCTCGCTCACACCAGCGAGTCCCCGGGGAGGCGGCAGTTCGAAGCTCTGCTGGTCAATCACTCTCACTTAACAGCGCAGCGAGCAGGCAACAACAAGGTCTCTGACACAAAGGCAGCAACGAGGTCCCAGCACGCTCAGTGCACAAAGAAAACTTCCAATTCCTGGTGAGTTGTTATTTTCAATACAGTTATATCTATTAGTATCCCAAGACCACGATTATTTAGACAGGCTTTTGCCTTTAAATCATAGTGCATCATCAGAAACACTATGTGAGCTGCATGCAAATTACACTGTACCTGCTAATCCCGCTTCGGAATTATAATACCAACTGAGGATGCACAACAGTTTTGATGGGCATATATAGGAGACAAATCACAACTGTGGTGGACCACTTTCCTGTTGTCCCCTGGAAACAGACTACCACATTCCCAGTCCGCTGCCAAGCTCGAGGGGTGGCGGAACACACTGTCACGACTGTTCCGTTGACATAGGTTACGGAAAACATGGCTGTTCCTGAAAGCCAATTCTGCCCTTGGAGCATTGTCTTAAAACATAAAGGCCACTGTGGCTTTCGAGCATTGGCTACTGCGTAGCAAAGTGGCTGTCTAGGAGGTGCATATCAAAGACCTGGACGGATCTGCCCAGTGCTGCAGAGCATATTCACAACAATGTCTGTCTACCGAAGACACGCATGTGCATGCCTAACCGAATATTTTGGTAAGCGCAAACATAAGCATGTCATTTCCTGAAATACATCTTATTACTCAACACATCCGTTTTCAGTTCTGAAACAATATGCACCTCAACTGACCTACGGCGTAACTTGTTCAATAATGAGCTCATCATTTCAAACCAATTGCAACTATTTTCACATGTTAGTAACATTTCCATTGTGAAGTGATCAACTATAGGCAGTGCATTCTGAATTCATGAATTCAAGGCTTGTTGTCAAACGCTCATGCATATGAAAAAGGTGCTAATTATATTGCTGTCAAGAAGATGGAGAAAACATAACCTATTTCACATTTTGCTGTAATAGGATACTCACTGAATTTAAGCATATGTCAAGTAGCAATCTCCTCTACCACATAAATTAAATGAGAGAAAAAACATTTGTTTTATCAATAGATGCAAGATTTCTTTTATTTTGTCAAAAGGAGATCACACCTCGGGACCAATCAGTCTTGCTGGTTAAGCGGTCATTGATGTTTCCTCATTAAATGAATAAATGATACACAAGTAAACGGTATATAGGACTGGTTGATTCTGAGTAAACTCAAATAGTGCACAAATATTTCTAGGGCAGCTACCACCACCCTTCACCCCAGCCTCTCTTTCCGTGTGATGCTAGGGAGGATTTAATGCACAACATGTATGGAACAGTGCTGCCAATACAACAGGTGAGACATACTTACACCGCAGTCATTCGCTCCATCTCCACACATCCCCACGTAGTAACTATCAAGTGAAAAGAAAAACATCAGTCTTCAAGTTCTTTCTTTAGACAAAAAGAGCAATGTTTTCAAAAGCATTTCACAAATGACACCTTTAGAAGATACCTTCCTTTTACACAATCAATTAATAACATCAAATAGGACTGATGGCCTTGTTTCTGAGACTCATATGGCGAGCAATTAAATACAAAAGATCAGACCATGTTTTAGTTACACAGGCATTTGATAGACACAGTTGCAGATTTCGTGCACTGTAAACTGCGCTAAGATGCTGGAAATTCCATGCCGAAAGAGAAGTCTGAGAATTTACGCATTTGTTTACCCACAGAACTGCACCTGAACCATCGCTCTATGTGTGTGTGTGTGTGTTGGGGGGGCTGTGACAGTGGCTAAAACCCTATGAGGGGCTAGTAGGTGTATTTACCTTATTACTAACTGCATTAAGGTTAATATATTGAGCAGTCCCTCGCAGTTAACTTCAAAGCAACTTTCCTGGCAGTGTTATCTGTGTGCAGTGCCTACCTCAAGAGACCTCCTGGCAAGCGCCATACTCAAGCTCCCCTTTTGGGGGGGGATGTCTTTTGAAGACCACTGTCAGGGGCCGACCATTGTAATAAACTTAATGTAACTACTGTTACGTTCATTACAATGGGAGATCACTGACCGTGCCAAGAAGCACAAGAATTCCTTTTTATTTACATCCTCAATGTCAGACCAAGGAATTCTTATTCTGCAGGAAATTTATCCTGCATTCATATGTTTTTCCAATCCGCAGGAGGTGAATGTGGAAAAAGTTATATTACCCCCAGTTTTGTCTCTGCTTAGCATGGATGGGAAAAGGCAATTTTGCCCACCCCTAATCCCACCATATTTATCCATGACAGTATAAAAAAATTCAATGGAATACCCAGGGTAATAGCAAAGTACACCCGCAGCTCCTAAACAACATACTTGTTTGAACAGCGCCCAATAACATTGTCACAAAATAGCATGTTTGTTCAAGAATCTACAGAGAGGAGTTGTTCTCGAGTGCAGAGATCATAAGGTACCCACCCACTTGCTGCCTGTCTGTATCATAGCAGTGTGTGCTCCCTACTTGCATCCTAAATGGCACACACTGGCTGAATTGCCTAGAGTAAAATAAGGTTATCTAATAGATGGGTCAGAGTAAAAAATTGATTTGCCTTCAGGGAAGTCTGATTTTAGAAAGAGTGCAGCAACTATACCTAATGCAATAGCATTAGTACAAATGTCAGTCTGATGTTTAATGAAGGGCTTCTGTAAGATCTATGGTTCCATCGAGAATGCTTTAGTGCTTTTGCCAGCCTTTAGGTTCGCTAAAAAAATATTTTGAAAAATTCATATTGCATATTTTTTTATACAGATACATACATATATAGAGAGGCTTCTGGTCAGACCTCTTTACCCACTTCTCTGTTCTAGTGTCATTTAGATTTTGCTTTCAGTTCACCACTGCCTATAGTATGGATGAGAGAGCCAGCCCACAGTGACAGCAATTCTCTTGCACATGTGCTCATCCACTTAGAAAGTAGACCACTTCAGTGGCACGGCTGGTAGGCCCCAATCTTTGCTTTCATTTTAGGATTTATTTTTTGGGTGATATGGTTTTCTTTTTGTGGGTTTTTTTAAAGCAAAAAATAACCTATGCACTCACCTTTAGAATTATTTCATTTTTAACACTTACTTTTTTACTACTTTTAATGTCTGCAAAGAAGAATTTTCTTTTTTTTTTATCTGCAAGCTTGTCAAGTCCAGGTCTACGGGCTTTGCCATCATTAGTTTAGCATGGCCAATTAAAAGGACAGTCAGTAATACTAATCCCAGCGTCCAATTACACCTTTAAATATTGCCCTGCAAAAATTAGTCTAACTCACTGGGAGAGAGTTACCAACAGTGATTACTAAACCAGACTAGGCAGCAAAAGCATGCTAGAGGCATCTCCGATATCAGAGAGACTGGCTAGATCACTGGTTCATATCCAGCAATAACACTGCATCTAACATAATGGTCTCCAACCTGTTAGGTAATAAGTACTACTTATGGTCAATAAAATATTTCAGAGTAACTAATGTTATTAGAGTTTTAATAGTTCCCACAAGCGACATTACTTTAGTGGCCACCCTATGCAAGATTCTCAGCAGTGATCACTTTAGTGCACCAAGCCCTGTTGCCAGAGGTAATATAAAAATTGTTTTGTCACAGTGAAATGACTCCAGAGTGAACATACATAACAGCCATAGCAGCAATGTCCCTGGTAAATAATATTAGTAATAAGTCTCCGCAAAGCTGCATGACTTATTACTGAAATATCAGATTTAAATATATCTTAGAATTCAACCATTCTTCTTGAAACATTTGCTTAGGAGTTATAAAAGTACACATTTTCATCTTGAATACACATTTTTCAAATTTGGTATGGCCATTTTAATTCAACCATGCAAAAGTCTCTAATTTATTAAGCTGATCTGCACACAGGAGAGATACTCACAGGTAGCTAGAGAACTACCAGTAGCTCACAAGCTACTCGTTGGAGAAGTCTGATATAACAGTAATATGGGTGTCTCGTGCTCTAGGAATAGGAGTGCAATGTGTTGTGTATTTGATTTTAAGAGTCAGCTACAGCGATAAAGAGAAACATCCTGCTTTGCAGTGGTACTGCTACAGGATGTGTGCTGTTATGTGGAGAGTCGGACAATTCAGCTCCTGGCACGTATCCGACTATGAAACTATCTGCAAATAAAGAGGCTTTTTATATGTTTTCCGGACAATAACACAGTTCTTCGTAGTGGGGACATCGGATTGTGGTCTTATTGGCTTGCGCGATTTACAAGCCAGAGTGGGAGACGGAGTCATTGTGTGCTATGACCACCATGGATTAACCTCGAATCCAAGAAAAGTGGAAGATACTCGACCATGACATGGAAAATACTCCGCAGTGGTCAAATTTTTCCTGCCTAGCTGTGACTGCAAGACTCCAGGCAATAACCAATCTAATAAACCTGCAGTTTGATAGGAGAGATGGAGAGAGTTGCCAGTTTCTGAGGTAATCACTGCGGTGTCCCGAGTACCAGGCTACAAGCAAGGAACGCAGCAATAAGTAATGGTTTAAGCCAGGCTCAATCCCCACATAAATGTATAGGTCTCTTAAATGTGTGTGCCCTTTAAAGATGTCCATAAAAGAGTTTGTGCCAAAAACATTTTAACTTGCCATCTTCATGCTGTCTTTTACCTAATGTCCATTTCTTTCTTTGAAACATTTTGTCATTTTAATGACTTCCTCATCAGTTATGACTAAGCTTAAAGCGTTTTAGTTGGTAATGTATTTTTGGAAAAAAAAATATTTTATGTAAAATAAGGTTTCCACATTCCGTAACATTATTTATTTATTTTATTCATTTCTAAAGAGCAGGCCAGTGACAGGGAGCAACTTTGAATTTGAATTTGAATTTTGAAGGGGTATTTCTAAAGCGCAGCGGTCGCTCCGAAGGGAGCATCATGGCGCTGAAAATTCCTGAAGGCCTAGTCGTGTTAGGCGGAAGGAGGGCTAGATGGCAGCTTTAGTCCAATCATCGGGGAGGCTAAAGATCCAAGTCTTAAGAAGTTTCCTGAAGGGTTTCTCAAGGGTCTGTTGTCTCAAGTGTTTGGGCATGCTGTTCCAGGCTTTGATGGCCAGGGAATTTAATAGTAGCTCTAGCTTTAAAACTAATCTATAATAAATAATACACTGTACACAGCATTCCTTTAATCCATTTCTTTTAAAATCCAGCTTAAATTACTGGTTTTCCCCTAACCTTCCCCCACAACATATAAAAATATGCGAAAATCTTTATTAATTCAACACATAAGATGTCCACGTTACTGAAATACATGATATTATATTTAATTCACACCATCCCTAAATTAAATTAAGGGTCCCTCATCCTCACCCTATAATGCTTACTTTAATCCTTCACAAATTTGTTTCGATTTAAATTATGTACAATAAGTTACCCTTCCACACAACAACTGAGCAGTGTCGGGATAGGATCCAAACTTTCTATTATACCATTAATTAATTACATTAACTTGATTTCTTTTTTTTTTAAAGACCTTTATTGTACCATTAAAACCTTACACAGCTTCTGGCCTACAACCCCTGGGGCGGGCCGCAACACTTTCGCATGCGTGCGATACTGTCTGGATTACACAGCCCATGTGCCGACAACCCGGGGGTACGGCGGCGTTATATAGCAATGCGTGTATATAACTAGCATTAGGTTTGCTGATTCGTATAGGTCAGATTTTAAATTTTTATAACAGTAAACAACAGAAACAAGAAGTTACCACATACAGTTGTGATGCAAATGAGGGAGTAAGTGCACAACCCCTACCCCGGCTAACATCTTTAGAATATCTGTTGTAGGTGAGAGGAACCAGTACCACTTGGTCTGTTGCTGCTACACTCCTTCGCAGGTAGGTGCCTCTGCATAACAATTCGCATATGTTGAACTTGATTTCTTTTAACAATAAATCTTTATCCTATCACTAATGAGGGTCTGTAAAGAGGTGGGGACCTCAAATAATTTGAGTTTGGGCGGCGGAGGGAGGGAATGGTGCTGGTCATGGTGCAACCCTCTGCATCAGGTCTCAAAGCTCCTCACAAAGGAAATGTTCCTTCTTCATAATGACTGAGCCTTTGTTCGCTTAGGTTTTTAGCATCCATAAGAAAGTACTGTAGGGGAGATGAGATGTCCACTTTAATTCTTCACTTGAAGCCCATGCAGTTGGCAAATGATGCCACTTGATTTAAAGCAAAGTCAAATTGATGCAGAACAACTGAAGACCTGCAGCTAGATCTCCTGGAGACAGCCTTCGTAATGAGCCTATTGATTTACTATTGCAGCAGAGCCAAGGGCGAAAGGAGAGGGGAGTACATCAACATGCAAAGAACAATGGGGGCTCTCTAGAAAATATATGTGTGTTTATATATATATATATATATATATATATATATATATATATATATATATATATATATATATATATATATTTTCTTTTAATTTATATTTCAGGAAAATTTTTCCTTCACGATTCAATGTTTCCCGAACCGGAAAAACGGAATGGACTCCTATTTCTGTTGTGCATAATCTGTTTATTTTAGATTTTCGTGCTCTGACGAGAATCAGCCTGTGCGGGCCTTGAATATGAATATATATATATATATATATATATATATATATATATATATACATACACATATTTCCATATTACCAAAGTTTTGCCATATTAAGAAACACCAACACAGTTAGAAATGTCTTCCTGTCTTTAATTGCAGTTACAAGCACAACGTGCATTCTTCCCCCAGTCCAAGCGCGAAATAGTCCCCACAGCTGCCAGAACTCGTGCGCAAGCCATTGAAAAAGAGCTCATGCTCGAAATGCATTTGGCGCTTGGACTGGGGGAAGAATGCACGTTGTGCTTGTAACTGCAATTAAAGACAGGAAGACATTTCTAACTGTGTTGGTGTTTCTTAATATGGCAAAACTTTGGTAATATGATACATACACACATATATATATATATATATATATATATATATATATATATATATATATATATATATATATATATATATATATATATTACTTTCAGCAATAACTTCTCAGAAGAGAAAGTAATTATCGCGAGGGTGTCCTGAACCTTGCCGCCGGCACCAGCTACTGTTGCTCCTCTCATCTTGGGACATTTGCTTGTTGATATATATATATATATATATATATATACACACACATCCTACTGGCGGTCGCCAGTAGGTATATATAGTTAGGACCTAGTTTCCATAGGAAATCCCCAACATTCTATTGGGAATAACTTTGGCGCTGGTTGATGAATCTTCGCAAATTTCTCAAAGAAGATGGCTCACTCCGCTCCTCTCCTTCCCTGAAAGTTTGGGGGGATTAGTCAAGTGGGGGCTGAGAAAAAAGGGGGGTCCCAAAACGTGTTTTCCCCATGTTAATTTCCATAGGACCTTTAGACACGGCTACAGCTTGAACCGCTGAAGGGAATTTACACCAAACTTGTCAAAATGGTAGTGTCTGGTACGCAAATCACGCTTTTGATAAAATAGTGTAAATCCCTCCAGTGGTTCCTGAAAAAATTAAAAGAGAAAACAGTTATATATCTGTAAGCGCGCACCGTGCGCGCAACTCGCGATTTTTCGGAAAAAAAATTTGGGTGGGGGGGGGGGGGACTTGGGGGGCTTCTCTCTTTTATTTTAATCTGTTTTATTTTAATTTCGAGGGTGCCCACCCCTCGTTTTACCCCCGAGATCACCGCCGCGGCACGAGCCGCCTCAAGATGGCCGCCGCCTGGTTGTGGGCGGGGCCGGGAGGACGTGGTTTCCGCTTCCCCCTGCCTGGGGGAAGCCTTTGATGTGCCCGTCCGGTCTCCCATGCCGAGGGGGAGACCGGGTGATGCTGCCGGCCCGAGGAAAAAGTGTGGGCTGGTGCGGGGCTCCCGTGTGCTGAGGGAGCCCCGGGAAAAGAGGAGACGCCGCCCGTACCGCAGCGGGGCCCCCGTGGTGTTGGGAGAGCCCCGCAGCTGTCGGCGGAAAGGAGAAGGCGAGCCACAGGTTAGTGCTAGCATAGCTGCCTGTCACATCACGTGAATGCTACCCCGCAGTAACCCATCTTCCAACTCGTGACACCCCGAAACATGACGCCAAAAAGCACATGCCAGTGCATTCACCCTTAATACGCTTATTGTATTTAGCCTGGATAGCGTGACTCCCTCCTGCAGCCACCAGCTCAGACGCACGAGGTTACGAAAACATGACCCTGAAACCGAGGATGCCTCTGGACTCTGGACCGCATCCCAGGGGGCGGGGTTTGTGGGGGCAGAAGACTCCCATCTGCAAGGAAGGCAGCCATGTGAATAAGGCACCCACTGACATACGTGTGCCCTGCAGTTCACGCGTTCGGCACCTGCAGGAATGAGGCAGTCTATCCTCGTTCTGAGTGGGCTAAATTAAACACTATTACAATAGTAAATTAACACAGCCTCGCGCAGACGAAGCAACATCCCCATATAAGACGAGGTATATCTAACAGTCAATGTTTCCAACTGAAAGATGAATTGGAGACAACAGTGCAGCAACTGCCACGATGGGTTGTACATGGGCACTTTCCTTTAAGCAATGAATAAACAAACATTTCATATAAATGAAAGTTTCATTTAACTTATGGTGGTATTTTCCTACTCTTAAATGTCAGTGATGGTATGCAGTTTATGTAACGCAACATCTTGGGTGGCCAGATGCTATGACAACAGATGTTGCTATTAGCCAACTCAATGGTGCTTCGTGGTTGTGTCACTGAATTAAAGAGGATGAATGGTTTGGTTAGCCCTGTCGTGACACTGGGACTCTACGTCCCGGTATGTAAAGTGATCTCTGCACTAGGCGGTTTGACAACGTCATGCCAATACCCTCTTAGAGGCTGCGTGAGTGGGCTTTCCATGTCCACCCAGGTGGTGTTCTGGAAGCAGGAAGCTTGCTGTGGTGGCAAAGGTGCAGGTTTAGGAACCAAAGGGGTCTGAGTTTCTATCCGATTCCTAGCCGTTCAATTCACAACCGGTGACCCTGGGGAAACCGGACCATCTCCCCGTGCACGATAATCTGACACAATACAAAGTGCTTTCAGTGTTCACCCTTTTATAAAGCACAGAACCACTTGGGTAAAACATATGGGTAAATGATGTCAGGTGAACATGTAGCGGATTACTTTTGAATTTCAAATCCAGTGACCCTATTCTAGGGATATATTTAGGGCTACTGGAATTATGTGGCAGGGGGAAGCCAAATTCTGTGGCAGGGCTGAGCAAATTATGCGACCAAAAAGGCAAATTGTGCGGCTAAATGCAGCATATTCTGTGATCGTATTACTTTATTATTTTGTGATTTTCACACTTGTTAACCCTGACTGGGCATTGGTTGCACCTCATTAGTGCCAGTTTAACACCGAAATATAGCAATAAGGAACATAAAGATGAACAATCCACCTTTGCCAAGGGCCTTCCACCTCCAGGCAACACGTGCAGTGCGTTTTTAGTAACTTTCGAACTGACTGAGCTAGAAACATTTTATTTGTCAAAATCTGCAGATCATGAAGTAGATTAGGGATTATGTGGCAAATGTGCCAAATCTATAATTATGTGAAAAACACAGCAGCCGCACAATCGCATTATTCCAGTGGGCCTGGTTATATTATTGGATTTGAGAGGGTTTTGTCTTGTTCAGAGCACCAGTAATTTTTTGTTGTTGTTTTTTTCTTCAGAGTTTTATACAGCACACACATGACCCAAAGGTATCGGGTATCAGGGTGCTTTACATAGCACCAGTTACGTTACATGAGGACACGTTCATTTTTTGTTAGGCGCGTGGAGATTAAGTGATTTGCCCAGAATCACAGGATGTTCAGCGTCATTGCTGAGACTCGAACCCAGTTCCCAAGTTTCGAGGTCGACCGCCCTAGCCCTTAGGCAACTCCTCTCCCCATATTTAAAGCTGAAGTACATGTTTCTAATACAATTTGAATATATTTTTCATCGGCAGATCATTAATATGCCTTGTGGCCCCCGTGGTGTTGGTAGAGCCCCGCAGCTGCCGGCAGAGAGGAGAAGGCGAGCCACAGGAGAAGAGGCCCGCCGCACCTGAGGAGTGCCTCCTTCGTACCGGTGAGTGCGGGACAATTCGGCATTTGTAGTTAGAGCGGCCCCGGTTTTTGTACTAACTGTATCTGTATAAGTACTGTGTGGCCCAGCCGGTCTAGCGGAGTTTCCAGGCACGCTGCAAAGTGAGTGCCCTGGCATTAAAAAACTTTGGGTGTTTTGGCAGAAGGAAGGATTGAGGGAAGAAAAGGTGGCGAAATGAAGACAGATGGAAGGGAGGAAGAGTGAAATAAAGAGTGAAGGTGGAATGGAAGGAAGAAATAAAGGAACTATAGGACAAAGGTTAGAAAGTAGGTGGAAAGAAGAAAGGAAATTGAACAAAGGAAGAAGAATGAGGAAGGCGGAAGGGAAGTAAAGAGGCAAGGGAGGAAGAACGAAATGAAAGAAGCAAAGAGGTATGGAAGGAAGGAGGAAGTGTAGCTAAAACGAAAGAGAGAAGAAGGTTGGAAAGGAAGGAGCGAGAATCAAGGAAGGAAGAACAAAATGGAGAAACTACGGATGGAAAGGATAGAAGGGTGGTGAAAAGGAAAGAAAGAAGGAAAAGGAACAAAAGGGGGGCAAGGAGGAAAATGAGAATATTAGTTGAAGTAAGGAATGAACGATGAAAAAGGTAAGAGAGGGAGGGAGGAAGGAAAGAAGGAAGTTTGGAAGGCATCAGGGATAAAAGTTTTGAAGAGATGAAAGGACAAAGTAGAAAAGGATGGAAAGGTGGTCAAGAGAAGAAAGAAGGGAACAAATAGACAAGGAAAACCAAGAAGGAGGATAAAGAGCGGGGGGAAGGAAAGTTGGAAGGAAGCATGATAGAAACGAAGAAGGAGGACGAAAAAAAGCCAGAAAGAAAGAGTGCACTACAAAAGTAAAATGACATCAGAAGAAACCTTTATGAATGTGTAAGAGAGAAACATTAAATGCTAGCTGTGGTTGAAAAACATGAACTAAAGAATGACAAATAAAGGGAGAAAGCTCATAGTGTACAAGTGGATCCATTGGAATTAATTGCCTAATTTCCCCATGATGTAAAAATAGCGTTAACGTAGCATCTTTCCATGTGCACAGTCAACTGTACCTGAGTTTCGTCAGATACTTATGTATGTACTAAACCTTTTGTGAACCTCCCTGTCTTCTCCCACAAAGCCAGGCAGAGACAGGTTAGTTTCTGACGTTACTTTATTCTCTTAGTTTGCGTTGCCGCCCATATGCACACCCTTGCCCGTGCCCTCACTGTCCAGGAATGCCCTCCCCACTCCCTGACCGGAAGTGGTGTTCGGGGGGGCAGAAGGCAAGAAATATGGCACAATTAGAGTGCATCTTGCTCCGGTCCAAAAATCGGATCCCTAGGGCTTCTCAGGTGGTCCCACAAGGATATTAACATATTTAAACATTATCCGCTAATAGAATTAGCATTTTAAAAACCTTGCAAATTCACTGAAAAAAACCATAGGTTTCAGGCCTTATTTAGTTAGGAATTAGCATTTAAAAAACCTTTGAAATTCACTGAAAAAACCATAGGTTTTAGGCCTTATATAGTTAGGAATTCGCATTTAAAAAACCTTTGAAATTCACTGAAAAAACCATAGGTTTTAGGCCTTATATAGTTAGGAATTAGCATTTAAAAAAACATTGAAATTCACAGAAAAAACATAGGTTTCAGGCCTTATATAGTTAGGAATTAACATAAAAAACCATTGAAATTGCTCCTATATAGTTAGTTGGACTAACTATATTTGGCGCACCCGCAATCCACTGCTGATGATGTCACATATTACATCATTCATGACATGGTCAGTGACATCACTGATGACATCACTGATGACATCACTGATTACATCATTCATGTGATAATACGATGCACCTCCTCACACTCTAATATAACCTTTGATACACCCAGTGTTAAATACAGACTACCATTCTTGAAAGTATTGACACACCAATACCAGTTATTACATAGGCACTCACTGATTCCTAGGTCTACTCACACATCCACTCATTCACCCATACAATCACTCATACATACAGGCACTCATCAATGCAACACTATCATATGCAATCATACACCTATGCAGACACTCACACACTGCCACTTATCCATGGAGTTACTCACACACCTAGTCAGTCATGAAAGAATCAATCACACTTCCATTTCCTCATCTATATAGTTATACACACAACACCTTACTTATTCAAACATATACTAACACATACTTACTCTCTTATACAATCACTGATACAAGTACACATTGATCTGCACAGACTCACACACCTCCCAGCCAACCACACACACACACACTCAGTCAGTCTCCCATACAAATACTTGGGCAACCAATCAATAACCCATATAGCCACTCGTATAGCTACTGATCAACGTATGCAGCAGCTTACACAACAACAGACATACTGATGCACACATTCACACAGTTTAGTCACTAACCTATGCATTCAGTAAGACACATTTAATCACTCACTCATACAGTCAGTCAAGCACCTACTAAATCCTTCATCCAGACACTTATACATCCACTCATTCTTCAATAGGTAAAACATATTTAAACTTTACAGAAAAACACAGTCACTGGATGATGTCATCAGTGATGTCAAATGAGATGTCATCAGTGATGTCATTTGAGATGTCATCAGTGATGTCATCAGTGATGTCACTGACCATGTCATGAATGATGTAATATGTGACATCATCAGCAGTGGATTGCGGGTGCGCCAAATATAGTTAGTCCAACTAACTATATAGGAGCAATTTCAATGGTTTTTTATATGTTAATTCCGAACTATATAAGGCCTGAAACCTATGTTTTTTCAGTGAATTTCAATGTTTTTTTTAAATGCTAATTCCTAACTATATGAGGCCTAAAACCTATGGTTTTTTCAGTGAATATATATATATATATATATATATATATATATATATATATACATACACACACATATATATAATATATATATATATATATATATATATATATATACACATATATATATATACACACACATAATAAATATATATATATATATATATATATATATATATATATACACCCACACATATATATACACACACACACAGAAACATAAGCACATACACAAATACACATTCGCCCACACACACAGACATTATATATATCAACACCCAGCCTCGCTCTCCACCAACTAGTGGCTATTACAAGCACTGGATATGCCATACATGTAACACCGCCTTGTAAGAAAAACATCCTCTTACACAGAATTAACTTGTTTGGATTATCGTTTGTACTGATGGATCGTGTATCACACTGGAAACTTGCCTGGCCCAATTTTCTCTCACTGACAGCAGCTGTGTACTGGTAAGCATACCAGTGTCCAAGAGGAAAGAGGGGTGTGTGAACACAACATGGAAAAAAAATGAAGTCCATTAACACAGACTGACTGTGCACTGTGAATTGTGAATTGTTCAAACTGGGGGGAAAAAACGGATTCACAAACTTTCTTTTAGATAGAAGAATCTTCTAAGAAAGCTGAGCCTAGGACATAAGAGTAGGGTCAAAGGCTTGTTCATGAAAACAATATCTATTTTAAAAGCACGAACAGAAAATGGTTACCGAATCAATGCATTATGAAAAATATGTACATAAAAGATTTGAAAAGGGTAAATGCGAAATTGGCCTTTTTATCATTAATTTTTGAGAAACAGATTGAGAATTACCGAAAGAAATTTGAACTCTTGATAAAGTGGATCTACAGCGAAATATGAAGGCTGATGCAAGTTGAAAATTGATGACATATAAAAACGGATAAGAAATAACCAAAAATGAGTGGACCACGATATGAGCAATGTGAATTTAACTTTTTGTTTCTGGGTGCTACCATTTGCATAATTTCGCAAATAAATTTCATGCAAGTCGAAGCAAGGAGAGGAGTTGGCCTAACGGCTAGGGCGCTCGACCTCGGAACCTGGGTTCGAGTCTCGGTAACAACGCCAAAACCTCCTGTGATTCTGGGCAAATCACTTAATCTCCCCGTGCCTAAAAATGAATGTGTGTCCGTCCTCATGTAACGTAACTGGTGCTATGTAAAGCGCTCTGATACCAGATTCGGTTCGGGTCTAGTTCGCGCTATATAAAACTCTGCAAAAAAAAAAAAAAAGCACTACCTGGAAAATCTTTCAGGCAGATCTCTGCGTTCCTGTCAGAACTCAACTATTTAATATGAGATGGGGGCTGTGGCTGAGTAAAGAGTATTGTCGGGATAGGACCCAAACTTGGTGAGCGGAGGAGTCGGCAGACATTTTGCTGAAGTAACAGGAAGATCATTGTATTAAAAAGAAAGGTTGCAAGTTCTTTCTGCATTGATGAGGACTTGAGGGCGACCATCACACCATGTCCACGTAGTCCAAAAAGCACACTCCCTAACACACGGATGATCCTTCCTTATTGTATATTCCTTTTCACCCTTTATGGCCAGACAAAGAGCTTTATTGGAGTGGTTCTTCCAAGCAGGAGCAGATGGATGTGCGGGCATTTGAGGCACTTGAACGATGATGCTTTGTGCAAGGTGCAAAGAACTTTGAATTTCATTCTTCACTTAGCTGGACGCCACCTCAATGCAATAAAGATGTGCCTTAATTTGCTCTGTTTTGCAGACAACCCTTTTTAAATATCTGGTCAATTATTTCAGTTGTCGCAAAGGGGCGTGGGTGGCTTGGTTCACAGCCACATGCCCCCTAACTTGCCTGAAGTTAAATACTTGGATAATTGTGTCTTAAATAAAAGCAGTTATCCCTTGGTATCTAAATATAGAAAATTCATTTATTTTTCTAAGAAAGGTGAAATTATTTCTATTGAGTTGTTTAACAGTAAAGAGCTATCAATGCATAAGGCTTTAGGGTTTTACTGCTTCAAAACAAATCAATGCAAACTCAAGAGATTATTAAATGTGTCATGGTGCAGTCATATTTATGTGAAGCAGAGTTTTGCAGAGACGTGGGTGGAAGAGATTGTGGAATAGGGAAGGGCGGGAGCGGCCACAGTTCAGGAGTGGTTCAGCATCCGGGTGGTTACCACATGGCAAGACAATGCTTGAAGAATTGAATATTCAGCGCCTTGCAAGAGTGAGGGCAGATCTGGGCTAGGATGGTGTTCCAGATACTTCAAGGTACCATTATGAATTACGTAAAGATCACATAACGCAATATTTAAGTTGTTTTACTTCTTCCATTACTTTAAGATCCCAAGGGACTTATGTGTAGTGCTTTTTCTCTTTCCATTACAAAGAGTTTCTTAGAGGTTGATGGGTAGTTGGTCATCTTTCAAAATGCTCCACATATTTAATCGCTCGCTTTTTCACTCCTAGTTTCACCTCCTGGGTAGATGTTGCAAACATAAGGATTCATTTCAGAAATTATGCATTAATAGTATATTCCAGATCACTACTACTTTCCAGATCTTGCCATACTACCAATGGTTTTCCTTAGAGAAAAAAAATCAAGTGAAGGTGAGTATCCCAATATTCACTTCCAATGGTAAATTACAGAGAACAGCACAGGTGTTGTATAGTCCACAGAAGCTTTCTTTAGAGTAATCTGAAAGACCTAAAGTCTAGGTAGAGAATCAGACAGAATGTGTGCCCTGTCAGAAAACGCTGGAAGGAAAATGTTACTTTCCTGTAAAAATCGGTTTGCAGCTTGTAGTGCTGTAGTCTCGTTTGCTGTACACACTCCTGCCATCTAGTGCTGACGTGGAATATTACAAGTTGCTTTTCTTTAAAGAAGTGGTTTGAGGAGACTCCTATCTCCCCTGAAACCCATAATGCACCAGGATACACACCCTCTCGGATTGCATTTTCCACAATTAGGGTAACTGTAGAGAAGCAAAGCATTATAGGGTTTGTGTATTGAGAAAGCAAGAGCATGTTATTAAGAGTAAGTTGAAACAAATTACTGATACATACACAATCTGGGAAGGTGGATAGTGTGCATATTTTTCTACAGCACTACAAGCTGCAAGCCAATTGTTACAGGTAAGTACAACTTCATGTTTGCAACATGTGCTACTGTAGCTGATATGACAAGTTTAGACTGATTAGGAAGTACCCAAATCCCCAAAGAGGTGGCCCTTGAGCAGAAGTAGAAAACACCTTAAACATGATTTTAAGTACAGTCAGCTCGACCTGTGCTACTTGGCGGGCATGAATGTCCACAAAATAGTGTGCGGTGAATGTGTGGACAGACTGCCAAACAGCAGCATTACATATATCTGCTGGTGGGCTATTTCGCAGGAATGCCAATGTGTCTCCTTTTTTGCAAGCCGAATGTGCGGTAGGCGCAGCACGTAGCGTGTGTTTGGCTTCGACATAACACAGCTGAGTGTACACAACAATCCACCTAGCAAGGCCTGCCTTTGAGGTAAGGCCACTACAATGTGGTTGGGCAAAAAGCCTTAAACTGCTTTTTGGTCTTTCTGATGGACCAAGTGCAGTCTACGCAGTAGAAAGCGCAATGAGGGTGTCTGCAATATGTACCACTTTCCTAGGCCTATTTTAAAAGCAGGATGGGCGTTTTACGTGCTGTCTTACTTTCCAGAACAGAACCTCATTGCCGTCTGGATTAATTAAAGTCACCGCGTTGACCCGACGACACGGCCTGGTCGGATCTATTTTGAGGACATTGATCTCAGCTTTTCAACTCAACAGCTATGAAGAGTAAATGCATGAAATGGTTTGCTTGAACGCGCAAGTCTAATCCCAATAACCAACACTAACCAATAACAATGGACTCCTCGCTAACCTTGGATCCCGCAGCAGCATGCTGTCTGCCATTAAGGAAGGCAACATCTCATCAGGAGTAGCAAGTGGTACATACATGCAATACACGGGCAAAGGGACATGGGTGTTAACTCGTGACACTGGAGACAGTGAGCGCTGGAACACTGCCAAGTGTTACTGCCAACGCGACCCTGTCTGGATACACAGACACTTGACACAGTGACAAGAGGACTCTGCCCAGGAGCCAGTTTTAGAATGTCAATGTCCCCATGGTAGCTTCTGTGCCTGTATTAATGATACAGATGAACATGTACGATGACCATCAGCAATGGGACCACTAACGTTGAAAGATGGGGAAATAGGGACATTAGGCTTGGACACTGGATGGTGGGGACAGAGATACACGGCATTGATGCTGGAGGGGGAATATAGGGAAACTGACACATATGCACTAACATGTACAATAACTGAGGAACAGTGACACGCACAAACACTAAAGCCGAGACACAGACACAATGATTCCAGCACTGTGATCTGAAACAGGGATACTATAAAACAGGGGTGCTGAAGCCAACACTAGGAAGTGACACGCCTCAAGGACTCCCAGCATAATGGAACTGGCACTATGTCAATGGCATTGGAGCAAAGGCATTGGGACAGGGAAATACCAGGGAGGGTTATAGACACTAGGACTCCCACACTTGCAGATAAATACTGATTAACAGAGGGTGCACCACCGCAGAGATGTCAATGCAAGGGGATTGGTATGGAGGCAATGGCACCGGAACACCAGAATGGCCATCGAGTGCATCCGCGCACCGACAAACACAGCCATTGAACAATGAGTGATGGACATTGGGACAGTAAAACTTGCAAGGGCACACTGACAATAGGTCACTGAGACAATGACACAAACCGTGAGATGGCAAAATTGGCTTTGGGACAGTAACAAATTGATACTGAAACTGGTTAAGTGACACATGAACAACACTTCTACAAATATATTGACATATGGACACTGACACATGAACAGGGTCAGATAGACATTGTGACTGACATCACTGGGACATTGACACGGGTACTGAAACATACACAAAGCCACCGACAATGGGAAACGATAACATAGGGAAACTTATGTGTAGACTCCAGACATGGGAGACAGACAGGGAAACCACAGACACTACGAATATGGAGAAAAGAACAAGAAAGCCCATGGTCCTAATTGAAAAACAGTTGTTTTAAAAGCCCTCAACACCAAGGGGGCATAATGATGGGAAATGCTGCTCATCAGCGATCCCCACCCCAAACCTTTATTTTGGAGATAACAAGGGAAATTCTAGCTTTCACATGAAAGGACCACTCAGCGCTGCCCAAAATCACCTCAACCCCTGCTTGCGCAAGCCAATGTGAGTTCCATGAATACACCTTTTCGAGCACTGCTGTCAGTGTGCAGAAAAGTGGTGCTTCAGTCAGTCTAGCTCTGCTGTATGTGGAGGAATTGAGGTATTTTTTTCCCTGAGGGGTTGAGCTTTCTTGCTTCTCTTCATTTCACAGAACATGAACACAGGAAGGCAGTGAGAAATCCACCAGTTTGAGCACTATGGAAGGTAAGTAACTTGCTCTTCTGATGGATACTTCTAATCCAAGCTGGTGGGTTTGCGGAATGGCTCATATCAAAGAGTCATGCAGGATCAAACAGGCAAAATGCCCTTCCCATCAGATATGGCTGCCAAGGTAGAGGTACTTTCTGAATTTGTGTATTGTATCCCACGTCACAGCTTGACAGATGTCAAAGATAGGCATTCGGCATGCCAGCACAGTGGTAGCACCCTAGTGGAATGGACCCTAAAACCTCCCTCCTGGTTTTTACTTCTTGACCAGTGCCTAGCAGATCTTGATGAAGAGGACTAGCCATTTTGACAGAGTCCTTTTCTGCATTGCCTTGTCTTTTTTAGACCCAGAGAGCCCCACAAAGAGATTATAATTCATCCGATGGCATTTGGTGCAATAGATGTAAACAGCTTAAAGCTTGTTTGAGGTCCAGCCGATGTAGTGTGTCCTCCTCTTTCGAAGGATGAGGTGGAGCAGAGGGCACTGTGAGAGTAATGGATTGTCAAATGTGCAAAGTACTTTTGGCAAAAAGGCTGCCCTGGTACTTTGCACCACTTTTTGTGGCATAAAGATGGTATGAGGTAGATGCACTGAGAGCCAGAACCTCACTTAAGTGACGATACAACTTCACCGCAACTAGTTTTCATTGGCAGGAAAAGTAGTGGACAGCTTTGCTTTGGTTCAAATGGTGCCCACATGAGAAACGTGAGGACCAGATTAAGATCTCACTGTGGCATTACAAAGGGTTTTGTAGGAAATAAAGAAGTCAAACCTTTTAGACAGTTTATCACAATGGGTGATTTCAACAGGAACGGCTGGTCTGTTGCATGCAACATTTTTGAAAGATAACATTTAACGGTGCCCAATGCAAGTCCTTTCTGGACCAGAGATAAAATGAACAATTGACATCTGACAGTTTGGCCTGCAATGGATCATTTTTGAGGGTGCTCCATCAGGCTACAAACTTGTTATAGTGCCTGAGTAGACAGACTTAGTAGAAGGATGCATGGCAGCTAGGATGACATCCACACCTTTGGGAGGAAGAGCGAAAGCTATCAACTGTCGGCGTTCAATCTCCACGCACGGAGGTGAAGATTGTAGCAGTTCGGGTGCAGGACTCTGCCCTGCTGCTGCAACAGGAGGTCCTTTCAAATCAGTTGACTGATCGGAGGACTGATGCGGATTCACAGAAGTTCCAGGTACCACGCCCACCCAGCCCAATCCAGAGCCACTAAGATAACTGGAACCAGATAGTTCCGGGTCTTCTTCAGAACTTGGGGCAGGAGAGGCAGGACCAGAAAGGCGTACAAGAGTTCAGTGCTCCACTCTATATGGAATGAATCCCAGAGTGAGCTTTCATTGAAACTCCAGCACACAAGTTTCAACATTGTGCATTCTCAATGGTGGTGAAAGTATCTAGCCAGGGTTCTTACCATTATTGGAAGATGATCTTGGGGTGTAACTGCCCTTCCTGACCAGCTGTGCGCTGCTCGCTGAGTTAATCTGAACTTGCATCCAAAGAGGAGGAGAGGAGTTGGCCTAACGGCTAGGGCGGTAGACCTCGAATCTGGGGAACTGGGTTCAAGTCTCGGCAATGACGCAGAATATCCTGCGATTCTGGGCAAATCACTTAACCTCCCCATGCCTAACAAAAATGAATGTGTCCTCATACAATGCAACTGGTGCTATGTAAAGCACTCTGACACCAGATTCGGGTCAAAGTCACGCTATATAATACTCTGTAAATAAAAAAATAATCAAAAAAATAAATAAAAAGATCAGACCAAGTGGCTCACAATCAGGGAGATGCTCTAGCCAGCTCTAGAGATGATGTACCTCCTAGCACGGGATCCAGGACCCCATCCTGTTTCTTGCTGTACCACATCCAGCCTCCCTTGAATGGACGATAGGCAGGCTTTCTGCTCCAGGTGGATGGCCCATAACTCAAAGACAATTATGGTCTTCGACAGAGACCAGTGGTCTCCACCTCTACTATGTGACATCTCTCCATCCCAATTGTGATGCATGTGTCACCAGCGTTAACTAGTGGTGGGGTTAAGAGTCTAATGCTGGTCGAACTGTGGTTTAACCGCTATTGCAGGTCTTTGAAGAAACCTGAATGGAATCCATCAGTTTTTCCAGGTGCTGGGCCCACTAAGATCACAGGTTACACTGCAGGGCCAGCACATGCCACCTGGCATAGTTGACAAGCAGGATGCAAAAAAGCCTAGACGGCTCAAAGCCACTCTCATCGAGACCTAGGCCCGAGGCTGAACTGCTGGGATTGTAGCCTGAATGTCCTGGACTCGTGGTGGAGGGAAGGCTCAAACCTGCACCATTATCCAGGATGACTCCATAGTAAGGGAGTCTCTGACAAGGATTCAGGTGCGACTACGGCACTTTGATCAAGAACTCCAGTAAAGTTAGGTTTATTATTGTCCAGAAGTTGTTCATGACGGTCTGTGGTGAGCCCCTCTTCAGCAACCAATCAAGGAGGTAGGGGAAAACTGGAACCCCAAACCTCAAAAGATGTGCTGCAACCACCACCATCACTTTCGTGAATACCAGAGGGGCGCTGGTGAGACCAAAAGGCAGCATAACACATTGAAAATGTTCCTGGTCCACCTTGAAACACAAGCAGAGTCTTTGGGACAGCGGGTCAGGCACATGAAAGAAGGCATCCTGCAGGTCCAAATTCACAATCCAGTCACGTAGATCTAGGGCGGGCAGAACCTAGGCCAGTGTGAGCCTGTTGAATCAGCCTTTTCACAAGAAGGTGTTGAGAGGGAAGAGATCTCTAATCCTTTCACAGAATGAAACCGCTGGACTAACAATCAGTTCCTATTTCAGGTCCTGATCTCTCTTTATGGCTCCTTTGGCCTGGAGAGTCCACACTTCTTGGAGCAAGATGGAGAGGTGCTGCCCTGAAAGTAGGGAGTAGGTGCAGTGGGTCTAAAAGGAAAGGTAGGACAAAGCCATGTCGAACATATATAGGAAAGGTAGGACATAGCTATCTCTAACAAATGTAGGACCCATGTATCGGATGGAGATTTGAGCTAAGATGGCCCCAAATGACTTGGGGACTGCCAGCAAGAGTTAGTCAACCATGGCCAATAAAGCCTGGTTATATTGTCTCAGCATACAGCAGTGACTGACCTACCGGAGACCTAGATTGACCGAGGAGATCATCTGCTTCCTGAATGACTCAAATCATTTTGACGTTGTCACATGGTGTTGTGGGGAAAGAATACACCTCACTTACTAGTGTAAGCCTGTACCTCCAAACTTTTTGATGCAGGATGCTGTGTCAAAAAAATTGAAAGAAAGTCAGTCGCCTGGTGCTGGTTTATGGCATTTATTAACCTAACTTTTGTAAGTACATTAGTTTTGAATTCCATAGCTGACAGTTCTAAATCCAGTACCTCCATGACATGTTTCATTACCATGGCAACACAGGAACTCTCCTCTGTTGGAGGTTCAGTGGGAGAGCACAACCCATAGTCCTGGGAAGTGTCTAGCTCACTGAACTCTTGCAATTCCTTATTGAAATGGTCATCATCATAGTGTTGGAGAAAGTAACCCCCCTAATCTCCATCATCATCACTAAAGGCAGATTGGCTCTTATCATAGTCCAAACCAAAACATTGTTGGAGTACTGTGGTGCGACTCCAACATAAAGGCAATGTTCTGGCTGAGTTGGACTGAACTGGGATGGGTCCATCCAGCTTCGGGACGAGATGTATTCGGATCACAGTTAGATAAGGCTTTAGGAATCGGATCTTACTCTAGCACAGGTATCGGTAAAGGGACCAGCATAGATGTTAGTGCTGGATTGGAAGTCAGCTCCAATGCTGGAGAAGAACCAGGGGATGGTTGAGAAGGCGAAGACAGCACCAAGTGCAGACCCAACATCTATATCCAGATTGGAGGCCTTATTGAATCCTTGAGGCCTGAAGGCTTGCCAGAAGGACTTGGACGAACGCCAAATATTCCCAACAGGATCGCTCTCAAAAGGCTTCATTCGGTAGCGATGATGCAGATGGACCCTGGAAACCATGGCGCATCAGAATCAGTTGAGGAATTGGCTCCTCAACAGGGGACTGTGAGGGGCCCACAAGACACCCTGATGTGCGTGCAGCTTCTTACGTTGAGTAATGAGACCCTGACAAATCCCGCTTGGCCTTCTTGTGCTTATGCTTCGACTCACCTAAAGACTTGGACCGTGAACTAAACCTGTAGCATGAACGGCCCAGAAAGTAGGTAAGGGTCCACACCCATTACTTCAAGCAGGAGTGGGACTTCAGAGACTTCTTTTGGTGTTCGGCAAAGTACAGCTTTCAGGTTTATAAGGGCACAGTCTTTGCAGGAGTTTGATTCATGCGATAAACTCAGACCCCACAGACACACCTCATGGGATGGGTCACAGATATTTATATACGAATGTCCTTACATGGCTTTAACCCTATAGTTTTAGGAGGGGACATAATTCGCTAGTACACCGGAAAAAAGCGAATTTTGTTTGAAGAAAACTCAAGGAAAGTGAAAAATTTGGGGTGGAGCTCAGAATCCGCGTACAAAGTCAACATGCATTGGTGACATTTATATACAGGCCATCGTCAATTCCAGGGTGGAACAAAGTCACTATGAAACTGAAAGGTGCAATGTACGCAGGAGCACAGCTGTTGAAATCTTCTGGACCCAGTCTAGCACCTGGTAATATTATAAAGGAAGTGAGGGAGAGGAATCTGTGGTTAGAAGTATACCTTAGAAGGAGTAGTTTCTGTCCTGTAACTCCAGTTCTGTAGTAGGGGTATCTCTGTTATAGTCATAATCTAGTGAATAGTCCCGCCCATGTGCGTGGACCCCGGCAATCAAAAATAATCTCTTAAGTTGTCAAAATCATGCAGAAACTGCAAAGACACTTAAGAGAGAATTTAAAGACAAATAATGCAGCCTATAACACAGGCCACACTGTCCAGTACTTCAACTAGAAATTCCACCAATTAACACCACACATAGGAAATCCAGCCCAGTTTCTACCAAGAGAAACTTGTCTCTACCCTTAAAAAAACTCTGGAATGATAGAGAGGAAGGCATGGACAGACAAGCCCCATAGGCTGCCATTATGTGGCTTAAGCAGGATACTGTGCCTTTAAGGAAACCTTCTAGAACCTTCTCCCAGTATCCCTGAATGCATAGCAGGTCCCACTGACTTCAGTTCTTTTTGAAGGCGTAAAAACGCCAGACCTGTAGCATTACTTACACAAACAATTCTCCACCGGGGAGGAGGGCGGGCGCTTATGACTATAACAGAGATACCCCTACTACAGAACTGGAGTTACAGGACAGAAACTACTCCTTCTGTAGTAGGGGATCTCTGTGTATAGTCATAATCTAGTGAATAGAATGGCAAGCCCATCCCCACACCAAAGCGGCGGTGGAGAAAGAACAGAACGCCACTACTGTGCGAACAAATTCCGCAGCGAAGCCTGCCCAACCTGAGCGTCTGCCCTGGCATTAGAGTCCAGGCAGTAATGCTTAGCAAAGGTATGAACCGACTTCCAAGTGGCGGCCTTGCAGATTTCTGCAATCGGCACATTACGGAGCAAGGCTGTCGTGGCAGCTTTGCCCCTGGTGGAATGAGCCTTAGGCTTACCTCCTAAGGTCTTATTAGCTTTTTGGTAACACAATTGTATGCAGGACACAATCCACCTAGAAATGGACTGCTTAGAGGTAGCAAGACCCGTCCTGACTGATCCATAATTGATAAACAACTGGTCTGACCTACGAATATCTTTGGTCTTATCTAGATAAAATTTCAACACCCTCCTCACATCCAGGGAATGTAAAGATCGTTCCGCCGGAGAGGAAGGATTCTGAAAAAACGTAGGCAAAGTTATGGTCTGGTTGACATGAAAATCAGAAATAACCTTGGGAAGGAATTTAGGGTGAGTACGCATCACAACCTTAGCAGCATGAAATACAGTATAAGGTTCAGTACAACACAACGCCTGAATTTCACTCACCCTGCGGGCCGATGTAATGGCCACGAGGAATGCCGCCTTCCAGGACAGGTGCTGCAACGAAGCCTTGTGAATGGGTTCGAAAGGCTCCTTCATCAATCCAGACAGCACCACATTCAATTCCCATGAAGGCGAGGGAAGCCTGACAGGAGGGAACACCTTCTTCAATCCTTCCAGAAAGTCTTTGATCACAGGGATCTGGAAAAAAGAAGTCTGTGAAGGGCATTTCCTGTAGGCAGTCAATGCAGCAAGATGAACCTTAATGGAATGAACATTAAGGCCAGACTGCGCCAAATGTGAAAGGTAAGGAAGGATGACATCCTCCTTGCAGGTTGTAGGGTCATGTTTCCTAGACTGGCACCAGATACAAAACCTCTTCCACTTGTAAGCATATGAAGTCCTAGTGGAAGGTCTCTTAGACTCCTTCAGTATGTCCATGCAATCCTCGGGCAGATTCAGATGGCCATATTGCACTATCTCAGGAGCCATGCCGCCAAACTCAAAGACGAGAGGCTGGGGTGTAACATCCGCCCCCCGAACTTCGTGAGAAGGTCCGGCCTGCACGGCAACCGAATGTGAGGAAGGAGAGATCGGTGAAGCAGGTCCGTGAACCACCACTGCCTGGGCCACTCCGGGGCAATGAGTATCATCCGAGCCCTGGACCGGGCCAGCTTGATGAGCACCGCCGGAATCAGGGGAATGGGTGGAAAAGCATACAGAAAGCTGTTCGACCAGTTGATCCATAACGCATTCCCCAGCGTCCCCTGCTGGTAGTACCTGGAGGCGAAGTCTCGGCATTTGTTGTTTTCGGCGGTGGCGAACAGATCTATGTCTGGTGTTCCCCACCTCGCGAAGACGTCTCCTAGTACTTCGTCGTTTATGACCCATTCGTGGTTTTCCTGAATCAGTCTGCTCAGTGCGTCTGCCTGAACATTCTGCACACCTGGCAGATGGGTAGCCGTTATCGTCAGTCCTCTGGCCAGGAGCCAGTGCCAGATCGCCTGCGCCTCCTGCGACAGAGTGCGAGATCTCGAGCCCCCCTGCTTGTTGAGGTAGTACATCGTGGTAGTGTTGTCCGTTTGCACAAGCAGGGAGCTGGTCTGGAAGGACGGAAGAAAGGCCTTCAGTGCCAAGTGAACAGCTCTGGGTTCCAGGAAGTTGATGTGATACGTGGCCTCCACCGGAGACCATGTTCCCTGAATCTGTAGAGTCCCGGAGTGCGCTCCCCATCCCAGGAGAGAAGCATCCGTCACGACAGTCTGCGTGGGAATGTCCTTGTGAAAAGGAACCCCTCTGAGGAGATTCCCCGCCGAACACCACCACTTCAGAGATTGAAGAGCATGCAGAGACAGTCGTATCCTGTCGTCCCAGGATCCTTTCCTCTGATCCCACTGGTCTTCCAAGCACTCCTGCAGCGGTCTCATGTGCAGTCGTGCGTGCGGCGTCAGGAAGATACAAGAGGCCATCGATCCCAGTAGAGAAGACACCGTCCTCACTGTTGTAGATGGAGTCGTCATGAGAGCCTGAACCTTCCGAAGGAGAGATAATCGTCGCTCTTCCGAAGGAGACACGCTTGCTGACAGCGTATTGATGGAGGCTCCCAAGTACTGTATGCATTGGACCGGAGTCGGGACAGACTTGGCCATGTTGATGTGCAGCCCCAGCTTGTTCAAGAGAACACACGTCTTCTGGAAGTGTGCTCGCGCTTCCGAGAAGGAGGATGCCTTGATCAACCAATCGTCCAGGTACGGGTAGACAAACACCTTGTTCTTCCGCAGGTGCGCTGCCACCACCGCCATGCACTTCGAGAACGTTCTCGGCGCAGACTTCAGTCCGAATGGGAGTACTGTGTATTGATAATGATTGGTGCCGACTTGGAACCGCAGGAACTTCCTGTGTTTGTGTGCAATGGGCACATGGAAGTAAGCATCCTGTAGGTCTATGGCACAGAGCCAGTCTCCCTGTTGCAACTGAGGATAAATCTGATGCAACGACAGCATGCGAAACTTTTCCCTGCGAATCCATTTGTTTGCCTGTCGCAAGTCCAGAATGGGCCTGAACTCGTTCTTGTCCTTCTTGCGAACCAGGAAGAACCGGGAGTACAGACCTCTTCCTCTCTGGGACAGAGGCACGTCTTCTATCGCCCTTTTCCTTAACAGGGTATCGGCCTCCACCTGGAGCTCTAGCAGCTGGAACCGCGAGCTGACCGGAGGAATCGATGGAGGCGGGCTGGTGAACCGAAGACTGTATCCATTGCAAACAATATTCAGCACCCACTTGTCCTGAGTAATTTTTCTCCACTCTGCCAGAAAAGATTGAATGCTTCCCCCTACCGGAGTGGGTAACAGATCCGGGGGAAGTAAGTACCTAGGGCCTAGACCCAGCTTGGCCCTTGGGCGCCGGAGCCGACTGCTGGCCTCCCCTGCCCCTCTGGCGCTTCTGGAACGGCTTACGGAACTGCTGTTGCTGTTGCGAATGACCCGAAGCCTGGCCACGTCCACGGCCTTGCCCACCGGACCGCCGTTGGAAAGGGCGGTACGTCTTCTTTGCCTCCTTAGGCTTCTCGAGGCCCACCGCCGTGAGCGTCTCGGCCTCCGCCTTCATGCGGGCCATCTCGTCGTCCGCATGCTTCCCAAAAAGAGACTTGCCGGAGAACGGCAGGTTGGCCACCCTCTGCTGTGCGTCCGGTTTCAGGGACGTAAGACGGAGCCAGGCGTGACGTCTTTGGTTGATTCCATGGCAAAACCCATGAGCAGCCAACAGGGAAGAGTCCGCTGCCGCGCTGATGATCTGGTTGGCCACCAGCATCCCTTCACTCAGCACTTCCTGAAAGTCCTCACGCTGCTCACGAGGCAAGTGCTCCGCAAAACGCTCAAGGGAGTCCCAGAGGGCGCGGGCGTACTGACCCAACAGCGCCGTGGCACTCGCAGCCTTCATGGAGGTGGCGGCTGTTCCACAGACCTTTCTCCCTGCCGAATCCATCCACCTGGACTCCTTATCCGGGGGGACCGTAGATGACGGAGTGGCGGCATGTTGTTTGCGTGCCGCCGTCACAATGACTGAGTCCGGAGGCGGTTCCGCTCTCAAAAAAGCCGGATCCGAATCCGGGGCCCGGTACTTCCTCAGCAACCTAGAAGGCGCCGCCTTTGTCACCGCGGGGGTGAGGAAAAGGTCCATAGCTGGTTCCTCCAGGCCCGGTACCAGAGGCAGGAGAGGGCAAGACGAGTGTTTCTGGTGCAATGTCTCAAATATTACTGACGTCTTAGGCGTGGGCACCGTCAGGGGTATGCCCAGCTTCGCAGCGCCCCTCAAGAGGACATCCTGGAACGCCACCAGGTCATCAATCGGGGACACCCTCGTGTCCGGAGATCCCGACAAGGCAGGGGAATACTCCCTGGAACCAGAGGATCCCGTACGGGATCGAGACTCGCGCCTCCTATGGCGGCGTCTCGACCGCGTGGACGATCTGTGTCGCGACCTGTCCCGCCTCCCAGAACGAGAGCGAGACCTGCCAGTCCGTGGCCGCCCCACCGGTTTCCGCGGAGGGGTCTTCCTTGGAGCCTCCTTGGGTGCAGGTTTTGGGGTCCCCTTAGGAGGTACAGGCAAATACGGCAGCGAAGTGGACCTCGGCGGAGGAACCTTTGGCTGCGGGGCCGGCCCACGCGGAGGGACCGGTGGCGGCGGGTCATCCGCTGGAAGTGGAGGCAGTGGCGGAGGATCCTCTTTAGGGAAGAGGAGGAGTGACCACCTTAGGAACAGGAGTATGCGTCGACCGAGGCCGAGAAGGAGTGTACACCGCCGAGTACACCGTGCCCGGTGACCCTTTAGGCGAAGAGGGCTGAGAGCCCGCCCCTTCAGCTGGTGATCGCTTCCTCTTGCGTCCCCCACTGGAAGCAGTGTGACTTCTGGGACTAGAATCCCTCTTGCGACGCTTTGGCGAGCCTGACCGACTCCCAGACGTCGACCTCCGTCTGCTCGACGTCGAGCGTCGCTTTTCCGGCGTCGAAGGACGTTTCCGTGACTCCGACCTCGCACGCCGCCTCCGCGACGTCGAACGGTCCTTCCTCGACGACGAGCGTCGATGCCGCCGTCTAGATGCTCTCGACGTCGAGGATCCCCTCGACGTCGACCGGCGGTGTCGCCGCGACGGCGAGCGCCGATGTCCATGACGTCGGTATGAAGGCCTCGACGTCGACGATGAAGACGACGTCGACGGCGGCTTCGTCGGCGGTGCCTTCGACGTCGAGGCGTCCCGATGTCTCGACCCGGAGCCCCGGGGAGAAGGGGAGCACACCGCCGTCATCCCTCTCGACGTCGTCGTCGATGCTATCGACGTCGACGGAGACCGGGACCGCTTGCTGGGCTTCCTGCCTCTGGGGAGCCCCCCAGAGGCCTCAGCAGAGGCAGAGGGAACCTTCCCGGACTGCCCAGACCCACCTGCAGCCTGCAGGCGCCTCTCCTCAAGGCCAGACAGCCTGATCCACGCCCTTTCCTTCAGAGTACGTGTTGTAAACTGCTGGCAGATGACACACTCCTCAGGGACATGATCTTCAGGGAGGCAGACGATGCAGACATCATGTGGATCACCTCTGGCCTTCTTCCTCTCACATGCTGGACACCTCACAAAGAGTCCAGGCATTTTAGAGCCCTAAAACACCTGAAGCAGCACACAGAAGAGAAAGAGAACACCCAGAGAGTAAACTGCAACACTTTTAAAACACAAAAGTGCCAAAATATGCAATAAACCCTTGAAAACAAGGGAGAGCTCAATGCCAGGGTCCTGTAAGCAGGAGCCGGAAAAAAGAACTGAAGTCAGTGGGACCTGCTATGCATTCTGGGATACTGGGAGAAGGTTCTAGAAGGTTTCCTTAAAGTCACAGTATCCTGCTTAAGCCACATAATGGCAGCCTATGGGGCTTGTCTGTCCATGCCTTCCTCTCTATCATTCCAGAGTTTTTTTAAGGGTAGAGACAAGTTTCTCTTGGTAGAAACTGGGCTGGATTTCTTATGTGTGGTGTTAATTGGTGGAATTTCTAGTTGAAGTACTGGACAGTGTGGCCTGTGTTATAGGCTGCATTATTTGTCTTTAAATTCTCTCTTAAGTGTCTTTGCAGTTTCTGCATGATTTTGACAACTTAAGAGATTATTTTTGATTGCCGGGGTCCACGCACATGGGCGGGACTATTCACTAGATTATGACTATACACAGAGATCCCCTACTACAGAAAGTTAGAATATTAATTTAAGACCCATCAAAAATAATAACAAGCGGACCCGAAAATTAAACCCAGCAGCTCGGATAGAGGAATTCAGGAAATGGAACGCTATAGGTATCTCCACCTTAAGAGATATAATGAATGGTATGGTCTTGAAATCGTACCAGGAGCTGCAACCTGAAGATCACATCCTAGCCAATTTAATCATTATTTGCTGCTTCGACACGCCCTTAACGACTATATTAGACACCTTGAAACACTCTCAAAGTTCAATTCGCTGGAGGGCAAACTCCTTTTATGATATCTTGGGTCTTATAGGATCATTAAGATATATTGCTCATAGGTATTGCACAACACACACACGCTATCTGCCCTTAGAGGTTCATGGGAGGCGGATATCAGCACCAGAGATGACGATGACTGGTCTGATGGTCTATGGGCACCCCAAGAGGCGGCCATTTCAACTTGTCTCAGTTTGATCTTAATTAAATACCTTGACAGGGCTTACTATCTGAGATACCGCTTATAGAGCATGGGGTTGATAACCCCCTCGTGTCTCTGTTGACGAATGGAACACAGCATGTTCCTACACACGGTTTGCGGTTGTACAGTCTTGACTCACTTTTGGTGGGGAGTGACCTCATGTCATGGAGTGTAGTGAAACGCCTTTAGTGGCAGACACTATCCTTGGCTGCCGGGGGCAGCGAGAAAGACTCAGTCTCCAGTCTAGTGGTTGAGAACTCAATGACAAATCAGCTACATAAACACAGAGCCAGGGGTACTCGCGGAGAGGAGGAAAAGAGATCGGCATTTCGAGAGAGCTGGCGAGGAGAATGGAGCAGGAGCGGCGAAAGAGGGTTTGACGCCCTGAAGGACCGCAGCGAGACCGGGCAGAAGGAGACCCATGTAGTCCGGAGTTGGGGAATTACAGGAACAGCTGCCTGTAAGGAGTAAGACCAACACCAACGGGACTCCACACCAGGGACTTCATGACCAATCCAGGAGGAGGAAGGCCGGCTTCCCCGGGGAACTGTGATGAGGACCAGGCCGCCAAGGCTCCTATTCCGAGCTGTGGCCTCAGGCAAGTGGGGGTCGCAGATACTGGTGCTTATAGTTGGTGGGAGGTGGTATGTGTGTAGCTCACAGGACTATACGAGCTAAGGTAAATATGAATATTGGTAACACTTTATTTACATATCGGTGACATCTCTGGCCTGAAAGATTCTTTTTCATTATATTTGGTTTGAATTATGTTTCTTCACTTGTTTGGCTGTGCTATGAATTCCCATTTTGTTACTCACCCCACCGGGCCTACTTTGGGAGTTCAATCGTTCACAGTTGAGGAAAAGAATAAAACAAGAAAAGCACCTGATGACTTGGTGCCGGGAAATTATAGAAAACTAGAGAGCCTGAAGACTAAAAGGCCTTGTATTTTGTTTTATGCCCGAGGGTTCGGCATGACCGAGAGAACAAAAGAAAGTGGAGGAAGCAACTTGGAAGTTGTTGTAAGAAAAGAACAAGTAGTTAGTTGACTTTATTGGAACTAGCCTGATTATTGGAATTATTGTCATTATATTATAGCCTTATAGCCCGCAACTATTAAAGGTCCGCTGCAGCGTTAAAGGCCCGAGCCGAAGGCGAGGGACTTTAACAAGGCAGAGGGACTTTAAAAGCTGGTATAGCCCTGCTACGAAGGGCTATAAGGCTAATAGAACATTTTACCACCAGAGAGCAGAATGTTCTAACAAATAAAACAAAGCCTGCAGGGAGCGCGAGGGGATTGAAATCCCCTCAGGCTCCCTGAAGCCTTTGTTCACAGTCAGAGCTGTGAACAAAGAAACAGTGGAATGTTGAAGCTCCGGGCTTATACCAGCCATTATAAGTCCGGAGCACTCCATTGTTTTCAATGGAGCTTCCAACGTTCCAATGTTCTAATATTAGATAAAAACCTTTTTTTGTGAGCCCCAAAAAATACTTGCGTTTGAGTTTTGCACATCCGCCTGTTACAGAGAGCTTCTCTCCTGGGCCGTTCCACTGGACTAGAGACTGATTCTGCTACACATTGCAGATGGACTTGGTGGTAATGGATACAAACGAGCCCTCATATTCCTGGGATTAACAATGGCGAAGAGGGATATAGTCAAATTATGGAAGGCAGTACATGCCTCTTCTTTGACAGTGTGGAAGCAGGGTTAAGACCATTGTATGGGGCTTGAGGGTGCAGTGTACCAGGCAAGGGGATGTCCCCAAAAACATACCAAAATCTGGCAAAGGTGGGTGGACTATAGGGGTATTATACTGGAGTTTATTCACTCCCTTATCTCGTGTATTGAAGAAGTGATTTGAACCTATGGGGATGTTTGGAGGTGGACAAAAAGAGCAAATTTGCACTCTTGTTCATGGAGAATTCTGGGTTTGGTTGATGGGTGGTGAGGTGGGTTATATCGACTTTCTGTGCAAGTTTTATGTTATTGTTTATAATCAGTTTGTAAGCTTTGTTTTTCTTATGCACATCAGCCCATAGGCTGGGCTATCTTGGCAAACCCTAATAAAATTTGTTATGGAAATAAAATATATTAAACCCAGAAATGTCTTTTCCAGATATACCATTAGTATAAACTTGAGGACACAGACATCATATTTGAGAAAATTCACTTTTGTCACAATCTACATATTGTAGCAGTGTTATACGTTTAATGCAGACACAGACCATAAACATGGACACAACGTTTGTTTATAGATCCATATACATGTATATAATATACAAGATGACAGATACTCACTCTACATTTTGTAAAGCCTCAACAAGCTGAGTTTTTTGATCAGGGGACATACGAGCAAACACAGTGCCATGCAACACCAGCTGGAGAAATAAAACGTACATTTATACAAGATTAATTTCACAACGTAAATTGCAACAGAAATTAAACGTTTCACCTTTTTTAAAGAAAGAAAACTATTGTGGAATATCTACCTTTGGCATAAGGTCTTGAAAATGTTCAATAATCACAGCAAATGACTTGCCATTCATTGCAAAATGGTAATCCGTAAGGTGTTGGTCCTCCATGCTGTCGCTGACCATTTTAATGGGAATATCCTATATTGTGGACACACAAAATTGTAATGGGAACATTACTCCTTTCCCCAATAATCAATGACATTCACATTACTAATTTATCAGTAAACACAAAGTGCTCCATCTTCAAATACCATTATACCTATATAAATATATAGGAATTAATGCTAAAAGAAGACCACCAAGCTCTCTTAGATAATTTCCCCGCCTGCTGCAACACCATAGACTTAATTATCAGTACTCTCCTGGTTTTCATTTTAGACAAACTCTAATGTCTATCCAAGGAATTGTGGATTCGGGAACTCCTGTCTACACCTGCAAATAGTTATAGAAAGAAGTTCTGAACGTTCAACACATTTTGTGAAAATATTAACTTCCTTATGGGACACAACAGCAAATCTTACATCATGTCTCCTTACTTATAGCCATACCTCTACTGAAACATGCTTACTTTAGAGGGACATTAAGGACATTCCACACAAACAGTTCCATGGCAGACCTTCCTTCTTGTGATGTTCGACACATTTAATAATGCTACTGGTTCTCACTGGCATTTTATGTTCTGACAAACGTTTGAATCAGGAGAACCTATGAGGTAATATGCACTTATTCTACATGCCTACATTAGCAATGTTCATTATTTGCGATGTGATCACAACCATCCAAAAAATTAGGAATAAGTTAGGGATGCCCATTTTCACCATTCCCAAAGGGCAAAGGAACAATTATTAGGTAAAGAAGCATCAATGTTAGCACAGAGAGCTAGGCTCCCTGAAGCAAAACCTCTTTGACCCCATGCCCCCATTTCTTTAACTCCTTGTCAGGGGAGATGGTTTAACAGAAGGGAAGCATCTGGCTGAGACTTTGCAGATGGTGTTTGAATCACTGGGAATGTACCCAAAAGCAAGCAGGATTAACAGGGATGGGTGATTTAAGCTCCAGGGGAAGCTTTTAGTAAACAGGCTACAAGAGTGGTCAGAAAAGGGCCCTGAAAGTGTGAGAGTGGAAAGGAGACTGTGCAGGAAAGGTTTTTGCTGCACTACAAAATGATAAAGCATGTAGTTCTGATAGAGCCATCCCTGTACTTGGCATCTGCCAACCTATACCCACCAATCAACATGATTCCTTCACTGGACATTCTTGACTGGAGGAGAGGAGAGTTGGCTTTAATCTGATCCATAACGACATTGTAATGAAAAACTGTTAAGATGCAACCTGGTACTGCAGTGTGAAAAGGAGGGGAAGACACGCATAGGATTTTTTAAAATTCAGTCAAGTAGTGTGCAATGCCTTTTCACCATGAAAGGTTTACCCCAATGACCTTGGGTTCCAATGACCTTGGGTTCCAGTTAAAAACACGACTGTGGATGTTTATTAGAGAAATGGGTTTGGGTTCCAGCACTGCTGTTAACAGATGACAACTGAGAAAGGAATACATGCATAATGAAACCATTTGATGACTTTTGCTTAGATAAAAAAAAAATTGTTTCAGTTGGTTTAAAATGGATTCAACCGGTGTTAATATGACCATGTAGCTTGATGGTGAAAGGATAGAGAGTGAACCTTTGATTAGGGGTGAGGCTTGCAGAGAAGGGGAACTGGGGGCATGCAGAAAAGAGAACATTATGATAAATTGGACAGGGTGCATAGTCAGTGTGTTTAGATTTGGGGTGGTGTGATAAGGGCAGTTCTTGAAATCTTCAAGACAACGATTAACAGCAGGGGAATAGGAGGCAAATGTGATGGCCCATAGACAGGTAGGATTGTTGGCTCTTGAGGAAATGTATTTCTTACATATATTTTGGGAGTAGAGACAGCTACCTCTTTTGCAATGGCACAACCAAGCACAAACCTATCCCCAACAGGTCTGTCAACAGGTGGCAATAAGATACTTCAACTTCTGCTTGAAGCAGAGTGAACCCAAAAGCAGCGTTTTACAATTGGGCACTAAAGGTATGATGATCGGAGTAGACGAGGTAGATACTGTGATTTGGTTATGGTTTGTGTATGGAGAACTATAGGACCAGAGTTTGAATTGATTAGGAAGGCTGTCCTTTCTTATTCGTCAAAGGCGAAGAGGAGGGTGCAAGTATGGCTTTGTGAGACGGCTGCTTTGAATCAAACTAAGATGAGGGTTATGAAATATATTAAGACTTAAACTAGTTGTGTTTAGGTTGGCTGCCACTGGCAACCTTGATGGGAAGATTAAAAGGGTTGCCTAGCCAAATACAGGTGTGGTGTGTGTTATGACACATCGTGGAAGGGTGGCCAACATTTGTTGCTGTGACCATTATTCTCCTGAACCAGTTGGTACAGACTAAAGCCCTTTGTAAACACAGGTGGAATAGAGAAGAGGCCCTGAAGGTGGAGGCAGCCTTAATCTTGCAAATTAATTAACTGGCTATTAGCTTGGCAGCAGCCCTCATTATTAATATGGCCTGACAGCCCGAAGGAAGGGATCATGTTGGACCTGTGTATGTGGATTTGGGAAGGAGTTTTGAGGATGGGTTTTTCTTCTTAACTAAGGTGTAATCTTTCATATTTAATTGAGAGGGGGTAAATCAATGATATTTCTCAGGGTGATTGGTGTTAATTTTGTTGTTCCTTACTTGATGCATGTGTCTTTTGCTTTTTAATATAAACAATAAAACCTTTTATTTAACTCATGTGATCTCGCAAAATATCAACCAGCTCAAGGTCTACATTCTCTTTGCTAAGTATTCACATCATTATATTAAATACTCTTACATTAGTGTAGTCTACTGACGAACAACAGGAGGCAAACATATAATACATTATGTACCAAGCAGAAAAAAACGGGAACATAACATTATACCATTTCAGAAGGACTATGCAGCACTAGCCACTTAAATAGAACGGAGTCTCCTAGCTCTACAAAATCAAAACAAGGTTATTAACTTTATTTCCTAAAAAGTATTTTCCTTTATAGGAACCACTGGTTTACATACCTCCAGCTCTCACAGTATTCACACAATAGCTTCATGCACCCTAATAAAAGTGTTAAGTAGCTATCCAATGCTCCGCAGAATGTCCACTTTAAAAAGATAATTCACATGAACGAACTAGTTTCATGCGCAGTCCAACCCAACTTGTGGATTATCATTCTCTTGCAGTTTATAAACAGCATGAAGAACCTGGCTGTGCTACCTACCTCACCGGTGAATGCATTAAAGTGATATTTATTGTATAGATATAATAAAATATAAATTACAATCATAACAGTAAATACAATCCACTATAAAATCTAAAACCTACCAGTGGATAAAATCCATTATAAATTCAAAAATATACTACAGTTATTAAATGGAGTACGACAACACAGTTGGCAAAGTTTAAATATTTAACGTAGATAATCATAAACAAAATAATACAATTTTACCTCACCAGTGGAGTTATGCATTAGAGACCACAGTTCACCAGCATCAATCAAATAACATATTCCTTATAAGACTGACCAGTTTAAATTACTAATGCGGTTAATCCTGGTGTAAAAAAAAAATGAGGTGGGGTTTCTCTAGAAAGAGCTGGTAGAAAAATTAGTTTCAGGAGGCTCAAACGCAAACAAAAACTCCTACAGAACGGATAGTACAGGAACGGGTATTTAAATATGGAGAATTTGAAAACCTGCGTTATACTCACAACTCAATAGAGACTTGCTACAAGGAAAAAAAATCTGATTTGGGTTACAAGATCTTCCTGGAACAACGTCAGCCAGAGCACCTGTTTCCACCAAATTATGCACTTCATATTCTGCAAAAAGGATTTCCATCTCATTACCTGTGCAGCCTTGTATGAAACTAATTTCTGCATAATTTGCAAGAACCCGACACCAGCTATCAACCAATAAGCAGGCAATGGAAAAAATGTCGAGAACTTTGAGCTCCACAGATTTGATACATGGTGAAGTTAGGAAGTTTCAAACAGGGTCTGTCCATGATGGAGCATATCTTCATGATCCAAACATTGGTGGAGAATTATTTGGTTAATAAAAGATGTCCTGTTTGAAGTGTTAGGAGTTTGAGGAATAGGGAGAAAAAATGTACACCAAAGTATTATATATAATACAACAGTTGCTTTTAGAAGAAAGTCACAATATTTCCCGGCTGAAAAGGAATGACATCCTGGATGAACACTCTGGTTACACACTCACAGCTTTAGGTCACCAGAACAAGGGGTTATGTATAAGAGAACCCAGTGAACATCTACTAAGCAGAGATGCTTACAGGGAAAAGTAATGAAGAGTCCAAACCAAGAGATTATATATGAAATGTGTAGTCACTCTCACCATCCAGACCCTATCCTCAGTGTAAAAATCAAAGTTACCAGCTATCCAGCAGAGGGACGACAGCAAGACAAGCAAGAACACTATAGACGATACTGAAAGAGAAATATCTGCAAAGAGGACCTAAACTAGAATGAAATCATGAGAATATATGCAATAGAATCACCTATCCTGCCTGTATTATCAGTGGAATAAAAACAGGCCAGCTGGCTTTAAAGAGAATGATAGCAGGAGGAGAAAACAATAACAACACAAGGACATGCCAACAGAGAGAGCATGTCGATTTCCTTCCTTCCCAACTTTACTCAGTAAGCCAACTCTTGTAGGAAGGATTGCAGAGGTCAATACTCTCAAGAAGAATATGAAGCAAACCTAGGTGTGTCCCCATGGGTTGTTCACCCTCCTCCTCACCCCTCACTGCAGAAAAATGTGGCAACTAGTCTAGATACCTCCTTGCTACAAAGGCACAATCTACAGCAAGTCATGGGGCAATGGAATGTTTGGATTGCACCTTCCATACCAAATGTCAGGAGCAATTCATTTTCAGATTTTAATGGATGTAAAATCTGTAAGGGTAAATCTCAAATGACAAAAAATAAAGTAAATAATGTATTGTGTGAACACTCAAAAGATATGTAATTAACATTTTCTTAAATATTTAAATGAATAAAGCAGACATTTACAGCACCTCAGTATTTATGGTTGGCACACCGTTGCTCTTTGTGAAGGTATCTGCATAATGCCAATTTATCTTGGCTGCATATCCATCCTTTGGAGGTAGTGCATCAGCAATTATTACTTTGTCCTGCGGCAGAATCATTCCAGAGTCCCGGGCTACACAAATTGCAGTCAACATATTATCACCTGTTCACAAAATAAACATGCAAATAAAGTGATTCATCTGATTCATCTTCAAAAAAATCTAAAATAATGAATTCATCTTAGCAAAATGTACTTTGGAATGTAGGTTGGGCTCTTCAAAAACATCGAATTTATTCATCCAAATGTCTCAGCTTTCTTCAAAAAGGACGGTTCATGTCTCTCGGACATAGCAGAAGTGAGACATTCCACTGTCTAATCCCCAACACCCAATTACAGAATTAAGTGGCTTCTGATAGGAAAATTCTCTTACTTCTATGCAGGGACCACTGAGCAGTTGCAAGCTCATTGACAGTGGAAAACTGGTGATTCAACTCAGGTATAGCAGTTTGCATGTTTATAATACTATTTTGATGTATTTTCTGTGTATGCATTATCATCATTAAGCAAAGACCACCATAAAAATCGGATATTCCAACATTTTGAATACACGAAACCCCATATTCTAATCTTTTTGACAACCAAAGTTAATTCCTTCATCGCTGCGCAAAAGAGGAAATAGTAGCTTATCTGTAATCCTAGTACTCATCCAGGGGAATCTCCACTTGAAGTCATAAGCACGGAATAGTCCATCCCACACGCAGAATTTCGGAACAGGTTTTAAAAGACCCACCTGTCTGACATAATTACCTGCAAACACAGAAAGAATCAGTGGATTCTGCCAACCTTGGGCAACTGTGCTCCTGTAAGGGCGCTTTAAAGAGGTTTGAAAGGTGGGCCTGCTGGGGGGGGGGGGGGGTGGGATGAGACTGAGCAGTCAGATGACTTAGGCCACAGGGGGTTGTACCCACCACAGTTGGCTTCCTTGTGGAGCCTGAATAAGTGGCCCCTCTACCAAATTTGTGAAAGGAGCGGTGGAACTGGTGCGGCTGGCGAGGTGGGGCTAAGAGGCCCAGAGAGCGTGCAGTAGATCTGATCTCTTTAAAATGTGCTAGATTGATATCAACCTTACCCTTAAACCAGAGAGTCCCATCGAACTGTATGTCCATCAGAGAAGACAGACATCACCCGAGAACCCAGTTTATCGCAGTCAATGGCAACACTTGTGCCAATGGCCACCCAATGGAATCGGGAGTGTCCAAGAAACACCAAATTGTGAGCTTAGCAGCATCACAATCATCTTGAATCGCCTGAGCAAGATAATGTTGAAGATCTTCGGGTACACCAGGGAGGACTTGTGCCACTGAGTCCCAAAGAGCATGGAAACAGTGTCCCAACATGCAGCTGGTGTTAACGGATTAAAGTGCCAGATAAGTGGAGGAAAAAAACTTGCTTTCCAAATGTTTTCACCTGCTTGGATTCCCAGTTAGGGAAATGGTTTGGAAGATGCCTTTGATTAGAGCTCCTCGAGGAGGCTCGCACCACATGACAGACCTTCAGGAAAAAGAGAGAAAAGTAGGGCTGCCTGGAGTAGGGCGATGGCCCCTGGCAATTTGTCAGTTGACTGAAGGGCTAGAATAAGGTTTAGCTGAGCCGCCATTGGTGCATTCTTTAGTGCCTAATGAAATGGAAGAAAAGGCTCAGAAGAGGTTTGCCTTCGCTGAAGGACTTTTGTTAATACACTTTACATTACCTCCAAGGTGGAAAGCTGGAGGTCAGGTTGTTCGGCTGCCCTACGCATTATCATGGTGTTCCAGAGAGCTATCTAGACCTCTAGTACCTGCAAGTAATCGTACCAATTATCATACGGATACCATGTTCGGAATACAGAGAGTGTTCTCTGCCTTGTGGAGGCAGTAATTCAAGTTGGGGAAGTGGTGCCTCAGGTGGTATCTGGTGCTACTTTGGTCAAGGTTGGACTGGTGTCGAACTGAACTATCGGTACCCCAGCTCCAGCGTTAAGGGAGTCAGTGTTGAAGTGCCTCTAGCCAGTTTGATTTGTGGTGCCGGAAGCGAGTTCAGGACTACAGCCAGAGGTAAGATGGGCTTGGAGGGTCCAACCGGCAGCGAGGGTGAACATGCCAATGATAGGTTAGGGATCGGAGGGCTGGAGTATAGTTGCACGGAACTCTTCAATCAGATGTGGTGTGGCTGCCGTCCCAGAAACCCGGGTTAGGTCAGAACTAGCTGCGTGATCAGTTCCAAAGTCGTCCGACTTCAGCAGGGAGATCGAGAGCTGTGGCACTGCCCCGTGCCTTTTCAGAGAATCCTAGTGGATCGAGGGCTCTGAATCCCGCTTCGATTTTTTGTGCTTCTTTTTAGACTTATTGATGATTTGGACTGTGATGCAGAACGACCCCTAGAGCAGATTAGTCTACTTCAGGACCAGGACCAAGATCGTACTTTTGATATGGACCACGACTTGAAGCTGTGCCGGTGAGAAGTCTTTTTATGCCTGGCGATGTAGAGCTTCACCTCTCAATCCCTGATGCCCTTTGGCTTCATTGATGAACAGTTGCTGTAGGCCTTCGAGTCGTGGTTCGACCCCCGCCCCCCCAAGGCATACCTGGTGTGTGTCAGTAACAGATCTGTTGACAAATTTCGCAAGACTTAATTTAAATTAGTCAATCTCTCCTACGGCAAAATGGTAGACAATGAGGACAGGGCTCAGGCTGCCTAATAAGACATCGATGGCGCCAAATATGGCCAAAGGTCTCATCCCACTTCCTTCACTCAGCACAATCATAGCTTTTAAACTTACTTTACATATGTGTCTGCAGTCTTTCAAGATAATTGTGAAAGTTTAAATCCCCATTTGAGTTAAACAAAGCTCATCTAGAAACTCAGATCTTCTTCTTACAAATATGAGACTTATTCGAGAAGGAACTTCCCTAATACGATGTTGTGCTATTGTGAAAAATCAGCAGTTCCTTCAATTTTGGGTGTCTAGTCGGCACAAAAAAAAACCCATGTTCTAGCCATGTGAAAACGATGTTCAGGAAGGGATTAGATTATGTTTTCTGGTCTTTGGGAGGGTGTGCAGATGGGGTGAGGGGGGTAACAAGACTTACCTCTCACCACTAAAGCGCAAATGTGAAGTGCTCTGAATATGCATACTGATGGTGGGACACATGCTTATATAAAATACTTTTAACTTGAGACATGTACAAAAATACCCTAAGATTTTTTAGAGCAAAAGCTATTAGCAACCTGTAACTTAATGGCACTCAATTTCCACCAAAGTGTAAAAACTATTGCTAGAAGATCTAATCTCAGCGTGGCATTTGACACGGTCTCGCATGAGGTTCTGCTCCGTCGACTGGAGGAGGTAGGGATCTCAGATCTGGCCCTTGAGTGGTTCAGGTCCTTTGTGACAGGAAGATCCTTTCGCGTGTCCACTCCCCCATTCTAAGCACATCCGATTGAACAGGGCGTTCCTCAGGGCTCAGCTTTGAGCCCCACTTTGTTCAATCTCTATGTTCAGCCAATAGCTGCTGTCGCCAGAAAATGGGACCTCACCATGGTCTCATATGCGGACGACACGCAGTTGGTGGTTGCTCTCTCGGATGGCTCAAGTTTGAACGTCTCCAAGTTAAAAAACGGACTTGCTGCCGTGGCAGACTGGATGATGTCAAATTGTTTGCAATTGAATGCAAACAAAACCTAAGTCTTGATAGTCGGTAAGCACACTGATTTATGGGGTGACCAGTGGTGGCCTACTGCTTTAGGTAAGGCCCCCGAACCTAGAAATGAGGTTAAAAACTTGGAGGTGTGGATAGACTCCTCCCTTAGTTTCCGCTACAACACACAAAAAAAATGCGGCCACTTGTTTCGGCATTCTACGAGGTATTAAACCTATCTTAAAATTCTTTGATGCATCCACTCGACAGCTGATAATTCAGTCTACTATCCTCTCTCGTTTGGACTACGCTAGCTCTCTGCTTCTAGGGGCTAATCAAGCAGAGATCATTCGGATGCAGCATATCCAGAACGCAGTTGCCAGGGCCTTAGTTGGCCTTTCACGGTTCTGCTCTGCTGCCAATACCATCCGGAGGCTCCACTGGCTCCCTATGGCACAAAGGATTCAGTTTAAAGTGCTCTGCCTGTCCTTTAAAATTCTGAAATTGGCCACGCCTAAAATGCTTGATAACCTGCTGATTCCATACGTCCCCTCTCGTGCACTACGCTCTATGGGGCAGCACTTTGTCACGGTGCCTCGGATAAAACGCTGCAGAGCGGGTGGTCGCTCCTTCCGCTATCTGGCAGCAAAACTGTGGAATTCATTACCAACCCACATACGAGAACTAGATGACCTGCTGACCTTCAGGAAGGCAATTAAGACCCATCTCTTTCCCTTAAAAAAATAATATCTCATGGGAATATGTCTTACTGGGTCTCTCTGTAGTATGCTTTTCTTGTTGCTGCTGTAAGCGCCGGGACGCCCCTTCGCTGGGGCAGCTGAGCGCTATATAAGTAGTTATAACATAACATTTGGAAAGCATGGCTTCATCTGAATTTGGTGATAATCCACCCCCTGTGTAGTCATTAACATACCCAATAGCCTATATTGAAGTCTCTTTACCAGATGTCTGAAGCTGCATCCTATTTTCTGAAACCTATGAGAACAGTGATCATGTCTCACGCGGAGTGTGCCGGTAGTGCATACTTTGACCTAAACTAATACTTAATGAACAACAGTAGCACAGTGTCTGCTGTTTTCTGAGCTGACTGGCAGTTCAACAATGAGTGATGCTCAAACCCCTGTGCACTGATAACTGTATCCCCTACTGTTTGGGCCTCCCTTCATTGGCAGGAAACACATAATAAAGCCCCAACTAGAAATGTTTTATTTTCTTCTGCCTAGTTACTGTCAGTTTGTGATATAGACCAAACCTGTTTAGTATTCAAATTTGCCGGCAGCACCTAAACCTATTCTTCTTGTCTAAGCTGTTCATCCTGCGTTCACTGTTTTGTCAGACTGTGGGTAGCCACTTGTGGTCTGGGGCATTTTTCTAAGCTCTTTTGTGCCACAACAGAGTTTTAAGGAAGTCAGAATGATACTTGAGGAAACACAGCCACATTTTTAGCACAGGAATAGCAAAGTGGCAGCCACATGATCAGTATGTTCCATAAAACTCTGTCAGCAGAAATGACAGACAGTTGTTCAAAGGAAACAAAGGCTCTTTCACTATGTGGCGCTCCTATAAGCATTTTAAATGTAATATTCCACAAAGATCGCTTTTGTAAAAAAAAAAAAAAGTCAGGTATTCACCAGAAACAAAGAAAAAAGCAATACACATGCATCTCCAAGTGCACTCCTAAACAAGAAAATCATGATAGATGAGGGACAGTAATTTAAGATGGGAGAGGTTTAATACAAAATAGTTGGAGAAGAACAGATTTTTCTTCTTCTATATGTACTTCTAGTCATGCAAAAACAAAATCAATGGACACGTTCTCAACCCTTACTAACCTGTAACCATGACAGTGCGAATATTGGCTTTCCGCAGAATTTCAAGAACATCAGGCGTTTCTTTCTTCAGCTTGTTCTGCATTATTATTAAGCCTAGAAAAACCATGTTGTTTTCGATGACTTCCCTATATCAACAAAGATTAAAAAGAAAAAAAACAATATTGCAGTACAGGTGCAACAGAGTTTTCAATATTAGAAGTACGTACACAGATCTACAATTCTCAGCGAGATACTACTCTAAAGATAGGGATTGCCAATAGTGGCTACTTCTTTGAAAAGCTATATTTTTTGTAAATTTTTCGTGAGGTAAAAAAATTAAACAAATGCCTCTTTGGAAAACTGTATGTAGACTGAGGATAAAAAATGTTGCAGGCTTTTTTCACCTCAGTACTCTTACCTGCTGATGAGACTGAAATTAATTGCACTATATTATTTCTAAAGCAGAACAAAATGCCAGGAGCCCATTTTCTATGCACGGGAATAAATGTTATGTTATGAATTGTACAATTAATAAACCTACACAATAACATTAAATACAAAGGTAACGGGCCTCACCTATGAGAGTTATTCGCTCTGGCTAGGAAATTCTACGGTAAGGAATCTGCGGCTAGATGTCTCTATCAGATATAATTTTTTAGTAAGTCACCCCTATGTAGACCACACGGTATGGTGCATGATATTTAAAAGTGGGGGATGTAGAAAATTAATGATAACACGTACCCGCAGTGACAAAGCTCTATAAACTATGGTCACTGTGGCAAGCCTAGCTGTCCAATTGGAAAATGAGAGAACAGATTAAAATACTCATATTGTATCTCAGGAATGGGACCAACTAAGAAATGTATTAAAGTATATAAAAAAGTGATGGATGGAATGTTAATTCATCTCAGCCACTGGTAATTACTTGGGCCACATCCCAATCCATCCTTATTTTACACACCAGGTTATCTCAGTTTGGACCCAGCTACGTGCAAATTCTGTCTTGACCCTGCTCCAATTGGAAATGTTCAGCCTGAACTGCCCAGCTAGGTCCTTCCTGAGACGCAGATCCTTTGCTCACTGTGTCACTGGAACCAATCTGTACCCGGCTGATGACCCAAAAACTAGGGCGAAACAGTCCTGGGTCGCTCGAGTTCCGGTTTAGGGAGGACCTGGCCTGGCAGTTTGGACTGGACTGTTCCCATGAGAAGCAGAGTCAAGACTGATTTACCTTCAGCAGGATCTAAACTGAGGTGGCATGCTGAGCAAAAGAACAATGGGTCGGGATGCTACCCCCAGCGGCTGCCAGAGGTTAGATGGATTGCAAGTATTCCTCCCATCACCTTTTGTGTGTTTCTTAAGAAAACTATTAAACCACTATTTTGTTTTTTTGAAATATTTTTATTAGCATTTTCAGTGCAGAACAATACAACAGGCATGTCATTATTCCTCCGAAGTTCCAAACCCAGAGCCCCCCCACGATCCCCCCGATCCTCAATTCTCTGTTCACAAAGGAAAGCACAAGCAATATGAACTCCACATCAGTGCCACTGGCCAAAAGTACAGCACAGTATCCTCCAGTCCATGACCTTCGTGGGCCCCCAACCCTGGTTACAGCAACTTTCTCAGAGGCCTCCATCCAGCCCATGGAAGTGGCGCCATTTTCCCCACACTCTCCCAAATTTCTTTGGACACCCCCGTCCTTTATAAGTAACCCTTTCTGCAGCCATATACAAGTCCAGGCCACAACGCCAGTCTTCCAATCTCAGACAATCTGGGGCTCCCCACTTCCTGGCCACATCCCTCTTAGCCACCACTAGGGCCAGCACTAGGAAGATTAATTGTGGGCGGCTTACATCAACATCGTTTGTCATTCCCAATAGGACTAACTTGAGGTCCAGCTGAAGAGTGGTCTCCAGCACCGCTCCCAATTCTCGGAGTACTTCACCCCAGAAAACTTGGATAGTCGGGCACGCCCAAATGGTATGGAAAAAATCCCCTCTTTCGAACCCGCAACGCAGGCAACAGGGATCTGGCGCACTCCCAATTTTATACAATCTCATCCGATCATTAAACCACTATTATTAATATTTACTAAAATACAACCCAATTGTGAAATTGGATTTTTAACAAATATTAAAGAAGACTAACTTTTACAAAGTTACCCATTACTTCCCTGAAGTGTTAAAAAGGCTAATTAGCATAAGCTTCTGCCAGCTCTCTGACTGTGCTCAGCATTGAATCAATTTGACAAAGGAAACGTGTGAAATTGCCTTCCAGGAGCAAACAATAGATTGACCTGAATGGGCAGAGAGAACTCCTCTCAACAAAATATGCACAGTGGAGACTGTGGGCATCCTGTGGCAGCACACTTTCAAATCCTGTTTTACAAGTCTGTTGAGCCGCATGTAAACACTTGGGGCACTCTTGAAACTAAAGAAACAGTGTGGCAAGACAATGGTGTGTATCCTCTGTTTGGTTGTTGAACCGTCATGCTTTTGACCTACCAGACTCTTTTCTGCGTTTGTTGCGGGTACCTTGCCTGCCTCAAAATGGATTTCAGTGTTAAATATGGGAGGAGACAAGGATCACCAGAGTACTCTCCACATTCAAAACCCCAACCTTAGAGCCCAAGTTTAGTGTGGTTGAAGACCTTCGTGATTCACCCTGACAGTTTGGATTTTGAGCCTCTGTGCAATAGAGCAAACAGGAACTACCACAAATGTAGGTAGGCCAGGGACTGGGAACCTTTGCTCCTTTGGTCAGAGAGAGATTAACAGTGTCTTAGGGTGGGCCCCAACCCACAGACTGTTGAACCCTGCAAAGCTGGACCCTCATCCAGCCTTCCTCCGAAACCTGCTGAATTTGCAAAACAAGATCAGGTCGACTGAACCTGCTGCATGTGGTAGATGTGACCAATGAGAAGGACCCAAGAAGTTTGCACCCTCTTCCACTTGAAATCCAAGGACACATAAATCTCAAGGGATCATAGGGCTGATCCCCTGGGTGGCTCCAGGAACATGGTACTTTTTCGACTTCACTCTTTAAAAATATGCATCTCCTAGTTTTCTAATTGGAATTTTATAGGTTTGATGTCATTTTGCTTATTACATTTTTCTCTTTTCATAAATAGGCGTGGGTTTTTTATTGTGTTGAGTTTTCAACCTTCTAACTTCTAAATGTTTCACACAATTTTTTCAAGTCAAGCCACAGCTACCAGGAGGTTGAGCTCATGTTTAAATTATTCAAGCCTTTGAATGGATCTAAAAAATAGTGACTATTATTGGTGGTGGATACCGAGCTAACCAAACTAATAAACCACTTTCTTACAATCCTCCCAACCAACTCTACTGTTTGTTGGAACCTCAAACAGGTGAGTGGGTAGTGAGACAAGGTAACAGAGAGGGAGGGAAAGCACAAGAGAAGAATGCGGGAGGTGTAGAGGGCAGGCGAGAGCGGATGGGTAGCACTTAGACAACAGTGGGTGAGAAACAACAAATTGGAGGCAAGCACATGAACAACGGAAGATGGGTAGGAGAAGCTGGAGAAGCTCACAGACAAAGGAGAGTGGCCTGGGGGAAGCACGTGGACAACAGAGGGAGTGAGGGACACACACAATTGAGGGTGGACAGGAGAGGCTGGGGAAGCATACCAATAACAGAGAGGGAGAGTCTGGAGAAGCACACCAACCGCAGTGTGTGGGCCGGAGGGGCTGGGGGAAGCACTTGGATAACTTCAGGGTGAATGGGGATAGGTGTGTGCAGCACATGGACAATGGAGAGTGAGCGGGAGGATAAGGGGAAGCACACAAACAATGGAGGGTGGGAGGAAAGGGCTGGGCGTCACACAGACAGAAGCTGGGTGGGATGGGCAGAGTGAAGGAACATGTAGAGGTGAGAAGTACATGAGGTAGACAGCAGGAAAACACATGCACTCTTGTAGAGAGAAAAAAAATGAAGTGCCTGAAAAAGTGAGCAGTAGAAGGACACAGTAATGTACTTCTGCTCCATAGAATTGACAAACACACGAAGAGGAAGGAAAACAAAGAGGTTGACAAAGAAGAAGTGAGCAAATTAGCTTGACAATGGAGCCAACTAATGGCAGGTAATTGGCAGGCTCCGAGCCCACCGTACAGTAACAAAAGGTCTTATAAGAGACAGCACACTCGCTGTCTTAAGCAAAACCTAAAAATGGATGTTTAAGATGCAGATACGTGTAGACAGTTTGTGCAATAATGCCGAGTGAAATGGATTGTTAAATGAAAAGTACCCAAGCACAACTTACCACCAAGAATACAACTAGCTGGTTGTATGGCAATCACGAAGACAATCATGTTTCCTACAGCACAATGTATTCAATCATAACTGGGACAAAACAAGTTTCCTCTCCAACAAAAAATTATGTGTACTGGGAGTATTCATTCTGCTTAGTGTCGAAATACTTCATTTTGATCTTGGGCAAATCATGAAATAATATTCTCACCTGTTAATATTTTGAACTTTATGCCACGAGAGTTTTGACTCCAATCTTTTGTGAGCGAGCGCAATCACCCGGAACCCCTGCTTGGTGTAGTCTTCCAAAATATTAGCAAAATCTGGAGGAACTGAAATAAATAAAGTTAAATTAAACAAATACTGTGCGTCACGTGGTGTAGTGGCAGGGAAAAGGCTAAGAGACAGTTAAAAGTTATTGTTACCAGTTTCTGTCTTGCACAGGCCAGCCACCACCTCAGGTGCACCTTTAACATATGCATCCATTCTCTTCTCTCCAAGGACACGAGCAACTACAGCCATGCGTTGTAATGCGGAGGAAAATGGAAACTGTCTCACAATTCCAATTTCATAAGAGGCCTTAACAGGAAAAAACAAAAGTGGATTGTAAACTTTTTTTAAAGAAATGTTTAATAACTTCATGGTGTAGCTTAACAGTAAGATTATCCAAATGTACATTTAATGCAAAGGACTACAGAGTTTCAAAGCTATTTCTTTTTGGTAATAGGGCACAGAACTATGGGTTACAGTATTAAAACCAAGCATCCAGAGTTCCTCTTAACCAGTCGTGCTACCGAGCCCACTACCTGTGAAAGTTACTATCTGTAGACTACTGAATGAGCAAGCCTCAGACGCGATTACCTGATTATGGTTTACCAGAAGGTTGATAAGAGCTTACACATAAGGGTGGTGTTCAAAATAAAGTTGCCCTTCCCTCACTTGTCAGTTACACCGCATATTGCGGGCAGTAGGTTACACAAAGTTCTGTTAAGTCACCCATCCATATGGTGGTAATGGGCAGTGTGCATTGTAAGATATACCTGTCAGTTTCACAGTCCATGTCGTAAATTGATTCAGGATAGTGATAGGCAAAATTGTTTTTATACATGTTCATGACGTATGTAAGTCAGAGAAGCGGATATGTAGCAACTGAAATATGGGTTATGAACTTTATAAACTTTGGTGCTTGTGACAGATACAGGAGTTGCCAGACCCCTGTGGCCCTTCCCACTAAAGCGTGTAAGGCGGTGGAAAAAAATGTAATATACCCATTCATGTAAAAAGTGCCATTTCAAAAATTATGAAATTCCTTTACAAATTCCTGCTTGTTTAAAAAAATAAATTGGACCAATTCCAGCAAAATTTCATAAGGAGAATAGGCAAATGTCACCAAGGCTTATGGTTTCGATTGCATGTTTACATTAGCTTACACCTTCTCTATTTAATGTGCCTGGTTTCATTATAACAAAAAGTTGCTGACCCTTGTTTCAAGGTGGAGGAGTCAGTAATTCTCAACAAGTGACCTTAGTGGTGTAAAAGGATTTCTGGTTTCAACATTATAAAGTCTGTGCCTACCTCTAGAAAAACCTTTACCAGCTGGTACTTGCAGGTGACTAAGACCGTCTGTAAAAGTAGCCCAGGGGAAGAGCGCTAATTTTACCTACCATCAACTGGGTCCGATTTAATTTATTCAAAGAATTCCAGATGACTACGGAGTTTCTGAAATTGATTAACAAAGTGACCCGCAGTATGTTTTTGCCCGTTACCCACTCACAGTACTCTACTCACCATTAATATCTCACCAAACAAATGTTCTCTCCCACCTGTATATCTCGGCAGCCAATGAATATCTTTATTTTTCGGGTCCCACCACTCTTCCCTTTGTACTTGAGAATGTACTTGCGCAACGCACATCTCAATTATATATGGCGTGGCTGCTGGTGGCAATCGGAGATGTTTATTGTATTCTTTTGGGTCACCCTGTGTTTCGTAGGGCAGATGTTGGGGGGGCTTTGCATGGCATTAGTTGTTAATGTGTTTATTTTGTCTTTTTAAAATGTGTGTACGGTTCCCTGTGATGAAATGTCCTGCCATTTAAAGCCATAAGGGAGCTAAAGAGCAGATGAAATGGCAAGCAAGAAATGTTAAACAATTTTAAAAACACACACACGTTGGGTGTTGTGTATTCCAGTTCTAGTGATCAAAGCCCTCTCACTATGTACATAGTTCTGAGCGGTGGCTTGAACGAGTCTATTGCAAAAGGGGCAGCATTAGAAGACTCGCAGAACAAAGGTATAATGTTTAAATGGAGCAAGATCGAGTCAAGCTGTTACATCTAAGATCTGAACCATTCGAAGCCAAAAGCCTTTGTGGGCTCCCATATTAGCAGATGTCATCTGGGCTGCAACTGAAAATGTTATTCCCTTCTTCATGGTCTGAGACAATAATTGTTCCTTTTTTTCTTTTTTAAAGGGGGAGAGATACGATCAGGGACGTTACCGGCCTATCTCTCTACATGATTCTACAGTCAAGATCACAGGGATAGTTTAGTTAGCAGATTGGAAACCTGAAGAGAACAACGATTCCTTCCAAAGTTCAGTATGGCTTCCAACAGCTCAGAGGGACAGTGCACCAATGCCTTAATTTATATCTCCTCATTGGAAAGTACACAAAAGCTGAAAAGGGCAGTACACTTGCAATTTATGGACCTGAGCTGTGCCTTTGACATAGTTAACAGATCGAAGCTTTGGTCCATTATGGCAGAGATGGGTGTTGAGGAATCCCTAATGTCCCTTTTGAGGACATGCACCTGGATGGTCCAGCTAGGGTGCCAAGTGCTGAATTACAAAGCCTATCAGTTGTAAAAGAGGAGCACACCAAGAATGTCTACTGGTACAATTTCTTTTTATTCTGTACAATAATAGACTTGAAAACTACCTGGTAGGTATTGGAGATATATGCACCAATTGAGCATGAATCCAGTCCCTCTCCTGCTGTTTGCGGATCACGCAGTCCTGCTGGTCAGGTCTGCCAATGGTCCTCAGGGCCTTCTGGTAGGTTTCACTAGTTTTAGGAAGGTTCTGGACTTGACTTGAGGGTAAATATATTAACTTATTCAGGCATACTATTCCACTCCTCTCAGCTCTGGGGTCGTTTCAAAAACAAAGGACCCGCAGTTCAAGATCTAAGAAGACCCTGTTCAGGTTGGACTCCAAATTAGACCATAAACCCATAAAAGAGCTCTGGACTAAACACAGAAGTAAGTGCATGTAGGTGGCCTCATATGAAGCTGAGTTTTGGGGGCGCACTTAGGTGTGGACTCTTGTAGAAAGCCAAGAACAACTTTCTGAGAAAAGTTATCTGATCTTTGCGGGTGCTCTAGTGTTATCTGCCATGGCAAGTTAGGGCTGCCCTATCTAGAGGATCAAATCAAAATTTGCCCACTTTTAAGGCTGATCCCTATACAAGTAGAGTAGACACATTTTTCACCGGCCGTAATACGGAAACATATGCCGCTGGATAATGCCATATGTTTTTCCTGGCTAACTTATATAAAGGAAACCTATCACATGCTGGGAGTCTTAGAGCTGTTTGTAGATCCTGAATCCATGAGGCCTGCAACAAAAGATCAAACAATTGTATTTTAATCATTGTGAAAATATCAGACTCGAATCACGCAAGACCTCTATAATCTCTCACATGGATCTCTTGACAGCAGACAGTCCTGAGCCTCATTTTCAGTTTATAAAAAAAGGTCCAGCACGTTTTATTCAACGTGCTTCACACTGAACACTGATTCTACTGTCCAATTTCCCAACTCTATCGACCCACATATTTTGCCCATGCGATAATCGCTTCGAGCAAAGTACGTTGCACTTGGTTTACTTTGTAAATTCTATTCTGCTGCCAGAACACTATCTAGAACAGAAATTGTGATCATTTGCTATTAGAGAGAGTAGGCTAGCTCTGATGCTACAACAGCTTTCATCTGAGGCATGCTGCACTGTGGTAGTTAAGTTTTTTTCAAAAAGCCTTGAGTATTAGAAAGTCATATTGTTAAATAGGCTAATGTAAAAAATTTTTTTAACTGTTTTAGGGACACTGCCTGTTTTACAACGAAGAACTTTTGATGAAAGTTTAAATGTTTATTGTTTTTATTTAACATGAAATCCTCTTATCAGTAATTTAGCTATAAACAAAATACTTTTGTATATTGAACTGTTCTTTTGGTAATGTACTTTATGATTTTTGTGGTTAAATAAATATATTGACTGGCTGACAAACTCCCCAATCTAATACACCGGCATTGGCACTGCTACTGGAGTAATGTGGCATCCAGCTGTTTTCATTGGCCATAGAGTTTGGAAAATCCTACAGTTTGAACCACATGCATCATCGGTCAAGTCACAAAGCTGTGTAAAAACCGTAACTGCTTCGCAACCTGAATTTTATTTTGCACCACAACAATGCACAATTCTGTCACAACCCAAAATGACCCTTAAGGGGACAGGAGCTGCAATCAAATAATAAAATAAGTATTTTGTGAATTAACGAAATGGAAGCTGCACCTTACAGAAAACTTCTAGTCTGGGAAAGGATAACATCCCTTTTCAGGTGTCATTGTCCGATCATTGATTGTGTCTGCAGTTGTGGTTACTAACCACTGATACACTGCAATGTGATTTGCAAAGAGGGATGATGCTCCTTTAAATCATCCTTTTAGTCACAATGAGTCGAACAGTGTACACTGTGAATACAACCACAGTCTTTGCAATGACAAACACATCAGGGAACAGCACACAAAAAGGGACAGCCATGATTCGGCGAGGCAGAGGAGCAATTCTGCTCAGAACTGTACTGGACCCTGGCTTTTAGGTTAATGACTGAGTTTCTATTCTGAAATACCTGCAAACCACATTTAAGAATTTATTTGGAAAACCTTTGATGTAAAAGGAGTGATTTAGCCACCCTTGGGAGACACATTGTAAACCCACCACTGACAAGCACACTCAAGGCACTCAGAGAAACAAAAGGTTGGTATTAACGCGCTTTCCATGACCGCTATTCACTCTCGGTGCAGTCTTGGAGGCAGATTTCTTTTGTATTAAAGCACGGTTTCATAACCCATGTCCATACAACTTTTGCAACTGCTGCAACCGACCTGCACTCAGTTCTGAATTTTCGAGATGCAAGTGTTTCTCTGAGCAATTGCTATGTAATGTTAGGTCTCTCCCCCAGGACTACTCTGGTCGTCTTTCCCACTGCTGTGCCATTAGTATTTCTAGGCCAAAAACATGAACTATTATCATAGCTTTAGTTTAAGAAAGAAAATATGTTTAATGATACGTGTTTAACTTTAAACACAATCTAGACAAAAACATAAAAATAAAGGAAAAACGAAAATTGAGCGATTTCATTTAAAAATTGGAAGACAGGACTACTACTTATTGATGTACGTGAAATTCATAAACATTTAACAAAGTACAAGTCTGCACTTACCGGAAGCTCAAATAGTTCCTAAAGAAGAAAAAATGAAAAAAAAGCACAGAAGCATAAGTAATGATTTAGGGCTCTCACACAGGTGCATAATTTAAGATGCTTGCTTTACATCACGAACAGAATGTTATCATCTGCATGGGTTTTTAATGTAGGCACAGCATATTATTCGAAGCCATTTGATTCATAATCCGCTGGTTCACAGACAATGGTTTTATTCACACCAATCACTCCCATGTCACTATCAAGCATTGTGACGAAAAGTGCTGATGCAGGGGGTCATGTAGGAATAGGAAGGGGGGTGGGGGGGCACCACATATTGTATTTTCACCCATCCCACCACACCCGCGGAATTCTCCTCTAATTTAGAGGGAGGGAGGGAGGAAACTGTCACATTTTACCAGAGAACGTGCAACTAGATCTGATGGAAACAATTGACCCACCCTATCTGCCCCTGGACCACAAGGACAGAATGACGGTTGCCTTTCCCCCTGTGAACGGTGGTCAACAGTCGTATTCCCTACCCAGGACACGCATGCGACACGCAGCCCACCCAAGCAGTGAAGGCAGGCAATAGCCCAAAGTGCGAGAAAAAAAACTATCTGCAATTCAGGGCCATTTTTTATTTTTCCTTATTCAAATTTTCGCTTGGGAGTCAGTTTCAGATAAACATAAAACATGCCACCCGTAAACAAACAAAAATGGTACCCACTCTGCATTCTGCTCTGTCTCCAGAGCATTCTTTGTAGCAGCAGCTGCACATAAGACATTGAAAGTCCATCAGGCAGACAGGGATTTTAGCTATGACAGACTGTTCTCAGCCTGGTGACTCAAGACCAAGGTTGACTTTGCAATCGGTCATTAAAAACCTAAAGGAGACACTTAGGGCCTTATTTATGAAGGTCTTGCGCCGCCGGTGCGTCACTTTTAAAATGGGAAAAAGTGACGCACCGGCGGTGCAAGGCCTTCATAAATGAGGCCCTTAGTGCCTAGGATATATTTTCCACAATAATGAAAGGCTTGAAATACAGACTGTGCGTGCCAAAGTCCAACTTTGGTGTGCAAAAAACCTAAAAAAAAAATGGAACACAGATTCTAAGATTGTGATTCACAGACCCAGAACCTGGAGAGATTTATGCCCGCAGATGCAAATTAGTACTGTGGATTAAGTGCTAGTATTCTGGCGTTTGTGCAGTACTAACTTTACAGTAAAGTTCTGGATTGTGGTATGGTGGGCCTATCATCCAAAATGCATGGAACATTCCACTCCGAAACACAATCCTACTCCAAAAAAGGCTGAGTAAGTGGGTTTTCAGTCAGGGTTATGCAGGATTGCATTCCCAAACTGCAGTGGGCTATTAGAGAAACTTTCTGCAAAGGGGACACCATTTTCCCAGTGTAGAAACAAAAAAGATTTTTTGTGCTAATGCACAAAAAAGGTGAGGTTTCTCTTCTCTAATCCTAGTTCTTCTTCAGGGGAATTACCAGTGAAATCAAAGCGACTGATTAGTTCCGCACATTCTTGAGATCCCAGAGCATCTCTTCTAAAGATATTTGATTCTGTTTCCTATTCCAAACCTTTTCATATAATATTAAATATTTTACCAGCCTACAACATAGGCTATGTTGCCCAATTCCTTTAACTTACTAAAAAAAAAAGCCAAAATAGTAATAAGAGCAGAGAAGTTACTAGAAATTAGTAACTTTCCTAAAAACAAATCTCAATAATTTTTTTTAAAGGAAATGGAGTTGAAGGACTCTGCAATATAGACTTTTAAGCTGCAGTTATGTTAACACGAAAACTGCTACTCCACCTCCAAGGGCCCACAGCCCTACAGTATCACATCAAGCCCAGCAGGTGGCTGAAACGTCAGTTCTTTTTTTGGTTCAAAGGTAAAGTATAGTGTAGTGTAAAACAGCTGCCCCAACCAACTGTCTGAATCCCATTGTTGCAATGTGTACTGTAATGACAGTGACCTCTGATTAGGTTTTCTGCCCTTCAATGAGTATTGCTTTTTTATTCAGTCTTTTTCTAGTCAGGAAGGTAGGCCCGATATGACCCAATATCAGATGGTCATATTGGTCAAGAATTAGCAATGCATTGGCCGCCATGACAGATGTTACTACTGTTGCTGAGAATCATTTGCCGATGTCGGGTGGCACAGTGCATAGCGACGTTGGTTTTCAGCTTGTCGTTCGCCTGTAGTACCACCAAATCTGCACATGGGTGATCAAAGAGACAATCCAGGGTATTTTTCAGGTGCAAAATATCTTTTTGTCAATTCTGGGAATCGCCGCAGCTATTGTGGCGTGATTTTTCTGACCAAATATGATCACTTACTGTTATTGTCTAAATCACTTTTCTTTAAAAGCAAGAAAGAAAAGGGTTGTTTTCGTTTGTTGGCATGGCAAGTCAAAACGCTTTAGACACTATGCTGATGAGATTGTGAAATCTCCAATGTCGCCTGGATGCAAATCTGCTGTAGGAGGGGTGACATCTCCTGAAATGGGTGCAATATAATCATCCCACTCCAGGCCAGTGCAAGCCCTGTGATTCCCAAAGTGTACTATGGATATGCAACCCTCTGCGGTTTGCTCAGATCCAAAACAGCTCCTTAAGGGCATCTCTTATCTCTGATGTAAGGCTCATCACTGGATCTAAACGAAACAACCACATCACCCCCAATTTGAAATCCCTCCAGCTGGCTACCTTACAAAGCAATAACTCAGCTCAAAATTGCCTGCATGGACCTTAAAGCCCTACACTACAATACCCCGAGATACCGCGCTCAGAAGCTGGAACGCCCTAGCTCCTTACTGCTAAAACCATAGATTCTTAAAAAAGAAAACCTACAACAGAGCTTACTCTGGTCTCCTCCTGAGAATCAGGAACGTCTTGCCCCCTGAAACCAGACTGAAACCCTCAACAACATTTTTCAAGAAAGAAGTTAAAGTACTACTTATGAATACATTTCTGCTCTAGATCCCAATATCTCCTCTCTTCATAGCGTTCATGACACGTTAACTACATTCTTGACTCTTGCTCTCCTGGTCATTGTTTGTTTTTGATCATACAATCCTGACATTGTGCTGTACCCTCCAGTATTGGAGGTATTGCCATATCCTATATTATCCACTATGATATTACTGACTATTTGGCTCTAGTTTCTGAACAATGGTAAGGCACTCTAATATCCGCAAGTGTCAAGTTGCGCTATATAAAAGGTTTCTAAATAAATAAATGTCTTAAAACCAGTTTTGTATGGTTTCTTGTTTGCTGCCTTTTGGCAAATAATGGGAATTCTGCCTTGGTTGTGTTGCGCTTCAATAGGGCACTGGATATCCAGAGCTAGATAATGTGCAGTCAGAGTTTGAGTCATTGGATGTCTGAAGTGGAAGAGACTTTCAAGTAGGGTTGTGTATCACAGGTGATGGACTGTCAACATGTTAGCTATAGCTGTGTGTCACTGGGGATGGACTGCTGTTGATTTGTCAAACAGGAAGACACTTGTTTTCCCACAAGACGCACCTGATTGTTTGAGGACGAACTAAAGAATTCTGGAGAAAGAAGTCTGAGTAAGTGGTAGATAGCTGCTGCTGTCCTAGGTGGTCTGGGCAACCATAAAACCCCTGTAGCCAAGACATAACTTGTGTGCTGCTAGACAGAATGAATAAGTTCTACTTCCGGGTTTAGCGTCCACTCTGAGTAGCACCTGAATTTCCTGTACGGTTGGTGAAACTGGAGGACAAGGGATGTGAGGACCAGAGAATAAGCTGTGAGGCAGTTTAATCTGAGCCCCTCCAAGGTTCATTATGCTTTCACTCCACATAAGCATCAGCCATTAAATGGCATATCCATGAGTTAGCCTGGACATTCCCACAGAAGACCGAGCTCATCCAGGACTACTGGCAAGTGACCAAGAAGAGCCTATGGTCCTACCCACCACACCAAGCCCCTGGGCCATCACATATCACTTCAACAAAGAGGACACACATTTCTTCAAAGCAGAAACACCATCTGGGCCTGGACACAAAGGGCATGGGAGTAATGGGTTATTAGGCACAAGGCACTGAAAGACTGAAGAGCCACGTTACTTGAGGAGACTCACTTATTTTCCTTGGTTGCAACCTGTTCCAACTTTGTCAGTTGGAACAGAGGAAATTCGTTTGGGTAAAGGCTTGCACACGAGGCAGTCTACACCACAAGGTTCTCACTCATTTAATGAGCAACAGGAACTTGGGGGTGGTCACTCGGGTCTGGGCAATGATCGCAGCAAGCTGGCGGTTCACGGCCGGAGTGGAGCCAGGCTTATTCCTTGCAACCAAAATGGGTTCCATAAGCACCTCATTAAAGAGCCACAAGAGCTCCAAGCATTAAGAACACAGCAAAAGAATGGCAGTCTAGAGATTATTTTCCCTCAACAGGTACAGGAAACTCCATGTCCCAAGCAACCTTATACAAAAAGCATTAACGGACACAAAGTTCCAAAAGACACTCCAGATCAACTTCATGTCAGGAGACTTTTCTAGCCCTCTAGAGTTCCAAAGGTCCAGATAAACATCCCAACCAGTAGCAGGAACAATGTTGTGTGCCTCACTTCTGTCGTCTCCAATGTATGGCAATTAGATAAAATCTGAATTTCTGGCTTATGAATCTGTCTGGGGTACAAACTGAGAACAATAATCTGCGAATATTTTGTGCAATCAAACATGAAGAAAACTAAACAATATCAACTAATTTGGAGTTTTTCTGTTTGTCTTTTAACTTTGATGAAGATCCCACTAAGAAACCTCCAAAGATCATCTGCAATTTCAATATTCAATTATGTGACTAACACTTCAAAAAGTAATTCTAGTCACTGCACATCACATGGTGCAAGAATGTGAACTGTCTCAAATGTGTTAGCATCGTCTTTTACAATACAGCTATGAGCATCATGTAAATCAACACAAGTATTTTGCACCAAAATACCTTGGGAAACAGCACTAAAACAGCTGTGGGACCTCTTTCGACATTTAGTATATTAGATACTATAAAATTACATATCACACTACTCACAGAGTTATGCATGACATACTTTATCCTCTTAGATTTACACTTTTTAGTATTGGTTCCTGTAGCAGACTACAAGAATGACACCAATTTGAAATACAACAGGCCCCTCCAAGTGCTAGTGTTTTTCTGTATAATTGTATCCAGCGCTTCAGGAGGAATAGGTTGTCCCAGTCTTCCCATGGTGCAGAAAAAAGTGGCTCAAAATATTTGCCCAAATATTTACCATCTCTTGATCTGAAGAGGTTTTGGGTTCAGAAGGAGGTTGCTTTGGAGGCTGTACAACAGTAGGCATTATTCGATTGTGAAGAGCAGTTTCTTCCTCTGTCGCTTCAACAAGAATCTGCACAGCAACACAAATGATTTAGCAGGGAAGTGTTATTGTTCACATTTAACAGCAGCTCTATTTGTTCTTATGAAAGAGCTCTGTCGATTTTAATAAAGTCAGGTTTAGCACAAACATTTTGTACAAAAAAAAAAGAAGAGGAACAAACATGCTATGTTAAAGCAATTTTGGGATTAAATTAATTCTACAATTCATAAACATGAGGTCATTCAATGCGTTTCATTGAACATAAGTAGCTCTCAGTACAGAAAAAGTTGGAGACCGCTACTCTACAGTCATTTCACCTGATGTCTACAGATAATTATCGCACAGGTAACAGACTTATGCTTTATGAATACTTGGAATATTACACAAAGACAGCCATTACATGTGCATTTAGTTGTCAGTACACCCTATCACTTACTGTTGGCTGCAACTATGAATTTACTAGAAATTAACCCTAAGAGAAGGCAAAAAGTTACATTTTCATCAAGTCCTATTTGTCAATTATTGAACAGGTGAAACAACAATAAGACTAGGAGAGTACATGTCTGGGAAGGATCAAGCTCCATAACCAATGAGGGTAACTTGTGAAATCTGAAAAACACAAGGCGTACTTCTGTGATTTCAGTAGCTCATAGAATAAGTGGGAGGCCATAATTCAGCCCAATTAAGATAAAAGACAGAAAATCACTTATCTGAAAAATAAACTGCAAATTGTAACAATTGGGCCAATTGTGTCACCCATCATAACAAGTACTGGGAAATGCTGATAGGTCTCACCTTTGATAATATAGCATGCACTTCAGCATTACCAAAATGCAGATGCTGTATAGTACAAACATGGGCCAGTGAGAACTATCTGGCCCTTTCTAGATGGATAAATTATTACATTAGATAGATAGGTCCACTGACACTAGGTGGGCATAGTGGTTCCATTTTGTTCTTCACTCTAATTAAAATTCGAAGAATTGAATTCACAAAAATCATCATTAATTTAAGATACATTGTCCGATTAGTTGCATTGTTAACATCAATTCTGTATCCAATATTCCTTAATTCAGTTTCTCCTTACATAATGCACGTCATCAGTTATTGGAAATCAATTTTCCCTAATGAAGTGTAACACACAGAAAAGATCAAGAACAAAGTGCCAACTACAGAAAGCACCAAGGGCTATTAAAGTTCCAAGTGCATAAACCCATCAATTGCACTTTTAGTTACTAAAGTTACTCAGGATATATACAATTAATTTCAGCATCATTTTAATTAATTTAACTGTTGAAAACATAGCCTTGTTCGCCTAAAAACCATAAGTCTGTTACTTAAAAAATATATTTTTTTATTGATTAGAAATAGAGCGATCTGATCCAAACAAATTTAAAACATACATTCAATATAAGAAAAAAAGAGGGGAGAATAAAAACTAATAAGCAGACATGCAAACAAAGGGATATTCACGTATTTCACATCATATTTCCAAGTTTCGTGCTATATGTTACATTTCCCTTGCCCAACATTCCTTGGATAGAGCCTAGTTGAGGGGTAGAAAGGGTATCTAACAAACCAGTTAATAACTTTCGGTAATACCTTTACTGGGAGAGACTATCTAGCCGCAGATTCCTTATTTTAAAATTATCCCCAGGCATTAGACTGGATAGGGAAATTTGTCGCAAGTACTACCCCTGCACGTCGGCTAGTGGTGTCGCTCAGCTCTGCGTGGTGTTGTCCGCGCCGGAAGGGAAATGCGTAGTGCCTATATAGGTGCCAACCCAGCACGCTGGCGTCAGTTTTGTCTTAGCGACTTTCCACAACAGGAGTGCGGAGACTCGAATATCACTGACCATTAGTGTGGAAGATTAGGGACCTGAAAGGAGAAAACCCCCTTTTCCTAGAGATCCATTTGCAGAGCAGGGAGGATGGATGGGTCGGTAAGGAGTTTGCAGCTAGATAGGAGTCTCTACAAGATAAGGCATTACCAAAGGTAAGTAACTTGTTCATCGGATAGAGACTTCTAGCCACAGATTCCTTACTTAGATACCGAAGTAATACCTTCCAGGAGGTGGGTCTGCGGAACAAATTCATATTAGAAAGTCCTGCAGGACCAAACGGGCACAGTGCCCATCCAGACGGACCTGCATGTCCAGGCAGTAGTGCTTTGTAAACTTGTGCAGGCAATGCCAAGTTGCTGCCTGTTAGATGTTCAAGACGGGAACTCTGCATGATAATGCAGTGGTCGCAACCTTAACTCTGGTGAAATGAGCATACAAACCCTCAGAGGGTTGACTCTTGACCAGTGCAGACCAGATTTTAATGCAGGGCAATTCCATCGGGAGATGGTCTTTTTCTACACAGCATTCCCCTTCTTGGCATCAAAATATCTCACAACAAGTTGGTCGTCCACCGGAACTCTTCCATGCAGTCAAAGTAGAATGAGAAGGCTCTTTTTGGGTCCAGTCGATTGGAGTTGCTGCTCTTCTTTAGAGCGATGCAGAGGAGCATAAAAGTTTGTCAGGGTAATGGACTGGCCTAAATGAAATAGAGGGACCACCTTCGGCATGAAAGAAGCTCTAGTGTGAAGAACCAGCTTTTCTGGAGAGATGGTTAGTATAGGGGCTGGGATGACAAAGCCTGGAGCTCACTGACCTTTCAGGCAGATGCCTTCACACTAGGAAGTCCGTTTGAAGGTAAGGAGCCTAAGAGAACAGTTAAGAAGCGGCTCAAAGGAAGCACACATCAGAAATGAAAGTACGTGGCTGAGGTCCCACTGAGCCATGATAAAGGGTGAAGGTGGAAACATATTGGAGAACTTTCAAAAACCTATGTACAACAGGGGATTTGAACAGGGATGGCTGATCTGGAAACCGCAGAAAGGCTGAGATGGCAGAAAGATAGCACATTAAGGTGCCCAAAGCAGAATCCTGCTGAGCAAGAGAAAGAATAAACAGAAGGACCTGAGAAAGGGGAGCAGAAAGAGGGTTAATTTGCTTTTCTGCACACAATGACAAAAACGTAATCCTGCTTGACGTCTGGCTGCCAAGATAACATTTCAGACTTCGGGCAGAAGGTCACAAGCGGTCAATCAATCAATCAAATAGGTTTTATTCGATTTATATGAATCAAAAGCACAGAGTACATATTTTTCGCCATAAAACATTTAGGAAAACATTAACATCTACAAATGCTCTTAGTAATAAGCATTGCAACAACACCCCCCCCCCATTAATCCAATTTCATAAAAACAATTCATTGTACATGCATCATGTCAGTCCCCACTCACCCATATCACTTTCTGATTGCAAATGATCCTTTTATAAAGTTAACAACTGTACAGCAGATACCCATTGAATTCAAAGACACTAAAAACTGATAACCTTCTAAGTGAGAACAAGGACGTAAGGGTTTAAAATTGGAAGCAAATATCTAGCTCTGGGAGACTTATATAGCGGGCAAAAGAGGATAAAGTGCAAGGTGCTCTGTACTGTAAAATTAGCATAAGGGCAGAAGGGGGATAAGCCACCAAACAATTGATCGAAGAAAGATGAAATCTAGTCAAATAAAATCTACGTTGAGAGTTCTTGAGATGAATCAGGTAAAAAACAAGGACGATGAAACGAATAGTTAAATCTAAACCCCTCACTGATTTTAACTGTTCCACTCCTCAACAGTGAAGGTAATTCACCCAACTTATGAAAGCATTTTTTATTATAGTTTTGGCTTGTAAAGGTATATTTATAGGATTGTTAAAAATGCCCTCAAACCCAGTTCCTCAAACGATTCTTAGGCTAATTAACCCAGGGGATATTTTGAGCATTTTCGTTATAAAGATAGTCCATTGCTATGGATTCAGTAAAATCTAGTTCAGGTGTTTGCCAGATCTTGGCCAATAGCAGTAATAGGGCAAGACCTAAGCCCGCCACTAGCTCTAAACCCAATTCAAGATGGCAAAAGAGAGATGAGGTACTTTTTGAGACCGTCTGGAGTCTCCTAGTAAAATCATTCTCAATTGTCCGAAGCTTTAAACAACTGGCCTATCCCCAGACTCCGGCCCCATAAGTGGCAATTGAGAGACATTTGGACCTATAAAAAGTCAGCATCTCAAACTGGTTTCTGGTCAAGTTGAACAGTAAATCTAAAAAGGGTCTACATCACTCTCGCCATTTGTAAAGTTCCTAAAGTGAGCAGTGAATCCCAGGATAACTATGTTAAAAACAATCCCCAAATAAGAAAAATGTTTAACCTTTGATATCTTGTTCCCCTGTCACTTAAATACTTTACTTTTTGTTCTTTTCGACCCACAGGCCATTACAAATGACTTTTTGTAATTTACTTTAAGGTAAAGTAGCCATAAATTCAACAAAAGTATCCAAAGATTTTTGTAGGCTATTCGCTGTCCTGGAAATAAGGACTGAGTCATCCGCGTATAACAGAGATGCAATAAAGTTTTTCCCAATCTTGGGGAAAACAAGATTTTTCCCCAGCAAATAAACCTTTAACCTATTAATGTAAACCAGAAATTAAAATGGGGCAAGAATACATCCTTGACGGACACATTCTATGGATAAAATGGACAGTCTTCTCCATATAGGATCCATGTCGAATCTTAACTATGGGGTCTAGATGCAGCCACCATAATAAAAAAAAATTAAAAAACAGGTGGCTCTAAACCCATTTCTCCCAGCATGGTCCACAATCTGTCATGATTGACAGAGTCAAACACACAAGATAAGTCCATGAAGGCAAGATGCACTGAGCACTTCTTGGACTTCGTGTACTTGCAGACAATCCGTGACAAATTGAGGCACTGTTCTACTGCGCCGAGAATGTGTTACCCCCGCCACCCAGGCACTTTGTGATGAGCTGGCTAGCTATTTTACTCAAAAGATCGATCTGATCTATCAAAATATTAACATGGAGGAAGAGGAACTAGTTGAGGGACAACCATCTAATGCTCTACGGCCGAATGAAGAGCCCTTTTTTGGGATCAACTCTTTTTCGTCTGTAACAAAGGAGCAAGTCGGCTCCCTACTGAGCCGGGTAAAATCGAGCTCACCACTGGACCCAGTGCCGCCAGCTGTCATGGCGACACTTTGCCCAGTGCTAGCAGGTGCGCTCTCCATAATATATAATATCTCTCTGGTGACAGCCATTTTTCCGAATAAGTGGAAAACAGCACGTGTAAAGCCACTGCTAAAGAAACCATCTGCCGACCCGAATGAGCTGCAGAACTATAGACCTATCTCGCTCCTTCCCTGCTGCTCAAAGATCCTGGAAACCTCAGTGAACCAACAACTACCCCTCTATCTGGAACAGAACAACCTCCTGGATCCCTCGCAGTCCGGACTCCGCACTGTTGGAGGTGACGGATACCATTAGAATGACTCTGGATAGAGGGACTCCAGTGATCCTAGTCCTCCTTGATCTGTCAGCAGCTTTTGATACCATCTCGCATAAGCAGCTGCTGGACAGATTAGGGGGGATTGGGGTGAGGGGCAGGGCCCTTAAGTGGATAGAAAGTTTCCTGTCGGGCTGCACTCAGAGCATCCAGCTAGACCCATTCATATCACAAACCACTGAGTTGGACAGGGGAGTCCCGCAAGGGTCTGTTTTGAGTCCTACCCTGTTCAACGTATACATGACCCCTCTGGCTGACATCATCAGAGGCTATGGTTTCGCAACCATCTCTTATGCGGACAATACACAACTCATCGTCCCCATTGAGGAGGACATTATGGCAACTCAACTAAAATTTAAGAGCTGCATGTCTAGCATAGCCAGTTGGATGAGAAAAAATGTCCTACAACTTAACACCTCAAAGACAGAGATTCTACTGTTTGGGAAGGCCAAAACCATCTGGTCTCGAGAATGGTGGCCCTCTGAGCTGGGCGAAGCCCCCCTCCCCAGGAGCTGGGCCAAGAACCTGGGCGTAAAAATAGACGATAAACCGTCTATGGAGGAGCAGGTCAAGACTGTGGCCGGGACCTGTTTTGGCACCATGAGGATGCTCAGGAAGGTTTTCCCCTGGGTCCCCTTGTCAGCGAGAAAAATCCTTACCCAGTCAATCCTGGTGAGTCGGCTGGACTATGGGAATTCGCAGCTGGTGGGGGTGAGGGAGGATCTGTGATCAAGGCTCCAGGTGGTGCAGAACACGGCAGCTCGTCTTGCCCTCAATAAGCCGGAACGGACGCCCTAGGCCCCCTTGCTGAATCAATTACACTGGCTCCTGGTTAAGAAGCGTGCCATCTTCAAGATGCTCTGTGTAGCTTTCAGAACATTACAAGATAGTGGCCCGGCGTACTTCAGAAATAAAATCAGTTGGTACCAGCCTGGGCGACAACTAAGATCTGGTAATGCGAACCTCTTGTGTTCCCACAGAATACATAAGGTAAGGATGGGTGGTAGAGCCTTTTCCCATCTGGCAGCCAGTCACTGGAATAAACTACCACAGAACATCAGAGCCTGTAACAAGATCACTATGTTCAAAAAACTTCTAAAGACATGGCTCTATTAGTTACATTTGACCAGTGTGACCTTCTCTTCGAAGCGCCGAGAGATTCCTCTGGGGATGATTCGTTGCGCTATACAAGTCCACAAGTAAAGTAAAGTACTGTGCCTATCCCTCTTCTAAATCCATATTGGGTTTTTGACAAAATATATATTTCTGTTCGGCCCAATCTTCTAGACGATCTAAGAGAACCCTCCCCAATATCTTAAATATTGAGGCTATTAATGATATGGGCTTATAGCACCCTGGATCATTTTTGTCCCATTTCTTAACACTTTCGATGCTCATGACTCGGTACCAGTGCTCCAGTGCTCATGACGGAACCATTCTGTCATGAGTGCAGGGTCACTAAATACCTCTGCTGCAGACAGCAGAGGGATTTCCTTTTTTTTTGGTTAGCCTCGGGAGGTTGGGGGAAGAGCTTACCCAACCTCCCAAGGCCATTTTGCATTTCCAATGCAAAGACGACTGCGCGCTGACGTCATTGCATTGAAAATGAAAATGAAACTTAGTTTCAGTTGCATTGTTTCGGTGCTTGTGAGGTTATCCCAGCCCCCCCGCACCGAAACACTTGGGAGAGGTATCCTTGGAAAGGAGAGAATCTCCACTTTCCAATGGTACCCTTCCCAAGCGGATCAGCCCAGGAGGGAAGCAGCAGATGTAACAGTATATTGCTTTCAAATATCTGTCATACTTGGAAGAAGTTACAAGTAAAAACGTTGGCACAAATGGCTGTTTTTTTCAACTCATTTGCATTTTTTCCTATTTTCAGCTGTTAGTGTCTATACAAAAAGCTTGAAGGATCTACACAAATGACCCGTTGCTGAATTCAGAATTTTGTCAAGGAGGTTGAAAGCACAAAAAATTAAATAACAGCAAAAATAGGCTTTGTCCTAGTAAAATGCCAAAACTGTGTAAAAATGTTTGGTTTTCTGACAAAACTGTCAGTTCCTGAAAGCTGGGAGGATGGGGATTCCTGCACCACAAACCCTTTGTTGATATCATTTGCAGGGAAAAAACAGATGTTTTCTTCTGCAGCACTTTTTTCCCATCCCCTCCCCCCAAAAATGTTTACATGTATTTTGGCTGATTTCTGGGTCTCTTCCAGGGGAATCGACAAACCCTGGGTACCTTTAAAATCCCCATGATGTTGGAAGAAAAGGACGCAAATTTGGCATGGATGCCTTATGTGGTCAAAAAGTTACAGGGGCCTAAGCACGAACTACCCCAACAGGAGGGGGCGGCCTAGCAGCAAAGTGGCTAATAATGGGAATCACTATTGCATCTTTCCATGACTCTGGGAGGGGACCACCAATGTCAGGACTAATTTGTTATAAGAGGGGCCCACAAGGGAATATTTTCTTTAAAAAGGTCAGTTGGTATCCCATCTGGATCCGGGGCTTTAAGACGAGAAGCCAGCGAGATGACAATCTCCACCTCTTCAACTGAAATTGATTTACTGAACTCAGTTGCTTGAGCCAAAAGAACAGGTCTCTTGGCCCTAATTTTTTTTTAAAGGATTAAAAATACAATTAAAGCGTTCCACCTACATGTCTCCTGGGACAAAAGTCTCTTTTTTTTTTGAGGGGGCGTCTACAAATATTGGGCTCTTGATAACATTCCAGAACTTTTTAGAATCCTTCACAACACTAGCTGCCTATAGATCTTGCCATGCTACCATCCTTAATTCGGCCTTCATCTGCTCTAACTACTTTATATTCTTTTCGAAGGCCCTTCACTAAATGGCACGGTCTGCAAGGCACCTTTTAGATCTTTATGAGCTTTGGAACATGCTTTATTGAACCAATGTGCCACTGGCTTCTCCTTTGATTGAACCCTTTTCACCATCAGGTCTTTTGAGATGACAACACATAAGCTATGATAATCATGAATAATGACCTCTGGAGGGGACTCATAATTTAAACAACCTAATATTAGATCCAAGTTTTCACCAATAAGCTCGTTCTCAAAATCCCTCCAATATACCCGATCACGTTTCATTCTGATTTCTGGATTTGGGTCATATTTGAATGGGATATCGGGCAGACAACTTCTCCCAAGATTTAATTTAAGGGAGGCCATTTGCGGATTATGGTCACTAGAACAATGTGGTATAACTTTGTGACTAAGACAATTTCTGGAAAGTAACAAAATCAATGATACTTATGTGACCATCCCTATATACGTGGGACATTGTCCACAAAAATCTGTAGAACAATCATCAAAACATTTTAAATAATTTAAAACCACAATACCGTTTAGCACATTATAATTTAAGTGACAGAAGTGGGTTAGTGAATCCCCTTCAATGTTTTCCAGCCCACAAACTCATGACCCATTTACACAGGGTACAATTGAAATCACCAATCCACATTATACATAGCGGATATCTCAGGGACGTTGTTTGACTAATTTCATCTTGTAAGCTGTCTACTACATGGGAATTGCACTGATTTACAATTAGAAAACCTACCAGGGTTAATTTACTCGCATCAAGTAACTGATACCAAGGAGAGAAACAAATTATTTTGATCTGAATCTCTGTATGTTCAAACAAAACTAACATTGCTAAACCCCCCTTCGCTCTTCCTGAGATTGCTGGGTTTGCTGGTGTACAAAAGGAACGGAACCCATCTATATGAAAATCTGTTACTGACCATGTCTCTTGAAAAACAAATAAATCGTGTCTAGATACGAATGCTACCCAGTCATCGTTCCTCAACTTTGAATTGATACTTGCTATATTCCAGGATGAAACTGAGAAGCAACGATCACAGTTAGGAGGAGCCGTAAGGGTTTCTTATAATAAAATCAAACCTACAGGGGGGCTTGGGGCTTCAATCTGTAAATTCTCCCCAATCCATACTTCTTCTGAATCTATTTGGAGATCATCAGACCTAGAGTTAGCATTTACTAACTCTTCGGGTTTGGCTTCCAATGGAGCCCTCTGGAGGAGTTAATCAATATCAGCTAGCCCTCTTAGGGTTTCACATCTGTTCAGGTGGACTACAAGATCCAGGTGTACCTGTTTAAAAATAACCTCCAGCCTATCATTGTACCTATTCACTGCAATAACATCAGGGAAAGGGGGATAAAAAAAAATTCCAAAGACCTGGCCTGAATTTGCCTTGAATCAAATTTGAATTATGCAGACGCCGTAATATAAATCAAAGATGATCAGGGGTCCTAAAGTAAATCACCATGGACACTTTTTTGAATAGTTCACTACGCCAAACGGAGGAAATCAGCGCCAACAACGAGTCAGAGCGGCTTACCGTGTCTCACCTTGTCTCTACCCGGCACCAACCCACATCTCGGCGCACCCGCTTCGCGGGTGCCCCTTCGCCTGCCTGAGGAGGGAGACACATCTGTTGCTGCTAGCGAGGAGTGCAGAGGCTGTAAGGAGGTAAGCGGCACTGGGCGTGTGGCTGCAGCGGGGCTGCGAGCGTGCAGGGACTTCAATTCCCAGAAGTCCCTGCTAGACCGAGGGAGAACTTCCGGTCCGCTCTCCCTGCTGGCCCGCCCCCCGCCCTCCTGAGGCCTCAAAACCCTGCCTGCAGCTAAAGCGAGTGGGACACTTTTTTGAATAGTTCACTACGCCAAACGGAGGAAATCAGCGCCAACAACGAGTCAGAGCGGCTTACCGTGTCTCACCTTGTCTCTACCCGGCACCAACCCACATCTCGGCGCACCCGCTTCGCGGGTGCCCCTTCGCCTGCCTGAGGAGGGAGACACATCTGTTGCTGCTAGCGAGGAGTGCAGAGGCTGTAAGGAGGTAAGCGGCACTGGGCGTGTGGCTGCAGCGGGGCTGCGAGCGTGCAGGGACTTCAATTCCCAGAAGTCCCTGCTAGACCGAGGGAGAACTTCCGGTCCGCTCTCCCTGCTGGCCCGCCCCCCGCCCTCCTGAGGCCTCAAAACCCTGCCTGCAGCTAAAGCGAGTGGGACACTTTTTTGAATAGTTCACTACGCCAAACGGAGGAAATCAGCGCCAACAACGAGTCAGAGCGGCTTACCGTGTCTCACCTTGTCTCTACCCGGCACCAACCCACATCTCGGCGCACCCGCTTCGCGGGTGCCCCTTCGCCTGCCTGAGGAGGGAGACACATCTGTTGCTGCTAGCGAGGAGTGCAGAGGCTGTAAGGAGGTAAGCGGCACTGGGCGTGTGGCTGCAGCGGGGCTGCGAGCGTGCAGGGACTTCAATTCCCAGAAGTCCCTGCTAGACCGAGGGAGAACTTCCGGTCCGCTCTCCCTGCTGGCCCGCCCCCCGCCCTCCTGAGGCCTCAAAACACCTGCCTACTCCCGCAGCGCGGGACGCAGCCCGGGCTAAGACTGGGCAAAGACAGGGCCGTTTTAGGCCGTTAGAGACCGTGTAAGACCGGACCGGGCCACTTCCCTTGGTTTTATCCTTTTGATTCTCAGTAGTATACTTGGACTATTTTATATATTTATTGTAATTTTCCTTCCCCACAATGTCCACACGTGAAACTAGGAGCAAGGCAACCAAGATCCCTAAAAAAGCCACAGGTACTCTAGATGACTTTATCACCAGGACCAGCCTCTCCATTGATAATGAAATTACCAAACTTCAGCACAGAGTATCAACTGAACTTGAATGCGCTAGGAGGCTTTCAATTGAACTTGCGCTTAGAAAAAAATCTTCCCTAGGCAGCATTGCTACATCTAAAACCCCCGAGCACACTTCTGGTCCAAAAACAATCATAGCCGTAGCCGAGGTGCACTCGGTAGTAGAGGAATCAACTCCTCCTAGCAACCACGAACCCCATGGGCCTTCAGCTAGGGCCGAGTTAGGATGCTCACCACAGCTGATACTCTCAAAGGAGAATGTTGAGGTCCTCGAAGATGGGGTGCTCTGTAAGCCACTAGTTGGGTCGATACTAAACACAAGCCCAATTTCCACCAGTCAGTTGCCAGTTGAAACTGAGTCTTTTAAAAACAAATCACCAGCCAAAGTATCATCAAAGCACAAAAGAAAGCGTAAACATCTTACCGCTTTTGCTAGGAAAAAAGCAAAAGTTGTACTTAGTCATAATATCAGGGGTGGAATTTCTAACAGGCCTGCTGTAATATCCGAGATCCCTGTACACGATTCAGCACTAGTAAATGCTGACAACATTAACAATAGTATAGATGGACATATTTCCCTTGATAAATCCGATCACTTAGGTAGTGAGGGGCAAAGAGTCTCCTGTGTCATGGCAGAACCAGATGGTGGAAGAGAAGAATTTTTAAAAATAGTATGGGAGACGCTTAAGAGATTACTTAAACCATTGGAAACCAGGTTAACTGGAATTGAGAACCAGCTTCTCGAGGTTGAGAAAAGTGTTATCACTCTTTCCAGCATAAGTCTCAGCTGCACTGAAGCGCCTAGAGTCACCCAGCAAATACCGGTCCTAGTTCCGACCACATCAAAAGATCCATATATTAGTCCTTTGGATGTGCAGCAAGAAAAGGTGGGGATAGCAAATAACACAAATATTACTCAATTAACTAGCATCAAAACACAATCAAACCCAACCCCCTCAACTTCCACAGCGACAGCTGCTAATATTATTAGCAAACCAATACAGAAAAACCAGGCATATACTAACTTTCCCTTACCTCAAATTCCCCCTCCCTCCCACTCTTCCAATCAGAGCACATTACCTTTAAACAAATCACAACCTAATATTCCTGCTTACCCCTACGATGCAGGCATTCAATCCATGCCTGACAAAATCTTTGCAAATGCCTCCCATAAGTCAAATTACCAGTCCAACCGCACTCGCAATAATTTTAGAGGAGGGTACATAGATTTGCCACCAGACGCTAGTACATTTGTAGTTGTTCTCACAGGGGTGCCAGAACTGGATAGTCAATACGAAGAAAATTTCCAATCGCTAAAAAATAAAGTGATTTTTTGGCTAAATAAATACAAACCCATCCCCAACCACTTAAAAAGTAAGATCCTTATGGTTAGGAGGGTTCCATGGGTAGGGTCAACTGCAAAATCAATCACGGGCGATTGCATTGTCATATCCTTTGAGGAACCCCAGAGTGCTGAACAAATCTGCAATTGGAAATCGTATGGTGTGAATCCCCCTATTGTAGCAAGACCTCTATCATTCTTTTATCCTCCACCAAGACCTATCCATCACGGCCCCAACTGGAATCCTGTCAATCAGCATTTTGACAGTGCTCCAATTTTGGCTAGGTATGGAGATTATAATATGTGGTCTGGTGCTCCAAACTTGGCTGGGCATGGCGATTACAATATGTGGTCTGGCATTTCCACCTTTAATAGATTTAGTTGCCTAGATGCTGTGGATTGACTTGCCACTATGCCTGACTGCATCCATGAATTATATGATGTTTTTTGTAGGGTGAATAAAGGCTATCCCAAACTCAAAAATGTCGCACACTTCCATGATGATAACCAGCCCAACAGGAATATGTTGCATAGGTCTAACCCAGCTCCACAGAAAACGGGACCACTTTATGGGGCTGGAAATATATGCGGCTACATAGCTGAGGGTGGTCGGGATGGGAGGGTAACTTCTGCAGTTAGAGAGAATGTAAAGGTTGCTGAGAAAGACATAACAAAACTGCAAGTAGGCATTCGGAGTAATCAGTGCGTAGTCAATCCCCACTCTGCCACTCAGAGTACTGACCCTTGCTTACTTATCCTATCGTGGAACATTGCAGGTGTTTATAAAAATCTAAAAGACCCTGAGTGGGCAAATTACATTGACACTTGTGATATTTGTCTACTACAAGAGACTTGGGCCTTAGAAGTTCCGCACCGGGTAGGTTACAAAACCTATGGCACTAAGGCAGTTCAGTCTGACAGAGGAAGACCATCAGGGGGTCTATTAATCTGGCTAAAAATCACCTTAGCCATGCAGGCTGAAATTGTGGATACAGGTTCTTTGGATATTTTAGCCCTACGGGTCACCCCATCGTGTGGCAATGAATGGTACATTGTCAATGTTTATAATAGACCGACCAGTCACTCGAAGGTATCAGCAACACTTGAGGCCCTGGAGCTCCTGTTTAAAAATGTAATTGGAGATATCCCTGTCATCCTAGGAGGAGACTTAAATTGTAACTTTGAACCTGTTCTGGGCATTTCTGAAGTGTTCGAGGAAGAGGACGCAGCCTACAATATTCCCCAGCTCGAAACCACCAAATTTGTTAAATATTCAACACTGGCCAGCCAACTTCTGAGACTCTCCGCAGACCACGGCCTTAGAGCAGGCAATGGCCGACTCCCATCTGACCTGCAAAAACAACCAACCTTCTCTAAAGCTAAAAGTAATTTAGACTTTGTACTTGTTTCACTTAGTATTTGGCATTTTATGATAGATCTGAAAATAGTAAGTAGGGGGGAAAGTGATCACTACCCTTTGGAACTTTACATCAACAAGAACATGGTTAGTGATATCACTGAATCTATCGAAGTCACCCTGTGTGAGGATGTCCACGTAAGCAACAACAGGCGCGCAGTGAGATGGCCACGTGTTCTGGCAGATGGCAATGCTTTAGCACTGGTTTACTCTCTTTTCGACCAAACATTTACACATGTAGCTGACTATGCCTTCCTACCGGAACACTTTGATCATTTTATTGACCTACACAAAATCTTCTTTTCCGAATTAAAAGTGCTTTTATCAAAAATGCCAAGAAAGAAGCAGCAAAATCAAAGAGTGGCCAACCACGGAAAGTTATGGTATGACCACTCGTGTAGAACTGCCAAATCAAATCTATTGTTTGCCATTAAAAACAAGACCAAAGAAGAAGTAAAATTTGCAAGATTGGAATACAAACGTACACTGGAAACATCTAAAAAACTTTGGGAGGAATCAATTTGGGCCGAAATGTTAACTGCTGCAAAAACCAATGACAATGTTGGGTTCTGGAGACTAGTGGCCAATGGGGGTCATGCTGGGAGAGTCGTGAAAGATGTATTCCTGGATGAGATGACCTGGGTATCTCACTTTACAAACCTTTACAAACAATACGATAGTGATATCCAATGGAGTTTAAGGTCCCCTCCCCCGATTGAACCGCTCAACTTCACACTGGAAGAGACAGTAAGGGCGATCAATGATCTTAAAAATTCTAAAGCCCCTGGTCCGGACAGAATACCAGGGGATCTTTATAAACATGAAGTTGACGTATGGGCCCCCTACTTGAATCGTTTGTTTAACGCCCTATCTTCAAATTGTAACTTTCCTGACAGCTGGCGGGCAGCGGAGGTTGTGTTAATATTCAAAAAGGGGGATAGAATGACACCCTCCAACTACAGACCAATCAGTCTGATGGACACACTTCAAAAACTATATGCCAAACATCTCCTATTCAGAATCAACGACTGGCTTGAAGCTACGAATATAATCTCCAAATTCCAGGCAGGCTTCCGGAGTAAGACCAGCACAACAGACCAAATTTTTCGCTTCTGTTGTTTGATTTGGAAATATGTCCAGCTCAAAAAAGGTCATCTGTATGTAGCCTTCGTTGACCTGAGGGCTGCATTTGACTTAGTCCCACGCAGCTTACTTTGGAAAACCCTGCAAGAACTTGGGTTGCCGGGATGTCTCCTAGCCCAAATAGTTGAGCTGCATGCTGATAATTTTGCAAACATTAGGTGGGGCGCTAATGGTGAGCTGACTCGCAATATTCCCATTGAACGTGGGGTTCGCCAGGGGTGTGTCCTGGCCCCTACTTTATTCTCCCTGTTCATTAATGATGTCCCTGACTATTTAAATGCTTGTGTCAATGATTCCCCGCAGCTTAATGGTGTAAGGGTGCCTGCGCTGCTTTTTGCAGATGACACCATACTTATATCCCAAACAAAGAAGGGTCTCCAGGCACTCCTTAACTCCTTTAGCTGCTATTGCCAGACAAAGGGCTTGGAAATTAATGCAAATAAAACGAAATGCATGTCATTAAATCCCAGTATACCAGATAGAGGTTTTTTGCTTCTGAATAGCCAAAAACTAGATACTGTGGAGAACTTTTCCTATTTGGGTGTTGTACTTGATTCCAAGCAAAGCTGGAAACCCCAAATTGAGAAAAGTAAAATAACATATGCCCAAAATGTCAAACCAATTCTAAGCAAAATGAACTCTAGTACAAGCAAAAGTGTAACCCCGGTTTTAGAACTTTTTAAATTCAAAACACAATCTGCTGTACTATATGGAGCAGAAATATGGGGCCCATGGGCAAAGAATAGCTTCCAAGTTATGGACAATAAATTCATGCGGGCCTCCGTTAGGGTTCCTATTAGTACACCCCTTTTACCACTCCAACTTGACCTAAACTTTAGGAGAACGGATCATTTAACTATCTTAAGGCCATTACTATATTGGGTTAGGCTTTGGTCTACACCTGAATTGATAGATTATAGGCATGGCCTGCAAGAACTGATGACGCTTGATTCTTTTAACTCCCTGCACTGGCTAGTGCACATTAAAAAATGGCTTATACTCTTGGGCCTACATTCAATGTGGGAGACTCCAGATAAAATGCATACCTCCTCTAAATTAATAGTTAAGCGAGCATTCTGGAATCATATAAGTGGGAAGCTAGTGGATGGAGTTAGTGTTGGTTCCGCAGTCCAGGCTTTTTTACTATTTAAAGACGAGCTGTATTTTGAACCATTCCTGGACGAGATAGAGCCACCCATGGCAAAAACCCTTTTCCTTAAGTTTAGATATGGGATACTTATGCTGAATTACAATACTGAAAGATGGGCACAAAAAAGACTGGGGGCCTTGTCTGTTAAAAATAATAGCTGTCCTATGTGCTCTACTGTCTGTTCCGAGAATGAGGTTCACATGCTCTTCGTTTGTAACGCATATGCGAAACCGAGAAAGAAATGGTTGAAACCAATGTGTAACCTTTTAGGGACTAGGTCCTGTTCATTAGCTTTTAGAATTATGAAAAGCAACTCAACCCAGTTTATCGTATTCAGCTTAAGTAAATTTCTATATTCTGTTTACATAATACGTAAAAAACAAGGATACTGTCTTTGAGTTGGAAAAGTGTATATGTTAATCTAACCCTTGTATTTGTGATATTCTATTACCTAAACCTTTTCTTTCTTCTTTTAAATTTTTTTTTGAAATATAACGCGTGATTTTCCATGTAAAAATGTACTGTGTAAACTATTCCTTGCCCGTATAGCACTTTTTTAAAAATACTGTTATATTAATGATGACTTTTTTATGTATGTATATGACTTTTATGGCCAAAACGGCCGAAATAAAGTTATAAATAAATAAAAAAAATCACCATGCAACCTCCCTCTTGGTTTTCACAGTGGATCACACCCACCCCACTCCTTGCCATAAATGTTATATCATAAATGGGCTAGGGTATCTAACATTCTTCAGACACCACTGAGCAGGTTTATTAATAAGGGGAAAGCAGAGGTAAATAGTCGGGACACAAAGAAGAGAGCACAACTGGGGCAGGTGGAGAAGTACATGTGGGAGACAGCAACATGGAGCGTAGGGGAGTCGGGAGGAGAAGTACACGGGTGAGAGAATGAGTGGCCATGAGAGAGCAAACAGGGTATAGGAAAACTTTTTTGGGGGAGAGAGGATGAAACACAAGAGGAAGCGAGCTGGAAAACACATGCTTTGATGGAGTGAGTAACTAAAACAAAGTGAGCAGTGAAGGAATACAAGTCAGGCACTCCAGAGGATGGCAAAAAAGTTGAGTGGAGAGACAAAAAAGAGATGGCCAAAGAAAGTCATTAAGTAAGAAGCAAGCAAATGAGGGACAATAAAGCCAACCAACAGTACGCAAAGGGTGGACTCTAAGCCCCAGTAACTCCTTGGTAAGCTCACAACCGGTCTTTCGCAACCAGAGAGCTTGAGCTGGGTTATCTTTGTTAAATCCATGACCTCACTATAATTTTTAGCCTTTATATAAAGGGCTTCACCACTGAAAACAGAGTAAGTGACAGAGCGGATACACAAAAAGAAAATAAAGAGTGGAATACCTGTTTAGAGATAAACTTCTTCTTTACAAAAAATAAAGTTCCCAATATCATATGAGCCACGATTATATACCAGTCTTAAACCATATCAAGCCTGTTGGCCCTTGTGTGAATTGGGACACACTCTCAAAACCAGGCTAAAGGCACCACAAAAGAAATATGACAGGCTTAATAACAGCCCAGGGATTTAAATTTGTACGCTGCACTGTTTAATTATTATCTTACACTTTGTGAATACATTCACAGCATCCGAAAAAGGTAATGAAGCTGTTCCCAAAAAAAACAAAGAAATGCAAAGAAATTAGCAGACTCATCAAATATGGAGGAACACACCAAACTTACCCATCCTATTGCTTCAAACATTTTCAAATCGAGAGGATCACCAGAAAGGACTCCTCCAATTTTTGTAAGTGAATGGCAGCATGCCATGCAGGCAACAAACTGAGACTTCACCAGGCTTTCACTGTATGCGTTGTCTTCTGGCAAAAGGAAACTAAAAGAAAAGGAAGGCTAAGATATTGCTTACTTGAGGTGACAGTACCCATAAAGCAATACACAAATTTTTGGTTCTTCGAAAAGAACAATAAAAGACTATGCGCCTGATTTACAAAGATAACTTACACTTTGAGTAAGTTTACACTTTGGATTAAGTTTACTACTTTCAGTATTCAGAAACTCAGAGTGCAAAATACTACAAAAGTGTAAGTTAGATGTCTCCACCACTAGAATAAAGAGAATAAAGCAATTGGCACACACTTGTATCGGTGGGTTAAGTCCCTCCCTTAACCCCTAGTACTCCTCCCCAATGCCATCCCCTTTAGGCGCAGGTCTTCCCCTTTTCCCACCCACTACTCTTTGTCCCTCCCACATTTACTACTAAAATGTATACTTACGTGTGCAGAGACTCTGCAGTTGGGCAAAGAACTTACATTTAGCAGTTTGTTTTGTAATACTACAAAATGTACAACAAAGGAAAGTTTGTGAGCCAGTCTACCTCGATATTATGTCCAAATAATATTCCTATAACCCTCACAACCTTGTCCATATATCAATCTTCAAACACAGACTATTAAGCTCAACCTCATGTTTTCATTCAAAAATCACACATACTTATGCTTAACAGGCCTTGTAGTCTATGGCCTTGCAGCTCACATATCAGACATCAACACTCATTTTCCGAACAAGCCCTCATTACAGAAGTATGACATCCACCTCCTCCCCATCTTTTTTCCATTTTTAGTCACCATGCAACAGCCAATCTAAACCACATAGTGGGGCTATGAAATATAACCCACATGCACCAACAGAACAATTTAAACTCTTCTTCCGGGACCACAAAAAGGTAACTCTGTTGATAATGGTCCTACTGAGACCCTGGTGCCATAAAACTGCCAAAGCCACACACCGGCAGTTCATCATACAACTCAAAGCAAATTTCAATTTAAACAACAATTAATCCAATGTAATAAACCAAGCATTGGCTCCCGACAACACTCTCCCTTATCAGGCATCTTTGATGCCTGCGTGCTATTGTAGATCAATTTGCCAACAGCCCCCAAACTGTCATTCACCATGCCTACTTCTACACCATTTCGTCCTGCATGGAGTTCAACCATGAAGTCATCGAATTGTTCACCTACTTCTTGACTAAAAGTCAACTCACTAAATTGGAGACTTTCAGATCCATCATTAGAGACGTAAAACTGGCCTGGCCCCCATTGAAACATGTATGTCCCCTGTCTGCTTACAACTCAACCTGACCGAACTGCAACTTTCCTTTCTCAACAATTACACCATTTGAATGAACGTCTGAACATGACCCTCAGCTTTGCCCTCAGTAAATGCTTGGGTTTTCTCATGTGCCACACATGTTCAAAGAATGCATCAACATGAATGGCCAAAGTACCTCGTGAATACAATTAAAACTCAATTCAGAGGGACTGTACTCGAATCCTCTTGCAGCACACTGACAGACAAAATGCCCTATTCACCCGTCTTTTTGAAAGAAGACTTCTTTGCAGAGGTCTGCTTTATTAAAGAACAGAAGAAAACTTACCTAATCACTCCCATCCAGAAAGAACTCTACAGCCCCCCTATCCAGCAACCAAACTGAGTCTTACCAAAGAACTTATCCAACAAGCTCTTCTCTTTTTGCCACTCTACAATCAACAGGAGCTCTGCCTTATCCAGACTCAGATATGTAAACAAGTCTTTCAAGTGTACACCTCTACTCGGCTCTGAAAGGAACTGCCATTGTTTCTCAGACTGTCCTTCACCCAGCAGTTCAGGAATATGATTAAAGGGCACTTGGTCAGACTATTTCTCCCTCGAAATGTGGGGATTTCCCTCTTGGGCCCACTTTGGTTCTCCCTTAGTTGCACGTATTAGCGGTCTTAGGCTGCTTCTGCTTTTTACAGCCACACATGATGCATTTTTTTTGGTGACATTATTTTAGAAATATGCCGTACATATTATTTGTTATTCAGTGACTTCTTGGGATTCAGTATGTACAACTCATACACAGTCGAACAACATAGTGTACTGTTTTCTTGTGCCTGGTAGGCAACATCTCTCTTTTTTGGCATAACGGGTTGCACAGCAGCAGCTTTCTAACACAGTATTTATCATATGAACCCTATCTCACCCCCTTGGGGGCCAGAAAGGAGAATTTCAGCAGAGAGAATGGTCCTGGAACGGAGGCAGCAGCCTTGCGTAAACGGAGTTTAGACCTATGATGCAGACCCCTTAACAACACTCACCAAGTATGGGGTCTGTTGCCAATCCCAGAGATCACTAATATACCCCTGTGCTCATATAGTGAGGGTAGGCCTACATAGATATAAAAGGTGCCATGGTTGGGTTGTTCATTGTATACAGCCTGCTATTACTGTTGATTACATTGCTTAGTTGTATTTGTTTACTCATCGCAGCACACTTGCTTCAAAATAGACCAATATAGTTTCAATACATTTATTGGAAACTTTCTTCGTGCCTTGCAGGAGTGAGAAACAAAAAGTGATGATCTGTTTCCACAGTTCCCTTGCGGATTAGAGGATCACGGTTCTAACTTTGCTGAAATCACCTGCTACTTTGGATGGAAAGGTTAAGAGTTCCAGTGAAGTACTGTGAGCTAGTCTGATTTAGGCCTATAGGTACTGATGTGATATAGAGACTCCGTCCCTACATTCTGACATCCTGTTCTCCGAAGGCACAGTTCTACCTTCAAGCAAAACCCAAGCAACAGAAACATCGAAACCCAACTCTTCTGCCAGAATGCCCTGTGACCATAATTAATTCTACTCCACTTCCCCCCAATTTCCCAGGTGCAATGCAAAAGGTTATTGAAAAATCAAATGAAATTGTACTGAATGTAGACTTCTCTCAGCTCTGTCTTCACACCTCCAATATCTATCCTTTGTACATTTTACTGCACGTTACTGCCACCATCCACGACAAGAATTGTGCTTTAAAAATACCTTTGAAATCCTAGTCTAAACCTCACCTAGTCGCCCTCAGTCGGTTTAAGAAATCCTGATTGACCGTGGCCCTAGGTGCACAAAGCATGGGTCACAAAACAAGTGGCACATTCAGGACTAATTTATTAGCATCATGAATCATACTATTGAGGGCTCTTTAATGTTGATGCAAGTTTCTAAACATAGCTAAGAGACCAGCAAAATACTATTAACAATACAACATATGCCGTGTAATTTCAGTAATTTTGTTTAATAAAGTGGTCTGTTTTATTAAAAAGACTTTCCTAGGATTTTCTCTTTCTACTGCTTGATGCATGTTTATGTAACTGCATAATTCCTTGTTTTAGCAGCGTGTAGGGATTACGGAGGATGGCAAGCACAACAAAGAAAGAAATGAGAGGTGTTTTATAGAGCGCTCTGCTGAAAGTGGATAATTTATATAGACATTGCATTTAACAAGGATCAATCAATCAATCAAAGCATTTATATAGCGCACTACTCACCCGGAGGGTCTCAAGGAGACTGCGATCATCAATATCAGGTTGGTAAAAAATACACATAGGAAACGGAGTTATATTGTACAAGGATATTGTGAATGATGCCCATAAGAGTCTAAATTGTCAGAGGCTTTTTAGAGTGTAGTTGATATGCCAATAATATTGTGTATTATACCGGATGTATACAGACTGTCTTTCTGACGTCTACAATGGATGACAGACAAAGTAATGAGCATTTTAACCCTGAAAACACACAAATTGATGTGTGATTAACTGAAGTGGATGAGCAAAGAAGATGCAAAAAGACCTATTATCTCAGCTTAGAGATAGCACAAAATATTTGTAGGTTATCATGCCAACCTTTCCTAGGCACCTGCAAAAACTACACACCACCAGCCATTTTTTCGTTTTCTGCAAATAAATCATTTTTCTTACTGTGCATTTTCTACTCTTTGGATGCCCCAGAGATCCAATCCATCTTCCGTTAGTGTACCAGTCTATGGAAAGGAGAAAGTGTGGTCAACAACTCCATTTCACAACCGCAAACATCTTGCTATAAATTGAGCAAAACAGGTCTGCACTTTTTAAATTAACTGGCCAGAAAGCCTGGAAGGCAGTATCTAACAATTAGTTAAGAGACAAGAACAGAACTGAGAAAGTCAACTGTACACAGCGAGGGTGGAAAACTGTAGAAAAGGGAGGGAGAAGGAGAAAAGACAATAAGAAAATAAAAAGAAAGAATAAGAAAGTAAAACATGATTGAATGTGATAGAAAAAGAATGAGTAATGGAAAGAGTAAGAGAAGGAAAAAATGTGCCCGTACCGAGGCAAGCAATTGGAACAAACTGCTAAGCACAGAGCAGTACCTGAGGAGGAAAGAATGTGGTGGAAGAGACATAGGTCTACCCTTATGTTCCAACAAGTAGAACTGATTTCTGGTAGCACAAAACAATGATTTAGCCGCTATCATACATTCCCCAGAGATCTACTGCATGCTGAGAACACTCCTTGGAGTGTTATTCAGGGGCAGTCTCTCTACTGGGGCATGGGAGCATTGCCCCCCCTTCCCGGTGTCTAGTACTGGCATTAAGTATAAAATGAATAGGTTTTTATTTTGTCTGCACAGGTGCTGCTCTGCTCGTTTTCAGCCACTCTGTGAGGGTTTGGGCGGGGCTTAAGGACTACAGGCTGAGCAGAGAAGCAGACATGTCTTGAATTTGAATTGCGCATGTCAAGTTGGACAGGTACCTTTCCGTGTCCAGCCGGACATGCGCACGTGAGGCCTCTTCCTACCTGCACATGTTCATGAGCCAGGGAACAACAACCGACGCCCCCTGTCTTCGAAAGAGGGTATGACTAGCCTGTCCCTGCCAATGCAGGTGGTCCTCTCACGCTGTTTACTAGCACAGATCGCAAGGGAGCAGCAAGAGTCTGGATTGGCTGAAGAGCAAACGGAGACATGCTGGGCATTTAGTCCCCGCACATAGAAAGCAGTGCGGGCTGAGAGGTCAGGAGATTATGACCAATCACTGTATGGCATTATTTTGAAATCATGCAGTTATTGGCCATTTTCTTTCTGTCCCGCCTCACTTCCCTTTGTGCTAAGCGCAAGAATGGAAGGGTGAGACAGAACAGTGCGTTTTCGGCACAGGTTTCTATACTTGGAGCGGAGGCCTACCTTTTCAAGAAGTCCGCTCTGAATCCAGGCTCGCTGGCCATCAGCATATTTCCAATGTACCAGCCATTGATTTGTCACTCAAATTGATTAAAAAATAAATCCGGTCTGCATGCTCAGAATACTGGGAAGACGTGGCAGTTGAATTTTGTTTTTTCTTCCGATGGTAGCTCAATAGCACCATTAAAGCCTCCTAAAATATGTGTAACATTATAGTTTGTGTCATTTGTTTGTTGTTAGCAGTTGTTGTTGTATTTTAACAGGGTACCTGCCTCTTTATTCCTATTTTTCATTGAGAGAGCACCTTTACATTTTCTTAGAATACTTAATTACGTGTTCATTCAGAACTTAATTTTGCGTTACTGGTGCTTATGGTTTATTAATGTAGTCTTATTTTATTTTACCTTTGTCATGTGGTCACTACCTTTGTATAGTGCTGTACATAAGAACTCGGTTACAAAGAGTGTAGGAGAAAACACAGGCAATAGATGGAGGAAGAAATAAGGCAGGATGAATTACAATGTGGGTGGAAGCGAGCTCTACAGAGAGCAAGGGGAGACTGGTAAACAAGGGAGAAAGAGACCAGAATGCCAACAGAATGGCAAAAGAGGACAGAGGAGAATAACATGATAAATGGCTTGGGATCTCCATCAAGGCAGATGTCAATGCTTAAAGGATGCATATCAGAAGATTCTTGACCTTATCGAAGCATACTAGGTTCAGCTGTCCACAGATGTTGATCCTCTGAGGGCTGATACAGAAGATGCCGATATTTTTCAATCGCCTCTGTGCGTACACAATGCCAGCAGTCATCGCTGCTGGGAGGGCTGGCGGCACTGTTATGGTTATGATATCAAGAGACTCAATGATGATGATATAAGCTGGAACCTATGGCAGAAGGAAAATATAAGTCAGTTTCTTTAAAAAATAAATTAATTTAAAAAACTACTAAATATGTTTTAGTCAGGACACTGGCTTCAGTGACATATCCAGAGCAAGGCGAGTGAATAGTTAAATGCTCACAGAATCTTATTTTAGATTTTCAGAAACAAAAAGGAGACTTCAGTGCTCACAGCAGTTGGTGGACAAGCAGCACTGAAAACCACTTTAGCCATCACAAAGTAATGTTTTCAACAGATTCTTGTTCCTCTGCCACCCAGATCTTTCACCAGTAATTAACTCAAGTGGCAGGATATTAGAGATTATTTGTTGGTTTGAAACAGCTACCCAACATTACATAACACTGCCTCATGCAAGTGCCAAGAGAACCTTGCTTGGCCACCAACAGTCTCAAAGAGTCCAGTTGAACCCTCAGATCCCTTAACAGCTGTAGCAGCTACCCCAACAGATATCACATACACATAACAGACCCTCAGAGAGCCACAAAAGGACTGTAAATCCCCACACAGATGTTCCCACAGCAAAATGAGACCCTCTCATGACCTTTAACAGACACAAACGCAGATCACAAAAGGTTACCTTCTAACCAGCTGACCACTCCTTTGGCTGGTCAAAGAGCCCCATAGAACAAGCAGACCTATACCTTTAGTTAGACACTAAACATCTCTGTCTACATTTGCAATTTTAAAGTACCTCTTATTATATGTTGCAAACCCAACATGACAAATCAGCAGGCTCACTGCCATCTATTTAAAGCAAGTGCCTGTGCTACAAAAGTATCATGCAGCTTTCCAATGAGGTATGTGTCAGCAGAGGACGTCAAACTTCTGTGCACCGTTTGAGTGTCTGAGCCCCTTCAGGATGTACAAGACAAGAAAGTACTTAGCAATTTGTGCTCTACACAAATATGTCTTATGGTGGTGTCTCTTCCCCAGGATTTCCGAAACTGACAATCTGGAAAATGACAATCCTATTTTATTAACAGAAGAGATTTAGTAGTCAATGACTGGTGACTTGGGCACAATGTAGGAGAATACAGTTACATTAAGTGAAAAGGCAAAAACATACCTTATTTAGTATGCTGTTAACAATTGTGTACAGAAATCCAATGCATGCCACAAATACAAGGCAGAGAAGGAAAAGGTAGGCGTCTCTGTACAGCTTGAAGTCTGTTGGTTTTGGATACAGGATGGACCGCACAAGCTCGCCTTTTGAAGTGCTAAAACCTAATAAAAATATTACAATTTTAATTGTGTGACCTGCAATTTCAACCACTCTGCATAGTTTAGAGTGCCATCTGTCTCTTATATTTCCAGAAACTGTATGAAGCGCTATTGAATTCAAATACAATATAACTGGCAGTTACTAAATCAAATATACTAACAACTGAATTTCATACAAGTGAGATGTGCCCCTTGCATACAAAAGAAGCCACTTTAGAATAGCATCCTACTTTTTTTTTTATTATTTAAACGAAAAAACCTATATTCAGGAGATATTGACATCATAACATAATAAAAGACACTGCACTCTATGAAAATGAACCAACATTAATCAGTCAGAATAATGACGTTTAAAGAACACTCCGAAAGCAGCTTGGTAAAAGTCAAGCTAGAATAATCTTCGTGTCCTGTAGTGCTTCTAAACCTACCCTTAGTATGAACCCTCAGATGCCTCACAGCACCAATCTGTTGAGAGATTCTGGCACAGGGATTTGAGGCCCACCACACCAGCATCTTTCACTTCATGACCTTTTCTATTGGCGAATGATGGGCACCAGCACCAAAATCACTGCTACGCATGAGGCTTTTGTGGAAGATACCAAGGCTTTGTGCACTCAGGCGTGGTATGCACAGTCATCTGGCCAGTACCTAGTGGTGTTGGTACTGTAATGATTTGGTTTTGGATAAAGCCACAACTGAAGCCACTGTGGTGGTGTCTAAAGCAGAATTGAACTTGGTACCTGAATGGCTGTGGTGTCTAAAGAATGAGTGTAAGAGACTGGAGTGGCAAAGGGTGCCAGAGCACCAAACACTAAGGTTTGCTGGAAAGCTAGCTTGCTGCTTAGGGCTAGCCGCACCCATTATATTTGGCACCTTGGTGCTTTTTAAAACGCAGCATAGAATTCCATTTCAACGCTCAACACCTCGCCTTTGTGTAGGAACCATGATCATAACTTTTGGCCAAGAGCTTGGTTTCCTGTTCCCATGTATCATTTGGGTGCCTCTTTTGACACAGTGAACTAAATCCTCTCTTTCTAATTGTAGAATGTGAACAGATGAAGGCTCTTAAAAAAAACAAGTGTCTATTGGAAGAAAAGAAAATTGGACTCTGAGCACCATCTTGTTTTGATGGATAAACATCTTAATCCTCACACACTCTCCAAGCAGAAGTAGCAGAATTAATTTCCAAAGAGCGAGCTTCAACTCAAAGACACAATGATATGCCAAAAATGCAGATAAAGTGCCTTGAAAGCATCAGCTTTATATAACAAATAGGAGGAGGATCTCCTAACATTTTGCCTTCTCTTGCTTCAGTTACATATTGTCAAAAGACATATTGACATATTGTCAAAAGACTGATCGTCTGAATCATAAAATGCTTAGCTCGGTCTTGTTCCCTCAGCATCAGAGAGCAAAGGTTCCAGGCTTTTCCTTCAAACCTTCTGGTGCAACAGAGGGAGCGTACTGATCGACATCAACAGGCCAAGTATGCATAATACAGTTGTCCATATATTTTGTTTAAGTGCATATAGTATGAACATTTCTAACAAATAGTTAAGGTGCGAGTGTTTGCAGTCTACAATCATGATGGGATGGAAACTCTTCAATAAAACTCCCCAAAGTTGACACATACATGTCTTTATCCAAGATGTGTGCAACATAGCTGCAGTAGCGCACAATCCATGCCAGATTTTTAGATTAACCACTGCTAAAATTATTTCCATTGACTTTAACGGATTGTAAGTGTATTTTATGCAGAAAACGTGAAAGTCTGGACTTCCTTAAAGTACACTGGACATAGCTGGTTTGTATCAAAACAAGTCTAATCTCTTAAATAAAACTGCCTAATCCCATCATAGCAATTATACCACATAAGACTAAGTGCATTTATCAAAGGTCACCGATCTCGAAGGTGACCTTGCAATAAATTGTCAAACATTTTGAGCTTACAGCCAACAGCAAAATGCTTTGGAATTTTCTTTTAGAAAATAATAAAAGAAATTGAAAGTGTGGTATATGGCTCCATCATGTTGATGTGGTGTACAGCACACTTTCAATACATTGACAGGAACCACAATGACGGTGGTTCCTGCCAATGTAAGAGGTGTCCGCTGGAGCACCAGACATCTCTAAATTTGGTGCGCAGTTATACCGTCATGGCCGTAGAATATAATGCTCTGTCGCCCTAGGTAACCGCACTCTATATCAGGTCTTTAGACTAAACTAAGCAGTCATAAATTACACTATTTACGCCAATGCTTCATAAGGGTTACAGTAATAATGATTTTTTTTAAAAGAAAAATTAATAATCACTAGAAGATTAATTTAAATTATGCCTCTTTTACATGGAATATAAATTTCAGTGGTGACAAGTTCCAAATGCGAGACATGATCGGTTCTGAATTAGCATGATCAGGAAAGCTTCAGGGAAGGATTGCTGATGTGAATGTAAACAAAAAAGCGACGAGACCATGGAATAGGGATTTGCAATTTAGCTGATACCAAATTGGTATTAAGAAAAACGAAATCTAGAGAATTGTTGAGCCCTAGTTATGATTGACTATACGAACAGACTATACGAACACCTTTGATGTAGTTCATTGACCATTTATGTTTCACTTGATGGAACTTCGGCCAGCTTTTTAAATGGTATGTAGAAATCCTATATACCAAACGAGGGGCAAAGATCAGAGTCAATGGTTTCATATGCCCCCTTTGATATACAACGTGGCCTGCAATAAGGGTGACCCCAGCCCCTCACTCCTTCTCTGTGTGTGTTTATCATAGAACCACTCGCTGGATCTAGCAGGACTCACTTATGTGTGGAATAAAGTGGGATATACAGCAGGAAGATCGAATATCTCTTTATGCGGATGTTAGCCTAACTCTCTATTCAGAACCCCAAAGCCTCTGTACCCAGATGGCTACAGATGTTACGGATCTATGGGGGTGTGTGTGTGGGGGGACCCGGATTGACAGCAAACGGGAACAAATCTATATATATGTACCAAGTATGGGAGACCATAGTGGACTAGAGACAATGGACAACTTACTAGTGGGCCACTTTCAATATTCAGGCATTCAAATCGCCCTGATGTAATGAAAAGCAGATAACTAAATATAGACCCCCTTTTTACCAGGGCACAGTAAGCCACAGATTCGCGGAGCTCACTCCCTCTTAGCATTGACGGTCGCTGCCCATTGTTTGAAATTATTTCTATTCCTAATTTATTGAACAAATTTCAAAACGTACTCACTGCTACACTCCATAAATCACTTTTATCATGTTTCAGGGCAGAGAAACAACCTGAGTTGCATTTAGGAAGCGTGTATTATTTCGGCATGACAGGGGAGCATGAACTGGCAGACACCAAGCTTTATTAGTGGTCCTGTCAAACTGTGCCTAGCAACGACTGGCTGGTTTGGGACCACACTGACCCATGTGTTCACTTAGAACTGGAATGCTCTATATATGCATGGCGTGCCTCATTTGGTATATAGTCCAACTAAATTTCAAAACCATTCCCCCGAAGCATGTTTGTGTTTCGAAGCAGAGGGTTTCGCCTCCGAACCAGATTTGTCCTTGGAGCCCGATGATTTCGGATCCGAAGGTAATTTCGTCCGACTCGGTCCCGAACAGGAAGGATTGACAGTTTGTTTCGGTGCAGAGGCGGGGCGTCAGAAACATGGTCTCAGTGCCGACCTTGGCCAGAAGACAGAGGTGGTGCCGTAGCCTTATGAGCTTTGGAAGAGGATTTAGGGGGCAAGAGGTATTCGGTACTCCTTTCACCCTGTCCCGGAGGCACATCTTTGGACTCTAGATGGATCTCGAGCTCTGAGTCGGACTCTGGAACGGAGAGGTACTCTTCTTTTGTGGCCGACCCTTCAGTCTCTTCTTGGTCGGATTTTCCCCCGAAGATATCCAGAGTGGGTTGGATGCTTTGGCATTGCATCTCTCGTCGTCAAGCCCGACAAACGCGTAGAGTCTTCCTGGACCGAAACGACTTACAAGAGTTGTGGTCTTCCTCCATGTGCTCCAGAGAGAGGCGCATGTTACAGACTTGATGTAGGTCAGTGCGAAGATATTTGGCGTAGCACAGAAGACAGAATTGGACCGGAGTCCGTTCCATCGGCAGAAGGCTGGACCGACACGGCTAGGCCCGACAGCCACCCGCCAGGTTTTCAATCGAAAATGGAGAGTTTGTGAGCGATTTGTTATGCAGAGAACAGGGAAACGCATACGGGAACAATACAGTCGAGGGTAGAGTGGATTGGGCACCGAGGGGGACACAAAGAACGTTTTTTGAACCGGAACGCAGCAATATACGTCGGAACTCGATGGCGGAAAAAAACAATCTAACATTGGAGACGATGCCCATGCGCACTATCACCGAAAGGAGGAGTCACCTTACCTCGTAACTGGAAAGACTTCTTCGCAGAAAAACAACTTGCAGACATCCAGACCCAACACTAGATGGCAGGAGTATGAAAAGCATGTGTATTTACAGCAAGCATACTTGCCTCGAACCAGATGTTTTCTATTTCAATAAGATTGTTACAATGAATGAAAATCTCAATGGATGGCTCTACCTGGTCTGAATATATTAATAAATGTTCAATAATTCTTAACACTGTACTACATTAACTTTACAACTACTTTTGTTTACCCCTTAGTACTCTGTGCACATTTTACATAATTGACACACTAAACAAACTTTCAATAGAGACTTGTGTTGTGTGTCATACACTCCGTATATTTTTAATTAGAGAATGTTTTTAGTGCCGTCTCTTGATGAGGATTCCAGCCAGTGATGGTAGATTCTGTGGTAGTCACCAAGGGAATCGTGGACTATTTTTCCTCATCAAATTAACAAATAATACAGCACACTCCCTGAGCCTCTTCTATGGCAACTGTTTACAATTATCTCGAATATTAATTATTAAAATGCAAAAGGGCAAACATTTTCAATTGAGAAATAAACTGTGCTACCTGTTCTCACAACGAGCGCCTTGACAAGTTCTCCAGTATAAAAGCGGGTCTGAATGACATTTGTTCCACAAAACAAAGTGTGCCGTTTATGAACTTCCGGGTTGTATACTTCATCTTCTTCCGCTTTGGATTCGTTAGAAGGGTTCGGCAAATTTGTCTTTGTTACTGGAACACTTTCACCTTAGTTAGAAATAACAAACATTAAAAGGATGGATGGCACAAAACCCATGTTAAATGCAGACAGCACAATCCAGATGAAATATTGTCAGCGATCAAAATCTGAATTTCCTGTTTGCAAGCTCGCTTTTAGTATTCAAAAAGCAAATTCCCCACCAGCTCAGTCAAAGGCATAATTTCAGTAAGAATACACTCCGAGAAGGACACTAAGAAATGGTCATGTTATGCTGAAGAACATGTCATTACTGTACCTGTTAGCATACTTTCATTTACAATACAAGTTCCACTGATGAGGACAGCATCACAGGGCATTATGGTTCCATTTGCTGGGATTATAATGAGATCACCTGGTACCAGATCTGTAGAGAGGATCTCTTCAACCTCTGTGTGATAAAAAGATGGTATATAATTTGTAACTGAACGTTATCAGACACAAAGAACAGTACAAAAGAAACCTGTTCTGTGGAGTGAATCATCAACAATTGAGGAAAGGTATTGCAAAACATCTCTTCCGAATCTGAATGATTAACCCAGTGCTCGAATGAAGTTCAGAGACACTTCAAAAGAAGAAAAGGTGTATAATAAAATATAAAATACAGCGAACTCCAAATTATGATGGCGTTATTCAATTGCAAATTAAGATTAAACTACAATGCATAACATTTATTTCAGATGTTGTGCACATAAGGGTATGAAAAACTATAAGAAGGATTTTGTTTTCTTAATCTATTGGCAATGCAGAAAAATATCTGCGACAATGATTTTGGTATGGAACATCTACTTAAGTGAAATCAATGAAAATATTTAAAATCTTAAGCACTGATGCAACTCAAGAACGGAGGTAAATAGCATGCATACTTAATTGATCGTGTAACCTCGCGCATTAGAATCTATATACTGCAAGTCCTACAGCATTTTCCGCCACTTATGAACAGGATACCCTCCACGTACACCAGTCATATAAAAAAAGTTAGATATGTACGTAACATACTCTATCTAGCTACAGATTCCTCACCTTTTGAAAATCGCCCCGGTGCAGGCTGCAACTGGACTCCTTATGTATTTTTTTCCTTGACAATAGTTCTTCCTGCTGCACATAAGCGCCGGTAGCAATGCCATGGTGACATCAGTGGAGCCATAAAGCACCTTCCCTCTCCCCGTTTCTCTGTTTCTCCTCCATTTTCTTCCATGGCAACAAGATGGTAGAATGAGAGTGGCATTTGCAACGGAATGGTGTAGTGTAATAAATACCACGAACCTTCTTAAGGCGTCTATGTACAGTCTAAAAACATTAGGACCTTATGAAATAGCCTACGACTATCCTTCAAGATTGGGAGGAGGCTATTGGTGTGCAACCTAAAGGTGGAGAAAGTATCCACTAACAAGACAGTTTTTGAAGGAAAGTATTTTTTCTTGTGACCTGCGATTTTTCACCCTCTGAGTAGATGTCGGAGGAGAGGGGTAAAAGGATTGAAGGGTGATTGACTGACCCAGATAGAATGGGGGTCACAACCTTGGTTAGGAAAGCAGCATGGATTCGAAGGATTAACTTGTTGGGGAAAAACCATTCCATTGTCCAATTCCGCCAAGGATGAAAGAAGGAAAAACAAAAAGAGGAAGCACTGGGATTCCACTAGGAGACGATGGAGGTCGAAGGGTTATTTACAACCACACAGGTTTCTTCTGGCACGAGCTTGAACTAATGCAGAATATTCCTGCTCTGAAGGCCACTTCTGAGCTCTTGATGCTGGCTCCGTTGCCACCTCCACCACGCACGCCCTCGGTGGCACCGATATCAGGGACTAACTGAGACCTTTTCCTCCAAGCGATGGTGGAAAGGTTTTGGTGGGTTTTGAATTTCTCTGGAGTGTTGTTGCGCCCCTTAGGACAGTTCAGAGTTCTGCTTGGTGTTCTTGCGGACGAGTCCTCCCACAGCTCAGAGCGTCCTCATAGTTTAACGAGGGCCTCATTTGGTGCCATCCATGATTCCATTGGGCCCAGTCAAGACACTACAATGCAGGAGGGAGGATAAGAGGCTTCTTGAGCTCGAAGTGCAGGGAGGATCTTGCTGGTACAAGTCAATGTCACTAAAACACCATGGACAATGTTTGTAGAATAGGCTCTGATTCCCTGCAGCTTTCAAAGGGGTATCATGACACAGATGTCATCAAGTCAGTAGCTTTTATTTTATTTCCTCCCTCTTCTCATATCGGAGTCAGTCGTTTTTCCTGCTCTGCAGAATGCTAGTGGGCTTGATACCTCACTATACATAGATATTGATCCACCTCAGGACCTGCTCCAATAAAAATAACGGAGTTCCACACAGTTCTTAAAAAGGCTGCGAAGGTGCTTGAGTTGCCCCCCACCCTTCTGTAGAACTCAGATCCATAATCCTCACTGGTGTTCTCCAGTCCACCACTGCCTCAGCTGAGCCATTACTGCAGTTTTAATGAGGCCCTCCTAGAAAGATGGCGGTTGAGGCAGACCACAGCCCCAGCGGTGAACCATAATGTGGCTAGGCACTGCAGACCAGCAACAGGGACCCAGCATTAGTTTTGATCCACCATTTGCTGGAGTCTTTGAGTACGAGCATCGTCCTCCACCAAACTCAACCCAGAATCCTTTTCTATCTACCCACCTTACAGAAGTCCAAAGAAGTGGAAGAGGTGATGAAGAAAGTGTTCTCGATGTGTAGCCCTGCTTTAGGATCAATCAAGCCATCTGCCTACTTAGCAGCTAAGCCCATCCTTTGTAGGACATGGTAGCAGTGATTGTCCCAAACATCCCTAATCACTTGTAGATCACTCCGCAGATGTCATCTGAGTGGGTCTGGGCACAGGCGACCCGATGTACAGAGCAATGGGTCAATGGCCGTTTCATCACTCCTCATTCACCTCTACAGGCTTCTCTGCAATGTTCAGGCCATACTCATGGACATGGCAGTTAACATGGGACATCTCTTTGGAGACCAGGCAGATGCCTATTGGTATGCTTTTAAATCTGGGAAGACTATGGCCCACTCTCGAGAGCTTCAGCCTCCGGCAAAGGACTTTCGACAGTTTCTAAAGTTTCGGGGCCTCTCCAATGGATGTAGTACAGACCGCACCCCTGCTGCAAAAGGGAGCAGTGTAGTTGGTGCCAGAGCAAGAAATTAGAGAGGATGTGCTACTCTTCGCACTTCCTGGATCCAAAGAGCTACAGTGGTCTTCATCTGATCCCACACCGGAGACTCTAGGACTTACCTGCACAAATTAAAGTGCAAGGTGGTGTCCTTTCCTCAAGTGTTTTTTTACTCTGAAAGCAGTTCTCCTCCACCCATGGCCACAGGGGTGATGGATGCATCTACCCTTGTGTGGGTGAGATCATAAGAGAAGGAGGTACTACAGATGAATCTGCTCTAACTGTAATCAGTTTGGCTGGCGCTCAAGGCCTTTCTCCCTTCCCTTTGCAGTACATCCATCCAGATTTCGACAGACCACCACAGTGCAGAGGCAGTATATATCACTCTGTCTGCTTCCCCGTCATACCACTAAGACTGTGTTCTCTGGAATGTTGACAGTTTTGTTGCTTGGTAAGCTGAGAACAATGTGGATACCTTAAAGGCCCATTTGTCCAACGTCCTCAGGTTTGCATTATCAATAGTTCAGTATAGTTGAGCTATTGGGACTGGCATAGGATACCTAGCAGCTTTGTCAGCCTTGAAGACCACCCATCCCTATTTTAAGTCGCTCATTGTTATGCGTTCTTTAAAGTTCTGGCAAAGACTTTTCCTCCTACTCCATTTTTCATAGGATCTTAATTTGGTTTTGACTTTTTCCATGTTTGTTAAAGCCCACTCACACTTGCCAGTTGAGGTTATTAATTATTAAGCCTGTTTTTCTAGTTGCCATTAATTCAGTGAGCCTGCTCAGCGAGCTACCAGCGCTAAGTGTCTGTCCTCCTTTCACCTCGACCGCATTTGAGCCCAACAATCATCCAAGGCATCCAAGGCATTAGTCAAAAAGAGTTGGAGCTGATTTGTTTGATTGTCTTGGGATTCATGCTAACACACTGGTCTCATGATCTGGAGCCATGGGAAACAACCCAGGCACCAAAAACAGATGTCAGTGATTGGCATCCGATAGTCCCACTTGCAACAGGGTTTAAACCTTGCTTTTTTTATGCGGTGGGAGACATAGCCTTAACGCCCTGGAGCAGTTTCCACAAAAAAGACTTTTAGAGAGCAAACATTTACCTCAAGCCTGAGGAGGGAAGCTCTGGACCCGCTTCTAAAGGTGTGGAAAAAAATGAATAATACCAGGGCACCAGATGGGCTTTATATAGCTGCTCTGACATTGCAACAGCTTTACCCCATGTGATTAGTTGAAGACCCTGCCTTCTATCAGCGCAGGTGAGCTATGTCAGAAGTTTCCACATCCAATTGGGATATTCAAGAGCTGAGGAATCTGCAGCTAGGAGTATCCATTATAATCACATATGCAATGTTGAACAACTTATACATATGCATACAAACCTGGCCTTTGTGGAAAACAATACTGTTTCACACAACTATATTGTGGTAATGTAAACTTCCAGCCAAAGAGTGTGAATTGCACGGGGTTAAGCTTACTCATCCACAGGAATAAATAAATATAAAGACGTGTTTTTGGACCCCAAACAATATCTCCTGGGCATCAGATGAAAAAAGCTCCACACCTCTGCCAGTTCATACACAAATAACTAAAAGCTGATACAAGATAAGAGAAGTAGAACATGCTATAATTTACAGAACATTTTGAAAGGTTTTAAGCATTGCATTGTAACTTACCATCCTCTGTTCTGCAGACGGAGACTCTCACAATACTGTGAGCAGCTACCATATCATGTAACATAATATATTGCTAAATAGAAAAAAGGAAAATTGATTTGTTTAAAATAAAAAACCTGACACAGTAGAAACTAAACTGAACAGCAGCTTAAATGAATAGCATCATTTCTGATTAAGAAAATGCATCTACCATTACTATTAATGAAGTAGAAAGGGCAGAGAAAAGAAGTGAAATGTAAAAGCAGTCCGAATTTATTTTAAGAAAACAGAGAAAAGAACGTGTAAGAAATGTAATGGATAGGAAGCAAGGTGAATGGAAGAGGAAATTAACATGAAGCTAGCAACAATGTGCACAAAATGGGAATCCAGATTTTCAGGAAAAACCTTCAGAAGTGCTGAAAAGCAAATTATATTTTATTGTTAAAATAAGAGCTTTAATTTTGCTCATTGTGCTCTTTGTTGGTTCTGTAAGCGACTCAAGGTTGCAACGCAAACATTAGAATTCATTAAGTTGAACAGGTACACTATATTCTTTTTAGATGTTTTAACATGGTTGGAATATAAAATATACAGATTTTCTTTTTACATGGATTGCATGTTACCATGCATTACAAATCAACCCCCAACCTACACGAAGGACCAAACCTTATCAAAGTACTTTAGAGCATTCCAAGCACAAAATGACCTTTTGGTTATTATTGTTTTTCTTTTACATGGTTCGTCAAAAAAAATGGACACAAAATAACACTCAAAAGTAATAATAAAACGAAATTCATTCTACAAGACACCTACAGCTGATGTCAGCATTCTCTTCAAAACTAAAAGATCGCTGGAATAAAAATGTTGGAATAATTGTTGAACAACGGTGCTTTCAATTGGACAAGAAACATTATCTTCACTGCATTTCAAATGTACGTCAACCACCCCTTTAAATTTACACAACTCTGTTACGGGTTAACACAACATGATATCTTTCCTATTGCAATTGTTAGGAAAAGGCCACTTATATTGCACTTAAGTTGGCCTCTCAGAGGCGAGTGTCCACTGCAGCACAAACGTGGATTGGGCCTACGTTATGGCAGAATGGCGTGGCTTCCTATTAAAGACACCAACTATTTGTTGAGAGGCCTGAAACCACTAAACAAAGGCATAGAATGGGACTAGATAATTAGGATCTGCTATTCTGGCTGTAATTGAGCTAGCCAAACGTAGAGAAATTGTGTATACCCACAGACTTGCTAACGCCATTTCAATTACATTTACATACACAAAATTAGGTACAATTATTCAAAAAAAGGTGTGAGGGTGAGATGACCATACAAATTTAAAGTGGAGGAAAAAAAATCAGGAAACAATTATAACATCTTAGAAAGTGATAATAAAAGTATGAATGTCTTTTTCATTGTTAAGATAAGCATAAAACAGATTTACTTCCAACCAGTCTATCCCAGTAGCCATGCTGTTCATGCGGGCTGAAGACGGCTAAAATGCCAGAAACCGGTCCTCGGAAGCTTGTTTCCGGTCCAGGGAAAGGCATGGCTTGTCAGTTCGTGCTGGACTGTTCCCATGAGGCACAGGGTCAGACTGATTTGCATATGGCCATGTCTGAACTGGGGTGGCAGAGTGGGCTAAAGAACGGTGATGGATTTAACCCAGATCTGTTGACTGAGTGTGAGTGTTTGATTGGTTCAGATGCTCTGTCCATCATCACCACCCCCTTTTGTACCACTTTGTTCATTAAGTTAGGAAAGTTTAAGATTTTAATAAATAAATAAATAAATTTGGACATTTAGAGGACACTATTGTGGAAATTATTTCTGATCTGCTCGAAATCTGTATACTACAGACTAGCTAATGAATCATGAGAATAGAAATACATTAATTCTGGTTTAGGTTTCAGGAATAATGGCTGCAAAACACACACACCCCTTCCCATGAAAAATAAAATCTACAATTACATCTCTGTTTACTCTTTTAGTGGTGTTACTTTTGAGATATAAAATATACTAGGACTACGCCTGCTCATGAAAATGGCCAATAATTACACTTGTGAGTGGGAGCATGCCACACTTCACACATTTTCATAAACATGCACCAATTATCCCCAAGTCAGACTCCTTCAAAAAGAACCCATACAATCAGGAAGGAAGGAAGGAGTTCACTCTAGTGGCAATAGCAGGACATTTGCAATAGCCTTGTTATCACCCAGCTTCTTTCATGAAGGGGTTCTCTTCCGGCTCTGTATACAATGATCTGTGAGACATATTAGGACTGTGCCTTCAGATGGGGTACATAAATTCCTCTACCGTAGACTGGGCTGAACTAAACTGCTCCCTGCCTTGCTGGACATTTATTTGCAAGAGGCTACCAAGATTTTAGTGAACTGGAACTTTATGGTACTGATGTAAAAGTGATTGTGTAGAGTGTAATAACTTTTAGGAATTGGATAAGGATCAGTTACTAAGTGCATGCTAGTTGCAGATTCGAAAACCAATGTTTGGCTCATTGGCACTTCAAAGCATCCTGGAAAAAGCCAATGAATAAAGACCTCTCTGCAGCTGTCCTGAGAAGAATGTATTTGACTGCCTACTATAGGATTGAGGAAGAGGTGATTTTACCTCTGGCTGATTCTTTGAAGCCCTGCATCTGATTGAAATATCAGATATGGATGTTGGCCCATAGTCAACTGTTGTGATAATGGGTGGATAATGGAAACCAGAATCAGTTCGGAGTCACTTAAAGGAATATGTTGCTTACCCAGTATACATCTGTTTGTGACATCTAGTGCTGTAGATTCACATGCTATCCATACTCCTGCCATCTAGTGTTAGGCTCGGATGTGTACAATCTTTAAAGTCACAAGGTGTAGCGACTCCTCCCTTAGGCAGTATGGCACATGAACATCGGATCGATCTTCAGATTGTTTTCACGCCCAGCAGGTGTAGGATGAAGAGTAAAGTGAAGCACGTTCATGTAATAAGAAAAGAAATCTGGTGGGTGTGTTGTTTGCAACAACCAAGGGCTTCTGGGGAGGCGGGAGGACAATGTGAATCTACAGCACTAAAAGCCACAAATAGATGTATACCGGGTACGTCACATATTCAGTTTGGGCCATGTGTAGCTGTAGATACACAAGCTTGCATAGACTAGAAAGCAGTTTCCCCTGTAAGGTTGTGGTTGGCCAAGGGATGTTGCAGAAAAATTAAAAAGCGGGCCTATGACAGTTGTCCTTCTTGGGCTTGCTGTCTTATTAGAACATCCACACAGTAGTGTTCAGCAACAGTGTGTGGTGTGGACCAAGCAATGGCCTTACAAATTTCTGCAAAGTTTACTAAACAAAAAAAAACCTCTGTAGCTGCTTTTTTAGGTCTTGCTGAGCCAGCGCATGCGCTGCTCTGGCGACATTTAGTAAGCGGCTTTTGAAAGTGCCACCACAGGCTTTTGGTGGCCTCAAACTTGCGTGCACGCGCGCAGCCGACATGCGATCGCGATCACTTTCGCGGCTGCGTCACTTTCACGGCCATGTGGCCAATGCTTGTTAACAAATAGTCACTCTCTCAGCCTTTGCCTTGCGGGAGAGAGCAGGGGCGTGTGCCAGCTGCATTTCTCGTGTGTCAGGTTACACACAAGGCGCAGCTCTTTCGCTTTTGCTTTTTTTCCCTGCACACGCACCATTTGCGACAGTGGAGCGTTGTCCTCAGACCCTTCCTCCCCACGAGCTTGTTTAAACCTGTGCCGTTTGCCAACTTGTTTACAAATATGGTCATTTGTGTGAAAGCAGGAATGTGGTGAAGCAATCCTGGTGCCGTAAGTCATAGATGTACACGGGCGACTATCGAGGGTTGCGAACGTATCCTCATCATTCATTAGATGCTCCACAGCACCCTTGCAAGCTGGCAAATGGCATCGTCTCCAGTCAATCACCTGCTGTCGGCACCGCAAGCACTGATCACCCGCTGCGGCATGCTTTTTCCTAGACAATAAGAAACGCGTTACTTACCTGTAACAGCAGTTATCCAGTATTGGTGTCTTTCATAGATTCACATGCCTGAATCATTCCCCGTCGTCGAGACGGGAGCCTCCGGTACATAGAAAAGTAATGTCCTATAGACATACATAGAGAAAAATAGGCCTAAGGGCCTCACCTTAGTAGCCTATCCTTGTCCTTTTGTAAAAAGGACCAAACTATTAGAGCCAGCCAATCAGCTATCACCTCCCTCTAGAACCTTCCTGACAGGAGCCTCAGTCTCTCAGATTTTCGTACGCACCAAGCTAGGTAGGCGTAATATAGTTAGAGAGAACGTGAGTCCTTCCAGGGGAGGCGGGAGGGTTGCATGTGAATCTATGAAAGACACCAATACTGGATAACTGCTGTTACAGGTAAGTAACGCATTTCTTATCCAGTATTAGGGGTGTCTTTCATAGATTCACATGCCTGAATCAGAGTAGTCCGCAATATATTATGCACATTTCTGATGTAATCATGCTATATAGTCATTTTAGATAATACACCTATTATCCTGCGACTTTGAAACATTAGCATACATCAATATATCATAACAGCAAGAGATGTGCATACCAGGATGGCGGGATGTCGGAAGGCTCACCTCACTGGAATAGATGGCGAAGCACCGCCTGGCCCACTGCTGCATCCTGCATAAGTTCAGCATCCAGGCAGTAGTGTCTGGAGAAGGTGTGCGGTGACTTCCACGTCGCCGCTCTACATATGTCCAAAATCGGCACTCCAGCGAACAGCGCTGCTGATGTGGACATTGCTCTGGTGGAATGCGCTTGAACATTAGCACTCAAAGGCCGTCCGGCCCTGTCATGGCAGAATGCTATCGCTGAGGAGATCCACCTGGAGATGCTCTGTTTCGTTAGAGGCATACCCATCCTTGGCCTACTGTAGGCCACAAATAGCTGTGATGACTTCCTGAAGCTCTTTGTCTTGTCTATGTAAAACTTTATACACCTTTTGAGGTCCAAGGAGTGCAGCGTTCTTTCTGCTGCGGTGGTAGGGTTTGCAAAGAAGGAACGTAGAACCACCGGTTCATTAAGGTGAAAGTCTGAAGGCACTTTCGGTATGAACTTGGGATTCGTCCTCAGCACCACCCTGTCCTGTTTGAACTGCATGAAGGGTTCCTGAATGGATAGAGCCTGTAGCTCGCTGACTCTCCTGGCAGACGTTAGAGCGAGTAGCAGAGCCATCTTCCATGAGATGTACTTGATGGGTGCTCTATGAATGGGCTCAAAAGGGTGCTTCATGAGTTGGGTGAGGACTAAATTGAGGTGCCATGTCGGTGGGACCCTTCTAGGTCTTGGGAAGGATCTATATAGTCCCTTTAGGAACTGCTTGATAAGTCTATTGGACCAAAGAGACGGTCCCTTGTAAGTCCTGGTGAATCGTGAAATGGATGCCAAATGCACCTTTATAGATGCGTGCGCCAATCCTGACTGTGCCAAGTGCAGTAGATATGGCAATATCTGTTCGGGTGTGATATGGAGTGGTCTCAGGCCTTTCTCTAAACACCATATGCAGAATCGTTTCCATTTTAGAGAGTACGTCTTGTTGGTACTGTCCGCTCTTGCTTTTGCCAGCACGTCCCTGCATTCCTGCAGGATGTTTAGATGACAGAACTCTCTGTGCTCAGGAGCCAGGCCGATAACCTGAGCGATTGCAGGGTCGGGTGCTGCACCTGCCCGTTGGACATTGTCAGCAGGTTCGGGTGCTGCTTCAGACGAATCGGTGTCCTGATGGAGAGGCGATGAAGATCCGAGAACCAGTGCTGCCTCGGCCAGAACGGGGAAATTAGGATCAGGGTACAAGGCTCCGCCTTCATCTTCCTGAGAACCCTGGGAATCATCGGAAATGGTGGAAAAGCGTACGCAAATACGCTGAACCAACCGATGGAAAGAGCATTTCCGAGTGACCTTGGTTGGGGACGCCAGCTTGCATAGTTTGGGCATTTGGCGTTCTCCTTGGTGGCAAACAGGTCGATTCCTGGGACTCCCCATTCTGAGAATATGTGATCCAGCGTACTCTCGTCGAGCTCCCATTCGTGGGAGAGGGATTTCTGTCTGCTTAGGGCGTCCGCAATGGTGTTGTCCTTGCCCGGGACATAGTCCGCTTTGAGCGTGATCCCATGGAGTACAAGCCAGTTCCAGATCTTTTGCGAACGCGTTCCTCCCTGTTTGTTGAGATAGTGCATCGTCGTGGTGTTGTCCGTTCTGATGAGCACCTGGGAGTTCTGGATGCGTGGTAAAAAGGCTTGCAGTGCCAGATACACAGCCCTCAGTTCTAGAAGATTTATATGGAGTTGCTTCTCCTGATTTGTCCATTTGCCGCTTATTTGGAGGTCCTGGAGAACAGCTCCCCAGCCTTCCAGGGATGCATCCGTGGTGATCACCAGAGGTGCTGCTGGAAGTAGGAATGGTAGTCCTATAGACAGATTCTTGTGATTTTTCCACCATTCCAGGCTCTTGGACATTTGTGGTGTTATCTTCACTATGTCTTCGAAAGAACCTGTACTCTGTGTCCATTAGTTTGTGAGGGCTTCTTGCAATGGGCGCATCCTGAGTCTGCAGTGCGGGATGAGGAGTATACAAGAAGACATCATGCCCAGGAGTGATTTGTAAGTTCGAACTCTTAGGGACTTCCTTGATGCCACAGCCGTGGCCAGAGATATTATCTTGTGTTTCCTTTCCTTTGAAGGAAATGCTCTTGCGCATTCTGTGTTCAAGGTCGCCCCAAGGAAGGTGATGTTCCTTGTTGGGGTCATGCAGGATTTCTCGGGATTGAGAGTCAATCCTAGCTGCTGAAAGAGATTGGTGCAGGCGTTGGAGGATTCGGTAGCGCCTGCAGCTGAAGGTGCTTTTACCAGCCAGTCGTCGAGGTAGGGGAAGACCTGGTGACCCATTTGACGCAGAAAAGCTGCCACAGGTGAAAGGCACTTGGTGAAAATCCGCGGTGCGGATTTGAGGCCAAAGGGTAGGACTTTGAATTGGTAGTGCTGTCCTGCCACCTCGAACCTCAGGAATTTTCTGTGCCCCTTGAGTATCGGGATGTGGTAGTAGGCATCCTGGAGATCCAAAGATGTCATAAAATCTCCTTTTTCCAGCATGCCTAATATTTCTTGGATCGTCACCATCCTGAACGACTGACTCTTCAGGAAAGAGTTGAGTGCCGTGAGGTCTAGTATGGGCCTCCACTTTTTCTCCTTCTTGCGTATAAGAAAGAAGCGGGAATTGAATCCCCTTCCTCTTTGAGACGATGGAACTCCCTCGATCGCTCCTTTCTTCAACATCGCAGATATTTCCTGGAGCAGCAGTCGTAGATGTTTGTGCGGAAGCCTGCGGGGAGGTGTTGCAGGTGGGATGGTGATGAATTCCAGGGAATGGCCGAATCTTATTAACTGGAGTACCCACCGATCTGTGGTGATGAGATGCCAATTGTCTAGGAAATGGGTCAATTTTCCTCCAATCTTTAATGAGGGATATAGTTGCTGGACTGGCTGGAGTAATTGGTCACTGGCGTCCGCCAGTGCCCCTCCTCTGGTTTTTGCCCCTGAAGTTTGATCTCCCGTAAGAAGTCTGACGACCTTGTTGCTGCTTCTGTTGGTACTGGGATTTATTCTGATAGGAATACGAGGACCTATTTTGAAAGGATCCCCTGTAGGAGGACTGGCCCCTGGATTTGTTACCTCAAAAGGACTGGTTCCTTGCCTGCAAAGTACCAAGTGCTCTAGCAGTATCAGTGTCTTTTTTGATTGTTTGGAGCGCCTCGTCAATTTTGTCTCCGAAAAGGTGTTGGCCATCGAAGGGCATGTCCAGCACCTTCGTCTGCACCTCTTGTCTGAATGATGTTGCCTTAAGCCATCCCTGACGGCGCAGGACTGCTGCCCCAGCTAGTTGTCGAAAGCCCGTCATGGCTACATCTATGGCACAATCAATGATCTCAGCTGCCGAGGTTTGACCCTCCGTAAGCAGTGCCTTGACCTCCTCCTGAACTGTATCTGGCAGTTCCGCTATATATGGGACTATATCTTCCCAAAGCTGGCGGTTATAACGCCCCAACAGGGCTATGGAGTTGGCCACCTTGATGGTCATGGCCGATGTCGTTGTAAACCGTTTACTGATGGTGTCCAACTTCCTTCCTTCCTTCCTTCCTTCCTTCCTTGTCCGGTGGGGCTGACAGAGGAGAGGAAGGGTTGCGAGAATTATTTTGGGCCGCCTGGGTTACAACTGAATCCGGTTTCGGGTGCCCATTAAGGCAAGCTGCCGCTGTGGTTGGAGCCTTGTATTTTTTATCCAGGCGTGGAACCACCGCAGGTATAGAGGCCGGCGTCATCATCAGTTTGTTTCCCTGGTCCCAGAGAAAGTCTATTATTGGGATAGACTTCGTTATCTTCTTTGTTTGCTCCTTAAAGTCATATAAGAAGCACTCGGTCTCAGTTGATTCCATCTCCATATGAAATCGCTTCGCTGCTCTTTCCACTATTCTATGGAAACCGCCAATGTCCACTGGCGGTGAATCTGACTGGCGCGGTTGGGGTGAAGCTGGGGAAGATGCCACATACTCTTCGTCCTCTTCGTGATCCGTCTGATCCTCTTGGACTTCCCCCTCTTCCATTTCCTCAGCCTCCTCATCTGATGATTCTATCACCTGAGGTGGCACTTTCTCATGGCGGACCTGAGTAGTTGGCCGTGTCTGTCTTGGGGCTGCCGCTGGTGTATTTGTAGCAGGCGTCGGGCCCCCTGTCTCAGTTGTCGGTGTTTCCGGGAAACGCTGTTTGTAGTCCTGGATAAGGTATTTAAGGTCATTCACAATTGAAGCGGGAAGGCATACCATCGGGATGACCTCTGTACGAACATGAGCTTGGAAAGAGTGTTCCTGGTAGCTCATCTCATCCTGTTCTTCGTCCGTGCTCTGACATTTCACGTGAAGGTCTGAAATGGAAGTAGCCTGATCCAGGAGTTCTTCTTCAGATTCTTCACTCTGGAGAATCTCCGTGGGCAAATGACTTTGTACCTTACTTGGTGACGTGGTTTCTGGCGTAATCTGCTTCTTGGTCAGTTTGCCAGACACAGGACCTTTTGCAGTAGCCCCTGCCGTCGTCCCTGGTGTTGTCGACGGTGGTAGGGTCAAAGACGACGTTTCTATCAGCTTGGATTTCTTCCACGGTTCAGTAATGACTAATTCAGACGACGATTCTCCCGTCGACGGTACCCTCGTCGATGGCATGACCTTCGACGACGGTGCCTCCGTAGACGATACTTTCTTCGTCGACGATGCCTTCGTCGACGATGCGCTCGTCGACGATTCATTCCTCGTCGACGTCTTCGTCGTCAACCCTCCCGTGGACGGTGGACTCTTCATCGACGATGTCGTCGTTGACGGGGCAGTCTTCAGCAGTATTATAGATGGAATAGGTTTACCAGCTGACGACGATGAAGGAGTGGTCGTCGTCGATGAGAAAACCGACGACGCTGTCGTCGTCGACACAGTCGTCGTCGCTGTGGAGACGGAAACTGGCGCCACAACTCTTTTTTGCGTCGAGGAGGATGTCGCAAGCTTACTGGACGACTGCGTAGGCTTCTTAAAAGCCTGAGAGCCCTTTTCAGACACTGAAGATTTTGTCGATCTTGCCTCTGAAGACTTCTTTTGTACCTTCATAGGAGGAGTGTCTGAGGGGCCAGGGGACTCCACCCTTGGCCTCTTCAGGGAGACTTCTGAGGTCATTGAAAAGCTTCCCTCGGAGGAATCCACATTTTCCCTCTTTTTAAGCCTGTCCAGCCAGATGAGCAGGCGACCTTCTCTGTCCCTCAAGGTCTTGTTAGGGAAAGACCTACATATCTTACAGTCTTTAGGTATGTGGTCAGGATAAAGGCAATATAAGCATAGGTCATGCTTGTCTTCCACATGTAGCCTTTTCTCTCCACATGAAGAGCAGGCCCTGAAAAGGGCTTTCTTCTGGGATTCAGACATGCCAGAATTTTGAAGAAATAAATCACTTACTCCAATGATAAGTGGTTTGAAGTAATCCTGTTCGAGATTTTTGGAGAAAGAACTCACTTTTAAAAGTGAACAAGTTGGTTTTGAAGAGATCCTGAGGAGAACTCAGGTTGGAGACTCCCTAGCACAACGTGCGGTAGAAAATCTGAGAGACTGAGGCTCCTGTCAGGAAGGTTCTAGAGGAGGTGATAGCTGATTGGCTGGCTCTAATAGTTTGGTCCTTTTTACATAAGGGCAAGGATAGGCTACTAAGGTGAGGCCCTTAGGCCTATTTTTCTCTATGTATGTCTATAGGACATTACTTTTCTATGTACCGGAGGCTCCCGTCTCGACGACGGGGAATGATTCAGGCATGTGAATCTATGAAAGACACCCCTAATACTGGATAATCCATGACTCATCACAAGAATTGGAACAAAACGACCTGTCTCACCGTCGGATGTCAGCGGTAGTCGTCTCACCACTGGACGTCAGCGGAGCTCATCTCCCTGTAGACTGTGACCCTGGGATGGTCACCAGCCTGTAGCCATCAACTCTCTGCCAGGGTTACCCCACTAGCTGAGTTATAATCATAATAATGTGGTTTTGACTATTCATCTGCCTTTGGTAACGTGCATTTGGCCTGCCTGTGCATAAAATCCAAAATTCTGCCTCCACTCACCACCTCTTTCACAAATTCACAATATCTGATTAGCTTATTTTCTCGGAAACACCTTGAATTCCATGCTTCTTTGACTGAGCTGCTAAAATTCTATGCAACTGAGCATGTTGTGAAGCGCCTCGGCAAAATGATCAGATACATAGGTGCACAGAAGTACTCAGGCAAGTGTCAGGGGTTAGGTCCTCAAAAAGGTAAGGCCTCAACCCGGAACAGCCGTAGGCGCCCCCGCCCGCTCCCCATAGCACTGTTTAACCTAACGTATGCCAGCTAATGGGAAGACAGGAAGAAAGGATGCCTGTGTGAAAAGGTAGGGAAAACTGACGGCTCTATGACTGCTTTCATTTCACTTTATTATAACTTGTCAACATGCTGCACAGCAGCCACAATGCTCTACAAACACATACATTAAAAACATTGGCTAAGTCAGTAGCTCTAGCAAACACTTGCAAGGTCCCAAAGGCGAGACCTATTGGCTATGCCAATGCTTGTTCCAAGTAGAATGTGGCATTGGAGGTGTTGTAAGCGGTCTTTGGGCTTTGGCAAAGCAGGTCTGTTTTCATTAGACTATCCAGCAAGCTATTACTTGTTTTGAGATAGCGGTCCCTTTACAGGGTATTGAGAAGGCTACAAACAACTGTTGAGTGTTCCAAAATGTTTGTGTTCTAACTATATAGCTTGATAAGGCTCTTTTAACATCTAGTGCATGAAATTCCCTTTCTATTACTGTGGATGGATGTGAAACAATGGTACTTCTATGGTTTGGTTGAGGTGAAAATATGAGATTACCTTGCATGGAAGGGTTGGTGTGAAGAACTACGAAAGTCACTTTCCAGGACTGAATTTTCAAAGAACAAGAATGAAGGGGTTCGAAATGGGACCCCATTAACCTTGTGAGAAATATATTAAGATTCCAGGATGGGGTTGGAGGTAGTCTGGGAGGGATGACTCTGAAGTCCCCCCCATAAAAGCTTAAATGTTACTTCTAACAATTCTTTTGGTATATTTGGTGACTTTTGATTACCAATGAACTCCCCAGGTTACCTACCATCTAGACTGTAGAAAAAACATATGGTAACCATAGCGAAATCCATAGCTTGCAGATTACAGTTTCTTAACCATTTTAGACTCAAACTCCAAAAAGGACAAGTTGATACATTTTTCTCCTTCAGAAGAATATCCATTGACATCATAAGCACTGAAAAGCCCACCAGCATGTGGGATCCCAGACCAAATTTGAAATTAAAAATGTGCACTTCTCTCTTGAAAAGCCAATTTCCAGCATAAAGGTGAAACAATGGCAGGCTATTGAAGGCTATATTAGCCATTTTGTATTCAATTTTCTTTCAAAAGTAGCCAAATCAAATTGAAAAATGTCACTCAAAGAATAATAACACAAATGTTTACACACCTTTACTTAAAAGAAATGTAAGAGAAAAGGAGGGCAATATAGCTAAATAGGCTGCAGTCTATAGAGCTGAAAAATGTCACTGCTCCTTTAAGGGAATACAAACCACCGACATCCAATCATATCCTGTCAGTGACAGTTGTTTCAGTTCTTTTCCATCATAAACTTTGGATCTGGCTTAGTAGGTCATCTTCATTTCTACTCCTCCACCAGGGAGGAAGAAGAGAAGATTATGATTTCAATGGAGATTCCCCTAAAGGATAATTAGGATTATAAGTAAGCAATTTGTCTCTGCCTTCAGGGATCGCCACTGATGATCATAAGCACTAAATACAATTGCAAGACAATCTCATTTCAGGCAGTGGAAGAAAGAAAACATTTATATCTAGGAAAATGTCCACCAAGAAGCTTGGCCAACTTAGGTAGCTCCTATGGATACTATGGAATCTGAATCTAGGCAATACTATCTTGTGAAAGTAGAGACTCCACATCTCAGTAGCAGGGATATTCCTTAAAGGAGTAGTTGCAGCATTACACTTAATATAATGGGCCTACGGTATGATCTGAATGCCCATATTCATCTTCTTATAACAGAGGAGAATATAAGGGAGAATACACCAGGAAATTGTCTACTCTGAGGTGGTCAAGCATGTTTGACAAGGTCCATAGTTTACGGAGTCAACTCCATGGATGTCCTACTTTTATCAAGATAAATCCAAGAACCCTCCTAAACATCCTAAGCGTTTAAGGACTTTCCTGCAGGAGTGGTAAGATTTCGAACAAAATGTAGGAAAAGTAATTCTGATTAACATGAACTCCAAGATCGCATTGGAAAGAAACAAAGGGGGGGTCCTCATGACTTCCTTGCTGCTATGAGAACTGTGTAGGGCTAGTGAGAACATTAGGCCTGAATTTCACGAACTCTACATGTAGATGTGATTGCCTCCAAGAAAGGAGCCTTACATGACGGGTACTGCAAAGAAGCACCAATGAATACATTTGAAAGGAGGACCCATTAGTTTAGAAAGAACTATATTGAGCTCCCAAGGACGAGGAAGTCTCCTAAGATAGATGAAGTCTCCCAATAGGTGAAAATACCATTTGAATGCCTTCCAGGAAGTATTTAACAATAGGAATCCTGAACAAATAGGTTTGTGAAGGACATTTCCAGAATGTTATAATAGCAGCATGAATACCTTTAAAAGAATAGAACTGTAAGCCTGACCTTGCTAATTGCAGGACTTAAGAAGTTCTAGCTCTTCCTGTCATTTTGCCAGATAAATGTTTCTCATAACACCCAATGTAGAATCTCAACCACTTGAAAAAGGAGGAAGGTCCAGTAGATGTACGTTTGGCTTTCTTTAAAATATCCAGATAGTCCTGAGGAAGATTCTGATGTCTGTACTGAAAGAGTTATAGAGCAATTATGCCATATTCAAAGATGGTAAGCTGTGCACAGAATGTGGCCCCCAACCATGTAGAGGAGATCCAGTTTGCATTGAAGCTTCATGTGTCGCTGCTCCGACAAATGAAATTTGGTAAACATCTACTGGCATGGCTACCTTGGTACCGTGAAAATCATCCTTGTTATGGAGTAGGTCAGACTGAAGAGTAGGTGCAGGAACTTTCCTGACTAGTCAATCAAAAGGGCATTTACTTAGGGTACCGGTTGCAGTACTGAAATCAAACTCTGGGGATTTCCTGTATTTTGTGAACTGATGAACCCTAATGTGTCTAAGATGATGAGAAATTCTTTGTCATTTATGGACAACTTGTGGTTTTCTTGGGTAATCTTGCTGAGAGAGTTGGATTTAACATTGTTAACACTTGGGATGTGAACTGCTGTGATTTGCAGGTCTCTGGCTTTGAGCCATTTCCAAGCCGAAGCAGTCTGGATCTCGTCCCTGTTCAGGTAATGCATAGTTGTAATATTGTCCTTCCGGACAAGAAAAGAGCAGTTTGGCTATATTGGAGGAACAAAAATTTTGAGACAAGTGGACTCCTCTTAACCCTGGCAGGTTGCTATGATATAGACTCTTTGAGGAACCATGTGCCTTGCACTCGATGATACATACCAGCTCCCCACTCAATCAGGAAAAATCCTTTACAACTGTCAGAGTCTGAATATCTTGATGAAATGGTACCTCTTTGAGGAGATTTTCTACTTTGCCCCAAGCACTATAGTGACTGAATTGCTGTTGGAGTAGGAGTAGGAGTTAATTTGCATTCCCGACTGTTAGAGTATTAGCACCACTGAACGTCCAGATACTGCTGGAAGGGGTCATGTGAAGACAAGTGTGAGGTACTAGAAAAAGGCAGGATTCCATGGATCCCAGTAGTTCTGTCGGGACATCACTTGTGATGTGTTCAGAACAATTTTGCTAATTCGAAGAGACATAGCAGTTATTCCATAGGTTACACTTTTGCCCCCTATACAACCAACACTACTCCAAAACAGTAAAAGGACTAAGCTGGCTTCATACTGGCCTTTGCATGGTTGACTCAGAGCCCTGCTCGTTTAGAACGCCAAGAGCTGTCTAGAAATGAGAAAATACATTTTGGGCATATGGGTAGTCAAGAATTCTTTATTGTCGGAGATGGGCGGATACTACTACCATGATTTTGAGAATGTAAATGGGCAAATTTGAAGGAAGGGCCTTTTGTTGGTCATACAATATATCATGTGAGCCTTCAATTTTTCCACACTATCGGAATATGTAACTGTGAATGTTGGGGGTTTACGGCACACAACCAATTCACCTGAGTTTAGGGTACAATTAGCAGAGAACAAGCAACTGGAAGTGTTCTCTCTACATTTTCACTATTTTGAAATCAAGAAGGAGTCTGAATTCTTGTGTTGATTTCATTTTTGCAAATCAGAAATAAACAGGAAAATGTATTCTTCCCTTTTGGGAAGAGGGGTTCTATTCTATAGATTCCTTCTCTAGAAGGGTGATGACCTCTTGCTGAAGTTTCTACAATTAAATTGGGACAACATCTTTTGAGGAATAACTGAAGAATTTATGAACCATAAAGAAATGCCATATTGCACAATATTTGGCACTGATCTGTCTTTTGTGATGCTTTGCTGCTCTTGTAGATGTTTTGTGAAACCTTCCCTCCTTACTAGAGTGATGTACAGAAGGAGAATAGAGGAGTCCCAGTTTGCTTCCAGGAACAAGCTTCTTGCAGATCCAGATGGTTGCTCTCCACCTCTGCCTCCTAAAAACTGCCCATGCAGGTATGATTTTTGCTCCAGGATTGCGGACGTTGAGATCACCGAGGTGGGTTTGAAACCTCTGAAGGAAATAGAAGTGATCCTAAGGCCAATAAGGCTTCCTGTATTCCTCCAATTCTAGCCTTCAAGGCACCAATCTGTCTTCCATTTGCTTCTTTTTCTCATCATTGTGGGACTCAAAAAGAGAAGTACCAGAAAAAGGAAGGTTTATCATACATGCTGCTGTGATTTTAGTTTTAGGATAGTAAGCTTTAATCAATGATTGTCACATGGCTAAACCATGACAGTAGCCTTGACCAACAAGATCACAGAAGTCACAACCACACATTTGCTTTAAGGATATCACTGTCTCTGATAAATTCTCCTGGAAATCCTCTATGTCTTTTCCATGAAGTCTGTCAGAGAAGCATTGTTATGAATCCCAAATAGAGCTCTGGTTGCTTTAAGGGAAGAGGCAGACATTCAAACATGTTTCTCCCTACAGATTCTGGGCACTTACTTTTCTTTTCAGAAGAAACTTTGAAAATCGTAGAGTAGTATTTTCTTTTGCTGATACAAGTAGTCAATCTTGTTGAGGGTCCGATCTTGAGAAAAAATGATCTGTTCTAGGGCCTTGTATTTCTTTTGTGGCATTGTTGAAGCCACCTTGCTCGAAGATGCATCTGAAAGAGGTCCAAGGAGCATTCCAAAAGCCCAGCGACCAGACGAAGCACAGGCCTTGGTGTAGATTGGTGAAAAACGATCTTAATAAAAATGACATGTTATGGTTGATACTGTGGACACCGGAATATTCAACCTTCTGCCCCCCTCATCAAGACTTTTGATAGGTGAGAACCTAAAAGGAGGAGAGTCTGTCACAGTTGGAGAATGTGTTCTAATAGGCGAATAAGCAGTAACTGACCTGGAAGTGATTGTTCTTGGAGTAGTGCACCTGTGGCAGGAACATATATAAGTCTATAACATGAATGTCTGTAATGGATTCTGTGACTATAACCTATCCAGCTACATGGACTTCCTATTCTCTAATTTTACTTTTAAAAAAGGGTTTGGAATTCAGTTTTTATTGTTAGTAATCTTTATTAAGGGACATTTTTAAATATGAAGAGGATTTTTTTTTTTTAAATGAAAAGATAATTGGCCAATATAGTCTTCAACAGGCTGTCAAACGTGTGTTAATTGTTAAAAAGGAAAAATATGGCTTTTCTAGGGAAAGTGTATATTTTTTAAAGTGTTCCGGGATCCTGCACATTGACAATACTATTCAGTGCTTGCTCATAAATGGAGGTCCTTCGAATGAGAAAATGTTGGTTTCCCATGTGCAGTAATGTTTTATACAATCTACGAGCAATAGCACAGAGAACTCAAAAACGTTGCTATTTGTGCATGCGATTGATCATTTGTATAGTAGTACGCTGGATAAATGTGAGTGTGGCCGATTCCTTAGTAATGGTATTTGAGCATTCTAACAGAAAGATAAAAGGTAAGTAGATAAGGTGTGTGTATAACAAGCATGTATTTATCATGGTCAATCTGGGGAAATTGTTGTATGCTTAACAGGACTCCATTTAGAACATATGTTACATGCAAAAATGAGAAGCAATTATCTTTACTAAGAATTAAATCGTTTTTACTTTTTTCTGTTTGAATATGTGCCTGTTGGACCACAAATTTGGTTTCAATTTATTACGTAGTCCTTTAAATTCCCCCAAAAAGGGAAGGTGTGGCAGATTAGTAACAAGTAATGTTGTTGGCTCGAAAAAAATCACAAGCACCACCGTCAAATAGGGCCAAATTCAGCAACATTTTGGTTTGTGTCCCATGAGTGAGACAGAATTTAATAAAACAACGTCCAGTACCGTAAAGAAGTAATCTTGCTGAGAAAAATGAAAAAGAGCTGCCACAATGTGAACTAGCTTTTATATTTACGCAAGGTATTAAATAGGTCACATTCCAAACAGAATTAAAATTTCTGGTCTAATAGAGCTAGCATGTCCCTTACTTGGATTCACTGCACTGCTCTGAATGATTGCAGTGTGTTGGTGATCACTTTCTTTCAAAACTAAAATCTTTATGTATTTAAAAAAGATACGCTATTGTGTATTTTCCTAACTACTTTCACTTCACCAGACAGTAACAGTCATCGTAACACATCGTCATTTTAACAGTGGCAAATTTTGTGAAATAACTTTTTATTGTACGATTTATGTGGTAAGCTACATCGTATGTAAAGTTGTAAAGTTGAAAATACCTTTTTAATTGTGTACAGCGAGCTAACAACAGATATAACAGACATAACCACAATTGCCAATGCATAGTAGTAATATCCATCTGTAGTCCATAGAATAACGCTGAAAAGCTGAAAAATGTAAAATGGATTAAGGACCTAAAAAGAAAAAAAGAAAGTTATGTTAGAAATGGTTTTGCAAAGGAAAAATCTTTTCTGTTGTCAAGACAAGGTTATGCATACAGTCAACAACAAAATTAATGTTGCAAAGTTCTATCACAGAAGGCGTATGTTCTCTAAAAAGAAAAGATAATGAAGATTTCAGAGCTCCATCATTGTTCAAGGTTTGTGCAAAAAATACTGGTCTATAGAGAACAGAGCTGAAAAAGAACTAGTATATTGAATATGTATTTCAAAGCAGCTGAGACCCAATATTAGTGCAGTCAGCTATAGATATCAACATACATTCAACCAGAACTTATTGTTATGCAATTTGTGAGTTTTAAGAAGCATAAAAAGTAGTGCATTTTCTTGTCTTCATGAGTGCACTAAATTATAACCCAGCATATGTTGGTGCTATGCAATCAGTTTCGAGTTGGAGATTGTGGAAGTAGCTATCCTGGATATCTGTGTCACTAAGCAACATGATCAGTGATGGGAAATCCATTCCCTCAATGTAGCAAGTCAGAACACCTACAATCACCATGTCTTGTGAGTAGATAGATTTCCTATAGTTAGGGAAAGCTTCAATTTTGCGCCCCCACCCTGAAACATATCCGCCTATTTCCACTCCTTGCGTACATGTTACTTGAGCAATTCTTTGCTGGACTAATGTCAGAGGCCAAGAATCAGTCCGCTTTACTGCTCTCAAAAGATAATTTTTGTGTTGTATTGAAGTCTGTACGTTTTGATCAGCAGTTTTTAGCTTACACTACTCAATCATAATCATATACACACACCTAAATCCTTAGAAAAATGCTACTCATAACTACCAAACTCCATTGTGATAATGAAACTGCACCTCACAGGTTAGGCCTAACAGTGAATCTGGTCAGGGGTGCTTTGGTTCGGGTCAGAGGGTATCCATGCCTAGCAGATTGGCCTGCATCGTACTTTGGGAGGCAGCCAAGCCTCATTTGCATAAGCTTGATTCCTGACTGTATGTAGTAATCAGGACAACACAGGTATGATGAAGTCAACGTAGGTTTATTGAAGAGTAGGTAAAGCAGGTAAGAAGGTCTCTGTAAGCTCCATCAATAGTCCCACAACAGTCCCACCGGGAGCAGCCTGCTAGCTGCTCAGCCCCATCCATCCATCCAACTGTCACTCTGCTCCAGTCACGAAAGCATTCCACACATAGCCCACACACCAAACATTCCACTCAGAACACTGATACAGGCTGAGCAGCTAGGAGCAAGTTAACATAAGAGATAAATAGAAATAGGAAAATACTACATATCTCTTTCCTTATAAATGAAAGACGAAACTAAACGTCTTGAAACTATAGACCTATAAATACAAGATAAGATAAATAATAAAAACGTCTAAAACTAAAAGCATAAATGCATAAGCTAAATGTATACACCGAACATCTTAAAACAATAAACATACCAGCAAAAGATAAGTTGATACATGTACCAAACAACTTAAGGCTGTAAACGCAACAGCAAAAGATAAGTAACATAGTCAGTAACCCAGGGATAACAGAAATAACATCACGAGAGGAATAGCGACTACGCAATATAAAAAGAGAAGGGAAAAAAGGTAAAAATATAAAATACAAAATACCCATCTCCCCCTCTAAATAAAGGCAATACATTTATGACAAAAATGTATATAATCTCATGTAGGGAAGACTCCATGTAAAAGTGTGGAAAAAGGGACTGGGACCCAAATTCCTGCCCCACTCTAAACAGGGGACAACATGTATGTAAATGTAGACAAAAGGTACTCATACCCAATGTCCTGCTCCCAACCTAAACAGGGGGCAACAAATATGTAGATATGGACAAGAGGGACTTGCATCCAATGTCCTGCCCCCGTAAACCAAAAGGGACCACCTGTGAAATAAAACGTCAAGAGAACATTGGGACTTACACCCGATGTCCTGCCCCACTAGCAAATATGGGACAACAAGTGAAATCTCTCCAATGAGAGTAGGCAAACAATGTAAAGACTCATCAAGAAAAATTGTGCGGCGCAAGGCGTCTTAAGCACGCAGGGCCTAAGCCCTTAAACAAATCAAAAAACTACCCTTGCGTAAGGGTACAAATGTAATATAGCATAAAGTTGGACATATAAATCCTAAAACTTACCCCACCGTAGGGCCAACCCTCATGTAAGGGAACACCCATCCTGTGTAAGGTTTCACCCCTGTGAAGGTGCCATGTGAATTGCAGCTAAATCCTGCAGAGAAAACTACATGTCCCTAATGTAAGGGAAAACTCGATATGTAAAACTGTAATACTGTAAAACTGTACTTGAGACAGTTAAGATTGCTACATACATACTGAAAAGTGAAATTTTGACTTAAACGCTGCAAACCGATATGGAATTAAGACATCCAAGAAAATGTGAAAATGTGAAAAATAGCCACTAGGTGGCAGCATACCACAGGAGTGAATACTGCAATGAAAGAAAACAAGATTCCACAAATAAGAACAAACCTAGACTGCACTCGTGAGAACAAGCATTTACAATGCAACGGTTTCGCCTTTGGAGAAGTTAGAGCTATTGGCATTGTAAATGACAAAATTGGTATGTATGTGTTGGTTTTGAAAACAGATAAATAAATGGCATTGTCATTTACATTGCCAATAGCTTAATCTCTCGCAAATGTGAGACCTATTGTACCCTACGGACGAGCTCAGCAGACAGCAATTACTACCACACACACACCCAGAGCCACACGCACACACCCAGAGCCAGCCACACACATCCAGAGCCAGCCACACACACCCAGAGCCAGCCACACACACCCAGAGCCAGCCACACACACACACCCAGAGCCAGCCACACACACCCAGAGCCAGCCACACACACCCAGAGCCAGCCACACACACACCCAGAGCCAGCCACACACACCCAGAGCCAGCCACACACCCAGAGCCCCACCCACACACACAACCAGAGCAGTCACATACACACCCACTGGAGCAGTCATACACACACACACACACACTGGAGCAGTCACACTCACACACACACACACTCTGGAGCAGTCACATACACACACACACACACACCCAGGAGCAGTCACACACACACACACACACACACTCTGGAGCAGTCACATACACACACACTCTGGAGCAGGCACACACACACACACACACACACACACACACACCCAGGAGCAGTCTCACACACACACACACACACCCAGGAGCAGTCGCATGCACGCACACACTGGAGCAGTCACACACGCACACACACACTGGAGCAGTCACATACAAACACACCCTAGAGCAGTCACACACACACACACACACCCAAGAGCAGTCACACACACACACTCTGGAGCAGTCACATGCACGCACACCCTGGAGCAGTCACACACACACACACACACACACACACACACACACACACACACACCCAGGAGCAGTCACACACACACACTGTGAAGCAGTCACATGCACGCACACACTGGAGCAGTCACACACGCACACACACACTCGGGATCCCTCATGTGTAGACAGCGGGTGAGATCGTTGGTGTTTTCAAATATAGAAGAACGGGCAAAATGGAAGACTTTACTAAGGTCTAGTGCTTATAGAAATAGTAGAAGTGCTATATAAAAAACATGAAAGTCGTGTGGTCACACAGCGGAGAAGGTGGACTGTGTGCATCGATGGGCTGGCGCTACCAGTACAGGATGAGCTACAGGACAAATTGCAGGCACCCAGTAAAGCGCACATCTAGAGAAGAACTTTAAATGAGTGTGTGACTTAGGGCGGATACTAAAAGGGAACGGGCGCCCGAGGGAAAATTCATGTGAGACGAGTACTTACACAGTGTTTATTTTACAAACGTTTTTCTCTAGATTACCAGTTTACCACCCTCTTTTCACGTCTTTTCTTAAACAGTGCGAAGCGCCTAAACGTACAAATCTTGATAAAAGCCTGGCACGCAGGGGCCATATTACTCAGTCATGCTCGAGGGGCCCCTGCATCGCCTTAAGTGACATCCTCGACTTGTCAAATAAATCCGGTGGATGAAACGCTCACTGCGACATCTTCGCGCAACCTGCAGCCCACAGACTTAAATCACAGCGAGACTGTCAGTCTATCATTCTTCTTCCAAAAGTGGACATGATCGTTCACTTCAGTAACAGCAACACTTTTGACATGCAGTGCTACGAAACTCCGGTTTTGTATTTCCAAACGCTACCCTACATTTTCTTAAAGCTTCACTAGGCGCCGGCACCGTAGAACACTGTTCATCCGCTTTTAAAAAACAAATACAATTCTTTACAACTACTCCCTCAATACGGCATGTGCCCCACGTCACGTGCACTGCGCGGGAATCGCCGTCACCCAATAATTGTTTAAGGGGCAAGGCTTTACTCAATTTTACTCGAAAAGCAGGGATGGATAACGAAGGGAAAGTCCCACCATGTTACCTCTTTTCAGATGTTTTAATGTTTCCTCAATGTTATTTTCTTTGCCGTATTTATCATGGTAGACTCGTGATTGGCCTCAAGGCAGGTATCAAATGGCCTCCGACTTTAAAAAGTCGCTTGTACTCTGGATTCGGCTGGTACTGCAATCATCTGGGGGGCAATTGTCCCTAGCCTTTCACTAGCGCCGCCTCTGGGAAGTGGAGCAGGTGCCATGGTCTTCTAGGCACCCCCAGGTACAAAGTGTTCATGCTGTGTTTCGTTTAATCAGGGTCGATAGCTTCCGGCTGCTAATCACAATGGTCAGCCTCCCAGAAGTGTTGAGCGCCCCCTACAGCCGTCAAGAGTAGCTGCAACCACCTGGGAGACTTAACCTGCTGCTGTGGCCACCAAGTGACCCCGCCCTCACCCCCCATATGTGGCACATTCTGTCAGTCCTGGTTGTGAAGCCCTTGGAATGCTGAGGCCTGCAAGTCCACTTGACCTAGAAATAACCCCAAGAACAACAAGTCCAGGGGAATAAAGCACAGCACCTGAATGGTGAGAGACAGAAGAGAGCACGCATGACTGGCAGCAGGGGCGCGCTCGGCATCACACACCAGATCACCACAAACTATCACCACGTACAGGCGGCCGGAGTAAGGTCAAGAAAGCCATATGTAAAGAGCAGGCACGCAGAGATCAGAACACTGCGGACGGACACACCTAAGGACAGACACGTTTACCCCGTACACACAAATAGTATTATAGGAGCTATAACGTGCACACGCAGCGCTACAAAATAGGGAATTACTATTAAACGAGGAGGCACTGCAGAGGGGGCAGCAGGCGTGGTGGGGGTTAAGCACACCGGCACGAGGCTGAGGACAGCGGTCAGGGGTGAAAGGGCACCCAGGGTTGAGGAAGGGCACGGGTGCGAGGTCCAAGAGTGAAGGGTGAAGAGAGAGCGGGTAGGCAACGTTAGTGAGACAGAGGACAGGCAGGGTGGACACGTTAGTGAGACAGAGGACAGGCAGGGTGGACACGTTCGTGAGACAGCAGGACAGGCAGGGTGGACACGTTCGTGAGACAGCAGGACAGGCAGTGTGGACACGTTAGTGAGACAGCAGGACAGTGGGGTGGACACGTTAGTGAGACAGAGGACAGGCAGGGTGGACACGTTAGTGAGACAGAGGACAGGCAGGGTGGACACGTTCGTGAGACAGCAGGACAGGCAGGGTGGACACGTTAGTGAGACAGAAGGATAGGCAGGGTGGACACGTTAGTGAGACAGAGGACAGGCAGGGTGGACATTGGGGTGGACACGTTAGTGATACAGAAGGACAGGCAGGGTGGAGTGAAAGATGACACGCAAGAGCACCAGAGCGAAGTCGGGCCGGGCCTCACCTGTGCTGTAGAGCGCTCCGGGAGGGTAGCAGAGCGGGTAGAGCGGCTGCGGCTGCAGGACGGGGGCTCTGGCTGGCGGCGCAGGCGGGTCCGCTCTGCCCAGCAGGGCCTCGATGGTGAAGGATTTCCCAGGCTGGGGGGCTTTGGCCTGCAGTTGATGGGTCCAGGGTGGCACCGGCTGCGAGAAGGCTTTGGTCGGAGGCTGCAGGGCCCAGGGCGGCAGCTGCTGAGCCATCATCATCATCATCCTCGGGGTGTCCAGGCTGAAGGGAGTGCGTGAGTGTGTGCACTTCTGTGGTGCACGGCAGATCTGAAGAGGCAGAGGGCTCAGCTCGACCTTTTATGCAGGACCCGCCGCCCTCTACAAACAGCCCCCAGCAGCCCGACCAACCAGCAGCCGCCCCAACTAGAAAGAGGCAATTAACGAAAGGCCGGAGCCCCGCTGGGGTGCCAATGGCCCCACTCAGGCCATGCTGGGCGCGCTGCCGCCGAGGACCACCAGAGGACGCGCTGAGCACCACTGAGCGGGCCTGGGACTAAACTTTACACCCTTCACACCTCTGTCCCTGTCCTGATTAACACCCCGTCCCCACCCAAAACAGAGCAGCACTGAAACCAACGCACAACAACGCCACTCAGATCGCAACTCGAGGGCTGACACAACATCTAAAACTATCACAACAGGCACGAGTCATGGCGCTGGGGCAAAATCACAACTCACCGCGGACCCGCGTTCGAGCACTGAGGAAAAAACAACTTCACGACCACCCCGATAAAAACAGACGAGTCACCACAGACCCTAGTCCTGACCTTCATACTCTACTACAATCACTCTAGTCCGCATCCTTGGCACTGGGACACAACGTAGTTAAATCCTGGCCTTAGCACTAATGTAAACCCACAACTCACCACGAACTCCAGGCAACCTCGACAAAAACAAAAATAAACCCCGCCCACGGCCGCGATGACGATGCGAAAAGGGTGGAGAGGGAAAAAATCTCGGGAACGCCCACGAATCTTGTCCGGCCTTGACGGACAGATCCGGCTTCCAATGGTTAGCCTCCATTTATGGAGCTAGCCAATAGAAGAAGGGGCGGATTCAAGTCCCCCATACTGCAAAACAAAAGATTTCTCCTGGGCGGAGCTAGGAGCTCCGGCCCTAGGCGAAACCTAAAAAGGGCTCCGATAAGTCTTGCAAGTATGATTAGCCCATTACAATAAAGAAATGTCTTGATGTTGAAGTTTCCATATAAGGCCTGTGTCAGTAGCCACCCAACAACGCACAAACGCTCCATAACGAAGTTTAATGTTGCTTTCAATGGTGGCTATGCGCTCCAATGTGCACAAAATTCAACAAAAGTGAAGTACTTTTGTAGTATGAGACACAAACCTTCCTTTCTTGTCACGACGTCCATGTTAGAGCTCTTTCCTTTAAAATGAGACGTATTGAAGAAAACGGGATTAGCGAGAAAAACAAGCGTAATAGGTAAATGGCATGAGCGTGATTGGCAAATGGCATTAAAGCGTAATTGAATAGCTTGCTGTAGAGCCAAACCCAAAATGGCGGCACGTACATTGATGACGCGCCGGATAGCTCAAAGTAGCAGCTGCGCCAAAACGCCAGAAGGCAGCGCTGCAGCTGATGCGTCACAATGAAGATCGTCAAGAAGATGAATAAGTCACCAGAGACTGCGCCTGACCCTACAACTGCACCAAGGTGCGCGCAAGCAAAGTCTCTTTTAAATTGGCAGTTGGATAGGGCAGCAATCTCGAAGTCTCAATAAGCATTGAATAAACAAAGTCAAAACATGCCTCGCCTGACTCGTGACTCCGTTCCTGATGCATGCTGTCTCCTCACGTTTGCCAAACAGTGAAAACACGCCAAGGAAAAACAAATGTGTTTGTGTGCTTTGGAAAGGTCCGTGTAAGAGACCAAAAGCAAACAGATCATGTCCCACCGTTCCTTTAACAAAAATATACGGCTCAACTTGACTTCGCACAGACTGGGTTTGGTTTGTACACCTCCTGTGTGTGTAGCCCACTGCCAAAGAACGATCCATCTTTATTTGCTCAAAGTCCATCTGAACATACACTGCCCATAGGCCGCAGCTGTGTGCCACCAAATCCATCTTGTCACCTGTCTTCGCTCTTCCAGGCACAACCACAGGTGAGATGAGTAAAACTTAACACTTGGCAAGCTCTGGTGTGAGATCAAATGTGTAGGGAAGGGTGATCCAGTGCCTTCATGCCTCAGACTTTCCTTTGTCAGAATACAAATGAGTCATACTCTGCGCAACACCCTTGAAGCAAAAGGATAGGCTTACTGTGTGTGAAAGCTCACTCTGAGCAGCATCCATGGAGCTTCTTGTTGAAGTTGACTCAAGAGACAGAGTACAGCACGCTTTTCTGGGGGCTGTCCGGGGTGATGGACACCGGTGGGACTGCACATCGCGCTGTCTTTGTGCTTGTTTCCTTTGAAGCTTAATGTCTTTAAGGAAAGGTACCTGTGAGGCCTCTTGAACGTCATTTCTGTAACACCTTGTTCCTTCTGCTTTAACCAGTCGTCCGTTACTTGTGGTATCTAGTCTCCAGCATATTGTAGAATGAATGATGAGGTTTCTCAGGCCACACCGTTGAGGGTAGGAACGTTCTTTACCTCGTCGCCAAAAATAGGTGTAGTAATCAGGACCACACAGGTATGATGAAGTCAACGTAGGTTTATTGAAGAGTAGGTAAAGCAGGTAAGAAGGTCTCTGTAAGCTCCATCAATAGTCCCACAACAGTCCCACCGGGAGCAGCCTGCTGACTGCTCATCCCCATCCATCCAACTGTCACTCTGCTCCAGTCACCCAAACATTTAACACATAGCCCACACACCAAACATTCCACTTAGAACACTCACACAGGCTGAGCAGCTAGGAGCAAGTTAACATAAGAGATAAATAGAAATAGGAAAATACTACACTGTAATGGAACAAACAAGCTAAAAAACACAATATATAAAATTTCCAATACCAGCACATCAGAAGTCCAAAGTTAAATAATGTTCATAAACGCAATTATTCTCATTGTCCACTTTTAATCCAAAGTATTCAGTCCGGGCAATCAGTATCCAATTCCTTTACAGCAAATGCAGATTCCTTACAACAGTTCAATATTGATCCATTTCATGTACTCCGCATATATTTCTTCAGTTTTAATACAGCCAACACGTGTTTCGTGGGTATTTTATCATACCACGACTTCTTCAGGTCTGCTAAAAAAAGGCCTTCGGTAGGGTTCCAAAAAGGATGTAGGTCCACTACTGAATAATCATAACTGTGTGTCTCAATAGTGCAAACAGCTGCTTGTGTAACTTCACACAGTAAATATGTGTAGTGATATTATGCCAACATTGCAATTTGTATCAATATACGGCGAGTATGCATTTACCATTTGAAGTCACACAAGCACACCGTTATGACTATTCAGTAGTGGACTGACATCCTTTTTGGAACCCTTCCAATTTGACGGCCATAACGCATTTACTACGTATTGAGGCCTTATTAACAGCCCTGAAGAAGTCGTGGTATGATATTATACCGACGAAACACGTGTTGGCTGTATCAAAACTGAAGAAATATATGCCGACTACATGAAATGGATCAATATTGAACTGTTGTAAGGAATCTGCATTTGCTGTAAAGGAATTGGATACGGATTACCCCGGACTTAATACTTTGATTAAAAGTGGACAACGAGAATAATTGTTTTTATGAACATTATTTAACTTTGGACTTCTGATGTGCTCGGGTTTGAAATTTGATAGTGTGTGTTCCCTTTTCTGAAAGGAGATTTTTGGGGTTATATTGGTAACTGACCCCTCCTTTCCTAGTAGCACCCCCCCCCCCATCACTGTGTCTTATCTACCCTCCCCTATTTACACTGCAGAGCGCCTTTAGCTAGTGATATACCTGGTTACCAAATATATGACTAAAAAAAACACTAGACTGGGATTAGGCGAAAGTTTTTACCAGTGGCCTAGATTATTTCAAGCACTTCACACCCATCACTTTAAATGATGTAAACTATTCAGCAGCTTCAAACAGCGTTAACATCAGGAATTAAAAACACATTAAGTAGCCAAGCCAATTTGGTAAACAGAGTGCACGCAAAATCAACAGATCTTGCCTTTAAAATATTAGTGCCGACCAACTGGATTTGCCAGTGCTTGCTAGGTTGTTTTTGCATGGTCAAAAAGTAAAAAAATAAATTACAATAATTCAAAACGGTTGCCAGTGCATAACAACGAATGTGCACACACAGGCAACCTTCTTGGCATGATGAAAAACAATTCCAAGAGTGTTGCCGGTGCATGCACATTGATATGCAGCCTTTTTATATTTATGTTTTTTGTCATTAAAGAGAATTTCAAGGCGCCTGACCGTGCGTATGCATGTGTGGAGATTCACCAGAGGGCAGTAGGTTATTTTTTATTTTATTCCAGCCGCAAACAGTAAAATGAAAGTAAAATAACATAATGCACCAGTAAGCAAAAACAAACTAGCAAGAGGCCTGGAGGGTAGTGTGCAGCCACATGAGCCTCACAATGTTTTTAAACTGAAAGTAAGAAAGGTATGAGCGGGAAAGAGATGGGCGAGGCATTAAAGACAAGTGGAGGTGGGGGGGGAGCAGGAACAGAGTAGGAGGAGATTACGTAACAGGACCAAGTGGACGGCAGAAAGCCAAGCAAGACACTACAGACCAAATAAAAAAAAATACATATACAAGTTCCCTGCTGCCAGTAATTGAAGGATACTAAACGGACAATTAAAAATATTATAAAGCAGAAATGCTCCAGGGGCAGCACAAACATGAATAGGTAAGAAGGTTATTAAATAAATAAAAAGTAAGGCAATGAGACACACAAGAAAGTCGTCCAATTCTTGAAGTAATACAAAAATTGGATTAAAGGGATCAGGAGATATTCCATTTTAAAACAATGGCAAAAAAGTGTCTAAAGAAAACAATGTGAATCTCAAAAGGTCCATGTTAGTCTAGAGGGTTCAGCTGAGTGCAACTGCAGATCAACTGCGATCAATCTTCGGATATATATATATCTTTAAATTCTGACGTAGGGGTCATTTTGAGTTGGTGCAGCGGGACGGAGCTACTGCTCTTCGGAACTCACGATTCGATTTCCTCTTTTAGAGGTGGGGAAATGCCAAGTTTCTGACAGCCAAGTATCAGCTGCTACACAGTCCAATGCCCTCGCAAAGAAGTTTATTCACCACAGGATTGGTTGCACCCCCTTTTTCAGGAGGTGAGCACAGGCATGCAAAACAATTGCACTGGTGTGCAGGGAAAGAGCTCTTTGTGTCAGGGACATAGTTAGTTCCTTTGGCACAAAAAAAACCCCTCTATGGGAGGTGGTTTCCAAGACGCATATTTGACTGCTAAGCAAGTCGAATAAACATGGCGGCCTGCTAAGAATTCAACACTGACAAAAGTACATCCACTTCACATGCACATCACTGAGATCCTGACCATTAGCATGACCTTTAGATCTGGAGATTCAAAAATACATTTTTACTTCATTCAGTACTGCCTCAAGTGATAGTATGACTTCTGCGACCTCTTCTGCTCTTCTTCAGCTACAAACAGCATTCTCATTTCCGAGAGGTGGACATCCTTCTTCACAGTAGTAACTTAGTTGTGAATGGCTGTGACCCCAAGGCACATGAATAAAACGTTTCCAGGTTTTGTGACAGGACCTAGGCCAGAAAAAACTAGTTGAAGATGGTAGAAGGGAGGCTCTGGTCAGATTTAGAGTTTTGGTTCCAAAGCCCGCCCCACTCTTTCCAAAATGAATAGGACACTGCTTTCTCCCCATCAAAGAAAAAACATCTCCAAATTGTCACCTAATTAATGTCCACTCCAAGTGAGAGGTGCCAGTACATCTATATGAAGGTCTACTTCAAAGGATTTTTCCAGCTCTTTTCCATCTTTGAAACAAAGTTTAAGAAGACTCTGCAAGGCCTTGAGTGAGACAGTTACATCACATCCATTTTGTCTTAAAAAAGGCCAGTATGATCCTATAACCAAATATCCTTGTACTGTTGACAGTTGGCCCAGAGAAGTGGCCAGCTTCTGGGGGAAAATTATCCTTATTACAGCACTTCATAGCCTTTAGGACATTGACCAGAGATGGGAAGAAATCCCTTGGAACCTAGGGGAAGGAGGCTAAAGAGGGTCCCTAAAGGCTGCAGCATATATTGTGCCTCCCTAGAGGACCCCACAGCACCAGCATCTGCTGACTGACTGCTTTGGAGCGCCCACTGGAGAAGCACCCCAAGCTAGGGATCACCTTATGGCGTAAATCCTAGAAATAAAAAACCCCATCCAGTAGCCACTTTTTGGCCAACGAGCAGTAATGCAATGCTGACTGCAGATTGCTGATCGCAGTGGCAAAGACCCTGCAGAAGCGAGAAATAAAGAGGTAGGAACCTGGGAAGATCCCCCGGGCTTGGGATCACAATCGGCACAAATCCCGCTGGGTGTCTGAAGACGTGCCTCCAGACAGCTGCGCCACACGAGGACGCCCGTCCCCCCTCGGAAAAGCAGGAATTTTTGAGCGGGGTCCTACTCTGGGACTCACTGTAACCTCCCTGATCTCCCGTGCCCCTGTGACCTCCTGGAGCTGGGCGGCCCTTTTGAGGCAAAGTGAGCCCACCACTGCCTTCCTTCGCTGACCGCTGGATGTCTGCAGACGGCCTCCAGTGCTACAAAGGGTCGCACAGACATTGTCTCTCTGCTTACCAGCACACTTGTGATGTCCCAGACCAGTAGATGGAGGAGAGCAGGGCAGCCATGATGCTGGAAAAAGAGATCAACACAGCACACCTATACTGTCAACCCGTCCCGACCCATAGATGGAGGAGAGCAGGGCAGCCATGATGCTGGAAAAAGAGATCAACACCGCACACCTATACTGTCAACCTGCCCCGACCCATGGTGTTCGACTGGAGAAACGATTGCTCGGAAGCGCAGATGCAATACAGAGGCAACTGGAAAACGAAATAAGGTGAAGAGTGAGAGGTGAGCCTGATGCTGCACGCTCCCCCCACACCTCCCCGTGCCACCGACCAACCTGGGTCTGCACAAAGGACTGTCGTTAAGTGCAGGACTCCCATGTGCTCCGGGAGTAGCCCACCAGTCTGACCCCCAGCCCCTCCTGAGTGGAGCAGGTCTGTCCCTGAGATTTGGTTCAACCACAGGACTGCCAGCCCCCTCGCCTCCATCGAACGTGGGATTCACCCGAAGCAGAAGAGGAGCCCCTCGCAGCTTTTTTACTTTGGCTCTATGCCCATTCACTGATCTATACTGTGATTCAAGGTTCACATGCTATTATATGCCTGCGTGCTTTCCTGCTCATTTGCCAGCAACACCGTTAGCTTATGCACATACGCTTATGCTGACACACCCTATTGTTGCTACTTCAGAGCTGTAATGCCTATATTTCCTGCTGTCCATCGTATACACTGTTGTGATATATATGTGATTTCCATGTGGCTGTACCCACCCTTCTTGTAACTCATATAATCAGGACTGTCTATAATGTACTTGTGTATGGGCGGTCGCTGTGTATTGGTCTTACTTCATGTTCTTGTATTTATCCATATGTAATTTGGGTACCTATCGGTCTACCAATTATTTAAAGCAGTCTGATACCTTTGAGTCAAGTTTGCGCTATATAAAAATCTACAAATAAACATTCAAACTGTCATTGCAGGCTGCGTGCCATGGTGCAGAGAAAAGTGAAGACACGACATGGCACACCTCCTGTGTGCCATGCCTGCAAATACTACATGCAGTATAGGTAAGCCACTCCTACAGCAGGCCTTCCAGCGCTAAAGCAGGTTGCACTATGCTACATGTGTGGACATATCTAAATGAGCAGATATGCCTCTGTGATGTCGAAGTCAATTCTTTTATTTTTTTTATTTTTATTGCCATTTCTCTTATCAGCAGACAGAGAAAACACAGAAATATACCGACATACGTAATACATTATCCAATTTGATGTCCATTTACACAAATCTCATAAATTAAGAAAAAAACAGCAAAGAAAAGAAGCAGTTTATATCCAATTGGCAATAGGCTCCCACAATTTTAGGCCCAACATTTTGGTCGAAGTCAATTCTTAGAAGTCAATTCTTAGATATTAGAAGTGGACAGGGAAGCCATTTTAAGTACATGTGCTGGACACCAGTAGTTAGGAGTTACCCAGCTATATGATGGCTTCACTGAAACTAGAGATGTTTGTTATCAAACATCTCGTATTAATAAACCCACACTGATTCCAGTGATGGATTTTCTCATACATGCACCCAGAGAGCACCTTAGAGGGGCCTCCTAAAAAATCTATCGACTACTAGTGCTCTGGCTGACTGATGTAAACCAGCCTGCCACCACAGGCAGGATTCTGATCCCGTTGAAGTGAGAGCCCAAGCTCTCGGAGGGCAGAAGCGATGCCTACTCTGGCCGGAGGTGCTGTCACCGCCTCGAAGCAGGATGGCTAAGTAATCAGAATATCAAGGCAGGAGGCTATACATGCCTTTTCTCCCATAGGAAAGCATTGTGCGTAAAAATGCATAAGTGAACATTTTACTTACCTGCTAAAACCAATTTGAAAAAAGTACTTACTTGATAGTTCTGGGTATCAAAACTGATATAAAATAAGACTTATTTTTCTAAATTGGTCTCAGATTTATTCTTGGGTGTGCGTTTCATTTATTGCCTCTGTGTGTGTCCACAATACTTAGCACTACCCTCTGATACACCGAACTGCTCGCCCACACTACCACAAAAGAAAGCATTTGGGTTATGATTTGTGCCTCTGTAAACCAATTAAGGTTTGCCTGGACACACTATACGGCGTACCTCTTTTTGGTCCACTATATAAAGAACCAGATTCCTACAAAATATAAATATATAAAATCTCAATCAATCAAGTGCATTTTTAAAGTGCTCGGCTGCTTTGGCAGAAGCAACCCAGTGCTCAAAGCAGCGACTGAAAACATGCCAGGTCCTCAAGGACTAATTTTGATCAAAAAGCCAGAATTTTAGCTCTTTTTCATAGCTATTAACTGACTGAGGCATGCAAGCTTTGAGTGGTAAGGTGCTCTAAAGCTTCGCAGTCAGAGCAGTAAATGAGCTACCTCCACGCCGAACTTCGGAATATCTGGGTATTCGTATGAGCCAGAGTTTAAAAGATCTCAGCATTCGCTCTTGCTTGTACAGGCAGAGTCTGTTCCTACAGTACAGAGGACCCTGGCTTTGAGGGCTCTGAAGGCCAGGGTGAGGGCTTTAAATGTAATCCATTTGAACATTGGGAACCAGTTTAGCTGCTTTGAGTGAGGTGAAATGTGCTGGCAAAAAGGGACATGCTGGATCAGTCTAGCCGTTCTGAATGATCTGGAGTCTGTGGCTCAAAAAAGCAGGCAGACTCAGATAAATGCTGTTGGCATATTCTAAACGTGCAGTTACAAGTAAATGAAGCACAATGTTGCAGTTCTCCTCCAGGACCAGGTGTATCAGCTTCCTAACAGATCTGAGTTTCAGAAAGTAGGTCAAGGAGATCTGTCTAATTTGGGTCCTGAAGGAGAGGTCGGAGTCAAACATGATACCCAAATTCCTTGCCGATGTAGAAGGCGTCGGTGAGGGATTAAGTTCTTCAGGCCACGAAAAAGTGTGTGTGGGGGTCATTCTGGATGTAGAAGAGAACCTCGGTCTTGGCTGATTTTAGACTCCATCCAGGCAGCTATGCCTTTGAGACATTCCTTAAATTTGAGGAGAGATACTTCCAAGTGCCCTCGAAAGTAAAACAGCGTTTAAGAGACCTCCTTCTCCCCCCCCAGGTTTCGATCAGGGGGACTAGGAAAAGATTGAAAAGCAGCGGGCTCAAGTAAGAGCCCTAAGGCACCCTGAAGACAAGAGGTTTGGGGGATGAAGAAAAAGGATGGAGATAGACACGCTGTGATTTGACTTCCAATAAATGATTTCAGACAAGAAAGGACAGGGCCCTAAAAGCAGAATTGGCATAATCTGTTCAGGAGATTGGTGTGGGACACCCTGTCAAACACTGCTAACAGGTCTAATAATACCACCATGGCTGAAGAGCCTCTGTCTAGGGTTTACCTTACAGACTCAGACACTTCCAAATGTGATGTTTCGGTGCTGTATACTGCTCATAAACCTGATTGAGTATCATGGAGAAGACCGTTAGCCTCATTAAAGTAGGACAGCTGAAGATTTACCAGCTTCACCAGAATTTTAGCAAGGGCTGGCAGCAGCGAAATGTCCCTGAAATTGCTCAGAACACTAGGGTCAGCATTGGGTTTCTTGAGCAGCGGAAGAACCACCTGTTTTTAGATGGCAGGGAAAGTATCAGCATGGAAGGATGAGTCCAGATTTTGTTAAGAAAAGGATTGACAAAATGTGCCATCATCCTGAAAATTTGGGGAGGTCAGGGTTCCTCAGGAAAGCCAAATTGGCATTTCACTAGCTCATTAAGTGAGTCGCCTTCTGATATCATACAGAACTAGGAAAGAGCCAGCTTATAGTGGGAGTCGGAGTTACTGCTGCACAGAATCCATCCGGGAAGGTAGCGTACAATTTTGAGATTTCCTCATTAAAAAAATGCAATACTTTAGTGCAGAGTTCAGGCAAGGTATTAAAAGCACTTAGTACTGCATCAGCTTTGTTAAACACTTCCCTGGAGGTATTGGAAGCCGCCTCAATGTGTGATGAGAAGTGCGCTCTCAGGGTTTTCTGTGAAAGTTTAGACACATATATATATATATATATATATATATATATATATATATTCAAAGACTTTGCGAGAGGATTAGTTTCCGGGATCCGATTCCCATTGTCAGGTGGCGTGTAACACTCGGCCAATCCCACCGCCGAGTTTGTCAATATCCAAGATTTCCGCTACGGTAAGCAACACACGCTCTCAGAGAAGGTACAGCTAGTGGAGGTTTATTCACAAGGTAACGCTACGTGTTTCAGCACAAAGGTGCCTTGATCACACGTTGATCAAGGCACCTTTGTGCTGAAACGCGTAGCGTTACCTTGTGAATAAACCTCCACTAGCTGTACCTTCTCTGAGAGCGTGTGTTGCTTACCGTAGCGGAAATCTTGGATATATATATATATATATATATATATATATATATACACACACATATATATAGAGACAGAGAGACAGATAGATAGACAGACAGATAGATAGATAGATAGGTGTACCACACTAAACGCAGAATATAAAAATAAATGAGAGGTAGCATGTAATGTTATCCTGTGTTTGTATTTCAGGATTCTGGTGACATTTATAAATTACCCTACCTACCTCCTAATGTTTTTAGGATGACAGCAGGAAGGACCGCTCTGCAGCATTATAGAGCCATATTTCATGGTTACCAATTAAGTACCCACTATTAACTCAATGTTTTATATAGATTCTATCAAATATTTACTATGGAGACCCCAAAAAATGCAAAACGCAAGTACGCAAACATCAGATGCGAAAAAAAATGGGGCTGATTCTAAGGAACGACGAATAAAGGTAAAAACTCCGATAATCTACTCCCTGAAGAAACTCTTCAGAGAAGAAAAGGATTATCCGTCTGAAACTAATACAAAGCACTATCCAATCTTTTCAAATAAAGAAACTGAGAAAGTCCAATGTGCGATACTCTCTGAAACTAAAATAATCCCAGAAAAGAATAACGTGGAAAATGAAATAAAACAGACGGGAAAAATTATAAAAAAACAAAGAAGTGAAGGTACATAAGGGAAAGAAAAACCGAGGGCGACCTCCGAGAAGAATCCAAAAGAAAAAAGGGAACAAACTCAAATTTCAAAAACATACCTCTGTTAATTTGGTGAATACTCCATCGATTCAACCAACAATGCTGGCGAAGCCTTTTAATCCAATAGCAGAAGAATACTGCCCGCCAACAGTAAGCGAATTAACAGAGTATAATACCATTAATACAAAAGATCTACAAGACCAAAAAACTTGGCTAGGGGATGGTTATCAATCAAAATACTTAACAATTGAGGAACTGTTTCCCACGGATAATGTTCCGCTTAATCGAGGAAGAATTGTTAATCTAATTCAAGAAATACCTTAAAGAGTCTGACTAGTAAAGAAATAGACTTAGTACGTTTTCCAAAAAAAGAAAACATGAAATTTGCACAAGTGTTATTTTTCTCTCCAATTCTTCCCGGAATAATACTAAGAGAGAAGGAAATTTTACAAAAACATGGATATGACGTAATCTCTATTCCTGACATCAAAACTAACTTACAAAACACAGTAGCAATTAGACAATTGCACACTGAAAATAAATACAGTCCAGAAAGGAAGGAATACAACTCAAACAATACGAGAACCGATATATTAAAAATTCAAGTAACACAAGGTGAAAGGTCGGTTTGGTCCCGGACAACTAATTCAAAAGGACAGAGGAATAACATACTATCCTGGTCGTGGTTACCAGAAGTACTAAATAGTAAAAAAATGGACAACGAGCAACAATGTCAAGTTTAGCGATGGTCTGAAACTATCTTTATGGAATATAGCCGGGAAAACCATGAATAAAATGACTGAAGCAATAAAAGATAATCCAGACATTCTTGTTTTGCAGGAAACATGGTTTACCACTCCCTTTACGCAAAAAGGTTATTACGTTTACGAAAACCCAGCAAATAAATCTAAAAGGGGTCATGCGAAAGGAGGTATGGCAATCCTGCTGAAAGAAGACTACTCTTGGTGACAAGAATTAATCGATACCTACTCGCACAACTTGCAATGTATCAAAATACAACTTAAACTACATCCAGCTGCTGCTCTAAATAAAATACTACTTTTTAACATCTACGCACCACCAAGTAAAAATCATGATCCTTTGTTTGATCATCTCTTAGAGGCCATATCCAATATCCTCGAAGATCATCATCACCCACAGTATATCATCATGGGTGACCTAAACGCCAAAATATCTAACAGTGAATTAAAGAAATGGTCCACATTATTTAACGAGGAATCATTGGAAATAACGCTCCCGCAATTCCCGGTAGGAGAAAAGGCTGATAAAAGAGGAAGATTATTATTATCGTTCCTTCTAAGTATAAACGGGACAATATTAAACGGAAATACCAACGGAGACAAGCCAGCTTCATTTACTAGGCGAGGTAATGGAGCTCCCTCTATTCTGGATTATATTATATGCGGGAATGAGTTAAAAGAACAAATCTCACAACTATCTATCAAGTTCTATGAGGAAAGTGATCATGCTCTTCTTCGCCTAACAACATTCTGGAAGCCACAGAACACTTAAGAACGATCCGATATTTAGTAAATCCAAAACAGTGGTAAATCATGTCCAACGTCGGATCTTTTGGGATGCTGAAAATCTAGACTATTTAAATAAACTCATCACACAACTCCAACTGTTAACCTCTTTTTACTCAGAAAATCCAATTATGAATTATGAAATTGTATTAAATGAACTCAAACAAGCTATACTAAGTAAATCAAAACAGGACAGATCAAGGCAAAGAAAGAGTGTCAGCAAATATATAAATTTTAATCAGCCTACTGTAAAAATGCTAAATAGGATGATCCGAGCTCAGTACCTGAGTAAATCGTCAACATATAAAGCTGAAATAAATAAATTGAAGAATCAAATCCGCAGACAACGGGCTACACAAGAAAGGTTGAAGCAGGACCGTAATTGGATTGATATCCAAATTGCAGCGAGACAATGCAATCAACGAAAATACTGGTCTTTGATAGCCAAGATGACAGGGTCAAAAAAGAAGCTTGAAGCAATTCCTGTCTCAGAAGAAGACTGGGGCAAATTTTTAAATGATTTGTATAAACCCAATACAAATGCCCTAGTGAGAAAGGACATCGAACAAAAAAAGATAATTAATGACACAAAACTCTCCAGGGCATCGGCAATGTCAATTGCATTGAACATTAAAAAGGCAAGAAGTACGGGCGCATCAGGTCCTGACCAGATCCCGATTAAGGTTTATCAGACTGACAAAAACGCGTGGGGTCAGATGCTAGCTCCATTATTCAACTATATATTCGACTCTGGAAATATTCCAAAATCGTGGAAAGGAAGTATAATAATTCCAGTATACAAAAAAGGAAAACGGAGTATAGCTGGAAATTATAGACAAATTGCTTTAATGGATGCTGGCGGAAAGATCTTTGCGGCGGAAATATTAGACCGACTGAAACATTGGGCATTTTCGAAGGGATTAATCCCTATGTTCCAGGCAGGGTTCCGGTCGAACCATTCAGTTACTGACAATATAGCTACCTTCCAATTTTTATTAGACAAATATGTAACAGGCAAATCCCAACCAATATACGCAGCCTTCATCGACTATTCTACAGCGTTCGATAGGGTCGACAGGCCGACGCTATGGATGAAATTAAGAAAAATGGGTATCCCTGAAACTCTGCTACAACTAATTGTGAACTTACATAGTGAAACCTGGTGCCGAGTCCAAATGGGGGGAGAGAAGGGCCTGTCAAAAATAATACATACACACAATGGACTAAAACAAGGGTGTCTTCTGGCTCCGCTCTTATTCTCCCTTTATTTGAGTGACCTGCCATTCCATCTACAACAGGGGCAATGTACTCCACCGAAAATGGCAGCCCAACGGATACACTGTTTGCTGTACGCGGACGATATAGTCTTGTTCGATTTGACACCCTTTGGTCTTCAAAATCTTCTAGTCATATTAAATAACTACTCAAAGGATCACTTTCTAATCCCTAATATAAGTAAAACTAAAGTAGTAGCATTTACAAAGATTAAGAAAGATGTGAAGTACCAATGGAAAATGGGAGAGGAGTCCTTGGAACAGACAAAGGAATATACCTATCTCGGAAGAATATTCTCACACAACATGAGCAATAGTAAACAGATTATCCATTTAAAAAGGAAATGTGAGTTACATGCGGGGGCAATATCGCGCTTATATGCAAATACCGGAAGCAGGCACTTTTCAGCCTTAATAAAAATTTATAGAGCCAAGATCTCCCCGGTTTTATCTTACGCCTCTGAACATATTCCCCTAAAACAATGGAGTTATATGGACTTGAACGAAGGGAAAATCCTAAAAAAGCTATTAAAAGTTTCTAATTCAACTCCAGTACAGGCACTAAGACTGGAATGTGCGATTACAAGTGCATTTGCAATATCTATAGCAAGCCTCATTAGGTGGGCCTATAACCTTCTTCATTCCAAAGAAGGTACCCTTCGTTATCTGCTAAAAATCGAGTGCTTTAGTGAGGAAACCAAGGACTCTATATTTGTTAAAAATTTGAAAGAAGCTTTCCGTTTCGCAGAAATAAGTGCAGAAATGTTATTATCCTGGACACCCGCACATCTCAAGCTGTTTTTAAAAAACTTTTCACCAAAATTGACTTATGTGCTCGATCAGTCACACTGCACAAAATTAGCTATGTATAAATCTTATGCTGACTCCCAAGAATATAAGCAAAAATTGCCTTATTTGGAATATACACTTACTCATGGTGTAAGGCGCACGATCATGATGCTACGTTTGGGCATACTCCCTTTATTATCTTTTACCTCTTCTTGGAATGTAAAGAGTAGTTCACAATGCAACCTGTGTTTGGGGGGTAAACAGAACTTAGAGCATTTGCTCTTTATATGTCCGAATAAAGTCGTTGTCACCGCTAGGTTATCATGTCTGGAGCCGATACATCGGTCCTGTCGGACCACTAATTCAAGGGACTTCATCTCTGTATGTGTTAAGCCTCCTAACGAGTATGTTTGCAATAAGATTTATAAATTTTTTAAAATAACACTGAAAATGTATTAATTTGTTTATAAATGCAGTATGTATTCTCTTTTATACAATTTTGTGGTCCTCGAAAGAGTACCGAAACAAAAATAAAAAAACTTTGAACTTTGAAACTTTGAACTTACTATGGATTTCAATTAGATGGTAAACTGTGCTAACTGTGCCCTATAAAACTGACCATCATTAATTCATTACTAAATAATCGTTGCTTTCAACTCTGGAAGGATGGTTTGAAATAAAGCTCTAATATTTATAGCTTTGTGCAATGTTTGTCCAAATTCTCCATTTGCCAGGTTAGGAAATCCTGGAGAACATTAGCTAAGAATACAGACTAGAGTTTATCTAGGTCAACCGTTTCACCCTCAATGATGAGCTCTGATGCTCCTGCATGGTGTGCAAGCACTACAAAAAACTACTATATCTAATTAATAAATAATGTTCAATATGTGCATAAGCCTGCAGAACCACTAGCCTGAAGCAACAGCCGCAACACAATGGCTAATAACGAAGTACTGTCTGTTTACACAAGGCCTCTGTTTGCTGTCAGATATTAACCGCAGTGCATACATTCAGTAACTAATATTTTACTCTAAACAGAGGCCAGGTGCCATAAGACATTTCGTGTAGTGTTACAAGCAAGTACCTAAACCTGTAGACAAAAATGTTGAGAATGCTTTTACATGTTACTGTAAAATTAAAGAAAGTCGATGGCGCCTGCTGCCAGCTCAAATTATGGGTAGTGGTGTCAAGAGGTGTAAACAATATCCTCTGAAAACCTTGGCAAATAAAAAAAACAAAAAAAACTACTAACGTTTTTAAGTTTTCTTTGCAGAACAAGCTTTTCAAAATGTATGCAATTAAAGAATGTAAAATTTCCTAGCGTTCACAACTGAAAGTTTCCATTCTATTAAGGACTCGGAGGCAAGGATTATGCTTTACTTCCTTCGCTTGATTACATCATTTCACAAACAGCAACCACTTTACAATAAAACAAATAAAAAAATAACATTCCCTGAAGCGCGTGAGAACAATAGTATCAACAGCCAATCAGATATAAACAGTCAATATGAAGTCCTTTGTCTTTGTCTTTCTTCGCACAAATTATGCCACGGCACATTCCTCATGTGTCCTGTTTTAAACCATAAACCCAAAAGAGGAGAGAGACTCATAAGTATCAGTTCCTGTAAAACAACCAGCACCAAGCATAAATATGACAATCAACGTTGGACTTCAGCAACAAGCATGCAACCAATGGAAAGGAAGCAGAAAATGAAACACTTACTAATAATGGGGGCGGGGAGGGACACAGCCGAGATCTCTCACCGGGGTAATCCTCGCCTCAGAGTCATTAAAAGAACTGAAACTTTCTGTTACGCAAGCTAGGGAATTTCACATTGTATGTCAGGGCCGGAAGCGAGGATTATGCTAGGTCAAAGCTTGCAGAACACTATGTGAGCCACATCCACCAGTAGAAAGTAGAATTTCTTAAAGGTGGTAATTGAGGACCAATCTGTGGTATTCATATGTCCTTTAAAAATGCACCTGGGCTGGACTCTTTTGAAGACATCGGTCCTCTCGCTGGATGTGCCCCAAATACCCTGGTGTCTATGCCAGCAACCCAAGTATTAGACTTAGTCCGTCTACGGACTCTAAAAGAGACCTCTTCTTGTGAAAATAGTCTGCCTGTAATATTGAGGGCCCTCAAGTCTGATACCAGTCTGCATGAAACCAGCCATAAAAGCATGGCCACTTTCACAGAAAGCTCTTTCAGTGACAAAAACCTGCTATATTGCCAGGAAAGAAATAGGTTAAGAACCTGATTAACATCCCAAAGAATGGAAAAGAGAGGCTCCAGGGGAAGGGAGAGGCAGATCCAACATAGCAATCTGCATACAAAGGGTGTTCCTCTACCAAGGAGCAGTAAATCGGGGCATGTCCCACAGAAATACCAAAAAGGAAGGCATTAAATCGACCAGTAGGTCAGACAAACCAAAGACAGGCTGGACGAAAAAATTTAGCACCTGCACTAAATCGGCAACTACGGGATTCACACCCCGTCCCAGACACCAACCAATCCATCTTGACCAGGCTGACCTAGAACGTTTGACAGTACTGTCTGCCTAAGCCTTAGACAAGAGGATCTCAGCCTGTCTCAAAAGTCCTGGGATCTTCCAGCATCCCCATTAATCCGCCATGCCATCAGGCGCAAGGAATCCTCTATCACCATCGGGGTTCAGGAGAAGAGTCTGGAATAGGGGGGAAAGAATTGGAGAATCCCAAGAAAGTTCCATCAGAACTGGAAACCAAACTTCAGACCTCCAAATGGGCATTACAAGCACCACCTCTACCTGCTGTCTCCACAAACGGGCCAATATCCTTGTGATCATTGAGAACTGGGATCACAGCTAACCCCTCTTTTTTTGAGAAATGCATGGGTTGCCACTGCTTGTGGATCCGGTCCTCTGGTTTAAGAACTTGGCCACCTGGGGGTCCAGCCGGGAGGCAAACAGGTCCACCGAAAACGGACCCCACTTGTCCGAGATCATGGAGAAAACCTGATGATTCAGCTTCCACAGACTTGAATCTTGGAAGTGGTGAGAGTGCCAGGCTACCACTTGGTTTGCCTGACCGGGAAGATACACTGCTGTGACACAAATGTGATGGTCCAGACAGTACTGTCAAAAGTTCTTCGCCAGGTCTAACAGGGGTTTGAATTTCATCCCTCCTAGATGGTTAATGTAATGCACTGCCGGCACATTGTCCATCTTGAAGAGGACAGAGGATTGGATCCTGTCCTGGGTCCAACATCGATCCGCAAAGGAACCAGCGAAGAGCTCCAAATAATTGATATGTAACATCTGTACTTGTGACGAATTTCCCCTTGTGGAGAAGTCCCCACTCTTCACGTCCCAACCTAACCTGCTGGGTCAGACTCTAAGACGCGTCTGGGGTTGAACCGAAGATCGCTCTCCCATTCCAAGCTTGCATGTGGGAAAGCCACCAACTTATTTTCTCCTTCACCTCGTCCAACAATGGCACTAACTGGGAGTAATTTAGCCCCTTCCGCAAATGGTGGGCTCCGAGGCACTGTAACACCAGATAGCGTAGCAAGCCAGAGAGGATTGCCTGGATGGAGGAAGAAAGTAAGCCCACAAGATGAGCAATCTGCCAGAGTGATGTTTGCTGTCTGGAGCGAGTTTTCCGTAAATCGTGCTGTATATTTGCCACCTTACGAGAAGGAAGGCTCAAGGAGGCCATTGTGGAATCTATTACAAAACTCGCGAAGGTTGTTTTCTGAGAAGGAATCGAGTGATTTTCTCGTGGATTACAAACCCCAAGCCTTCTAGCAGATTCACAACTGTCTGCAGTTGAAGGGACACTTTCCTGGGGCACTAGCCCAATAAAAGAATGTCATCTAAATAGATGAGGATTCAAGTCTCCTGCGCTTGCAAGTGTTCCGCAACCGGCTTAAGGACCTTTGTGAAGCACCAAGGGGCCGACGATAGCCTGAACGGCAGTGTGGATAAATGACTGGTGGTGCCACACAAACAGAAGGAACCGTCGTGGGAAGGGGAAGTGGGAGGTGGATGGGGATTGTCAGGTAAGTGACTTTTAGGTCCAAACCCACAATCTAATCAAAAGGTCGCAGGATGTTCCGAGGGAAATGCATACCCTACATCTTGAAGTGGTGATAAACCAGCCAATTTTGTCCCAGAGACTGATGACCGTCCTCGGTCTGCCGTTACTTCTATCGACCTAGAACAGGTTGCTGATAAAACCATTGGGGTGAGGCATGGATGGGTAGATGGCCCCTCTGTCTAAGAAGGCCTTGACTTCCATGCCTAGGAGTCTGACAGCCTGCAAAGAGAAATTGATTGGACACAAGCAGAACTCTTGGTGCAGGGAAACCATTAAATTCGATCTGGAACCCTCGGACTGTCTGTAAAACCCACACGTCTGTTGTGATGGATACCCAAGCGTGGAAAGAAATTCACCAGTCAGCCCCTTACTTTTTGTTGCGAAGAAAGGAGAACACTCACTGATGGTGGAGAGGTGTATGGCTTGTTCCTTGAAGCCTCCACTGCCATGTAACCACTGGCTCCTGGTGGGGTTCAACATCGTGAGGCGAGATTGGTCTTGCCACTGGCAGTGCTTGCAGCGTTGCACCCTGGGGAGGATTTCGGAAGGGAGACGGCTGGGTGAGCGGCACCTGCCATGTGCACCCCTTGGAAAACCCGAGGCGTAAGATTTTCTTAATGGAAGTTTTGGCCTTATCTAGGGACATGAATGTCGCCACAAACTTCCCCAACTCCTTAATGAAAGGGTCACCAAAAAGATCAACCTGGGACACTTTCCCCCTTCCGAGGAGGCAAGGTCTCCCAACTTCAGGTCCACCTTCATAAGGAACAAGCGGCGGCACTCTGTGGGTAGCACACAGTTGGAGATTCTCAAGAAAATGACTGCCCGCTGTGCCCAGCCTGAGAGGACATCGGGAGACATTAGTGACCCAGACAACTTGGCTTCCTCAGCCATTTCCAAAATGTTGATATGCTGACCTACAACATCCAGCATAACTCATAATACTTTTATTTGATTTCATTTAAAATCATAAAAGGGTATACAAACCACCATAGTACATTGTAAATTAAGTTAGGAATTCTTGACAATACTTCTTAGTACATACATGACAAAATCAAGTACTTGAACAGTCGTCGATAGTTAGATTTATAAAGTATCAGATTGTACAATAAAATATTATTATAAGAGATAGCGGTGCTATTTGAAAATTAAGCAGGCAGTTCAGTTCTGGACTGCTCCAGTTAGTTAGTTTGTATTTTTTTGTCCAGTTCTTTTGCCGCCATTTTCCAGAAGGTTATAGCTCTACAAGATAGTTGAATTGACATGCCGCTGAGACATTGTATAACTGCCCCTCTACATGTCCTTGTTTGTGCCTTCCTCAGTAACTCACGGAGCAGTGTTTTTCTGATTTCTAGGAATGAGGGGCAAATGCATAGAAGGTGTAGCAGTGACTCTACTCCTTGTCCGCAGAGGCGGCATTCTTAGGTCGGCCAGCTACAATTCCATTTCGAAGTTAAGACTTTCGTAGGGAAAGAGCCCAGCAGCATCAGGTAGTGCTTTTTGAGCTGTGAAAAGTGTTTGGATTAGTACGCTTGGGGCTTCAGCGACTGATACGATTGTATCACTCCACATGCGTGACTTTTCTTGGCAAAGGTAGTTTTGCCCTTTAGCAACGAGACACATTTAATTGCGTTATTCGCTGCAGTTTTGAATTCGGGGTATGTGGTGATTGTGAGCCATGCCTCCTCGAGCTGTAAGGCCAGGAGGGATTCTTTTAGAATGGTAAAAATTGAATTCTTTAACCTGGCTTATTTTTCTATCTCTTCCCAACAGAAGTGGGCCAGAGTGTTGTCCTCAGCTTCCCTCATCCGCCAGTAATATTTGGCCATTGCCCCTTGTCTAGCAGGTGTCTGATTTTTTTAGTCCGTATTCCAATCAAATTTGAGCCCGAGAGATATATTGGGGAATTGAAAACAGTCTCTTAAAAAGACTGGATTGTGCTAGATTTAGGACAGTGGCATCTTTTGTTTTCAGGATTTCCGACCCGTAGGATATAGAGGGGAGGAATTTAGCAGCGATTACTTTAAGGAGATGTCCTGTAGAGTAACCGGTTAGCTTCTTCTGAACAGTTTTAAAGGCGAGGAGGAGTTGTTTCGCTTTTGTTTTGCCTTGATCCAGTTGGAACTTAAAATTGAGATTATAATCAAGATGAAACCCCAGGTATTTATACGAGACCACCTGGGATATTGGTTTTGCATCTAGCGTCCAGGTAAATTGATCTTTTTTCCGGTTTTTATGATGTTTTAAAAAGCATAGCACCTCTCTTTTTTTGATGATTGATTGAAATTCGCGTATTGGAGACTAGGTAATCGATGTTTTGCCCAGTTTTGGGGGGCAGTTTGTGTGAGTTGGTGGCACTTCTCAAGGTCTGCAGTATAGATGTTAAATAGGCAGGGAGCCAGAATGCACCCCTGTTTTAGTCCATTGGATGTTTGAATCTTTTTGGTTATTGTGCGCCCGTCACCTTTCTTTATTTGGACCCAGGTGTGAGAGTACAAGTTGATTATGCCCTTCAATAGTTTAGTGGGTGCCCCTCAACTTTGCATTTTGGCCCATAACTTTGCCCTCGGAACGTTATCAAATGCTGCTTTGAGGTCAATAAAGCATAGATACAAGGTGCGGGATTTTGCATAGGTTTGATTAGCTAGAAGAGTTACCGCAGAGATGTTACCGCAGAGATATTTGTAAGTGTGCCCATTCCTGCCCGAAATACCGTTTGTGTGTTTGGCATGAAGTTTGTTCGATCAACCCAATCCTCTAGGTCTAGCAACAAATTTGATGCATATATCTTAGCCTTGACATCGATTAGTGTTGTCATTCTATAGTTGATAGGGTTGGAGCGAGGGCCTGATTTGTATATGGGGTTTATGAGGCTTCCTCGCCATGGGAATTGAGCCCGTTGCAAGAGCATGTGTAAAAAGCGGGGTGAGAATACCGCTCCAAAACGATGGGTCCTGCCGATATAGGGCGTTTGGCAGACCATTGGGTCCCGGGGCTCCCTCAGACCTTATATTTTTTTATGGTCTTATGGACCTGATCTTGCGAGAACTGCTAACAAGTTCCTGTGAGCATGGCTTAGGTGGATCCGTGGCTGTTCCTGCTTGGAGGGCCCCATTCTCAGGTTGCATCCCATAGATTGTGGGACCTGGGGTGGAGGTTGCATTATACGTTTGATCAATATGGACTCTCCAGGTGTCCTCTATTATATCAGAGTTGAAGTGTCGGTTCTGGCCATTTGACAGCTGGTTGATTATACCCCAAAAGAGTCTGGAGTCTCCTTTCTTGCTGGCATGGAGGAGTTTCGCCCACATGAGTTCTCAGTGATCACGCTTGGCCACCTTGATGTTCATTTTGAAGTTCTTTCTAATTTTTGCTCTTAAGGATAAGGTCTCTTGGGTGGATTCTTGACTACAGGTTCTTAGATGTCCCAAATATTTATTCAGTTGTTTTTTTTTTGTTTCCTTAGGCTGTTTGTGAACCATGCTGCATCCAGCAGTTTGTCTTGGCAAGAGTGCCACGACCTATTGATGCCCTTCTTGGGGTCTTTAATAACCTAAGCCAAGAAGGTAGCCATCCTGTTGTCAATCTCCAGGGTAAGGGCAACCTTCAACCTTTCCCTCCAAAGAAGAGTGAGGAAATTCCGCCCAGAGGCGGCTGCAAGCCGCCTCCTCCAAATGCTTGCACAAGCATCCTGCCACATATTTGGCTACCTTATCTGCTGGAGCATAGTCAGAGAATCTAGGATGTATGATATAGTCGGGATCCAGTATATAGGTCACTGTGTCAGAGTAGGAGTGACCCCAAGGAATGGACCGAATCAGGTGATGAGCGCCAGGGCTTAGGAGGTGCCTGCCTTTTCAACAGAAACCCAATGGAAGTCTTTCCCGTCTGGGTTATCTGGTGAGTCAGGCTGGGGAGGCCCTGAAAAACCATCAGAGGGCCTGAGGGCCTGCCTAAGGGCTTTTTTTGGGCCAGGAATGCCCTCTTTAAACGTTCTAATGCATTGTGATCCACACCGGCTTCTTGTTTTCCCTTTTGGGGTAGAGGATCTGGCCCCTGGGGAACCCGAGAAGGGGCTGCGGTCCCTAGGGGTCCAAAAGCTGCAAAGAGACACAGCACATTCCTGTGCTATTTGCCTTGAGATGCGCTGTTCCAGCGTAGACATAGCCTCAGAGACTGCCCTGTATATAGAGGCATCTACTGAAGTATAAATAAACTATCCTGCCAGCAAGCTACTTTAGTGGGCGGAATCACTCGCCAACTAGGCTGTGCTCAAAAAGAGTCACAGATGAGCCAAGAAAGACTAACTGAACGCAGATACCGTGAATACGCATATATTAGCAAACAATCATACAGTGAACACTCTTGTGTTGAACAATAAAACAGCATGTACTGCCTAATAAAATTCAGCATCCTAGGGGAGAAAGGAGAGGGCCTCCTGCTCCATATACATGCTCTCCGACGTCTGCATGACGTTTGCACTCAGAGCTATAACCGAGCTGGTGCAGCCTAATATGGCACTGGGTAGCCCAGTAGTGCATATTTAGAGTCCAGAGCCCCCCAAATGCAAGGGTCTAAGCCTGTGGACACTCCCACTCACTGTAGTTCACCGAGAAATAAGCCTGGAACCATGTCCACACCAAGGCCTGCATGGCCACTAAATTCAATACAGACCCCTCAGGGAGTCAAATGGGAATATTACAGACCCCGTGAGCTGTCCAAAGCAATTGGGGAAATAAACATACAGACTTTCAATATGGGGTGTATGTCTTCACCCTGTGAGACAAAGATCTGACAGATCCTGTGGCACACATCACCAAACCTGCTTCAGGGAAGTTAAACTAAGCACGTTGCGGAGCGCAAGAGCTGTGCTGGTGGGCCCTGCAGCACTACCTAGCGGGTGAAGGACCACACTGTTGGCGGTCCTGCTGTAAATAAAGGGATTAGTGGTCGTGTAAGGAGCGTGATATCGGTCGTATAAGGAGCGCAATTGCTCTCCCGCTGCCTGTCAACACACAATACTCAAAACCTGACAATGACAACAGGCACAAAGTGTACAATGGCATCAAAGTCAAACCAAGCAATACACATGAAAGAGAGAGCAGGGAGCATGAGACTTATCTGTGGCTGATGAGCCAAAGAGGGAGCTTCAACAGAGACAAAGGACTTTATATGCACTATTTACATATGATTGGCTGTTGATACAATTGTTGTTCTGAAGTGCTTTTGGTTGAGCGTAAAATGGCTGCCGTTTGTGAAATTATGTAATAAAGCGAAGGAAGTAAAACATTATCCTTGCCTCCGGCCTGACCTAGAAATGCACCCAAAATATATACTTTGCAGCATAATTCTTCAACAAAAACATGTCTTTGCAGGACATTTGCTTATTGAAGCTGACAAGCATTCATGACTCCCCGAAGTGTAAAGCAGGTCAACTTTTTAAAAAAACTTCAAATTCTGCCATCTCCTAATGAAGAGTCAGGAAGGCTTTCTAAGGTAGGTTAATTCAAACACACCAGTACTTTCAACATTGTGTCCTTACCTCCTTAATCAGAACTTTAAAAACAGAAGGCACTTTCACAGTAATTTTGTTTGCTCCATAGAACAGTTTCCTGCAAAGAAACAAAAACAGGTGTTATGAGCAATGTTTGTCAAAAGATCTGTCACCACCATCCGTTAAAACTCAAAGAGGGGACGAAGAAAAAACTGCATACAACAGACTGACATATAACTTTGGTCTTGCCCAAGATAGAGCACATCATAGACACTTGCACTCCACATACAAAGTTCATGACCTTTCCTTTAATGTGATAAATGTAATCAAAATGTCATAAATTATCTTACAGTTCCACATTACATATCACATCCTCCTTAACACTGTCAATGACGCACTTAAGTACAGTATTTGCATTTTTAATGCTCTAATGCTTTGGACCTACGCCTTAAGTCCTGCATTTGGTGTTATTCTGCTTTACTAGTCACTTGCTCCCCTCCCAGTTAGCTATGTTCCAGTTTTCATCTTACCCTTTATTGTCCCTTTCGATTGTAACCTTTTGTTTGATATGCATATGTACTTTGTTTAGGATGGTACCCTCTTCTTGACTACTATTACCTTCCTTTCCCTCAATTTGTAAAGCGCTCTGATATCCTTCGGGATCATGTTTGCGCTATATAAAACTTTATAAATAAATAAGTCAAGTGTGGGGTGTCTTCAATGACAAGGATATAAAATTATAGCATTTCCAGGCAAAATGTGTACAATGTGTTAAGAGATAGGCCTCTATCTGGTGCATTGTAGTGATATGGCCACAGACAAGAATAGCTTTCCACCTCTAGACCTAAAATCAAGCAAAACTCCAGAAGAAGAAACATAGAGCAATGTCAAAACAGAAAATAAAGGATGTAACAGATATGCAGTAGAGGTTGCTGCTGCTTCTACCCACAATGCACTGCTGATCAATGGCATATGCTGATCAATGGCATATGGAAGAATCTCAATATTTTGAAAACCAAAAACCTGAAACCAAATGCTTAAAATTTAAATGTAACTACATCTGCATATGGAAAATGAAATAGGTCTGATAAAATATATGGAAACCCAAGCAACATCTTCTTGGATGCCTCCATTGACTTACCTCTGCCCCAAGTTATCAAGCTGCATCCATATTATCCATGGTTTTGGTTATCTACCAGCCATATATTCCTCACGTTACATTACAGAGTTCCCCTGCAATGTTTTTGGAAAACGCAAGCTTTTAAATGCACTCCAATGTATGGTTCCCTCACTGATATTCCAGGGCATCTTCGATTAATAACAGTTACTGATATATATATATATATATATATATATATATTTTTAAATGTTGGTGTATTCATCATTACTTTCATTTTTTATTTAAAAGTATAACTGAAAACCCATAAGCAGAATTATATTAACTTATATTGCTACCGGACCAGGAAATTCCCTTTGGATCGAAAATACATTATTATAGTATTCATTTTTAATATCTATATAGCAAACTAGTACCGACAGCAGTCTCTCTAGACAAGATGGAAAATGAATTGCTAGTTACAAAAAGTTTTATATAACAAAAGCTGGTTTTAAAAAAAGAAACTCCAGTTTTATTTGCTACTCCCATCAGGAAAGAGAAAAGAAACATCTTAGAACTTACAAAGCCACAGAGTCATACACTCCAAACTTTAAAATCTTATCGGAGCCCCGTCAACAGAGTTGCACTCCTCAAGTACACCATGTGTAGCTCCATGCAGGCAATATGGTTAGACAGTTTGGGCTTGGAGGATACTAGGATGAAGTGATACTGGGCTACAGTTGGTCTGCATCTATCTGTTATCTTAGTCTGCATAGGTTTTCAGCATAGACGTCTGACTAATGCATCTCAGTGTTCAGTACTTAGTTAAAGAGCAACTGTGAAAGATCAAGGGACGTGAGCGCAGGTGTGGTTGTGATTTAATCTGCAGATTGCTTGATGTGGGACTTAAATGTGGTCATATGCAATATAAGCAACGTGGAAAAATAAAACAAAAATATAGAGAATCTCTTAGGAACATAATTGGTCAACATTTTTGTTCTCTTAACCCCTTCCCTGCGGTGCTAATTCCATAGCGGTGCAAGGATTTAATTAGGGGGTGTAACCCCTTGCGTGCTCAGGACAGCCCCCGGCCATCCTACGTCCCGCTGAGCGTGTGCTCTGGATAGCCAGGGGACATCCGAACTCGGCCCACTTATTAACTCTTCCACACAGGCGTTGAATTTGAGCCGCGGAATCGGCGGTGTTCGGGCAGCCGGGGGCCGTCCAGAGCACACAAGGGGTTAACATATTTGCTTCTATTTGCAAACACACATGCATATGTACGCACAAGTATAACCGTAAAACTCAAGAAATGATATCGCCGCCGCCAAGTCCTGGAACGACCTCCCCCTGCAAACCGCGCTCACCCTCTTCAACTTCAGGAAAGGACTTAAGACCTGGTGCTTCGACTAGAGGCCATAAGTGCCCATTGCCTGGATACCCCCTGGGTGGTAAAACGCCCTATAAAGTACACGTCTGAATGAATATATATGAATATATATATATATGCAGTAGGTATATATAGTTAGGATTGGCTACCATAGGAAATCCGCAACATTCTATTGGGAATAACTTTGGCGCCGGTTGAGGAATTTGCGTGTAATTTTCCAAAATTTTGGCCAGCTCCGCTCCCCTCCTTCCCTGGAAGTTTCGGGTGGATTCATGGAGTGGGGGCTGAGAAAAAAGGGGGGTCCCAAAACGTGTTTTCCCCATGTTAATTTCCATAGGACGGTCTGACGAGTCTACAGCCCGAACCGCTGAACGGAATTACACCAAAATTGTAGGGACTGATACGCAGATGTGCCTTTGCTATGTTTGGTGAAAATTGCTCCAGTGGTTTTTATGAAAATGAACTTCAAAAACACATATATATCTATATGAGCTCACCGTACACTTACCCATAAGCTTACCGGTACGCGTACCGTACGCGTACGTGCGCGTACCCCTACGTGCACGAGCTGCATGCTGATTGGCTGCCACTGTCTGTCAACACTCTAAAACAGAAGTTGTGGGCAGCCATATTGTGCCTCGGTAGAGTGAGGTACAGGAAAGCAGAAAAACAAATGTGTAGAACTCAAAAAGGGGGCAGGGTAGAAGCACCCTGACCCCCTAGGCCTGCATCAGTGATGTCATTTGAGAGGTCATCAGTGATGTCACTGACCATGTCATGAATGATGTAATATGTGACATAATCAGCAGTGGATTGCGGGTGCGCGAAATATAGTTAGTCCAACTAACTATATAGGAGCAATTTTAATGGTTTTGTATGAGTGAAATGTCCAGCTAACTATAACACCCCTAAAACTTATAGTTTATTGAGTGAATTTCAAAGGTTTTTTAAATGCGAATTCCTAACTATATAAGGCCTGAAACGTATGGTTTTTTCATTGAATTTCAAAGGTTTTTTTAATGCTAATTCCTAACTATATAAGGCCTGAAACCTATGTTTTTTTCAGTGAATTTGCAAGTTTTTTTTAATGCTAATTCCGAACTATGAAAGGCCTGAAACCTATGGTTTTTCATTGAATATATATATATATATATATATATATATATATATATATACACACACACACTCTCATACATGCATACTGTCCTTCCTAGGGTTCGCAGTACTGAATCCAGAACGGTCAATTCCTGAATGGTGATACACGAGGTGGGTGGTAAAGCTTGCCCTGGGATCATGGTACTCTGCCATCAAGCTTGCCTTGTTTAAGGATCCTGTTCTGGATATGAAGTTAAATCCTACAATAGCACACAGAGTTCCAAAGTACTAGAGGACCCCAGCCATTTTGGGTATCGGAGTTCCGCAAATCCCCAAAAGGTTCTGGGGAGTTTGCACTTTTATTTGGATTAAATCCAAGGAGTCTCTTTTATAGGTGGCTCAACAACGACATGGGGTCAGTGTATACCTACAATGCCATCTTCATATTTTTTCAGGTTATAGAAATCATGTCCCACATCCTGAAATTATAGCAATTTCTCTCTTGCGGAAGCCAAATCAGGTCTACAGTAAACATTCTGGGACTGCAAATCTGAAAAGGACAATGGGAGAAAAGGCTCATTTGTCCAACTGGATTTTTTAAATTCCTGGCTTTGCAAATCACAAATGCAACAGAATTACATTCATATGTAAAGCCTGTCCAGCAACTTTTTCAAACTACTTATATGTCAACAGCTACTAAATAGAGTTCCCAGGCTTACGTCACAATTTAGGAATGTCTACAGAGAAGGAATGGTTCAACCTCGAAACATCATACATGGTCAAGACACTCAACATTTCAGGTAGGTTTTGTACAACCCAAAACTGAGATTTCACCTGCCTAGGGTATAGTCCACTGCAGAAAGAAAAAGACCAGTAGACAGGCCCAAGACTAGGTGAGCCTTGCCCTTTCGGAATTCAAAGTCAATATGATTATTTTAGTATAAAAGTTCACAAAAACGGACATCGTATATAAAAAAAATCTATTTCCAGTCATCATCCAGCAGAAAAATGCAAACATGTTGGTAGCAACTATTACTAAACAACGGTCGGAGGAAAACCTTCAATTTGGCTGTGAAACATACTGCGGACAGGCGCTCAAAACGATATTACCCAGCCAGACACTGCACATCATGCCAGCTTGAGTATCTTGGTTTACAATGCTACCAGACTTGAGTGGGGTCTTCAGGTATGTTTTCTTATAACGGTGCATATTCTTTATATGGCTACCAAAGTCACACCATAAAACATTAGCCCATCACTCACAAATAAGGATAACTACCTGTAATCTTGCACATCTTTTTGGAGTCCTTTACTGTGGTCATTATGGATTGACCAGCACAGTGTTCCATGATCCAGGCCCCTGAAAAAAAAAGAAAAAATAAATTAAGCTTTTCTGTTGTCTTGTTTATATAAAGCCGTATCAACATAGTATGTTTCACTAATAGAGTGATTTATTGCAAATAAATGTTTACTTTAGTAGAAGTGGTACAAATAAATTAAAAGAGGCATTTTTAAATACTAACAGATTTTCAGGGGGGCATGGCCACGATGGCGGTGGAGTAGGATGTGGATCCTGCCTCTCGGCTGCCCGATTCTGCCAACACACCACTCTGCAGGGCTCATTGCCGGCATCCTCTCGTAATCCACTATGCCTGTCCTGTGTTCCAGAAGTCGACATTGGGTTTTCGTTGCAAGGATGGCTTTGAATCGCTGACAACAAACTGAATCCGCAAGGCACAAGACGGCAGCCTTGTAGATACAAGCTGCACACTGTGCCTCCCCCGGAGCTGCTAGCCCGACTCCACTGCGGCGATCTGTGGAGAGATCTTCGCCTTCATTTTTGTGCAGTATTTGGCTGCCCTTAAAAGAATGAGGAGCACCTACATGCCGCATTGTCGGAGGGACTGCCCTCAGGCCCACGCTCCACGACCCGAGGGCCTGCAGACTGCCTGGGAGAACCAGAGGTGACAAACCTGGCCTCCGACTGAAGAGAAGGAGAGCACTGATCCCCCATGTTTTGCCTGCATCACCGCTCCCTGCAACAGTCTTAGTGACCGAGCCATCCTATCCGGCAGCCTGGCATTCCCCGCAGCCTGGTGTCCTTCGCATACTCTGCCCCTCGCTGGGTCTGCATCTCCTCTCCCTGCTGCCGCTCCAGTGACTGAGCCGTCCTGACTCATGGCCTGGCATCCCTTGTATCCTCCACCCAGCTGCTGGCAGTGTCTGGTGGAGGAGCAGGCCATATGGCCCACTGAAGAAGTTCGGCGGCGGTTTTGGGAGGGCGGTAAGTGTGACAGTGAGGCCGGAGAGCCGATTGCAGGAGACAGACCTAGTCACCCAGGGGCTTACCTACTGGAATTTACCCCAGAAGCATCGCTGGGACAAAGGCAAACTGAATTCCGGTGCAAGCGTTCTTGCGACAAGCTGCATCTCCAGGCGTACTGGTGAGTGCTCTCCTGGGCCTACGCCCTCTCAATTAGGCCCCGACCACTGAATCTGAAACTCCTTTTCATGCACTGTGACCTATGATCATAGACTTAGTTCCCTACAGGCCGGTACTACTCGCATGCACTGCCAGCTTTCTCCACAGATGTTGCTTCTTCGTTGCTTCCCTTGCTATAGACTTGCCTATATATCTCTCATACTAGCAGTCGAAGTCAACTGGTCTCGCTATAGGTTGCAGGGGGAGGACCACTCTACATCCTCCGACTCGCTAACACCGTCCACTGGGACTCACACCCACACAGAAACTGAGCTAAAGCGTCACACACAATGGCCACCTACATGAGCAAGCGTGACCAATTTGTCAGAGACATGCTTATCCACTCCACATTGGCTTCATCCAAAGATCCATCGCCAGCCTCTCAACCCTCTGGTCATTCTGATTCAGAGGGGCCAAAAGATGAGGATCAAGCCCCAGTATTCCGGGGTTTCTTGACCTCCCTCTTTAACTCCCTCAAGGCTAATCTCCAAATGTTAAAAGATAATCTCTCCGGCAATCTACGGGACATGCAGCAGGACTTGATTTCGCTTGGCGATCGCATTGCTACATTGCAAGACAATGAGACCTCGAAGGGGGACGACGTAGAGATCCTACGACAAGAAATCATTTGTCTCCATTAACAGGACAAGCTGAGGGCCCATGCGGAAGATCCTGAAAAAAGAACCCTCCGGAAAAGAAATAGGCTGTCGGGCCTTCCAATTGGGGCAGAAGGATCGAACTTAAGGGAATATATGCAAGCGTTTTTTTTGCTCCATTCTAAGATGTGATGCAACTGCAGTGCTGCACCTTGATAGGGTGCATCGGGTCGGCTGGCCTGGGAACAGGACAACGGTGGATATACTGGCCTGAATTCACATCTTTTCAGAAAAAAGAAGACATCTTGAAAGCAGCCAGAGAGCAACAACCCACCAACTTTAGAGGCCATATTGTTGGCCTCTTCCAAGACATTTCCTTTTCGAACCTCCAACGTCAAAAGGAATTAAAGCCAGTCACTGACTGTAGGAAGGGGGAGTCTCTGGGTGGCGCAGTGCAACACTGGCGACAAGCAGGGCCTCTCTCTTCCTCGTCAGGGCTGAGGGTTACCTTCAAGACAACCTCTGCTTACCCTCTAGGTAGTGTGGCTTAAGCAGTCTTAGGCTAATCTCTGGGGCATGTAGGGTTAAACATTTGCAATATTATACCATCACCACCAACCCACCACACAATGACACCAAACTGTAGTTGTAAAAATATATGTTCTTTATATAAATCTCAAGCAGGCTTGTAAATACAGTCTTGGTTACTTCTTCAATGCAGGTTCCAGTATTCTTTATCACAAAGTCACAGTTCTTAAACAAACGCACTCGTTCGGGCCTTCTGCCCAGCTTTAAGAAAGTTCAAGGGTCTTAGAGCGCTTCAGGGCGCTTTCCGCTGTCTCAGCTTCAGAAATGAGCTACCCGGCGGGGCCTGACTCGGGAAGAGGGGGCCGCGGGCCTCAGAGAGCGTCACTCGGGAAGAGGGGGCCGCGGGCCTTCGGGAGCGTCAGGCGGGGCCTCGGGGGCCAAGAGCAGAGCGAGCCTCTGCTTCAGGGGCGGCTCGCGCTGCCAGCAGTTGTGCGGCTCCCGGGGTGCCGGAGATCAGTCAGCGCGGTGCGAGCTCGGATTGCAGGACGCTCGCACCGCGACGGGCAAAAGACAGTACCTTGAACTTCTTGGGGTGATCTTTGAAGAGGACGGCTGCAGGGGGGGGGAGCTGTCCCACGTCGCGTTGCTTCCTTGACGGGCGAGGCGAGCTGCGGCTCGAGGCAGCAGGTCACGGGTCACCCGGGGCGGCGGTGCTCGATGGGGTCTCAGGTCCTTCGCTCAGTCTCCTCTTCAGTCCTGACGGCGGCGGCTGGGTGTGGCGCAGTGGCAGTACGGTCCCCAAGTGCGGGACGTACCCAGCCAAAGTGCCGGTCGCGGTGATGCCCTTTCAGCGGGGCAGTCGGACAGGACGCTGATAGCGGGGGAGGACAGCAGGGCGGCAGTCCGTCTTTGCGGGGAAGTCTACGGCGCTTGCCCAGTAGACCTCGATGCTTGGACCGGACGGGTCCTCCGTTACTTTGTTCTCGTGGGGCGAAAGGCAGACGCCGTCGCGGTGCTCGGGCCAGCGGCGGCTGGGCCTCACGATGCTAGGGCGGCTGGCTGAACTCACGGTCACGGTGTGCAGGGGGGTAGATGCCCTCGTCCTCCTCAATCAGCGCTGCAGCGATAAGCAGCACACACAGCAGATGCTTTGGTCAGGGGTTAGTGCTCACTGTTCCTGGAGCGCTGGTCAGGGGGCAAGTTCAACAGCAAGCCCTTGGAGATCTTTCAGCAGAGTTTGGCACAAAGTTCAAAATAAAGCAAAAGTCTCTTGTAGTCTTTTTCTCTTCCTCTCCTTTGGCAGCAAGGCACCAGACACAGGCCAGAGTCAGCACTCCTCCTTGTAGTCCTTCCAGGTCCTTCTCTTCGGGCAGAGTTTCTCTTGTAGCACAAACAGGATCTAATTTACAAGGAGCAGGGCTCCTTCTTTTATACCCAGTTTCTTTTGTTCTAGCAAGCCAGGGGGGCCTCTGCATAACTGCTCCAGTCTCTGAGTACTTGTTGTGGGTACTTCTGGCTTCTGTATTCAGTGTGAGTGCAGGCACATCAGCCGCTCCCCAGGGGGGCGGAGCCGGCATTGTGAGGGCAGGAGTGGCCTGAGCACTTTGTTGACAAGCTTCGGTCCTTCCTGGGCCAGGTGCAGGCTGAGTCATCAGTCGCTCCCCAGGAGGGCGGAGCCAGCATTGTGGAGGCAGAGCACAGCCTGATGCATCATTCAGGGGAAACTCCCACCACCCTCTAAGGTGTCATCTGGCTATTCACTACCTGTCAACTCCCAGCCCTGTCACTCACACACACCAGACAGTCAGATCCACATCCAAGCAGAGGCGGGCTGAAATGGTTAGGCAAGCAAATGCGAACTTTCTAAAAGTAGCATTTGCAAACACAGGATATTAAAATAAACTTTACTAAAAGAAGTATTTTATTATTCTGAGTTCAGGCATACTAAACATGAATTTCTACCATGTTCCCTGAGCCTGCTGGGATTATAGAGTGTAATAATTCCAGCAGCCCATCTGGCCTAGAAGGGAACAGGTAGCCTTACAATAGTGAAAAACGACTTTGGTAGTAATTCACTATTAGAACATGCCACACACATCAGGGCATGTTCTACCTTACACTACAATGCACCCTGCCCTCAGGCCTACCATAGGGGTGACTAATATGAAGTTAAGGGAAGGTTCAGGGGCTGGCAAGTGTGTGCACTTGCCCAGCTAGCATGACAGTACCAGACTGCACGCAGGTTCTGCAATGGCAGACCCTAGACACATTTTAAGGCTGCTTCTGTGGGTGGCGCAACCAGCGCTGCAGGCCCACTAGCAGTATTGGCATTCACAAGCCCTGGCACTCCTGGTGCACTTTACTAGGGACTAACAGTAAATCCAATGAACCAATCATGGACATCAATCACATGTACACTTTACAACAGGGAGAGCATATGCACTTTAGCACTGGTCAGCAGTGGCAAAGTGCCCAGAGTCATTAAACCAACAAAAACAGGTCAGAGAGAGTATTGGAGGAAGGCAAAAAGTTTAGGGATGACCCTGCCAAGAGGCCCAGGTCCAACACAACCCCCTTCCAGCCAAAACGCAGGGTAGACCAATCACCACTGTGATGGGCTTCCCTGCTTTGGGCGATAGAACCTGGACCTGGCCCGCAACAGCAGGGGCACATTCCAGTTCTACGCCAATCTGCACCTCCTTCAAATCCTCTGTTCATACTCTCAGGGTCCACCAAGCCAATCCATGGGAAACCCTTCTCTACACCTGTGGACACCACCTGTGCAGCCTTGAACCTTAATTCGCTCACAGGTGTGTCCCAACAGGCAGACAGAAAAATGTCACAGTGGCCACTGACAGTAGTCAGGAATGAGACCCAAGCCTTACGCCTCTCAGGGCTCTCAAACCTCTGTGGCCTTAAAGAGTGGGGGGCATTAGCCCCAGGTGCTTGGCACCCTTGGTCCACTCTCCCTCCTGTCAGGTCAGGTATGCCATCCTGGCACTGACCCACCAGCCTCAGGTCTGTACCTGACGGCTGTACGAAAGACTGGGGTGGCCTCTCCCACACCCGGTCCTCCTCCTGGGGGCTCTGTACCCTCCCACCTGGAGGGGTACCCCCTTCCAGAATTGTCAGGGCACCTGTGGCAGGTGACCTGCACAATTCGCCCACCAGTTCAGGGGTGCTATCCTGCAACTGGGGCACCAGGTCAGGGGGGACACCCTGCACCTGGCCCTTAAACCTAGGGTCTAAACCCTCAAACTGCACCGGGGTCAGAGGCGAGGACTCCCTCCCTCTGCACCCCCTTCCACAGTACTGCCCACTCCCAACTGGAGTGGTACCCCTAGAAGTGACATGGGCCAGGACACTGATTACAGTGGCCCTGCCCTCCAGGTCAGACAACACCTGACCCTGGCTTCTCAACTCAGGGACCCAACCCTGCAGTTGAACACTTGCCTGGCGCACCAGGACTTTCCGGGGAGCACGCCTGCCCCCCCTGAGGGTGGCACATAGCTCATGTGTAGTGCAACAGCCTGCCCGGCGCGGATCTCCCAACCCCTGTCCCTCTGACAGTGCGGGAAGATCCCCCAGGACAGAAGTGGTGTCCCCCTGGTCATTCACTGGGGACGCAGCCCTGCTGGCTGGCCCCTGACCCACTGGTTCTTCCACTGGGGACTCTTTCCCCCTCTCGCCCCTCTTTCTGGACTTCTGCACCCTCCCAACTGGAGTGGTACTGCCAGTCACCAGAACTACTGGAGCCCTGTTTACAGAGCCTCCACGTTCTCTAGCCACTGGGGGATCCCCCTCAGCGGGTGACTCATCCGGACAGCCTAGGCTCCCCACCTGGTGTTCCCTTAAAGAACCATCCAGGCTCTGAGACTGAGGTTGGGCACTACCGGGACAAAACCCATTCTCACTCCTTCCCCTTAAGGACAGGACGTGAGGCCCTACACCCATCTCACTACTACAGGACCTAGCTGGGCTACTCTGCGCCACTTCCACCACTCTGGGCTGGAAGATACCTGAGACACTCCCCACAGGATCACACCCCAATGCCTCTCCAGACCCTCGGGAATCCACCACAAGGTCTGCCTCCAATGTGAGCTCCCTGGGGCCAGAGAACTCACTCTCAAACAGGTGTTGGCATAGCTCTGGAAAACTGGGACTTAAAGTATGCTCTCCCACAATTGGATTACACAGCCCCCTAGTAGGGTTAACCAAATTATCCTTCACCTCACCATCCAGCGCCTCACACACATACTCCACACCATTCTTCTGAGACTGGCCAGACAGTAGCGAACTGTCTCTGTCACACAACCCACACTCTTCTGGGCGGTCCTTACACTCACCCACCAGGACCTCAACCATGGGGGAATCCCTCCCACCACTAGGACCATGAACTCCTACGCCAGCTACCCTATTCCCTTCAGGGACGCTGCGCACTACTGGAGCTACCTCATGCCCTTGAACCTCCTGGTGTATGTTAACCCCCTCCAAGTCAGGTGCCATATCTCTAGGTGCGCGCGCTATGCTGTCTGCACTAGATACCTGAATGTTGCTGCCACCATCTGAGCTGGACTCCACCTCCAACTCAGCAAAGCTCAATCTCTGAGCTACACACATTTCTTGTTGCTGGGCTGAAGCCCTCCTGGCCTCAAGCGCCTCGAGCTCCAAGTCAAGTTTCCTCATTCTTAAGTCATGCGCAAGCTCCATTTTCATTACTTCCAGGGCTAACCTCCTAGATTCTAGCTCCAGTTGCCCATTTATTTCCAGCTCTGCCAACTTCAATTCATGATCTCGGGTTGCCTGTCTGTCCGCCAGCTCCTCTGGCGACAGACCTCGGCCAGAAACACTGCTACCCAATGGGGAGGTTGCACCCCTACACTCTGGAGTCAGGGGTCCCTCCAGCTGCTGTTCTGCATCCTCAAATTCAAAATCCTTTCCAGGGGCATTCCTTGCCTTGACCCAGGCCCTCAGCGCCTTTTGGAACTGCTCCCTTCTGGAGAGTCCGGTCATGGAAATGTTCAAATTTTTGCAGAAGCTCCTGAGCTGTTTCCCAGTGTAGTTTTCTAGTTTCTCCCAATCACAGTCAATAGAAGAAATGGATGCTGCCTTTTCCATTTTCACTGACACAGGCATGACTTCAAAAACACATGGAGATCTCTTCTCGCAAATCATAAATCCAAAAAAAACAAAGTCTGTGGCTTAGTTACTGGACTGTCATCACTGTGCAATGGTCAATAGTTAAGGCATGAACACTGCAAATGTAAATTCGCTATCCTCACCGCTGCGTCCAATGTAGGAAGGGGGAGTCTCTGGGTGGCGCAGTGCAACACTGGCGACAAGCAGGGCCTCTCTCTTCCTCGTCAGGGCTGAGGGTTACCTTCAAGACAACCTCTGCTTACCCTCTAGGTAGTGTGGCTTAAGCAGTCTTAGGCTAATCTCTGGGGCATGTAGGGTTAAACATTTGCAATATTATACCATCACCACCAACCCACCACACAATGACACCAAACTGTAGTTGTAAAAATATATGTTCTTTATATAAATCTCAAGCAGGCTTGTAAATACAGTCTTGGTTACTTCTTCAATGCAGGTTCCAGTATTCTTTATCACAAAGTCACAGTTCTTAAACAAACGCACTCGTTCGGGCCTTCTGCCCAGCTTTAAGAAAGTTCAAGGGTCTTAGAGCGCTTCAGGGCGCTTTCCGCTGTCTCAGCTTCAGAAATGAGCTACCCGGCGGGGCCTGACTCGGGAAGAGGGGGCCGCGGGCCTCAGAGAGCGTCACTCGGGAAGAGGGGGCCGCGGGCCTTCGGGAGCGTCAGGCGGGGCCTCGGGGGCCAAGAGCAGAGCGAGCCTCTGCTTCAGGGGCGGCTTGCGCTGCCAGCAGTTGTGCGGCTCCCGGGGTGCCGGAGATCAGTCAGCGCGGTGCGAGCTCGGATTGCAGGACGCTCGCACCGCGACGGGCAAAAGACAGTACCTTGAACTTCTTGGGGTGATCTTTGAAGAGGACGGCTGCAGGGGGGGGAGCTGTCCCACGTCGCGTTGCTTCCTTGACGGGCGAGGCGAGCTGCGGCTCGAGGCAGCAGGTCACGGGTCACCCGGGGCGGCGGTGCTCGATGGGGTCTCAGGTCCTTCGCTCAGTCTCCTCTTCAGTCCTGACGGCGGCGGCTGGGTGTGGCGCAGTGGCAGTACGGTCCCCAAGTGCGGGACGTACCCAGCCAAAGTGCCGGTCGCGGTGATGCCCTTTCAGCGGGGCAGTCGGACAGGACGCTGATAGCGGGGGAGGACAGCAGGGCGGCAGTCCGTCTTTGCGGGGAAGTCTACGGCGCTTGCCCAGTAGACCTCGATGCTTGGACCGGACGGGTCCTCCGTTACTTTGTTCTCGTGGGGCGAAAGGCAGACGCCGTCGCGGTGCTCGGGCCAGCGGCGGCTGGGCCTCACGATGCTAGGGCGGCTGGCTGAACTCACGGTCACGGTGTGCAGGGGGGTAGATGCCCTCGTCCTCCTCAATCAGCGCTGCAGCGATAAGCAGCACACACAGCAGATGCTTTGGTCAGGGGTTAGCGCTCACTGTTCCTGGAGCGCTGGTCAGGGGGCAAGTTCAACAGCAAGCCCTTGGAGATCTTTCAGCAGAGTTTGGCACAAAGTTCAAAATAAAGCAAAAGTCTCTTGTAGTCTTTTTCTCTTCCTCTCCTTTGGCAGCAAGGCACCAGACACAGGCCAGAGTCAGCACTCCTCCTTGTAGTCCTTCCAGGTCCTTCTCTTCGGGCAGAGTTTCTCTTGTAGCACAAACAGGATCTAATTTACAAGGAGCAGGGCTCCTTCTTTTATACCCAGTTTCTTTTGTTCTAGCAAGCCAGGGGGGCCTCTGCATAACTGCTCCAGTCTCTGAGTACTTGTTGTGGGTACTTCTGGCTTCTGTATTCAGTGTGAGTGCAGGCACATCAGCCGCTCCCCAGGGGGGCGGAGCCGGCATTGTGAGGGCAGGAGTGGCCTGAGCACTTTGTTGACAAGCTTCGGTCCTTCCTGGGCCAGGTGCAGGCTGAGTCATCAGTCGCTCCCCAGGAGGGCGGAGCCAGCATTGTGGAGGCAGAGCACAGCCTGATGCATCATTCAGGGGAAACTCCCACCACCCTCTAAGGTGTCATCTGGCTATTCACTACCTGTCAACTCCCAGCCCTGTCACTCACACACACCAGACAGTCAGATCCACATCCAAGCAGAGGCGGGCTGAAATGGTTAGGCAAGCAAATGCTAACTTTCTAAAAGTAGCATTTGCCAACACAGGATATTAAAATAAACTTTACTAAAAGAAGTATTTTATTATTCTGAGTTCAGGCATACTAAACATGAATTTCTACCATGTTCCCTGAGCCTGCTGGGATTATAGAGTGTAATAATTCCAGCAGCCCATCTGGCCTAGAAGGGAACAGGTAGCCTTACAATAGTGAAAAACGACTTTGGTAGTAATTCACTATTAGAACATGCCACACACATCAGGGCATGTTCTACCTTACACTACAATGCACCCTGCCCTCAGGCCTACCATAGGGGTGACTAATATGAAGTTAAGGGAAGGTTCAGGGGCTGGCAAGTGTGTGCACTTGCCCAGCTAGCATGACAGTACCAGACTGCACGCAGGTTCTGCAATGGCAGACCCTAGACACATTTTAAGGCTGCTTCTGTGGGTGGCGCAACCAGCGCTGCAGGCCCACTAGCAGTATTGGCATTCACAAGCCCTGGCACTCCTGGTGCACTTTACTAGGGACTAACAGTAAATCCAATGAACCAATCATGGACATCAATCACATGTACACTTTACAACAGGGAGAGCATATGCACTTTAGCACTGGTCAGCAGTGGCAAAGTGCCCAGAGTCATTAAACCAACAAAAACAGGTCAGAGAGAGTATTGGAGGAAGGCAAAAAGTTTAGGGATGACCCTGCCAAGAGGCCCAGGTCCAACACTGACTTTTTAAGACATTTCCTTTTCAACCCTCCAACGTCAAAAGGAATTCAAGCCAGTCACTGATTTTCTATGCTCTAGAGAAGTATCCTATGGGTGGGGACACCCCTTTCGACTAATCTTCCACTGGGAGGCTCAACTCCACCAAATAGTGTCACTGGCAGAGGCCCGACGACTCCTAGGCCTACCCGATGAGGATGAATCCCCTGACCCTCTACATAGCACACATAACTGAGGACCAAGCAGCTCCAGCGCCCTGGCCCCCATGAGTGAACACAAGAGAGTTAAGATGTCTTGTACAGACTTGCTTCTGACACGGGTGGCAAAGCAACCTGACAACACTCTCTGGCCGTCTAGAATACTTATATGGCAACATTTTGACAATGCAGGAAGATTGGGTGGGCAAGGACATGTCAGCTGAACGAGGGACTTAACTCCGATCTCTGAGCCACTGGCCTGCTCGACCATGTGGTTTACCATTTCTAATGGACATTTTCCATTTGTTCTTTTATATTTTATGTTATTCTCTTTTCATTATTTAGGGGATTATCATTCCTTAAATCTGAACGGGGGTACCAAGTCACTCAAGTCTGGTGTTAACACTTTCTTCTGACCTCCCATCCTATACGCCCCATACCTACCCTTTACAATATGCCTGATCTTCACACCCACTTAACTAATGACCCTAGATCTTAAAATTTCAAGCCTTAACGTTAGAGGCCTTAACAAACCAGTTATTAAGTTGGAGATAATCCACAAACGTACACGTACCACCCCGGTGTGGAGAGAGCTGGAACGAACGTGCCTGCTCCTCAAACACCTTACATTAGATAGAGCAGAATATGCCTTAGTCTGTCTGAAGCTCAAGTTTTATCTGGGTAGGAACCGTTGCGGGCGACTGTTGTTGCACCACTTTCCAGGATTCACTCTTGCTCCATTCAGGTTATCTGGCCCACCCCAACTATAGAGGTGCATTCTAATCCGCAGATTGCAGACGCCTTCCACAACGTTTACAAGTCTCTCTATGCAGAATCTGTAAGATCTCCTGTCGACTCCTCTGAATATCTTGCCTCCCACCTTCCATCCCCACTCCCGTGGCAAATAGCGGACTCCCTGTATAAGCCAATACGCATAGAATTAGTAGTCTCTGCAATTGCCCGGCTCAAGGTTTTAAAGTCCCAGATACCTGATGTTTCCCCTCTAAATTCTACAGAACCTTCTGTCAGGAATTAGCTCCTCTTCTTACTAGGCCCTTTAACTCCTTTGCTTCCTCTGGCTACCTTACAGACTATGTTAGAGGCATCCATTTTGGTCATTCCCAAGCCGGGCAAGGACCAGACATTGGGTGGGTCATATAGACCTATATACCTCCCAAATATCGACGCCAAATTATTTGCAAGCATCCTAGTCATCGACTTAACGCAAAAATGTCGGGCCTGATCTCACCAAATCAAGCTGGCTTCAGTCCAGGGCGGCAATGTGGGGACAACACTAGGCATATCTACCATCTGCTCGATAAAGTGTCTCGGACACAAAAAGTTTTCCTTCTCCACTCGACTGACGCAGAGAAAGCATTCGACAGAGTCCATTGGCCTTATCTTTTCCAGACTTTAGAATTTTTTGCTTTTGGAGATCAGTTTCTTGGTTGGATCAGAAGAATCTATAACTCCCCTAGAGCTACAGTGCGAATCAAAAGGCTTTCTTCTTTGCCTTTTCCGGTTTCCTGAGGCATGAGGCTGGGATGTCCCCTTTATCCTCTCCTGTTTGCCCTGTACATGGAGCCCCTTGCCCAACAGATACGAGCGAATCCAGATATCTCTGGCATCACTTTTGGAGGTGAGCAACATCCTAATGTAGGATTAAATCATCTCCATTATCTTCATTGTCAAGTTATAACTGGCTTTGATCTCCGTCAAGCAAAAAAGCTGATTTACAATGGACACCAGATTGTGGCTTTGTGGCTGAGGCAATGTCCTGTCTGAATGGGGACAAGGTGTGTCAGGGTGAAACAGACGCAACCTCGATAGAGGCATAAATTAGGTTCGGAGGTGGACCTCAATACCTGAACAGGCCAGGCACCAAAGTCTACCAGGACTCTTCATAATACCAAATGCCATTGCTTTCATCATGTACCTTACATTTTCTCCATCCCTTCTTCAGAATCTAAAGGCTTTCAACATTTATGGCTGGTCTGAGGTACAGGGTATGATAATGAATGCTAAGTGGTCTAGGTCTGCTGGGGGGTTAAAGGGATGGGGTATAAGTTAATACTTGTAAATTGGGACAAGTATGTTACTAATTTCACAAGAAAGAACCTCAGTAAATTAAATAAGAACTATGACAGAAGAGTGATTTGGATTTAATGAAGATTACCATAACCCACTGATTTTCTACTCACAGATCCAAAGAAAGTGTAACAAACAGATTTTGAGAGAATAAACAGGTGCTTGCCATGCACCATAGAGAATCTAAGCTTTGAGACGCGCTAGGAAAAAGTACAAATAAATATACAAGGGTAAACTGGCTCCTCAGGGTACAGGGGGAAAAACCCCGAACTAGCACAAGCAAGCTAATGAACCAGAATACGCAAACAAAGTGATCAGATTGCAAAAACTCGCGGATGCAGGTGAGATATGCGCGGCATACTCTGTTGTGCAATCAGTAATCACATGACAGCTCTCCCAAGCCCTTCTGACCTTGTAAGAACCACGTTAAACTTTCAATAAATAATTAAATCACATGTCTCAAAGCAAGAGCCGTGGAAAGCAAGCACATTCCGATCACAGCTGGTTGAAAACGCTTCTGAACTCCTGCACAACAAGAAAAATCATCCTTCGTCTATGCAGTTTGAAGTAATTCAAGAAGTGAAGGTTTAAATATTAAAAAAAGAAAACAAGCAGTGGCAGAGCTAATAGGTATAGGTTTAAAGTGGCGATGCTCTGAAGGGAGGAATGTGAGTTGGCGCGTGACGAAAGCAAGATTTACTCTGGGGAAGGAGAGAGGTTCATGAGGGAGGAAGAAAAAGATGGCCTGCAAGAGAAATATGGTAAAACATATGGGAAAGAGGGATGGAAGGAAGGAGCCATCAGGTAGTAAAGTGGAAGGGGCGGTGAAACACACCATCCGGAGTGGACAGAGAGGTCTATGTTTGCAAAACAGTTGGTCATACACATAAATGCTGCAACTCCTTTGGAGGCGGAAAGATAAAACTTAACAATAGCAACAAAGGAGGGAGAGAAATACTCTGCTGGTCTGAGCAAAGATGTGATTGACAAAGACTCAAACTAAAGGCTTACTAGCACTCAGCCAGAGCCCGCTCTATGTATAGTAGCAAGAAAAGTTGACTAAGCTATCAAAACCCAGATGTAAAACTGAAAAGACAAAGTTCCACCATGACACAGCGTGGCGGTGTGTACGTGCATATACAACTTCCTCAAACTCACGTTTACTTCTCTTCAATGTGAAGCACTTGACTTGTTTCTCTTAAATTACCATTCAAGAAACTTTACTGCACAACAACAGTAGATGCAGAAAAGACTTTATGCGGGCAAAAATAGTAAATGAAGCTGAAAAGAATTGCTCAAGAGCTTGGAGTTTGAGGGATTGGAGTTGTTGGCACTTCGGCCTAAAAAATCAAATATATGGAGAAGAGTACGGGCATGGACATATGAAATACCACGTATCCAAAAATGTAAAACCTTATTTTATTAACTGAAGGACATGTACGCAGTCCAAGCGACGCTATTCCAAAAACTGCAGCTTTGGTAATCAACATTCTTCACACAACACATGAGCATAAGTTCAAAATTCCATCTGCAAACAGAAGCCCATTATTGGCTGAAAACCGAGCAGTGCTGTTGCAAAACCCCATGCTTTAGGCAAAATTAATGTTAAACAGCAAAAACCTTCCTCCCCAACCCCCTGCCTTCTCGCTAGCATTTCTATACAATAGAGTGATACGCTTATTTTAGATAATAATGCATAGAACCTGTTAAAAGACAGAAGTTCCATTTTCTAAATTAGCACACATTCATTATTATGATACAACCGACAATTTAGAACACAATGCCTTATTAACCATGCCGCCATTAAATAGTGGGACACACTAAAAGCCACCTTTCTAGATGTATCCATTATGTATAATTCCAAAACGGGTTTCAATGTACATCTGCTCACGTCCCCCCATCAAATGGCTCAAGAACATGGCCCAAAGCACAGGATATAGCAAACAAAGTCACAAAGGATTATTTTCATCCTCTAACTGATCAATGCAGTTGAGGTGGCGCGTGGATGGACCATAAGAAGCCGACCAAGAAGGGCAAATTACTTGAACCATTGCTCAAGCCGGCTCGAGCTCACCTAGCAAAGCCTTGCACTTGGGAGTGTTCTTAAGTCTTAGGAACGTGTCCGTCAAAGAGCCTTCAGTAGTATGTGTAACCCAAATTGACAGTGACATTCTCACAGCCCCAAATTTCTGGTCCACGAAGTGAAGCATTTTGGCATTTGGTATATACCTTCAGGGCAGGAGAAAGTACCTGACCACGTTTCCTGGCCAAGCGCCACGCTTCACTTGCGCACTCAGGCAGAAGATTTCTAGACATCATAATGTAATTTTCCGTTTCAGGTCCAATGAAACTGGATATCCAAGTACCGAAATCCTTAACTGGTGAATTATCTAGTGTAAAGGTGTTCCTGAAGCCCTTCTGCGGCCTAATGTCATCAGCTTAGTTTTAGAGATATTGATGGCAAGCCCTTTTAATATATAAAATTTAAATATATCTATATGGTCCTGGAGGTTTGTAGGTGTCTTCGAGATAGATGGGCTTACTCTCCATGGACTGAGGTTACTACTTTGGAGACATCTAACAATAGGGTGTTAACGGTACTGATGCTCACAAACTTAGCTAATATACAGAGAACCAACGCAGCGGAATCAGTGACCAACTTTGACGCACAACCCTGGTCACAGGGAATAGACTTCCATTTTCCCCAGATGGAACACAATGAACTATGACATAGTTCCCATGGTGCATTTTTCCAAAATGCTAAGCAAAGCAGATGGTAATACACAGACAATGTACTGTGCTGATGAGATGCTCCTGAAGTCAGACAACAGGTCTACAATTACCAAGTACAAAAGTACTTTCTTGAGTGTAACTCATTTCTCCGGGATAAGGTAGGACCTGAACAAATGTGTCACTGTACTTAGATTTGTTCTAAAACTCTCCTACTAGTTTGAGCAGATGTTATTATCGCTAACCCAAAATTCCAATCTGGTAAGGCGAATGCATGAAAAAATGCTTTGGGGCATTGTCTAAGAGGCTTATTTGGTAGTAATTATTGGTCTTGCAACCCTTCTCATGTAGAAGCACAATTTCAGCCCTTAACCAGGAATTGGGTAGTGTCAGCCTTCAGAATTGTACTGATTTGGAACCAAAACAAAGTTGCCCTATCAAATAGGTTCAGATTTGTGTTTATGTTTGCTGTGACAGTATTGGGGCCTAAGAATTTCCAGTTTGTTGCCTGCCGATTGCTGAGAGAACCTCCCGTCATGTGAAGGGTTCTAAAGATGAACAGTCAGCAGACAGCGTAAAATAAGGGGATCAATTGCCAGCCTGGTTCACAATCTCACAGTACAGGGACAAATAGTGTGCCAACTCATGGTCTTCTGTTAAATGCGTTTGTGGCTTGAAGGTGGCATTTTACTACCATTTACTTGTATGTGCCAGTAAAGCTGCCTGTCCCCTGACCTGGCTGCCTTAAGCTGTGATATCTAGCGTTTTCCCACTGTCCCTTTTTCACGGGCATCACAGTGTTCGAATATCTCCCATGATCTATAATGCCCCTAGAGTCCTGCTCTTCATAGCCATCACAAGGGACACCTTGCTTATTCTATAATCGCTATTGAACAATGTGTACACTTTAGGCTTCAGTGGCCTCCTACTGGGGATGGGTTTAGTGAGATGCAAGGTGATGAGTTCACAGATGATTAAGCGCAATGCAATGAGTTGGTCTGGATCAAGAGTGGCATGGTTGGGGTATGTCAGTACAGTTGAGATGAGAGTTGCTCTAAAAGGTTGGCACACTTTACATGGTTCTTCGCTCACTGTGACAAGTACAATATCACAACTCAACAAATGGTGACAGTTTTCTAAACAAGCATTTACAATGCAACGGTCTCGCCTTTGCAAAAGTTAGAGCTATTGGCATTGTAAATGACCATGCCATTTATTTATCTTTTTTCAAAACCAACATATAAATAAAAATGTTGTAATTTACAATGCCAATATCTCTAACTTTTGCAAAGGCGAACAGGCAGACAGGGGTGCAAGACAACCAACACAGTGTGATCTGTGTACCAACAACAAACTACTACATGTGCAGGCTCCACTCTGGTGGATCACAACTACAAGGAGACTGTTTACTTTAAATACTCGGGGCACGCAGTCACCGGTTTATTATGACAGAGAAGATCATGAGTGAATTCAGTACCTTGCACACAGCGTTTTCTGTGCGTCTCATTACTAACTAGTCTCTCCCCACCAGGTAAAGCAGGAACTCTAGCACGTGTGTATTCCAGCCAATGTGACACTGTCACAGGGACCAACATCAGCGTCTTGGATCATGCAAATGCATGCTTTGGTTTGTCATCGTGTGCATTAGCACACAGCCTCCGTGAGAATTCAGTGAGGCAAGCAGAGTGCACACCCTACTCTCTGCAGCCGAAATTAATGCACGCGAGGGAACATCTTCGGTTAAGCCCTATTAGGATGCTTCGAATTCCTATTAGGATGCTTTGAATTCTAGCAAATAACAAGAACAATTTTTGTCGGACTGGTCGTTTTTACAGCTCGGATGGAAATAGACCGCATAAAAACGTAAAGCACACTGATGAAAAAGATTTGTGCATAACACACGGTGCGGGTATCTGGCATGTACACAACCCTTTCCCGTTGATGATAGAGAGCCGCCCATGTCGAAGTACTCCTCTCACAGCATCCAAACATGACCTCAGCCCGGCACCGAGCACAGACTCCCACCACATGCATGTGCGGGATGGGGGCGAAGATAGAGAAGAATACACATCCCGATGCAGCGCATCCCAAGGAAAACACCCCTGCCCTTCGAGACTCACAAACTGCATGGATTAAAGGGGCTGAGTACAGATAAACACAAATACGAGTTCTCTGGGTAGTGGCGTTCACGTCTCACGCACAGGAACCATGGGTTAAAGAACGGCGAACGGCCAGCAGCACCACCCACCCACTCGAAGTCTGGACCCTAAATCACGTGTATGCGAACCCGTGAATCCCAAGTTCACATCATCCCTCGATCAGAAGGGCTGCAGACAGAGTGCAGCCCACTGCAGAGCCCCTCCTCTCGCGATCATGCGTTGCACGGCAGCAGCATGAGCAGAGTGCTGCAGAGAAAGCACACGAGCAGCACGGCACAGCACTCCTCATGACTGTGATCCCGTCCCTCCACAAACCGCGCCCAGGACAGAGGCATGCACACAGACTGCAGATACCGCACGCATGCACTCTGCACCCCACCGTGGCTTTAGCGCCATGAAACCGCCGGTGAACGAGCGCTTTATAAATAATTTCAAATTCAATTCAATTCAGTTCGAGCAGAGGCGTAGCTCCCTCTCCGCCCCCTCCTATCCTTGCCCCTACCCCGGTATACCGCCCCAGCAGTGACCAGAGAGCGCGGGTACCTTACAGACACCATGGGAGGTCCTCGCGCCCCCAGCCAGCTACCGTGCTGTCCGGTTATCGAGTATACTCGGCGAGAGGTCTGGATCCGGGTCCTGGAGAGAAGCACTTCCGGGTTGCCGCGGGCAGCGCGGCGGCCCCTTCAGGTCACTGCAGGCGGTGGTCCGAGCGCTTCACAATAGCAACATAAATGATCAATGAGACGAGTGAACACGTACATTAGGCAAAAGTGACAATTGTGAGCAAACAAAATACAAGAGGTAGCAAAGGGTACATTACAGGAGAAATAGACTGGGACCTCGGCAAGAGGATGTAACGCCCATCACTAGAAAAGGGGCGGGGCTTAAAAAGAGAGAAAAACGCCCCCGAATCGCGTTAAGACGGGGCCTGAACTGAGTGACGCCCCTCTCCTCCAATGGCTGGCCAGCATTTACGAGGCCAGCCAATGGAGAAGAGGGGCGTGTTCTAGCCCCCATACTAGACAACATAAAATCTCGGACTCCGCCCACTGCGTGGGACGCTAGTCCGAGACCTAAAAACTTTAGTCAGAATATGTAAGACTAGGGGGTAGTGAACAATTTCAGGGCGCACCTCAACTATCACGTCAACCATGAAGTTCCAGCTCAGTAGGTAGATATAATCAATTGTGCTTATCTTCAGCCTGTACATTATTGAAGGTATGTTTTCTATCGGTCAGTGACTGATCTGCCATTATACAGATGAAACCATACAATAATGTTATCAAAGCAAGTTGATGACCAGCTCTTGAACAAAGGCTGATGAACCTACTTACATGTCAGGGAATAACAAACTAGACATTCCCCCCATGAGATAGCTATATGAGCTCTACTTGGTACGAAGGTTGTATTAAACTCGCCTGCAACTACTATCAGAGATATTTCTATGTCCTTGTTTTGCTTTTGGAGCTTGTTCAGTGTGGTGTCTAGAAGGAAGTGAATGCAATTCAGTTGTATGCATTATTCCATTACTGTGATCAAAGAATGTCAAACGCATACTAGTTTTAAAAGTGAATAGCAAATGCTCCATGTCTGGATAGCCACTGTCAATTTACTTGATCCTACAGTTCAACGTGGACCCATGGAGTTAGTCCTCCCTTATTCCAAGAATGCTGAAAGATGTATACCCCGCCATATATACTGCATTTACCAGACAAGCTTCTTGAAACAAGCAAAGTGGTGTGGACCTGCAAGCAAAATTCCATTGAATAATATATCGGCAACATTCTAATTGAATACAAAATTAGATGTAGCTGGGTGACAGACTCCTCTTGGTGGCCAATGAGCACCTTTAATAGGTTGACTCGATGGGAGATTGACCAAATACCTGCTCTGGCAGAAGAGGGGACTTGATTTACAATGTTATATTCTTTTTTACTTCAGATATCCACCACTGTACCAACCCATTAAGGAACAACATCATTTACAAACTAAGATCAAATTTCATGGTTTGCAGAAAGTTAAGCCCAGAAAAAGAGGTGGTGATTGGGAATTACACCCGAGACAACAGGAAGCCATTTGGATAAGCAGATGTAGAACGGTGCACTTTGGGTTGAACACTGATAATGAGTTACACTATTTCCTTTGAGATGTGACCGTATTTAGGTTAGTGTCGTCTCGTCCCATAGAATACTGCGTACTTATCTCATCTTTTCGAATTTTTGACATTTCAGTTGGTCCGGGGTATTTTTCGCGTAATAATTGGCGATATTTGTCCACTTTTATTAAGGGCGAGCATTTTTATTCATGAGTTGAGGCAGCAGTGTATTGAGGGATTATTGACAAACTATTATGTACACCTTTCTAGTATTACGATTAGACAGTTGTGATCATTATACACAGGGTTGATTGCATTCAAGAGTTATTTGTGAATACCATTTGGGTACATCACTTGACTTTTCATTATTCATGTGGTCATGAGTGGTTGAAGCTAAGAAACTCTTAGTCCGCAATTAGATAATTTTGGAGTTATAACGGATTGAGAGCTTTTTGACGAGTGCTTTTAGCTATATAGGTACATGATCTTATGCTGAGGGTTGGTAATGATGACCAAATTACATGTGGTGGGAGATTAAGAGGATACCTGGTTACATTTTGAAACAAGTGCCCCCAATAATATAATATTTGGAGGTATGATGGTTTAGACTTTGGAATATATGATTTTTAGGAAGACAGGACCGGCTGATGTTTCCATTTTTTTAATAGTTGCTGCTTTAAGAGCACGGCATGCGGCGGCATGTATGTAGTCCGCTGCATCTTTTTTGCATATGAGAATAGAGAAAGGTAGCGTTGTTATTTTGGGCACTCGCGATCGAAACTAGGTTAATCACTGCTGCCTCTGGCATGGTTGTAATGTCTGTATTCTTCCTTTGAATTGAAACCGCGCTGAGCTTGAAGCACTTACATTGTTCTGATATATAATATTGTGTAATGTTTAAACTTACATTTTCAGTATTGTTCATCTCGGGTTGGTGTTAACGAGGGTTGAGAAACCTTGTAGTTTTCCCGCGGGTCTATCGTAAACAGATATGGCATTGAGGAGCAGGTAGGGAACTGTGGGGCTTTGTAATAAGAGCTCACTGATTGGTGGATTTTTCACAGGAAACACACCTACTTAAAGCGCATTGGATATTGACGATGGGACACACGGAAACAGACAGTGCATTTCTGTACCAGGAAGAGTACTGCGGGGCTCCGGGAGATTAGCACACGGATTGGTGGATTCCAAACAGGAAATGCACCAACTTGAAGCGTATTGGATAGCGGCGAATGGTGGGCCTTGCATGGTATTGATTGGTCACCGGCCGGTGCGGACTAGATTGTACGCTGCATATACTAAGACTAGGCGGGAAATGAAGTAAGTTCTGATTGGAGAACTCTCAATTCAAAAGGAATTAGAGTAGCACAGACCGGCGCGCATTGGATTTGGACATTCCCAGTGACGCCGGTCTGGATGTTACACGAGAGAAACTTCTGTCCGACTTAAGGTGAAATATAGGGTTTTAGAGAGCGGTGCTTAGCTAGTTTGTTGGGATTCACTTAGTTTATTGACTGGTTATTCTATTTGTATATTTTTAGGCACGGCAAGAAACGTTTTTTATGCGTGAAATAAGGTAATTGAGAATGTGGGCGACTAGAAGCTATAGGCATTATCATTTTTGGGACATATAGGGCGATATGCATCATCAACCAGATTTGCGATTCTGAAATAGCGATTTTTTTTAGAAATCACTATTTCAGAATCGCAAATTGGGATGTATGTACAAATTCGCAATTCTTTTGCGAATTCTTAGTATTCCTTAATTGCGATTAGCAAATTGCGAATCGCAATTAGGGAATACTTTCCCATTCATTTCTAATGGCCAGGAGGCCCATAGGAATGAATGGGAAGTTATTCTCAATTTGCGATTCGCAATTTGAGAATCGCAAATTGAGAATGATTTCAAGGGTGCAGGGGTGTCCAAAGGACACCCTGTGGCACCCCTGAAATAAGCATGGGTGCACATGTGGCGCACATACATGCCCTAAGGGCATGTATATGCGTCACATGGCACTTTGAAAAATGCTAGAATGTGCATTTTTCAAGGAATTCGCGAGTTACCACCAACTTGAAGTTGGTGGTAATTTGCGATTCCTTAAGGACAATTAGCATATTTTTTTGCTTCATACATTGCATTGAAGGAATCGCAAAATGTGAGATTCCTTAAATGCAATTGCAAAATAAGGAATTGCAAATGAGCGATTCCTTGTTTTGCACCAGATTTACCTTTATACATACCATTTGGCAAATTCGCATTCACAAACGCCGAAATTCTGCGAATTCCGGCGTTTGCGAATGCGAATTTGCTTGATACATATGGCCCATAGTGATGGTAAAATTATGTTTTGATAGGGGACTGTGCAGGACAGCACATGGAGATTACCCAAGAGACTTTACTTCATTTATGTATTGATAGGTAAGCTGTTCGCTTGAGGGGCAAGGACAGTTTGGTGATGACTACAAGACTAGATACGTGATTCTTTAAATTAACATGAATGTTGAAGTTTTTTTCATTGTTCACAGATCCTACAATAGGAGGAGAGAATTTGTGCTTTAATCCAGACCTTATCTGATTGATATATGACAAATTATAGGTGAGGTGCGTGTGTATTCTTTGAATATTATGTGTAATATTTGCAGAGGTCTATAGGAGGATGTTCAACAGATTTGAGAAATAGTGAATTTTCACAATTTGACTGATTTAGGGCAACAATTTGTGCACTTAGTTGAGCGTGAGACTGGGGGGACTTGGGCATGATACTAGGAAATATGAATGTTTGAACTAGATCAAGTATTTTAATTTCATTGTGGTATTATGTGACCCCTTTTTTTTGCAGAACATTCTGAATTCTGGAATTTATTGTTGGCCTCCCTTGTGCTGGGTCATTCATTATCCGTTGAAGGTAGGCACATTGGCAATGTCATGCCTTGTAAAACACAGTTCCGACCGTTGCACATGGTGTACAGTAGAAACACGATGCTTTGGCTAGTAATGTGATAAGTTTTGATAAATCATGAGGACTAGGATTCTGAAATTTCATCTATTACACATATATACCCTTTTTTTGTTGTTTCGTTTATGACTCAGATCCATATATATTTTTGGGAAGTGGGAGACCGTAGTTCATCGGTTCATGCTACAGAGACATATATAAATATCAGCAACTTACGTGGCCCATACACAGTTCACTTTAGAGGTAGGCCTCTGCCTTTTGATATAACCACATTTTCGCAGTACAATGCAAGCTCTTTTAGTTTTTACTGGGTAGTTAGATATAATCGACATTACAACATAGTGATAAATTGTTGATCTGAATGTTTCACTTGACTGTCAGATTCATTGGGGGGACAGTGGCAGTGTTTCCCGGACCCGCTGGCCTGCTTGGGACGTTCAGTCTATGCCATCTGTAATTGCGTGTTGCGCATGTATGAAATTTTAATAGTTAAAAATTGTGGAAATTGATTTTAAAAATTTATCACATCTGTGACACTAGAACTAAATAGTGCACACACTCGCACATACACGCAGACAAATCACCTGAGCGCTCGCTTCCCCGCCTCCCCGTGATTGTGTACCGGGGAGGGAGAACACCACTTCCGGTCTCGCTGAGCGGTTAGCGCTCTAGCGGACAGGGCTGACGGGGCTATTTAGGCTGAGCCTTGCTTTCCCGCGCTGCGGTAGGGGGGACAGTGGCAGTGTTTCCCGGACCCGCTGGCCTGCTTGGGACGTTCAGTCTATGCCATCTGTAATTGCGTGTTGCGCATGTATGAAATTTTAATAGTTAAAAATTGTGGAAATTGATTTTAAAAATGTATCACATCTGTGACACTAGAACTAAATAGTGCACACACTCGCACATACACGCAGACAAATCACCTGAGCGCTCGCTTCCCCGCCTCCCCGTGATTGTGTACCGGGGAGGGAGAACATCACTTCCGGTCTCGCTGAGCGGTTAGCGCTCTAGCGGACAGGGCTGACGGGGCTATTTAGCCCTCGCCCCCTCCTGAGCGCGTAGCGATCGCGCGCAGGGGAGCCGAAGACAACGCCGAAGACTAGCCAAAGAGTGGCCCGTCTGCGCCCGTCCGCGACCAGACGGGGCCAGGGGCCACCCACTCTGCCTCTGCCATTATGGACTGCCCTATGCCTACCCCTTACATCAGGTATGCACCACATGCTCTTAGAGCACTGCAACCTCAGGGGAAATATATTTGTACCAACAGAACACTAAGTTGTCCTGAGGGTCCCTTTTCGTGTTGTAAATGCGGTTTTCAAGCTATGGACTCCCATATCATTGCTGGACGGCCCATCGATAGCACAGGTTCCCAGGGAGGCTTGAAAAGCTTTCTGCTAAATGTCAGATCACTCCCTAAACATCACATACAATTATGGGATACCATCCATAGCATTCAGCCAGAGATCTGTTTCTTAACTGAAACATGGCTGAAACCTTATACTACCCCCACTATCACCCTGGGGATACCTACGGGATACAAAATTCTCCGTCTAGATCGCCCCGTGAAGGTAGGAGGCGGGATTGCCATCATATATAGAGACACTCTGAATATCAGAGTGTTAGAACAAGTGATGCTACCTACCATGGAAGTATTAATCTTTCACCTAAAAATTAGTTCTAAGGTATATTGGAAAGGAGCATTAGTTTATCGCCCGCCTGGGCCCAATGCTGGGTTCTCTCTTGCCCTCACTGAATTACTAGCCCCCCATATGAAAGCTAATGGAGATTTTATCTTATTGGGAGATTTTAATTTTCATATTGATATTGATGAGCATCCGGATACTAATGTATTTCTGACGGACCTTGCTCTTTTATGTCTACATCCAAGAAACAGTGAACCTACTCACTCAGGTGGTCACACTTTGGACCGGATTCTTACTTCCCATCCCAACGTCTACTGCTATTCCCCTAAGCACATTTTTTGGTCCGACCAAAAATTGATACATTTCTCTTTTCTACATTTATCCAATCCTTTGAATCACCCGGCTACTCAGTCCATCAAACGTAGACCATGGCACAAAATTACTTCTGCTAAGCTCATGCAAACATGGGAACAGCCGTTCTTTTCCAACTCTGATAACATCGACACTGCTCTCTCCAAGTTTAACTCTACACTGATGACAGCTATTGACACTCTTGCCCCTCAGAAAAATGTAAAAAAATCTACCATGGCCAAAAGGGAAGCATGGTACACTGAGGCCCTTAAAACTGAAAAGCAGGGATGCAGAAAATTAGAGAAACTCTGGAGACGGACAGGCAAGGAGGAAGATAAGAATCGTTACTTGGAAGTTATGACTTCCTATTACAAAAACATAAAAAAAGCAAGGAAAATAAACCTTACAACCCAAATTGAAGAGGCAGGTAACTCCACAAGAGAGCTATTCAAAATCATTCAGACCTTCACCAACCCTGAAGTGTGTGAGAGCCCAGATACCTTCACCCAAGTCCTATGTGATGATATATCTCAGTTCTTTGAGGACAAAATAGACGGGATATATAAAAAAATCACTGCAGTCTCAGATCCTCTGGAAATCGAGGTCCCTGAAATGCCCCCTATGTCGACCTCTGGGAAAACTCTTCAGGTAATTCCAGAAATAACCATCAAGGATCTGATCACACTCACTAACCAAATAAAGACTGGCTCTCCTACTGACCTGATACCCGCCAAATTTATCTCCCCTTTAATTGAGATAGTAGGACTTCCCATTCAGAAATTGCTCAACCTCTCCTATGCTGAGGGTCAACTCCCATCAGCCTGGAAGGAAGCGGTAGTGAATCCCATACGCAAAAATTCCACCCTGCCCTGGTCAGAACTCTCCAACCTCCGCCCGATTTCTCTCCTTCCTTACATCAGCAAACTGGCAGAGAAACATGTTAATACCACTCTTTCAAGCTTTATCGAGGCGACAGGGGGCCTGGACCAATCACAATCTGGGTTCAGGCCCAACCACAGCACTGAATCAGCCCTTCTTTCTGTGACGGATCAGATCAAAATGTCACAGGACAGAGGTGGCTCCATGATTCTAGTGCTGTTGGACCTGTCTGCAGCCTTTGATACTGTGTCCCATAATATCCTTCTCAGCCGTTTGCAGGGAGTAGGAATTGGAGGCCTAGCATTATCTTGGTTGGAGAGTTTCCTCTCCGGGAGATCACAATCTATCAGCTTGGGCCCCTTTCGTTCCATCTCTAGGGGGCTCACGAAGGGGGTGCCACAGGGCTCATGCCTTAGCCCTACATTGTTTAATGTATATGTGGCCCCCCTTGCTGAGATTGTGCGGAAGTATGGGTTCCCACCGATTTCCTACGCTGATGACACCCAGCTCCTCTACCCTTTCAGCTCCCTTGGCCCTAAAGTCAAGGAGAACTTTGCTGAGGGTATGAGGGCGGTGTCACATTGGATGGCGACGAACTGCCTCCAATGCAATGTAACAAAAACAGAGGTCATGCTCTTTGGCAAAGCAAGTATCCTTTGGTCCCCTGACTGGTGGCCAATAGATCTCGGCCCAGTACCTACATCTAAACATCATGTAAAGAATCTTGGGGTGAAGTTGGACCAAAAGCTGACCCTGAAGGAACACACCAACTACATCGCAGGACTGTGTTTCCACACCATTGGCCTACTTAGACGTGTCTTTCCTTACCTCCCTGCCACCTACAGAAAGACACTTGTACAGGCATTAGTGACCAGTCGTCTGGACTACTGCAACGGCCTGCTGACGTTAGCAAATGCTGATGCAGTAGGTCGTTTGCAGGTGGTCCAGAACACGGCAGCAAGACTGGTCATGGGTGCACCAGCCAGGACTCCTTCTAAACCCTTGCTGAAAGAACTGCATTGGCTTCCTATACGGCAGCGCATTAACTTCAAAATCTGCTGCACGGTTCACAAATGCATTTATGGAGCAAGTCCTAAATACTTGTCTCAATCCTTGGAGTTGTATCAGCCCAGTAGGTCTCTTCGCTCAAGCAACCAAGCCCTCCTAAAACCCCCGGCCACAAAGAAATCTAGACAAGGAGACCGGGCCTTCTCCTCAGTTGGACCTGCCTTGTGGAACAAACTCCCCCCCGATGTCAGAACAACCATCAATCACCTATCCTTCAGAAAGACATTAAAAACCCTCCTTTATCATGAAGCATTTCTGTCCACTTAATCTCTTGAGATGTACTGCCTGATAATCCTATAGCTGGCATAGCGCTGAGATACCCTTACGGGATTGATTCCAGCGCTATAGAAGAAATTAAAATAAATAAATAAAATAAAATAAATTTCCATGACAATGATGTAATGAACGGCTAATCAGAATGTTAAATAGGCAGGTGTTTAAGTTGTATTGATTATATATTTTTACATTACAAGTATGTACCATTTTTTGCTAATAATGGTTTACGGATTGTGTTTTTCTTGAATATTTATCCTTGCAGCCGTGATGATGTCCATTCCGGACGAAACGCGTCGGCTGTAATGATCTCTACTTATTTTTCTGGAATTTGGATTGATTTTGAATCATTGAGTTTGCTGAAACTGAACCATTGTTACTAATTATTTTGGTGAACTGTGCTACAATAAAGAACTGTGGTAATCAACAATTGAACCTGGGAAATCATTGGAGAAATAACGGTGCTCCTTCTGTTTTGTTGACATTTTAAAAGTATATTGTAGCATTTTTTTAAGCACCTCTTCCTTGTTTTTAAGAACCATGTCACTAGTACCTCTTGATGGCATTTTTGGTACATGACACAGTAACTTTTAATGTATCCTCTTGTCAGAAGTGTGCACCATTGGTTCACATAGGCTGGAGTCGCAATCCATTTTCAGGATAAAAATCAACTTCAGTAACTGATTCCCATTTAGTTTTATTGTATGAAAGCATATCCCACACAGAGATACTGATAGTTGGTAAAGTTGAGGTCTATCTGGTCTTTAGTTGTAATCCTACCGAATACAAACCACCTTCTCCAATGTGGTGAACATTTTATCATAGATTATATTCAGTTCAGTTCAACTTTATTCGGATACGATACTACCCATAAAAGCACAAAAACGTAAATACATCAAAAAATTGATACAAGAATTAAAATTCCATATACATATATCCAAAGAGCCTATTGCAGAAACAGCCATCAATTTTAATATATACAATTGTTAAGCAATTCTCAGATTATGTTATATATGATCAAGGGTCCATCATAGACCTGCGCACCCTCATTGCAGTTTTAAGAAAAGTGCCAGTGCGGAAAATCAATTCAACATTATCTAAATTTAGTATGCAACGATACGCTACCTCCAAAGTAATTGGTCTTCTCTTGTTAAAATATGGATAAAAAAACTGTTTAGAATATTTAAGATAATATTTACAGAAAAATATAAAGTGCATAATAGTTTGCTCACTCCTCCAGTCACAAGAGCACAAATTTTGCTTAAAATTTGGGCTATGACCCAGTGGAAAACAAAGTGCAAATCGGATTGTACCAGCTCTCAATCGAAACAAAAGGCTCCTTTCCCAACGGCTTATCGGTAAGGTCAACAACATATGGAGCGGATAACAATGCTGTTCAATGGCCATACAGTTTCGCACAATTATTTTCCTGGACTCCATCACATCCTGCTCGATGTTATATAGGGCATACAAAGCATTCCGCAGTTCCTCTTTTGGGACTGATTCTGCTAATATGGGATCCAGGAAGACATTTTCTCTTTTTACACTGCGCAAACTTTGGAACACACCACTTAGTCATGGGATTTCTAGGCCTTTTTCGCAATGTAAACAATCCATAATGATCTGCTGTGTCAAGATGCCGCTTCGTTCTTCCACACTGATATCCACATAAGTGCAGGTCGTGCCAGAATAAAATCAGTTATAAAATTAATATTGAGCTCCTTGTGACATATATATTGGGGGGTTGAGATTGGGGTGCTCAGTAATTTCCTGCAAAACCTATTTTCTTCCTGCTGGATAACTGAGCAATTAGCCGTTCCCCAAATCTCGGCTCCATATGTAGCCACCGGAGTGCACTGGAGTTTATATATTTTCCGAACTGCTAAAAGAGCACCCGTAGTCTTAGGGCGGGGTAAGCTTAAAATTGAATTGGTGGTCTTTGAGAACTTGCTCCTGGCGTAGGCTAAATGCTCACCCCAGGAACCGTTCGCAGCAAAGGCCAAACCTAAATAAACAAAAGATCTTACAGAAGTCAGTTTTTGACTATCTATTGTGATCGAGCCTATTTCACGCTTCCCTGGGCCGCTACTCATTAGAAAAGATTTCTTAAAGTTCACCCGCAGGTCTAACTCCTTCATATAATTGTTAAAATTTTGGACAAGAAGACGCAGGGAATTTGGAGTGCGACCTAGAAGAACCGCATCATCTGCGTAAAGAAGCACAGGGATGGGCTTTTTATTAATGTATGGGACATCTCGAGTAGCCATTTTCAAAGAACTATTCAGCCCATTAATGCATATAATAAAAAGCAGGGGGGCCAACACACAACCTTGTCTGACCCCCCCTGCCAATATAGATGGTCCCTGAAACCTCTCCTCCCATGCCAATCCTTACTTGAGCCTGGAGGTCTCTATGTAAGTATGCTAACAAATTTATCAATTTTTCATCCAACCCTCCTGCCGAAAGGATTGCCCACAGCTTTGATCTATTCACTAGATCAAAAGCTGTGAACAGGTCCATAACAGCCATGTAAATGGGGGTCCTCCGTGCAATAGTATATTTCCCGACAATTAAGTTTAGGTTGGGACATTGTTCGATGGTTCCAACCTTGCCCCTAAAACCCAACTGGCATGAGTCCAAGATGGCATTTGCTTCTGTCCATCCCACAATTTTGTTGTACAGGGCTCTTCCTAAGATTTTAAGGGTATTGTCTATTAGAGAAATAAGTCTATGATTGCACGGAAGAGATCTATCTCCCTTCTTAAAAATCGGGACTATCATACTTCTGGCGCCAAGTCTCGGGTACTTTTGTCAAGGTTAAATTATTAAAAACATTCAAAAGCAAAGGGGCCAGAAATCCGGGTTCCACTTAATTAAATCGACAGGGAGCCCGTCTGGACCCGGCGCCTTGTTACCTAGGCTCTGGTTGATAGCTTCTACAACTTCTAAAATACTTATCTCTATAGGTACCGGGCTGCCTGGAATAAAGGTTGCCTCGCATGGAAGTGGTAGGGCATAAATTCTTGAAAAATGTTCAACCCATGCATCACTGGAAATATTACAGCTAATCGGCGTCGAGGATTGGCCCATTGAACGAACGTCCCTTACTGCTGCCCAAAAAATGTTGCCACTTTTCTGGAGCGATTCATAAAGGGGGTGGTGATGGACAGAGTATCTGAATTAAGCAGAACACTCCTACCCAGTCAAAAGATCAGGGCTTGATCCATCACCGTTTTTTAGCTCACTGCACCATCCCAGTTCAGAACCTGGCTACATGCAAATTAGTGTGTCCCTGGCCCAGTGCATCATGGGAACAGGGCAGACCAAACTACCAAGCCAATTCTTTACTGGAAATTGCTTGCTCATTGCACCATCAGGATTCAAGCAAGCCGGGCCGAAGACGGCTGAAATGCCAGAAACCGGTCCCCGGAAGCTTGTTTCCTTCCCAGTGTAAGAATTGGCTTTTGTAGTTTGGTTTGCCCTGTTCCCATCATGCACTGGGACAGGAACAGACTAATTTGCATACAGCCAGGTTCTGAAACTGGGATGGTGCAGTGAGCTAAAAAACGGTGTTGGATCTAGCCCTGATCTCTTGACTGGGTGAGAGTATTCTGCTTAATTCAGAGACTCTGTCCCTCACCACCCCTTGTTGTAAATACTTTTCTGGAGCAGCCTCAGACAATTTGTCCCATCGTTCACTCAGGAGATCCTTCTTCCTATCTCTGATCACCTCATTATACTTTTTCCTGGCCAATTTAACTTATATTATGCACCTCGGAGTGTCTGAAAGTACCCTGGTAAATTCCTGTTTGCTTGTGTGCATTCATGATTGAACCATCTAGGGGTGAGTGCTGTTTGAGAAGTGGGTCTGAAGAGGAGGATTTTGATCGTCTGACAGATCTTACCGAAATCCTCAATTATCTGTGCTGGTACTGAGAGGCAGGAATCAATAAGGGGCATTTTGTCCCTTGCCAATTTCCTAAAAATTTCGCAGTTGTCGACTCCCTTCCAACCCAATCTTAAGTTATCGGTTGACACCATTAAGTTTGTGGCCCCACGTTCAGTCTGAAAAATCGGCCTATGAGCAGTGTGTATCGATATCTTAATAGGATTATAGTCTCCAAAGTCAGAAAGTACAACTTCGGCAGATGCTAACTGTTTTTCTATCAGAGGGCATACGAAAATGAAATCCATGATAGAACTACAGCCCCTTCCCCTATAAGTTGGGTGATTGGTCGTAGTTGACCCTGCGACCAGGTCCATACAGTGGACAAATTATGGGATCTTATAAACAGGCCGAGTTCTCTACCTCTACTTATCGATTGACCATGATAGGCCGTTCCCTTTTCAGGGTATGTGCCGAGAATTTTAGCATTAAAATCGCCCCCCAATAAAATACCCAAAAGGTCCCCATTATTGGACTGATTATCCAAATCTGAAATGAAATCAAAAAGCTTAATAAAACTCTTGTTTGGAACTGACTGAAAATCATTATTATAAAAGTTTATCAAATGAAAGTGGATCCCTCTTTTATACAACACTACCTGATAATCTAAACTGCAAGATGGAATTACCTTAAAGCTTCCCCCTGCAGCCACATTAATCCCTATAAACAGTCCTCCCGATGCTCTCCCCATCCTAGGTGTTTGGGATATCACACTTAAACAATGGAACCCCTCGATGTATAGTTCTTCTGTGGCCCAGGTTTCCTGGAACATGACAATGTCATATTCCCTGATCATATTTATCCAATCTATATTGTCAAGTTTTGAACATAAAAATGCCACATTCCAGCTCCGATTAGATTACTTTTTAATGAACATCAAGAGACATTTTTGAACTAAGCCTTACCATGCATGCCAACACTTAACCAATTTCTCATTTTGGCACAATACTTTGTTGCAGTAAGGAGTTAGGTAATGCGGATGTTTAATCTGTTGCTGCTGGCTACTGTCACTTGGCTCAGTAAATTTGAGGGACTTTGAATGAAAAAATGCATAAGCTTTTTTAAATTGTTTGACGCGGGCATTAGTAGGGAGAATGAGTAACTTGTGGGTATTCATTGAAAAATATAATTTGGGGACTTTGATGACTTATGACACGTGTAATGAATGGTTTCCTAACCTATTAACTTCAACAAAAAGAGGATTGTTGGTAGAGCTGAAATGAGTATATTTTGATTGCATTAGCAAATAACTTTACAGCATTTTCGTCATCAGCGGACATGGCTGTCAAAGTAGATTGTGAGCATGACTTTACATTCAGGATTAACTAGTCCCTAAACACCACACTTCACTTTGAATAAGAGACTGAATGCACTTAGGTGTTAAATCAGACATGGTTACCTTAAAAAGTCAAACGTTTGTTCCAGGTCATTCCAGAAGTATGTCACGCTGTGGTGTGTGAAATAACGAACCTGTAAAGCAAACGTTTAACAAGTCACATTACATGCAGAGCAAATGTACTTGTCATACAGAATACATATTTTTCCAAATAATCAAACTATATTCATATACTAACAAGCACTCATAATACCATGTATGCAGGGCAGGTGGCAGCCTGGAAATACTTAGGTGTTATGGTGTAATGGTATGGTAGGCTTAAGTAAGCTATATTTTTACTAGTCGCACATTATTTCCTTTCACAGGAAGGTAGTGAAAGGACTCATACTTTGCCAGCAAAGAATTCTTCTACCAAGACTAACAAAATGCCTAACTACAAAGTTCCTCAGAGGACAACCACTCCTTTGCAGTAAAAAGATGTAAATGATTTAGCTTAGTTGGACGTTGATACTTCTATTTGGATGCAAATTTGCTATTTGGACTCACTAAGCACTGTAGTATATCAATCAATCCAAACCATAACAGCCAGTCCAATATTGGATGTCCACTTCACTAACCAGAAAGTAGGGGCCTATAATAGCCACAAACAACAAAAAAGGAAGGCTGAAGCAAACCTACCCCACTGTGGCCTGTTTGTTTGAATTAACGCACCAGTACACAATATAAAGTAGATAAAGCAGGAGATCTCCAACTTGGTCTATGATGGGAGAAACTTCTGATCAATCATTCCGAACGACTCATGAATATTATCGCTGTTACAATATGACCATAAGCAATAATATTCCAATGTTGTGCTCCCATACAATAGGAATGCATATCCTCACCACCCATTGCATCCCCGCACTCTACCAACTCCACTCTTGTTCTTTCAGTCAATATTTCATGGTCAGGTATTCATTTACACGGTGTGATTCACAGAGCCAGGCCTGCAACATGACCAATCTCTATGCAACTTTGCGAGCAGAGACAGGTGGTCATGTTGCCGGTCGCCCCACTCTCACAGGATGTCACGGTATGTGTGTTTAGCGGTTACTGTGGAGACCTGCCATTAAGTTGGCAGTCCAAGGGTCTGAAAACAAGCTGCACTATCTCCTTCAATGTGCCCAGACCCCCTCTATGACTTACAGGGCTAGGCTACCCTTGCACGATCTGCTTACAGGTAGCTGGCAAGCTGAGAATAGCTCCTGAGCTACTGGCTGGAGACCCCTGAGATAAACCATCTAACAACACATTCACTCTGAGTAAAAAAAAAAAAAAAGATTTACTAGTGCCTGAAAAGAGCCATCTTATCTTGTATTTAGAACCATTTGAAGAACTTAGCCAGTACCTCCTGCAGTGGAACGTCAGGCTGTTTCTTTGAGTTATCTTCACCCTCTTCGTGCAAGCTCTCTGGCAAATGAACAGCATGGCCGTTTGAAACTTTGCTTTCTTGTGGTTCTTCTGGAAGAAGACACTGAAAGGGATTTTTTCCTCTATACAGAAGAACTCGGACCTTCGCACAAAACCATCTCTGGAATTCATCCTAACCAAGGAAAAGGTGGCAAAAAAGTAGAAAATAATGTTATAAACGTAACAAACAATTCTATGAAATCCTCATCAAGAAGGTAATTTAGTTTAGGTTTTTTTTAACAACTTAATTAATTAAAATGGATATCTGGACTAAAACCAGACACTATGGTTTCATTACAGAGGTGAGGTTCGAAATACAGCAGTTTTCTTAATTCCTTCAAAGCAGTCATACGACCTTACTAATATACAAACCAAGGCCTTAATTGATATCTGTACCAGGAAGGCAAGTTTAATTTAACATAGCTCAGTTTAATCCAGCAGCTATCTGCATATATACAGTGTCACATATGGCAATCTAAAGAACAAACAACCTTTTGCAGCACATTTGGAGACAGAATATATCAAAAAGACTGATGCATGTGAGCTTATGATGCAAATGGCAGGCAGAATTAATACAATGCAGGTTTGATCTTTCATCTTGCCCTCGTATTCAAAACTAGTGGCATGATCCCCTTAGTAAAAAGAATCGAATGAGAACCACTCACTGCAGCTCAGCAAAATGACCCTGTATATCCGTGAAATTGCCACCAAGTGATGTCAGGCTGAAAAGGACATAGACTCATAGGCATCTTCTAGGAGGCATCGCACTTGCCCAGAAATTGAGAGTTAGGTTAATGAACTCTTGCCGACCAAAAGGAGGAGGAGACGGAAGGAGGATCACTAAGTGCCAGTGAAATTAATCCATTGTCCTGCCCACTGTACCTTCAATTAGCCTGACTGACAGCTACAAAGAACACAACCCTACAAGTCAATCACATCTTTGCCCACTGCAAGACCCCTTCGACTCTTGGGAAGTATCGGTCATCAAAGGAAGTGGTAAGAACTTGAGCATTTCCACCAGCCGAGGTCACGTACACAATAAAATGTGTTACCAGATTCAAATGGAGGGGCTGGGGCTTAACAAAACAATCAAGAGGAAGGTGGGAACAATCATGGTTGGATTGTATGCTTAACAGAAGAGAGTCGGTGCACAGGAAGACAAGAAATTGAAGCTTAGGTGTGAACAGCTGACATTAGTAACAAATGCAATACAGAACAGCTTCTAAAGTGTACAGCCTCCTCTGAATAGGCATCCAGGTGCTAACGCACTAAGTCAAACGAGAACAGAGCTAAACTACTGCGTTAAAGAGAAGGGTTTTCAGGTTTTTCCTAAAAACTGCTTCAGAGGGAGCAAGTCTTAGGCTTGCAGGAAAGACATCCCAGAGACCAGCAGTGAGGCGAGTGAATGATCTTCCTCATCTGAGATGCCAGGTTTGACAATCACCGTTTTGGAAAGAGAGGTGAGAGCCATAAGGAATAGTGTCTGTAGTGCCATTTTGTAATGAAAACTTTAAAAACGGATACACATGCCACTTCTACAAGAAGATCTAAGATATGGCTGCCTTTGTTCGCATGGTATGGGGTAGAACATCAGGGGGACTAAGAGAATGAGGACAAGGCTAAGAGCCAGGGAGGACTATTCGTCTAATAGCCCCATGACTACACCAACCTGGATCTTAGAAACCTATATTGGTATGGTTTAGATCTGAAAGAGTTGCTATAATCTTCCCATACTTCCATGGCTCCCTTAACAAGATTAGAGAGTAGAAGAATGGAAGCAGAGGTTGACAACTGGAGGTGAACGGGGACAAAAAGAGAGGAACTGTTCTTTGAATAGTTTATCTAGAGAAATGTCATTAGATATGTGCCTGTAGTTAGCTGAGATGGATGGTTCGAAATTCCTTGGGAGTGATCTAATGTTAGAGGTTTTCAACTGGGATGACAAAGAACTGCATTCCACGAATATGTTCAGTATAATTCAAGGTGCTTCTCGCATACACTTTGAAGGGTTGGGTCCGACGGTGATCCTGATGACCTGCTGGTGTTCATTAGGTTGTAGAATTTTCGTTCAGCGAGGGTGGTGTATCCAATGTTTGAGACCGGAATAATAAAGATTTTTGTCACAGATGGCGTGCGATTTTGGGTTCTCTGGGTTTTAGCACTCTGAATTGTGATATTCTGTAAGACTACTGTGAAGCTGCTTTTATGGGCAGTCAACAATACTTATGTGCTTGGTGTCTTATACAAGCTGTCGTGTGAATCTGAGCCATTGAAACTAAAAGCCCATGGCATTACCATTAAAAAAAGGTCACAGTACGGTTACAGCAATGGTCTACTTCAAGGAGATTATCATCTCCTGGAGTGGAAAAGAACCCATAACCATTCTGACACAATGAAACCTCTGAGATTGGAACACAGGACCCCATTGATACAAATGACAAAGGTCAAATTTTAGCCTACTGTGCTTGTATTGATTTAATTGCAGCATCTTATACAACCCACGGATCACTTCGATGCACATCATCTAAACTTATTTTGCTGCTCTATGTTTCTACAGTATTAACATTCTGCAGACCTGCAAATTAGCTATTTATTTTGTGATCAATTTTGGAAGAATTAAGTTCCATACAGGGCCAGTCTAGACTCCAACTCGCAACTTACACAAGGGCAGCTCGTCCGCTAAGGCGGGAGTGCATCGCCCCTCTGCCTTTAGCAGTGGAAAAAAAGGAAAAAGAAAATTATAATAACTTGTGTTATTATCATTTCATTTGTTCCTGCTGCGGCGTCTCGATGGGGCGGATTTGCTCCGCTCTCGGAGTAGTGGGCACTATGTAAGTGCGCATGAATGTTTGACTGACCCTCTCGGGCCGGCCAAACATTCATGCAGACTTTGCATGTTCTTCATGCAGGCAGCATTACAGCCGGCATAGAGAACATGCCCAGGCCCCCTTTCCCTGGCTGAGCGCTGAACCACGGCACTCAGACCAATCACAACTCTGCATTGCAGCGTTGTGATTGGCTATGGGGAGCCTGGGAGCCCAGTTGTTCCCTGATTCCGGTTTCCACAGAAGCAGCCAGGAAGAGGAGGAAGGAGAAGTAGCGGTGGCGGCCGACCGGCAAGTAAGTGATTAAAAAAATGAATTACCCTCTTCCCCCCCTCCCAGGCCAACTACTGCTTCCAGCGAGCAGCTGCCACTGAACTTACACATTCACTCAAGTCTCAGGATAGGCCATGAATCATGTTTTACCTGAGGATACACTTGGTATTCTTGTAACTCCAGCTCTGACCAATCTCAAAGGTATTGGCAAGTTCACCTGGGAATCACAAGCCCCGACTAAGATTCTTCATCCAGCCTTGAACCTTCTATTAACAGGCAAATACATGCGGACGACTCGCTGTAGAAGACTAATACAGCACGCATTACCACAAATCTCTTATAGCTGCTGCGACAATCACTTAAACGTACTTATAGCACTAAGTTAGCATTCCGTGATTCACTTTTTTCCTCTAAAAATGGTAAATAAATGTAATGAGCAGCTCATCAGGACTTACCGTTGTCCTTAGTAATACCACATCACAGTCTTTGAGTGTAGTCCTGATGCACGTTGCTTTTACACGCCACTTAGGCAACCAGTAGAGAAGGAGGAGAAGGAAGCCACCAGTACAGACTATCCCTACTGCAGCCACGCCCAGCTTCCAACGACACAGGTTGTAGCCATAAATCTCCTGCAAGGCAACAGTGAGACAAACATTAAATAATCATTGACAATGCCAATAGGTTTAGCTTCTTGTGTATGCTGTATGTGGTATGTATGTGGCATGTTTTAATTCTGTTCGAAGAGAAGATCTTGCTATACTTTATTGCGTTATGAAATATATTTAAACTGTTCTAGATATATACATGTACTTGAAACATTACAATAGAAAAAAACAATAGCATTTTAAGGCTGTTAATGTCAAATAAAAGTACATACGCATTTGTTTAATTAAGTATGCATTTGTTTAGTTTCAGAGTGCAAATATGCAAGTACGGAACATAGATAGTTTTGGCAAGTAGTTGTGGTAGATATGATAAACGGATATTGTAGTTCAGCATGGAAGGCATAGTGGTTGGATATGCTAGGTATAATAGGTTAAATATGTAAGTAACAGGTTGGGCATGGCAGGGTAGATTTGAGGGTAGAAAGGGAAAGTGTGATACGTTTGGAATTTAGGAACGTTAGGTTAGACAGTAACAATGTGTTAAGTAAAATAGGCAGGCATGGTAAGTAGCTATGGTTGGTTAAGTGTGGTTGATGGGGTAGGTAGGAAATGTGATGTATGGTATTGTAGGTAGGCTCAGCATGTGGTAGGCAGGGAAAGTCTGTGGTGTGACCCATGAGGCGGGCATACCACACATACCTTGGCCTAAATCTTAAAGCCCTGATGCTTTTGGGCAATTTAGCACTAACCCAGTTTGCTCTCCTTTTAGGTCGAAGCTGCCAGAAAGTGCAAGCTGTCTGGTTGCAAAAGATCTATTGTAAGCTTTCAGTGGGCTTCCAGGCAACTCATTGCTTGCCATTGGTTGGCTTTGTAATTCTCATCTCCTTGCTTTGTATTAGATAGTTTATCTTCCTCTTCTTGCATTTTCCCTCCATTGGAGAAAGCCTCTTAAGGTCCTTTTAAGTGGCTGACCCGTATCTTTCCACTGCTCACATTTAGGCTACTACTTTTTCTCTCTCATTCAGCACTCTGAGAGTGCATGCGTTTGCTAAATGTCTCCATCTTGTGGTGCTTCATCCCTCAAACACACCCCCTGCTCTGTGTTGCACCCTACCCCTCTCAGTCTTTCTGTAAAAGAAAGAATAGAGAGAATGTTTGCTGGAAGATGGCTTATAGGAAGACCGAGGATTTCTGTATTATTTTCATTCCACAAAGTACAGCCTTCCCACAAAAGCACTCAGTGATAAGCCATCTACTGACTCAGCTGGTGCTGGAGGCAGAGGTTGTACTTAGAATGACCCTTCTCCTGGAGGTCTGGTTATCTGCTCCCGAGACACTGCAGAGGAGCGAACAGCTGACCCATGTGGAGAGTAAACTAGGCCTTAGGAAGACTTTCCCTTTACATTCTGACACTTCCCTATTCATTCTTTTTTAAATTCTATTTAGTTTCCCGAGTGAAACATTATTGAAAAGCAATCTACAGCAACTTTAAAGTTGTAAAAAACATTAATAAATTGTACGGTATTGAGATACCGCAAGATCTGTGTTTGTTTTTCCTAAAGTATTTTCAAATGGGTTTTTTCTTTTACTTTTTAAATAATGCTTTACAGACCAATACTGGCATAGCCAACAGCTCAGTAATTGCATTACAAAGGCAACAATGCTTGCTTCCTTTTTTTTTTTAATGGGGAGATCAGAATCAACCCCACAGCACAAAGTGGTAGCGTAGTGTGCTGAATACTTACTACTACTCCAGGCGGGAAGTGGCAATGGGGGAGGGGCTTGGGTAAGAAATTATGCACCCGCAGGGTCGGATTGGTAACACAGGCACTTCGGAAATGGCCGAAGGGCCGGTAGCCCAGTTCTAGCTGTGGGCTGCTTTTCCTGGCCAGCCTGGGGGCTGTCTGTGCTGTTAGGATGCCACCAGCAGCCCAATGGGTGCCAGAGTGGCCTTTCTAGAGGCAGTTGGGCGGAGGTATCACTCCCTTTCCCTCGATGGGCTGGCCCATTAATGTATGCTGATTGAGCGGGAGAAGGGGGTCTGAGCAGAAGTGGTCTCACTTGCATTCATGTGCGGCTCAGCAGTGTAAACTAATCGGTGCATTTTTTTAAATCTTAGTGAAGTTAATAAAACATGCTCCCACCCACTTTCTTTTCATAAAACTTCGCTGAAGCAGTGTTTTATGGGAAGGCAATAGGCAAATGTCGGTCACTTTTATGTGGTGTGCCTGGGCCGATTTTTGATCCCAATCCAACCCTGTGCACCCGTAGTTCTGAAACAGAGTGTTTACTGGCACCCTTATGGCCTCATCTTTTCAATATCCTTGATTAGTGTATTGTATTGTATTGTAATTGCATTTATATAGCGCTTACTACCCCTGACGAGGCGTCGAAGCGCTTTTTCGGCGGGTAGCACGCTACTCCGGGACCCACAGAGGATTAGTGTTGAATTAGTATAGTGAAACATGCAAGTACATTTTAAGTGGTGGATAAGTTAATCAGTTATTTGGATTTGGAATGATAGCAGAAGGATAGAGTAGGACAAAGGTTCGTATTTATCTATCGCTCGCTTGTTGACGCATGCTATTCAGGGAGCCTATAGAGGATTAGTGGTGAATTAATATGGTGAAATATGAGGTAATTTCAGTGGTGGATATTAGTCTGTTACTTGGAGTGAGAAGGATAGCGGATGGATAAAAGGGGAAGAAAGATTTGCATTCATATAGCACTGGTTACCCCTGATGGGCGTTGAAGCGCTTTTCTGGCGAGTAGCACGCCACTCCGGAACCCATAAAGGATTAGTGTTGAAAATTAGTATAGTATAAATATGAAGTAATTTGAGTAGTAGATATGTTATTCAGTTATTTAGGCAGTATATTAGTATAGTTGAATATGGAATTTGAGAAGTGAAACATGTTAGTCTGTTAATTTTTATTGAAAAAAGGATAGTGGAGGGATAAAAGAGTAAAAGATTTTTTTATATATATATATTAGTAGTAGGAAGAGGCTTTTGGATGAGTAAAAAGGAGTTTTGGAGGGAAGGAGTCAGAGGGGAGAGTTTAGAAATGTTTGTTTTAGGGGATCGGTGTAGTAAAAAGGTGTCAGATGATGCATGGAGGGGTAGAGCAGGAGAGAGTCTAGAAAAGGTTATTTTGGCGATCATAGTAGTGGTATGGGGTTTGGGATAAATGAGAGAGTGGATGTAGAGGATATATTGATAGATCTATAGGATGCGAGATAGGGTAGTGCATTAGAAGGAGTAGTAGAAAGAAGTTTCAGAGGAGTCTGAAGGTTGGGCTAGAAGATATATTGAGTGAAGTATAGGCTGAGAAATAGGCTAGTGCATTGGAAATGCTAAATTAGAAGAAAGAGATAAGTATATAGATCCATAAGTACATTAAAAATATATAGATACATAAAAAAGTAAGTATATTTAGATTAAATATATTGATAGAGGCACAGGATGAGAGAGAGGGTAGTGCATTGGATATGCTTTTTTTCAGGAGAAAAGTAACAGACACACAGATCCAAGTACTTGGATGGTACATAGATGTACAATGGAAGTATGTACATGTAGACCAAAAATGATTTTTATTTATTGATGATTATTATTTATTTTTTTCTTCTCTTAACAACATAATTGTTTTACATGTTTTATAAAGTAATACACAAAGATAGATACATATCTATAGTGAAAACAAATGCTTATATACAGAGGGTTATGCTGTAAATTTCTATTTCCGTATGGTACCTATGTGGGGAAGAGCCAGATCTTGAGTAGTTTTCTGAAGATAAGGTGGTTGTCGGTGGATCTTATGTTGGGGGGTAAAGAGTTCCATAGTTTGGCTGCTTGAACAGAGAAGGATGTGCCACCCATTGTTTTTTTCTTGTATGGTGGGATTTTGAGGCGAGATGCTCCTTTAGAGCGTAGGTTCCTTTGTTGAATGTGTTTGGTGATTTTATTCCTGATGAAGAGTGGTCCTACTCCATGTATTGCTTTGTGGGTAATACAAAGCAGCTTGAACGTGGATCTTCTGGCAACCGGTAACCAATGCAGGGCTTTCAAGGCAGGGGAGATGTGGTTTGATATGCAGGAGTAGTCTGGCAGCCGAGTTCTGAATCCATTGTAGTCTTTTCATGGTCGTTGAAGGTGATCCGTGGTAGAGGCTATTGGCGTAATCGAGTTTGGATAGAACAAGGGAGATGGTAGCTTGGACCTTGTGTGGAAATCCCAAATGAGGGAAAATTCGTCGCAGCGTTTTTATAGTAGCAAAGCTTGATCTTGCTAGTTTATTTACTTGGACATTCATCGACAGCTTGGAGTCCATGGTCATTCCGAGGTTTCTTACTTCCTTCGATACTTTAGGCAGTGATCCCAGTTCATCAGGCCATGCGGCAAGCGGGTTGTAATTTTTCCAATCGCCACACGTGAGTATTTCAGTTTTTGAAGCATTCAATTTGAGATGGCTCCAAGTCATCCACTGATCCACGGCTCTGAGACAGCTGAAAATTGGTGATTTTCCAATGTCTTTGGGGCATTCCAGTTGAAGGAGTATTTGCGTGTCATCTGCATAGTTGTAGCACGTGAGGTGAAATTTATTGATCAGTACTGGTAAATACTTCATGTAGATGTTGAAAAGCATGGGCGAGATGATAGAACCTTGAGGGACCCCTGCTTTTGTGGAGTACGGTTTGGACGAGAAAGGTGGGGTGTGGATGACATTAGTTCTGTTTCGAAGGTAGGACGCGATCCAGTCTAGAGCAGTTCCCTCTATGCCGGCTTCATAAAGTCTTTGTTTCAGAGTGTCATGGTCAACCGTGTCAAAGGCTGCTGAGAGGTCCAAGAGGAGTAGCGCAGCAACCCCGTTGCGGTCAACTGTATTCTTTAGGTCATCCCAGATGGCAAGGAGGGAAGATTCAGTGCCTCTTCCCGGAAGGAATCCTGTTTGGAAATCTGAAAGTATGTCATTCTCTTCAATGAATTGGGACATCTGGGCGAACGCTGCTCTTTCTATCAGTTTGCCCAGGAAAGGTCCATTTGTAATGGGTCTGTAGTTTTCGGGGTTCAGCGGGTCCAAGTTTGTTTTCTTCAGTAAAGGGCGTATGTTGAATATGCTACTTACCAGTATGCATCTGTTCTTGGCATGTAGGGCTGCTAACATTCATATCTTAGCATTAGATCGCCGCCTAGTGTTGGGCTCGGATGATTGCACATTGTTGTCCTGGAAGAGTCTTCGAAGTATCCTGAGATAGGTGGCTCCTCCCCTGGACTACAGTGCGCATGGGCATCGGCTCCATCCCCAGATTGTTTTTCGCCATTGTGGCAGAAGATGGAGTGAAAAGTGTAAAGGATGTCCATGCTAATGAGTAAATACAATAGTATATCTGCAGCTGCGACAGGCACCGGGGAGGAGGGCGGGCGATATGAATGTTAGCAGCCCTACATGCCAAGAACAGATGCATACTGGTAAGTAGCATATTCAGTTCGAGGCATGTGGGCTGCTAAATTCATATCTTAGCATAGAATACATAGCAGTCCCTCCATCAGCGGCGGTTGCCCGTGCCAGCTGCAGAAACCTGAAAAAGTGTTTTGAGAACAGCCTGTCCTACAGCAGCTTGCTGTTTGGAATGCACATCAACACAGTAGTGTTTTGTGAAGGTGTGTGGTGTGACCCACGTGGCTGCTCTGCAAATGTCCTCTAAAGGAATGTTCCCCAGGAAAGCCATGGATGCCCCCAGTTTGCGTGTGGAGTGCGCTCTGGGGGGTATTGTTAAAGTGCGCTTTGCTTTTTGATAACATATCTGGATGCACTTAACAATCCACCTGGCTATCCCTGCCTTGGAGATTGGGTTGCCTTTGTGTTGTGGTGCGAAGGCAACAAAGAGTTGTTTTGTCTTTCGAAAGTGTTGTGTTCTGTCTATGTAGTACATCAACGCCCTTCGTACATCTAATGTATGGAGCATCCTTTCCGCCACCGTTTGCGGGTTTTGAAAGAATGCTGGTAAGTCAATGGTCTGGTTTAGATGAAACTGTGACACCACCTTAGGAAGGAATTTAGGGTTAGTGCGTAGCACTACCCTATTTGGGTGAATTTGAATGAATGGCTCTTGTATTGTGAGCGCTTGCAGCTCACTGACACGCCTCAGAGACGTAATAGCTATAAGAAAAGCCACTTTCCACGTAAGGAATTGGAGCTCACATGAGTGCAGTGGCTCAAATGGTGGTCCCATCAGTCTGGTGAGAACGACGTTGAGGTTCCACACCGGAGCTGGTGGTGTCCTTGGGGGAATGACTCTTTTCAGACCTTCAAGGAAGGCTTTAATGGCGGGCACTCTGAAGACAGAGAGGTGCTGCCTGTTCTGAAGATAAGCCGCTATGGCGGATAGATGTATCCGAATGGAAGTGTACGCCAGATTGCACCTGTAGAGATGCAACAGATAGCAGATGATGTTGGGGATAGATGCATCTAGTGGGTTGATGTCATTAGATGTACAGTAGATGACAAAACGCTTCCACTTAGCAGCATAGCATGCTCTAGTAGTTGGTTTCCTCGCCTCCTTGATGATGCTCATGCATTCTGGAGGTAGGTTAAGGTACCCAAACTCTAGGACTTCAGGAGCCAGATCGCCAGGTTGAGCTGTTGCGGATCTGGATGCTGAATTTCTCCATGGTTCTGCGTCAAAAGACTGGGCGTGAGGCGCAGTCTTTGATGCGGTACCACTGAGAGTTCGAGGAACGTGGTGTACCAAGCCTGGCGCGCCCACGTGGGAGCAACTAGGATGAGGGTCATCTCGTGTTGCCTTAGCTTTTTTGCGACCAGCGGTATTAGGGGGGCTGGCGGAAAAGCGTACGCAAATTTGCCTGACCAGTTCATCCATATCGCATTTCCCTGCGACTGTGGGTGAGGGAACCTGGCGGCAAAGTGTTGGCATTTTGCGTTCTCTTTTGTGGCAAACAGGTCTATCTCCGGATGACCCCACTGCTGGAAGTACGGGCGGAGGACAGATGGGTGTAACTCCCACTCGTGCATTTGATGGCTGTACCTGCTGAGCAGATCCGCCATCTGATTGTCCTTCCCTGGGAGGTGTTCTGCCATGAGGAAAATGTTCCTCTGAATGGCCCACTTCCACATGCTCTGAGCCAGGTGAGACAGCTGTGGCGAGTGGGTGCCTCCCTGCTTTTGGATGTAGTACATCGCGGTCATGTTGTCCTTCCGGACTAGCACGACCTTGTTGCACAGATGTACAATGAAGGACTTGAGCGCCATGAAGATTGCCATCAGTTCCAGATAGTTGATGTGCATCTTCTGTTGTTGCGTTGTCCATAGTCCCTGCACCGTGAAGTCGAGCACATGAGCTCCCCATCCCTGGAGAGATGCGTCCGTTGTCAGGACAATCTGCGGCACAGGCTCTTGGAACAGTCGGCCCTTGCAAAGGTTGTGTGGAGTCCACCAATGCAGAGAGTCGTATGCCCGACTGGTAACCAACACTAGGTCTGTCAATTGGCCACGAGCCTGTGTCCACTGATTCGCTAAGCACTCCTGGAGCGGGCGCATGTGTAGACGTGCGTGAGGGACTATGAAGATGCAGGAGGCCATCATGCCTATCAACTGCATGAACACTCTCGCTGGCAGCGAGTGTTGTGGCCTGAACCTTTGGATCAGGGCCTGCATGCTGTCTATCCTGACTTGGTTTGGCTGAGCCATGGCCGTCAGGGTGTTGATCGTTGCACCTAGGAACTGCCGGACATGTGCCGGCTGAAGGTGCGATTTTGGGTAGTTTAGGGAGAAACCCAGATCGTGAAGAAGGTGAATTGTAGTTGACATGTCCGCGGCGCACTGCTGCTCTGACTTGGCTTGTACGAGCCAGTCGTCTAGGTAGGGGTAGACATGGATGTTCTGCCTCCTGAGGTGCGCCGCTACTGTCGCCAGACACTTGGTGAACACCCTCGGGGCTGTTGTGACTCCGAAGGGTAGGACCTTGAACTGGTAGTGTTTTCCTTGAATAGTGAACCTGAGGTATTTTCTGTGTGACGGGTGTAGTGGAATATGGAAATACGCATCCTTGAGATCCAAGGTTGCTAAGAAGTCCCCTTGGTTTAGCAAGGGAAGAATCTGTTGCAGCGTAAGCATGTGGAAATGTTCTGATAGTATGTACAGGTTGAGGGGGCGTAGATCTAGAATGGGTCTGAGAGATCCGTCCTTCTTTGGAATAAGGAAGTACAGGGAATATACCCCTGTTCCTTCCTCTCCCACCGGCACTTGCTCGATTGCTCCCTTTTGCAGCATCACCACGACTTCCTGCTGCAATAAGAGCAAGTGCTCTGCGGACATAGGCCTTTGCCTTGGCGGGATGTTGGGTGGAGTGGACTTTAATTCTAGGCAATAACCATACTGGACTAGTTGTCGCACCCACCTGTCTGTGGTGATGTTTTTCCAGACGGGCAGGAACTGCTGCAGTCTCCCCCCGACAGGTGTTAGGTGGTCGGGGGGCAGTGACAGAGAGTCACTGTTTGCTTGGAGTAGAGGAGCGGGGGTTGTTGTTTCCTCTGCCGCGACCTCTGTTGCTGTTATTCCTGTAACCTCCCTTGTTCTGTTTTGTGAAAGAGGATTGTGCCCCACCTTTCGAGAACTGGGATTGTTGACCCATTTGTCCTCTGGTGACCCCACGTGCGCCTGAGCGACGAAAATTGCTGCCACGAAACTGTTGTGACTGCAGGGCCCCCATGGATTTAGCAGTTTCCGTGTCCTTCTTTATTTTCTCTAGGGTGGTGTCAACATCTGGACCAAACAGACTATCAGGATTGACCGGCTGATTAAGAATTGTTGTCTGAATATCCGGTTTAAAGCCTGAGATGCGTAGCCACGCCTGTCGTCTTAGCATAACACTAGTGTTGACAGCCCTAGCAGCTGTATCTGCAGCGTCAAGCGCACACTTGATGGCTGCGTTTGAGATGAGCTTCCCCTCGTTAATGAGCAGTTGTGTGGCTTCCTGGAACTGTGGAGGCAGGTGTTGTACAACCTGTTCTAGGGTGTCGTAGTGCGCCCTATCGTAACGCGCCAGGAGCGCTTGTGTATTGGCGATGCGCCAAAAGTTTGCTGCCTGTGCAGCTACTCTTTTGCCCCCTGCCTCTAGCACTTTGGACTCTTTATCCGGGGGAGGAGCTTCACCCGTTGTCTGGGAGTTGGCACGTTTCCTGGCATTGGCAACCACAAGAGAGTCCAGTGGCAATTGTCCCCGGATGTAGGCGGGGTCCGCAGGTGCAGGCCTATACTTCTTTTCAATGCGAGGGTTGACCACTCTCGCTCTTGTAGGCTCCTTAAAAATGTCCCCAGCATGTTTGAGGACACCTTTTAGCATAGGAAGTGTTTTTACTGTCCTTTCAGAGATGGCAAAGGTGTCGAAAAGGAAGTCTTCCTCAACCGGGTCGGCATGCATGTCCACATCATGATTGGCTGCCGCCCTTTCAAGTAGTGCATGAAAGCCTGCTGAGTCCTCAGTCGGGGATGCACGTGCATTAAAGAGCTGCGGGTCCTGGCCCACACCTTGGGTGTTCTGGTCACCAGTGTCATCGTATGAATCCGGTTGTACATCAGGTTCATCGATAGGGAAATTGTACTGCTCATCCTCATCATACCCCTCACCCACAGAGTGCTCTGGGGAGGGAGTAGGGCTCCGTCTTGGAGGAGGCTGGATTGGTTCCGTGAGGCCTGAGGCGTCAAGGGGCACCCTCTTTTTCTTCAGTGGGATGATGTAGGAGTCCACTGGCTCCGAAGTGATTTTCCTTTTATAGAGGGTCAGCTTGCCTGTTGCAGCGTCGATGAAATGCTCCGAATCGTCTTCCGATTCGAGTACCCGACGTGGAAGAGGGTCAGCCGGCGAAGAAACTTGTTTCGGAGCCGATTTTGTTGAAAACGCTTTCGGCGCCTCCTTAGGTGGCAAGAGAAAGAGGAGTTTTCCAGAAGGCTTTGCCGGAGTGTCCTTTTGCGGCTGCGGCGATGGTATCGGAGCCGACGGGGCAAAGGCTTTCTCCCTGATTCTCTGCAGTGACTCCGCAATGAGGGACGGTTCACTCCCCGTGGGTTTCGTCGCCGACAAGGATGCTTTGATCGGTCCTTCGGATCCGACGTCTTTGTGGGCCTTGTGCGCTTTGGGCGCGGAACCCGTCTTCGGCACCGCCGATTCTTGAGGCTGGGGCGCAGACTTCTTGTGCGTAGCCTCTTTGGAGCCGACCTTGGCGGGCTTGGACGGCGTCGTAGCCGCTGATCCGTGCCGACCATCTTTCTTGGAGGACCCCTCCTCGGGCGTCGGTTTCGATTTTGCAGCATCGGAATCGACAGACTTCTTCGGCTTCTGCGGACCGGAGGTCGACGGAGCCGATAGGGTGACGGGCACCGTTTTCTTCACCGGCACGGCAGCCATCTTAGGGACACTCGAGTCCTTAGGTTTCAGTTTCGTTTTCGGGTCGGCCATTTTAGGTGTCGTCGATCCCGACGGTTTCAGTTTCGTTTTCGAAACAGTGTGCCCAGCAAGTGAGTCCGTAGCCGGGCCTGAAGGCGGGGCAGTGGCTTGCGGCAACGGGTCCTGGGTAAGGCCGACAGGCGATCCCGTGTCCCGGTCGGTATCTTCGTAACCTTCGGGGCAGAGCTCGTCCCCCGAGCTGTCTGCCGCGGCCCCATAAATCTCATCGTCGTCTCCTACCTCTTCGACGTATTCGAGGTCTTGACCCGCGACTCCGTCGTCGTCTCCCGGATCCGCTTCGACCTCCGTCTCCGGTGGGGAGATTTGTAGATGGTGACCCTGGACCTCTTCGTCCTGGTCGCCGAAGATGTTCTCCGGATCCGGGGCCGCTTGCCTAGCTTCCAAGCGCACCGCGCGCCGAAGCTTGAGAGTTTTCTTTGATCGGAACTGTGCACAGGCCTTGCACTTTCCGTCGTCGTGGTCAGGCGAAAGGCACTTGTTACAGACGGGGTGTAGATCAATGTGTGGGTACTTGGACCCACAGAGCGGGCAGTACTTAAACGGGCTCCGCTCCATGTCCGAAAAGGCTTGCAGTCGTGTCGCGATGAGAAGGCCTCAAAGTTTAGAGAGCGAAGAAAACTCCGCTTATTCCGGCTCCAAGAGACGGAAGACTCGAGACCGTGCGCAGACAATACCGACGCAAGAAAATCGAGGCCTTTTGGCCGCTAAAAGTTAGTTTTACTTGGTTCCGACAGTAAGACGTCGAGACCACATCCGAACCCAATGGCGGAAAAAAACAATCTGGGGATGGAGCCGATGCCCATGCGCACTGTAGTCCAGGGGAGGAGCCACCTATCTCAGGATACTTCGAAGACTCTTCCAGGACAACAATGTGCAATCATCCGAGCCCAACACTAGGCGGCGATCTAATGCTAAGATATGAATTTAGCAGCCCACATGCCTCGAACATGACTTTTTGAGTTCTTCTGGAAATATTCCAGTAGTTAAGGAATCGTTGATGATTCTTCTTACTGGAATGGCAGCAGACGTTGATAAAAGAATTGTCTTGAAAGTTTGTGGCGGACAGGGGTCAGAAGGGCTGCCGGCAGGCCTGCTTGCTTTGACCAGGTCCATAAATTCATCGTGTGAGATGTGTTGGAAGGAACGGAGTGTAGTGATGCAAAAGATGGGGAGGGTAGAAAAAACGGGTTCAACATTCAACAGTAACGCCAGGGTCCTTGGCTCGGGTTTTACGATGAGTCACTACAGGGCTTTAAGTGGGATGAAAAAACTGGGGGTCTCTCAAAGGGGCGTGGCCAATGTAAGGCCGTGGCTTAAAAACACGCAAGCTAAAAATCTGTGCTTAGCATAGTGTGCCGCCTGATTTTTATTTTGCTGTTTCCGTCAATGCATCCAGATATAGGATACAATAAGTAACATCATACCTACAACAAGCCAGGTCTATTGGCTTTGTCAACGGTTGTTAGATTCATAAGATAAATAAGCAGCAACAATAGATTGTATAGAATATTGAAAAAGCTTCCACTTAAAGCCCTCGTGACACCACAACAATGTTGCTGCTCCTGAATTTCAAAAAGAGAAGAGAAATCCAGAGAGAAAAAGACTCTTTAAAGGATTTACCTTCCCCTACAACGCTCACCTGGCATGACAACATGCCGTAACTTCTCCACTAGTGAGAAGAGAGCAGTGTGAGCACAGCCCATTGAAAGCTCTGATTCTCTATGTGCTAACATGTCTAGATTACAGCTCTTGCAAAATGGCTGACAGACATACGAGTCCCTGGATACTTGAGTAAAGGCGCTGCCAGCAGTGGGCTGACTGTGATATGAAGTTCCACTTGCCTGTGTAATTGCTAACTTCTGAAAGTGTGCGGCTGCTATTGGTTACTGCTTTTTGGAGGGGAATACTCCGTTCCTCCAGCGTCCTCTTTTTCCCCAAATAAAATGTGAGATAGACCTAAATATATTGAGAGAGGGACTACAACTCCCAGAATGCACCATTCTGCAATGTCGGAAGGCATGCAATGCAGCCGATTTACGATCCCAAAACGTACTGCCTTTATAATTTGTCTAGGGGTTCATTAAATCTCATTTGATTACACTTAAGCAACTACCAGCAACCTTTTGGCGTCTCGCAATGACAGAAACTTGCTTTCTTTAATCAGTCTGTATATGCAGGTCTGTGTTTTCCCTCTAAGCGCTAGCAGACCAATTCAGGGGTTTTATGTTGACCGACTGCTAAGCACATCTCATACCACATTACTGATGTACTATGGAAAAGTGATGGGTAAGTATTGGTGTACAATGGTATCAGGGCTCCTATGAGCAATGGTGGCCTACTCACCACAATATGTCTGCCTAAGACAAGCGGCTGCCAACAAACCTCTATGAGATGTCAAGGAAAGGACCTTCCCAATGTCATCTGTGTCCACGAAGTCTGCTTTGTCCAATCTATAACTTTCAGAGTTGTTTTATGGATTTGGGTCATTCCTCCCAGGCAGTAAGGCATATCCAACCCGAAAAGATTACTTGTGCCAATCCCATGTGCAAAAGCAGAAGATGCATTTTTATGGTCAACAGTGATCCCTTTAAAAGTGATGTTTCATGCTCAATAGCCTTTCCGGGAAACATAACGAATGACAAAAAAACTGACCGAACAGCGCCCACTCCCTCTCGAACCTTGTACTTTGAGATAACCTTAAGTGGGCATAATGTAAGGGAAATTGAGGAATAAGGATGAGCTGGCAGATTGAGCAGAGTGGTCTACCCTGCTCTTTCATTTACAACTTCTAAGGTTTAAATTGAGGTAGCAAAATAGGGAATGTACCTACCATCCCTGCCCCCTATGCTATTGGGATTAATCATTTTCCTGAGCTTGGCAATTCATTAAAGCAGGGGACTGCATGGTTGTGGATAATCTTGTGCACAACCTATTCATGAGGATTGAGAAGTTACGCATGTATACATTTGTGGTTAAGAACATCAGGGGGAGCGGATGTTGGTCCTCCAATATCATAGTTATGAGTTGTTTCTGGGTTCCATTGATCAATGTATTACAGAGGTACCATTGTATGGAAGAGATCAATTATACCTTTCCAATTGATATCTCTCCAAGAAGCCAGATTCACGCTTAGGAGTGCGATTGTCATGCAACCTTTTTCAAGCTGTATCAGACGACAGGGTCCGATGTCTTTCTACGGTATCCATTCACTCTTGTGGCCGTGCACTCTTGCTGTGGGGTTGCTTTTCCACAGTCTGTGTCTCTTGTTCTCAGTTTTGCTTTGCTAATTTGTTTCAAGATTAACACTTGTGTTTAGTTCCTCAGCTCTGTTCATTGGGTACTTTGGCCCCAGCCAGCGTTTGGGTGCCAGGCCTTTCTGTTGTCTGAAGGGTTGTGGTGACATTTCATCAAGGTCGCACGGCTCCAGCCAGCGTTTTGGGCTCTTGGCCACTCATTGGTACGAAGAATAGAGGTTGAGTGTGACCGTAGCAAATCCTGAAGTCAGGCAAAGGCAAGTGGCCTCAAACCTATCTGGGGTGGTTCTCGGCCATTCATTGGTAATTGAGGTTGTGTGTGATCTTGGCAAATCCTGAAGTCAGGCAAAGGTGAGTAGTCTACAAATGATCTGGAGTGTTGTGGGAGACTTCTCCTGGGGCAGCCTGGGCCATTTACTTGAGGAGATGGCGAATAGCAGGGCTTCAGTCACCAGGCATATCATTCTTCATGTTTAAGTAATGACTTTGCAGTCTTTGGAAATAGGGACTTATTATAATCTGCTTATTTTTTTGATGGACTTGTTGAAAAAGAAAAGGTATCGGAGACAATCATTGACTTGCCATATATTATACTGTGAAAGGGTTGGAGGGTAGTTCTACCTTCGTGCGGTCCAATGAGTCTGCCAGGCACCTGACAAGTCACCTGATAAAATTGCTTAAGATGACTTTCTTGAGGACTGTTGCTCACAATTCCTGGAGAGGTGATCAAATCCTGAATTTGGCTCATTTGTTAGCCCAAGCATGGGCAGTGGACCTCAATTGATCAAAGGGGGGAGTTTGAGGGTGGGCGCCTCTACAAATGTACCTAGCCCATCATAGATCCTCCATAGTACTGCCCTGGGGAGGTCAACCAAAGTATAGCCTGGCTGCCCAGGCCCTTTTCCCAAAGTGTGCCAGGGGAATAGCTCATTAGGGTTGGCTCTGCCATGGTGGCTTTGGACTCCGCTTTTTATCTGGCCTGGGGTCGGGGAGCAAATTAACTTTTCTTGAGTTAAATTCAGTAAGAGGTCCCTGGAGTTGGAAGAAGGGGTCCCATTGCGTTCTCCAAGGCTGGAAGGTACAGCTGGGTGATCAGCCATGATTGTGGATAGAGTAAAGGGTGGGAGACTAATACATAGTTATCTGTCCAGGTGTTCAATTACTGATTAAAGTAATACTTTATGTTGTTGACAATTGTATATGCAATGTTAATTATTATATCGCCTATTAACAATATATATTAGTACACAAATTCTTCAGTAAAGAATTCCTAACCAAGTAGTGAGAATCTACAAGCAGATTCGTACGAGTGAAAGTGTTACTTTCAAGACTAGGAACAGGTACATTTTCTAAAATCTCCGAGAGAAGTTTCTAAAGGGTAGAATACGAAGTACTTGGGAAGAGAAAGCAAACAGTGCCATCTACTATAGGTCATAATAGTAGCATTTTCCAATTTACTTATTACGTCTTTACAGTGCATTTTTTGTTTGTACAGTATGCTTTGTGATTTAATACTTCTATGTTGTTAAATGACAGTAATATTTAACCAAGTTTTTGACTCCAAAAGGACTGTTAACGGAAGGGGGCCAGAAGGGGTTAAGGGTGTATTTGTGGAATCCTGTGTACAGCTCAAGAGAGATATGCATACTAAAGGGCTTATCAGGAAGGTAACAGCAGAACATGACATCACTCAACTCATCGACTATTTAGAGAAAAGCCAGAGCTGAGAGTCACTTTACTCTGAAACAAACCTCGAGTGTGAATTCTTCACCATCCATCCTCTCTATTCAAAACTGAAAGGAAGCCCTTACAGACGGAGTTTCACCAACCCCAATGACTAGTGTGAACCAAGACCTTTCGTTTCGGATTATAAACTATATATCCAGCCCCATCTGAAAACCGTGATGACAAACGTCCAAATGTGGAAGAAGAAAAAACATTTCAGCCATGTCTCCGACCTATGCTGGGGGGTACAAGACTACGCCAATTATAGACTTCACATGATTAATTAACTCTTAGAAGGCCTCCCTAAAAATGCTTTTGAACACACAGCAACACACCACATTCAGCCACTCACAACGTTGACCACATCATCACAGTCTACATCGCGCTGCGCTGACCCAAAATCCCACAGTGTATTCAAAATGGCCTGCCCGACCTTCCAAGTCCACCTGCCACCCAAACTCTCTAAGATACCAGGCTGAGAAACTTTCAATTTCAGTTGGCTTCAGTCCTTCACAGCAAAGATAACTTGTAAATGAAGATGCCAGAAATAAATTGAAAAAAGCAACAAACTTGGAGTGAACTTTTTTCCTGGAAATGCATCAACTTCCAGTAACTCTCCAACTCCCACACCACCAACGCAGAATCAATGGCTCGCTCTCTGAGCATGCTTTTTTCATCTTTGCAGCCACTAACTCGTGCTGAATAATCCCTCTCTTCCTCTTATCGCACCTGAGTGAACTGTTGGCACCTGCACATCGCCCGCTTTCTAAATGCTGAAATACCCCTCCCTCATCCATTTCAGTAATCTCACAACTAGGGTCTACATTAAGCCCACCCTCTTCCTCACCGTGTTGCTTTCATCACATAAGGCTTAACCATCAGCAGCTGCTTGATTCGTGGTCTTGATGCATTCTCTCCTTAAACACATTGTGTCATTATCTTTCCCATTCTATGCCAAATCTCTGCACGAACTGTCTATTGCAAGAGCGCTTACATTTTTGCCAAGTTGTTTTCCCCTCACATTTTAACGAATCACACGCTACCAATTTATACTAATGCCATATGCACAACCTTTTCTTATGTAGACACTCGGGGACTGCCAGCTAGATCACTCAGAGGATCCCCGCTATATCCTTCAGTCTTCCTCTCAACCCTTTCCATACACCTCTATGAGGATTGTTATCCAGGCCTACCCAGCCACACTGTGCCCTGGCATAGAATAGGGTGGTGCAGAGTAGAGAGGTGTAGATAAAGTGGCACAGAGGCAGTGTCAGAGTGCATTGGTGCGCAGTAGATTAGAGCGGCCTAGAGTGCAGTAGAGTGGCGCAGAGTAGGAGTGCAGTGGCATATAGTAAAGTGGCACAGAGTAGAGTGACAGAGTGCAGAGCAGAGTGTCGTAGAGTACAGTGGTGTAGAGTAGAGTGGCATAAACTGCACTCTATTGCTCTACGCAAATTGTACTATGCACCACTGCACTCTATTCCTCTACGTCACTCTACCCTCCACCACTCCATTCTACTTTGCACCACTCCCCTTTGTGGCACTTCACTCTGCGTCACTCCACTCTGCGTCACTCCACTCTGCAACACTGCGCTCTCCGCCTCTATTTAAAACAATGAGTGGAGAATGTTTTAAGACTAATGATTGTGTGTTAATTATCTCTGGTAAGACACAATCATTAGTCTTAAAACATTATCCACTCATTGTTTTTAAACATACCCTGGGTCACTGGGAATAAAGTAATTATCAGTTAGAATCCCTGAGGTATTTTTATATTACACCAATTCATCACATTCACACAAAAAAAGCTCCACTGTAACCAGGTGTCGAAGCAAAGCTGAGTAGCATTCGGCTACTCAGCTAGGAACCTGCTGATAAAGCAGGACACCAACTAGGTTGGTGTGTGACGGTTCTTTTAACAAACCCTTGTCGTGCCAGGCAATGCAGTGTTGGATAGCCATTTAGATTGGTCCGTCCAAGCTGTTTCTATATACTTACCAAGGGACAAGGACGGCCCATTCACAGTCCCAGCTCTCCTATTTGTTCTTCCTCAAGGACACAGGACAGATCTGAGGAAAACTCAAACTAGTACTTTAATCAAAGCAAAATTGGACTATTTGACTAATTACCATCTCATCCTCCTCGTCTTTGTTGATCCTTTTCTCTTTCTCCATGTTTTCTGCATCAGTGGCTTCTTCTATTCCTCGAGGTATTCGGAGGCAGCTAGAAATTAGATAAATACAAAAAACTACGTTAGGATGCATAGGACATGTATGACATGAATGAGAAAAGCTGCAATCCTGCAAAAAATGTCTGATAAATACTCTACTGTGCGTTTTATTTAAACAATGGACATTACTAAGATGAATGTATAAGGTATGTACCATCTGCTGACCCAAAATATTGGCTACTACCATCCTATCTCCAACAGACTATTTAGCAGAAAATCCGTGCAACTATGACAGCGAGAAAAACTTGAAGATTATGTGGAAATTAACCAACTTCTCCATGGGCACAAAAACTGTCTTGATTGAAGCGGCAAGAGTTACTTATTCATTGGATAAGTACAACTAAACTTCCCTCAATTGGATTGACCTCCCACCGACAACATTTAGACCATGCAGTCCCAATTAAGAAGCTGGAATATTGCACCAGGTACTGTGCTGCAAAAGATCCATTCATTGCTCTCCAACCACAGTTATGACTTGATTATTCAAATCCTCCACATATCCAGTGGACAGAAGCATCACTCAAAGATCTCCCTTGTGTTTTCCCTTCATCATCTACGTATACACTTGGGCTCCGTTGCTTGAACAGCACCTGGAGAACCCTTACATTTACACCAATAACACACAAATCCATTTTCCTTGGATAACAGGCTAGAGAAACCAACCAATATATTTCTCCTTCCAGTTAACCAGAGGTCAGTAGATGAAGTTAAATGGACTTTAATGGTGCCAAAGCCCAGATCCTCTTAAACAAAGTGACGAGTCCTTTTCACTACCATTTGCTTAGCCACACCACCCTCCCAAGCCATGGAACCAAACCCTTCACCTCACCAGAAATTAGGGCCTCAGAATTTTTTTTTCTTTAAGGCAGACCTCTCGTTTTCGTATCCCAATCAATTTAATGGCAAGGGGCATACATTCGCATATATTTCTACTTTTGAAAATCCTCTCACTACTACACACCAATCACAGAGTTAAACTGCCCTTATCCAAACACCACTCATCTACTATGGTACCCCATAAAAACTCACTACCAGGCTCCAAAGACTATGGAACCAAACAGGCAGTCAGGGGCTTAAAAGACGTAAGCTTGCGCTTTCAGATATCCACCGGCTCCCTGCTAGTGGCAGCATCAAATTTAAAGTCCTACACGCCAACCACATAGCAAATTGGGGAAAAGGCGCTTTCGCTCTCAGAAATGGTCACCCAAAGCTTTCCACTCAATGTTTGATCCACAGATCAACCAACAATCATTCAAAGGGGTGAAGCAAGGAGGAAGACCACTGAATATGTATTGGGACCTAGACGGTTGCATGCAATAGGTCCAAATTAGAGATCTGAACCAAGCTACATACAGTTAAAAATGGTTTTAAAACATAGCCCCCTCTAATTTGATTCCAACATAGAACAGGAGTAGAAACAGAATAATGTTACAAATAGCTAATTACCCATCAACTGGACTTTAGCCTCCTATTCTGTAAACTTTTTCACTCCTCGGTCATTTGCTCTAAACAAAAGTAACAAAGAGGAGAGTTGGTGCACTTTACAAAAATAAAAAAACACTCATGGCAACAAAACAAACACCATCTTAACAATAACTCACTTTTGGCAACCTCTAAACAAAGAAATAAAACAAGCATTGGCAAAGCCAATAGGTTTCGCCTATGCAAAAGCTATTGGCTTTGGCAAGGTGTTTTAGCCACGCTGTACACCATTGTGGCTGCTGTTCAGCATGGCTAAAGGTTAGTGGGGTGGGTGGAGTGGGGTAGATTACCATAGAGTAGAGTGGGAAATAATGGGTTGGGGAATGGTTGGGGAATAATGAAGTGGGGTAGATTGGAGTGGGGTGGAAAAGGGTAGACTGGAGTGGGGTGGAAAAGGGTGGACAGGAGTTGTGTAGATTTGAGTGGTAGATTGAATTGGGGTAGGTTGGGGTGGGGTGGGGTAGATTGGAGTGGAGTAGATTGAAGTGGAGTAGAGTGGGGTGATTGAAGCGGGGTAGGTTAGGTCGATTTTTGTAGGGTAGAATGGCATAGAGTGGGGTAGATTGGAATAGGGTAATTTTTGTGGTGGGGTAGATTGGAGCGGGGTGGAACGGGGTAAATTGGGGTAGAGTATGCTGGGTGGACTGTAGTGGGTAGATTGGAGTGGGGTAGATTGGGGTAGAGTGGAGCTGGGTAGAGTGGGTGGGTGGGAGTGGAGTTCGATAGATCGGAGTGGAGTTGGATAGATCGGAATGGAATGAGAGATTGGGAAAGAGTGGAGTGCTGTAGATTATTGTGGAGTGGGGTAGATTTGAAAGGAGTGAGGTAGATTTGATGAATTAGAGTAGGACAGATTGGGGTGCAGTAGTTTGGAGTGGAGTGGGCCAAAGTGGGGTAGTTTGAAGCGGAGCGGAAAGGGGTAGATTGGAGAGGGGTATATTGGGGTGTATTGGAGTGGAGTAGATCTGAGGAGTGTGGTAGGGTGGCGAGGGGTAGATTGGAGAGGGGTAAACGGTTACAGATTGGAGTGGAGTAGATCAGAGAGGAGTGGGGTAGATTAAAGTGGAGATGAGTTGAACAGATTGAAGTGGTGTTTGGAGTGGTTGGGGTAAATTGGACTGGGGTAGATTGGAGTGGAGTAGACTGGAGTATTGTAGAATTAGGCGGAGTAGGATAGATTGGAGTGAGGTGGGGATACTTTGGTTAGATAGGGTGGGGTAGATTGAGTGGAGTGGGGTAGACCGAGAGGAGTCGATTAGATTGCAGTGGAGTAGGGGTAGACTGCAGTGGGTGGATTAGATTGCACTGGAGTGGGGTAGATTGAAGTGGGGTGGAGCAGAGTGGAGTGGAGTAGACAGGAATAGAGTGGGGAAGAGATGGGTGGGGTAAATTGAGGTAGAGTGGAGTAGAATGGGGTATATTGTAGCGAAATGGAGTGGAGGTGGAGTGGGGTGGAGTGGAGAAGCGTGTAGTGTGTGTTGTGTAGTGAGTGACATAGATTGGAGTGGTGTAGAGTCGAGTGACATGGCGGGTCGTAGTGTTTTAGAGTGAAGGGGAGTGGAGTGTCATAAAATGGACGTAATCCATTCCTAGGTCAGCTTTCTGAACGTCCCCAAATGTCCTTAACACTGTCCAATAGGCTTCAACCTAAAAATAGGACTAATGGTATAATTTGTACAATAAGTTACAAGTGGAGCATATTATGTGCATTAGGCTGCATTCATAGAAATCTAGAGCATCACAGTAGCAGGTTTAATAGCCATAACTCTGAAATTCTAGTTTAATTTGAAGCTCTTCCTCTTATGAAACAGTATGCCCTAGGATAAACCCGGTAGGATGAACAAGAAACACAGAATTACTTGGTTTCATAACAGACTCAAAACACGAGATACAGGCAACAATGAGAATTACTTTGATCACAAGAAACCAGTAGCATTACAGTTACAGTATTCATTGCAAGGTCAATGCTGATGTTAGACCTGAGACTAGAAAATAATGCATTGCGTATGACCTGGAGGTGTCAAGCCCCAATAATTACTACGGTGCCATAGTCCCAGTAGCAATTTAGTGGCACAGTCTCTATAAAATTAACCCATGCACACTTTGAAATGAACACGCGCAAGATAGGTAAAATCTGTATTCTATGTATCTTTACATACATGTATAGCTACGCTTCAGTTATAGTTCAAAACAATGAGCCCATTGGAAATGAGTTTTCTATTACTTGGAGAGTTGGATGATGAATTTAAAAAATAATTCTCCATAAAGCGTAAATCTCCACACAGGGGCACATTGGGTGGCATCAGATTGTGGTGGTGTGGACCGGGGTAAATTGGGTGGTATCAGATTGTGGTGGTGTGGACCGGGGCACATTGGGTGGTATCAGATTGTGGTGGTAGGGAAAGGGGCACACTGGATGCCATCAGATTGTGGTGGTGTGGACCGGGGCACATTGGGTGGTATCAGATTGTGGTGGTAGTGACTGGAGCACATTGGGTGGCATCCGATTGTGGTGGCGTGGAACGGGGTAAATTGGGTGCCATCAGATTGTGGTGGTGTGGACCGGGGCATATTGGGTGGTATCAGATTGTGGTGGTAGGGACAGGGGCACACTGGGTGGTATCAGATTGTGGTGGTAGGGCAGGGGCACACTGGGTGGTATCAGATTGTGGTGGTAGGGACAGGGTGCCATCAGACTGTGGTGGTAGGGACAGGGGCACACTGGGTGCCATCAGATTGTGGTAGTAGGGACAGGGGCACATTGGGTGGTATCAGATTGTGGTGATAGGGACAAGGGCACAGGGGATTGCCTGGCTGGGAAGGAAGCCTGAGTGCATGGCGCTGATCCTTGTGTTGTAGAGCTCCCACGTGATACAGTGGCCAGGGATGGAGGAGGTGCAGAGAGTACTCCAACTCAGATTCAAGTTTGTGCAGATTGGTCGAGTGGCAGGTACATTTACAAGAGGGGTCCGAAAGGCTGCACTTCGTTTTTGAAATCCTACAGGTACATTTTTTTCACCTCAAAAATGCTGAACAGAATGGGACATGAAAATATCCCTTATTAAAAAAAAAAAACATACTCCTGTTTTAGATTAGTATAAATCCATCCAGTAGCTCAAAACCATCCATACATCTGTTTACATGTTTTAGAGTGGAAAAAGAAACTCCAACTAATGGAAAAGACTATTTTGCACACATGGGTTATAGACCAACACAACAGGGAAAAATACATTCCTCTTTGTGTCCATTTGAAAGTAGCATAACGCTGGAAGAGGCTGTGCGAGAACACACCAGTAAAACCAACGAGAGGAGTACTATTAGTAATAAAATTAATATCCCCGAGTAAAAACCAGTGGACGTTACTTGTATCAAGCTACACACTTTATACATCGCGTGCAGAGTGGAGGGGATGTAAGGCTTTAGGGAGGTGGGAGGTGGGCGTTAGTCCTCAGATAAGATTAAAAGACAAACCGGAGATCACAGTTTTTGTTACCTTCATTGTTTTTTGTCAGGGGGGATGAAAACGGGGAGTTTTGACTAAAACACAAATAAAAGCATACTACCTATGAACAAATGATTGATTCTTCTTGTCTGAGCACTATAGCTATGGTGGAGGAACTGATTGAACAAGTAATGGTGTAGACACTGTAGAGCATCAAAAGTCAGTTTGAAGTAATACTGATGGGAAGTTACTGTGCCCCAGTAGAGGGGCAAGGACATTATTATGTCGAGAGAGCAAACTGCTTGTTGTTTGTTACTGAGAGGGGCATGGCTAGCGGCTGCAAGATGGTGGTCGCGAACCAGGCAGGCGACCCACGATCCGAAACCAACTGCCGCCATCTTCGCCGTTGTAAGAACTGAGGATTATGTTTCGGGGACGAGCAGCATCCCCTGAGCATTTCTAGGGTTGACGAGACATCGGGCATTGGGCACTACACCCGGCCCGCACCCACCGGAGAGGCCTGTACACGAGCCATTTGACGGTGAGAAGCGGGACTGCCATACATGCCAACCCTCCAGAGTCAGGCAGCAGACTACCGATTTCAAGACTAGTTTCCCGCCTCCCTATTCCTGTATGCAGAAACCAGCTGTCTCACCAGGCTTCTGCTGACAGGGACTGGTCTTGTGTGACGCGGAGTATGCACTGCCAGGAACCAGCCCCTGCAACCCACTGCTCACAGCGGCGGCCCCAGTTGTTCTTCAACCGCGCCCCTGGCGGCGCAGTGACCCACGCTCATCCACAGCTGTCAGATCCAAGAACTGACTGGCTGACAACGTGAGTAGGCCCTGGGGGGCCACAGTGCTTGCGACATCGGCCTGCTCTACACATCGGCCGTAACCCCCTCTTGATAGCACTGGCCCAGGGGTCCCTTCCCCAGCCTGAATATAATGAGCAGCCTGACTTGACCACTCTGAAGAGGCCTGCAAAGTTTTGGACACAGCCAGTGTCTACCCACAGCGCGGACCACATGGTAGTGGGCGAGTACCCCACCTCCCCCAGATTCTGCCCACCCTGAACCCCTGCAGCCCGCTGTGCAGAGGACGACACATACAAACTTGGTATGGGGCGACCAGGATCAGGGGCAGGGGGCTCTTAGCCGGTGAGGTGCCCAGATGCTGGGACCAATGATCCGGTAGACCAGACAACATTGCAAGAGGGACCGCCAACAGTGCAAGCGGATGCTAAGTTGGACAAAATACTTGCTGCCATTGCATAAACTACACAAGATTGGATGCACTGGTAGTGGAACTGTGCCTGTTACGCGATGACCAGAGGAAACTTACCACCCACGTCACACAAGCAGAAAGCTCGCTGGACACTCTCCAGCTCACAGTATCTCCGGATTTGCTGCTCCATTTAATGAATGAGACTGCTCTCCACAAATCAACAACTTCTCAAAACAGCATTCATCCAGAACTAAACCATGAAACCTGCGTGTCTAAAGACCACAAAAATATTTTCCAAAAGCAAAAAAACGACAAACAACCTAGCATTACCGATTTAAAATACAGATAGAATAGTTTGGCATAAAGTTAATTTCCTCGATCTCTGAAACTAGAGTCTCTACAAAAAGGCCATGCATGTCTTTTTTGCATTACTCTCTGGCTTCAAAGTATGAAACCACCAGCGAATCTCTGGATGCAAATATTTTAGAAAGTCTTGAAACCAATACCACTTAAAATAGTGGGTGAATCTGATGGCCCCCACCAACATCAAAGATGACATTGCGTGAGACACCAAACAACAACAAAATAACAAGCATTTGCAAAGCAATAGGTCTGGCATTTGTTAAAGTTATAGCTGTTAGTGTTGAAAACATCTGTTTTTTACTTTTGTTTTTTATTTGCAGCAGAGTTATTATATTTGCATAGCCCTTTTGCCAACGGTATGAAAAAGCAAAAGTAAAAAACATTGTCATGTTCAACTACAACAGCTCTAACTTTAACACATGTGAGACCTATTGCATTGGAAATGTAATTGGTCTTGCATTTGTTGGTGTTGGAGTTATTGGCATTATAAATGGCAATGTTTTTTAACTAGCCATGTGGCAGGGTGCAGTACCATTTGTGGCCAAAAGAGGTCTCATGGGACCTCCCTTGGCCACATATGGTACTGCACCCTCCAGAAGATATAGTAAATCCACCCTACTCATAATGCATTGCACGCAAGACAGTACCACAATTGCATTCAAATAGCTATGTCCATATATAAAATCAGTAGCTTTGAAATTTGACAAAATAATTATTATATTAATTCCAGATTAGGGTGTAGTCTGTGTGGAGCTGATGAAGAGTCATTTACAGAAGGTCGCATATGAATGTGAGATGTGCTAGTCAGTAAAGCAACCACTGCCAGCTTTTCTTACGACCAAGAGTGTGTCCGGCCTGAAGCCTTTTAGGAAAATAGTGTTCTGAGGCTGTAATTAAATCCTAGGGTGTAACACATGTAAAAGGGGTGTCCTAATGGGAGGTAATAAGAAGAGACAAGGAAGTACTAAGGAGGGACTACGGAGTCTGTTGACCAGTGAAAAGTCACCATTTACAAAGGACAGGGACAGGAGCCAATTAAAAAGAGGAGCGGAAAGTGGGTGGAGTTTTATGCCCATTTCCTGAATACACCACCTTGCGCAACTGCTCTGCAAATGAACATATGCTTCGGCCGAGACAAACGAATGCGATAAAAACAAGGTACTTAGCAACGGATAGGGAGAAGGCTCTCTCGTAGATTGATTATATGAGAACGATTGCCCCTTCGGATATAGCGGTGTAATAAAAGGTGGAAATTGATTTTGTATTTAAATTACAATTCTCGAAGAAAAGAGCTCTTTTGTGTTCGGAGTCCTGAGAAGGACCCTAAAATGAAAAAACGGAAGGGTTCGAAACGCGTTAACTGTTTTCAAATCACCAAACAAGTGTTCTATGTATGTAGTACCACTGATGTTCATTATCAACTGATTTGATTAAGATTGGCGACTGTTTTCCATGAGCCCAGTAGGGTCACCGTTTGGTTGGTGCCCTTGAAGAAACAATTCAATTACTGTATTGCAAGGGAATTCCTTCAAAATAAGGTTTCACTAAAAGAACCTAAGCAAAAAGTGAGGTTTCAACATTTGTTTGTAATGTAATATTTGTGTTGTGCATTGTCTATGTGTTGTGTTTATTGTTGTTAACATGATATCAGTTATGGTCCCTGTGTATTGAAAATTTCGAAAGAAAAAATTCAAATTGGTGAATAATTCCCAAAAATAAAGCTTCTTCATTGGTAAAATAAAATTAAAAAAATGATATTTGAACAAATAATTATATGGTCATGACAATTGAGGTGTAAATGTAAATTGTAAATGTAAATTGATACTTGTATAGCGCACTACTCACCCGCAAGGGTCTCAAGGCGCTTGTACGAATACCGCTGTGGAACCCATCCTGGCTTTCCCTGTGAGGTGTCCACTCCTGGGCACCCCCAAGGTGGAGGTCAGGCATCCTTAGCGTTGTGGAGATTAACGAAGCTATTGCCCAGAGTTGCAGAGTGGGACTCCATGATTGGAATAGGCACTGAGGTGAGAATTATCAGGTCCGTGGAATTTTGAGCCCAAGACCCGCCGAGGCGGGGAATTGAACCCTGGTCCCGGGCTAGACCTCTGCATCAGGGTCTGCCGCTCTAACCAGTGAGAGCAATTTTAACCATTTGTAACAGGAGGGAGAGAGGAGGGGTAAGAGATTGATGAAGTATGGTTTTTGTAGGGTTTATTTCATGGGGAAGGACGAGATAAGTTCATAAGCTTTTTCCAAAAGAATTTTCAGACTCATTAATTTTAAAGAGATTGAGATAATTGTCTATATTATCTACATATCGAAGAATGAAACTCTTTTTGCCTCGTAACGAAGCTCTTAGAGGGTCAACATAAAGGCTGAGGAGCATGGATTGATTAATAAAAGAAATAATACCCATTTTAATTGGACAAAATGTAATATTGTAATGCTATATATCCACAGTAGAAAAATAAAACACCTTTTCTGTTGGCAACAATGGTGCCCAGGAGGACTTTACTACCAGGCTGGTATAAACACATTTGAAAAGACTATCTGAAATGACAGGAAATGTCATTATACATGTGTTAGAGCAGAGTGTGCTTAGTTAGGATCTAGTGAGAGATTAGGGTGTATAGTGTAGTAAAGCACGGGGGTGTTCAGGTAGAATAAAAGGTTGGGTGGGCGAGAACAGATGTGTAAACAATGGTAGGGGTGATTTGCAAATATATGTGTGTGCGACAGGTGAGGATGAAGTGGAGTAGCTTTGGGGAGGGCAAGTGAAAAATGTGGTCACAGGCAAAAGGGGGAGTGGGGCAGGGTGGGATGATGCAAGAAGGAGAGAAAAGTATTGTATGGGAGAATATGTGTGGTGGCATTAGGCAGATGTGCGGTGGCAAGACAACAGAAGTGTGTGATGAAGGTGGAACTACTAGTGTGAAAGAAAGGATGCTATATGTCAGGAAGACACAAACTCACAAAAAGGAAACACACACACCACACACACGTACAGTGATTCCATATATTGGTCTCAAAAAAGGTAGTACATCATGATTCAATTAGATCAAGTAAATAAAACTATCTTCAAGTAAGGGAAGAATTAGTACAGCCTTCCTGGGGCAGACAAAGGAATAATCTAGTGCAGTGGTTCCCAAGCTTTTGACTCCTGAGGACCCCCATTGAGTCACCACTGGAAGCCGGGGACCCCCGAGCAATTTGTATGATTTAAATTTCCAATATTAAAAAAAGTAATTAAAAAAAAACACACGTGTGCACACAAAACAAATACTCAAAGTACTAAGGATTTTGGGGCCAGATGTACGACCATTTCATTTAGCGCCTCTCAATTGGCGACACATTACAAGTGGCAAATTGCGAATCGCTAAATGAAATGTACAACAGTGTGTTTAACACTGTTTGGGTTTCCCAGTGGGGTCACAGATTGCGAGCCTATTGGGAATGCCAGCCCGCCCAGGGATGGTAGCCTGCTGGCCTCAGCAGACCACCATGTCTGGGAATGCTTTTAAATAAAGCAGTTTAAAAAAAAAATGCAGCCCGTTTACCATGCATTTAAAAAAAAAGAAAATGAAGCATTTTTGTTTTGTTTTTTAAGGTCAGGCAGTGGTCCATGGGACCACTGCCTACCCTTAAAAATTAATTTTGCATGCATTTGCAACGGGGAAGGGATCAGCTGGGGACCCCTTCCCATTTGGGAATGCATAACCATCTACTTGAAATAGGTGGTAATTGCGAGGGTTTTGCGACCGCAATTGCAGTCGCAAAACATTTGTACATGGTTTTGAGACTCGCTATGTGGAAGGGAATGTTCCTTCCAAATAGCTAGTTGCAAAACCTATTTAGCGAGTCGCAAAAAAATTGCGACTCGCAAAATAGGCTATGTACATGGCCCAATAGGTTTTTGCATGCGCAAACGGGTTTGCGAACCCGTTTCTGCATATAAAAACAGATAGTAGATCTGGCCCTTAGTATTTTATATTGAAGGAATAGCCCCTCTGTCACATGTATTTCATGTGTTTTATAGCATCTCTCATACCATTGTAGGATGTCAGAGCACTCTACATCACACACACAGAGACAATGAATCATACATGTAAATCAGTGTATAGAACATTTTACATAAGATAAAGGGGACTACAAGGTGTAGTTTTCACATGTCATCCATACTGGTAGGCATTTTTACAGAGTGCCTGGTCTGGGAAAGCAAAACTCAGGATTCAGAACATAACACAGTGGCTAGCACTGACTTTAACAGTAAAAATGTATGTCCATCCTAATCTTTTTAGCAGCATCAGGATAATGAATGACTGGGGAAAAGCATACTTTACTAACTGGTACAATGCAGTTTGCAAGCAGCTCTTTGTTGACAGTTTATAGGTCCCTCTGCTAGATTACGATTGTCACTTATGAAGTGCACATTAACAAAAGAATCTCTGTGATAAAAGCAGTAACCACAGACCTATGCACATAAAATACTGCTTTTTAAAATGCATGTTACATGTTCGTCGCAGTAGGCACATTAACCCTCTGTGCTACATTAGTTAAGTCAAAGCTGCCACTGAACAAAACTCTCATCTCTCTCCAGCAGGTCCATTATTCACTGGCATTATCTTGACACTTTTATTGTTGCTCTGAAAGCTGCTAATTATACAAGAAACATTGCTGTGCTTTTAGAACTGCTGCCTACGGACCCCCTGGGAATGTGTCACGGACCCCTGGGGGTCCTCGGACCCCAGTTTCGGAAACACTGATCTAGTGTAAATAGATACATGGTTTGTGGGACTAGTTCCTCCCACAGAAGGCGCATATGCCTAATTAGCCAATAGCAACATAAACAGTCGCTTATTTCCAGGTTTAAATCACATTTTTAATTATTTCATAGCAAAAACATAAAGGGGCAACAATACCAGATACAAATACCTGCGATTGCTTAAAACAAAATATACACTTTACATTGGACACTTAGGTTTGCACTAAACGAAAAATGCTGCCATTTTGTGTCGACATTTAGTGATTGTCTTCGTCACTGGAATGGAAAGTGCATCAAGCTCACAGAAAAGAAAAGTCCCTTTATTTGAAAGGCTACATCAAGAAGTGAAAAACGAACATAAAGGACATTAAATAAAGAAGGCACACATGCCCTTATGCCAACTGGGTTTCTGCACAGAGTCCAACTGAGAAGAAAGCGAGACACAGAAAACCGACTAGAACTACCACCTGCGTCTCCAGGTGGCAAGGGTTGTTCTGGAAAAACGATGCAAAATGTGTTGCGAGCCCTTATTAGATTGTGAACAAGATTATGGACAGTCCGATTACAGATGTCACAGATACGAGGAATTCCTTCACCTCAATACAATGTCAAGAGGTGACACTTTGAGCTGCATGAGCAAAGCTCCTCTGTGCACCAAGTTAGGATAAACTACTTGTGTTTAACAGATCATCTCCTTCTGGAAACTGATCAGACCAACTGACAAATCCACACACATCCCTTTCAACTGGTATACCCTGGTGCTCCCAGAAACCAGCCTGCAGCAGAGCTGGTTAGATTTGGAGGAGTGTATCTGGTTCCAAACTGCCTGGGTCATGTAGCTAAAATAAAAACACATAGAAAAAACGGCAAAAGGTGCATATGCGACATCAATCACCTATTCTACAAAAGAATCTCGCGGGAGTTTAACAGCTGTAGGCTGTGCTTTGAATGAGCAGGTACTGTCTGGTATGGAGTACCTGCACTTGTTTAATTTGAAAGGGTGAATGCCTGCCCTTCTCAACCTGCTGCGATAAATGTAGTGGTACAGTACTTGCACTTCACAGGTATTCTAACTAGTGAGTGCCTGCACGTGTCAACCTGCTGCGATAAATGTAGTGGTACAGTACTTGCACTTCACAGGTATTCTAACTAGTGAGTGCCTGCACGTGTCAACCTGCTGCGATAAATGTAGTGGTACAGTACTTGCACTTCACAGGTATTCTAACTAGTGAGTGCCTGCACTTCTATATTTCCATAAAAGCACTGGCAGTGGGCACAATAAACGGGTTAGAAGGGTTCCTGAGCATTATAGATGGCTATACACAAGTGAAAGAACAGGAGCAGGATCACACAGTGTTAACCAATTCTGCATTAACAATGGGGCTGGGAACTACTGCTAAAATTACTTTTGCACCAACTGACCAATGGGTGCGGAATGTCAGTTTGGCACCTGTCAGGGTAAATGTCGAACCACGTTTGGTACAAGATTATGGGACAGAAGTGCTCATTTGCCAGGCAGCGGGGAAAAACTGCCGAGCCCTGGTGCACTGTGAACACATTACTTACAATAGTTTATGCTGCAGAAAAATCCCCGAATTACACGTGCATTACAGGTGCATTAGAAAAGCAACAGACACTGCAACCGACCAGCACACAGAGCCATGGGTACTCTAAAAACGACCAAACATTTTAAGCACTGCCTCATTCCATTTAATTTCAGTTGAAGTTGCAGGTTATAAAAGTGAAAAGTCCCCTTGCATTTCAGAGAACAGCCAGCCACTCGGTTTACCAGTTTAATAATCCTCTGGAAAGATTAAAGGTTCAGGCTGACTTTTTTTTCTATTGCTAAACTCAACTATTTTGCAATTTTTTTAATCTGAGAACTGATAATGTACCTTTTTGACAACTGCCTACACAATCACGCATTACAATATAGTTATTTTCGGTTATTCGGATTAATTGCATTGTTGCTCTAGTAAAACAATTTTAAAATATTGGCCAAAAGGGCATAACTCTTACCAGCAGCAGTCCATCAACATCGCTCTCCAATTCCTTTTGTTATCAGGGGCTCAGCGAGTCGGCTCTTAATAAACAGAGGCCATATCAGAAGGGAAGTCCTGCCAGTGAACTATTTTGTCTAAAATCTAAAAAAAGGTCTCCAAAGGGCTTTTCGGGCTTATCTGAAGAGTGCAATATCAAAGAAAATTGGCATGGTTTGTTTATTTTGAACAATTGCAAACTTTAATTGGACCCTCGAAGGATATGCCTGCAGCCACCAGACTGGTGGTTGGCCTATTCTATTCAAACCACGCAAACAATTCGCTGAGGACTTAGGGATGCAGACCCATGCGCGTGCACGAGCCCTGATCTTATCAGTACCGCAAAAAGAAAAAAAAAAGGGATATTATACTTAAGGCCAAACCCTTCCTTCCACGTACAATGGACAACTGCGACTGGTCACTTTCTAAACTATGGGTGAAACAACAAAGTGAGACAAGAACACATCATGTCTGGGGTGGGCCCTGAATTCCTACTGCTGCACTTACAGTAGACGTGAATGACTTCACGTCTTCCTGCTCTTTGGCAAGATACTCCAAATACTTCTAAGCAAGATAAAAGCCCTTGGTTCTAGAGATGGATAAAATGGGTAGTGTATCAAATACTCTGCCAGTATGAAAATTGTGCCCTACCTTCTATGACATTCCAGCATTTAAATCAATTTTATGGAGCTGCAAACGTATTTAGCAGTACCACATTACTTAGCTTAACAGTTACTGCTCTCCTTGGCAGTAGGAAAAGCGTGTGAAAACAAAAAGAGGAAACTCACATAAATATGTTCTATGAAGCAAAACGCTTACTGGATTAGGGTGACCTAACACCCAGTGAGAAGTTGTTGAGTAGAGCAAATAAAGTGGAAATCTCTCCATCGATCCACATTCTAAAACAAAATGGAAAAGTAACATATAGCAACGAGGAAGAATGTAGGCAAAATAAGATCCTGCAAAGGAGTTGGTCTAACTTTAGTTCAGTCGTAGAGTTGGTAAGAAGAGACTAGGGTTTTCAGAACATGACCAGAGAAGATCAGATTGCTGCCTGCGGACCTCAACAAGAAGTATGGAATCCAGTGACATCACCAGATGGTATTTGAAGGATACGGATATGGGAATAAAGTGTTGTTTTAAAAACAAGTAATGAATAGGACCACTTTTAAAAATCGAATTATCACCATAATTACTATCCTGAATATTATGAGCCATATTATCATTGTTCACACTGTGGTAACCTTGCCCAAAAAAACATGAGCTTCACTGCTATGAAGAATGCACTTGTGCCAAATCAACCATCTAATGATGCCCCATATAGGCAACTTGCTCAAGTAGTATTTTAGTCTTCTCAGCATCACTCCTGAGCATAATATTTAACAAGCAGCTATTGGGCTATCCTTGTAGCCCTGCTCTGGGAGAAATACAATAAGAAGTCCTCTTGACATCGAGCTTACAAAACTCTTTTTACAGAGTTGTAGTGAGCTCAATAAAACAGACAGAAAGACTTGAGGTTCAAATGAGACGGCAACTCAGCCTACAACAGCACACATATATGACCACCTTGCTGAGGTCACAAGTACAAAGCAACCGAGCAAAAAGCAGCTCACTTAGCCACCTTACTCTAGTAATGCTTAGAATAACATGGTTCTCGCTACAACAAACATCAAATAGGCAAGGCCCATCGATTCTGATGGGGACTTCATGAAGCATGAATAGAAACATGGATAAGAGTCAGCCTGAGCCCGTTCATGCACATAACGGGTGGATTTATCCAAATCAGTTACCTGATCTTTACCAACTAAAAAGGAATGTACACAGCCTGTCAGGTAACCTTGCAAAGGGACGTGTCAGAGCCCAGCAGTTTTGATGTAATCAACCCACGACAGCACCAACATTGCATCAAACTGAAACCCCCCACATCATTTTAGTGTAAGGCTACATTTTAGGAGTCTTTACTGCACTTAGAGAGATAGAAAGCAACACACTAGTTAACGGAGCACAAGAAAGAGCGGGAAAAGCAAAGAACCTTCCTCTATGTTATAAGGGGAGGTTGTGCCAGAAGCATACAAATGAAGATTGAAAGTGAGTTCTCTGGGGTCGACATGGTGTTACCAAAATAAAACCTAATAACTTTTTGGAGAAAAGATCATCAATTTCATGTTATATGAATAGCAATTGAGGAAGCATATACATCATCCATTACGAGAGCATCAACAACAGACACTTTTCTAGCCACAATTAAGTGTGCAGGTTGCACTTTCAGATTTCTATGTTCATGAACAGGTCCAGATTCACACAACACCCCAAGTCTAAACAAGCCTCTGCAATGCAATAGGTCTTGCATTTACGCGAGTTTGAGCTATTGGCATTGTAAATGACAATTCCTTTTATTTATGTTTTGTTTTTTGAAACATAAATAAAAGGCATTGTCATTTACAATGCCAATAGCTTAAACTCTGGCATTTGAGAGACCTACTGCATGCCAAATGCTTGAAGGCATCAGTGAGTTGCCCCCTTCTGTCTCCTGTGGACCATGAAGAGCTCCCGGTTTGCTAAATAAACAAGCTGGAGGTCAAAACCACACACGAGAGACCCTCATGCAGTAAGAGAAACTCATTAAAGAAAATAGTGCTGAAAGACTAAAGAAGACGTACATTGTACCAACCGAAGTAAAAGGGCCAGTCCTCAAGGAAGGTTACAAAATGAAGAAATGATGACAAGGTGGTACCAAGGAGGCACCAACAAGCCTAATAATGAATCAGAAGCCAGCATTTATGAAGAACAAGGACACAAGCCAATGACAAATATGGGCGGAGAGTGGGCGGGGCTTCAAGTACATACTACAATACAGCTTGGCTTGCAGAGCAGCACATGCGCTGCCCAGGCTCGACCTAAAAACAGCCTCCGCTTGTTGAAGCTTTAACACTAATTCCTTTTGGAGCTAGGGTTGTTTTCTTCTTCAGTTGCAATATATCCCTGAAAGTTAGAATAAATCAATACTTTCATATGGTACATTGTCACCTTCTGTGGGGCAATGGTTTTCATCCACAAATGCACAGCTGAAAGATGAAAGACTACCCACTAAATGGGAACCCAACTGACGTCCATAAACTGCTTGAAAGCATACTGATTCACCACCATGGAGGAGTCCTTCATTCTAGGTCACTTCATTGGTCCACAGCCTATCTAGAATTTGTGTTAAATAAAAGGATGCTGGACTTGTTTTGCACCACTTAAAAAAAAAAACAATGCCAGAAGAATAGTTACACTTTTATGGCTCCGGGGCACTTTGGACACTGCGTCATGGACTTTTGGATCATGCCTACCGACCTAGAGATGCATATCTTTTGGAAGGCCCACACCTTACACCCTCAAAATATAATTACACACCCACAGCATATTAAATATGACCAACACAATACCAGTAGCACATCATCGAAAGCAAAATCAGACTCTGGTCAGCGAGTGAAATCCCCGAACCATGTCGCGAGACACTAGCAGTGCTAAAAGTCCTTCTGTAAATCTCCCACAGTTGTAGATTTCTTGGGAGTATTCCTAAGCGTAAAGTTTGAGCAAGCATCTCACTAGGCAGGAGATGCACATTAGCACAAGTAACTTTATTAAACTTCATGGGAAAACTGGGAAAAAATATCACACTACAGAACGCAATAAAGGAGTGACCCCCCCCCCCCCCCTCCTTCATTATCTATCTGTAAAGGCACCAGCATCTCCAGCAAGAGAAATTGTTTGCAAGAGGTGTGTGAATACCCATAAACCTATAAGACTGTGTTCGTTCACCTGCATATGCAGGGAGCCTTGTCCAAAGAGACACATAATCCTGGCCACACACTAAACCAGTGAATGCAGCAATTGTTTCACAGCAGCAGAATTTAAAGATTTGGAAGTGCATCTTAAAAATATAAAATTCCACAAATCTTGAGTCTGCAAATGTGAAAGTTATGCTTGTAAAGATCAGTCTTTACACATCTGATTAAACCTTTATCAAAAATATCTTCCTTTCTCAAAAGCACTAAAAAAATTGCCAGAAGACACACGGCAGGAGGAACTCAGTAGTGACTAGTACGAATGCAGTGGTCACTACAAAAGCTATCAGGAGTACGATATTCAGCTGGAGAGGATGAGATGGTAACCAATAACATAGAATATCCAGAATCCCCGGTTTCCGAGGGAGGAAATTGAGAGACTTCACTTCATAATCTGGAATCTTAAAGGTTTTGATGAGGTAAAAGTAGAGCCACCCCCACCCTTCATAGAAGGGCCACATGACACCACTGGTGTCCGTGCCATCTGAAGTCATCTTGCGTAGTTTATACAACCTTGCTTCTTCAATGGACTGGTTTTGGACAGAATAGCTGAACAGTAAACACCTGCACTTTAGAGGACTTTCTAAAGACAGATGGTCCAAGGCCCGCAGAATGGATCTGCTCTAGTTATAAATTATCGAATGAACAGTAAACTAACAGGCAACTACAAATTATTTCTTAAGGAACTGCAACACATAGGTTTTCTCAAATGGGAAATGTTTGTGAACGCTGTTCCTGAACATATAAATCCCTTGGATGGAAATTGACGTGTGGGGGATATTTATCAATTTTTCATGTAACCACGGGCAGGAAGCACGGTTACTGAGCTGCAGTGATTGAAAGGGAGACAGGTGAAATGGTTCATATCTACTAAAATATGGTACACTTCTGTTGTCTCATAGCGCAGGCGCACTGTGCGCTGCCTAATGGCAGTACAGGCACCCTTGCACCATGGTGAAAGGGTGCCTGCATTGCAGGCAGGATTGTTTTTGTGCAGAAAGGGATACTTTCTTGCACAAAAGCAATCCTTAGAGGCATTTTCCTCTTTTTCTATGCATGCTCCAGATGCAGAAAAGGCATTTTCCTCTTTTTCTATGCATGCTCCAGATGCAGAACGCATAGAAAGAGAAAGTAATGAGGAGAAATAAAGATATTTCTCCTTGTAACACCTAGTTCAGGGAACAGTAGCGTTTTGTAGCAAATCCAGCTTTGCTCCCCTTAGTACATGTGGATTACGTCAAAATTAAGAGGTTGATTCATGGTAATGCCTATACTCCACCCATGGAATACATCCCGCACGCAAAACAACGCAAAGCCATGCAACCCTGATTTGCATGGCTTTGTAAATCACAAAGAACATTTTGCACCAGGTCTGCCCCCCCCCCCCCCCAAAACAAAAAGTGGTGCATCTGTGACGCAAAGTGTTAGCGGATCTGGACCTTGGTTGTATTCAGGGACTGGGCTCAACAGGGTTTCTTTTCACATTTAAAAAAAAAAAAGTCATTTGGCAAAGAGGGACAGTTATCTGTGTGGCACCAGAGCCATGGGAAGTAGACTCACCTATTCAATCAGACAGGCAGGTCGGTGGTATCGTTTTGTACATTGCATTCAGATAAACAATATACATGATGGGACGGGTTCTCCAAGTCTTCGGTGATTCTGTGCTATTACAGCACTGAGAACAAAACAGAACTGAATAACAGACACAGGATCGAATACTCACGCATATATTATATTTTGGTTTAAAATGAAAATGTGCGTGACACTGTGAGGAGGGGGAGTGTGTGTAAGAGAAAGATGGGCAGTGGGTGAGAGGTTATGTTTCTGATATAACATGCACGAGAGAGAGAGAGAGAGAGAGAGAGTGAGTGAGAGAGTGAGAGAGTGAGAGAGTGAGAGAGTGAGAGAGTGAGAGAGTGAGAGAGTGAGCGAGTGAGAGGACATATCATTATTTGGGTGGCGGGAGTTTTGGGGAGTGCACCAATACAAAGACAGATATCGAAAAAGGCCAGATCATTTATTTACAACAATAAAATGTTACAACGATGCAGTGAAGGATATCTGCTCAGGAGAATGGTTTTGTGAGAGGAAAAAAACCACGTTGCTAGCTACAGCCATGAATCTTCTGCTAAAACACCTGGCATATATAATGCATACTACTCAATGAAGAACTGTGCCCTTCACTCATCCTGCCAATCTGAAAAACTGCGCCAGGTGACGAGTTCCATCAGAAACAATTTACAGCGAGATGTTGGACATGAAACACTGCACCACCTCCAGACGTCCAGAGTGAAATACGAGTTTCAAAAGACAGAACAGTCAGTCGATTTTTCCCTCCTGGAAAAAATTGGTTCAATTACTGAAAGATGAAACTGAGCAGCACCAGCTCAAGGAAATACAATATAGCAAAACTAACAACAACAAGCGTTACAACTAAAAATACGTCCAACAATTCTTCCAGTCTCTTCCACAAACCTCCGCTCGAGGCACGCGAGAAATAGAATTAAAAAAAAAAAAATCCAGGCAATGTGTTTCATATCACCCACAAAAGTAAGGGAAAAGCAACCCAACAGCCGCTTCGGTGCAATGGTTCATAAACTTTGAGAGGAAAGGTTAAGGATTTCGAGTAAAGCTCACAAACAAAGCTATTTGCCCACCCACGCTCTGAGAAGAAGTGTGACATAATGGTTTTATGAATAGAGAGGTATTTGGTAAGTACACAGCTCTATTTTAACAAAAGCTCTGGGCTGAATATCAGCCTTATCATTTACATCGCAGAATGCCTGCTAGAATACATACTTTTGTTTCAATGTTTAGGTTCGCAGAGCACCATTGTAAGACGTCGACATACAACCAAAGATATTTACACGACAGCATTCTGCTATTGTAGTAGCAAGTGCTCTGCATTCAGCCGTGGGGCCTCCTACTCCGGATGCTGTCTAAACTAGAACAAAAGACATTTGTGCCTCACGAAACCCAGCTTACAAAAGTGCATAGCACATTTTTTTAAATCCGTTTCACAAAAATATACATTCCATAAAGCAAAAAGACAGGTTTTCAGAGGCAGCAACGATGGTTTGTCACAGGAGCTGAAGAACTCACTCACTAACTAGTAAGAAATACCAAACACTTTGTGCTGATGGCACACAAAACCAAAAATGTATTTTTGGTTTGAGTTTCATACCATAAACTTCACTGATCTGCATTCTGTGGTATACTGAGATTCTAGTAGGTGAACTGAATGAGATCATCATTGCCAAACTATAAATACAAAAAATATATCTTAATGGGAGTTTGCACTTCCATGCAAATACATTGTGTCTGCCAACACTTTATTCAGTTGTAGCAGCCTATCTCGAGTCTACCCAAATAGTTACCAACTCTCTGGAAAAAGATTAGAAGATTAAAATGTGTCTCGTAAAAAAACCAAAATTAAATAAAAAGAGGTGTAAACCACAAGCTCATACTTTACTGGTATAGGAGTATAATGGGACAACATGCTGGGCTGTATAATCAACATCACACTGTTCTTCAGAGTTGAGATTTCACCAGTCTAGTAACTAAGGGCCCGATTACGAGTTTGGCGCAGCGGGGACGGCGCAACGCCGCCTCTGCTGCGCCAAACTCGTGCAAAACCGGCCAAGGACTGCAAACCGTATTAAGAGTTGGAAATGCAGAACTCGTAATACGGTCGGTGGTTATTTGCTATTCCCAAACAGGCACCGCAATGGGAACAGCAAAAAAGTTTCAGTACGGCATGGAGTGGACATCCATGTTGTGCTGGAACTTTGTGGGGGTACAGACAGGGGGACACGTATCCCAATGGCAGAGGGCATGAGTCCCTGTAGGGCCCCCTTTGTTCACGCACTGCCAGCCTTTTCATGGCAGCGCTCTGCCATGAAAAGGCTGGCGGTCCAGGAACTCGTAATATGCTGAGCAGGACTGCGCCAGTCTACCCCCCCCCCCCCAGCATATTGCGTTGTTTCACTTTGGCGCCACTGCCAGGGAACGGCACAGCCGACAGTCCACAGCCGCATCGACTTTATAATTCGTAATGTGGCAGGCGGTGGACGGCCACTGCTGCGCCACTGCGAGTCTGGCGGCCAGAAGACTGCCAGACTCGTAATCAGGCCAGAAAACTTTAGAAGCCTAGCTTGAGCACGAGGAGTCATTGGCAATACCTACATGTACACACAAGAGCTATTCACGTCAGAGGTAACAATAGCATCCGTTTTTGGTATTGGTCTTCAAACTGCACAGATACAAGATTGTGTACATCAAGTGCAGAATTACACAGGTGTGCAATGGAATGTTTCTCAAGTGGATAAGAAGGATGGGCAAGGTCCCTTTTGAGGATCATTTTCAGTGAGATTATGCTCAAATAATGGGGGACCAAAGTATCATGGGAGTGAGGCCAGGTAGCCCTTGGTTTGGAAAGATGTCACAGTCTGGAGGATGCTGTGGCAAACCGATGCAATAGCACTGCACTAAAAAATACCCACTAACCTCCAGCCCTGAAGCTTTGACTCTATAGAGAAAGTACCAAGGGAGAACACAGCATTAGCACGGCAATACTAAGACCTGACAACACGGCAGACTATGTTGAAGATTTTTCTGAGTAATAAAAAAAACAAAAAAAGTGGTTATGGACTCCCTGCAGAGACACCACTATTTGAGGCCCCCTCTTGTTCAAGTATGGCAATTCAGAAAATCAAGACAATTTGTTATGGTTCCAAACTCTATGTCTGAACGGGAAGCGAGGATTATGACTTTCTTTCTTCACTTTAAACATGTTAACAAATAATTACATTTCCTCTGAAAACTCAGGAAAAGAAACAGTCCAACAGCCAATCAACAGGCTATTCACGTTTCAATTCATGTGGAAGGAATCTGCTCCTTGATCTGTCTTGAGCAACTGCTGTGGTAGAGCAAGGGGGAAGGGAGTGGTGGGTTATGAGTTTTACTGCAAATCATTTTGGTTTGGACCATTTTATCTTATACACCAATAAAAACTTATATAAAATACAATGTGGAAGGAATGTATGTATGCACGTATACAATTTGATACAGTCTCTTGAAGATACGGATTCAAATACATCTACAGCCTTCGGCTCTGTAAAGGGTCTACTCACACTTCTATATAGGTTGAACTTTTCTTAGCACAGTGTCGTCTGCACTAATTTTCACTGTCCATATTGCTCCTTGTTTGGATCAGATGAACAACCGAATCTGAAACAAATAGAAAAGTGTTGTTGATTGAATCTTTCAACTTAAGAAACATATGGATCAGACATAACGAGTACACACACAAAACTCATTTGATTACCTCTGAGCTACAAGTGAGGTATTTTGTCCAAATGAGTTCCACAGGACAAATATTCCTGGAACCAAGATATGGTGCTTTGCTGTATCGTGTTCAAGACTGACAACATCTCAATGGTATACTATATGCTATATGTATACTATTTTATATCAACCACCTGGGATAAAAGTTTAAGATACTGTCAGATTTTGCCAAAGATTTCTGGTACGTTTGCCTGGAGAATTAAGTGGCGGTAATGGTCGAATAGCAATGAGGGGGGGGCAAGAACGAGACAACAGAATGGCACTCCAGGAACCTTCAAAATTTCAAAGCTATACCTATTAATGTACAAGGTGATCAAGCATCAATTGGGTCTATTTTCCATAGGTCTCTTTGCCTCCTTACTGGATTACCAACATCCAAGATACTTCAGTTTGGAGCCAGAACTGAAGTGGAAGCCACAGATGACTTCCTGCAAAAGTTGGGGCCAGAAACAAGGTGTGCCTTCACATCATTTGCAATGATATTAAGAGTATCTGCTCAGCTGACAGTGAATGTGGTGACCATCGTGCAGATATGGGGATCGCAAGTATGGTATCCAGTTCTTAAGGCACGCTCTTGGGATTTTCCAATTGGACCTCCCCAAAATCGGGAACTCCTACTAAGCCATGGGGGACTCCACATCACTTGATGGAAGAAGGGAGTTAACATCTCATGATATAGCGGATTACAGAAAACACTGGAAAATCCCAGGACTTTCACAGCAGGCCAAGGACCTCATCAGAAATGCTTGGGTTGAGGGTACCACTTTCCGTTCTGCAGCTTCGGATGAAGATAATTCCGTTTGATGGAAGTCCTTGGGTGGGAAGCATCCTACAGTTCAGAAACTATTGAGGGGCCTTCAACTCTCCTTGCCTTGTGCCCAGATACTTCAGACATGGAGATGTAAACAAGTTTACAATCGGTTTCTATCATGGGAACATAATAAATATCTGACCAGGAAGTACTTTTCAGGTACTTCAGCTATGCTGTTGTACCTCGTATATTGCAAAGGTGTCTAATGTTAGAGCATTCGATATTTCAGGTGGGATATTTGATATGAAAGGAGTTACATTTAAAGTAACCAGGAGGACCAAGTCAAATTTCAGAGTCATAACTTACCCAGAGCATCAGAGACAATCCTAAGGTGTATGTGGTCGACTGTATCAAGTCAAATACTGCCTAAACAAAGCAGAGCCTTTGTTGGCATTGCCAAACGAAACCAAGAAATGATCCAAATTCAAAATGTCTTTGTATTTTAATGTAGTATTTGAGGCAACTTTTTATAACCAACAACGGTCGGGCCCTTTGTGCCAGAGTGGTTGGATATGGTAAGAAAGTTGGTAGACAAATTCTTTAATATAGATAGAAGGATCACAGTAGCTTTGTAGAACACATGGGTCTTTTGGGAGTCTGCTCCTAGACCTTTTGAAATTCAGTTATGGGCAAAGCTGGGATTTCTCAAACTCTCCTGGCCAATGCATTTGCCATGGCTGCTTTATTATAAGAGAGAAAGTTTGAAACACACTTTAAAACTCTTTAACCACTCTAGTGGGGGGAAAGGGTTGGACCCGAGACGCACATGAGGTATAAATGTGTTAATATGTCACAATAATACAAGTGTGCTGGGTTTTTTCCCCACACTGGAAAAATGTTCCTCCTTTTTGGAGAAACCACTTCCTCCATCTACATTCTTACCAGCTTAGTAATAACTCTCACCATTCACACACCAAACAGAAGTGAACTCCTGCCACTGACAGGAGTAAACTTCCTACCATGACCGGAGTAAGATTCCCACCATGACCAGCGTGCCAATGGACAAGGAAAAAGGCTGGGAATAAAACACAGGCACGTCAAGCCATGGGTGTTTCTAAAATTTCCCAACCCTTCCCAGCCTGGGGGGCAGTGTCTAACACGTAAAGTGCTTGTAGAAAGTCTTTTCTAAATAAATACATGCTTTCTGAAGGATAGATGTAGTACATATGTCACTCAAGTTATTGTTCTATTCTTTACAGAATGTTACTCGCATGCCAAGGATTCCACCAGAATGCACTGCACCTGAAATAAAGAACTCCTGAACTTACCTGCCGTCTCCTGCGGTTCTTTCTCTACTACAATAGACTAACATTATAAAAAATGCTCATGTGTAAGCTCGGCTTAGGTGCACCAATGGATTTTCAATCGACCACGTCATCAAAGACCCTCCTGCAGACCCAAGCACTCCTTCTCCCCTTTTTGGGGTAGGATCCAGTATGTAGGCCTTGGAGTCTCAGAGACCCCTTTGAGAGAGTCCACTGCGTAAAGGGAGCCTCCCGCAACTGAGATAGGGAAGTGATACCACTTCCCCCTGGGATCACTGCTTACTGGACTTTGGACGTTGCTTTGACTCGTCTACCGGTTTGTGTCCCTGTCGCCCTTCCCCTCCTCTTTCCATGCGGTGTCCTTCACCCTCCCCTTCTCTTTCCCGCCTTCATTACCTGTCTACTTCCCCAGCTCCTCCCCCTCCCCTGAATCTTCCCCCCTGCCTGCTTTTCCCCCTTTGTTATTTGTGCTTATTGTTTATCTCGACCTTACAAGTAACTATGTTGCCATGCTCTAATAACTGTGTAACCTTTGTAACGATGTAACCTGTAACTATGATCTGATGCTCATGTAAAGCGCTCCGATACCTCCGGGTCTCGCCAGCGCTAAATAAAACCTTTAAAAATAAAAATAAAGTCAAAGCTTCCCGCAGCCTAAGCAGAAACATAAAACCTTGAGCCACGCCTGTCTGCAAAGGTGGGGCTTCAATAAAGACCCGAGTCATTCTTAAATCTGGATCTGGAGGCCACAGAGTACTTCATGAAGGGTTTATGCCTTTATTGAGAAAGATGCACTTCACTTGTGTTAGTAAACTGTTCGCAAGTGGGAAAGGAAGGTATTCAGTGCCCACACACAGGGATACAGAAGCCTTCTCATTATAACCATAAGGATAAACAGGGTACGATTTTACTGGGTCCTGTAAACTGGGCTTGTTGAGCATGGAAGCCACGTCAGGTGATCCCTAATAAAGTAAAGGTCGAATAAGGAGTCACTTGGGTGAGAAGAACAGCAAAGCCTGGAGATAAGCCGTCGATGAGCTGTTTAGATGAGGCGACACTTAGAATGTAAACACTGCCTCTGCACGGGTATATACCGGATAATAGCGGATATGGACTTATGAAAGATTTCCTGATTCACTACATTTGACAACTGAAAATAAACAAACGGTTTGTTCCATTTAGAAGAGGAACTGCTGCCAGGAGTCCTACTAATCACATGGTGGTGCATAGCACGGATCTGAGCTGCCTGTTCTAAGGAACAGAAAGGCCTAACTATCACAGAACAGATTAAGGCGAATTACTGTGCAAAGTTAACATCTACTTTACCGTCGGAGATCACATCAATATGGTGTAGGAAGAACAGGGGCCAGTACATTGTCTTACCCGAGCTCCCTTTGTGCACGAGCCTCTAGCCAGATACCAAAAGCAGCTGATAAAACACAGAATCTGTATTGCTCAGTGAGGTGAACTTCACTGTCCACAGAATCCATGCAAGGCAGACTCAGCATTCAGCCTTCATTCTTCATCCTTCCCGGGTTGGTAAACTGAGCACAATAGGGTGGTTAGCACCTACATCGAGTATTCTCAACACGGAGAGCAATTTAAAACAAGCATTGACATAGCCAATAAGCATCGCCTTCTTTCAGACCTTATAAGTGTTTAGCAATGCAGTACACTTTATCCCCCACTGGCATGCCCACACTCTCTTAACATCTTATCACTGCTCTATTTGCATCACTTGTTAAGAGCAGTCACTTGCGTGTGCACACAAACAAACACACAAACCTGTGTGCAAAGAAATGAAGATTTCTGAAAGACTTGGTGGACTCAGCCAAAGTAAAGGGCTGTGACTGCAGCACTATTGGAAGCATGTTGTCAGTGCAGTCACAAAAAAAGCTGTGAAAATAGCACTATTTGCATCATGTGTTTAGGGCGCTCACACACGCAGGCTGTAAACATGACATTTTCCAAAATCTTTGGTGCAGTTAATCAAAGTGGCAATAATACTTGGCTCCTTTTATTATATGGTTAGTGCAGACAGACCGTAGACACTGCACAGATCCACAGGTTGTGTGCACGTCATGTTCTTGGTACAGCCAGGCACCAAGATTGTACGTACTGCATTGATTTATTCAGCTGCATAGTGCTGATAGTGGCCACCTTGTGCCATGTCCTTCGTATAGACACTTTGAATAAACACTACCCTTCTTGTATCGTAAGAAACGCTTACAATGTTACCTCCTGTGTTTAAGAACGCATAGGTTTTAAATGGGGAACATCCTTTACAACGCAACTGTTACAACGAAGTGCCTTTACGACGCAACCATTACAACGCAACTTTTACAACGACTTCCGCTGGGGGGCGCTCTAGGATAAGGAATAGTTTCCAACACCTTCCCAACTATCCACGGGGACTGGAGTTGGAATAGTAAATTAAACAATTCACTATCCAGCGCCCCCCAACGCAAGTCGTTGTAAAAGTTGCGTTGTAAAACTTGCGTCGTAAAGGCATGCGTTGTAATAGCATGCGTTGTAACGTCATACATCCGTTTTAAATACTGTATCATGAACTTATTAAAAGGAAGCTGTAAACACCACATTTTTCTAGCGCTATGTTAGGGCACAGATGTAAACACTGCACTCGTGGAGACAGTAAACACTATACCCTTTCTCCCGTGAGCTTGGAGCAGATGGGCGCATACGGAAAGGAAGCACTGTTACGTCTGAAAACTTCCCGGTACGTGAAATGCGGGCTTCCGGGACTTCCTGTCACGTGACCCGAAGCCCTTCCTGCAACTTCCCTTCTTATACCACACCATTAGGCTCTATGAATGAACAAGACACTCCCCCAGCCAGACCTAAAAATGTCACTCGCTGTCTGCCTCCGATGCACAACAGACTAGAGAAACTTGGTTGCATGCTCCAGCAATTATCTCGCTGCTTTAGGTAGCAACAATCCGCGTTTATATTTACTACTAATCTCACTACACGAAGACGCTGACGTATTACAAGGCTCCCGGTTCACCAAACGGGGAGCAGCACCAGCAAGGCCGCGCGCGCCTGCGTTGGTATTACCAACAAAATGCGTGATGCAGGTGTAAAGAGCGGAGGAGGCTGATCAAGTTGAAATCTTATTTATTAGGTAAGAATAAAAGGACCCACAGGTGTACAAGCTCAGGCGTCTTGTCAGAACAGCTCCAACCGCCTTTCTGCCAATCAAACCTGAGCTCCCCACAAACACGTTCCATATTACATGCATAATATTCTGTGTGATGTAAAACAATGCTATTCCCAAATATGCTGTACATAATAATCCTAAAATGAGAAAGAACTACAATGAAAATAAAAGAAACATTTACCACATGTATCTTTTCACAACAAAACAAAGTTAGCCTACAATATAATCGTCCAACTTCTTGGGCAACCTTACACTTCTTTTATGTAAATCATGTACAGATGAACTTGCACCAACATTACAATCAGCAACAGAAGAATCCAAATCAGGATCAATATTTGAATGAAAAGTATTTCCCAGATCATTACTTGAATGAGCAAACTGCCCAGTCTGTAATGGACCACAGAATTCATCATCAAACCAAATATCATCACCATCTTCCCTTTTTCCAAAAAAACGTTCTTGACCTGGTTTGAGGACAACCACTGAACTTTTGCTCCACCACCCTTTGCCCTTAAGCAGAAAAGTGGACTCATGACATCAACTGATTTTTTAAATTCGAATTTCACTGTTTTCACCTGTTTTAATCCTTCACACTGCGCCGCTAAGACTCTGTACTTGCCTGCATGTGTTGATTGCCAGCGCCTCCCCGTTCCACCACAGAAAGTTCCGATTGCGTGGAGGGAGTGTCGCACAACCAGGAAGTGACGTCAGAGCCCAGATCAGGTGGCCTCTGCCGAAAACTACAATTACCCATGCCCTGGCCGACGCGCAGCGGACGAGCCGCGCCAAAGGCAAGCCCGTCTGCGCCCGTCCGCGCCAGACCGCCGCCAGGAGCCAGAAACTCTGCCAGTTTCCATGCCGCTCATGCCTCTGACCCAAAAGCTAGAATAACTTATTCCAACCTAGACCTGCTACTAATTAGGGATCGGTCTCCTATCCCCACCCTGGCCAGTGAATCCCATTCAGACCCTTACAACTTCCCTCCCATTTTGGAAGGCCCCCTCTCAAGTATCCACTGTGGCTTCCAAAGCCTTTCCTCAGCGTCCAGTAAGTCCTACACTACAGACAACACCCCAATCAAAGCCAGCTGGGACTGCTTCCGAGCCAATGTCCGCTCACTTCCCAAACACGCCACAAATATCTGGGATATACTAGCCACCTCTCTCCCTGATATAGGATTTCTGACAGAAACATGGCTAAAACCTCCTCCACACCAGCCATTGCTTTGGCACTTCCCGAGGGCTACCGCATCATAAAACTGGACAGACCCCACAAGACTGGTGGAGGGACGGCTGTCATTTATAAGGACCCCATAAAAGCTACCATAATAGGTCAACATCTTTGTGACAAAATAGAAGTGCTCATATTCAGGTTGGACCTCCATGACCAACTGAGCTGGAAGGGCGCTCTTGTTTACTGCCCCCCCTGGACCTCTCTCCAGCTCCATTACCACTCTCCTGGACCTGATTGCTCCCCACGTAATTTCCTCAAATAAATTACTTCTCCTTGGTGACTTTAATGTCCATAGTGAGGACACTCAGGACCCAGAAGCGGCCACCTTCCTTAAGGAAATGGAAACACTCGGCCTTACAAAAAAGAATGATGCCCCCTCACATACTGCCGGTCACACCTTGGACCAGGTCCTATGCAACTCCTCCGAGACTATCTACAAATCCACCAATCCTCTAACTTGGTCAGATTACTCGATAGTCTCATTTGACCTGATGGGTCCTCGGGAGCAGGTACATAAAAAATCTCCAGTAACCCATAGCCACAGACAATGGCACAAACTCACACCTACCCTGTTCAATGAAACTTTTACCCATCCCCACTACTCTTCCATTGACACTGTTGAGGGATGCCTAAGGACCTTCCAAGACTCTATAAGACACACTAGAGACACCCTGATTCCCATGAAAAAACGAGTGGCGCCCCTCACCCGTCCCCAGACCCCCTGGTATTCGTCAGATCTTAGAGTAGATAAGAGCAAGTGTAAAAACCTTGAACGACTTTGGCGCCGTTCTAAAAACATGCTGAACAAAGAAAAGTTCAAATCTGCCCTTGATAAAGATCATAAAAATCTAAGGAAAGCTCGGAAAAATTACATAGCCACCCAAATCGAGCAAGCGGACAGCACATCAAAAACTTTGTTCCACATTCTTAATACGCTGATCAATCCCAAAGCATGCAACCCTGATGAAGAACTTTCCCAAACATTATGCGATAATACCGCCAACCACTTTGCACAAACAAAAAAAATGCGAGAAAATTTACAACAAAATATCCTCCTCTAACACCAACCCCAGACCATTCCCAACACAAGGAACCCCCATCCCCCCAGTCTGTGCACCTTGAAAGACTTCCCTCTTCTCACCACACAAAACACAGAGAATTTACTGAAATCTGCAAAGTCTGGCTCCCCTACAGACCTTATACCTGCCAAAAGCGCAAATAAACTCGCTATCGAATTGGCGGAGCCTCTTTGTCCCATCCTCAATCCCTCTATTAGCCAAGGCACACTCCCTAAAGAATGGAAAGCTGCACAGATTATGCCAATCAAGAAAAACGCTAAACTGCCACCAAACGTTGTTACCAATTACCGACCCATCTCACTGCTCCCCATGTATAGTAAACTTCTGGAAAAACACATCGACAAACACCTCTCAGCCTTCGTGGAGTCCTCTAACTGTCTTGATATCTCTCAATCAGGGTTCCGTCCTCGGCACAGCACCGAACTGGCCTTGGTTAACGTAGCAGATGACATTCTTATGCAGGCGGACGCAGGTCGTGCAGTAATTCTCATACTGATCGACCTGTCCACATTCAACACTATCTCCCATCAGATCCTGCTAGACAGACTACATTCAATAGGCGTCCAGGGCGCTGCCTTCGAATGGCTGAAGGACTTCCTCAAAGACAGAGCACAAACAGTAAATTTCGGACCCTTCAAGTCCAACACCACAATGGTGACCAAAGGGGTACCTCAGGGTTCCTGTCTCTGCCCCACCCTATTCAATGTGTACATCGCCCCCCCTAGCGTCACTCCTTAGGAACATCGGGTTTACCCCGATTTCCTACGCAGATGATACCCAACTTCTTCTGTCCTTCGACAAAAATACCCCCAACATTCAAGATATCTTTGCTAATGGCATTTAAAGCAATTTCTTCCTGGATGAGCTGCAATTTTTTGCAGCTTAACACAGGTAAAACAGAAATTATGCTTTTCAAAGATGCCACCACTTGCTGGGCCCCCAGCTGGTGGCCTGAAGAACTCGGGGTAGCTCCATCGCCCAAGCCAGTGGTTAAAAACCTAGGAATTCCCCTTAATAACAACCTGAACATGGATGAACACATTGGCGCTACCAAACGAGCATGCTATCACGCCTTCAGCTTGCTGCGCAAAGTCTTTCACTTCCTCCCCCCTCCACACGAAAAACTCAAATCCACGCATTAGTACTCAGCCGCCGTGATTTCAGCAACGCTTTGCTGATCTCCGCCAAAGTATCTGCCCTTCAAAGCCTGCAGGTTGTGCAGAACACGTTGGCCCGTCTGGTCACGAGCTCCCCGCACCGCACCCTCTCTCTCTCTCCCACTCCTACGTAAACTCCATTGGCTTCCCATTCGTAAAAGAATACACTTTAGAATCTGTTGTATAGTATTCAAAAGTCTAAACCAAATGGGCTGGTCTACATCGCCAACAAACTGTCCAAATACACACCATCTCGCAACCTCCGCTCGGAGGGGAAAGGCCTTCTTGTTATACCCCGCATCAAACAATCCAGAATGGGAGGCAGATCCTTTTCTTACCTTGCCCCCAAACTCTGAAGTCATCTTCCCCTGGACATTTGCACTTCCACTAACTATCTGTTCTTCAAAAAAAAATTAAAAACCCTGCTTTTCTAATCACTGTCCCACTAGTCTTACTATTCACTGCCTCCCTCCTAGCCTCGCCCTAGCGCCGAGATACCCCATCTGGGGTGATTCAGGCGCTTTACAAATGACATAAATAAATCCTCAACTTGAAAAGGTACAGTAAATTTTGACATACCTTTGGGTGTATAAGAAGGTTTAATAATTCTCACCCAATCACCAACTTTTATACTTTTGTTTTACAATGGTGAGAATCATCATGGTAAGTCTTACCAGACATGCGAGTAGTAGCTATGTTGTTTCTGGCTTTGATAACAGAAGTTTCAAAATTATCTCTAAAACTCTTTTCTTTACTCAATAGAGGCATAAACAAAGATCTCGCTTGTCTGCCTCTCATTAAAAAATAAGGAGAAACTCCTGTACAGGAGTTAGGAGTTAAATGATAACTTCATATTTGTTCCTTAAAAAATTCAAACACATCAAGTTTGCTTTCCAAAGCAGCTTGAATACCTTCTTTGAAAAACCTGTTTGCTCTCTCACTCCCTTGTTTTCCACCGTACTGTCTTTATTCCATCTTCATTTGCACACCATTGTTGCTTTTATTTAAACACATTCCTGCCCTGAGCACGCTTTCCCTCACCCACCGCGTTCTCCTTATGTTTTTTCTGAGGACAGACACGGTCCTCTTTCTATCTCTAATACCTTGAATTTAATGCGCATGTGCACGCCGGCACTCTACACACTTCCGCATTCCGTCGGATGGCGTTTCACGGCGTTCTGCAATACGGACGTTCCTCCTTAACTGCACCTTCTCGGTAAGACCCCACCGTTACCGTTCACTTAAAATCACGCACCCGCTAAGCGCATTTACCTCACCTTTGGGTAACTTGGTTTCTTAGGGTTACGTCCTACCGTTGACGCACACAACCTTACTCCACCAACCACTGTACTCACCGTTATTGCTTCACTAACTGGTTCACTGAACCTGGGGCCACCGTTCGGTTTTGGTTCGTTTGAATTTCAATTCCTATCGAGTACTGCTCTCTGGTAATTCATTCACCTTTATACAGCAATTTTTTAACGGCATGGCATCACTTTTATCTAATACTGGATAAATGTACTTGGATTTCGCTATTCTTTTCTCGTCTTTTCATCTCTCTACCCTGTATTTAACACCCGGTTCCCGACTCATGAATCTTTATTTTTCCTACTTTGTTACAGAACCCCCTGACGAAGAGCTACGGCTCGAAATGCATTGGGGACATGGATTAATGTTCATTATGATTACATTTATGAGAAATATATAAGATTACCTGCAAAATTGATTACTTTGGATTAAAGACAAATCTGCATTATGTTACAAAGTGAATAAAACTTTGAACATTTAATGATTGGTTTGGACTACACTCTTTCGAGAATTTTTCGATGATTATTGCTCATTTCAGCACATAGGAGTGCTCAGGTTATCCACCTTACGCCTGTAAGGATCCTTTTGATTCATATTTACTACCCCTCCAGGACAGCAGGGGTTTCATCCTGATCACCCTAAACGAACTATCTTTCCCAGATTACTCTCTTCTAACAAACTTTTACTCGACTTGGAGTGCAGCGGACTTCTTTACCATTGCTCTCTCAATTTGACCATTAGAGCGAGGACTACAAAGAGGAGCCCTTTTTGCAGACACACCAATTTTTTCAAAAACATTTGCATCTTACTGGAAATAAACTGAACGCTATTATCAGACATAATGGAGACAGGTGCCCCTTCGATCCTGAAAATGTTATCCAGAAAACATGTGACCTCATCAGTAGTAGGATGCTCAACAAAAGAATAGTATAACCACTTAGATAAATCAATAGGAACAATTAAAAATCTTTTTTTCTCTGCCAAGACATTCATATGGTCCTGAAAAATAAATAGAAAGTTTTTCCCAAGGACCTGCAGGGCCATCTCCAATAGCCAACGGTTCAGTAGAAACTTTCCAGTGTTTATCTGAATTAACACACACTGAACATTTATCAATAAACTTTTCAACAGATGCGTCCAAACCAGGCCACCAATAATGACACTTACGTAATTTCTTTGTTCCAGCTACACCTGGATGTCCTGAATGTGCCAAGCGAATGATCCTGCAAACACAACAATGATGGACAGAATGTGGATCAATGTCACACATTCACCCCAGTCAAAAGATCTGGGCCCAAATCCATCGTTTTTCCACTCCACACCACCCTGGGTTAGACAATGGCGATATGCAAATCAGCGCTGACCCTGTTGCCCCATGGGAACAGTCCAGTCCGAACTACAAAAGCCATGTCCTTCCCAGAACGGAAACAAGCATCCGAGGACCGGCCCGGTTTCGAGGTAACACCTCTCATCAGCCCGGCTAGCTTGATTCCAGTGGTGTGGAGTGTCTGGGACTCACGTCTGAGCATCCCCAGTACACTTAGAGCGGTAACTGCAAACACAACAATGATGGACAGAATGTGGATCAATGTCACACATTCACCCCAGTCAAAAGATCTGGGCCCAAATCCATCGTTTTTCCACTCCACACCACCCTGGGTTAGACAATGGCGATATGCAAATCAGCGCTGACCCTGTTGCCCCATGGGAACAGTCCAGTCCGAACTACAAAAGCCATGTCCTTCCCAGAACGGAAACAAGCATCCGAGGACCGGCCCGGTTTCGAGGTAACACCTCTCATCAGCCCGGCTAGCTTGATTCCAGTGGTGTGGAGTGTCTGGGACTCACGTCTGAGCATCCCCAGTACACTTAGAGCGGTAACTGCAAACACAACAATGATGGACAGAATGTGGATCAATGTCACACATTCACCCCAGTCAAAAGATCTGTGCCCAAATCCATCGTTTTTCCACTCCACACCACCCTGGGTTAGACAATGGCGATATGCAAATCAGCGCTGACCCTGTTGCCCCATGGGAACAGTCCAGTCCGAACTACAAAAGCCATGTCCTTCCCAGAACGGAAACAAGCATCCGAGGACCGATGGATTTGGGCCCAGATCTTTGGACTGGGGTGAATGTGTGACATTGACCCACATTCTGTCCATCACTGTTGTGTTTGCAATTACCGCTTTAAGTGTACTGGGGATGCTCAGACGTGAGTCCCAGGCACTCCACACCACTGGAGTCAAGCTAGCCGGGCTGATGAGAGGTGTTACCTCGAAACCGGGCCGGTCCTCGGATGCTTGTTTCCGTTCTGGGAAGGACATGGCTTTTGTAGTTCGGACTGGACTGTTCCCATGGGGCACAGGGTCAGTGCTGATTTGCATATCGCCATTGTCTAACCCACGGTGGTGTGGAGTGGAAAAACGATGGATTTGGGCCCAGATCTTTGGACTGGGGTGAATGTGTGACATTGATCCACATTCTGTCCATCACTGTTGTGTTTGCAATTACCGCTCTAAGTGTACTGGGGATGCTCAGACGTGAGTCCCAGGCACTCCACACCACTGGAGTCAAGCTAGCCGGGCTGATGAGAGGTGTTACCTCGAAACCGGGCCAGTCCTCGGATGCTTGTTTCCGTTCTGGGAAGGACATGGCTTTTGTAGTTCAGACTGGACTGTTCCCATGGGGCACAGGGTCAGTGCTGATTTGCATATCGCCATTGTCTAACCCAGGGTGGTGTGGAGTGGAAAAAAGATGGATTTGGGCCCAGATCTTTGGACTGGGGTGAATGTGTGACATTGATCCACATTCTGTCCATCACTGTTGTGTTTGCAATAAGCGAATGATCCTATCTCTAAGACTAGCTGGTGGAACAAACAAGTCTTGTCTTAATAAAATGTCATTTTCAATAGAAAGTTCCTCAGCACCCTGTGCAAGACTTCTCAGAGGTAATTCTACATTGTTTACTGAAGGCCATCCATTGATAACATAAAATGTAACTTTGGCCAACACACTGTCTTTGGTGGCATGATCATTCCATTCTTTCTCATCAATACCAAAATTGCAAGACTCTACAGCATCAATCGAAGCTACCACACATTCATGTTGATCCACAATTTCATCATAAGAATCATTGACTGGAAGTAATCTAGACAAACAGTCTGCAGTAAAAATAATTCCCCCAGGAATATGCTGGATCTCAAAATTAAACTCCTGCAGTCTACCAATTAGCCTAACCAATCTAGATGAGGCCTTACCGCTTCTCACACCATCCATCATATAAACAAGAGGTTTATGGTCCGTCACCAAGACAAAAGGTCTTCCCCACAAAAAATTCTTCAACTTTTCTACAGCCCACACACAGGCCAGAGCCTCCTTCTCAATTGTGCTATAGTGAATTTCAGCCCCTCTAATACCTCTAGAGATAAATGAAATTACCCTTTCTTTTCCATCAACTATTTGCGCCAAAACTGCACCCAATCCAATAGTACTTGCTTCTACAGTAACAAATGATTTCCCTTCAGGATCAAAAGTATTAAGACCAGGTGCCTTAGCAATGAGTTTAATCACATTTCCAAAAGATTCATCATGAACATCTGTCCACACAAAACTTGATTCTTTCTTGAGTAGTTGTCTGAGTGGCTCAACAAAAGCATAGCCCTTGACAAAATTGGCATAATACTCACTTAAACCAAGAAATGAGCGTAATGCATCCTTATCGTGTGGCTTACTAGCATTTTCCAGGTAGCTAATGATATCGTCTTTAGGAAAAATACCATCAGGGGTGATTTTATGACCTAAACAGTTAATTTCATTGACCAAGAATTTACACTTATCTTTGCTAACAGTCATGCTTTTGTTGTTTAAAGTGTTCAAAACTCTTTCCAAAATGGAATTATGCTCATCAATAGTTTTAGCAAAAATCAAAATATCGTCTTGAAAAGACTGAACACCTTTCAAACCATGAAATAAACTCTCAATCAACTTCTGAAAAACACTGGCAGCTGATGCCAGGCCGAAAGGCATCCTCAAAAATCTATACAAACCAAACGGAGTAATAAACGCCGTACGATCTTTTGAATTTTCCTCAAGAGTTACCTGATGATAGGCAGATTTTAGATCGATAATTGAAAACAATTTTGCACTATTGACAGCCGCCAGCATTTCTTGGATTCTAGGCAAGGGATAAGTTTCAACTACAATATTTTTCTTAAGTGATTGAAGATCCACACATAATCTGAAATCTTGGTTCTTTTTAAGAGCGATAACAATCGCCGAAACCCACTCAGAACTGTCAGTAGGCTCTATGATACCTTGGGAGCACAGATCATCCAGATGTAATTTAAGTTTATCTCTCACTCCTAAAGGTACCATCCGAACCTTATGCTGTACAGGTAAAGCTCCCTTTTTGAGTTTTATTCTATGTGAAAATCCTTTGACTTCTCCCACTACATCTTCAAAAACTTTCTTATACTTGTGAAGAAGGGAAGACAAAGGATTCTCTAAAGAAACATTATTAATGGGAATATCTCTCAACTGAATTGGATGGTCAGAACCTGGACACAAATTCACACCTACTTTACCTGAATCAAACCATCCCACAATATTTTTCCCATCAATAGCTACATAAATTTTAGTAAATATCTTGCGAGTTTCAAACTTCAAATAATCTTCAAAAAAGCCTAACATTTTTATGTCAAAGTCGCCAAAAGCTTTAGGATTAATATCAGAAACCGTACGTTTGAGACCCTCCAATTTCATAAAAGAAGACATCCGATAAGATACTCACTGGCGATCCAGAATCAGCCATAGCCTCAAAGGCAACATTCCTAACATGGACAGTCCCTAAAGGAGCTTTAAAAGGAAGAGTGACACTGTTGTTATGATCATTAAATGCATCATCATAAATAGTGATAATTCATTTTTGCATATCATCTTCAACATTTGACACACTACTAACAGTAGGATGAGTGTTAAAACCTTTCTTTGGAGTTCTGCAGGCAGAAGAAAAATGACCAATTTTTCCACATTTGGTACATCTTTTTTTAAGAGCAGGGCAATCAAAAGAATTTGACAAATGTGATTTAGAACCACATCTAAAGCAACTTAAACTACTCTCTTTACCGGTTTTAAAACTATTCTTAATGCAAGATTGAACAGCACAAATAGAATAATTATTTGAACCTTTAACATCCTATGCAGCAATAACTTTAGAAGACTCAATTGACCTCTCTATTCAAGCAAGATCTATATTACCTCCGTTAAAGTAGGATTACGACATGCTAAAAGTCTTTCTTGAATTTTTTTAGATACACAATTAAATACAAATTGATCCCTGATAGAAAGATCAACATAAGCTCCAAACTCACAATTGGCAGCTAATACTCTTAAAGCTGCCACATAGTCTTCAACAGATTCATCAGCTGCCTGTTTCCTCTCATGAAAGGCACGTCTTTCAATCATGACATTTGGCTAATCTTCAGATTGTTTTTCCAGTCTAGCTACAGCTTCTTTGAATACATTCCATCCATCCATCACCCCCATCACTTGGTGGCGCTATAGGCACAAGGTTCTTGAAAATTTCTATTGCAGCTGTTCCCAGAAAACTGAAAAGAATAGCTCTTTTCCTTTCCGCCGAAAACTTTGTAGCATCAATAGCGACAATGTAATCTCAAAAAATTCCAGCCATTTCTTCCAAAGCAATTTAGGTTTTCCAGGAATTTCAAGAAAAACGGAAGGTTGATTGCAAACTAAAAACTACTAGTTGTAGGAACTTGTCAATTGCAGAAGACATTTAAGTGTGCATATCACTGTAGCAGGAAAGAAATTCAAAATTCAAATAAACTTGTTTGTGTGCAAATCACAGCTGTAATTTAGATGTGACATGCACTTAATATAATAAAGTGTGCATATCACTAACAAACAATCTTGTATATTAATTACTTTTTTTTTAAATGTGTGCAAATCACAGTTGTAGAGAAGATGTAATATGCACTTTAAAATAAGCAAGTGTGCATAGCTCTGTAGCAGGTAGTATTAAATAACATGCACTTTATACACACACCAACTGAGTGATTTCTTGCTGAAACTTCCTTGCCGCAAAGTACTGACAATGCTTCATAAATTGGTTTTAAATCACCACTCGTGTGTATCGCCCTTTAAATTTAAGCACAAAACAGCTGGGCGCTGTGTAAATCGCTTAGCAAAGTCAAACTCTGAAGAAATGTGTATTACACCATTAACAGGATTAGATAACGAAATTTAAAGTGTGCAAATCACTGAATCCGCAATTTACAGAAGATAAGTGACGCGGTATAATTTTAAAATCAATTTCAGGTAGCGAGTAAATCATCTGAAACACTTCGGAACTTCACAAATAAGGCCGCCGCATTACGTCCTTCCGTAAACGCTTCTGACCTCAGTATGCGTTCCAAGCTTCACTTTCGACGCAGACCAGGAACTCCTTAGCACCCGTAATGATGAGCTGCGTCACATGGCTGCACATGACCAGCTGAGTGCGCGCAGAGCAAAGCGCAGCACTCGAGCTCACAGCGAATAACGGTCTTTTCCGACAAAGAAAGAAATGAACAGTACCTCAATTGCAGAATTAAAAACAGCCGGGCGAAATCTTACAGAAAATAAACATCAAACCAGCCGGAAGGAGTAGGTTCAAATCTTCTTCAGAATATTCCTCTTCATGAAATTTGTCAAAGGATTCCTTAAATAACACCGTGGGTCCGTAAATAATTAATTAAAAGACCTCGTCGCCATTGTAAAACTATTGATGAGCATAATTCCACTTTGGAAAGAATTTTGAACACTTTAAACAACAAAGGCATGACTGTTAGCAAAGACAAGTGTACATTTTTGGTCAATGAAATTAACTATTTAGGTCATAAAATCACCCCTGAAGGTATTTTTCTGGGAACAGCTGCAAAAGAAATTTTCAAGAACCTTGTGCCTATAGCGCCACCAAGTGATGGGGTGATGGATGGAATATATTTAAAGAAGCTGTAGCTAGACTGGAAAAACAATTTGAAGATGAGCCAAATGTCATGATTGAAAGACATGCCTTTCATAAGAGGAAACAGGCAGCTGATGAATCTGTTGAAGACTATGTGGCAGCTTTAAGAGTATTAGCTGCCAATTGTGAGTTTGGAGCTTATGTTGATCTTTCTATCAGGGATCAATTTGTATTTAATTGTGTATCTAAACAAATTCAAGAAAGACTTTTAGCATGTCGTAATCCTACTTTAACGGAGGTAATAGATCTTATCCCATCCGCGTCGCCATTGTAAAGAGCAGAGGAGGCTGATTAAGTTAAAAGCTCAGAGTCTTGTCAGAACAGCTCCAACCGCCTTTCTGATAATCAAACCTGAGCTCCCCGCAAACATGTTCCATATTACATGCATAACATTCTGTGTGATGTAAAACAATGCTATTCCCAATATGCTGTACATATTAATCCTAAAATGAGAAAGAACTACAATGAACTACAATGAAAATAAAAGAAACACATTTACCACAGCAGGTCGCTTAAAACTGTCCACCTGGACTTTTAAAATAGCATTTTCCATTTAATGGTACTGGTTGTAAAAACAAAAGCCTCTCCCCGATGCTGTTGTCCTGTTTTAGCTGCTATAATTGCGTTTGTGATCAGACGTGTGTGCTCGTCGAACATACCAGCGTGATCGCCGTTGCCATGGAGTCCGCCTGCATCCCACACAGAATAAAGAAACAATTAGCGAAGGGAAAGCAATTCATGCAGCGGGCCCATGCAGCTGTGAGGCGCTCCTGGTGCTGCTGGGACCAGGCAATGTGATGCACGTCAGGCCAGGGTAGTGAGCGCTCACTCCTGTGCGCGGTGCAAGCCCTGTGCATTATTCAACATACCAGGTGAACCTACTCTGCCCACCGCCCGCCTACCCTCTGGACGAGCTTCCAGCTAGCAATCACCTGGACAGGGGGGTTCACAGACAACAATACTAAAATGAGCCACAATTATTACATCCAGCCACCAGAGAGAACTCGCATGAGGGCAGCACCGGCTTCCCTTCACGCGACCAGTCGATCAACCAGTAGCATGCTAACTGCAGCTGTGAAAGCGAATCACTGCACCCAGAGCTTACATCACCAGCGTTACCGTAAAGCTCCTGGCACGGAGCTGGTGTTTTGGAATTCTGGCCCAACCTCTGCAGATTTGCAAGTGCAGATGTGGTTGAGAAGAGGAGCCTGGTTGTATTCGACATGGAAGGAAATATACGATCCGATAATACTAAAGAACAAGCCAGCGAGTAATGCGCGCGCGCGCAAAAGCAAGCATGTTTGTTTACTTAGGAACATGAGGCAAGATCACGATAAGGAAGGTATGCAGCTGGCACAATGCGCGCCGCTGCTCGCTCCAGAGTGCCCTAGGCCGGGCGAGTTAACATTCAAAGAAAAGGTGGGACATGATGCTGTCTTTGGCCGTTTGCGTGCTTTCATTACTGAAAGCCACACACAAAAGCCAATTGAATATGTGGGAGTTAACTAACTCCCACGGAGAAGTTTAGAAATAGTGTGGAGTGCTCACAAGAAGCCTACCATAGAGTAGTGCATGCGCGCTACCAGACTCGACCTAAAAAGTTGTTACTATAAATAATACAGAAAGACCAACCTCGAGGATGGTTCACAATGTGTTTCAGAGGAGATACATTTTTAGCAAAACATTATCATTTTCATCCTATTTTCAGCCACGAATTCCTGCCGGAACCCAAATTCGGCACACTCCCCTCTGATGGTGCAAACTTCCTGGTCGGCATCACCATTCCCCTTGCAAGGGGGCTTTTTTTTCTTTTACTTTTGAACCCTTGTCAAAATTGTTGTTGTTTTATTCTTGCTATTTTGTCCCTTTTCTTTCTTGTTTTGTTTTTTTCGATTCACTGCACAGGGACATGAACATCTGGGATAAGCAAACCTGAAACTGTAGTTGATCTGTGAACTTTAGATCTACAAGGGCCACATAATAATCCAGGCTAGAATTGGAAGTTAGAGGGCAGTCACTAATAAACATGAGCCGCTTTCAACTTTTTTGCATATCCTTATATCCATGATACACACAGCACATTGCCGCTGTGTGGTCAGAGTCAAGCTGAGCAAATGAGTCGCTAATTAGCTGCACATTGTAATCCTGGGGTCAGGTGATGTATGTCGAGCTGAATCCACATTCCAAGTGGGAGCAATTACTGAACTTTCATGTGACATTTTCTGAAAAAACAGGCTTGCGTCTCTCAGGGAGGATTATACTTACGGATTATATATAAAAAAATAAAAATAAAAAGATACATTTTACTTTACCTGGGGACCAATGCATGTTGATTGACTGCTGAAAAATACAAGCGCCAAGCACTAGCTGGGTACTGTTTGACCAATCAGAATTGGATGATGTTTGGCACAGGAGGTGTTGGATTGGCTTATTCGATTTTCCCCCTTTTTTTTTTTAAATGTGTATTCCACTTGCTACAGGTTGCTTAAAGTATTCAGTCCTGGGCTGCATTAATACTTTATAGGCATGATAAACCTGCTAACATATGTGTAACGCGGAAGAGTGGCCAGCCGTCTGTTAAGATGGCTGTGCTTCATGGTACTCTGTGATGGGGCCCGAGTGACTTCAGTCAGAAAACAGTTTTTTTCTCCGGATGCTGGATCCCAGCTCCAAGATCCTTGGAAAGGAAAGCAACTTACACCCCTCTACAGTTGCAGACTCAGAGTGATTAAGACTTCAGAACTAGGACGCTGAATAAATGTGTATGCTGGTCACACTATGATCTTAGCGGCTATAGTCCTCCATTTTTACTGCAGCAGGAACATCTCAAATATGGGGTGCAGACAATGGCTCTGCTGACGTCCCAACTTTGTTCCATCTGAGCACCTCCGCTTCTAGGTGAGGGTGTGTCGATGTCCCAGGGTATGCCCACCTGTACAAAATTAAAGGTATATTTGGAATAGGAATAGGGCCAAACGTCCCCCAAATGTATAAAATGTGTGCATGCCAGATGTCCCTGGGTGATGCACCACAAAGGAAAGCACTGGTTAATGTACACTGCTGTAGTTCAGGAAGGACCTCAAGGCCTGGTTCTTCCAATGAACCCAGCACTCAACGGAGCCCCCCACCCCACCGCGCTTTTAGACCCTCGTGGGTGAATAGCTGTGCTTTACAAACCCATGGTTGATTGATTGATTGAATGTACCTCAAGAAGGGGTCCCCTGGTGTCGTGCCACAACAAGTGAACTGCTCAGGGCCAGAGGGCTGTATGAATTAGTAGTCCAACAATGGAGCAACCAAGGATTTAAAACAAGGGAAGCAGGTCAATGTGGCCCAAGACTTGTGTGCCATCTTCAAGCAGTCCTGGGTTTCTTTTAGCCAGTGGTGGTGTACTACATCCATTTTTTTTAAAAAGTCAAAGAAATCCTATAAGTCCTAGAATGCAAAGTGCTAGGTACGATAAAAGGTCTGGTTGAAGATAATACACACGGCAAATGGCACTTGACGAGTTAGGTTATGCCATACCTGCATAGATCTCTTGATGAAAAATTAACGTGTTTGATGCATTTAAATTCTCTGATTTCTGTGTGTCTTCCATTCTTAATCAAAAACCAGATCTAAAGTAACATTTCCACATCTTCTTTTACTGGTTGTCTGAAGATTTTCCTAAAGAGCATTTACATTTCATACCAGACATAATAGAAAGAAAGCCCTGTAATAAGCTGTAATGGGAAATGTTTCTACCAGCACCAAACCAGTGGAAACAACAAATATTATAGACACAATAGAGTGAACAAGCAAAGCTCAATTTGTGAAGCCATATGTTGGCAGTTCACCTAATTGCAAGTTAAGACATCACATCTGGGATGCCTGTTCGTGTGACCTCCAACAGGGTCATTATGACAGCACAACTTTAGGGAACTCAAAGTCAATCTTAAAAACTGGGAATGCATAGGTATAACAGCAACACTCTGAATGCCAACTACAATCACTGCTCCTGCTTTTTCCATCTCCATCCTTTTGTACATGTTGCTGCTTTAGATCCCACACTCAGCAACTACAATGTTGGAGAAGTCCAATCTCTTTTGTCTACAACCCGTTCCATTCCCGGTTTCATTAACATCTGAATGGAATGAGGACGGAGTGGCAGAGAAGTTTGCAATGGGGCAACACACCGATTATGCCCATGATCATGCCAAACTCTACTCCAGCGGTTCTTAACCTTATGACTCATGTTGACCCCCACAGAATGATTAATGGAATGTGGGACGAACCCCCATATTAGAAGCTAGGCTCTCCAAGCCTAAGCATTTCTATGGTTTCAACTTCAAAACAATACACAAAAACAAGTACAAACCAAACAAAAGATCAATATTGCCATATTTTGTTTAATTCAAAATCAAATATTGTAAATGTTTTAATAGTTTCAACCTTGCTTCTCTCATTTTATATACTTTATTAATTTTAATACATAACTTTGAATATCATTTAATTCAGTAATATAGTCAGACTCCAGATACTCACTGCAACTCTAAAGAGCCACCATCAATGTCCGAGTTACTGTAGGATGGCTTCTGGGAACTGAAAGCACAACAATAACTCTTGTAGAAGAGAACCCTGCTCTACTTTCTGCTACAAATTATTTTGAAAGAATATCATAATTTCCATGCGGACAGGAGCCATACTGGATATATGTTTTCTAGGCAGAAAGACCGAGACATAGAAGTGGGGAACTCTCATGCACACCATGCATGTCTCAAAGTATAGTACTTAAGTCATACCCGAATGGAAACACAAAGCAAACAGTATAATTGGCCAAGAAAAATGCCAGACGCCTTTAAAAATAAACACACCCTATTACCCGACTTCACAAAAGCTTTAAAACTTGAAATTAAACGACTCATAAGCGGTCTAATGAGGAGAAATAACACATGCCTATTAGATGCATCAACACTAATAGAGCTGAATTAAAATAAAAACAATGTCACGAGCACTGGCAAAGACAACATTTCTGGCTTATTACTAAAAAAGTAACAGGATGCTTCCATCCATGTAGTCACTCATCCATCAGCCCATGCCCTCGGTCTCTCATCATACATGCACTCGGTCATTCCTGCATCTATTCATCCACTCACTGGCTCATTCTGCACTCAACCATCTACAATGAACACACAAGAAGCCAATCAGTGAACAGACACTTGGTGAGAGTGCTTCTTGTAGTGTGTAACTGCTATTTTGAGAGGGGTTGTTAGAGTGCTGTTGAACGTGAAAGACTACTAATTTGTGGGAGTTGAGAGTGCTTTCAGTAAAGTCGGTCTACTAGTTTCTTCGGGGTATGATTGCTTCTCGCAGTGTGGAACTGCTATGCTAATGGGTGCCGAGTGCTGTCAATAGTGCAAGACTGCTAGTATGTGAGGATTAGAAGAGTAATTCCAGTAGAGTCAGGTTAGGGCGGGCTGCGAGACAGTGGGCTGCACTTTGGTTGTTTTTATTCCATCTTAAAGTCTAAAAGAGTTCCCTTCGTTTTTTATTGAGGCCACAACTGAAGGCCGGCAGCAAGAATCCAGCTAAAAATTGCCAGCACGACACAAGGCCCTCTAATTCAAAACCCCAATATATCGCTCTCATAAGCTCAAACTTTCTGGTAGCTGCATATCATTCGAGAAACCTCAAAACCTCACTTCTGAAAACCGAGTGATTTCACAGGAAGAAAAAGTACAATTGATCTTTCTCTGGGATTGCGCCCTGAAGTCTAATGTACAACTGATCTTTCTCTGGGATTGCCCCCTGAAGTCAGAATTAATCCCTCAACTGAATCATTCATGAAAGAAGTCAAAGTACTCCTTATGAACAAATTTCTTTCCTAGATCTTAAGATAGCCTCTCTTCGTTCCCATCACAATTACTCAATCACACTCATGACTACTGCACACCGTCTAATCTAGTGGCTGACAAATCAGTCCTGACGTTATGTTATACCCTTCCTTTTCAGGACACGGCCTGATCCTGCAGCTTTCTTGACTATGATATTTTAGTTTTTATTTGTTTATCTCCTCTGCTCTCTGAACATTGTAAAGCATACCCATCCCTTTATGGGTACTACCTTATCCTGTCTTTTTTCTTGAATATGATATTATTGTTATTAAGGCTTTTTAGTCTCTGTAAATTTGAAAAAACACTCAGATACCTGCACTGCTCACTGATTGGCTTCTTGTGTGCTTATTGTAGATGATTGAGTGCAGTCTGCTTTTTCTAATAGATTTGCTAGATGAGGAGGTGGGGCTTTAAATGAACTAGGCTGTCAATTTATTTACCTTCAGGAACCCTTGTCCAGCGACCACCAAGTCACCCCCCACACTTAACACCCCACACAGATCACTGAAATCACACATCATGTTCAGTACCAGTTGGGTGCACTGTTGTTGCGAAGTACCAAATACACCAGTGAATAGACTCTCATACCCCTTCCCTAGGCCCTGTTGGGAGACGCTCACCCTCTGCTCTGGGACTCTATCCCCGGTCTCACGTGAAAAGCTCTAAAGTGGTTTCTAGCAGCTGCACTTCCTGGCTGATGCCCACCCCTGCATGCATGGGACAATGTAAGTCTTTCATCAGTGATGCCCTGGGACCCTGTTAATATCGGACCTAAAATGAACAAGTGCAACCCTATAGCACTTGACCCTCAGGGTAGCGAGGAAGAGCAGTCCTAGCCACCCCTTGGAAGCTAGTGATTGCTCGCGGGGTGAGTGACCATATCTCTTGTAAACAAAGGACGGCGGCTGCCATAAGTAATGCTTTTGCAGATCCTGAATTTAATAATCTAGATAACTGTGACGGGGCGGGACTGTACCTTGACAAACCCAACGGAGAACTCGGTATTGATGGGTGTAGAGACTGGTGGTCAGCTGTTCCCCTTTCTGTTTCCGACAACAGCCGTACTCTCCCTGGCCGGACGTATGGATGCGCGCAGGCTCGGAAGAGACGTGGGGAGCTGAAGGTGAAATGGAACACGGCTCCTTTAACTATGCCGTCGCGGGAGACGAGACTCCGCCCGCAACGTCACATCCTCAAAAGAGGGTGGAACCTGGAAATCGTCAGACAGTGTTTCCCGAGGAGGAGAAGACGGACGGAGCTGGAGACTGAGAGCGGAACCGGAGGACGGCGGAGAAGACCCCCTGACGAGCCCAACTGTGGACTACAAGCCAGGAGACCAACGACCCGGTGACTCGCCCCGCCACGCTCCCGCGGGCGGAGTATGGCTTGCAAAGGTACGGGGCAAAGTGGCGGGCTGGGTAACTCATAATGTGCAGTAAACGAGTGATAGTGTTTCTAGCGTAGCCTCCTGTACCCTTTTCCCTCACGAGCACAAAGGCACGATAAAGTACGCTAAAGATACACTCCTTCACTTGGTGTCCCTCACTCCCTGGTCCCTTCCTATCTACGAGGGACGTCAGACAGACTCCTTGTTATCTCCCTTCTTTCCACGCACGCCTGGAGTTGAGGTCTTGGAGCCTCGACGACCTCAGATCACTTCCGGTCTGGAGAACGCTCGACCACTGCGTGGTAGAAGCCCCCTGGAACTTTCATCATTCCCAAAAGGAGTCAGGATGAAGCCCGACGAATTTGCTCGGATCAGACAGACTAATAGATGGCGAAAAGCATATCTTAAAATAAAACCGTCTTTAAAAACTCTATTCAACGTGTCAGACTCGCTCCCTCCCACCTCACCTGTAGCTGATCCCTTACAATAACCCTGCGACATTCCATGTCAGGAGCTTTATATGATGTTGTGTCCTGACTGGACATGTCTTAATGCTAGGAGCAGTTCATTGCCTCTCTGTACAGAGTGAGTGAAGCCCAGCTCCAATCTGGTATCTGTTCTCCCAAGGTTATTCCTGTGGCGACTTTCCTAATGGTGCCCCTTATTGGAGAATAGGAGTGAACTATATGTATGTTCTCTAACTGGGAGTGGTTATAGCAATGCCCTGTCCCTTGTAAAATACTATGAGGGCATTTTTTTTTATTGGATTTTTTTTTGTTGCTTTTTTAGTGCTCCTAGGTTTTTAGGAACTGGGATTTTTGATTTCCAATACCACCTTCTTCAAGAACCGGCTTTTGTTCTAGTATTGCTTCGGCAGTTGCTTTGTTTTTAGGGTTATGATTGTAGCTTCCCTCCAATTGCTGCACTGCGATGTAGTTTTGAACTCAACGCTCAGTATGTCTTCAGAGTTGATTTTTAATTGGCTTGGGGTGGCAAGCAGCAGCCTTAGTAAGTTTTTTTCAAACATTTTTATTGGCATTTAGTTTAATATCCAATCATGTTCTTGTTGGTCAGCAATTACTTTACTTCCCAATGCAGCACTTCTAGGACGTGTGAATTCGCTTTGTAATATTTTTTGTTATATTTCAAATATATTTCAAAAGGAAAAAGTCACGAAGCGCTTGTGCATGGAAGCCACAATCGCAGTTGTTGCAGTCTTATATCGCCTGTAGTTTAAGGAAAAGTTAAATTCAGTTAAACATACAATTATATTTTGTGTGTTAGTCTAGAAGTATCTCGCTTTCGTTACCTAAAAAGGGAAAAGAAAAAAACATACAATAAATGAACCCTATCAAGTAACTTAATTAACAGGCTGTGCAGTGGGGCCAAGTATCAAGTTTGTATTAATGAATTAAATAGGGGGTCCGAGTCATGTGTTTGGTGGGAGGAGGGATGGGGGTTGGCAGCGCTTGCTGTATCGCCAGGAAGCCGTCCTCTGCTCGCTATTCTGTGGGCCTGCAGCTTCCACAGTTTATAAATGAAAGCTGGCTAAGTAGGCTAAGTTGGTCCTGAGGTAGACTTCCAGTGCTAATCTTCTCCTAGCTAGGGCTAAAGCCAAATCCAGGAATCTGTTTCCTGCTTTCCTCCTAGGAGGGCGAGGGAAAAGTCCCAGTAGGAACTCCCCCAATCGTTGGCTCCAGTGTGCGTCCCACTGCTGCGCCTATGAGTCGTAGTGTCTCCTCCCAGAACCGGCGCATCGGGGCGCAATCCCAAGTCATATGTGTAAAATATGCATCTATCTGATCACATCGTTGGCATTTGTATTCGGTGTCTCCAAATGCTAGTTTAAGTTTATAAGGTGTCATATACGTCATGTGTACATAATTAAACTGTGTATACTTTACTTTAGTATTGCGTGAGACTTTCCGGGGGTATGCTAGGATTTTGACCATTCCGGGTCTGAGCAGTCTCTGGACCATTCCGGGTCTGAGCAGTTTCCCAGCGGGTGTGCAATTTCGTTTGCGGTATGTGGGTCATCTACAACTGTGATATGTAAAACAATTTTATCTGATGTCCTTCAGTGCCTAATGTGAGGAGTGATTGCAACATGGCATGAGATTAGGCTCCTCCTGGCTCCTCCCCCATAGCCCCCAAAAGTATGCAGTAGTATCTCATAGGTGAGAAATTGGCGCGGTTGAAGGCTGTAGTTCTCAAGCAAGTCCTCGAATGGAACCAGGGTCGCCCGTTGATAGCAATGCCCAACTTTCTCCAATTGATCCTCGGGCCCAGGGCCTCAGCAGCATTGGGGTTAATATCATCTTAGGGTTCCCATTGGGTAGGCTCACCAGTGGCTAGTCCGAGGCATACAGGGGAGAGTGTCCCACTTTAAAAAGACAGCATTTCCAACAGCGTAGTGCTGTAGTCTGCAGCAGGGATAGATGAGGGACAACAATGTCTGCATTTAAAATCTTTGCTAGTATCCTGTCCTCCATTTCCCCTCTTACGAAGTCAGGTGGAATGTTCCAGCCGCAGGCCTCCGCACTCAACTCTTCACCTAGATCGTAGCTGGTATCGCAGCTGGACCCCCAACGTTTTCACTCTGACCTCCTATCAAATTTGTGGGCCACAGGCTTCTGGTGGACAGCCCCGCACAGTTAATCCAGACCTAAACAGTGAGCGGCCCCCTGTTGTCAGCAGGGTGGGGGAGGCTGTTTCTCGTCTGCCGCCAGGCGCGGCACACACGTCATCTTCACTCACAGGTTGTGGGTCCAGGCTGCTTGCTCTTCACCTGTGTCACATTTGGAGCCGGGCGTTGAGCCCTTTTTAAACCCACCTGTGGCAGAGCGCGAATATCACAGGTCACGGGCGGCCGACCCAGCAAGTTCTCCTTGCCTGGGCAGTATTTAGGTCCTCTGCATTAACAGGGAGGTGGGGCCATGTCACCTCAGCCACCAATCACAGCCACCATTTTGCTGTCGGGAGCGCAGGGGCCGACAGAGTCCTGCAACGTTGTCACCCAGCTTCTAGCACCATTGACGAGTGTCTCAGCTAGAGCAGCAAGCTTTCCCCCATCTGCGCCGTCGCATTGAGAATGGACGGTGCGAGTAGAAGCTTAAATTTCGGCAGCATGAGCAGTGGGCCAGCACGGAGCAACAGGCTCGCACGTCAACCATTCGTAGCTTCCAAGCCACGTCCCCCCTATCAGCCTTAGTAAGTTGGAGCGGTTCAGTATGTCATGGCTCCCCTCTGATGGGTAATGTGGAGTGAGTACCAACTTTGCTGGTTGATCCCCGCTTAAGTATTTGCCAAATTTGGCCTTTGTTGGAAACTTGAGCAAGTGTGGGGTCGTCGGGGGGAGTTGATCTAATCGGTCGAGTGGGGTTGGTGCACCTTGTAGTACATCTCTGTTGTTTGTGGTACGGGTAGCATCCTGTTGTGCTGCTGATAAAGCCGGGCCAGTCGGATGCAGTATCCTCTGTATGTGGCTGTTGGGTGCTGTAATTAGAACCTGTGGGATTTGGCTTGTTGTGGGTCCTATGCTTTGTATGTGTGCTGAGAAGGCTACTATGTCGGTACCCTGGTATGGGCAGGCTGATAGTTGCACCATTTTTGGATCCTTTATCTCGTTTCCGTTGTTTCTAGGCAAGGCTTCTCTCTGGGCCCGAGTGTGTTGATATTGCATCTCCTGTTGGTGGATTACTGTACTTTGTGCCACGCCAGGATCCATACAGGTTTTAGGTGAAGTCCCCGGTTTTCACAGCAAAGTACGGTAGGGAAGAAACTAAAAATTCAGCACAGCCCTTAATAAAACCAATATCTACTACACAATGAAAATCAGGTGTCTAAAGCCCCTCCTTCACTAGAGAGGAGTGTAAAGTACTAAAGAGCCTCCCTATTGTATCCGTCAAAGAATTCCTAATGACAAACCAGTTCCTATTATATTTGTCACAGTTCAGAATGCAAACCCTTCTCCTACTGTATCTGACAAGGTTACAGCAGGTAAGGCCCCTTCCTTTTGTGTTTAACACACGGCTTGTGTTAAGGTCTCTCTCAGTTACTAAAAGAACTACTTCATTTGTGGAGTCACACAATTTTTGCTCAATTAAACGCGCTTTCCAAAGATGATCATCAGGGTTGAGCGAAAGTGACTCGATCTATCCTCCTTCTTAAGTCTTTTTTTGTGAACGCATGAAGTTCGGCAACAGCAAAATCTGCCTCTAGCTAGACACAAAAAAATGGCATCTCATACAAGTTTAATATTGGTTTTCGTGGACAACTGAGAACTAGATTTGGCAAATAGTGTGTTTTAGGGAAAGAACCGAAATGTCAGGTTAATAATTCGAGTTTACCCGAGCGATAAACCTTAAGGAAAAAACGCCACATAGGCATGTACGGTTCCTTTTGTGCAATCAACAAGTAACTGCACTGCAGGCACCACCTACCTCAGCAGAACAGAACTGAACAGTGTACGTAGGTGGTGTTCTGGGAAGCCACTGGCGATGGGAGATAACAGAAGCCACGCATACGTATGAAGGTTGGCATGCACTTAATGAAGCTGCAAACTGAGACTTCCGGTCCAAGAGAGCAACTTGAATTCTGTTTGCATCGTTCCTACTAAATTGACAGTCCAGGCAGCGCTCAATGTAAAATAAAAAATCGAAAAAAAGTCCTACGTTCTGAATGGATGCGAACACTAAACGCATGTGAAAAAATAACACATACATTTTAAGAAAAGTCAGTTTAAGAAAATCATTTTTACAAGAAACATGTTTTCTGTCGAGGCCAGAAAAAGGCAAAGAGCAAAGGTTGAGGATTCTTTTTGGCATTTGGAACATAAATCAATAATTTACTGCCACTGCCTTAGGTGACCTACCGAACACAGGCGTTAGAAAAGCATTGGTCTCGCCTCTGAGGCCTATTGGCTCTAATATCGCTCAAAAATTCTGATGCTGTATATAGCATGATCAGAAAGGGGATCAGGGGAGGGCACAAAAGGGTGCGATGATGCGGGAGTGTCAATTTGTATGTGCGACTCTAAATGGAGTAGCTGCCTTTCTGTGTAATAGGAAAAATAGGACTGGCAGCATCGGGGGCAACACAGGAGCAGGTGGGGGCAAGAAGCAACAGCGAGGGCAGGGGTGAAAACAACACGAGAGGAAGAGAAGCAAGGATGTGGCGTTAACGGCCAGTGCTACCGGATTTTGGGTCTGGAGAACCAGGTTCTAGTCTCGGATTAACATCCTGGGATTCTGAGCTAATCAATTCATCTCCCCGTGACTAAAAATGAATATAACCGTGTGCAATGTAACTGGTGCTCATGTATGTGCACCAATACCTTTTAGTCGAGTTTGCGCTACATATATTTTTAAAAAGCTGCAAAAAACTGCAAAAAAACATGGGTATTCGGGAGAAGCATAGAGGCGAAATAGAGTAACACGAAGCATTCAGATAAACCAAAGCACATGAGTGAGAGAGTAAGAAACAGGGAGCGCAGAGGTGGGAGACAAGTACACAAATGAGAGAGAACACAGAGCATGGGAGAGAGGCACACGATGGAGACAACCGGAAAACACATTCACTCTCAGAGTGAATAAGCAAAAAGTTTTTTTTTTTTTAAAGTGGTAGCTTAAAAGTGAGCAGTGGAAGGGCACAAGTGAAAGGCTATATACTCCAGGGGATGGACAAACTCAAGCTAAACAAGTCAAGCCATTAAATAAGAAGCAAGCGAACGAGTGTAGCAACAGAGACAACGAATGGCCGAGTTTTAAGCCCATGAGAAGTACTTGGCAAGTCAAAAATAGGTATTTTTCAACAAGACAGCTGTGCTGTCATGTAGGCCCGAGATCCACCATTTGAAATTTCTACCACTTCCCCAAAACGCTTCATCACCTGATTTCAGCAGTTATAGCTGTTTCGCAACCAAAGATTCTGCTTAAACAAGTTTGCAATGTCTATTTCTCATGCAAACGTAGATAACTGAGCACAGAATGCATCAAGCCTTATGACCCTAGGAATGTTCACTTCGTTGAAATGTAATAGAAAATACTCTGGTTGTACGAAAACAAGATTTAATTTATAACTCAGTAATGCTTCCAGCTCACTGTCCTCAACCGACTTTGATAACTGATTACTGAAAAGCCTGTTGATGACATAGCAACAAGCGTTGTAGGTAATAACATACATTTATGAAAGAAAGAACGACCAAGTAACCTTTCAACGGACTACATAACACCTCAATCATTTCGGATCTCTGCTGACAGGAAATTCAACATCTTAAGCCCAATGCCTGGAAGTAGCAAAGAAAAAATGCAAAGCCACCCGGCAAACATGCAACAGATCCTTGTTAGAGGAGGACTAGAACTATGGGGCCCACATTTCCATCATCATTTCGATAAGCTACAAACCAGTCAGATATTTCTGCAAAGCGGTGACCATGTTAAAACCGATCACATTGATTCAAAACAGAATCAGGGGATGTTCAGTCAACTGACCCCAGTGGAGGTTTCCTCTCTGCAGAGCTAAAGTGGGGGTGTTTCTTTTGGGACTCTTCCCAATGTCCATGGCAATCAGAAATAAATCTCATCAGAAACCGATAGGGAAATTCAAGTAGAGTCACACAACGTTGACAACAGCTCTCTAGATTACGAATCGTATAACACGATGATGAAAGGCAAATTTCGCTGGAGTACAAACAGGGTGACTGGGGTAAACAGGAAAGTCTACTGGAGTCAGTGGCAGTTTTAGTGGCACCCTATGTTGATGGCAAGACATCTGGAGCATATATAGCACGGCGTAAAAGTGACATGCCAAGATGATCTTCAACTTCAGAGACGACCACCATATAGGCTGTACTTTCATGAGGCGTGACTTCCAGAGATTCAATGGACATGTGGAGCTCACCTCACCAACAGTACATGCTATCAATGGTGATATCCTCCTTTACAATTAAACCATTTGCCTTGACCAGTAATACACTGCGCTCAAAATGTGTGACCTAAGCATGAATACATTCATTTCTACTACACAGTTGTGTGCCTATCTCTCCTGCATATGTCTCACTCTGCTCTCTAACACATTCCCAATGCACTGCTCTCTTCCTCCTCTTCTTTCATTATTTCTCTTTTCCTGCCATCATCGATCTGCTTTTCTAGCTTGCCTTTCATTCATTCTGGGCTCTTTCCTCTCTTTTCCACATGTTGTTGCTCTCTTCTTTCCTCTTCCCATCTTGTTATGACGCGGTGTGTGGCAGTATGATCCTGTCAATTAGTTTATTAACTGTAGACTCCACTGTTGCGTGTTGGCCTAAGCCAATCCAAGTTGGAAATGTAAAACCCCCAAACGAAAAGCCACATACGAGCCAGAAGCTGCATTGATATTTAGGCTACATATTCCATCCTATGAGCGTAGACACATATTTGGTGACTACAGACAATTGCCCAAAACTGTGTCTCACTGCACACCAGCATGCACCACCTGGCCCATCTCAGCTGTTTCATCTGATATGGTGCCCCTGGAATCTAAGTGACTTTGTTAGTGTGGCCAAAGTGCCACGTGTTGGTTTTGAGCAGCACTGTGGGTGCCCGGTCAATCATTGCTTTGAAACTCATGGCAAATGTATTGTAGCACAAAGTACAGTTAGTTGGCAGCTGAATATGTGCTAGGACAGGCAGAGAGGCAGGGGTTAGAGGGCCATAGGTATAGTGAATATGCATACCTGGCAATTCACCCACCACAGCAGAAGCCATGCCTCTTCCAGCCAGCACACAAACCTGATTCACACCAGTGTTGACGAAAAGCAGGCTGTGGTTGCCGTACGAAGGAGGAAAGCACATGCTGTTGCCCGCCGCACTCCTGGAAGAACTTCAGGAGGTCTCGCTCAGAGCTGCTGCCAAGGAGCAGAGAGCGCAGTGACCATGCTCCCCCTGGCCTAAAAGCTGAGTGGGGATGCCATCTACCGAAGTGACAGCAGTGGAGACAAGCTTTCCATCAAGGCCGAAAACAAACGGACAACCAGCGTGCTAGAAACAGAAAAGGGACGACGGGATGAGTAATGTATAATGCAGAATGATCGATATTGCTGGTCCTGGCTTGCAGTGTCATTGGTATGCATCGGTTTGCATCATCCCTGGCTAGTTTTGAAGGCACACTGGAAAAAGGAAAGTGCAGGACAGGAGCAAAAAATGTCGGATTGCTGCTAATCAACTAGTGGAATTGGATATAAACTGACACACAGTGAGTAATAATATTCCCCAAATGTATGGTGGTATTCCGCATGCGTTTAGGACGCATGTGTTCCGAACACAGTCTTTTGCATGAACCCATCTTTAAGACGCATTTGTTCAGCACGTAAGTTGTATTAACAACTTGCTTTAGGCGGGTTCTGGATGTTGGAATAGTTTAACTTACTATTCCAACTCCAGTCTGCACAACAGTAGGGAAGGCGTTGGACTTTAAATCCAACACCATTCCACTAATGCGCCCTACTAGTTGTTGACTGCTGCACGAATGCGTGTGTTCTATTGCCGGCGCGGTGTTGGCACAGCGTGATTCCGGCTTCATCCGAAAGGATGTTTCCCATACTTACCGGCTGAATGGTGGAAAATGTGAGGTTTCTGATCATGGTAAAAGTAAGGGATCAATTCCACGAAAAGGAGATCAGAGCTGCCCAATAAGATGCAATTTCATATGCACAGATTGTGGGGCTACATATACAAAACTGTGAACACATGAGAGTCTGAGCCTCAGTAACAGCTAGTCCACTGCTACATAAGAAATACAATTTTATGTTCAGAATGGACCAGCATGGCATATGTGAAGTTTGTTATAGGTTCAACAGTTGAAAGACATGAACAAAGTGGGAAGGATTGGGTCCAAGTATTATACATAGTTTCCAGACAGAGCATGTGGATACACGGTCTGTAGTTCAGGAACAGGTTTGGGTTGTTCCCTTTCTACTTTCTCAAATGCATACAATTCAAGGAATTGTTATTATGTAGGTGGCTATCACAACAGGTTAGTGATGCTGCTGGCTTGAAGAAGGTATATCCATATCATATGCAAATTGAGTGTGGATCCCTGCAACCTGTCCATCTTCAGCCTTACTGAATGGACCACTCAAGAAAACAGCCCAGGTACTGTACAAAGGCTTCCCTTCTACTACCCAAAAAAACCAACAGGCTCACAGACAATCCCTAACCTCCATCCAAAAAGCACTTCTCAGGAAGAAATAATCAGCAAACCCCCGCTAAAGATGAATTTCTATAGGCAACACGGTCTCTTTACCTTCCGCACTTCAGTGTCTGGATCTACAACCTCCAGCTCCTGAATACAGGCAATATAATTACACTTCTTGGGGAAGCTGTATCAACAGATCCATCTTGTGCCATGTCGAAACCAGGGAAAATCCAAGTGTGATCCCGCTGGCTAGGGAATGCACACACACAACCAAAATCGAGTCCTGCTAGCAGGCACTGTACACACAACACACACTTGAAAGACACACAGGGATGTCAGTATGGGGCCTGGGCAAGACAGGCAAGTGGAACTTCACATGACAAAGCTTGTAGGCCCCATGGTCTTACTTGTAACCGGGAAAATAGCCTGTCAACTCAGTCTACATTTCCAAGGGAAATGGACAGAAGTTGTGTCAGTTAAATGGTATGCATTTAGCAAGGCTCAGAGTGTCATGGTCCGTTTCAGATGTAGGCTGCAGCATGCACACAGAATTTCATGGGTGCTCTGTCAAAAGAAAATCAGGATATAGACTGGCTCAGCTGGGTAACTTGGGGCAAGGTATTATGTGCATATACTATGCACGGACATTCCTGTCCCAATAATGATATACTGCTTTCAGAGTTCAGTGTAGTCCCAATGTGGTCATAAAATGCTGCCAAAGGGGTTCATATTGGGACTGCGCTCAGACACCATTCAGACATAAGAGGGTGCACATGATCTGAATGAAGTACCAGGCCTTTTGCTGTGCACACTGAGGGCAGTGCTAGGTCGTGGAACAGAGTCCCCATTTTGTTTTGGGTCCCGGGACATCTTGTTTGATGCAGCTTCAGAGCTCACAGCCCTTTAATTGGTTCTAGAGACCAATGTACCACATGGCACATACTTTATTTCTAATTTGAAAAATGTATTAGGGGAATTGCACATCTCTTTGTGTGGAGGAGGGTCAAATATACAGGGTTGCTATTGTAAACTCATTATATATTACAAATCACCAAATATGTGCAATGCAAAATGTTAAACTCTGTGTACTAGCACTATGGTTAGGAGACCGGAACAGAAGAAAACGGAGAAATCGCTCGCCTCACTTTTGCTACTGAATTTAAGTACGGTTTACAAGAAAGATCCTACTTCTAACGTTACCTTTTGGTTCTGCACTGTCAAATAAGCTAATAAAGTAGCCTCTGAGGCACCTGGTGCAAAAGAGATGGCTAATGAGATAGTGTATGGTCAAGCACTACTGTTGGAAGGGAAATGTCCCCTTCATGTAAATGGGTGTAAATCCCAGCCCACTGAGACCTGGCTGCATGTGAAACTGCTGTCCTGGCTTTCTTTGACACAGGTAAGCAAGTGTGCACTGTGGCCTAGGTCTGTCCATGATGACTCTGAGACTCAAAACATGCTCTTGCTCTAAGCGCGCTTTTATGTCGATTTGGAAATACTGTCCAAGTCTTGAAGAAAGCAATGGTGACAGTATCCTAGTTTTTGAGGGTTTTACAAACAACAGACAGAGTGTTATGCCTAGTGGCCCCATGTTTGCAAAGTTCTGCTAATGTCTGACCATTGCGTCAACATCCTGTGTGCATGTCGAGAGCACGAGTGTGAGGTATGGACTTTGCGTGTTGTGAGAATATGGTTGCTCGGACTTTCAGGATCCATTTTAGATTGCCCCAGGTTTGAAATGGCACAAGATGGAGGTTAGAATACACCTTACCCAGACAGCGGACATATATTGGCTGCACTCCTTGCATCATTTGTATGTTAATGCTAACAAATGTGCTCTCTATCATTGTTAAACTCCATGTTTTTCCGACTCTGACCGATCGAAATCATTGTGTGTGCATAGTGCTTCGGGGGTACAAGGGCAGGGCTCTTTAGGTTATCACCTCAGGAAAGATATCCTCTGATCGCACTGTCCGTCTCCTAAAACTCCTAGTCTAACTGGACAGAGAGTTATTGTTCCTGTTTTTTGACTATTTGAGTTCTGAGTCTTCTCCTCCTTCCTCCACATTACCTCCCTGAGAAGCCTTTGACTGCTGTCCTTGCTACCCTGAGAGATGTTATGTTATACTAGATTTGTAAAGCGCACGGCTACTCAAAGTATCCCGGCGCTGATTCCCAAGAAAGCCCCCCACATAACTATTCAAGGAAAAACACAGACACATAACTATCAGAGGAGAGACAGGAAGAAAAAAGTCCTCAAAAAGCAAAGTTTTTAACTTCTTCTTAAAAACAACCGGGTCCGATACCCTCCGAAGGGCCAAAGGGAGGAGCTCATTCCAGGCAAGACCTGCTTTACGGGTGAAAGAGCAGCCACCCAGCCTGTGGCTGCAGCGTGGAAAAAGTGTACTTCACCAGTCAGTAGGGCGGGCCATGGGACACCAGAGGCAAATGACTCCAAGCACCACAGATGTGACCTACTAGGCCCTGCTTTCCCTATTGCACCCCCGAATCGGGGCCTGCCGATTACACTTTCAAACGAACTGCAGTAACAGGCCTCAGAAGTAACTGGAGTAAAAGCATTACTAGTCTCTCTGCAATAGAATGTATTTGCTCAAAGTAGAGAGGCCATTGCAGATATCTTCAATCATCTCAGAAGAAGTCCAGTAGACGAAATGCTCCTTATGTACTCTTCATACAGGCGGGGCACTGAACATTTGCAAAGGAAGAAGACAGGGTCCCATTCTCACACGTAAATTTACATGACCCGGAAAATGAAAATCAGATGTAACGAACAATAAAAGGTTGGATGACATTCATTCGCTAGTCAATTAGAAAATGTGAAATAATAAACTATTACACAAACTGGTCTACTTCTGAAGCATAACAACTGAAATTACTTGAAAATCCTATTTTACAGACCTCAAACGGTTTTGGCCTTGAACAATAAAAGAGACTAAAAATATGAAACAGTACACATCTGAAAGCATGCATGAGCTTTAATAAATAATCTAGCATCCAGAAACTAGAAGTGTCCAATGGTATGAGTCCTGTTATGGAAGAACCAGGAACAAAATGGAAACTAAAATTCCAGTGTTAAGATGTTCGTGACCAAAAACAAACAGAACAAATCGACTGGTTTTCAGGAATTAAATTAAAACCTGGCTCTTTTCTCAACTTTAAACTAGTCAGCGTTATGTTCAACTACTTTACTCAGCTCCATGACGCATCAGCAGTAGTGCACTCTACAAATACCCTGTCAGTCAGTCAGTGAGTCAGTCAGTCAGTCAGAGCTAAAGACAAAGCGCCTTTATAGATCTTTGCAGAGATTATCTTCCTAAAACTGCAAAGGGAAGCATCATCACTTCTCTGCCCAAACAGAGCCGAATTATGTCCTTTAGTCCTGTTGCAATTTTTTAGGAGTTCATATATCCATGACTATCATTTAACTACTTAAAGAAATTTGCCTTAAAATGGTAATTAGAAGCAATAATTTAAGGGGGAAATAAGTAATTTAATTAACATGTATCCATCTGACAGATCATCAACAAGTTCTTTTAAAAAATGCAAATTTTCTCCAATGATGTGCAAAGCTTTTAAGAATACACTGCGTTTTATACATTATAAACTAAACTAAAATAATGCACAATGTTTTTCATGGAAAGCTGGTGATGTCGATGGAAAATGACTTTTTCCTAAGGGACAGCAGGAGGCGGAGTGGAAAGAATTATTCTTTGATATATGAGGAAAACATGCACTCACTTCAATGTCCTTGATTTGCAGAGGATACACATCACACATTAAACTGTCATCAGAGCAGAGAAGCAGATAATATTTCTGCTACAGTAATACATGAGGCAGCCGCCAGCTGCCTTAACAGTGAAAAGGAAGCAAATACACTATTTGAACATGAATCACTAAGCAAATGTACAGGAACTATAGCACAAGAACAGTAGAGTGGCAAAAAAGAAGCCAGAATAAATCTGGTTGGAAGCCTCATCTAATAATCAGAGACTTCAAGGTTGAGGTATAAACACCACTCCTCGTGTGATGACCAAGTTATAGGTATTGCATTTAATGTATTCAACCAACTCATACACACAACCTTCAAGCTATGTTCACCATATATCCCATGTTTTTGCCTTTCGGTGACTATTAGTTACTTTTTCCTGCTTCTTCACCGACATTGGGTCATATTTGTAGAAGTTTCAAGTACAGACTAATATTTTGACTGCTTCTGAGAATTCACATACATTCTAGAAAGGACTCAATCTTAATAGATGTGAAGCTCTCTTAACCTTTGAATCAGGCGTGCAGACCTTCGGTGCACCCCGCTCACAAAAATCACTTATCTCTGTTCCATAATGCTCCAGTCTCCCCCGCCCATGCCAGATATGCAGAGGTGAGATTTGACAGGGTCTTTTTTGGGGGTTAATGGCTACAGATTACACTAAATAAAATACAAATTACGTTCTGCTGTAAATAAATGTTTATACAGTTGGTATATCTTTAAGTGGCCAAACAGCCCTTTTTAGATATCACCTGGACAGCGCATGTGCGGTCTCTTCAAGACATTTTGTTTACTGTCAGTTGGCTTGGAGGCCACCCATTACTTACCATTGGCTGGCTTCATTGTCCCTCATTTGGTTGCTTCTTATTGGGTCAGCTGCTGTAAGCTTCCTTCCAATTCATGTGTTTGCCCCTCCCTTGGAGCATAGACGCATTACTTGTACCCTTTCACTGTTCATTCTTTTCCACGCTACTTTTATTTTTTGATTAGGCACTTTGGTACAGTGAGGTTTTTTTCAGCAGCCTCTGTCGTGTACTTCTTCCCCATTCGTGTCCATCTCTCCTCTGTGTTACTGGTCCCATCCTCTCTCCGTCCGTTGACGTCTATGTTGTTGGTTATCCTTATCTGCCGTCCCTTCTTACATGGAGGTAATGTGGTGTTGCTTGCTCCCAGCACCTCTCTCACTGCAATTCTCTGTTGTCCAAGTTGACCCAACTCCTCCCTAGCTCCCTCAGTTCTCATGCTGCCCTCCACTCACCCTTCCTCCTCCTTCCACACTGCCTGCCGACTCACTCTCCCTCCATAATAAACAGAGAAAAGGAAAACAAATTGCTAGGACACGTCTAGTGCTGAACAAGTCATAGAGGTTTTTTTCCACCCCCTCAGTAGTTAATGTTGCCCTTCGACCACACGCCTTCCTACCTTGTTGCTCCCAGACCAGTCTCCCACCCGCAATTTTATAAAGTGCCCACAACATAGCACTTTTAAAAAATTTCAGCCAAGTTTCCCCATGGGTGGGGGGGGGGGGCTTCCAGAAAAGGAGAGCTAAAAAAATTATTTCCATTTGAGAAGTTCTGGGTCTGCCAACGTGTGAGCCTTCATTATTACTGCTCTCTAAAGTGCTAAATCATGGAAGACCGAAGAGTCTGGCTGGACTTCTGGTAGGATATACTTCATTTACCGGCCTTTTATCGCCTGCTTTTTCGACTGTGCTGAGGCACTTTTCAAAAGATTTGATATTTGAAAGGATGGGAATGGAATTCCCTAGTGAAAACAATAACCCGTCTTGCTATCCTGTCACACTTTTTGTTTACACTACAGAATAAACATTGCCCTATTACAGTTGTATTATATACATTTATCACGAGTGGTGTGAAGAAACCAGAGTGACAGGAGACAATTGGTGCTTCCTTTTCATCTTTTAATCTAAACAGTTCCGTCATTTTCGAAAGGGCATCTGTGTTTTCTTATTCTATGGAATAATAAAGATGAATAGGAACCACCAGGCAGTTCATCTTCTCAGTTGGACTAGTATTGATGTGGGACAGGCTGCACC